>NC_134235.1:119718883-120968883 GCF_965152275.1 Natator depressus | reverse complement strand
ACAGTCATTGGTTGTCAGGCACCAGCGTAGCTGTACAACTGCTATAAGCCACAATTTGCACCAGCACAGATTACCCCTGTTTCAACCAGGGGTAAGTGCCACCAGTGCAAATAGCACTGTCCATACCCCGTGCAGCAATACTGATGGTTCGCTATAATGTAACAGGGGCAACCCCCCTGTGTACCTAAGGCCTTAACATTGCAAAATTAGGAGACATTAATCTGAGGCCTATTAACTAACAAAAGAAACTGATTTCAGGAGGGATCTCTAGGTCTAACAGTCACCTGGCAGACATCCGAACGAATGCCGGTTTTCCAGAATCCTTGGCTGCTTAACTCCACGGTCACTTCTCGTCTCATTGTGTTTTTCTGCCTGATTTTCTGTAGCGCTTCCTAGAAAGGGAGGAAATGGTGCAACAGTGAGACACTTTCTACAGCAAAGCCATATGAAACCACACGTGGGCACGAAAAACAGACATTAGGGTGTTCGGATTTTGGATTTGAGAATGGGGTTTTTATTTATTTATTTATCTATTTGTAAAGCACACTTTCAGAGAGAAATTTTTCAACCTAAATCTTGTAATTATCTCCACCCACCCCTTGGTAATGATGTAAGCCAGGGGTGGCCTGGATGCCCACAAGTGTGACAGAGGGCTGCATGTGGCTCAGTCTCCTTATCCTGATAAGCTGCAGGGTGAGGACAAAGCTGACTAATCACAGATTTTTGCTGAAGATGAAATGAACAAAGCCATTCCGATGCATCTATTGAGCGAGATGCAAGTACGAGCGAATACCATTTCTCTCTGGAATTCCTGACATCTGATACTCCATCCCAAGGCTTGCGTGAAAAACAACCAACCCTTCATTCATGCGGGTAAGAGACAGACCTTTATTATCTAGCCCCAGTCACCTTATAACGGATCTTGGTTAAACGTCAATACCCCTCTTACGGAACAGGGGGTCAGTATCCACTGACACCAGAGGCTCCTACTATGAAACCTACCCACTTTATTCCAACCAAGAAAAAAAATGTGTTTAAAAATTGCACTGCCTTGACCTTGAGAAGTTGGCAGTTTATTTCCGTTTCTGAAATACGGCAAGGGCATGTACAGCCTTGGATAGGAGTCCCTTTTATTTTTTGTATAAATCTGAAGCAATAAATAGAATAAATAATCCAGTATGTTAGGGTTTCTTAGTCTGAATTTAGGTCCTGATACTGCAAATGCCCCCAAGAGTATGTCAACTCTGATACATATGTGACAATGGGAAGCAGTCACTGCATATTTTCTTCTAATTGAGAACAAGGAACTTTATTAGAATAAAGGACTAAAGATAAAAGTTACATCTCTCCTCTCGCTATACTTCACTGCAGGGCCCCTGCTGAGAACTTCTCCCTCCCTGCTGCCTGCTTCAGTTTTAAAGAAACTATACATAGCTCTTTGGGGCACAGGCAGTCTCTTTGTTTTGAGTTTGTACAGTGTCTAGCACAAAGGGTTTCTCCTGGTCCATAACTGAAGCTCCTAGGCACCACCTCAATACAAATAATGACCTCGCATCCCGTAATCACATTGAAATCAATGGCAATAATAAGCAGGTGTGCATGAAGCACTGTTCCCTTAGGCCCAAATCCAAATGTCAACGGGCTATGGACAGAGGCCATAAATTGTACACCTTTTAGGGGTAGGCTCTATAAGGTCTTCTAGGCTTTTATACAGTACCATGCATATCTGTGTATTATAAGTGCCCAATTCTGAATAATTTTCTTCTTTTTTTTTTTTAAATTCACATGCCAATTACAGCAGCCTGCCAGCTCCCACTAAATTACTGATGAGGTCCTCAGTGTCACAAAGTGGGAGCACAGTACCGCAAAGTTTCTGCCTAAGAACGGTTTTCAATACATCTTCCTTATGACAGACAATTACTTTAGGAAACCATCATCCTGGATGATACAATCTAGAAACAAAAGGTCTACACACTACAAGAAGTGATAAATGTCAAAGGAGCACTTCATTTTTGCAGCAAAATGCAATCACCCCCACGCCCTCTCTGCTACTGTTTTAAGAATAACTCATCCATTATTCTCTAATGAGAGACATTTTTAATAAAAAGTTCTAGCCTTCCATTTGTTCTCCCCTGCAGTGATGAAAGCTGCAGTAAAGATAAAAATAATCTATTTCAGTGGGAAAAGCATTCCTCCTTAAAATTATGACATAGATAACTTTTAACACTGTTGTACTTCCCATTTACAAGGAAAGAAGGTGAGGTTTGGGGGCTTATTTAACACTACTATAAATACAATGTTAATTAAGCCCTGTGTTCACGCGACAGTATGCTATACTTTGCACTAATGATAAAATCTGGTGCATTGTCAGATATACTGAAGACCATCTATTGCAGCAGCAGCTTCGGTCATTACAGAAAAAGCGAACTGGTGATGCTGTCGGTCTAAGACTCCTTGATTAATCCAGTCACACTCCACTTTATACACACATGTAAGCTACATGATTATAGACAGTCAGACAGAAACATACATCTGCATGCCTACACACAAGCATAGACATCCCCTTCCAGCTGCTACCTAGAATATACACTGGACCTCTGAGTACAGTAACTCCTCACTTAACGTTGTAGTTATGTTCCTGAAAAATGCGACTTTTAGTGAAACGATGGTAAGCGAATCCAATTTCCCCATAAGAATGAATGTAAATGTGGGGGTTAGGTTCCAGGGAAATTTTTTTTTTGCCATACAGTACAGTACTATAGTTGGGAGGTGCCCGCACCTTACCCCACAGAGGCACAGCCCACTGGCACTGGAGACAATGAGGCAGGCAAGGAGGCTGAAGGTGCTGTAGGCTAGGAGAAGCACGTGCCACAGTAGCAGCAGCTTCCCCTACTCTGCAAGCACCAGGGGTTGGGGGCTCAACCCTCGGCCCGCCCACTCCACCCCTTCCCCCAAGCACCCCCCCTTTACTCCCCACTCCACGTCCTCGCTCCTCTCCCCCTCCGTCCCCTGCCTCCTGCCCGCGGCAATCAGCTGGCTTGTGCCGTTCAGGAGGCAGGAGAGAGGGGGAGCAGCGAGGACATGGTGCGCAGGTTCCCCCTCCGTCCCCTCCCTCTTTGCAAGCACCATATTTCTCATTGAAGACTCTGACTGTGCAAAAAATAAAGTTTTTATCTTCAACTGTTTTGGAGTTATTTTGCCAGAAAAACCCCTACAACTAAAGTTTGTTTTTGTTTTTTAAAAAATCCCTCCACCTTCCCATCACTGCCTCACCCATAAAGGGAACTCACTTGAATTTTCCAATGAAATACAACTTTGGACCAAGTGTAAATCATGGAAATTTAAGATTATGAGCAGCTGAAAAGAGTAGCCTAGAATGGAAAGCCTTTCTCAACATTAAGCATTCGCTAATGACTAATGCTGTAAGAAGCTCAACACCTTATGGCAGAATCTGTAACTGGGTAAAATGTAGTGCCGGAAAATGTCTCTCCATTAGGAGGCAAAGAACAAAAGGTAACATCAACTCAACACGGGGAAAAGAAAATCATTTGTGAGGATGACAATAATAGATATTATTTCCCTTTTTTCCGTAGAAATGCAGTAACACAGCCCCATCCCTTTCGGTGCTCAGTCACTGGCTATGGGTGAAGGGCCAGAATACCTCTCTCTGGGATAACTTCTGTTTATCAGCCTGTTTGACTTTGGGACTGTTAGCCAGCAGATGGCGCAGCTTCACATAGCTCTTCCATAGCTTTTGGTACCTGCAGGAAAGAACAGAAACCCCCCCCCAATCTTTGTCACTTACTAGAAGTACACAGCATGAGTGCCTCCTTGTTTGACCTTATGAACGGATTAGCTCTCACTAACAAAGCGGTAAACGATCCCTACTACTTCACTCTAAAAAGATATCTCTGATGGGTCACACTTCAGTGGGGGGCATTATGTGGCTTTGAGTCAAAGCCTTTTTCTGATTCATATGAAAGACTCCTTTTCTTGATATGAGGTCTATACGTAACTTATAGCAAGACTAAATGCAGCCCTTATATTGTCCCCTCCCCCCCCCAAAAAAGTTTCAGTCAAAGCAGAGGATAAAACTTCCCAATTTATGCACAGTATTTAAAAAAAAAAAAAATCATAGCAGAAGCAACTCTCAACACAAAACACAAAAGCAAATACTTTTAAAATGAAGCAAAGGAGCAATCAAAGTATTTGCTTAATGATCTATTTTCTTCTGTGTTTCGTCTGCGCAAATAGCACCAGTTTAGAGTGGTGGGTTAGTGTGAAGATTCCATATTCCTGATGCTCCATCAAATGGAGCGCAGCTATTTTACGGTTTCAGAATTCTCATAGCTCCACCACACACCCCATCCCGTTTCTTGTTTACTGGAGTCTGTTCATAGCTATATCACTCCATCATTCTCCAGTGCATTTCGTCAGCCCTGGAGACTCCAGTGTCTGCTTGGTCTATAAAACAAATTGGAAACTGGAAATCTACAGGCTACTTCTACGCTATTTTCTTTTCATTTCAATACGGATTCCAGCACCAGAACATTTTCAAAATAGATAATACATTTATCTGTCCAAAAATAAAAATTAAATGACAAATAAACAAATCATCCTGCCAAGTAAACAAACAAACAAACAAACCGAAAATCCACCAGATTTTTTTTACCCCAAAAAAAATTTCTACCAAGTACAGACTAGGGACCGAATGGCTAGGCAGCAGTTCTGCGGAAAAGGACCTAGGGGTGACAGTGGACGAGAAGCTGGATATGAGTCAACAGTGTGCCCTTGTTGCCAAGAAGGCCAATGGCATTTTGGGATGTATAAGTAGGGGCATAGCGAGCAGATCGAGGGACGTGATCGTTCCCCTCTATTCGACACTGGTGAGGCCTCATCTGGAGTACTGTGTCCAGTTTTGGGCCCCACACTACAAGAAGGATGTGGATAAATTGGAGAGAGTCTAGCGAAGGGCAACAAAAATGATTAGGGGTCTAGAGCACATGACTTATGAGGAGAGGCTGAGGGAGCTGGGATTGTTTAGTCTGCAGAAGAGAAGAATGAGGGGGGATTTGATAGCTGCTTTCAACTACCTGAAAGGGGGTTCCAAAGAGGATGGCTCTAGACTGTTCTCAATGGTAGCAGATGACAGAACGAGGAGTAATGGTCTCAAGTTGCAATGGGGGAGGTTTAGATTGGATATTAGGAAAAACTTTTTCACTAAGAGGGTGGTGAAACACTGGAATGCGTTACCTAGGGAGGTGGTAGAATCTCCTTCCTTAGAGGTTTTTAAGGTCAGGCTTGACAAAGTCCTGGCTGGGATGATTTAACTGGGAATTGGTCCTGCTTCGAGCAGGGGGTTGGACTAGATGACCTTCTGGGGTCCCTTCCAACCCTGATATTCTATGATTCTATGAAAAAAGGAGAGGCAGAGACTCCATGAAATCCACTAGGGACTTTGCTATTGCTACCAGTTTTGCATTGAAGGCACTCAGATACTACAGGGATGAACAGGGGAATAAGAAAATAATAATAATAAAAAAGATTGATTTATAACTGGTTTCACTTAGCTACATCAAAAACTTGGACAAGAAAAAACACACCAAATGGAACTTTTCTGAATACCTTAGTAATACGTATTTCACATAAAACATGAGGGCCTAGATTTATGAAGTCAACTTAGGCTCTGTCTATACTCTGAGCTAGGGGTGTGATTGCCCTGCTCACACACACATACACTAGGTTTCATCAAGCTATAGCACAAGTATAAAGAGCAGTGGAGCTGAGGTAGACCGGGTAGCTGCAGTAAAGGCACGGCTGATCCGGGACAAGGACATAGCCACCGGTTTCATAACATTTCTACCAAGTACATAATTTTATTATTGCATGAATTTGACGTGCTCACTTTGAAAATCTAAAATTGATAAAGGAAGTGCAGAACAGAATTACAATTCAGAAGAGGAAAAAGCAGCTACATTTCAGATTCTCTAGTTTATAAAAGCCAACTCCTGCTCCCAGTCCCATTGCAGAAAACGGTAAGCTTGCCATCAACTTCAATAGTCATGTGACTAGGCCCTTCCTGAACAACAAACGAAAAAACAGTAACTTTTTTTTTTAAACATAAGCTTTGAGGAAAATTTCTTACTGAGGGTCTCCAGCATAACTGAGTTGAGCAGGCCGTATCCCGAAGTGAACAATAATGGGGAAAGTAATCACATCAGGGTTGAACTGCTCACGGTCCAGCTGATCAATACGAACTGAACTGGGTTTCTAGGAAGAAAATCAATACAGTTTATCTAATTAACAAGAGCGCTAGTGATATTTTATTGGATACATTATGATGTTGACCAGGAACTGACAAATGAATGACATCATCATTCTGAGAAGCAGAGAAGACTTTCAACATATTGAAATCAATTAGAGCGATATTTTAGCTATATATGTAGAAAACCATTAATATATAATAATATGTGGCACTTACAGGGCTGAGCAATGTAAACTAATTGGTTATCACAACAACCCTGCAGTACAGGTATTATCCTGATTTACAGGGGAGGAGGAACTGAGATTTTGAGAGTTTCTGAGAATTTCACATGAATTGCTGAAGGCCAAACATTAAGTTGGTACCAGAGCCAGGATCGAATCCTGATACTTCTGACTACTATTCCTGTATTTGGTTCACGAGACCATGTCACCTCTCTAATCTTGATTACCTAATGTAAGTAAAGACATTATTAGACCCATCCAATCACAGACTAAGTGGCATTAAAAATTGTAGCCTCACTCTTACAAAATGCTCCAAAGTCAATGTGTATAATGAGGAACGCAGTTTTGAATAATGAGGAATACTTTGTCCCTTTTGCACTTGAAAACAGATCATTTTAAAGGAAAACTGTAGAAGGAAGTGATTTTCCCTTGACCTCTAAAAATGGAGAAAATGAGTAACTCCAGATCATTGCAGTTAACGTGCCGTTTGTATTGCTCTTTGTAGCATATGCAAAAACCTTAGCTTAAGTTCCACAGTTGAATCTCTCTGCACAAATATTTTCTCTATTATCTTGCAAGCTGTTCTGTTATGTATGCAAACGATTTCCCACCTGGCAATTAGCTGTTTGGATGATGCTAAAGCTATCCAGTTCTCTGAAGTGTCTGAAAAGATACATTACTTAGAGTTGTCTTTATATTAAAACTGCCAATTTAGCAAAGAACTTCCACATAGAAAAGTTACCTTATTTCTTACGACATTATTAGTTACTGAATGGCTATTGCTATTACATAATTATATTCTTTTTAAAGTGTTTATAACAAATCATTCCCCAAAAAAGTGTTTTACAAACAGATACCAACTATATAGAGGGATTATTTCCCCCACTGGTGAAGTGCAGCCACTTCTGGAATTAAATGGTGAAAATGCTTGTCAGTGGACAGAATTATAATACTGACATGTAGGTTTTACCAGTCCAAGTGAAAATAAATGTTTACCAACTATTCTTTTTACATGATAATGGAAAATGAAACATTTCACTTGCCCATCAAAAAATTTAATCTTTAAAATTACTCCACCCATGCAAACAGGTGAAGACATTTTTTTAAGGCTTATATACATAATCATTTAGATGAGGATATGAAGAAGAAGAAAGCGATTTAAAAATGAAAACACAGGGAGGATTTTTAGGAGACTGAATGCTGTTTCTGGAACTGGAAGTTAACAAGGACAAGTCACTTTCAAAAAGAAATGGAATAAGTTTATAATCTTTTTGCTTTTTTATGATCTATGAAGGCAACTTTGAAAGGTTTTTATTTATTAAAGTAAGTTGTTTTTTTTCTGATTCCCCCCAAGCATTAGAAACTCAGGTCTTTTCTACCCTGCTTTTGCTGGAAGACATCTGAGAAACTGGTAGGATAAGGATACCATGGGTACTAAGGAAACTAAACCTGATTAACAGAATAAAAATCTCAAACTATCAAAAACATTTTGGCCAACCTTTTTGAATTTGGATGCCTACAGTTTAGACACCTAAGTTACAGTGGCTTGGAGGTGCTTCCACTGAAGTCAATGGGAAATCAGCACCTTCTAAAAATCACACCACTTTTATTTAGGTACTTAAATATAGAAACTGAGGCCTAACTTGAGGCACCTAACTTTGAAAGTACGTTGGCTTTGTGATTTGTTTCTGAATTAAACAGACGTTAACAAATGCCTGATAAATAATTCTCACAACAGAACTCTTTGCGAAAGACTCAAACCCCTTCTCCTTCCATTTCAGGCTGGGAAAGATCCACATCCAACTGTCTGGTTTCTCAAGTAGACCTCCAGCAAAAAATATGGATGACCGCACTTGATATTTATAATATTTCTAAAGACAAAAAACATTTGAGACCTTAATCATACAGTACATCATTAAGAAGCAAAGAGGACACAACCAAATTAGTCTTCTCCTTTCACAGTTATATTTCTTATGAAGAGGGCCTGGTCTGTACAAGGAAATTAGATCTGTATAACTATGTCGCTCAGGGGTGTGAAAAATCCACACCCCTGAGAAATAGAGTTAAAGCGACCTAACCCCCAGCATTAAGTCAACAGGAGAATTCTCTTGTCGACCTAGCTACCACTTTACAGAGAGATGGATTACCTCATCCTATGCAGAAGTCCTCCCTTTGGTGTAGCTAGTGTCTGCACTGAAGCACTACAGCAGCATAACTGCAGCAGTGTAGCTGCGCCACCACAGTGTTTTACGTGTAGACAAACCCCAATACTATGAGGTCATTTAATGACCACAAATGGTCATGAACTTGGTTTGAACATCTCATCCAAAACATGGAACCTCCAGCAACACAGTACTACTTTGAAGCATACACAGATGTTGATTCAGTACTGACTGACAGGAAAGAGGTGCTATTTTTCCCATCCAAATATTGATCAAGCCAGACGTTTGCGTATCTTAAAAAATCTGATGACATTGCAGGTGGGGGTGGTATAACTGTATAGAATATGTATTTATGTTCGCTTGAAAAGAAGCAGGATTTGTAAAAGAAAGATTAAAGTATTACATATTGGATTAAAATTTATAGATTAGCTTTTCCAAACCAAATTTGAGAAACTAAGAAAACGACATGAATATATTAAACTGTTTAAAATAATGCTGGTCTACTGTTACTTCTTTAAAGTCTAAATCTAAATGTAAAAAGATTTATGCCTATCATAATATTTCTCTTCTCCATATAGCATATTTATTCTTCAAATTTTAAAATAATCCAGTTTTTCTCTATCTTTTTATTTCCTCCCAGCAGGAATTCTTATTTCACAAACGATATTGTGAAGAAAAACAGCAAAATAAATGTTTACTTTTTTATCTTTACAGCGTTTTTACTTTGCTGTATTAAGTTGACAAAAACTGAATTTAAGAGATGTCATTTTCTAAAGCATTTTTTCATATTGTCTTCACAATAAAGTTGAATCTGCTGATCAAATAGGGGATAAAAGGCATGGAAGATACTCTCATACTCCATTTCTCACTTACTTTTACACTCAGGGCATGTAGTAATCACTTAAAAAAAGCCACATACTAAGAAAAAACAAATTGTCACACCTTTTTGAAAGAAAAAATGGGCATTAATGATCTCTTCCCTTCATGGTATTAAAATACAACAACAACATTTTAAGGCATAGGGAATTGCCTTTATGTGTTTGTATACACATACCAACACCCACACACAAATTCATCCCATAAAGTTTCCTTCCAGAATGTCAAGACTGGATAGTTAAGTACTCAAAGTTAATGTTACACATGCAAACTCAATGCCCTTGTGCATATGCTTTAATTACATGAGTACATACTATTTCTTAAATGATACATTAGTACCATATATTTTTTCTACAAGTTTACATATAACTACAGCTTCTGTTTTTTGTGTTTATTAATTTCATTTTCTGCTGATTATTTTAGAAATTTTTGAGTTTTACATAGATATCCACAAAATAGGTGCTTTCAGGGCTTTCTCTTTGTATTTAAAAATATGTATATAATATACATTACTCACTTCAGTAGTGTGTACTCTAATCTGTAATTGTTTTGTAATGTTCCCACGTGCGTTTTAACCTAGCACTGTTTCAAACAGCACTAGATTCTGCACACTAGAGAACCTTTAGTGCATACCAACAAGGTCTGCATGGATCAATTAATGCGCAACACATTTGTGCGCTTCAGAAACCACACCCCCATAGTCTGCATTACTGCTCTGTGTAGACAAGACCTTAGATACCAGGAATCATTTCTGGTGTTTTTCCAGTTTGTACTGGATAAACATCAGACTCTTTTTCATTTGGGGGGGGGGGGGTGTTTTATCTGTGTTTCTTGATTAACAATGGAAATCAAAAGCCCTGCATGCAACAAGAAGGAATAGATTTTCAGCTAGTTCAAATCAGTATAGCTCTACTGAGTCAATGAAGCTATCCCAATTCACACCAACTGGGAATCTGGGCTATAGTGACCTCCATTATTGTATATTACTCTTGTGTGTCAGAGTCCATGACATTTACTATAGGCAGCACTACTGTTAAGGCTGCCTAATACTTTCGGTTATAAGATCCTGTTTTCAATTGCTTATAACTTGGCCAAAATTTAACCATTTGGGCTGAAATTTTCCATGCTGAGAATTTGCCACAGACTGATTTATTTTTGATTTTTTAAAAAGTTTCAGCATGAACAGTTCACCTAGAGCGAGGTTAAGGAAAATACATTGTTCTGCCCAAATTAAAAATATCCTTACAATTATTTTACTGAGAAACTCTAGTACCGCCATACTTTGAAAGAGGAACTTGAAATTTGGCAAGAAAGTTATGCTGGCTACATCAGAGATATGCTTTTTCAGTACACAGAATGGACTGTGTCTGGAACTGATTCAGGGTTTTGTAGTAAAGGAGGCTGTTGTCCTTAAAACCCTGCCTCATTTGTTGCAGAAGTTGATAGGAGAACGAGGCAGAGCATTTCCATAAGAAAAAGAGTGGTCTTGTGATTGAGGAAGTTGAATGCCACCCTAGATAATCAGACTCTAATCCTGTCTCCGCCACTGAGTGATGTTGAGCCGGTCATTTAAACCAACGTTTCAAAGGCGCCATTAACAGTGTGTTCTTCATTTTCTGGGTGCCCAACTGACACGTGGAGTCAAATTTGCAGAAGCGCTGAGCATTCACAGCAGCAACTGAAGTTGATTAAAACTGTGTTTTCAATGTATAAAGTGATATAAAAAAACCGAGTACTCTGAAAATACCAGGCCATACGTGTTTCAAGTTGGGTACTCAACATTAGTAGACAGTTGATAATTTTGGCATTACTATCTCCTGACCTCAGATCTCCACGTGTGAACTAGGGATGATACCACCACCTAATATCACAAGATGTTCCGAAAATAAAGTAATTACTGTCAGTGAAGCACTCAATAAGAAAATTAACAATTCTGTATTCAGTGCAGAGTTGGTTGGTGTACATTAAATAAGGCCTGGGGTCACACATTGATGAAGGAAGATAAAAGGAATTATTGAATAACTACCCACCCTCAGAATGAAGCAGGGGTGCTCTGGATAAATAGTATGTGATCGTGTAATTAAAGATTATCATAATACATATGCACAAGGGGAACAAATTTGAAATTGCAATGTTTTAAACATGTGCAACCCCATGTACACATTGATATGTTGTTAGTCTGTAAACCTGTCTTGCACATCACCCAGTCTGCCAAAGAATAGGGCAGCAAGTGTGAACTTCGTACAGGTGCTGGATCAAGTGAATTCACTCCCAGATATCTATCATATTTTGCATCCCCAAATTCTTTTACATTTGGCATACTTTCAATACAGTTACTCCAAGAGCACTGAGATCAAAGGATTCTTGTTCATCCCTCTGGATTCCTTCTCCCTTTCCAATTTAGCCTGCACCGAACTCATTGAACCACGATCATAGTGCATGCCTGGTTTGTTTATAAATTAAAAATGTTTGCAGTACCATGCCAGGACTGGTAACGATCATTCCTTTGCATTCTTCTGCATATTTCTGCCATTCCAGCTCTTCCCACTGAAGCATATTGGCAATCTCCTCCTCTGGGACTAAAGGTTTGTTGCATCGTAACAAATAGAGTAGGATCTGATGCATTGACAGCACTTCTTTCCCTCCATCTTAAAAACAGATTAAAAACATTTATTAAAAATATCCCTCTCTTCAAAGCGTTATTAAAGGAAAATAATGCATAAGTAGTAAAATGTTCAGACGGGTTAAATAAAGTGCAAACTGCCCAAATAATTAACTAATAGGAACACAAACATTTTATTGATGAATAATGCACATGCATAAGCACCTCAATTTGCTCAACTAGAAACAATAACATTAATGGTAGAAAGAATAATAGCTTAATCTTTCTCAAAGCCTCAAGTTAACTTAGTTGGCCGAAGAGCTTTAAAATCTGCATGTAGAACCCTAAGTTATATAGTCCAGTTACTTTCTGCCTGTTTACATTTTATCATTTCCTTTTACAACAATAGTTTTAAACCATTTAGACATTATGTGGCTTTCTGGAGGAACATTCAAGAATTTTATGAGACGTTTATGGATGCATGCAATTAGTTATCCTGGCATTATGGACTAATATTCAGTGTTTATGTACTGCACCTGCAGTAATGAAGACTAACGAGTAGCCTGGGCTCATGCTGAGTTACTGTCTCTGGATGAACCAAGTACATGTGAACACTAACTACTTCTGAGATGTGAAGAAATGCACACTGCCAAGACTGCGTTTTGTGACAAGTATAAAAAGCACCCTGACTTGGACTAGGCAGTCAATCCTGACCGTGAGGACCACAAAAGTAGAGATTAATTCATAATGGTCCTGTCAGGCATTTTATTGAGGAGCTATCCACCACTCAAATTCTACATGTAAACTTGTTTGTGGAGGAAACGTTTGGATAGAAGATGAGGCATGCTACTAAGATTCCTTCAGATACGAGACTCTCAAATCCTTTCCTTAAACAAAAAGAGTTTAATCTGTAAATATGGCGACATCATTAAGTGAAAGGATTCATCATTACAAAGAAGCAGAAAATTTCAGTCCATTTCCCTTCCAGAAGCTGGCCTGTTCTGTATGTCACAGTATGCTATCTGAAACACTAATAGGGTCTTGTGCAAGGAGATGAGCAGAAACTAAGGGCTAAAAATATTCTGGTGAAAATGCTATAGCACAAAGACTGCAATAATATTCTGAGAATCCTATGGAAAGTCTTCCTGAATCACCACGTCAGGGTGGTACAGTTTAAAACTCCAACCAATATAAACAAGTAGGCAAGTGATTCTCCAATTCCAACAGGGTTAGATCGATGGAGTAAAGAAAAATACTAGGATTGTGGACGGTCAGGAACATGACCTACCCTAGTAATCTTCTAGAAGACTTTCTTCAGTAGAATTACCTTGTTCTAAATTCCAATATAAAACTCACAACTGGGGAACATATCCAAACTCCCTTTGTAATGACAGACTACTCTTAAGAGCTACAGAAGCAGACTGAATGAGATACAGAGGCAGCCTAAAATGCAAAAACAACTTCTTAATTTGAAAATATTCCCTTTATAAAGGACCCATTTGACCTCACCTGGCAACAACTAATTTATTTAACTTGGCAAGAGGTAGCCCCTGAGCAGCAGCAGCTAGGTATGTACACCAAATTGCTTACTTTAACAAACATGGGGCTAATGAAGTCACAAGAGTCTATGATGTGGTCTAAGCCAAAGACGATGGTACTGGACCCAGTTCTGAAATCTGGCCTCTTTTAGGCTTTTCCAGTGTTCATGGTCAAAATCATTCATGTTTGTGGACTCCCTCTCTGCTGACCACGATCCCAAAGAAAATCAAATACTCCATAATGTATGTTTCCCTGATATTCTGAACCATTAGGTACAGTAGATTACCGCTCTTCACCTCTGAGGCCCATGGCACTGCGCAAATATGACTTGATTAGCTCAATGTTCTGAGCCACACAATGCCTGCCATCTCAGCCAGCCCATGCAGACATTGTGACTGTATCTCTTTAACTCTGTTTGAAAGACATAAGACAAGAAAATTGGGGGGGGGGAAGCAGGAGGAATCGAACAACTCATCCCTATATCTCTAAGAAGGCAGTGGATGAATGTGTGGGGATCTATTGCACCAATATCTTCAAAGAACTATAGATAAATAATATTCTGCAAATATACTGAGGACGATGGATTCCCACTCTGTAGAGATTAAGACGCCCCAGGAATGATAATATACACTCACAATCAGAAAGGGATAAGATGCCTCACAATGTGGAAACACCAGTTTAAGAGATACACCCCAAAAACAACCAACCAAATCTAGCAAGATAGAACTAGACAACTTCTAATCTAGAAATAGGTTACACACTTCACATAGGTCAAATCTATTTTCATTTTGTACTGAGATCAAATGATGACCCAGAGCCACATGTGGCCAATTTTGCAAACCGCCTGAAAAGAGCTGAACTGATGTTTGCCACCAAACATCATACATTTGCTTTTGACTGAATACAATTTTAAGATGCAGGCCTGCTAAGGAACAACAGTGATAGATGCAGTCTGACAGCTTTTAAGAACCTGACTGCAGAGGCAAGCCAAACCATGTTTGAAGCTGGTTTAGCTACAACTACGTTTAAAATTTCATTTATGGTTCAAATCTCAGTGTAGACAGGGTCTTAGGCATGATTCTCCTCAAGTCAGATTGTTTCATGCCACATCTGCACTCTTAGTTAAAAAGCTGGAGGTACATTCTTAGAGGCTATTATTTGGAAAAGATTAAGACCAAAAGCCATTCTACTTTATCCCATGGTACTTACAATAAGGTGGATCAGTCACTAAAGCCTGAAGCTCACTTGTTCAGCAAGCTGAAATCATTGCTATTTAAAATAAACCCTTCTGCTAGAAGTGTCTGCGAGAAATGCTTCAAATTGAGATTTTTTGGGGGACAGTATTAATAATCATGTGCCACCAGAAGCAGTCTAGAGGGACATACTAAATGCAAGATGGCCCTTAGTCCTGTACTCAGAGGGAAGAGCAGGAGAGGAGTTTACTTTCTACAAGGTCACAGAAAACCGAAATGGCAAATAAACTGAGTGCTGATGTCTGTATCCAAGACTGAGGCAAAAAATAGAAAGGAAAGCAGAAGTTTTTGAGTGAGGCAAGCAAAAGGATCCACCAGGGCCTATTCACACTAGACTGAAAAGCTTTTACACTTGAATGGTATATGTTCTTGCAGACTCCTCCTAAGAAGTTGGAGAGCTTGAGACACTTAAGTACCTCTGCTATCTCATGAGCCGTGCTGAAATAAGTGCTAGGTTGGGATGGAAAGAGGTGTCTTGGTTCTGAGTGACCAGCCATGACTAGGCTGTAACTTTATGGGATCAGGTAACTATTATCTCCAGGAGAAGAAGAAACCTGGTGTCTTTGTACCACTAAGGAGCAATTAAACTTTTGTCATTTGAAGGATCAGTGGTTAAATGTATGTGAACACCTTTTCCTAAAGGATGGAGAAGTACTGTCCCTGTGGTCTATACCCCTCTCCTCCACACAGCTACCAGTAACCCTTGTTTAGGAGGTAAAGCAAACTTTATGTGACATTAGGTCTCTGAATAGCCAAAATAAATAGACGACTGCTCACATATCAAGAATATTTCTGTGGAAATGATTCTCCTGGAAGTACCAGAGGTAGATCTTCAACTGGGATGTATTTTCATAGCTCCACTGAAGTTATGAAAATGTATACCAACGGAGGATCTTCCCCCAGATATTGTGGGTGTGGGAAACCCCTAAGTAGGCTTTCCATACAAGAGTAGACACAGTCCTTTCTCCGCCAAAGACTGTTCCTTGGCTTGAGGGTTGGATTAAAGCAGGTCAGACTGATGTTTTTTCTCCTCTGGTGATTCATATGTTAATGCTCCAGAATCCCAGCTTCCATTAAAAAAAAAACAAAAAAACAAGTCTCTAGCTCTTTTGACTGCAAATAAAACTTTCACATCGAGGACCAAGTACAAACCAATGAAGTGATTCTGCCTGAACCTTCAGTCCATGTGAAGACATTGCTCCGAGGCCCATATAAATGGTTCTTTCTTGTTTGAAGAGATGCATAGGAGTTTGGAAGCCTAATTTTCAACCAACCACACGATATAAACTTACCTGGAAGAAACCTCACAAACCGTGGCATGAAATGAAATCTTGGACAGCAAGAATTGTTTTCAAATGAAGGACCTTAAATAAGAAAATTAACAGAAAAAGAATTAAGCCTCTGAAAACGTATTTGCAGAAACAGAGGGTAAAGTCCTGGTTCTACTGAAATCAATGGAAGTTTGACTTCAACAGGGCCACAGTTTCACCCAGAATATCTAAGTGCTTGGTGAAATTAAAACACAGCACGGAAAAAGGGGAAGTAGAAATAATGTACTCTTTGGTCCACTATATAACAGAAATGTCCATGTGGGCAGCAAGAAGAAATTCTGCTTGTATAATCAATGCATTACAAAAAAATTCTATAAAAACACAGGAATAAAGAGTTTGCTTTTGTTTTGATTTTGTCTTCATTCCAATTAGTTTGTTCCAATAATAGTACTTATCTTTATACAGACTAAGGAGAAAAAAAAATGGTCTATGTTATTGTGACTTCCTCCTTTCCAATGATATCAGTTAAAGCTTCATGTGAAAAGGAAAGCCCAAAACGGTATGTGACTTACAATTTTAAAAAGTAAAGGACAGTACAATCAAAGCCAGTAATACTTAATCCAAAAACCGGACTATGAAAGATATTCAACAACTAACCAAAGGAAGCACACACAAAATATTAAACGTATATGCATCTCTGTGTTACAGCAAGCATTACATAAATCTTCATAGGAAAAGCCAAGTACCAAAATATATTTACATATTTTAAAGTGAAGTTCTTCTGAAACTTCTCTTGTTTTAGACTGAGCAAAAGTTTTAACTCTGAAATTTTGTTGTGTCACAGTCTTAAAATGTATGTATATTTCCACATATCCTGGTAAAATTTTCAGCTCTAATGACAGCTCAGTAAGCATAGAAATACTATATAGCTGCCTATATGACACTATTTTGTAGTTTCATTGTACTATAGGACAGATGCCTTTAGTCTGTGAGCTTGTCAGGGCAAAGACAGCATTCTGTTTGACACCAGACAACAAAGCCTCACGAACACATTATTGTGCAATATACATAATATAATTAACAGCTCATTAAAAACAAAAATCATGTAGGAGTAATTAAGGAAGTGTTAAATGTCTTACCCAGGAGACCTGGATGACAACCCTGAGTACTGTTAGTTTCTATACACCCACTATAACGAACCCTGATAAACGGTTTGCTCTTGGTAAAAGCAAACCGGAAACTTATCCATACCATTTAAAATTGAAAACATTCAATTTTGCTACTTCAAGTCCTCCTTTTAAACCAAAGCATGCTTTAAAACCTAGGCATAATTACTGCATTCATAAAGAACATTTAATATTTCTTTGTGTGTATATTTTTAACTGTACAGTTACCTATAAGATTCCAGTCATAGAGTTCCAAAATATCTCTGAATAGATACAAAGAGAATAATTCAAGTCCTCTCACACAAAAATTCTGGAAAAGAAAAAGGCCAGAATATCATTATTCAAATATTTCAACAAATAAATAATACAATTTGGAGACGATACTGCTCAATGATTAGTAAATCTTTAGGCATATGACTGTCTGTTATTCATTTAAGCATCACGTAGCATTTGAGGGCTCTTCTGAAAGCATGTTAATGCATATTAAGTGTTCTTTATTAAAGGCCCAAATCCACACTGGAGACAGATATTATGAGTTCAGGACTGCAAGATAATTTACTATGCACCAAAAGCCTCTCACCTGAATAAGTTAAAGAGATGATATTTATTACAAACACCTCTCTCATAATTCCCCACTCCTGCATTTTCTTGCTAAAAAGCTTATAAATCATCAATGGTGATATCACCACCACTCCCTAAGCAACAAATAAGTACATCACAAATTGAGGATTATGATCTTAAGAGCAGAGAAATTCCTCAGCTCAACTGGGAAAGAAGCCACGCTAGTTTTCAGCCACAAACAAGGAGACTGTGTCTTAAAAACACTATTTCAGGTCAATACAAATTATATAAAATAACAGCTCAAGTCAATATGAATTGTATGCATATGAAGCCAACCAAAAATTCCAAACCCAACAAAATCTCTTTGGCAAGGGTGCCTTGTTAAATAAGGTTTGCAAGCAGTGCCACAGGCACAGACAATTGACTAGGACTCCACAAAGACAAGTTCCTTATTTTGGTTGCTGTCCTTTTATTACTTTAAATCAAGATTTGGAGACAGCACAGTAGATTCAGTATCAGGAAGTTAATCACACTGAGATCCACATTTAATCTTGTTTTGGAATTTTTGGCCTCTTGCATATATTTAGATAAATCTACTGCTGAGTGACAGAAAAAAGAAAAAGAAAAAATATGTAAATATATGGGACTAAACTAAACATTGATCCTATCTTAGTAGTTAATATGCAGGGTGAATCTACACCTAGACATGACGTTCCATTGCAGCAATTTACTCCACAAATTTAGCTTAATCAAAAACCGTCTTAATACAAACCACATTATAAACTGGAATTTTTTTTTTGTATTTTTAGGGATTTTTTTTTGGCATCAGTTTAGATTAAAAGACAGCCCTGCTCTAGTGACCAGATCTCAGGGCTGGGAATCAAAAAAAGTCAAATACTAGTCTTAGGGCTAGTCTACACTGGCAACACCAAAGCGCTGCCATGGCTTTACAGCTTTAACGTGGCTTGTGTGGTCGCGGCAGAACGCTGGGAGAGAGCTCTCCCAGCGCTCTAGAAAAACCCACCTCCACGAGGGGCGCAGCTCCCAGCACTGGTGCACTGTCTACACTGGTGCTTTACAGTGCTGAAACTTGCTGCGCTCAGCGGTGTGTTTTTTCACACCCTCGAATGAGAAAGTTGCAGCGCTGTAAAGTACCAGTGTAGACAAGCCCTTAGTTCTACCACTGATTTAAATGGCAAACCACCACCTTATTATGCCTCAGTTTCCCCATTTGTAAAGTCAACAGATACTTACCTTATTTCACAGGCATACTGTCTGAAATATATTCGTACAGACCTTTGAAAAGTTCAAAGAGGTATGGCTAAAGCTGAGTATTCTCAATTTCATTTTCAATATATAGTGTTCTAGATATATGCTTAAAGCTTTATGTAGAAATCATAGGTTTCCATTCAGCTATACATTCAGAGGGTGCATGAGGCTAGATGAGACAGAGTTAATCCTTTAAACACATCAACAATTCATAACCTAAACTGATCTCTTGACTAATTATCCTCCTTACCTCAGGCATCATCTCTTCAATGAAATGAATAGTATAGTCAATGTTAAATCTGATTACTTTACATAGAGGAATCTGGAAGGAAAACAGAACAGAAGTTCAGTTTGAAAGGACATATGGTGCTGACTGGATCACTCCTACAATTTTGATTCCTAAGAATTTCCATCTGATGAAAAGGGCATTTAGTAAAACTGTTCCCTCGGTGAGTTCACACAAAGTTTGGGGCAGGAGGGACAGAGAGAAATAGATGACTATAATAACTCTGCTTGTGAAATAACACAGGACTGACGGGAATCACTGGTCAAACAATGCCATCTACTGGAGACTACGTTTTGTTCAGCAAAAGCAAAATTCAGTAACCAACAGATCTCTCTTCTCCCATTTTGAAAATGTTATATCTGTAGATGAATTTATTGTGCATCGTAGAGGGTGCCAGACTGGTCCAGAGACCTAGAGGCAAAGTGTTTTTAGCCCACTATTAATTCTATTAGTCTTAAAACATCTTTATGTAATGGGAGCATGACACAGGGACTTGCAGTACAGATTTATAGGTTTACACAAAATAGAGCTAAAAACCATGTAAGGGGGAACTAAACCATCTCGTAAGCCAAATATTTAATCAATTTTTAGTACATAAGCTTGCAAAGTCCACAGACTGCCCCCCACCACCACCCTGCTTCTTTTAGAGGGACAATGTCAACCTGATTTTTTTTTTAAATTGACCAATTTAAAAAAAAATTGCTACAATACCCCTGGAAAATAGTTTTCCAATCTCCCTGTCAAAATATTACAGAACTTTTTCTATTCTGCTGCTGCTACTGCTTATTATTATGAGGGTCTTTACAGGAAAGAAGAGTGGGCAGGCTCAAGATATCTACCACACATACTTGGGCCAAACTCTCCATTTCTCCTTCACCTTCATTTTTGTCTGCAGCCCCTTCAGTTTCAGCTCTACTGCAGCTGTTACTAGTAAATACACCAGCTCTCTCAGATCAGGGCATGAGACATATGTCATAATGCTAGTACACAAGACAGGAAATGCAACTGACTGTATATAAAGTGCTGTCAAACACATGAAGTAAACACACCGAAAAGAGAGAAAAAAAATTTTTTTTCCTGTAATCTCCATCAGTTATAGGTAGAGACTTTTTGGGGGGAGAGAGGAGAGTGCTGGGATGAATTTTCATACGGAAACATAGTCTTCAAGATGATGGCATGCTTTTAAAGGTTTTTTTCTTTCTTCCCCTCATTAAAAAAGAACCTTATCACACCCCAGTAATCACAAGAATTGTATAACAAACCAGGACTCCTGTATAATACAAAATGGGGGGGGGGGAGGATGATGGAGGGGATGGACAGGATTGCAGTTTTGTGCTTTCAAGGGGTTTTTGAACAGCCAGTTTTAACTTCAATTGTGAAAAATACTTTGTCAATTTCTTTTTAGGTTTGTAAAACTCACTACTAAGACTCTACTCATGTGTAGTACTGAAATATTAAAAGAATATTTAAATTACCCTTTCAATCATTAGAAGTGCCATTTCCACTGATCTTAAAATTTAGCACCTATACCATACAGCTTTACAGTTTGGATTCTGAAGGTTTTGATGCAAAAAGCAAGCAGGCAATCCAGTACACACACAATTGCATGTCTTTCTAGTGAGCCATGAGAGAACTTAAATTCTTGCCATTTTTAAGCCAACATGGCTGAAGCTTTCACTGTCCCTGCAAATATAAGAGACCACCTCATAATGATCAATGATTCATGAAACTGAAGCAATTTAAGGCCCCGATCCTGCAAGGGATCTCTGTACCTGCAAAGAGGAATGCTGAATTCAATTCACAGGTACAGTACAAGTTCCTGTCTGCATACATCTGCTTGCAGCACCGTGGCCCTGGGCTTACGCTCCCTTCCTCCCCCCAAAAATACACAGCTCTCACTAATGTTAATCTTTAGGCTATATCTATTAAGTATAGTTGTTGCTAGGAAGATTCCAGATGTAACCATCTTTGTAGACATTCCCCCCGTTATGAACTTGTTTATTCAGAAACAAAAACCCCTACAGATTACCAATATCAAATTAAAAATATGACAAATCCTCTTTCTTCAAATGTATCTGATACTGGATACCTTTCAATAGAAATTAAGAATTTGGATATTAAGACATGTTACTCAATGTTTGGGGAAAAAATAACAGTCACATTTATTTCAACAATGCTTTAAAATATCATGAGAGCCTATTTATTTTCCAACAGATGTCTAAAGATGACCAAGTCAGGACTTTCTGGATCAGCTGCTTAACAGCCAGGACTATTTCCATTTGTCTTCTGTGCAGAATAAAGAGAGCAGAAAAGGGATTCTTTAAACAGGTGACTAACTTCCAAATAACTATGAACAAGTTTCCCAGCCACAGCTGCACTTAAAAAAGCTGGAAGAATGCTATTTGTTGAATAATGGATTCAAAGAATAATGCTGTAATAAAGCTGGTTGAATAACTTCACACAAATGATGCATTATTCATTGAACATCTATGATTTGACATATCATTTTATCTAATATTTGTCCAGCTCGACTAATAACGCAGCTTTGTTACAGAGCTGCAGGGTGCAAGTGAAGCCTCCTCAGCTATACAAATTTGTCTCATTAAAATATTTTGTTATATTATCTCCAACCTTGCAAAGAACCATGTGGATGCTACACTTAGCCATCTGCTATTTATCAAGCATATCCTGAAATGCCTCTGAAACGGCAATTCCCCCATAATTGCTGTCAAAAGCCTTACAGTGCAGCAAGAGCATTCTCCTTGTGAAGACCTTTCCTATCTACTCTCCTGCTGATATCAGAAAAGACTGTGTGGTGTTGCTCTATGACCATATGTCTGCAATGAAGAGTAGCAATCTGTCAGAATTATCACTTGCTGCTGACCGTTTTCACAGTTAGCAAAAAGCGTACAGGAAGAGAACTGCAAGTGAGGCTCCAGTAGTTTTGTGCCCAAAACACACAAGTTCCACAATCGAAGTAGGTTGAACATCTTCAGGTATCAGCTCATACAGGGCAGTGTGAATTCTCTTTGCCTCTGGAGGAAGAATTTTCTGTAACACATGTTGTCTGTAATTCTCCATGCCATGCTTGACTTAGAGTGGACTTGTATTCTAAAGAAAAGGTGGTTCCTTTATCCTTAGTAATAATACCTTCCCAAATAAAAATGCTTAAGTGTTTTTTTCTGCTCCATGTCTCCCAAAATGAAAATGGAGGGACTGGTGAGAAAACCTATCTGACAAATTGCCTTTGAACACTTACACTATCTACATCAACAGGAGAGCTTCTCCCAGCGGTGAGGGGTACTCCACTTCTCTGAGGGCAGTAGCGATGTCAACAGGAGAAGCCCTCTTGTTGACACACAGCATTGTGTACATCAGGGATTAGATGTATACTACGCCCTGGTCTACATTACAGAGATAGGTTGATGCAAGGCAGCTTATGTCAACCTACTTCTGTAAATGTCTACACTAAAACTTCGCTCCCACTGTTGTAATTCACCCGCTACACCGACTTATTAACTATACCTCTCGTGGAGGTGGAGAGTTTAGGTCAATGTAGTTAGGCCGATGCAGTGTCAGCATAGACACTACATTACTTACATCAACTGTTGCAGGCTTTCAGAAGACAATCCACAATGCCCCACACTGACAGTTCAATTGGTGCAAGCCTTCCTGGTGAGGATGTGCACTGATGACACAAGGAGCAAAGTGCAGACATGCACAAGCGATGTAAATTAGGTCGACTTAATTTTGTAGTGTAGATGTGAAACGCTCACAGGTATGGACGTAGTTACACCGACATAAATTTGTAATGTAAACCAGAGCTAAGAGAACGATCACAGCAAAAGGTTTTAGAGAATTCTGAAACCCCAATCACATTTACTTTTGTCAAGGAACGGTGGAGTCTCCTTTCACAGGCACCATCACTTGTCTAGTCAGCTAGACACTGTTTCTTAATCAGGTTTGGCGAATCCTGTTATTTCATATGTGATTCTGCAATGCAGACATGTTCCTTATTTGTGTAATGAGACCAAACAAATTCAAGTTGTGACTAAATTGGCAACTTGAAATCTAGTCACATAAAAAAAAAAAAATAGTTAAAATGTGTTTCCTACTACTACACTGTAGCTGTGTTCTAGTCTCCATGATACTTGTTTTACAATCACATTTTCCTACTGTTTAAAATGGTTCTCTTGTTCATGTTCCTGTGTGAAACAACAGGGAAAAACAACCAACCAGCTGACTAGAGAGAGAAAACAGTGAAACTGATCATACACAGAGAGCTGTCAAAAGCATCAAGTGAGCAAACTGAAAAAAGGAAGACATATTCTTCTCAATCCCTTTCAATCAGAATAATTTTGGGGCCCAATCTCTCACTGAGAACCATGCAAGTTCTGGGGGGAGAGAATAGATGTTTCTTGTAACAATAGCAGGTATAAAATTTGTAAGCAGAGGAGTGATTTTTTAAGTGGACAGTATTCCTTTGATTAATTCTTGTAAACATACAGTTCCTGGTAAGTGTTTCTATACTTCCACTCAGATCAGAATGGCAGTGACCTTGGGTTTATTTCCCCTTTTCCTCTGTTGTGGGGGCTGGGTCACTTGCTGGGATCATCTGGATATATCTCATTTAATCACTTCTCAGCAATTGTGGGGGCTTGGGCACTGGTGCATGTTGGTCCCTCCTATTTTCTGTCTGTGGCACATAACAGTCTAGTCTCCTGAGGGCTGTAATACTTGGGCATAATTTGGGTTGTTGGGTTTACTGTGTAGGTGGTGACCTGTGATATGCAGGAGGTCAGACTAGATGTTCTGGTGGCCCCTTCTGGCCTTAAACTCTATAACTATCAGATGAAAGTAATTAATATTTGAGAAACAAAAGGATGATGGGATACCAGGGGCACCCATTTTTGAGGTAGAGTAGGATTCCATTGAAGCTGCAAAATACCTGATTCTAAATAGCCCCACCAAACCATAAATGCATCATTTTACTAACAATCTGATGGGAAGCTGAACCGATGTTGGAAACTATAGGACATTTTTAGTAAACTTCTGCTGTAGTCAAGGTTTCTAAAACTAGGTGATCTGAACTAATCCGTTCCCATTTTATCAGTTAAAATTATTGGTTTCTCTTTTCTATTAACTTTGTCAACTCAAAAAGTTAATCTAATTTAAATCCAATTAACAGTTTTAACAAGTGATCCACAGTTTATTTCATTCTCAAACTTTGACACATGCAAAAATGTTATTCTGTTGCACACTACAGCCTCAATCACAGTATGAAAGGAAAACTTACCCCAATTAGTCAGGACAAAACCTGAGTATCATTAGCACAAATGTCACCCTCCCATTTTCAAGTGAAATTGACAAGAAGCCTTTCAAAGCACATGTACCACTGATTGATACAAGTGCTATTTAAAAGGACAGAAATAGCCTGCCTTCTAGAAAAGTACCATGCATAAAATGAATATACTTACATTTGTCAGTGGAGCATGTGCAAACATGGAAAACCCTTCAAAAATATACTCGTGGTCATCATATTCTATAACAGTTGGCCTGTCTGTCTAAAAAAAACAAAAACAAAAAAAAAGTTAAAGTTAAAATAGCTGTGGCACGACACAGATCAATGTTAAAATAAATTGAACTGGACTATTGGCTGGAATTGTTTATAAAGTACTTACTAAGAAGTTTGTGGGAGGTGACACTGTAATTCGATAGTGGTACAGTCTTCCAGCATTGTTGGTCATGGGGCGGCATGGCTTAATAGGCTTGAAGAGAAAGATTCATAGAATTATGTGCAGAGTCAAGGTTAATTTAAATAAAAAGAGGGAATACAACACTTAACATCCATGAAATGTTCAGTAGAAAAAAATTAAACAAAACAGGTAATCATAATTAAGTATTTTTGGAGGAGGAGGAGACGTAGCATAATACATTTTTTATTGAACTTCAGAAACATCTACAGGGATATTATTCTGGCCAAACTGTAAGTGCAGTTCATACATTCTCCATATTGTTGTGCACGTCTCTTGCACACAGAAGCCAGTCATCTAAGTGTTGAGATGCTTTTCTTTTCTTGTTTGTTGTTTTTTTATATAATTTCATTTTAGCCTATTAATAAAAAAATCATAAAGATTATGCTTAGATTTTTTCATTGGACAATCTCAATTCACTGCAAAGGTGAGCAGGTATCTTCACTTGACAGGTGGACAAATTGAGGCATCAATCAAACTAGCCCAGCATCACACAGTAAATCAGCATCAGAAACAGACAAAGAACCCAAGTCTGCCAGTGTCCTGCTTTAACTAGCAGACCGCAATGTCTTCCTATGAAAAGCACACGAATGGCTATGCCTAAATGTAGGAAGGTCTGCATGTGGTTCAATGGACTATAAGGTTCCCAAGACTCATATTTTCAGGTTCTTCTGAAGCTCTCAGGTATAATGGGTAAAAATACTCACCAGCAACTAGACAAAAAGGAACCCCATGCAGGATCTGTTTTCTGATAGGTTCTCACTGCTCTGAGGCTCACACCAGATTAAGAGAGTCTATAGTGGGCTTTTATGAGCCCACAATTCCCAGCATCCTCATCTTTAGGGGAAGCTATCTCCTCACCGTGAGTCAGTCAGATTTCAAGATTTTCACCTGCTAAAAATGTTTCTCCTTCAACAAAATTTACTGGGGCGTGAGGGGATGAGGGAAATTAATCTAGGTCTGAAATAGTTTATTACAAGGTTCAGTCTGGAGTAATCTTCTGAAATAGGGTAATAAGCCCATGAAACAGAAATGTTCATGAATACTGAAATGCAACAGAGCAGAGGGAGAAGCTGCAGTTTAAAAAAAAAATAAAAGGGGGGGGGGGGAATCCACATAAAATATTTTGTTCAATTTTTATTTGGAAAGTCACACACAGAGAAAATGATAATAAAACAGTAGAACCTTATGAATGACCAATGTCATGAATGATCAGTTATACAAACCATTGTAGGATAAGACCACCATACTGAGAACTAGCACTGTACCTATACTATAATTTTAAGATGGTCAATTTTATGAATTTCTCAATCACCAATTAGTTTTTTAAATAGGGGCTTAACAATACAGATACAGTTTAAATCAAGAATGTAGGGTAAAATAAATAACCAGATTCTTGAATGTAATTTGTTGGGAAAAAGTAAACATGATTTTTGTAAAGGGAAATCGTGCCTCATCAATCTACTAGAATTCTTTGAGGGGGTCAGCAAGTATGTAGACAAGGGGGATCCAATGGATAAAGTGCACTTAGATGTTCAGAAAGATTGTCACAAGGGCCCTCACCAAAGGCTCTTAAGCAAAGTAAGCTGTCATGAGATAAGAGGGAAGCTCCTCTCATGGATTGGTAACTGGTTAAAAGATAGGAAACAAAGGGTAGGAATAAATGGTCAGTTTTCAGAATGGAGAGAGGTAAATAGTGGTGTCCCCCAGGGGACTGTACTTGGATCAGTCCTATTCAACATATTCATAAATTATCTGGAAATAGGGGTAAACAGTGAGGTGGCAAAATTTGCAGATGATACACAACTGCTCAAGATAGTTAAGTCCCAGACAGACTGCGAAGAGCTCTGAAAGGATCTCTCGAAACTGGGTGACTGGGCAACAAAATGGCAGATTAAATTCAATGTTGATAAATGCAAAGTAATACATATTGGAAAACCTAATCCCAACTATAAATATAAAATGACGAGGTATAAATTAGCTGTTACCACTCAAAAGAGAGATCTTGGAGTCATTGTGGATAGTTCTCTGAAAACATCTACGCAATGTGCAGCGGCAGACAAAAAAGCAAACAGAATGTTGGGAATCACTAAGAAAAGGGATGGATAGGAAGACAGAAAATATCATATTGCCACTATATAAACCCATGATATGCCCACATCTTGAATACTGCCTGCAGATGTGGTCACTGCATCTCAAAAAAGATATGCTGGAATTGAAGATGGTTCAGAAAAGGGCAACAAAATGATTAGGGGTATGGAATGGCTTCTGTATGAGGAGAGATTAATAAGACTGGGACTTTTCAGCTTGGAAAAGAGACGACTAAGGGGGGAGCATATGACAGAGGTCTATAAAATCATGACTAGTGTGGAGAAAGTAAATAAGGAGGTGTTATTTACTCCTTCTCATAACACAAGAACTAGGGGTCACCAAATGAAATTAACAAGCAGCAGGTTTAAAACAAACAAAAGGAAGCATTTTTTTCATACAATGCATAGTCAGTCGGTGGAACTCTTTGCCAGAGGATATTGTGAAGGCCAAGACTATAACAGCGTTCAAAAAATATCTACATAAGTTCACGGCTATTAGCCAGAATGGGCAGGGATGGTGTCCCTAGCCTCTGTTTGCTTGAAGCGGGGAATGGATCACTTGATGATTACCTGTTCTGTTCATTCCCTCTCGGGCACCTGGCATTGGCCACTGTCGGAAGACAGGACACTGGGCTAGGTGGACCTTTTGTCTGACCCGGTATGGCTGTTCTTAACGTTCTCATAACACAAAAAGATTTCTATTAAAACTGATGTGCTCTAAAGCTCTTTGTATTTTGAGGGAAAACAAAAAAATACAACCACAATGCATCGGTTACCTCTACACATAAAAATAGTGAGACTTCAGCAACATTTTTTTCCACAGGAAGGTTGCTATATCATAAGAAAAGTAGCATTTGTGTGTAATTTTTTTCCGATCAAAAAAGTGTCAAAACTTAACACATCATCTAGCAGTTTCTAGTGGAGACATGTTTCCATGTTGAGGCAATTGCACGTCTTGCTACTATCAGCAAGAAAGTTACTAATTTATTCACTTTCCCTTTACACCTCCTCTGTAGGGAAGACTCAGCAGAAACATAATTTGTGCATCTCCTGGATATCTGTGACTCAGTGGTAGTTCATGCTTTTTTGTTATTAATTTAGTTGCATGTTTCAGAAACTTTGAAAAGAAATTGGCGAGTGCATAGGTTCAGCAACTATTTTCCCTAGTTTTCCTATGGAATTTTATTACAGCTAGCACATCCTAAATGTGAAATTACACAACCGGTAAGAAATCGGACTGATTTAATATGACACCATAGTTTACTCGAAAACAATAACTTCCTCCAATTTATGTCAGAGCAAAACAAGTACCTGCCTACTGCTGACAATATGGCATTTGTAAGTGCAATATTCAAAACTAGTTACCTCTTCACCAGGATAAATGCTGTGTCTTATTCCTGTTCGTCTGGCTTTAGCACTGCATTTGCACAGTGGCCCATCATTCATCTGTCAAAAACATAATAGGATTCTGCTTTTATTGAAAAAAGACAAAAGACGATGTCTGGAAAAGTTTTTTTGGTTTTAACATCATGAATGCTGATGCTTCAAAGAGCCTGTCATACTTGCAAGATTTATTGGTTTTAGGACATCCACTTAAGCGGCAAACTGTATAGGAAACCAAGGAAACTGCACAACAGCATTAGACTGTCATTGTTTTTTGTGCAGCATAAGCAGGGACAACAACTTTAGCAGAATGACACCACTGCAGTATCACATGTAAGGTATAGCCTTTCCATTTCTTATTTATTAGAACAACCTGCTACTTGCAGCCAATATTAGGCCATAATTCTGCACTTTATATATTCTTGGGCTTTATTTTACACACAAGTAGTTCTACTGAATTTAGTTGGTGAACTCCTGGTCCTATGGAATTTGACTACAATGGGGCCAGGATTTCACCCCATGTATGCAAAATTAAGCAAGTGTAAAAGTTTGTAGGTTTCGGGGTCTTATTTGGTACTTTAGAGACATAACTGGAGTACTTCAAAAGTCACCTGAACATAGATTTTTTGAAAAAAAAACATAGATTTTTTTTAAAATATATGACCATTTCTCAATTATGGGATGAATATACCAAATAGCTCTGTCACAAGGGGCATTACATACAATATAAAATTGAATCTTACCTTCTTTTTACCTCCAAGCCCTGTGAAGTCTGGGCCCACTGCAGACGGGCAGTTCCAGTTAGTGCAACACCCTAGCATGCTTTCTGGCTGTGACGTCACACCCACCACAGAACCCCCGGTAGAGACCGGAGCCAATCTACAGAAGTACATTAAGTCCCCTCTTTTTTCCACCCCTTTACAGTTTTGTAAAGTTTTAATGATTACATCTTATACCTTGTAAGGTATAAATATATTTTTAAAACTTTAAAAAACTGCAGTTGTGTATAAAAACCCACCATGGGACTCCCCTTACCTTTAGAAGCAGTCTGCAGGTCCCAACAGAGCTCCGTGGTGGGGGGGACATCCTCAGCCAACAGAGAGAAGGCTAGGGTGTCTCAGTGACAGGGAACCAAAAATGCACAGTGGGAATGGACTCCATATGGCCTGGAGGGGGAAAAAAGGCAGCCCAGTTTGAAGGTTAATCTATTGACTTTTTGGCTGACAGTGTTTTCCTCAAAGATTCTATCATAACACATACATGCAAGGGGGCTTAAGATGTAGTGCGCATTTCCTCACCTTTGGGTGTTTAACTGTGCATCCTTAATATCAGAGTGGTGTGGTATTTTGCTCTTATACAGTTTGTCGCATACTTTGGAACTTCAAGAACAAATGTGCTAAATAAACATTAGCAAAATATTCTCATGTCAAGTCTAAGCTGAAAGCACATTTTCTCACTTGCCTGTATATCTTACGTATCAGAGACGAGAGAGATAAATAATACAATAAATACTCAATTAGTTCAACACTTCATGAAAATCAGGGCCCTCCAAGGTGTCTCAAAATCACTAGCCACTTTTGAAAATCTTGGCATTTACTCTTATATTCAAATACTATTTAACAATAACACCTTAGGTGTGTGCATGGGGATTTACACAGAAGCTAGGTCACCAGTAAGGCCCAAAGGCACTTGCAATGTATGTTAGATACAATACGGCATGAATTAGGGATAGATGACAGGCAAGAAGGGAGAGTGGTTTACACAAAAATTAGGCTGTCGGGTTTTTTTGTTGGCTTGGTTTGGGATTTTTTGCAAGACATGCTTGACGTTCATTCCTGTTTTGTGGGAGTGAAGGTCTGTAAATATTTTGGGATATCTACCTACGGCATTTATAAGCCTATCATTTTTGCATCCGAATACTAAACAAAATTATGGGAAAGCACATTACTCAAAATAAAATTGTTCTGTACTGAATAAAAATCAGATATAAAAAGTGTGCCATTGGCAAGGCCATAATGACTTTTTTGGAACTTTTTTCAGATGTCCCTTAGGAAGAAGCAGCAACTCAAGGTAAATTCGTGGAAATAACCAGGCATTTCTGATACTGTTCACTTCGTGGCCCTTCACCTCTCTCTATTTGGCAAACATTTTATACTGAGGATTCTATTATATTTGTTTGAAAAACTTGGCTTTTCAAACACAACTCATACAACACAATTTTCAAAGTTAAATATCTCAATAGTTTTATAATTTTGGGTTGTGGGGGAGTTTTTGTTTTTTTTTTTAAACCCTAGGAGCATAAATAAGAGCTCATAATGGAAGCGTCGACAGACCTTTGAATTATCACAGCAGCAATGTGCATTGCAATATCTTTTGCCATTATAATTTGTGGCCTTCTAGTTTCATGCCTCAAATAAAATGCCAGAAAAACAGGTTTACGGGGGGTGCCATTTGACAAAGAGTTAGAAGGGACCATAAAAGAGTTAAAAAAGAAAGATGGAGATGGCAAATTTGCAAAGCACTGCCTGATCTCTGTGTAACATATATATTCAAACAACATTTCATGAGCTCACCAATAACATTTAACGAGGACTATAATCTGCATGCAATTACAGCAGAACCATTAGACAAGAAATTAGGAGCATTAACAGCATATTTAAGAAATTATTTATCATTATACAGTAAGACCTTTTAGGTGAATCATTTGTAAAGCAGATCTACAACCTCTCTCTCCCTCATCCCAGCATTTATCTTTGTGCCTCTACTGCTAGGCTAACAGAATAGATTGAACCATTACATTACTGGCAATGCAGAGTTTACAGATACAATCAAATATGATTCAGGGTGAAGAATCTCCAGGGTTCAAGGGTTTTAACTGAACTCCTGAAATTGAAAGCGACGTGCACTGAACAACAATAAAATATAATCTAGAAAGGATGAAAAAAAATTCAATTTGGACAGGAGACAACAGCTGTCATCTAGTATATTCTGTAACAAATCTCAGCTGTAGATTTGTATGGCTCCCAGAACAAACCTTTTAGATACACAGTGAATGTTTTGCACACAATACCTGTCCGGGGTCATTGTACCAGAGCTCCTCATGAAGACGATCAGGGTGAGCTTTTTTACGCTTAATTTCCGCAATAACGTCAAACACTTCAGAATCTGAACTGCTAGAACAGGTGCTATTGTCATCCGAGTCACAGTCGGACTCACTGGAGCTCTCTGGTTCAAAAGTAAAAATAAGGTTAGTTGAAAAGAACCTCCATTCATTCTTTTCCAAAACAGCAAGGAATTTTCTAATATCCAAGCAAACATCATATAGATCTTGAAATTATCAAAGACTTATATAAAATTCAGAGTGGCTCTTATGAATCCTAGGACAGCAATTGAGTTTTAATTTAAAGAGTGACAGCAAATACTAAGGTTATTGAAAGTTGCATTAACTGAATTTGTTTGCACACACAAGTGGAATGATCTGACCAGCTGACCATTATTCAATTTCAGAAGAGCAATTTCTATGCTCCCAAACACAATTGTTTGAAGCTAAAAGACTGCAAGGAAGAGGACTATGAATTTATAATCCACACAAGTAAAATCTAAAAAAAACAAAACAAAAAAACATGTACATTGCATCTACATTCATGACCATGCACACAGAGGATCAACGAAAGAGAGCTTGTTTTTTTTAAAGTTGTTTCAGCTTGACATGAGTTATGGTAATAGCATTGCACATATTTAATTATTTTTGTAGATAACCATTAACCAATTCCTTTTTTTTCACACTCTGAAAAGGGTGTATGCAAAAAAGCAATGTTCCAGGACCTGTACGGTTAAATTGGCAAACTGGAGACTACAGAATAGTTCAGAATTCAAGCTGTCCATGAAGAGCTCTAGCATTTCATGGAACGGAATTAGCTTTTCACAAGCTGGAGATTGTTTAGGAGTTTATCAGAAAGTACCTTAGTCACTTAAAAAAAATAAAAATAAATAAACTTTACCTGAAGGGAAAGCTAAACTTAATTCCTCTGAAATTTCTAGGACTATTACAGGAACTCTTACTTTTTCCTTCTTTTTGCTCTAGTTCTCTGAAGGAGATGTTTCCCCCCCAAAATGACATTATATGCAGTAACCGAAGCAGAGGGGAGCCGTTTTCTGTAGTGGAAATTTAACACCTCCTGCCAAACCCCATATAAGTAGGCTTTAAAGGATTAGACTTTTATCTGTAAATGTTGGTAAATATTGATTTCACCATGCACATACAAATCGACAAAAAATATTTCTATTTATAATAATCAAAATTTACCAATAGGCAAGGGAAGAAAAATGCTGCATGAGGACTTATCAGAGTTTGATTTAAGGTAATATATTTTGACATGTGACATTGACAATTTGTGCTTTGATGGCTACAAAGCTTTAACATTTTGAAGCTCAACATCTACAGTCAATAAATAATTATCTGTCCTCTCCCATTATTTTCCACAACTGTAAAAATTGAAATCACTAAAAATAAAAATTAATGCTTAAGACCCATAGTTTTGTGCAAGTGTGAAAAAATTAAATGGATAAAAATGTCAAAAAATGCTTAAAAACAAACATCAATATGAGCCATCAAAATAGTAAAAGAATAAAAACTTAATTCTGCCAAGCCTACGTATGAATCAGGCTGTGGGTAAGGTTCATGCTGACACCACGAGAGAGTGCAAACATTTAACCCCCATGGCTGCAAGGCTAATTTATTCAGGCTGCAGACTGAAAAAGTGGTGAGAGCCTTTCTGTGCCCGCTAGGCAACTGACTGCATACAAGAAGGATGAATTTAGTAGCCTGTCCCCCTCCTCACTGGCAACAGCACCGTCCATGGTGCCCAGGGAAGGCAGACTCCTCTGCATGAAACTGTTCTCCCACAGGGGCTAAAGGTGTGCAGGCTTTTCAATGGGCCCTCCACTCTTGGGTGAATTTCACCCTGTATATACGGCACAGACCAAAAAGTACAGTTACTATGTTTAGAATACTTACATATTTTTAATTTAAAAAATGTATTATCTATTTCTTTCTCCCTCTGGGGTGTCATTTTACTTTGCTAATATCTCATTGATTATATTACGCTACATTTATGGCAAAATAAGATGAAAAAATAAAGATACATACATGACTAGGCTTAGTTTTGAGCATCTCAGGTGTTAGATCATAGATGTAAAACTTGAATAAAAAACTTAACCTCAAATTACCTTGATATTAGTGAACGTCACGAATTAACACCAAGAACTGAGAGACATGTGACTCACTGAAGTTTGATAAATAATAAGCAAGGGCCCAACAGTGCTCCCACTGAAGTAAATGCAAAGACTGCAAGGGGAGGAGGACAGGGTCCCAAGTAAATAAATGCAAAAATGATAACACCACAAGTATGTACTTGGGCTCATTTATCTTTACCTTTATCATTTAAGTTCTAGTTATGACATTTAATATTTTAGCAAATATACAAAATTCTCAGCCTATGAACCATCACTATGCAAGTAAAAATGCATTTCGAAACCCAGTACTTCTGAACATAATGAAACCATGAAGATGTGTAGCGAGACCCTGATCCACAATGGGAGTGCAGCAACTCTCACCATCACATAGGATCAGGACCATAACCAGCCTTAGCCACCATGCGAATTTATGATTGTTCCCCTTGTCTTCCCTTTCTACCGGTTTGAGAGAGCATCACATTGTATCGTTCTTAAAATTAGACTGTGAGCTCTTCAGAGCAGAGACCAGGTCGCATTTGATTTGTGATTTGCCTAACATGTTATTGGGTGCGAGAAAGACAAAGAGCAAATATATTTTTTTACAAAAAGAATTGACTTCTGAGCATTAGGAGACTAATTATAGCATTCTGCTACTAAATCTTTGCCCGGAGCTGGGGAGTGACCAACAATATTTAATGCAGATTAACGACGTGCTAATTAGCAAGTTTTTTACTTCATGTTCAATAGAGAGCCACAGTAAAACAGTATATGTTTAAAATGCATATGGCCACTTCTTCAATCATCTTTCAATTGTACTTTAGCAATAATCTTATTTTCAGCTGCCACAACAGCCTGCATTTTGACACTTTAAAGATAATGCCTAATACACAAAGGGTGAGATTTTCAAAAGCACTCAGTGTTGACCTAATTCCACTCCCACCGAAGGCAATGGTAAGACTCGTACTGATTTCAATGGGAGGACAGTTAGGCTGATGCTGAGCGCTTTTGAAACCACCACCCGGCATATATTCATACAAATGAACACACAAACTGATATAAAGAATGTAGTCACTGTTCATTACTCGGTTTCAGGTCTTCGCCAACGTGGCATTTACCTAAATCCTCATCGAGTTTGGTCTTTGGTGGCTCCCATGGTGGCCGGGCTGCTTTGGCTTTTGCTTGTCGCTTTCCTAACTCCTCCTCGAACCTTTCATACAAATCTCGGAGCCGACTTGTTCCAACCACCGTGGAGTCCCCCTGATAATGACAACAAACCAAAAACAAAACAAACAGAAAATTAAAGGATGCTGTGAGTGGGGTGTACCTGCCCCGCACTGGACAGGAAGGGGTTAACCCCATACTGTGGGCTGTGGAAGCCATGCCCCCTCGCCCCTGCTGGGCATGCCCCAACTGGGACCACAGTATAATAGGGAGCAGCCCAGCTCAGTCTGGGCTGACCACTGAGGACTACTCCTGAGGGCATTCTGCACCAAAAAAATTAAAAATTATGTGTCAAAAAAATAAAAATTCTGCATACAATATTTTAAAATTCTACAAAATTCTGAAAATTTTATTTGTCAAATAAATGTGGAGGCTCCAGCATAGCATTGGGGAGCACAGGCCACTGGTCGCACAGAGGTGGGAGTTTGCAGAGCTTCCTGCAGCCGGGACTAGCAGCTGAGCCTGGTGCAGGGTAGGAGCCACCACCCGGGTCTTCCCCAGTCCCACCTCCTGCCCCACAGTGATTTACCTCTTTGCCAGCTGCCCTGGGCCCCCAAAGCATACTGCTGGGGAGAGTCACATGACCACTGTTGTGGCTTCCCTTTGCTTCCCCATCAGAACATCATTTTTCTGTGAGGAAGCAAAGAAATCTGCAGGGGACATAAATTCTGTGTATGCCCAGTGGTGCAGAATTCCCCCAGGAGTAAAGAATGTGTTGCAGGCTCCTGCTCATGATCTACCAGAGGCCAGACCACAGGGGCCAGACGCGCTGAGACCCAGGCAAAGACCTGGCTATCCACGGAAGCCCACCAGGGAAAGGAGTCGCAGGAATTTTGCCGGCCAATGACCCTAGAGATCCAGAGGACCTGTGGACTACAGCATAGGAAGACAGGGTAGGAAGTAGCCCAGGGGAACTAGACATTGATCTGGTTGTGGAACCGGGAACAGAGCCAGTGTGTTTTGAACGGATCCCCACTGACTCAGTGGTGAATACACTCGCTGCTGATAGGGCCCTGGGCTGGTGAAATAGGGAGGGCCTGGGTCTCCCTAACCCAGCACCAACCCACCCCTGGGTGGTAAGCCACCCCCTGCCTGGCCACCAGGCCATACTGCCCCACTTAGATAAGCAGTCCTATTGACTTCAGCTCCGAGGCCATACCGCCCTGGCCTGCACCAAAGGGCTGCCCCATCGACTTCGACTATTAGGCCATCCTGCCCTGCATCCAGAACAGTTCCCCTGACAGGGTACACTTGCCCTGCAACAGAGGCTTTGCAATATTAATGTCTTAAAATATGGTGTGGTTTCATCATTCCAGAATGAACAAATGAAAAAATCAACAAGACAAAAATCATTTCCTAGAAATGGTCCAGTGTAGCATGGGAACTTTGTATAAAATCACTAGGACATATATAAAGGCATCCTTTCACCAGCTGATCCTGATGATAGAGAACTGCATTCAATTGTACACTGTCATTATTGGTAGAGCCCTGTGCAGATACAAAATCTGCATCTGATCCGTGATCTGCAAACATGGTCCACAGATTTGCAGGCCTCTAGATATAAAATCTGGATCTGCATCCATCCGCTATCCGCAAACATGATATGCGGATATCTGCATCTGCGGATTACATTACCGAAATACAAATATCGGACGGGTGATGAAAAGAAAACTGGAGGGAAAAGAAAATTAGGGAGCATTAAGCACTGGATAAAACAAAAATGTAAAGCTGTTAAAATGCTTGTAGTAATCATTGTATAGAAGGACAGTACATAGTAACTGAGGGATCTTCATAGACGTACCACTTGATCCATAGGGTCATTTGAATAGTAACTTTCTGAATGGGTACAACGAACCCATACAGGCTTGAGCAATTCTTCCTCTTCCTCTTCATTTTTTTCAGAAATGATCTCCTCTGGCTCTTTGTCTTTAATAGCCGTGTAATTCTTCTCTTTACTGGCACTCTGATTCTCTGACCACCTCTCTCTCTCCTCCTCCCATCGAGGTCTCTTTCTCTCCCGGCTGGGGGATCGGCTTCAATGGGAGCAAAGAAAGAAAAGCAATCACAAGTTTGTTTCTTTTAATATTGATATAGTTATAATACAAAATGAATAGTTTACTTCAAATCAATAGGTCATTTTGCCATATGACTTGTAGCAGAGTTCACTTGGTATTTCCTTATTTTAAGGGATTAACTTTCAACAGTAAATATTAGCTTTTGCTACAAATCTAATATATGGAGTCACTTAGCAGCAACTCTGGAATTAAGACTGAAAGCCCTTTAGAATTTTAAGGCCTATTTTTGACCACATTGTAACTCTCAAAAAAACCTCATTTTAGCCTAAAATGCTTGTTTTCACACTGAATGAGATTTGGAGGGGTTTTGTTTTGTTTTAAAGGTTTGTTTTGTTTTGTTTTAAAGGTTTGAAGCAAATCAGCAATACTCTGAAAAAGTAAACACTTTTGTTTTTTTAAAAGAAGGGAAGACTGGCATCAAAATTTTATCAGCATGAGTATAGAACGGTCATATTATTCACATAGACAGAACCCTTTTCCACCACATCAGATTATCATATATTCCCTATTCACTCTGTTACGTGAAAACTTTCTTGGTAGTGTTTTAGGAAGTTTTCAAAAAATTATTGGGACTATTTTTTGTATCCCTCCACCCATAAAACCAATAAAGCTATCATGAGGCCAGTGATATAGAGCTCAGACAAAGCCATAAAGACCTCTAAAATGACCTAAAACAGTTATCCTACACAGAACGATGTCATGATTTTAAATTCGGTGATCTGGGTACCTTATAGGCTAGCACTTGGTGCTAAGGAGCTTCCACTGTGCAGCAGGGAAGTCCACAGTCCATTGGTATAATTTTTCTGTTTCTAGCTTTGTAGGGCCTCAAGATATCAAACTTTAAAGTCATGACATTTTCATATAATGAAAAGCTGTTACCAGGCCAGGACTGAATCTTGCTCGTCCTCAGGCAGATATATGTACACGTAGACATGCACAGCCTGATAAGAGTTTCAAGATCAAATATCCCGTCTTACCTCCCTGTTCTTTTGTAATCTTTTCTGTAGGACCTCTCTGAAGATGGCGATCTTCGGCTATCACGATGCCTATGTCTTTCCCTCTCCCGTTCCCTTTAAGAATTTAAAACAAACAGGTTAAACAGGAAATCCTGAATTTTGTAAACACTGTTCCTGAAACAGCATGGAACCAGTTTTAAGTCAATTGTCAGCACTGTTGTAAGTTGTGGGTTCCAACGGTTAGATTCCACAAAACCTGGAAGCTTTGTGGTGACAATCTATTCCTCAAGAAATTTATGACAGACAGTCCCCTCCACCTTCCCTGCTTTCATCATAAGGACAGCTATCTTAATATCCTATTAATTTATACTCAGTATAGACAGCCAATATAGTATACCATCAGAGTCACTCCCATTCTGCCTGTCATTCTTCTGTTATAAATGGAAGGCCTGCTTACTCCATCTGCTACCATTCTCTTTCACTTAGAGACTGAGCAAGAAACTATTCAACACACAATAACTTCAGAATCACAGCAATAATTCAAATACATTACACATACAAGCCCTCTGACCTTCATAGCCACCTCAGAAGTGCATAAAAATAAACTAAGATAGCCAACCAAAAAAAAAGAGATGTCTCCACAGCCTAATGACGATGACCCCCATCCTGTGAACACTTATACATGAGTAAATCTACAGGCACAAGCAGCCCTAAACACCACCACTCCCGATGTTCTGTAGTTAGTGGCCTTCACTCACTAGCATAAACTGGCACTTTTTACAAGCACTGTATCTGCATGACAGCTTAGAATTCTAAAATATTATTTTGTTTCTCCAAGATGTTTTTTTAAAGAAATGTTCAGTTGAAGTAAAAAAAAATCAGATCCAGAAGAAAGCTCCTGCAGTTGTTTTCTGTTGTACTGAGCAATGCGGTTTACACGGATACTTCTCAGACCATCCCCAACCATGAACCAGTTATTGTCACAATTCCTACATTGTGGTTGCCATTATACAACCTATATCTAAGCCACAGTTGTTACAACATTTAAAAACAATTTCTTGGGGGCAATTCTTAGAAGAAACCAGAGATCTTAAGGCTTCCCAGGGCAAGTTTGGAGATTGTATTTCAAGGTTCAGGGCATCAAAAGGCTGAAGTTTAGCTAAATAGCTGTAAAATTTAAATCATGGGATTCCATGGTTATTGTTTCTCAATGATTTCCACATCAAATGTATTCCATTTATGAATAAAAATATATTTCCCCTCAACTGCTACTCCTGTAAGCTCAGCCTGGGCTCCTTCCTCCTCACACATCACCATCAGGAAAAAAGTTCTTGCAGGCCCAATTTGGCCATCAGTGACACAGATGTTAACTCACTGCTGTCAGTCAGATTGTACAGACGTAACTGACTGAAAGTTAGTAAATAATCATGTTGATGCACAAGAAGGAATAGATAGATGTCTGCTATCATAGCTGGGTTGGCTCTGCAGGGATAATAGGAATTTGAATCAAAGTTATTAACATACACACACACACACACACACACATATTTTTATACACATGCACACAAAAAAGTCTTGTAACCTTATGAAGTACGCATAGCCAAAGAAATTCAACACATACTATCTACCCCTTTTGCACACTGACCCCCTTTCTTCATCTTTCCTTGTTGTGTTTTGTCTAAATTTAGAGTGTATGGTCTCCAGAGCAAGGCCAATGCCATCTGATTTGTTGGTGAGCAGTGGATCAAAACAAATCAAAGCAGAAAAATCTTTTTTATCATTAAAAAGTGAACAGATATGACACCAAAAATACAGGGAAACCAGATTTCAGTGGCCTTAAAAATCTGTGAATCTATGGGCAAAAAGTTGCCATTTTAACATAGCTGCTTTTGAGTAAAACTGAACTTTTAAATTTGAAATCTAGTTTGTGGAATTATGTAGTGAATACTTAAGTCACCTACAACATGCACAATATTCCATAACCCTTTCTTTTCACGATGCTGGAATGTTGATCACATTTTGCTCTCTTTGACCGATACATGAGATTTTTAAATGATTGTTCCATTTTTTAAAACTCCTTTCCTTCGCCAAGTTCCTCAATAAAACACACTTCTCTCAAGAAGCCTATGCTATTGCAGAGAAGGGTTAAACTTAAGATAAAATCTCAAATTTTTAAAAATAAATGCCTGAAGTTAGACATCTAATCCATACATCAGACACAAAGCTCAGTGAAAGTCGAACTAAAATGACAACACAAGTTGTAACTCCTCTGTTCATTCACACTCCTTAAGTTAAGTCCTGTCCCACCCCTTCCTGAGTTTACATATTGGATAATTGGGTCTTGAACCTGCACAGAACCACACAGGCAGATCCTTAGGCCCATCAGGAGTCCCAAAGAAGTCAATGATTCTGTCCCCATTGATATTAGTGAGGTTCTAAGTGAGAGCAAGGATTGGCATACACAGTTCTCTTTGCAGGCTCACAGCCTTAGATTCCAAGTTCTTGGGGCATGGACCTTGCCTTCCTAAGAGCCTGTAAAGCACCTAACCCTATGCTGGCTCTATACACAAGTTCGTAATAATCAACACAGAGCATCCCCTACTCCAGGCAGAAACTCTCCCTGAGTGTGAAGTAGCCAGCCACCATGTCTCTTGTGATCACCGAGAAATTCCATCACATCCACTGAGTGCCCAACACCAACGACGGGGAGTAGAAAACCACCATCACCACCACCAAGGGTGTGGGCCAGTGCTGTGCTCACATGGTGCAGAGAAAAGCAGATATTGACCTGACCAAGAGATCTGGAGAACTGACGGAGGATGAAGTGCACGTCATCACCATCATGCAGAACCTCAACAGTACAAGAGCCCTGAATGATTCTTCAACAGGCAGAAGGACATTAAGGACAGCAAATATAGCCAGGTGCTGGTCAACGGGCAGGACAACAAACTGCACGAGGACCTGGAGCAGCTAAAGAAAATCCAAGTGGATCAGAGCTTGTGTGCGCGAGCCCAGCACACCACAACAGCCGGGTGCTGGAGCAGAGCTGTTGGTGACTCTAAGTAGTCGTCTCTGCCTGCATCGGCACTAAAGTGCTATTCCCAAACCAAAACATTCTCCCACTCCAGGCAACAGTTTGAGCCCCCCTTAAATTCACAGATCATTGATTTACCTGCTTCGTTCATAACTTCTGTGGCGAGGTGGAGTCCTTCCTTTGTCATAATCTGACCTGTGCCGACTGCTTTCTTGCCTTCTCCTGTCAGGACTCCTGCCTCGATCCCCCCGTCGATCCCCATGGTTACTGGGCCGGTGTCTGTCCCCGTGCATGTGACTATGTTCGCGGTGCCGGTGCTCATCGTAGTGCTTACTCCTCTCTGGAGACCTTCGTTCACTTTGGGCCTTTTCTACCTGATATTGGCTTGCGTGCCGAAAATGACTGCTGCTGCTGCTGCTCTGAAAGGAATTTGAGTTCTGTTGATAACTATTAAAATTAGGAGGTGGGAAAGACTGCTGCGAATAGCCCGTAGAGTAGACAGGTTGATAATTAACTTGCTGTGGCATCACCGGCGGTGGTGGAGGATGAGGCATTGCAGGAGGTGGCATCATATAGGGAAAAGTGTTTTGTCCAGTAGGGGCCCCTGGTACTGGGGAATTACTGGGATTTGGGACTGGTGGAGGAGCAGGAGGGAAACAAGGAGGGACTGGAAAACTCTGCCTTACTTGATGGTTTGGAAAAGGTGGCCTCATGGGACACTGGCTGATTGGACTCTGAGTTGAAGGAGGTACCAGGGACGGATACGGTATAAAATCTGGTCTAGGAGGCACATAGCCTGTGGCTGGAGGGCTTGAGTAGGTAGTCGGAGGAGCTACTTGTTGGTCATATTGGTACTGCACTGAAGGCTGCTGAGGGTGAAGCTGTCTCAGGTTCTGAGGTCTGAAGGTTTGTGCTGACGTTCTTACTCCAGGTCCTCCTCGACCCCGTGGGCATCCTCGTCCAGAATGGAAAGACATCTTTCACCTTTCAAAGGAAAAGAAGATATAAAATATATAATGCCACATGAGTCTCGGGGGTGGGGGGTGGTTGAGAGCTAATTGTTTGCCACCCTTTTTAAGTCTCATTCTGTAACAAAGATAACTTCTTGAATATCAAGTTCCAGCCCACACTGAAATGTCAAGGCACCCCTTGCTGCTTGTACCCAGTTCTGTTCAACTCAAGGGCAAAACAATCTCTTCCAAGAGCTGGACAGCAGATATTGTCTACAAGAGTCTGCTCTCTTTATATATAGCCTGGCGTCCTCGGGTGTCAATTAGAAAACAGTACATCAGTAAATCAAACAATACCCAATGGTGGATCTAAGAACAAATTTGTATCAGGTGGTATGGGCCCAATCCTGAACCACTGAACTCAACAGTTTTGTTATTCCTCTCAATGGAGACAGGAGCAATCTGTCACTGGCTCTCACTGATCCTCTGCATTCCAATAGCTGCATATTGGTTATTATTTCCATAAAAAACTCTCCTAAATCCCTAATCCAGTAATATGGTCTGGTAGTACACTGCCTGAGCAGGGCCAAAGTTTGACAAATGTTTACCAGATCATTCATACACCTGTTCATATATCTGTTTACCAGACACTATGATGCAGAGCCTTCAAACACCAAAATTAATTAACTTTTATTAAAAAAAACAAAATCACAGAATCCATGAATTTCGACTTCTTCAACAGCCATCCTATAAAGGTGCACAAGAGGTGGCCTCTCATACAATTTTAAACCTTGAGCATAAGGGTTTCACCAACTTTTCCTATTATATCAAATCCTACCTACCCTATTATCAGTCAAATGCAGAGACAATGGCAGTTTATGCTCCCTATTTTGGCCCCAATCCTGAAAAGGTTTATACTGTAATATACTAAACTTTATACACTGTAGGCAATCCCATTCAAGTCAATGGGACTACTCACAGTGTATGAAGTTAAGCACGTGCATAAGTCTTTTGCAGAATCAGTGAGTGCCTTAGATCATAAAGATTTTCCCCCCTGCGGTGGTTGCAAGCAAAATTTGCAGAATTGTATTAATATATGAGAACCAGACAGTGAAAGTGACTAGTCAAACACCATTGTTCAATGTGAGAAAAAAGGAAAAAGTGAAATACATAAATCGTACAAATAAATTCAATGTTTAAAATTATTTCAATCTTGATATTCTAAGGGGTAACATAAGGAGGTTTATGGGGGAGGGGGGGTTAAACGTGATGTTCAACTTGACAGTGTTCCTCTAAAACACAGACAAAACATTGACCACCACCCACCAGCATCTTAAAATATAATTGGGGTAATTTCATATAAGGGAGCATATAAAAACTAAACGACTTGTGTCAAAGATATAAAGTCTTCCTTGAATCATAAAGGCTTTGTCTACCCTACAAATATAACCATATTTGGGAACCTGCTTCCAACCTTCTTGTCTTCTAATCTAATTGGTGGTGCCAGTCTGCAAGGTACTCTGGACCATATCGACATTTCACAATCAGGTGAAGGCTTGATCAGACCTAACTGAGAAACCAGGCTGAAGCCTTGATTTGTCCAGAGCTTCAGCCCTGTTATTTAACATGACTGAGGTGCAATACTTCAATTATTATTATTATTGGAGCTATGTCGGTGTCCACAATACACCTGGCAATTTCCAAACTTACACAATCCTTTCATCCAAAGAACTCACAATCTAAGAAAACAAGCGACCCATGAAGGATGAAGAAACAAATAAAACACGCAATGATTTTAAAAGTAAGCATTAACTCCCCCACTTGCCATTTCCCTAACCAGATGCTCTACAAATTGGATGCATGTTTGCAGCCAAATTCAGGGATAACCAAGGCATAATCACATTCCCTGTTAATTTCAATGGAATAAATAGGCCCAGAGAGCCAATGGTATTAATGAGACCCTATTACTGCACAACAATTAAACATGGTTTGGGGTTTAGATCACACAGCCCTCAGCAAGCCTAGTTCTGTGGCAACAACCACCATCAAAAAAAACTTTATAAGCTTTTATTAAAGATACAGAAAAAGAAGGAAAAAAAACATGTAAAGCATGAGACATAAGAAACATTAAGTACTGCTTTCATTTTAACAGTATTCCATATTCCCTTTAATGGTAGGGAGTTTTTATAAGGAAATCTCCCTCCCTTCCCCCTCCCTGTTTGACAGACTGTCTGATTGTATAAATGATGGTAATAACTGTCCTTTTTGGGGAAAAGAGAAAAGGTTAGTTGAGATGAGCTGGAGCTGTTGTTGTTAAAAGTCTGACGCTGCTATCTTTAAAAACACACACACAAGAATAGCAAAGATTAAAAATGAAGCTTCTGTTTCTGGCTCTTACTTGGAGAAACAGGCACAACACATGATCTTAGCTGCCACTCTGAGACCTGGCAAATTTGTACCAGTGTTGGGCTGTTTAGGATACTGTTTTTAGCTGCCTCTCTGGTCCTGGCTCACAGCAGCATTGTAAAAGATGCAGTCTTGGCCAGTTAAGTAGGATTATTATTAGGCAGCGGCAAAAGGAGAAAGATAGGAAAGAGGAGAAATACAACAAGGTTGGGAAGGAAAAGGACACAAGGGAGATGATGTCAGCAGGAAGCCAAGTCTGACATTCCAGGTACCGTTCAGCACTTAGATGGCAGAGGTGGTGAAGTCACTGGGTCCCTCTCTCTGGCCCAATCTGATCCTAGCATCTTTCAGGAGCAGGACAACAAAGGTCCAGTGGTGTTGTGGTGGATCCCAGGGTCTCTGGAGACAGTGAGCCTGGTAGCCAGGATGGTATTTTTATTCCTTCCAGTCCATGTGCTTCCACCTCATGTCATGACCTCCCCAGCAAAAATCGCATTTTTAAAGGACCCCCAAAAGGGGTTATGTGCAGAATAGTTCATTCCCTCATTATTTTGTTTACCAATTAGGCCTACTTTCCAGTCTCACACTTTTCCTGTTTACCAATCATGATCTTAACACAATACTTGGGTGATATCAATAAACCAGTGGTCCCCAAACTTTCCAGCATTGCATCCCCCCGTGCCCCTGTCTGCCACTGTCCGCCCCCCAAGCTGGGGCCTGGTGCAGGGCCACACCCTGGTGCAGTTCTGAGGCCAAAAGTGGAGCCGGGGCTGCGAATGGAGCCGCAGCCAGGGGCCAGGGCTGGATGCGGAGCAGCGTCTGAAGGCGGGTCCAGAACAGAGCTGGGAGCAGAGCAGGGCTGGGTGGCGCTCGCTCCCTCCCTCCCTGCCCCCAGTGGAGGCTGGCTTGGGCCCTGCAATGTACCCCTGAATGTTCCTCCGCACCCCCCTGGGGGGCACCCCCCACAGTTTGGGGACATCTGCAATAGATCTTTCTGTTTGGACTAATCCAGCCTGTCTTTAATTTTCTGTTGACTTTCATCAACAATTTTATATAATGGACTAGCTGGACTTTTACCTTAGACAATTTAGAGCACAAATTCCTTAGAGCACAACAGTTCCTTAGAGCAGTCCACTGAATATATTTCTGCTGAGGGATCATCACATAAGAAGAAATAAACATTCTAAGGAAGGACTATATTTGTCAACTGCCTCTGATTACAATCCTCAATCTACTTACATCTCTCATGGAAATAATGTTCTCAGATTCACGATCATAATTTAGTCACCTTGCAGATAACAAAGCATGGATTTGAAAATGAAAAGTTATGGAATAATATAGAATGCACAAGTCATTTCAAAGTTCCCTCTGCTGCAGTTTTCATTTAGCTTCATTTTGGGTCCACATTTAAACTCCAAGCTTGGTCTACACTATAGAGTTAGGTCAACTTAAGGCAGCTTAGGTCAACCTAATTATGTCAGTGTCTACACTAGAATGCTGCTTCCGTCGAAGTAAGTGGCCTGCTATACCAACATAATAACTCCCCTTCCACATAAGGCATAGCGCTTATGTCAGTGTAGTTACTTACATTGCCTGTTGGCTGTCATTCTTCTCACTCTCACAGCTGGAGCCCCCACCCTGGGGTGACAACCCAACTGTGAGCCAGCATGGTGCTCAATTTCAGGGCAGGGAACCTACTGCCAGTGAAATTGACATTCTTGTCAGTTTCATGGCTTCAGCTTTGAGCCCTGCACTGCCACTCTGAGCCTGAGGCAGCCCTAAAATTGACAAGAATGTCAATTTCACCGCTGGTAGGCTCCATGCTGTGCAACTTAGCCCTCAGTGGGCTCACAGCTCAGGCTGTCACTTCAGAGCCAGGGCTCATGGCTGTCAGTGCCCCACACTCCTAAATTAAGTTAACCTAATTTTGTAGTGTAGACAAGCTCTAATAAACTCTCTTTTCTTCCCACAGATACTATGGTGATGACAGCTATTTAACTATCTAGACACAGATATACCCAAACTCCCCATACTAGCAATCTAGAAGCGTGTTGTTTGAGCAAAGTCCTCTGAAAGTAATCTCTCTATTTTTGCTCCATCCTACCTACAGAGCCATATGTCTGATCTTGAAGCCAGAAAGGGTAGTGGCAAGAGGCTATCAGACAGTCAGTCTGAGAGATATGACAGGGTTGTATAAGCAGAGCATCACATTTAGACCTTGTTTAGACTTAAAAGTTGTTTTACCAGGTAGGGGCTATTTCAGTTAGGGGGGTGATATTTTTAATTGCATAAAAAGTGACTAGAGATATTCCTTTTCCTCTACAGGAATAACTAAAGCACCTTTATACCGATATAACTGCATCCAGAGTAGTGGGGCTATACCACTTTAAGTCTACCAGTATAGTTATTTCCTTTCCCATACAACAACAGCTGTACCACCATAAGTATCTTTTTACTGATATAACGGCATCCACACTAGAGTTATACAGTTTTGACTATACCAGTTCTGTTAAAGCATCACAACTTTCTAGTGCGGACAAGCCCTTAGCCATGCACCAGATGCACGGGAAAAACCTTGAAGCCAGGCAAAACTCTGATGACTTGGGATTTTGCCATCCACCAAAAAAGAAAAGGAGGACTTGTGGCACCTTAGAGACTAACAAATTTATTAGAGCATGAGCTTTCGTGAGCTACAGCTCACTTCATCGGATGCAAGTAGCTGTAGCTCACGAAAGCTTACGCTCTAATAAATCTGTTAGTCTCTAAGGTGCCACAAGTACTCCTTTTCTTTTTGCGAATACAGACTAACAGGGCTGCTACTCTGAAACCTGCCATCACCCTGTAACTCAACTCAGCTGCTGCACACACCAAACAAAAGGCAGGGGGAAATACACAGGTCCGTAGCCAGAGCTCTACAGGAGGAGGGGGGGGGGCATCCTGACATAAATCCCAGGCCCAGCTCATGGGTCTGGCCGGGTTTCTGGGCCCCCTCCATTCAACCCTAAAAGGCCCAGTGAAAAGGAGAAAGGACCACGTGAATCGAGCCTAGCCAGCTCCAACGCTACCCAGAATCCTGAGCAAAGCACCCAGCCGGGAAGGAAAAGGAAACAGAGGGGGGGACTGGTTCCTGGGAAAGGAGCGGGAGGGGGACTGACTTGGGGAAGAGGGAGCCCCCACCTAGCTGTAAGGGGGGAGGGGGAGGACCGCTCTCCCTCCCTCAATCTGACCCGCTCTCCTAGCAAGGGGGCGGGAGCATCCATCCTACCTGCACAAGCCCCCCTCGCAGCCCGTGAAGCCGGACACCTGCGGCGCAGGCCGGGCACCAGCCAGGCAGACACCGGCTCCGGAACAGGAAAAGGGAGGGAGGAGCATCCACACCGCGCGGAAGCCCCGCCGCCACCATCCGCGCCGGCTCACTGCGAGGGGCGGGCAATGGGCCGGGGAAGGGACCGGCGAGCGCCGAGCCCCCTGGCGGCCCCTCTGCCCCGCGGGGGAGCCCCAGCCTGGCCCGCGGCGGTGGGCTCGCCCTTGCTCCGCCCCTCGCGGCGCGGGTGTCCCACGCTAGCGCTCCGCCGAACGTCGCGGCCCCCGGCGTTCGGGTCCTAGAACGTTGCCGGGCCCGGGGGTTCGTGGCTCCGAACGCTGGCCCCAACGCGGCCGCCATGAGCAGCGCGGGGCAGCCGGGCCGCCTGCGGAGCTACCCGGCGCTGCCCGTCTGCGTGGTGGAGGACCACCAAGATGTAAGTGCCTGGGGCCGGGGGGAAGATCCTGGCTGGGACCCGCAGCGGGACTTCTGCTGGGGCTAGAGCCGCTGAAGAGACACAGTCCAGCCCGCACCCCCTGTCCTTGGTTTCTGGGAGCCAGTTCCCACCCTGATTCTGCAAGCAGACTGTGTCTATGCTGCACTAAACCCCGGGCTGTGGGACCTGGGGGGGGGCACCCTCTGGGTTTCCACTTGAGCATCTGCAGCACGTTGTAAACCTGGTTTTACGATTACGGGGCCCCGGGCTCACAGCCAGGTTAACACATCCATACTGCGCCGCCAAACAGACCTTCTGACTGGAGCCTGTGGCTGGTGCTGCGCCCACCCTTCAAGATAACAGGGCTTGTAGTAATTAAACCGCTTCCGCATGACCACGTTATGCGCCTTCTGTCAGTGCCAGGAAGGCTTGCACGGATGATTGAACTGTCAGTGCGGGGCATTGTGGGATGGCTTCTGAAAGGCAGCAACAGTCAATGTAAGCAACACAGTGTCTACGCTGGCATTGTATCGACCTAACTAAGTCGACCTAAGCGCTCAGTGTAGTGGGCGAGTTACATTGCTGGGAGCTACATTTTCGTGTAGATGCTTACACAGTTAGGTTGATGTAAGCTGCATTACGTCGACCTAACTCTATATTGTAGACCAAGCCTTGGGCTCATAAGGACCTGGGTCCTGATTGCTTGTTGACCTGAATTAGACAAATTTCTTTGTGGACACGGGTGGGATCAAGCCTGAGGCTGAGCCCAGGTTTACAATGGACTGTAGATATACCCTTAGGGTATGTCTACACTACGGAATAAGGTCGAATTTATAGAAGTCGGTTTTTTAGAAATCGGTTTTATATATTCGAGTGTGTGTGTCCCCACAGAAGTGCATTAAGTGCATTAACTCGGCGGAGTGCTTCCACAGTACCGAGGCTAGAGTCGACTTCCGGAGCGTTGCACTGTGGGTAGCTATCCCACAGTTCCCGCAGTCTCCGCTGCCCATTGGAATTCTGGGTTGAGATCCCAATGCCTGATGGGGCTGAAACATTGTCGCGGGTGGTTCTGGGTACATATCGTCAGTCCCCCCTTCCCTCCCTCCCTCCCTCCGTGAAAGCAAGGGCAGACAATCGTTTCGCGCCTTTTTTCCTGAGTTACCTGTGCGGACGCCATACCACCGCAAGCATGGAGCCCGCTCAGGTAACCGTCACCGTATGTCTCCTGGGTGCTGGCAGACGCGGTACGGCATTGCTACACAGTAGCAGCAACCCATTGCCTTCTGGCAGCAGACGGTACAGTACGACTGGTAGCCGTCCTCGTCATGTCCGAGGTGTTCCTGGTCGCCTGTGTGAGGTCGATCAGGAGCGCCTGGGCAGACATGGGCGCAGGGACTAAATTTTTAGTGACTTGACCAGGTCATTCTCTTTAGTCCGGCAGTCAGTCCTATTGAACCGTCTTATGGTGAGCAGGCAGGCAATATGGATTGCTAGCAGTCCTATTGCACCGTCTTCTGCCGAGCAGCCATGAGATGTGGATGGCATGCAGTCCTTCTGCACCGTCTGCTGCCAGCCAAAGATGTAAAAGATAGATGGAGTGGATCAAAACAAGAAATAGACCAGATTTGTTTTGTACTCATTTGCCTTCTCCCCTGTCTAGGGGACTCATTCCTCTAGGTCACACTGCAGTCACTCACAGAGAAGGTGCAGCGAGGTAGATCTAGCCATGTATCAATCAGAGGCCAGGCTAACCTCCTTGTTCCAATAAGAACAATAACTTAGGTGCACCATTTCTTATTGGAACCCTCCGTGAAGCCAACCCTGTAAGCCGTGTCGTCAGTCGCCCCTCCCTCCGTCAGAGCAACGGCAGACAATCATTCCGCGCCTTTTTTCTGTGCGGACGCCATACCAAGGCAAGCATGGAGGCCGCTCAGCTCACTTTGGCAATTAGGAGCACATTAAACACCACACGCATTATCCAGCAGTATATGCAGCACCAGAACCTGGCAAAGCGCTACCGGGCGAGGAGGCGACGTCAGCGCGGTCACGTAAGTGATCAGGACATGGACACAGATTTCTCTGAAAGCATGGGCCCTGCCAATGCATGCATAATGGTGCTAATGGGGCAGGTTCATGCTGTGGAACGCCGATTCTGGGCTCGGGAAACAAGTACAGACTGGTGGGACCGCATAGTGTTGCAGGTCTGGGACGATTCCCAGTGGCTGCGAAACTTTCGCATGCGTAAGGGCACTTTCATGGAACTTTGTGACTTGCTTTCCCCTGCCTTGAAGCGCATGAATACCAAGATGAGAGCAGCCCTCACAGTTGAGAAGCGAGTGGCGATAGCCCTGTGGAAGCTTGCAACGCCAGACAGCTACTGGTCAGTTGGGAATCAATTTGGAGTGGGCAAATCTACTGTGGGGGCTGCTGTGATGCAAGTAGCCCACGCAATCAAAGATCTGCTGATATCAAGGGTAGTGACCCTGGGAAATGTGCAGGTCATAGTGGATGGCTTTGCTGCAATGGGATTCCCTAACTGTGGTGGGGCCATAGACGGAACCCATATCCCTATCTTGGCACCGGAGCACCAAGCCGGCGAGTACATAAACCGCAAGGGGTACTTTTCAATAGTGCTGCAAGCTCTGGTGGATCACAAGGGACATTTCACCAACATCAACGTGGGATGGCCGGGAAAGGTACATGACGCTCGCATCTTCAGGAACTCTGGTCTGTTTCAAAAGCTTCAAGAAGGGACTTTATTCCCAGACCAGAAAATAACTGTTGGTGATGTTGAAATGCCTATATGTATCCTTGGGGACTCAGCCTACCCCTTAATGCCATGGCTCATGAAGCCGTACACAGGCAGCCTGGACAGCAGTCAGGAGCTGTTCAACTACAGGCTGAGCAAGTGCAGAATGGTGGTAGAATGTGCATTTGGACGTTTAAAGGCGCACTGGCGCAGTTTACTGACTCTCTTAGACCTTAGCGAAACCAATATTCCCACTGTTATTACTGCTTGCTGTGTGCTCCACAATATCTGTGAGAGTAAGGGGGAGACATTTATGGCGGGGTGGGAGGTTGAGGCAAATCGCCTGGCTGCTGGTTACGCGCAGCCAGACACCAGGGCGGTTAGAAGAGCACAGGAGGGTGCGGTACGCATCAGAGAGGCTTTGAAAACCAGTTTCATGACTGGCCAGGCTACGGTGTGAAAGTTCTGTTTGTTTCTCCTTGATGAAACCCCCCGCCCCTTGGTTCACTCTACTTCCCTGTAAGCTAACCACCCTCCCCTCCTCCCTTTGATCACCGCTTGCAGAGGCAATAAAGTCTATTGTTGCTTCACATTCATGCATTCTTTATTCATTCATCACACAAATAGGGGGATGACTACCAAGGTAGCCCAGGAGGGGTGGTGGAGGAGGGAAGGAAAATGCCACACAGCACTTTAAAAGTTTACAACTTTAAAATTTATTGAATGACAGCCTTCTTTTTTTTGGGCAATCCTCTGTGGTGGAGTGGCTGGTTGGCCGGTGGCCCCCCCACCGCGTTCTTGGGCGTCTGGGTGTGGAGGCTATGGAACTTGGGGAGGAGGGCGGTTGGTTACACAGAGGCTGTAGGGGCAGTCTGTGCTCCAGCTGCCTTTGCTGCAGCTCAACCATACACTGGAGCATACTGGTTTGGTCCTCCAGCAGCCTCAGCATTGAATCCTGCCTCCTCTCATCACGCTGCCGCCACATTCGAGCTTCAGCCCTCTCTTCAGCCCGCCACTTACTCTCTTCAGCCCGCCACCTCTCCTCCTGGTCATTTTGTGCTTTCCTGCAGTCTGACATTATTTGCCTCCACGCATTCGTCTGTGCTCTGTCAGTGTGGGAGGACAACGTGAGCTCGGAGAACATTTCATCTCAAGTGCGTTTTTTTTTCTTTCTAATCTTCACTAGCCTCTGGGAAGGAGAAGATCCTGTGATCATTGAAACACATGCAGCTGGTGGAGAAAAGAAAAGGGACTGCGGTATTTAAAAAGACACATTTTATAAAACACTGGCTACACTCTTTCAGGGTAAACCTTGCTGTTAACATTACATACATAGCACATGTGCTTTCGTTACAAGGTCGCATTTTGCCTCCCCCCACCGCGTGGCTACCCCCTCAACCCTCCGCCCTCCCTGTGGCTAACAGCGGGGAACATTTCTGTTCAGCCGCAGGCAAACAGCCCAGCAGGAATGGGCTCCTCTGAGTGTCCCCTGAAGAAAAGCACCCTATTTCAACCAGGTGACGATGGATTATATCTCACTCTCCTGAGGATAACACACGAACGGATGTTGCTTGAACGCCAGCAAACATACACTGCAATGCTTTGTTGTACAATGATTCCCGAGTACGTGTTACTGGCCTGGAGTGGTAAAGTGTCCTACCATGAAGGACGCAATAAGTCTGCCCTCCCCAGAAACCTTTTGCAAAGGCTTTGGGAGTATATCCAGGAGAGCCGCGAATGCCAGGGCAAAGTAATCCTTTCACATGCTTGCTTTTAAACCATGTATAGTATTTTAAAAGGTACACTCACCGGAGGTCCCTTCTCCGCCTGCTGGGTCCAGGAGGCAGCCTTGGGTGGGTTCAGGGGGTACTGGCTCCAGGTCCAGGGTGAGAAACAGTTCCTGGCTGTCGGGAAAACTGGTTTCTCCGCTTGCTTGCTGTGAGCTATCTACAACCTCGTCATCATCATCATCTTCTTCGTCCCCAAAACCTGCTTCCGTATTGCCTCCATCTCCATTGAAGGAGTCAAACAACACGGCTGGGGTAGTGGTGGCTGAACCCCCTAAAATGGCATGCAGCTCATCATAGAAGCGGCATGTTTGGGGCTCTGACCCGGAGCGGCCGTTCGCCTCTCTGGTTTTCTGGTAGGCTTGCCTCAGCTCCTTCAGTTTCACGCGGCACTGCTTCGGGTCCCTGTTATGGCCTCTGTCCTTCATGCCCTGGGAGATTTTGACAAAGGTTTTGGCATTTCGAAAACTGGAACGGAGTTCTGATAGCACGGATTCCTCTCCCCATACAGCGATCAGATCCCGTACCTCCCGTTCACTCCATGCTGGAGCTCTTTTGCGATTCTGAGACTCCATCATGGTCACCTCTGCTGATGAGCTCTGCATGGTCACCTGCAGCTTGCCACGCTGGCCAAACAGGAAATGAGATTCAAAAGTTCGCGGTTCTTTTCCTGTCTACCTGGCCAGTGCATCTGAGTTGAGAGTGCTGTCCAGAGCGGTCAAAATGGAGCACTCTGGGATAGCTCCCGGAGGCCAATACCGTCGAATTGTGTCGACAGTACCCCAAATTCGACCCGGCAAGGCCGATTTAAGCGCTAATCCACTTGTCAGGGGTGGAGTAAGGAAATCGATTTTAAGAGCCCTTTAAGTCGAAATAAAGGGCTTCATCGTGTGGACGGGTGCAGGTTTACATCGATTTAATGCTGCTAAATTTGACCTAAAGTCCTAGTGTAGACCAGGGCTCAGGCATGTGTTTAACTTTACTACACTGAAGCACCTGTGCAAATTTTTATGCAGGAGTGGGACCTGTGAGATAAAGGGCTTGTGTACGCATACAGCACTGCAGTGGTGCAGCTGCACTGGTGCTGCTGTGCTCCTGTGCGACTTAGTGAAGGCGCTCCCTACACTGACGGGAACTTCTCCCATTGGCGCGGGTACTCCACTTCCCCCAAGAGGTGGTACCTGCGCTGACGCAAGAAGCCCTCTTATCCACATAGTCCTGCCTACACCATGAATTCGGTCGATATAACTCGCCCAGGGGTGTGGATTTTCCACACTCCGGGCGATGTAGTTACACCATCATAAGTCTGTAGCATAGACCACGACAGAGCCCCTGCCCCTTATTTTAAATTATGTTCCTTACTTTTTGCCTAGTGCATCACACCCTTTACCTAATCAGCATAGGATGTGCTTTGTCCCATATTTCAGCAGCCATCATACAAGTCCTCATGATACAGAATAAGATTTTTGCACCACAAATAAAACAGTGTATCTTTACAAACTGTGTTTTTCATGCAGTTATCAATTATTGCCTTGCAGCTTAGGTAATCACCCCAAATAACATGCCATTTTTCCATTTTGGCCATTATTTAAGGGGTGACCACCCCCACAGTATGTTTATGATGCTCTGGGCTAATTGGCAGTGGCATGACAGCTTGCCAAAATGGGATTGGCTTCCCAAAATCTCCAGAATTTTCCTTATGCACCAGCGAACAGGTTTGGTGGTTGCTTCTGTAATCCTTGTGATCTTTTTCTCTTCTGATCTTTTTCTCCTCCACTGGCAGAAGCAGTGTAGAAAATGCACAATCTGACATATGGAAGCAAAGGGCACTGCAAATCATAAGCCCTTCTGTAGCCAGTCCTGACACTGATCTGCGCTCAACCTGCCGTTGACTTCTGTGGGATTGCAGTATGCAGAGGACAGTGGCAGGTTCTGGTTTCTTATAATGGAATCCAAGATGTTCACTACTCTATGATGAGTGTACTCTGGGCAGTTATCCCAGGTCTGAAAAAAAAAATCTATTGTTTAACTGCAAATTGCTGGTTTAATTTCTGGAAAATACTCCCCTACATCACATGGTTGCTGAGATGATTAATAGATGTTTGTACAGTGCTTTGAAATTAAGTACTATATAAAGTGCAAACTACTCACTACCATATTAATAAACACAAGGAAGCTCAAGCAGTTTTTCTGTTACATAAGAATGGGGGGGAGGGTGAAATGTAGACAAACTCTTAAAAAAAAAAGTTATTCTAAAACACTTGCTTCTTTAAAGGGGATTTTGAACCCCTAGTCTATTCCCTGGTAAAAGTTTCTCAAATTGCTTGCTCATAAAGTGCAATTTAAGGCTACAATGTTGCCGTTGGATCTGTTCAAATAGATCCTTATTCATGTGCAGAGAACCCCACTGATTTCAATGGGATGTTGTGCGGGTAAAAAAAGTATCGTGTAGAAAACTGAAAAATATTAAACCCCATCAACAAACCCCCAAAACATTTGGTAGAATAAATGATACTAAACAGCAGACGTTATGCAGTATTTACAAATGACAAAAAGTATATAGCATACCTGTAGGTTGATGTAGGAAAACTTTTTATTAAAACGTTAGGAGAGAAAATTAAAAATAAATCCTTACAGTATTTTTGAAAATGTTGGCATAACTCATTTAAGATTCAGATTTGTGTCTTAATCTCAGCAGGCAGGGCCCTCCCTGGAATTTGTGGAAATGAGTTGTCATCATGTAACTTCTCTGAAAAGGCTTTTTTTTTTCCATTTGCTTTTTAAAAACATTAGTACCCTTATGCAGTGGAAAACTGAGACAAGGATTATACAGTATTATTACCTGGTAGAGTATTGCCAGATCAATCAGTGGCTAAACAGATTCTAACCAGAGCTGGAAAACCAGCCTCAAAAGAACAGGTAAGGCTAGAGCAGTGTTTCCCAAACTTGGGACGCCGCTTGTTCAGGGAAAGCCCCTGCCGGGCCAGGCCAGTTTGTTTACCTGGCCCATCCGCAGGTTCGGCCGATCGCGGCTTCCACTGGCTGCGGTTCACTGTGCCCGGCCAATGGGGGCTGCGGGAAGCGGCGGCCGGTAGGTCCCTTGGCCCACACCGCAGCCCGCATTGGCCTGCAACGGCGAACCGTGGCCAGTGGGAGCCGTGATTGGCCGAACCTGCGGACGCAGCAGGTAAACAAACCAGCCCAGCCCGCCAGGGGCTTTCTTTGAACAAGTGGCGTCCCAAGTTTGGGAAACACTGGGCTAGAGATTGAGCAGAGGCTTACATTTCAGTAGTTGGTGAAAGTCCTTGCGCCAGCTGGATATTTCTGTTGGCTTCTGGAATACTTGGTGCACTATGATTGGCTGCTGACAGTGCACCAGCTGCCCTTCAGAATGAGCAATTTATGATTTAATGGGGCTGTTTTAGAGATGTGAGATGTTTTAGCCACAGTAGTCATTGATATTTACAAAAGCAACCTCATACTAAACGGTTTACTTTACCAAAATGCTATGAGATTCCTACTAAAGTGTTTGCTGAACTAGGGACCCTGCATAACTAAACCAGGGACAATTTATGATCCTATTACTGTTTGAAAAAAGTGACCTTAATTGAAATAGATATTTAAAAAAAAAATAGCTTCCCTTGAAATTATTTTGAATGAGACCCAAGTATAGTTATCCATGTAAAGTTGAAACTTTGGTAAAAGTTCTGGAAAAAGAATTAGACAGACAAGATAGGGGAGGTAATATCTTTTATTGGACCAACCTGACCAACTTCAGGTTGGTCCAATAAAAGATATTACCTCACCCAGCTTGTCTCTTTAATTTCCAGGGACCAACATGGCTACAACAACCCTGCAGATATGAAAAGAGAATAGAAATAGAAAACAGTTAAGTGTTCATGGAGTTCTGCCAACACCACCCAAAAGGCAATTGATGTAAATTTTGAACATTAAATTAGTGTAATAAAGACTATTTATATTAGCAGTGTATAAAACCTATCAGTGTGCAAAAACCTTAGAGCTATACACAATACATATGCCTTTCTAACATGTAGCCAGCTCTGGGGTGGAGGGCATTACACACGGCAGTCTGATTAGTTTATAGTAGGCACTGGGAGAGGAAATTGTGGTCCTGTGTGCCAGGCAAAGCTCCACTCTTCTGAAGGTTGCCTTCGGTTGGTTATGAACCTCCCATTTCTTTATTTTTCTTTCTGAGGCAGTTCAGTTGCATGAAGTACAATCAAATCATGCATTTGAAAAACAAAATGTATGAGTCCTTCAACTTCCTGTCTCTAATTTATGGAGATACCTATGGCACCGGAGTAGTTTCATCCTAAGGCTTTCGGTAGGACTTGCAAATCAGTGTTTGGGATCTCCAACAGCATTCCGCCCTCCTTTTTTTTTTTCCCTTCTGATTAACAGAATGTGTGTTTAAACTTAAAGTCACAAATAAATATGTGCTAAATTTGAATTGAAAGGCTAGCACCCAGGTTTAGTAAATTTCGAATTCTCTGCCTCTCCTGCAGCATGAAGGCTATCTGTATACTACAGCTTATCTTGGCATAACCTATGTTGCCGAGGGGAGTGAATAAAGCACCCCCCGGAACAACATAAGCTACACTGACATAAGCTGCACTGGTATAGATAGCACTATGTCAGCGGGACATAGCAACAGCTACTTGTGAGGGCTGGAGTAGTTAAGCCGATGGGAGAGCGTTCTCTCCCGTCAGCTTAGAGCTTGTACGTTAGAGAGCTTACAGCAGCTCAGCTGCATCAGCGCAGCTGCGCAGCTATAAACTCTCTAGTGTAGCTGTGCCCTAAAACTCAAACAGTTCAGAGAACTGCCGTTTCTGATCCTTCTTTACAGGTCAAAAGTTAACAACCCTAATAATGTGAAGGCATGGAACTAAGAACTCAGGTCTTGGCAGGCAGTAAAGGAGGTTCAGATTTCAAGCTTTTTCTTTTAAAATTGTGTATTTGTAGGGGGTTAATCTTACACATATATGTAGTGTTCAAGATTAGGGACTTAATCAGTTGTATTAGTTTTTTGAAAGTAGTTCAGTTCATATTTAGCATATAAAACACGTGCAAGCTGTATTGCCTGTGATGCACAGGATATGCAACCCACTTCACTAACTCGTCGGTGCAGTATCATGGAGAGCTGGGGAAGGACAGGAGGCTGAGTGCTCTGTTCGGAGGAATTCTGACTAGAGAACTCAGCCAGGGGTTGGAGCAGCTTGTGGATAGGAATTTAACAGTCCAAGGGTGACAGGAGCTTAGAAACTCAATTAGGTTTAAACTGTAGCTGGTGCCTGAGTGCGAGTGATGTTTCAACTGGTTTTACCTTGTATTGGATGAAGTCTGAAACTTTTGAAGCCCAAAATCTGGTGCGGTGTCTTCTGGCATAGGGTGGGGAACGTGGATCATAGGCAAATTTTGACCAAAAAAATACACATTGATATATTCTATGTATTTAAATTTTCACAGTTCTGGGAAATTATGGGAGGGTCGGACAATAATTATTTAATGAGAGTATACATTGAGATTCAAAAAGTTGAAGATCTATAAGCATTGAAACACAAATTGTCAATATCACAGCTTTGTGTTTATGATGGGTAAGCAACTGGAGAGGCTGAAAACTGAGCCCAGTCATGTATGTGGCTATTTCATTTTTCATGTTATTTTGCCATAAATATAACATAATACAATCAATGAGATTTTGGCAAAGTAAAATAACTTCCAAGAAAGTACAAAAAATAGCTATGGATTTTTAAATACAAAAAATTAACTAGTCTAAACATTGTAAATGCACTTTTTGGTCTGTGCTGTATATACCGGGTATAATTCACCCAAGAGCAGAGGGCCCATTAAAAGCTTTGCACACCTCTCAGCACCTTCCATAGGAGAACAATTTCATGCAGAGGTTTCTGCCTTCCCTGGGCGCCATGGATGGTGCTGTTGGCAGTGAGGAGGGGGTCAGGCTACTAAATTCGTAGTCCTTTTGTGCAGATTCAGTTGCCTAGGGAGCACAGAAAGGCTCCCACCGCTCTGCCAGTCTTTAGGCTCACGTAAACTGAGCACAAGTTAGCCTTGCCCCCCATCTCTTGTGGGCATGGGGGCTGTATGCCTGCAGTCTCCCAGGCTGACTATTTGTGTCAGCATAGGGCCTGTGAGTGTGTCCTACAGCCTGACTCATATGCAGGCCTCACTGAATTTGAGTTTTATAATTTTGATGGATAATGTCAATGGTTATTTTTAACCTCTTTTATTTTTATTGATTTTTTTCACAGTTGTGGGAAATTATAGGTGAGGGTAAAATATTGGGATCAGACAATAATTATTTAATGACAGTTGAGATTGAAAAAGTTAAATCTGTGTCATTGTTAAAACACAAATTGTCAACATCCAATGTGAAAATATACAAAATAAATAACCTTAAATCAAACTCTAAGTTCTCCAGAAGCATTTTTCTTCCCTTGCCTATCAGTAAATTTCATTTATTACTGATGGAAATATTTTTCATCAGTTTGTGTGTGTACAGTGCAATCAGTATTACCAACATTTATAGATCAAAATATAATCCATCCAAGTCTAAACATAGAGAAGGAGGAACTTTAGTGTGTGGAAGCCAAGAAGTGGGGGAGAACAGCCGGGTGGGGACTGCGTTGCACAGGAAATGGGGTGCATTTTTAGGGGGATGAATTTCAGTGAAAGAAATGGGAGCGGGATTAAAGCATTGGTGAAAAGCATTGCTGTAAACAGGGCTGCCCTGAAAGAATGAAGGGGAGGTAAAAAAAATTGTAAATGTTCATGCAAACTACTGTACACGTAGCCCTGGGGCTTGTGGCAAATTGCCAGTCTTAGTCCATGGTAGCAGCAAGGTTGTGCTCCACTGATGAACTGTCTTCTGCTTAAGGAATAATTATGAGGCCTGAGAAGATAATGGATGGTATTTTACCAGTATTTTTGCTATTAACAACATTGCATTTTTTAACCCGTTGGTAACAGTTAACACATTTTGTTCATATCATTTTAGGTTGTGCCTTTTATCTATCGTGCCATTGGGTCAAAGCATCTCCCTACCAGTAACATCAGCTTTGTTCATTTTGATTCCCATCCAGACCTTCTTATTCCTGTGAATATGCCAGCAGACACAGTCTTCGACAAAGAAGCTCTGTTTAGGTAATGTCATATGTTCCTCATCAAGAATCTCTAAGGGCCAACTCTTGCCACTCTCATTTACATTGAAAATCAGTAGAACTGTCCTCAGAGTAAACGTGAGCAAGATGGGCAGAAGTTGGCCCTGAAGGTATTTTCAGCTTTTTCACTCATGTTCGAAACTGGCTTGTTTATGTTCAAAGGATGTTTTGTGGTTTAGGAATATAGTCAAATGCTGATGTTACCCTCCAGACATTGGATGACTATGTCCTTGTGACTTTGTTACATTTTTAATGGTTCAGCAATATGCCACTTGTTTGAAAGTTTCGACTATGTTGTTTCGCTGAACAGCATTATAATGGGTCAGTGTCAAAACGGATCATTTAATCTGAAAAACCATATTTTAAAAAAATGCCTTCCCCTCCCAGTGCTGTAAAATCTATCAGCCTTTTTCCTAAGTGTTTAAACTGCAGGGTTGAAATCCTGACCATATTAAATCAAAGGGGTATTTTGCCAGTGAGTTCAGTGGGGCCAGGATTTCACAGCAGCTGCTTAGATAGATAAAAGACCAGTGCAGTTGTGGAGATGTGTGTACACACTGTGCCCTCTTTCTCCTTCATTCTTGTAAATGAAAAGTGTATTGAAAAGCTTGAAAATTTCAATACGCTAGTGAGTTACAAGAACGGAATGGCAACACAATGGCTATATCATTCCATATCTACTCTGTATTTTGGTTTTGTTTGTTTGTGGAGGAATAGGCAGTTTGGTGGCATGTGTCATTCCACTAAGGAACTGAGATATTAATAGTGATTCAAATGTGATTTTGTAGGGGCTAATCAATAAGTCCTTACATTTAAGAAAACATTTCTGTCAATTTTAGGGTAGGTTACATTGATGTTGACAGACTCTTAGATCTAGTTTTGATTTGTGATGATGGTGTTGAACATACTCATTTCATTCTTCCTATGTCTGACACACAAAAGGAAGCAATAAACCTGGCTAGTTTATAATCAAGTGTTTTATTGATGAGGAAGACTATTGATGGCATTACTGCACTATAAAGATGTTACCAAACCAAAATCCTAACTTTGTAATATTATCATAGAAATTTTAAATAAATAATTTCTAAGATTTTTAGGTCTTGTGGTCAAAGATTTTCCTGATAATAGTTTTACTAGCAGAGTTTTTGTTTTGTAATGTAAACCGTACGCAGACAAAATACTGATGCTTGCTGGTAATTACACATTTCGATGTAATTCCAGTATATAAGAGTCATCTTTTTTGTGTTGCTGACACACTTTACACATAGGGACAGTTAATGTGATTTCATTTTTCCTCTCCATTCATTTACAGTGAGCTAAGTATTGAGAACTGGATTATGCCTGTTGTTTATGCTGGTCATTTTTCTCAAGTGATATGGCTTCATCCAAGCTGGGCTCAGCAAATCAAAGAAGGAAAACATGATTTTTTAGTTGGTAAAGATACATCTACCACTACAATCAGGTAATGTATGTGCTATCTTTTGCTCGTAAGATAATTATAGATCTCATTTTTTCTCTGCCACTGTTTCCCGTATACATTTTCTTGGATACTTAGATAAAACTGGTGATAAATCCATGTTTCTGAATGATAATTTAGTTGTGTATATACGACTCCTTTAGGGCCCGACATGAGAAAAGTTTCATGAATAGTTACTTTGACAGATTGGGCCTTTCATTTCCTTTTTATGGATACCATTTTGTAGAGAATTATACTACACTTGTCACATTTCAGTTAGTCAAAGCTTAAATCAAGTTCTCTGCTCATAAAGGTTGAAATCATGGGAAGCCGTATTTTAGGAATTACATTTTTTTTAACTATAACGTTCTTGATATATAGTTTTTGTCAGTGATGTGAAGTGTAGTCATTTTAACTGTAAGCCAGCAAAGTTTTTTGTTTGTTGGATAATTAAGCTGTCTTCGTAACTCAGTAACATTTCCATTGTTTTCCCAGCCAGGTGAAAATACAATTGTTATTGCATCCGATGAAGTGAGCTGTAGCTCATGAAAGCTTATGCTCAAATAAATTTGTTAGTCTCTAAGGTGCCACAAGTACTCCTTTTCTTTTTGCGAATTATTATCCGGCTGCTTCTTTCATCACTTGCCCTTTAGTCACACAGCACGAAATCCTGATCTTGCTGACAATGGTATAAATCAGGCATATCTCCATTTGAGTCAGTGGAGCTACACTGCATAAAATAGGTGTGAAAACAGAATTGGGCCCACGGAGTGCAGCTGTCTTCTTAAGTAATAATTTCATTACTATTTTTCACAACTTTTAAAATTATTTTTTTCACAGTATTGTTCATCATAACCTTTCATCGCTTTAAAACTGAAATCTTTTCTTACTGGACTTCATTTGTCACACCACTTTGTTTTGTAATTTGTGGTTCTTGACTCCTGAGTGTTGGGTACCTGGTGTTCATTTTCACAACATCAAAATATTGTGTTTTGGTGAAACCGCACAAAAAAGTGAATGTACTTTGCAGCAAAAAAGAACATAACATCTGGAACAAGTTTAAAAAAAAAATAATCCTTTAGCAATGTGTTGTCCACAGGTAACCTGGATCTTGGTTTTGGTAGTCTACCAGGAAGATATGGTGGCTCCAGATGTTGTAGCCATCTGTAATTAACCATGTGTACTAATCTTGAAGTGTAGTGTTGGGTGCAGCTGGCTAAGAGTAGGAGTTTAGCAAAGCAGAAAGCTTTATAAGCCAGTTTTCTATGTTTGTCTCCAGTTCAAGGGAGTATAAAGAGAAACTGACATGGAAGTTCAGTTTTTCATTTTCAGCTTGAGTTTCGACATGTTAGTCAGTCAGGGTAAAACTCCCATTGAGTTCACTGGCACAATTTGCCCAGGAGTTTTAAGAGGAATTCAGCTGCTTATCCAAACAGCCATAAATAAATGTTATTTGTTTGGACCAATAGTCATGGGCTACTGGACTATACTAGCCTGCCCATCAACTTTGATAACATCCCTTTATCCTCTGCCCCCATTTAAAACACGTTAAATCTTAGTTTATTTGAGTCTGTGGTATGTTTGTATGAACGTAGTTCTATCCACAGCATTCATCTTCAAACCAAGAGTACCACTGACAGCACCGGTGCAAGCTTCTCTGTGTATTGTGTACTTGAAATGATGCTGGCCTGGCCCACCTCCCTGGATGAAAGAGCAGTAGTTCAAGCCTCATGTCCATTCAGTCTTTGGCTTCTCCACTGAGACTTCCAGTTAGTACCAACTATGACTGAGTTGCTCTCATTTGGACACCTGAGAACTGGATTGAGACCGTCACATTGATTTCACATAGGGTACCAAATAGCCTCCAAGTTTGCAGACACTACTGACTGTGGTTGGATTTGATTGGGTAGTCTAAGAGTAAAAGACTCCTATTAACAATCCCCTGAGCCATCCAGTGTCTTTCTCCCCTTTCTTTATAGACATATTTTTTATATCACATTCTTCAAACTAAGGTCTCTTGCATGTTTTTAAGTTCTTTAATTGAGCATTGGTACAATTATAGAGAATAGTATTTATGAATCCAAAAGACATGCCAAAGACAATAAGAGCTCTCCTGAAGTGGTCTTGCACTTTTATTAGTCTGAGTATGCAGATTCAGATTGCACTGTCTTAACGTGTGATTAATATAAACTGGCTGGGGACTGATTGCATCTTGAGATATTCCTCCTACTTTGAGGAAAAGCTAAATATCCCTTTTTTATAAAAGTGGTTGCCTGTGTTGTTTTCAGGATTTTCCACTTTATGGTGGAGTTATTCAGCCATCAAGAAAACTAGCAAATTTCTGGGAAAGTAGAACCTTCAGTGCTATTGAAAGTATGTGCTTGCATAACATAGGTTAGGTCTAGTTTGTAACACAGATTAAGAGTTGTACTTTTGTTCCTTCCTGTGCCTTTGAAAATGAATTGAAGAGCATCCTCCCCTCCGCTTGGTCAGTGGGGGTCTTCCTACCTGAGGGGAAAAGAGGTGGCTGTGATCACAGTGAACAGAAATGATTCATTTCTATGCTGTACTACTCTTTGAGCGGTACAATCACTGAGCTGTTGTTTGCAGCCATTGGAATTATTCACAGGTGTTGATCCTGCTAGTCTAGGGAGTGTTTAAAGATGTGTGTGCTGCAGATGCCACACTTTAACTGCAGGAAAGAGCGCTGATTTGTTTGCTATGTAACACTTTAAAATGTTCCAGTCAGGATGGATTGATTTAGATAATCAATTTTAATCTTGTTTTGCATTTGTACTTTAGTTCTTTTCCTAAGAAAATTCATTCTCACTGGTGGGTATAACCATAAAAACATGTTGCTTTGCAACTAAATGTAGCTTTTACACTAAAGTGGTGGTGGTTCTTGTTCAGATACTGTATCTGCACACATTTATTTAATTCAGTTTCTTAAGTTTTATATAATGTTAGAAAACAGAGAACGATGCATTTCTTATTGACTAGATGATATGTTCACTCTTTTGTGTAAGATGGACATTGGAATTCAATTCAAAATGCACAAAAAAGCATTTAAAATTATTAGTTAAATAAGAGGACCTTAAATGTGCTAGATTGTTTTTTCTTATGTAATTTTCTCAAGATTTTTTTGCAGCTAAAGCTAGTCCCCAAAGTTTCAGTCACTACTGACCTTGGTTGGATTTGATTTGGCAGTCTCATGGTATTCAGGTGCCTAAAAACTCCCAACCTGCTTAGGCTCTCTTGAAAACCTCACTAGGCACTTACATGCATTTTTAGGTGCCTGATTATCTCCGAAATTCTGGCTCCATGTTCTTCAAGTTTTTAAAGTTTAATAGATCGCATTGTCTCCCACCTGGTTTTTCTTCATGGATTGGAAGAGGAAAGCAAGCTTCCCCGCTTCTTCAACTCCCCATTGGTTTTTCATCTTTGATTGAACTAGTTCAAATGAATAAAATATTCTCTCTGCACCTGCTCGCTAAACAGAAACAATGTAATTAGGCAAAATTCTGCATAACGAAAACTGGAAGTACAGTGCTTACATTTGAAAAAACTTCAATACTAGCACTGGCTCCACCGTAAAGACTGAAAATAATACAGATACCTACTTTATGCAGTACATGAAGTGACATATTTATAAAGCTTGAGCTGACCTCAAAAGATAAAGATATTGTCCCCATCCTTGTCTCTCCCACCCACTCCCCACCCTGAGTCTGTATAAAAATTTTTAAAAAGCAGCACCCTTTGCTCATTAACATTTGAGGAGGGCTTACTGATGGAGCATTTTTTTTTTAATTTAAATGATTTTACTAGATTATAGTTAGTGTAGGCCTTACCAGGAGAGACCATATTTTCACATTTAACTTTAAATAGGATTATTTTAAAAAAGAAATTGTATTTATAAATCTTTTAAAAAAAAACAAACAAACAACTATTTTTCCCCACACTGTTTGTAAGGGATTGTGAAATGGACTAGGAGTCAGGAGACCTGGCATTTACTCCTATCGCTGCCACTGACCTCCTGTGTGACCTTTGGCTGTCACTTTGCTGTGTCAGCTTCCCCCATCTGTAAAATGGGGAAGAGTATATTGATACATCTCTTCCCCGATAAAGCACTTTGAAATCTATGGATGAAAAATGCTATAGAAAAGCTTAATGGTTTGTGTATTTATTCATAATATTTTGTGTATAGGTTGTTTGAGCACTTCTGAGTGCATATCAAACATGACTTAAAATATGATCTAAAATAGCCCAGTAAACTCCAGAATGCCAAAATGTAGAACATGCACTGCTGCACACGTACATAGTATGTCATCATCTTGGCAGGATTAGGGGGATACTTTTCTTTAAATTCTATTCTGATGGCAAAATTAATCTTTTACAAGGACATAAGGAAGAATCATTCTATTACCATTTGACATGTTTATGGGGCTTTAATAAATAATATAAAATATATTTTGGTACATTCCCTCAACAGCACTAAGATGTTACAAAAGGAAAAAAAAATCAGTTTTAAATTTAACATGTGAGAAGTCTTTAAAAATAATCTTGTGTGTGTTTATGTGATGTTGCCTACAACGCATCACAGACACACTCTCATTTTACTTTCTCAGGGTTACTTAATTGTAAATAATGTTAGGTGGTAACACAAGGTTGTTTCTCATCTAGTTAAATCATACATTAAGTATGTCCAATTCTCTATTCTAGGGTTACAAGTACAGATCATTACTATCTAAGTGATGGTCTTTATGTCCCTGCTGATCAGCTAGAGAACCAGAAGCCTTTAAATCTGAGTGTCATTCTTGTTAATTCTACGGAAGCATCCAGCAGTCAGGAAGAAAATGATGAAATATCTTCTGCAAAGAGACTGAGGTTAAATACAGATGATACAGCAAACACTGCTACTGCCTCTTCATCAAAGGCTGAAGTTCCCAGCGGTGACCTCATAGATTCAAAGGCAGAAGGAGGAGAAGAAAAAACATTTGCACAAGACAAATTGGAGTCCTTGGCTTCATGCTCTCTTGGAAACCATGCATGTCAACTGCTGGAGATAGTTGAAGATGTTCTTCAAGTACTACAAAAGGGGGATGCATATGTTTTAGATATTGACTTAGATTTTTTTTCAGTTAAGAATCCATTCAAAGAAATGTACACCCAGGTGAATATAACATATACTATCCTATTATCCTTCGGACAAAAGTGAACCCCAGAGGGAATGTGACTATTAATAATCTGCAGCCATACCACTTTGGGATATTATCATATTTCTATAAAATATACCCAAACTTATCTTAGCTAAGCTAATCAGATGCTAAACTAATCAGACGAGGTAAATATTTGGATGGGGAGGAAACCCCAGGTGCTGCAGGGATTGATGTGCTGATTCAGCAGGTAGAACTCTTCCTTTCGAATCACTGCTGAACAAATGCCCCAGTGTAGTGTTACAGACACTGTTCTGCCTTTCACCTGAGATGTAAAACCCAGGCCAACATTTTCAAATGTGGGTCCCCAAAGTTACTCTGATGTTTTCTGAAATAAAGTGGTCTTATTTTCAGTAGTGCTGAGCACTCAGCAGCTCCCATTGTCTTTTTTTCCAGTAGAGGTAAGGAAGTGTTAATGTCAATGTAGAAGGTACCGATAAGCCCTCATCAGAAATACTGTGTATAATTCTGGTCACCTATGTTCAAGAAAGATTAATTCAAACTGAAACAGGTACAGAGAAAGGCTACTAGGATAATGAGGGGAATGGAAGGCCTGGCTTACATGGAGAGACTATTAGCATATTAGTCAGCGGAGGAAAAAAAAACTAACCAGGATTGATTTGAGCTTGGTTTGTTTAATCTAGCAAAATGAAGGGTGAGAGGGGATTATGTTTGCATTCTGTAAATACATGAGGAAAGTAAATACCAGGGAGGGTGAAGAGCTATTTAACCTAACTGGACAGTGTTGGCACAAGAACAAATGGGTATAAACTGGCCATGAATAAATTCAGGCTGGAAATTAGATGGTTTCTGACCATCAGGGGAATAAAGTTTTGGAGCAGCCTTCTATAGGAGTGGGGACAAGAAGCCTAATTAGTTTTCAGATGGATCTTAATGGATTATTATTACACAGGGTTGCCTGTGATAGTAGGGGATTGGACTCGATGACCCACCTGGCCCCATCCAGTCCTGTGTCTTAAATGGGATTTTTAGGTTCTCATCATTTGTGAAATCAAGCCACTTATATTGAGGTGCCTAAAGATGGATTTAGGAGTCCAACTAGGCACCCAGGTTTGAAAATTTTGGCCCAAGATGCTAACTGCTAATGGTAATTGAAGCTCCCTTTTCCCCATGAATAGTGTGTGTGCTGGTCCTAGTCCAACTTGTGCAATTTATTTTACCTTTCTTTTACTATTTACTGGAGAAATCCTTTCCCACCCTCTGTATAAAAATGTGTAGCATCCCATGCTCAGACTCGCTCATGCCCTTCCATTTTAGCATTTGTGTGAAATCATTGTGACAACCTGCAAAGGAAGCTGTTCAACTTCAGAATGAAAAGAAAGAGAGGGAGGGTGTTGTTATAATAGTACATTCTAAGAATAAAATCCCATCCCCAAAAAATTTAAAATACATTTTGAATACAGTTATAGTCCCTAAATTAAAGCAAAAATGTAAGCTTTTCCTTCTGTTGCTCTTTACAATTATAGTCCCACCCCAGTCCTGCAAGGTGAGCAGATCCCTGGGCCCACACAGAGCCCCTTCTGTGATCCAGTAACAATTACAGTTCGGGGCAGGTTCTTCATTACTGTCTCTATTTTTAGGGTTGCTAACACAGACATAGAACTGTGTCCACACTTGGGATATGAGGTCTCACTCATCAGCAGTTTCTTTGATGGATTTAAAAAAAAAAAAGTGTGGGTGTGGCAAGGGGGTTAATCAGTTGTGAGTAAAACTTTATTAGCAATTTAGAGTAATTGTGTACCCATATATTAAAAAAATTTAAAAAAATTCTGTTTCTTGTAGGTTCTTTAGAAAGCAGTTTGGCCATAAAATTTGTCAATCACTGTGTGCTTGAAACCAAGAGACCAATTGTCCCGTGCGTGGCAATATCCCCACAAGGAACTCTCCAATTCTCAGATCACAGCCTTCACTAAATTGTCCTGTCCAGAGGAGAGGTTTGCCAAAATTAAATCCGCTGATTCCCCCAACAGCTGAGGAGGGATGCAGGCCACGCACACAAAGCTGTCAAGCCAGCTTCCCTTCAGAATCACACGGTCCTGGCCACCATGTAGCTGCAGCCACAAATCATAGCCCTTGTCATAAGCAGCAATTCACTGGGGCCTCAATTCAGCAAAGCACATTTAATTTTAAGCACATGAGTAATCTGAACCCTGTTCACCAAAGCACTTAAAGGCTTGATTTTAAGGATGTGACTAAGTACACTGAAGTCAAGTTTAACATTTAGCATGTTGTTTTGTTGATTTGGGTGAAAACGTTTTCGTAGAGGGATGAAGTCTTGGAGAGTGGCCTTCTCAAGCCACAGAGCCTTTTTGCCATGAGCACATATAGAGCGGCTTCTGCTGTGTTGCAGGGATGGGGCTATCTTGTTAAAATCAGTCATAAAAGTAGCTTCCCTTTGGAGGCATAGGAATCTGAACATTTTGCTTCACTGTATTTCCATTTCAGTATGGTTCCTTTGAAGCCACTAAAATACTTTTCCTCTCTCTCTCTCTCTCTCTCTCTCAAAGGAGGAATACAAGATTTTGAAAGAGCTATACAGTTTTAAGAAGCCGGATAGAAATCCAACAGAGGTACAGTATTTCTTTTTGGGATGGGTGAGGAATGTGAAAATGATTTTTGTTTATACTGCAAAGACCCTGCACTGTGACAAGAAGCAGAGAGACATGAGGGAAAGCTGTGAAAGATGCTTAATGAACGGGTCGCCAGTTAAGGCATGTATCATGCTTAATGCTATTCTACAGGGCCTCAGGAAAGCTTTTCTAACAACATTTTTTATGCAGTTCTGTTAACTGCATGGAGATTTAGTGAGAGCATAAAATTTAGTGTGTGTAAACAAAATGCTAATTTACAAGAGTGAAACAAAAACAAATCATCCATGGTATTTTTGTTTCCATTTGCTACTTTTTCTCCTTAGTTTATTTTGTCTTTGTAGTAGGGATGTGACAAATATCTGATCTGCATTCTGTGTATTATCATCAATTTATGTATATCCAGAAGTGCCTATATCATGCTAGCGTAGCCTACTTTTCATTATTTGTTCTCCACCTGTTCCTGGTTCACAGTATATATCAGCCTGTTCCAGCTGCCAGCTAGGTGACTGTGTTTCAGCTCACCTTAGAGACTCATGTTCTTAGCTCTCTGTGCAATCCCCAATGACAACAAAGATGCTGGCTGTTACGCTAGGCACTTTCCAAAGGGAAAAGGTGAGATGATCTCTGCCTAGGGTATCTCACAGCCTAAAAACAGACTCGGAGTAGATACAAAGTATATAGTGCTAACAATATTGTAAATATCAACGTGTAAACTTATTCCTAAATTACTTTCCATGTTTTTCTGTCAGTCAGCAAATTTCTCGTAGGTATCAGGGCAGAAGTGGTCAGTAGAGGCTTTCTGATCAAGGGTGGGTGCTCTAGCCATAGTAGGTGTTAAGAAAGATGTTATGGAGATGTTTGTGTGAGAAGCTGAGAATTGCGAGAGACAAGGCTAGCATCCTTGGCGGAATGGATGGGGAGGGGGGCAATGCTGAACAAGGCATGGGCAGCATCACATAAAGCTTTAAAATTAGTATTGAGAAGTTTAACTTAAATTTGACTGAGGTGGGAAAGCCAGCAGCGACGTATGTGCACAGATCTGGGCTCTTCGCAGATATCTGAATCTCTTGGAGAATCACCCTCCTCAATTGTGTCTGATAGTCAGATGCATTTAGATGTACATTTTTAACATACTATATTGTAAATAGGGCTCTCAAGCGATTAAAAAAATTGTGATTAAGTGCGCGATTCAAAAAATTAAGCGCGTGATTAATCACGCTGTTAAATAATAATAGAATACCATTATTTAAATATTTTTGGATGTTTCTATATTTTCAAATATATTGATTTCAATTACAACACAGAATACAAAGTGTACAGTGCTCACTTTATATTTTTTTATTACAAATATTTACACTGTAGAAAATAATATTTTTCAATTCACCTAATACAAGTACTGTAGTGCAATCTCGATCATGAAAGTTGAACTTAAAAATGTAGAATTTTGTACAAAAAACCCCCCTGCATTCAAAAATAAAGAGTCTACGAGTCCAATCAGTCCTACTTCTTGTTCAGCCAATCGCTCAGACAAACAAGTTTCTTTATATTTGCAGAAGATAATGCTGCCTGCCTCTTGTTTACAGTGTCACCTGTAAGTGAGAACAGGCATTTGTATGGCTCTGTTGTAGCTGGTGTTGCAAGATATTTACATGCCAGATGCGCTACAGATTCATATGTCCCTTGATGCTTCAACCACCATTCCAGAGGACATACATCCATGCTGATGACGGGTTCTGCTCGATAACGATCCAAAGTAGTGCAGACCGACGCATGGTCATTTTCATCATCTCAGTCAGATGCCACCAGCAGAAGGTTGATTTTCTTTTTTGGTGGTTTGGGTTCTATAGTTTCCGCATCAATGTTGCTCTTGTAAGACTTCTGAAAGCATGCTCCACACCTCATTCCTATGAGATTTTGGAAAGCACTTCAGATTCTTAAACCTTGGGTCGAGTGCTTAAATCTTGGGTAGAGTGCTAAAAATCTTTAGAAATTTCACATTGGTATCTTCTTTGCATTTTGTCAAATTTGCAGTGAAAGTGTTCTTAAAACAAACAACATGTGCTGGGTCATCATCTGAGATGGCTATAATATGAAACATATGGCAGAATGCGGGTAAAACACAGCAGGAGACATACAATTCTCCCCCGCAAGGAGTTCAGTCACAAATGTAATTAACGCATTTTTTTTTTTTAAACGAATGTCATCAGCATGGAAGCATGTCCTTTGGAACAATGACCGAAGCATGAAGAGGCATATGAATCTTCAGCGCATCTGGCATGTAAATATCTGGCAACACCAGCTACAACAGTGCCATGCGAATGCCTGTTCTTACTTTCAGGTGGCATTGTAAATAAGGAGCAGGCAGCATTATCTCCCATAAATGTAAACAAACGTGTTAGTCCTACTTCTTGTTCAGCCAATCGTGAAGACAGAGTGGACTTGTAGGCGCTAAAGTTTTACATTGTTTTGTTTGAGTGCAGTTATGTAACAAAAACAATACATTTGTAAGTTGCACTTTCATGATCAAGAGATTGCATTACAGTACTTGTATGAGGTGAACTGAAAAATATCTCTTTTGTTTATCATTTTTACAGTGCAAATATTTGTAATCAAAAATAATATAAAGTGAGCACTGTACACTTTGTATTCTATGTTGTAATTGAAATCGATATGTTTGAAAATGTAGAAAACATCAAAATATACATAATACATTTCAATTGGTATTCTATTGTTTAACAGTGCGATTAATCGCGATTAATTTTTTGGGTTAATCGCGTGAGTTAACTGCGATTAATCAACAGCCCTAATTGTAAAACATTCATATTTTTCAAAGAAGTGCAGTGGATTTAGACATTCATCCTCCATTAATCTCAATCCCCCGTGCTGCTTTCAAAATATCCGCCTACATTTTTACAACCCCATGCTCTGTGGTGACTTCAGTGGTACCTCTCAGAGTCAGATCCTATATTACTATTTAAACATATGTAATTAAGTTGCTGACATTCTCCAAAGGATACAGCAGCTGGTATGTGATATCAGAACACTTCCCAACCAGAAGGAATTACCATATCCCTAATTTTTATGTCTGTCAAATATCCATCCTTCTTAGTGATTTTCCTGTCTACATTTAATGTGCTGATCATCATTTGATGTTGTTATTCAGACCCTGATCCTGCAAATACTTGCATCTTTACTCATACCAGTAGTCTCATGAACTCAGTGAGATTTCTCCCATGAGTAAAGTAAAATAGGCATTTAACTTAAATTCATCCCTTCTTTTTTCATGCAATCCAGGAAGAAGGTGGATGAAAAATCTCCAACATACATAGCTCCTTTTGAAATATTAATAAATCCAAAAGTATTTTTAAGTTTTGTTTTTAAAACCTATACATATCCTGAAGTTCTTGATTTTTTTTTAATTGAGGCAAAACTGCTTATCTCTCGCTAAGTATTCATATTGCATTCATCACCATTTGAGAGCTTTACAAACAAATCCAGCAATTAATCCAACATACTTTTAGTTCTTCCCAGTCTTTTCCCTCAAAATATAGATACAGAACATTTTGTTGTTAGTGGGAAAAGATGGGTTTTACTCTGCATTGCTCTGAAGGTGGTAATCTCTGGTCATTCATTCTGATCTTTTGGAAGATGTTCCACAAACCAGCTGCCCAGAAATCCCTGTTTCCCTTACTCCTATCAGGCTAATTACTTCAGGATTTGACCCATAGAGTTAACCATGTCCTTCATCTAAGGAAATAAGGTCTTATGCTTGTATTGTTCCTAACACATTTACATATGTGTTCATTCAAAGGAGGGATTGCTGGACTGTGTTGAAAATCGTGTCCGTCAGCTAGAAGATCTGGAAGCAGCTTTTGCGGATTTGTGTGACAATGATGATGAAGAGACTCTAAAACGATTTGCCTCGTATCCGAGGTAAGGGATTTCAGTGGTTAAAAGAAAACTCTCCTCCCTTTGGTCAACTAGTAGCTTGTGGATAAGAATCAGCATGAAGAAACTATTATATTTTTAACAGTAAAGTGTTTTTCATTATATTTGTTATTTTTGAGCCTCCAGGTGGTACTGGCCATCTTCCTACAAACTTGTATCACTTATGAAGGTAGCAATTTGGAAACCTAATGTATAGGTTGTTCTTGCCTCCCTTTGCGCTGGTTGCTGGTCTGCTAACTGCTATCTCTTCGTATCTTTGCCTGTAACTCCTGACTCCCGGTCACTACTTTTGATTTTCTCCAGAAACCCACTGAACGGTGTTCTTCCTCCCACTCTGTCTAGGAGCTAGCTAACTTCGCCAAACACAGTCAATCAATACCATCCTGTTAGACCTCTCTTCTACCTCCTCCCTTCATGTGGAGGATTTCTCTTGGACCAATAAGCATCGTTCCTAGTCAAATCCAGAGCAGGGACACAAAAAACCTCCAGACCTTGTGTCTGGTCTTTTATCCTCTCATGCTGTCAGCATCACAAATATTGTTGCATTTCTAAAAGAGACTGCCACCATCAGCAAAAGACTGAAAAATGCCAATTGTAATTCGATAGTTCCTGGCATGTTTTTGAACATTCAAGCTGCAGGACTGAGGTAGAGGGATACGATGATCATTTAACTTGTCTAAAATATACAACCTGGAAAATCCTGAGCTGCTTCTTTGAGTGATGGTCCCTATTGTATTCCACTGAGGGTTTATGCATGTGTCCATGCGTCTGGAGTCGGAGAATTTGAAAGTAGTAGTGTCTGTTGGTCCGGGCATGCTCTCTTGCTTCCCCTTATGGTTTCGTTCGAGGTGATGAAGGGTGGGGTGGACTGATTGCATCTCCAGTTTTTTCTCACTGCTACATGGTCCAAGTCAGAGCTGCTAGTGTCCTCTCATCTCTGACGCCCTTTTAAAAGAAAAAAAGTTTTAGAAATTGTATATAGTTAGTTTTTCTTCTTCTGTTTTTACTGTTTTTTTTAAATGTAGTTAAGTTTTTAGTAGTAGTTTTAGTAGGACTTGGACTTTAGGAGAATCAGTTTACCAGTCTCCCCAACACACACACACACACACACACACACACACACACACCCCCCACATGTGGGTACTGGATTATGCCAAAGACACCAGAATTCAAGATCTGCACCTCCTGCCTGTGTTAGTTCTCAGTCAGTGAGGAGCACCAACACTGCCTCTACCGCTTCGGAGAAGCCCACATTTCATCCAGGTGCAGCGTCTGCCAGTCCTTCCCAATCCGTACCTGAACAGGCCTGATTTTCCGCCTCAAGAAGCACCTCATGGAAGTGGCCTGAGGCCTCAGTTGGATCCAGGTCAGGGAGCCCCCCTGTACATTGGCCTGAGAAAGCCAGGAATGCGCCTCCAGTTACAGAGATCAAATCTGGTTCTGGTGTACCACCACTACAGACCCCGTGCCGGGACCTAGTCATGGGACAAGGAAGCATGCACATAAGTATGGTAGTAAGTCTTACTCCAAACCAAAGGATAATGCACCTTCCTTGAGTTCCAGCCACAGAGAGGCAGCACATTCCAAGGCGCACAAGAATGACAAAATCACACAGACCACAGGGTCCGCTGGTACCAGGCACCAAGCCCTACTCACCCTCAGTGTCAGCCAGGACATTGACAAGACAAGGGATCTGTTGGTTCCAAGACAGTCCTCCGCTTCAGCCCTGGCTCCTGCTATCAAGTGGGTATTGTTAACACCGGAGCACTCAGAGTAAGCACCAGGGCCACATGAGCAGTTCACTCTAAGGGAACCAGGTTCTCCAGGCCTTTCTCTGCCACCCACACTGGGGGAGGTCTGATCTCCTATCCGATACTTGCTGTAGTCAGGTCATACTTTCCACCCTCCTTCCCCTCTGCTGTGGATCTGTTAGATTCGTGGTGGAGAAAGAACTGGAGACCCGGTCAGTCCGCCCCACCCTTTATTGCCTCAGATGAAACCATGAGGCGAAGGAAGGGCACATGTGCGGACCGACAGACACTACTACTTTCAGATTCTCTGGCTCTGGACACAGGGTGCGCATATATAAACCTTCAGTGGAATACAGATAGGGACCACATATCTCGAAGAGCCTCCGGTTACAGATAAGTAACCTTCTCTTTTGTGGAGTTGAAATCCAAGGTAAGAGAAAATGTTCAGTTTGGTTTGTTGTGGTGATAACTTGTTTTCGTAGATTTTCAAGGCAAGAAAGGACCATTATAATCATCTCCTCTGACCTCCTGCACAATGCAGGCTGTAGAACTTCCCCTGGGATTTCCTGCAGCAAGCCCCTGTGAATCAGCTTACATAAGGGATCCTGTCTCTCCATGCTGCTCCACTGGTCCCTCTTCACCATTTCCAGAATGACTCCTAAAGGAGCTGTGATGACTAGGGCTACTCAAAAAGTGTCCATTTTCTGTGAATATTTTTTTTTTTTTTTTGGTCAAGACTGACTAATTTTTTTTTTCAGTTTAGTAATGCTGCCATAGTGCCTCTTGGGAGTTGTAGTTCAGCTGTCTCATGCCCCCATTCTCCTCTACAACCTGGGTTCCACAGCCAGACTACCATCTCCCATTCTGTGCTGTGGCGGTTCAGCAAGAGATGAGTCAGTGGTGCATCATGGGAGATGTAGGCCACCCGATAAGCCTAGTCCATAGACGAGAATAGGAGCACAAGACACCTGATCTACAACTCCCATGAAGCACTGTGTCAACTTCTACTCAAAATTTTCCCTTAAACCAAAGTTTTGACAAAAGCCAGATTTTTCCATGGGGAAAACTCCCAACCCCAGTATTCCCACCACCTGTAGCAATGCCATTAGGAAAGTCCTCCTGTGGCTTCTGAGTAACAACTGCAGATGAGACTCAGATGGAGTTAATACAACCTTGAAAAAGTAACTTCTTCATGGATATCTAGAGGAGTTACAAGGAGACAGTGTCAGAGAGAATGGCCTCCCCTCAAAATCTCATGAAGACTAAATGCAGGGGCAGGGTGAGGTGAGAAAACAGCAGTGCTATGGAGCTGGCACTTTTCCTCTTTCACAGAAGCAGGGGAAGTTCCGGAGACCCTGTGCTTTGCTCCTAGGACACGAGGCCCGCCATGGTATTATTTCCTTAGTGTTTTTGGCTGTGTTAAGTACATGTGCGTCTAGCTGTTAATATAACTCATATTTTCTTTTTACCCCAGAATGAAACCACTGGTTCAACTTGTGCATAGTTTGAAAAATCGGATGGAAACCCCAGACTATGAAATGGTATGTCATTGGTAGGAGGAACTGGAAGCAGACTGGTTACAAAATCGTATATACAAAAGGACAGGAGAAGACTGGGGAAATTTTTGGCTTTGCCTTTTGAAATCTTAAATATTTGCTGGAAGAAGGGTTTAAAATCCTTGTACTTCAGCCAGAATTTTCAAAAATGGCTGCCTGAAGTTAGGCCTTCACGTCTGTATTAAGGCGCCTTAAAAAATGGCCTGATTGTCAGGAGTGCAGAGTGTCGAGCTGCTGCTGTTACAATCAGACTACTCAAGTGGGTCTATAGAGAAGACTTCAGAACATAAATTGAAGCAGTCTCTCCCACCCCAGGCCCCTTTTTAAGATCTTGGCCTTCACCTCTGATAGCCTTTCTGAATGCTCTAGTGGGAAAAGGGAGGTACATTATAACAAGCAGAGAAACTAGTTAACAGCATTTAAAAGTGTAAATACAATAATATTTGTGCTTTTAAATAAATTTCTGTAGTTCCATTAAATAGTTACTTTAAAGAAGTACAGTAGCTACTAAACCCTTAAAGACATGGGCTGTATGAATCAGCTTTGTGAATAGTAACATTTCTTGTTAATTTTAATCATCCACTTTATGCAGTAGTGAAATCTTTGTCTAATTTATGTTTAGGTCCATCAGGCTGGTCTTACCTGTGATTATTCTGAACTTCCCCATCATGTTAGCACTGAGCAGGAGATAGAGGGCCTCATACAATCCGTAAAGCATATACTGAAAAAAATACCGAAGCCCACGCTTGTGACAATCGCTCGGTAAGAACATATTTGTTTTTATCCTAAACCCAAAGGTGAATTTAAAATCTGTTTGCTGCAGTAAATGTACTTTTAAAAGTCAGCATTTATTGGACTGCGGGATTTTCACTGTACTGTGGAGTTTCCTGTATGTAACAGGGTGATCTGTCCCCTTTACGGTCCATTAAGTGCCGGGGCCATTCTGTCCTGTACTGGGGACTTTAAGGATAGGTGTTCTGGGGGAGGATCGACAGATCCCATGGGCTAGGAATGGGGGCCACCTGATGGTAATGCTCAGCAAGTGAAGGACTGTGCTGAGCTCAGTTGTGAGAGCCTAGAGTTGAGGCACTTAGAGGAAGGTTCCCTGAAGCAGAACCCTAAGCCTGATGATGGTAAACTGGGAAAGCCAAAGAGAATTACAGCTGTGGAGTCCCTGAACCAAGTAAGATGTTTCTAAGACCAGGGCAAGGAGGAGACCTGGAGAAAAGACTCTCCAAAGAGGCCAGGGGGCTGGAGAGGGATTGGCAGAGCTCTGTGTTTTAAAGCACTTTGAAATCCCTGGATATACGGGGCTACTATCTAAGTGCAAAGTATTAGAAAACTATTTCTCATTATGGGCGTTTGATTTTTTTTTTTTTTTTAAATAATTGTTACAGATCAAGTTTGGATGACTATTGTCCTGCAGAGCAAGTAGACGTCATTCAGGAAAAGGTTCTGAATGTACTACGCTCAGCGTTCGGCACTCTGGATGTTCATTTAGAGTACTCAGCAGATTCATCTGTGTGAACAAACTCCCACTATTCTCTTAACCCAGGGGAATTATATAGTTGATGTCAACCTCAAGGGAATATTTAGAGTGAAAAATGTCTTGTGCTGAAAGCAGTTCCACATCCTCCCACCACCACCAGCCCCTCCCACAAAGAACAACTTCCATATAGGCAGAGATTACTATACCTGAGGACATCACAAGGAGAGTCCATTGTATTGCTGTATGTCACTTGTTAAGTTTTATTTGGGCTATATAATTCACCAAAACCAAATGGTTGGGTTTTTTTAATATGCTTGTAAGTTTTTTTATTAGATCAAATTAGAAAAAGTGTGGATAAAAAAAGCTATTGTTCTATTTCAGCAGGTGGCACTAGAAACCAAGCTATCCAATAATCTGAATGGTAATTTCTAATTGCACTCTATCTTTGTTGCACTGGTTTCATGTCTGAAACATTACCCATTTTAATTGTGGTTTTCGATCAGACTTAGATTGTTGACTCCAGATTAAATATACTGTGTTTTAACTATAGTACTTTTAAAGACTAGTACTGTGAAGAAAAACTATTTGTTTTTAGACCATGAAGACACTATGTGACAGAATTAGACACACACACACACTTAAAATATCTGTAAAACAAATCTAGCTTTTTGTAAGTAGATTGATTTGTAACATTCAAGAAATCATTCAGGGTACCATTAAGATTTTGGTTTCACACGGTGACCTTTGCTCATTCCCAGTACTGGTAGTACTAGAGATGAGCCCTCAGTCATCCCTCTCCCATTCCATTGGTGCAGCTTATCTTCTACTACTTGATCAATGGAGTCCAATTGATATTCATATTATTTTACATTATTATAGTCCCTTTATTTTCACAAGGTACCTATGCAGCATCACAGAAATGCAGGTATCTCCAAGGAAGAGGGTAACAGCTCATCAGTACACTGAGGGGGAAAGGAAAAGTTTGGCCAAGGACTGGCCAACACTGCTACAAAAGGTCATGAAATCTCTTAATGTCCACAAAAATCTTGATTTTTTTTTTTTTAAGATCTCAGCTGAAAGACACGCATACAATAGTTGCATGACATGTGTTGTACATACTACTTTGTCCTCTAAAGCACGTGTCCTTGGTAGCTGTTGAATTATGTCAGGATTTGAACCAGTGGGTTCAGAGTGTGATAGTTTGGCCTCATTGAAGTCAATGGCAAAATTCATATTGACTTCTGTGGAGCCAAGATTTCACCCAGAGATTCTAGAGATACCAGTCTTCATGCTTAGAACATAAATCGATCTTGTCTGGCCATACATGCATTCACTTGCATTACTAGCCAGAGAAAGTATGTCAGTGTCATAGACATTTAGAAGTTAAGGGTTAGGAGTTGAGAGCAAATGGTCATCTCCAGAGTAAAAAGGAGACCAACAGTCAATTGGGACTGACCTGGGAAAGGGCAAAGGGAGAGAGGGTGAAAACATTGACTGGAATATATTAAGTTTGTTCTGAATAAATATTTTTGTTGTATTCTTTTCAAAGTGTGATTTGAGTTCTTTATGTTTGGTGGTACTTTCTCTTCTGCTTATTCATTAGATTGTTTTACTACTTCTGCTGTTAAATAATTGAATATAAATCAGATTTTTTAAGATATTTACAAATTTTGGATGTAGTGAACTAAAGAGAAAATATAATTGAGAACAAAATCAAGATACCAAAGGACATAAAAAGGAGATTCTTGAATGGTCAATACACTAATGCTTGGACCTGTCTAACAAACAAGAAGAATTTCAATTGCTCATTTATGAACATAAATTCAATCTAGTTGGTGTTACGGAAACCTGGGGGGATGATTTGCACAATTGGAATGTTAACATCAATGGTTATAACCAGTTTAGAAAGGATCGAGTGGGCAAAAAGAGAGTGGGAGTGGGTGGCACTCTGTTAAAAATGTCATTTCCTGTATTGGAGTCACTGATAACTTGGAAGAAAATGATCTTGAATGTTTATGGATCAGTGTCCCAGCACATAAAGAACAAGATGGGGGTACTAGTTAATGCCTGCTACAGTCCACCAAATCACACTAGGGAACAGGATAACTGCCTCCTTACACACTTATCTAGGGCCCTACCAAATTCACGGTCCATTTTGGTCAATTTCATGCTCATAGGATATTAAAAATTGTAAATTTCAAATATTTAAATCTGAAATTTCATGGCGTTAGGACAGGTCACTGATTCAGCAGGATCTAGATAGCTTGGTAAACTGGATGCAAGCAAATAATGTGTGTTTTAATACAGCTAACTGTAAGTGTATGCATCTGGGAACAAAGAATATAGGCCATACGGACAGGATGGGGAATTCTAACCTGGGAAGCAGTGACTCTGAAAAAGATTTGGGGGTTATGTTGGCTAATCAGCTGAGCATGAGATCCTAGTGTGACGTTGTGGCCAAAAGAGCTAATGAGATCCTCGGATATATAAAAACTTGAATTTTGAGTAGGAGCGGAGCGGTATTTTACCCCTGTATTTGGCACTGGTGCTGGAATACTGCGTCCAGTTCTGGTGCCCACCATTTAACAAGGATATTGATGAATTCACGAGGATTCAGAGAAGAGCCAAGAGCATCATTAAAGGATTAGAAAATGTGCCTAATAGGGAGACTCAGGGAGCTCAATCTATTTAGCTTAACAAAGAGAAGTTTAGGGGCAATTTGAATACAGTCTATAGGTAACTACCTGGGGAACAAATACTTAATTTCAATCTAGCAGAAAAAGGTATAAAATGATCCAATGGCTAGAAATTAAAGCTAGACAAATTCAGACTAGAAATAAGGTGTCCATTTTTTAACAGTGAATAATAATTAAAATAATTGCCAAGGGTTGTGACAGATACTCAGTCTCTGATGATTTTTAAATCAAGATTGGATGTTTTCTAGAAGATTAGCTCTAGGAGTTATTTTGGGAAAGTTCTGTGACCTGTGTTAAACATGAAGTCAGACTAGATGACCACAGTGATCCCTTCCGCCCTTAGAATCTATGAATCTGAAAAGTTTCAGGACTAATGTCCCCTTCTCCACGCACACACCCACCCCTCCCCTTTCCATTTAAACAAAAGCTTAGTCTATACTTCAAAAATCAGATTTACCTAGCTATGTTGCTTAGGGATATGAAAAATTCTGCACCCTGAGAACCATATTTAGGACAACCTAACCCACCCCCACCTTACCCGCCACAGATGTGGCTAGCTCAACAGAAGAATTTGCCCAACGCCCTAGCTACCACCTCTTAGAGAGGTCGATTACCTACATTTACGGAAAAAACCCTTCTGTTTGTGTGGGAAGCATCTACCCAATGCTATAGTAGCACAACTGCAGTGCCGTACCTGTGCTGGTGGAGTGTAGACATGGCATAAGGCTCTGTTCACTCAATGCAGCAATATCAGAGAGAGAGAGAGAGAGAGAGAGAGAGAGAGCGAGCGCGCGCGCAACTTTGGTCCCCTTTGTCAAAGTGACTTAGCCCTTGGTCAGTTAAAACTAGCCCCTTAAATTGCACATAGACATGAACTGGAAGACAGTGTAGGACATGGAACACTAGTGAAATATTAGCTGTGCAAGAAATACTTCTTGGGAAAAGGACAGCTGCTTCAGAAGGTTTTGAATACGTTTATAAAGATTATGAGAGCCTTGGAGAGAAAGAGAAAAACACCTATTATTTTAGTTTTGAAATGGCTAATAGAAAAGCTTGGCACAACCTGTAGGTAAGATTGTGGCTTGCCCTATACGTTATAGGAGACAACCTCCACAGGGCCACTACTGTGGAGGCAATTTTGAGGCAAAATTGCCTATGCCTCAAATCAGCAAGGCTCCCCACAGAGATTCTGCAGATACACATACAGAGTATTAACAAAGGCCTAGATTGACAAGGTGGGTGAGGTAATATCTTCTATTGGACAAGTGGGCAGGCAAGGCCAGGGAATGGGCAAAACCTTGACTTTGCCATCCCAGCACACCAGCTAACGGACCAGGGCTGGCACAAATGAGGATGTAATCTGGTCTGTACTGGTTACCAATTGCCTCCATGTAGGTACGTGTACTCAGGGAAAATGCAAAGTGACAATCTAGGCCTTTATGCAATGTAGCTGTAGCTATGTCAGTCCCAGTTATTAGAGAGACAAGGTGGGTGAGGTAATATCTTTTACTGGACCAATGTCTGTTGGTGAAAGAGACAAGCTTTCAAGCTACACTGAGCTCTTTCTCAGGCCCAGGGCAGGTATTCAGAGTGTCACAGCTAAATACAAAGTTGAATAGATAGTTTAGCATAAGCATTTTGCACATTTTCTAAGGGATCCTTGTATGTAGTTGTGGCACTCCGAGTACCTTTCCTAGGCCTGAGGAAGAACTCGAAAGTTTCTCTCTCTCACCAACAGACGTTAGTCCAATAGAAGATATTACCTCACCCACCTTGTCAATCTAGGCCTTTGTTAATACTCTGTATGTGTATCTGCAGAATCTCTGTGGGGAGCCTTGCTGATTTGAGGCATAGGCAATTTTGTAATTACACATACACATACAATTACACTTGATAAAAGCATACCACTATGTAATCTGATGAGAACCGAAGCTACACAACTGTGCGAAAGTCATTTTAAACCACATGATTCACTAGAGACACAAGGGTTACCATCTACAAAATGCACTGAAGAGCAGTAAAGCATGCATTGATTGTTCTTCATATCCTCTGAACAAGGCCTTTAAGTTTTAAAAGTCATAAACTGATATTTGAGGGCTTGCAAACACTTGGAAGATCATCCATCTCTAGTTACAGATCAGCTAAAGTTAATTGCTTCCAGTCATAGCCAATAAAAATGAGTCTGGCAACTTACAAGAAAAAGCCCTTTTTCTTCCTGTCCTTGTTACTAGCAATATCTAAGATTACTAAAACTGAAACATTACAGAAACATTTGTCTTTATCTTTTTTAATCATAGTTTCACCAGTTCCTGTTTGATTATGTGATTTTTCACAACAGGAGGAGAGAGAAAAAAACATTTCAAAAACTATGAAAATGTGAATATTTATGTATCTTGAGAGACATCAGCTGCTTAATTTATTTTGTATGTCCTGCTGTCATTTAAAAATACAGTCAACAGCAATAAACACAACAGCATCCAGCCCCATCTACATAAAATTAACAACAACAAAATAATTGTAGTACAAGGTCTCCTCCCACCCTCTGGTTCCCAGAGATGCTCCACTCCCTCATCCCCTCAGTCCTCCTAAATGCCTATTCAAAAAGAAAGGCTTTACAGTAGCCACTTTTTGTAAAGCTGGATGTGGTGCCAAAAGCTACTTTTAACCAACCCCTTCTCCTGCCACACACACACACTTTGAACTCCACAGCAACCCAGCCTTAAGTCCTGGTGTAAGGTCCCTGGATTCTGTGGCACATTAGGGAGAATCCTTCAACAGCATCAGATAAATTACAAATTAAGGATTTCATTCCATTAAATGCAAACAAGAATACAGTCGTTAGTGTCCTGTTTATAGTTATATGAAATTCAGTACGCTTGCCCCACATTTTCAGTTTTCAGCATGCTGCAGATTGTCATCTCCTGGGTTCAGTGTTAATAATCCATTCACACGAGAGGGGAACTTTGCACTGTTTTTCACGGTCATCAGACATTGTGTGTCAATTACAATCAGTTTAGGCTTTCAAGCTTTTCTTTGCAACCAGGAGGGCTAGGAACAATTATGCTTATGGGAAGCAGATTCTGGGCACAGTACTGCAGCAAAGGATGAATCATTCAGGTTGGCAGTGCCACTTTAAGCTACCCATCCACTACTGTTCCACTTATCTGAAAGAAACTGCATCATTTGAGGGACTTTTTGTTTTGGTTTTTAACCCAATTCTGGCTCAATGCTCCTTTAGATGACAATCCTGTTATCAATATCCTATTGAGAGACAGACAGTATAAGAAGCAGAAAGGTAAGGTTGTGACTTTTGTCTGAGCAAGAAACTCTACTGTTTACCTCAGATTTTAAGGCCAGAATGGACTCTCTATTATGAGCATCTATTCTGACCGCATGCATAGAACCATAAAATCTTGCCCGTCATTTCGGACAGAAAGGATACTGATAATTGCTGAAAGAAATACAGGCTCAAAATTCTTGCTGAGTTATATGCTCAGAAAACTGCCCTGTTTGAAGCGTATCCACATCTCTTACCTCTTTGAATAATGGCTCATGTGGTAAACCCAGGACAAACAGCTACAAAAGGGGGCTAGTAATTAGTCCCAGGGGATTAAAAAGCCCCTCTCTATCCACTGAGGAGAGATAACCATGGGGCAATAAGGTTCAGCTGGAAAAGGGGTTGCTAGGGAACCAATTAGGTTCAGCTGACTCCAACTACTTGGGCCCTTCTTAAACCCTCTGCTGGGTGGAAGGAGGAGGAGAAGAGTAGGGAAGCTGCTAAGAGGCTGTTTGTAGCAAGACACCAAACCTTCCTAGTAGGGAGGCTGCACTTATTCTGCAGAAGGGAAGGAAAACAAGCACCAGGAACTGACAGAGGAGAGGAGAGGAGAGTAGCAGCAGAGTAGCAGGACCCTGTGCCACCTGTAAGGATTTGCCTTACCCCAAACCTGAGTCTCTAAGGCTTAAAAAGGACTGAGCCTACTGAGGCAAACAAGTATTTTGCCACACTCACGATCAGCATTGATTTTTTTAATTGGTTTTCCACTAACTTTATCTTTGATTACTGTACATCATCCATTCTAATGTAAACCAGATTGAGCCTTACTTCCTTTATAGTTGTTCTCCCAGGAACCTAATCTCTGCTTCATGTACAAACACTCTGAATGGACCTTAGTCTCTATTGATTTTCTTTTCTGTAGTTTTTGTTCATTGCTTCTGGCAAACTCAATATTCATGATGCTCAGTCACAGACTCAGTTTCATTTGCTATAGACTTATGTGAAATGCACTATTATTGTCTTAACAAATATTATTCAAAACTCTTCCAGATTTATACATGTACTTGTGATTTTTTTTTCTTCTTGCAACTTAACTAAATATGAAGTTACCAAAGAGAAGGGGAAGGCAATTGTCACAGTTTCAGATTAAACAGCACCTCTGTCGCTTATGCAGTCTCCTCAGGAGCACCTCTTTAGGTTTCTAGCCTCCAGCTATCATCCCTCTTTGGGCAGGAAACCACGTTCCTCGCTTTCCAGACTAGAGTTTTAGGCATGCAGTCCCCCTGCATTGCTTATCCCAGCCGATCTCACTTTAGTTCGGCTATCTCCCAGTGGCTAAGACAACATTTACCAGTGTCACAGACCCACTTAGGCTCCCCCTACTGGCAGCTCACCAGATTACTGTGAGGGAAATCCCTGCCTCTGCGTCCTCCGTGTTTTACACTTCCCTGGATCCCAGCAGGCTGCAGCACAGTATCCTCCCTTGTCCTCTCTAGCACAGTTCCTGGGTACTGGTTCAGGTTGCTACTCCTTTTATGGAAATGGAGACCACCTGCTCTTAGGCCTCCAGATTCAGCTCTGACCCCAAAAGTTTAAACACATCTTCTCCTAGAATTTCACCCGAAAGGTATGAGCCTTCTGTAGCCCACATGGTAGGTATAGCATATAACATACAGGCACCTAACACATTATTCCTCTTTATTTAATCACATGAAAAATGCACAGATCCATACAAAAATAACCCTATACAGACTAACCAGTTTATTTGAGCATGAGCTTTCGTGAGCTACAGCTCACTTCATCGATGAAGTGAGCTGTGGCTCACGAAAGCTCATGCTCAAATAAACTGGTTAGTCTCTAAGGTGCCACAAGTACTCCTTTTCTTTTTACGAATACAGACTAACACGGCTGTTACTCTGAACCCTATACAGGTTTCCCTCACTCCACCTTTGGGAACCCTTAAGGGATGAAGTGTGTTCAGGTAGGAAGGTTCTCCTGGTTCATCTAGCTCCTGCAGCAGCTTCCCTCATCATAAACTTGTGAAAAATGACCCAAGCAAATAAGAGCATCTTATACCCTTTATGAACTTCTAATACCTCTGCCAGGTGACTCCTTGATCAGCCTCCACAGTTGATCCCAGACTCCTAACAGGTGAGACTATTGCTAAGTAACCACTCCCCCGATAAATCACTTCTCCTGGTTGGGAGCCAGTCTTTTATCTAGAGTAATCACATTTCAATGGCCAGGCACTTAAGTCAATAACCTTCTTTTGTTAGCCTTTTGACACCCAGTTTAGAATTCAAGGTCAACATGGAGACAAGCGGGCAATAGAGAAGGCAAAGTGCTGCACATTAAAAAGGAAGACTGCAGTCTGATTAAGGTACCTACAGAGAACTTCATCATTTCACACAAAATTCATAAATTGTAAAAATTAGATTCCTCAAATCATCACAACCAATGACCAGCTTTCACAAAACACAATACATTTATTTAGGACAGAAGCATTCCAGAGAGAACTATTCCAAGCAATAAACCTTCTACACTCCTGTTAATTTATCAAAAGTCACAGTCTTCCATATAAAGAAAAGGAGTACTTGTGGCACCTTAGAGACTAACCAATTTATTTGAGCATCAGCTTTCGTGAGCTAGAGCTCATGCTCAAATAAATTGGCTAGTCTCTAAGGTGCCACAAGTACTCCTTTTCTTTTTGCGAATACAGACTAACACGGCTGTTACTCTGAAACCAGTCTTCCATATGAATATTATGTGCACTGAGGTAGGGATCCTGTGGAAAAAATAGTATGTGATCATGTAATTAAGGACCATTTCATAATTCATATGTACAAGACCTCCATGTTTTTGAGGCTGCTTGTTGTTTTAGCCTCATCCAGAGCATTAGCAAGTGGACAGAAGAAATCTTCAAGCACATCAGATGCTATTTATTTTATAAATTAGGCCATGTAAAGCCAGAAAGCAAATAATAGAATGTTTGTTGTCAGAATGACAGTTTCCACTTGGGATGTTAGAGCAGCTAGTTCTGCATCCAGAGTCTTTATCATCCTCTAGCAAAACAAGTGGTATAAGGATATTTTTACAGGTCCTGAACTCTGTGCTGGTGCATGCCGATGAGTCAGATAGATACAGACTAGCTTCTAACACCTTCCAGCATCATGTTTTCTAATTCATGCATAATTTATTTTACATGCAGAGGGCTTTGGGGTGCTAACAAACATTGCATACAAAATTTGCACTTGTAAATATGCCTGTAGTGATGCTGCAGTTAGTTGCCAATTAAACTGACTGACCGTTCATGAGCCCCAATGCTGACCAGCAGCACAGGAAATCTTTCAAATATTCTGTGGCTCCCTTGAGTCAATCTAACACTTCCCTGTGACCATCACGCCCCAGTGTATTTCCGCCAACCCCACCTTTTATATCTAGATAGCATTCCTCAAGGAAAGCTTGTTTTTTCTTTATCTTCCAAAGGTTCCCTCCCCCCGCCCCTTGAGGTATAGTCAGTAGAGAAAATCTGAATGGGAGTAACTGATACAAGATAAAGGCTCCTCTAGTGAAAGCTTACTGGTTTCTTCTGCTGTAATAAAATCACTACCTCTTTTTTTTATTGTACATGGAAATATTGTTTTTGCATGTTAGAGGGGAAACAGGAAATGGCATAGCCAAGATTACTATTTATTTTATGTTGAAGTTGCATCAAGGGGTCTGACATGCCCCAGGGTAAAATCTGGACTGTTGAAGTGTTGTCCCTCCTTAATTCTCCAATACAGGATGCCTTTTACAATGCTTTGCCAGCAGACAGCAGACCTCTACAGGCTCTGTTTGCTCACAGCCACTAGCATACAAAGTCACACCCAGCTGAGCTAACATGAATGCTCTCCCAGCCACCCATGAACTACATCTAATGCAACACCTGCAAATTCTCCAGCCCCAGCCTTGCACCCCAGAAACGTATGTCCTGTACTGTCTAGCACACTACTACATCATAAAAGCTCACTAATTTGTTCATCATTCCATCAAAGGGTAATGAGTATGTGCCAGTTGTGTTGTGTGGAGTGAAATTTCCCAAACACCTTAATCAAACACACTGGTTTAGATGAAATTAAAACAAGTTCATTAGCTAGAGAATGATAGATTTTAAGTGAAGACATAAAAATCAGAATTCTTTTAGAAAGAAATAAAAGATAAATATGCAAGCTATTTCCTAAACTGTACCAAGCTATATATCATTAGAAAGCAAAAATGTGTCTCCCCAAAAACTTTCAGCAATCCCACCTAACTGGAAAGCATTAGTGGAAGGACCACTTGTGCCAGTCCAATGTTGCTTCTATTATCTTCCAGGCAATCTTGCTGCCATGTATAGGGATGGGGGAGGAGAGGTGATGTGTAGATCACGATCTCTCCTTTTTATATTCTACCCCTTTGTACTGGAAAAGTCTTCGCTGGGTCATGGGGTCAGGCAGTTCCATGGCATACATAAGCTGCCAACTATCCTTCGGATAAATTGTAAATTTCTTGATTACAACTACCCTGCTGGTGAATGGCCGGTTAAGCAGACAATAGTCTCTTAGCACGTGGCTGGGTGATGGCCACCCCTTTGTCTCTGAAGAGCTAGTTTGTCTGCATTAGCCAGAATTACAACCTATTTCAGTAACAAATATTGTAGAATCTTAAGTTCATGCATAGTGTAGCTACACATTTCAACTGGACAATAGTATTCAGCAGATTATGAATTTTCAAATGATACCTCACAAGGCATATTTTGTACAAGATTTATCATAACTTTGTAAAACTGGTGACCACAATAGTGTAGCCTTTCAGAGCCTACTCAGTGATATACCAATATATACAAGACATGTTGCCTTTCCCAAAGAGTTTACAGTCTAAGAGCCTAATTATGCAAAGACTTACACATGTGCTTAGCCTGAAGCATGAGTGATACTATCTAAATGACCTAAAACAGATGAGACATAAGTAGGGTGGGAGTGGATAAAATGTATAAATACAGTGATCAGGTTGAACTTAGGTATGTCTTTAGCTTGTTTGATAATACATGCACCCTGCCCCAACCTCTGTCTAATCAAGTTTTATTGATTTTTTTTCTTATGTGACAACTTCCATTTTATTTAATTTATTCCAACACAGCCTCTTGACCCAGCTATGCAGCAGACTCTCTGAGTTAAGAGCACCTCAGGAATGGAGTTTGTTAATAACTCTGAAAGTTTACAGCTGAACATTGACTTAATACAGCCCTGGGAAAAGTTGAAAGAGGAAAAACTATATTCTTTTTACTCATAACTATGGCTAAGATTTTGTCATGAATATTTGTAGTAAAAGTCAGGGACAGGTCATGGGCTTCTGTGAATTTTCTTTATTGCCCATGACCTGTCTGACTTTTACTACAAATATTCATGGAAAAAATGGGAAGGGACTGGGCAGCTGTGAGGTGGCTGGGAGATCATACAACATCCCAAATATACTGCTGTGTTCCTTGAGCTGCATGAAACGTTCTTCAACTGACTGTATTGCACAACCTAGCATCTGGTTAAAGAATTCAACTTTGAATTGTTGTTTGGGGTCTCTAATGGGATTATCCCATGCCCCATAATCAAAATGTCATCTTTTTCGGTGACTCTTGTATTCTTGAATGGGTGGGAAATTAGCTTCAGTGTGAAGTTCCTCTGCCAACTTCTGTGCACTCTTCAGAACGTTTTGAAATCCCTGACTGGTAAAACTGTAGGTATGACTCTGTTTTGTCCAGTTATTCCATTGCTCCAGATATATCAAGGTCAACACCTTGGAGTCTCTTGCTTACAACATTTATTTCAAACAGTATGTAATGCCACAACAGTAAACCACACAGAAATTTGAAGTTACGTATGTTCCTGGTGATTCCATTTCCCTCTGCCACTCTTCTCACACCAACAGTTCCTGTCATAGCATTATCCTCCATAATGGCAACTATGGCATCATCTATCTTCCCAATTTGGTGGGTGTTAGGCTTTCCCATCAAGTGGCACTTGGTGATTTCAGTGTCAGAGGATGTTCCCAGATGTTCCTTCAATATTTGCCGTTGATGTAGAGAAGAATACATTAAAAAATTCAGCAGCCTCACTAGAAGCTGATGCTGCATCACTGACCACCAAGTTCAATGAATGAGAACTGCATGGGACAAAAAAAGCTTGAGGGTTTAACTCTCGGATCCGTGTCTGCACTCGTCTGTTCTTTCCTCTCATGTTGACACCATTGTCATAGCCCTGACCTCTCACGTCAGCTATCGCAATTCCCGTATCTTCCAACTTTTTAAGAAACATATTTATCATACCAGCTCCTGTAGTATCATCAATGTCAATAAATTCTAGAAAATGCTCTCTGACATTCACCATTGCAGGGACACTTTCACTAGGTACTGTTACAAAACGCACCATTAAAATCTTTTGTTCCGTATGGCTGATGTCAGATGTGCAGTCCAGAATAACATAGTAATATCTTGCTGACTTCAGATCTGCCACAATCTTCTGTTCGACTTTTGTTGCCAGTAACTATATGATGTCATTTTGAATTGTTTTTCCAAGGTAGTGGTGAGTGTACATTTCTTGGGTGGTGACTCTTCTTAGATGCTCCTGGAGTACAGCGTCAAACTCCGCCATCAGCTCCACAATTTTAAGGAAGCTTCCATTGTTTGGCACATACAGCTGATCTGAAGTGCCACGCAGTGCTAGGTTTTGGGTGGCAAGCATTCTTACAATGGCAGTGAGCCTTTTCAGAACACTTTGCCAATAAAGAGACTCTGATGCAATCTTCTCTTGATGCTGATCATCTATGGTGGCCTTTAACCTTAGTCTCATCTCAAGCTCTTTCCACCTATGGAATGCTCTCTGGTGACTTGCTGCCTTCTCATGGCATGCCAGATTTCTAGCCAGATTTTTCCAGTCCTTTGTTCCTGTAGAACCCAGTGTGGCTGGACCATTAGACTGGAAGAGTTTGCAACAAAAACAGCGGGCAGGAGTCTAGGTTTTTGAGTACATAAACACATGGCCTCTCCACTTTGTCACCGTTGGGGATTTCACACCAGTCATGTGTAGGATGGAAACTTTGATTTTCACTGTCTTTGGGGAACATGAAGTTTTTCACTTGCTGTGGCCCATGCAGTACAAGGTAGTCCCTCAGGCTACTGCTCAAGTAGGTCCACAGTCCTGGATCATCTAGACTTAAGGAACTAAACTCAGCAGCAGCTGTTTCTTGCGCCTCCACCACACTCTTCTCTGATCTACACTTTTTCTTCAGGAATGTGCATGGTTACATCCATCTGAGATGGATGCTGCAGTAGCTGCCAGGTCACCTGCACTCTGACTAACTGGAAGATCAGGCATCTCCTCAGCACCCACGTCCTCACTTGGGCCAGAAGGCTCCCCGCGAACATTTGTGTCTATGTATCTCAGGAGAGCTCCTTCCTGCTTAGATAGAAAAGCTTCCTTTGCTTTCTTTTCTTTTCTGAATGCTGCCCCAGAGGGGGTGTGTTCTTCTTTCACTCATGACTGCTCTTCTGTGCCAGCTATCATGGCTCTCAATACTCAATTGAAGGGGACAAATATGCAGGCTGGTAGCAGGGCCTGAGTGGTAGCTGAGGGAAGATATCAGCATCTTAAGGGCCTAACTGGCTCCTAGTACTTCAGCGTGTTCTCCTCAAGTGGGTTTAGGGAAGCAGCAGGAAACAGGAAGCTCCCTGAGAAGCTGGTGGTGTTCAGTGCAGGCTCCTGGGGGTGCTAGAGAGATACCTAAGAGGCTCCTCCTATTCTCTCTCCCTGCAGCTCCTGCTGCTTTCTGTTGTTCCCTCTCAACTGTTCGCCTGCCTGCCTGTTATGTCCCTTGTGCCCTCCTTCCTCCAGCACAGCACTGCACCATCTCTGTGCATCTGGAGCAGAGAGAATACATATGCACCAGCAGCAGACCCAATTTTCTACACTCTGGGTCCTAGTGGTGCCCCCCTGCACAGTCTGACACCTGAGGCGGCTGCCTCAGTTCACCTCATGGTAAGGTCAGCCCTGATTGTATCCATGCTTGGATGTTCTATTTTATTTTTAGTAGGAACAGAAGAGCCCCTCTTTTGTTTCCTGAAGGCAGTAGAAATCTATAGGCATGCAGCAGCTTTTCAAAAAGGGCAATATTTTGGACTTTAATGTACCCACCTTTTATATACATATACACACCTCACTTGAAAGCTTATTTTATGTATGTTTAGATGAGGTATGATGCTATATGCCTGTAGGTCAGGTGAAAAATGTACCCAACACGAGTATCTTCTTTTTTGCACAGTTCCAGAAACACTGAAACATGACTAACTACGGTTTTTTACTCTCAGTTAATGTCAACATGCTAATGTGATGTTTGTTAATAAAAGCTACCAAATATCAACATATTCAAAGATTTATATTGATTTTGCATGGACAAGTACTCTCTTCTCTCCGTGCCCCCCCCCACCCTGATGATTAAACAGTTTAGAATATGGCAAAAATGGTGAATATCAACATTTTGAAATTTCTTAACATGAAATATTTTCATATTGCATATTCTTAATTGTCAGAGTATCTCACAAGTCATTATAATTTTCTATAATTTCAGTTGAAATTTGCTGACCAGATCAGTCTCTCACTGAAGGTTGTGCACCAGTTGCAGTAGATTGCGTGCCCATACTTTGTACTGGGTAGATATTAGTGTATGTGAATTCCTAATATAATGCTTCTCCATTTGTAAGCTTTTGTAGCATCCAGTACACTTGGTAGAAGGTTTTTAATATGCCTATGAATGCAGTATTAGCCTTTGAAATATTCTAGAAACTAGTCTAATTCAGTGACACTTATGTACAGGTCAGTGTTAGTGATGACAATATACAGCTTCATATTATGAATATGTAAAAGCTATGAGGGAAAGAAGAGGCCTACCAAGTAGTAGGGCAGGCAGTCCTCAAAGAAGTCCTTGCCTCTCCATTCAAGAGGGATGAAGAACACAGCTCTTGCCAATTATGACTTCATAGAATATCAGGGTTGGAAGGGACCTCAGGAGGTCATCTAGTCCAACCCTCTGCTCAAAACAGGACCAATCCCCAACTAAATCATCCCAGCCAGGGCTTTGTCAAGCCTGACCTTAAAAATATCTAAGGAAGGAGATTCCACCACCTCCCTAGGTGATGCATTCCAGTGTTTCACCACCCTCCTAGTGAAAAAGTTTTTCCTAATATCCAACCTAAACCTCCCCCACTGTGACTTGAGACCATTACTCCTTGTTCTGTCATCAGCTACCACTGAGAACAGTCTAGATCCATCCTCTTTGGAACCCCCTTTCAGGTAGTTGAAAGCAGCTATCAGATCCCCCCTCATTCTTCTCTTCTGCAGACTAAACAATTCCAGTTCCCTCAGCCTCTCCTCATAAGTCATGTGTTCCAGTCCCCTAATTCAACAATATGACAAATCCCTTTGACCCTGAATCATATCCAGAAATACATATCAACATATCTACTGGATTGCATGTAATATTACATGCTCATGAATCTCTACTGAAAATAGCAGATGTTGGTGAAGAACAAATGGAGAGATTTGAAAGGTGCACTTAATTCTGACAAGACACAACTTATTCAGCCCACTCAAGAAATCTGTCATCAACCTTTTCTGACATGGCTAAGAAAATCAAATTTCATGTCTTGAAATACTAGTCATTAAACTAACAAACAAATTTAAACATTTCAGGGTGGTCGTTTTTAATGCACTTGTGGTGTCATTCTTTATCCCTGTTTCTATGGAATGGCAACACTAAATAGCTCCACATTATGCCTCATCTTAAAGTAGACATAATAAACTTTCAAATGGTGGGTGGGTGTGTGTGTGTGTTTGGGTACATTAAGCAACCAACTTGGTGGTGTCTGACATTTGCTGCCTATTAAGAACTGCAAGTAAAAACAATAACATGGATAAATGACTAGAGAGCTCAAATAGTCTATTCCCCAGGTAATAAAGTTTACATGCAGGCACAACATCATATAAATTAGGTACAATTGACTACTGGGTCTGTGTTTTGCTTTCTCTATTATAAAATAGAGTTTTCTGATGCTCGACCTGTTATAATGTATCTCAATATTTTTTCCCTCTTCTGTCTGACGGGCGGGAACAAAGAGATCAATAAGTCTTCCAGTCCCTACTCAGGCAATATTTTAATGGGAGTTTTGCATGAGTAAGGACTTCCAAAAGACTAAGTTCCTTTGATTGGAGGGTAGGGGAAATAACTTAGATTCCACATCAAGGTACATCATGTGTCCCTATAATGCAATAAGAGTAGAGTTTTGTTTTCTACTTTCTTTGAAGTATTACTCTGACAATAAATTCAGGCAATAAACCTCTGATTTTTTTTTCTTATTCTGTTTCCTTCTTTCTGTGCTCTTCCCCCTTCCCTTCTACTCTTTCAATTAAATTGCTATTTTTTCTGATATGAGGTGAGACCAATTTCCTTGGTAGGACATTATTCTAATGTCCCAATTTTATTTGCATTCATAAATTGATTATGCAACACAATGGCAGTCACAAATGTTATTTATATGCAGCTAAGGCTATAGGACGGGGTGTAGCAGAAATCCATCTTATCAACTTATCCAAGAAGCAGTATCAAAATTAGCATGGTTTCTTTTTATTATTGCAACTGAACAGAATACCACATTTCTCAGTGTTGTGATTATGCAATGACAGATCATATGGTAACATATATGTTGATGAGGTCAAGGTAGTTGAATCGAATATAGTAACAAATAGAATAGGAGTGAATAAATATGCAGTACATAACTGAGAACACCAGGAAATGAGTTTCAAAAAGAAGTGAGGAGAAGGACAAAGATCAAGCTCTTGCATTTACATACATTTGCTTGAACAGAGAATCCGGTTTCACCTGAATCATTCAGTGTGTATGCATCTACACTACAAGGTAGGGGTGAGATTTCGCTGCTCACGTATGCATATTCATTCTACTTCTCATCAAGCTAGAGTTAGTATAAACAGCAGCATAGTCAGGGTAGAATGAGTAGCGGCTGCAGAGGCTTGGCTGAGCAGTGCTGAGTGTATACCTGCTGGTTTCAGGAAGGCTTGTTCTTGGTATGGTTTAGTTATGCCTCAGTTGCCCCTACCCATGCTACTGTGGCTACACTGCTATTATATGACACTAACCACTCTACAGCATTCATCACCATACAACTTTGAAAGGTTTTTCAAGCCCCTTTTTTGATGTGTCCTGTTCTCAGGTCTCATACCTGGCTATGTATGCTTTTGGCATGGCCACTCTTTTGAATTTTTTTTTAAAAATTTTGAATGGAAACTGTTAGGGGTAATTGTGTGTGGGTTTTCTAACATGTGAAGGTTAGAAGACAAATAGGTTTATGGGTATTTTTAGATCATTTAGAACAGGGATCGGCAACCTTTGGCACGCGGCCTGCCAGTGTAAGCCCCCTGGTAGGCCAGGCTCGTTTGTTTACTTGCCACTTCCGCAGGTTCGGCTGATTGCGGCTCCCGCTGGCCGCAGTTTGCCGCCGTGGGAAGCGGTGGCCAGTACATCCCTCGGCCCATGCTGCTTCCCGCAGCCCCCATTGGCCTGGGACGGTGAACCGCAGCCAGTGGCAGCTGCAATCAGCTGAACCTGCGGAAGCGGCAAGTAAACAAATTGGCCTGGCCTGCCACGGGGCTTACCCTGGCGGGCTGCATGCCAAAGGTTGCCAATCCCTGATTTAGAAAATAAGGTAGATTATGAAAGGAAGGGGTTTTAAAAGTGCTTGGGGGGGTTGGGGGGAGTTTTTTTAGAAAATGATTATTTTGAAATGAAGTCTGAAAAATAAAGAATAAAGCGTGTCTTTTTTTAGAGAAAATAAACAAGTGAGTAAGAACAGATGAGAGGCAAAAGACTGTTACAGAACAAGAGTTTTGTTTAAAACAGCAAGAAAACCTGTGTTACTGAGCACATGGCACGGAGAGGACTGAAGAGCAGCTTAACACAGCGGCTACCTCTAGAGAAATAATGACAATGAGCCTTGGGGACAAACCATGCCTCCTGGCCGGGCCAATCAGAAGCTGTTCTATAGCTACATCATAGAATGTATTTTCCTCAACCAATCATGGCACAACTATCAACCATTGGTCCATTCAAAAAAATTCCACTCATTTGTTGAGCTGATTAGAAATGGGCTTTCACGGAATGGATTATTTGAAAAATACTAGCTAATGATCATTTGACCAGCATGTATTAAACCATGCTTTTTTTGCAAGTGGGGTTTCAAATTAGGCTCACAATCTATAGGTTCCCGTCTTTTTACCGGACACCAAGAAGCCCAAATTGCCTTTGGGTGCACCTGCACATGCTCAGAAGAGATACCACCTATTTACACTTATTTTGCTAAAGAGGCATAACCAATACTGAACCCCATGTTCCAATCTGAAATTGAACTGAAGAACCAGGAAGACTCTGAGGTTGTCGCTGGTTCTAAATGAGGACAAAGATGTAAAGGACAGGGCGTGGAGAGATTTGTTGCCAGTTATGGAGGAGGGCTGACGTAAGATGGCCTGTATTAATTTATAAAAATTCTTGAAAAATTATAAGAGGTTAAATATATTTGGTTTTTTTGTATGTGGACATGGCAGCTGAGGGATCGTCAGGTGATAGGCCCAAGAGTAGAGTGACCAGATAATCTGACTTTATAGGGACAATCTTGATGATTTGGGGCTTTTTCTTATACTGGTGCCTATTACCCCCCCACCCCGTCCCGATTTTTCACACTTTATCTGGTCTCCCCAGCCAAGAGCCAGGCAGTAACCAAAGTTTAATGGGCACATGGCAATATTGTTACAGTAAAAGCAGCTGAAAGTTTTTACAGATGTGAAAAATTTTTTTACAACTATGTGCTTAAAATGTTTTTTTGACAGATAATCAAGCCAGGACCATACAGGATCCCAGTCCAGGTGTGTAGCAATTGGTGTCAAAGCAAAGCAATCTGAGCCAGGAGCACATGATGAGGTAAAACAGTTTAGAGCATTCTGAAAGAAAAAAGCTTAAAATTATAAGGGATTAAACACATCTATGTTTTGGTTTTTAATAACAGGGAGCAGAGACAGCTGATACGGAGAGATAGATGGTTGCCAGCGGTACAACTGCTGTGGGTGCTGGCTGTGGTGATTCAGAAGCAAGCAAGGGTATGAATGAGGTACCATGAGTAAATTTTTTGCCTTTTAAATTACTGCAACAAAGAATTTAAAACCTACTTTTTTCTTTGCTTTTGACAGACCTCTTCAGAGGATGAAAAGAATAAAGAGAACGGGCCTTCAGTAAGGATAAACATGATATGCAAATGCTGCTTTTGCATAAAGCAATTTTTTTTAAGTTTATATCAGGAGGTTGACCGGCAAAGCTGTAAAGATTATATGACTGCTGTTGTTAGGGCTGTTGTAGTAAAAACAATTTACCACTGTTTGAAATGATCACTTTTTGATAACTGTGAAGCCTGTGTGATGGACACACCCAGTCAAAACCTTCCCCAAGTGTATGTTTTGGGGACCCACAGAAATATTTAATCAGATTAGACTTATTTCATCTACACTGAATGTGGCATGGATCCAAAATATAATTATGTCCGAAGGCTACAGAATGAAAGAGCTTAACTTGACCAGTGAAACTGTAACCAAAGTTGTGAAAACGATAAGTGAGGTCGAAGAGTCACCAGACCTGATGTCGCTGCTGACAGGCATTGGAAATAACGTGTCAGCAAAAATTGGGCAGTTGGTGTATAGGAGGGTTTGTAAAATAGATTATAAAACATTTTACATGACACAACCTCTTCCTAAAGGGTTAAAATAAACAACAACAACAAAAAAACCCTCCTGAGACAGTCTGATGAACCCCCCCCTCCCCCAACTTCAGGAGATCAAATTTTGCTTTTGCTCAGGGAGAGACTTATATTAGTCTTTTCCACTTCACTCTGCTTGGCAAATACCAGGTATCTTTGCAGGACCCTGTCAAAGTTTAGCCTTGTCATAGTTGGATAAATTAGATCTTTGAATGTCTCATCTCAGAATGACAGGTTTCAGAGTAGCAGCCGTGTTAGTCTGTATTCGCAAAAAGAAAAGGAGTACTTGTGGCACCTTAGAGACTAACACATTTATCTGAGCATAAGCTTTTGTGAGCTACAGCTCCTTCATCGGATGCATATTGTGGAAAATACAGTAAGGAGATTTATATACACACAGAACATGAAAAAATGGGTGTTTATCATGCACACTGTAAGGAGAGTGATCACTTAAGATGAGCTATTACCAGCAGGAGAGTGGGGGGCGGGGGGAGAAAATCCTTTGTAGTGATGATCAAGATGGGCCATTTCCAGCAGTTAACAAGAACGTCTGAGGAATGTGTGTGTTGGGGGGGGGGGAATAAACAAGGGGAAATAGTTTTACTTTGTGTAATGACTCACCCACTCCCAGTCTCCATTCAACCCTAAGTTAATTGTATCCAATTTGCAAATTAATTCCAATTCGGCAGTCTCTCGTTGGAGTCTGTTTCTGAAGTCTTTTTGTTGAATTGCCACTTTTAGGTCAGAAATCGAGTGACCAGAGAGATTGAAGTGTTCTCGGACTGGTTTATGAATGTTATAATTCTTGACATCTGATTTGTGTCCATTTAGTTTTTTACGTAGAGACTGTCCAGTTTGACCAATGTACATGGCAGAAGAGCATTGCTGGCACATGATGGCATATATCACACTGGTAGATGTGCAGGTGAATGAGCCTCTGATAGTGTGACTGATGTGATTAGGCCCTATGATGGTGTCCCCTGAATAGATATGTGGACACAGTTGGCAATGGGCTTTGTTGCAAGGATAGGTTCCTGGGTTAGTGATTCTGTTGTGTGGTGTGTGGTTGCTGGTGAGTATTTGCTTCAGGTTGGGTGGCTGTCTGTAGCCAAAGACTGGCCTGTCTCCCAAGATCTGTGAGAGCGATGGGTTGTCCTTCAGGATAGGTTGTAGATCCTTGATGATGCGTTGGAGAGGTTTTAGTTGGGGGCTGAAGGTGACGGCTAGTGGCGTTCTGTTATTTTCTTTGTTGGGCCTGTCCTGTAGTAGGTGACTTCTGGGTACTCTTCCGGCTCTGTCAATCTGTTTCTTCACTTCAGCAGGTGGGTATTGTAGCTCTAAGAATGCTTGATAGAGATCTTGTAGATGTTTTGCTCCAATCCCTCAGACAGAGACAATGCAGTTGTATTGTAGAGCTTGGCTGTAGACAATGGATCGTGTGGTGTGGTCTGGGTGAAAGCTGGAGGCATGTAGGTAGGAATAGCGGTAATAGCTGATCTTAAGCGATCACTCTCCTGACAGGGTACATGATAAACACCCATTTTTTCATGTTGTGTGTGTATATAAATCTCCTCACTGTATTTTCCACTGAATGCGTCCGATGAAGTGAGCTGTAGCTCACGAAAGCTTATGCTCAAATAAATTGATTAGTCTCTAATGTGCCACAAGTACTCCTTTTCTTTTCATCTCAGAATCAAATTGGTGAGTTGTTGTGGGTCTGATATTTTCTTCACCACTAGAGGCGCTGTTCATTTGTTCTAGCTGATGGCTAGGAAAGAGGTACAATTTTTCAGCATGTTCCATTATCAGTTATTTAAAAGCCCTGATAGTAGGGGGAGTGCGAAGCTTAACATAGGACCAATAAAGCCCCTGGCCTGTCTTACAACCAGCTTTTTAATTTTGAGGGACAGTCTTTTATTGCTCAGATTTTTATAACCCCTAGTTTTCTTTTTAGTACGCTTAGATGTCAGGGTTACATTGAGAAGTTTCCTTTTAAAGGGCTAAGTGCTATATCTGAGATGGCTGCTACCAGGGCATCAGAGGAAGAGCACAGAATATCTTTCCTTTTCTGTGGTCTGATATTGAGGAGTTTGAGAAGAGCCAGGTTTCTCTGCATATGCTAGACATGCTTGTGAGGGGGATACACTTTTTAAAAATGGTGCAGAGCTGGTAAAAATTAATACTTCTCATGGTCTTTTTTCAAAATGTATACATAGGGTTAGTTTTGGTTGGGGGCAGGTGTTGGTCTGTCCTTAACCTGTAGGCTTCTGATGAAGAGTTTAAATCCACCAACAGGTACCCATAGGGTTTTATGGTAGAGTCCTCAAAAGCCTCCAAAAAGAATTTTTACCAGAGTATATTTGACACTCCAGTATGATGATTTGCAGTTTCTCGGAGGCTTTTAATAACCATATATTTTTGTATATAAATTCATTTGGCTTTTCTTCCCCTGACAAAACATGCTTTGCATGATGTATATAATATTCAGGTTCCTGTGGTGTACATATTTTGTAAAGGCTCTCTCTATTTCACCACTTTCAGAAGCAGACTCCATCAGGTCATGTATTACCAAATTCCCTTTATTACTAGGATAGAAGTGTTCATTGTTAAAAGTAATACATGGAAATTATGTAACAACTCTTTATACCGTGGCTGCCAACAGCTATAACGCCATACAGTATTTTCAGGTATGTACGGTAACAGCCTATTACTGTTTTATAACAATTGCTTTTATTGTAAAAGTTGCAGGTTTTGTGTTGTTTTTAAATAGTTCTTGTCTCTACCAACCACTGCTTTTTTCACTTTCGTGATCCCTGGGCTGCTGTACCATAACCTCTTCTGGGTTCTCTCCTGCAGGGTTCAAACAGTAGTCCTGGATGAGGTCTTTTAAACTTTCAAAATTAATTTTCTAGCTAATCCTTGAGTTGTGACCCTTTTTACTTTCATACAGGCCTTTACCCCGGGCTAGTTTGTACCCATATGTTTTAGCACCTGCAGACACAAACTCCACAATGGGTTCATCTGACAGTGTTTTGCTGGTCACATCCCCTAAATAATCCCCAAGGGGCATGTTCCACACCCTTCTTTACTCACAAAAATCACAGAATCAGTATCCGTAAAGACCCCACCCCTGTAAATGATCTAACGGCCAGTAGAGCTTTAGCCTGGGGTAAGCGGTCGTAAAGCACACTATAAACACATTAGTGTTGCTGGAATGGGTGCAGCGTACTTTTGCATATTTGCAACACATTATGGCCGTGTTATCAGTAATAAACTCACACAAGGACACCTCGTAATAAGGTACAAAGACATACTTGAAGAGCTCGTCGGGGTCTGTCACTGTACTGCTGTAAGTCAGATTTGTTCACTGACCACATTTTCCCCACAAGGAATTTAAAAATAGCTTTGAGACTTATCTTTTTGCAGGGTTTTCCTTTATCTTACTTGGATGCAAAACACATGCCTTCTCTTTCATGGTACTGTTCTGTTTAACATACTCCCCCAACTCATCTGTATGCTAGTGAGGGAACCCCAAGGCCTCTTGTTTCTGCCTGAGATGCATTTTAATGTAGTCTGAAAACGGTGTTTCAGAAGGGTGGTCCAAGTGCTAGACTTCCTAAATCTGTGATCCTCTACCCTTTATCTAAAGCCTCCACTACCATGACGCACATTATTTTCCCACCTTGCATTTCAGGCCTTTTCTTTAATCAATCATCTAAGGATAAAATAACGGATGTAACCTTCAGCATTATGAGCAATAAAAGCATATCCCTTAAAATGCTCATCTAAAAACATTCAAACAAACTCGCTGACGTATTCTTCCCTTTTAAATTCCCAGCTGGTTTCTTTACCTAAATGCAAGGCATAAACGTAATTTGGCACATGTACCCCTGTTTCTTCCATGCATTCAAAATAATAACACACATCCTTTCACTCTTTTTGGAGAGCAGATATTACACATATAACACTCATGGCTATCTATGGTGTCATCTGATAACACAGGGGGCACTTGTTTTTACACTGATATTTAACATTGTAGAAGCCACACTTATCACAAAGACTTCTAGTTTTACAGTCAACTTTACCATCTACTGCCAGAGCTCTGTCTTTCTAAACAGGCCTCAGACCCACAAAATAGCTTATAGCTGGGACATCTCATTCTTTTCCTGGATACTTCAAAGCACTCGGTACTAATACATGTATGGCTGTATTTTTTTTACAGGCACGTTGGTGTCTGTGGCTCTATGTGGTGTGGCAATAACTGCGCAAATACAGTGTTCCTATAAAGGCTTTAATATTTAGAATACCTTAATGTTTGTGTAACAGTATAAAGACCATTTTTGGTTGTCATTCCCCTCCCCGTTGTAAAAAAAGTGCCAATTCCCACTTTCATGATACACTACTTTAATAGTCACTCCTAAGCAGTTCTTCAAAAGAGCTCACATCGGTAAAGCTAACCATTTTTTGGTCTGAAAGCCCCAAATCCTGGGGGAGATGCTTGGTTCCCTCTAATAGTTTGGGCATCTGTGGGTTTTTCATTTGTTAAGAGACCCAGAACGCTACCAGAAAAACACAGGTTGTTACCCTGGTTATTTAAATCAATTAAATGTTTTTTTTCTCTTAAGATTTTACTATACGTGATAGTCTTTAAGGGTCTGACACCCCCAACTCTCCCTTCCCTTTTTCTAATAATCGTGACAACCAGACTTAGAGTCCCAGAGCCCACGATCTCTGCAATATGTTGATGGCATTATTTAAAAAGTCTTCAGTGTTTAAATCTTCCCAATGTCTCCTTTGAGTTAAGAGAAGGTGGCTTAGCCCTGGAGCATTTAAGTATAGCTGTACAAAATCTTTGGGCCCCAACTGATCATTAAAATAGTCTAGCAAATTTTGAATAGTGATGTCAGTAGTGAAGTTTGTCACCCTGTCCAAATTAGCAAAGCAAAATTCTTGAAAATATTAATAAGCATTAAATTTTCTTTTGCACTTTATCCAGTATCTCGCATTCCGGATACGCCTGAGGAGTTTCTTCAGATGCATTAGGAAGGGGAGATTCTGCTCCTTCAGAAGCAGGTCTAAGGCTATTTCCCTTTCTTGGCTGGGGGAATTTTGTGAGCATTCATTCCTGCATGGCACAACCCATGTTCTTTTTACTAATTATCATTTTAAGTAAAGCAAAACCCAAGTGTAAAAAAAGAGGTGGGAGGGAGAAACTCTCATCACTACACAAGCAGCACACTAAATTCACAGCCTTTATAGTATACAAAACAAGTTGCTGTTAGTATAGGCCATTCTTTTTAACTCCATGGATATGTATTTCAAAAACCAATGTTCGGGTTGTCTCAAACCAGAAATCCCTTATACATGCAAAACCATGGTTGTTTTAATTTAATTGTTGTGCAAACACTAACTAATAGCAATAACTCTTTAGTATTAGTATTTAGGGAGGAAAATTTGTTTGAAATTTGTACACTGTCTCAACCTAATTCCAATAAACAACCAAACATTTTAAAACAGTCATTTCAAAGATGCAAACTCTTATTTAAAAAAAGAACCCATACCATCTTCGGTACTGTCAGGAAAAACTATCGTCTGACTTTGACTTCTGTCTTGGTCTAAATTAAAAAATTTAAACTTTAAAAACATTTAGTTAAAATAAACCATTGTGTACAATTTTAATCTTACCAAAATATGTTAACACTTCCAGTTTGCCTTGTGATACTTCAAGGAAAAAGGCATTGCCTTATTTAAATTTTTTTTTTTTTTTTTTTTGCTAAACACCCCACATGCCTAAAATATGGTGGCACAAACAAAATAGTGTTTTCTCCTACCATTGCTCATTCCCAGCTTCTGGCAAACAGAGGCTAGGGACACTGTCCCTGCCCATCCTGGCTAATAGCCATTGATGGACCTGTCCTCCATGAATTTCTCTAGTTCCTTTTTGAACCCTGTTATAGTCTTGGCCTTCACAACATCCTTTGGCAAAGAGTTCCACAGGTTGGTTGTGCATTGTGTGAAGAAATACTTCCTTTTGTTTGTTTTTAAACCTGCTGCCTATTTTCATTGGTGACCCCTAGTTCTTGCTTTATGAAAAGGAGTAAATAACACCTCCTTATTTACTTTCTCCACATCAATCATGATTTTATAGACCTCTATCATATCCCCCCTTAGTTGTCTCTTTTTCAAGCTGAAAAGTCCTAATCTTATTAATCTCTCCTCATATGGAAGCCATTCCATACCCCTAATCATTTGTGTTGCCCTTTTCTGAACCTTTTCCAATTCCAATATATTTTTTTTGAGATGGGGCGACCACATCCGCATGCCCTATTCAGGATGTAGGTATACAATGGATTTATATAGAGGCAATATGATATTTTCTGTCTTATCTATCCCTTTCTTAATGATTCCCAACATTCTGTTTGCTTTTTTGACTGTCACTGCACACTGAGTGGATGTTTTCAGAGAACTATCCACAACTCCAAGATCTCTGAGTGGTAACAGCTAATTTAGACCCCATCATTTTAAATATATATTGTTGGGATTATGTTTTCCAGTGTGCATTACTTTGCATTTATCAACAATGAATTTCATCTACCATTTTGTTGCCCAGTCAACCAGTTTTGTGAGCTCCTTTTGGAGCTCTTCTCAGTCTGCTTTGGACTTATCTTGAGTAATTTTGAACCATTGGCAAATTTTGCCACCTCAGACCCCTTTTTCCAGAACATTTGTGAATATTTTGAATAGGACTGGTCCCAGTACAGACCCCTGGGGGACACCACTATTTACCTCTCTCCATTCTGAGACCTGACCATTTATTTTTACCCTTCATTTCCTATCTTTTAACCAGTTACAGATCCATGAGAGGACCTTCCCTCTTATTCCATGACCACTTATTTAGCTTAAGAGCCTTTGGTGAGGGACCTTGTCAAAGGCTTTCTGAAAATCTGATTACACTAGATCCCCCTTGTCCACATGCTGGATCCCCCTTGCCAACATTCCATTAGATTGGTGAGGCATAATTTCCCTTTACAAAGGGAAAATTAGCTTTGAAGACTTTTATTTTATAAAAGTTGAGGTCGTCTCATTTTATTTCATTGTTAAACAATTTTTCAGCAAAATGTCTGCAGAAAATTCGTTGCTTTTTTCCCCCCATGGTTAATGCCCACATTTGTAAAGAGATTTTTGCTATTCATTTGTTTAATTAAAAAAAAATATATTAAAACCTCTCTAACTGGGTTAGGACCAAAGATGTCTTTGTACTTTAATCATACGATAAAAATTAAATAAAATGAGAACTGTTAAAAAGCTATTTTAGCATGTTTTTATATTGGATTAAACATGACATGATTAATTTTGGGGGGGGGGGGGCTGATAGTCTTTGGCGGGGACGGGGGCACACATTTCTTTGAATAGCAAGGGTGAGTTTGTCCATTTTTATCTAAGGAAAAGGAGGTAGGAGCAAGAGGGGCCATGTCGCTACATTTCTCCCCTTCATGAAGTTACTCAATCTTAAAACTCTCATTGTAAAACAACTCTCCAAATGATTTTATATATTAAGTCAATTCAAGTTAAAAACACTGTTTTGAATATATTTTTTTATTGTAGATGTTATACAGGGTAATATTACTATTTCCCCAAAATCTGTTTCTTCACAATTTACATTTCTGTAAACTATTTTTACAGGGGTTTTTCTTATTAAGCAAGTCCTTTAGACTAATATCTGCCTTTAAGCTCTGTCACAGGGATAATAATTATGGAAATTAAGTAAATGTGGCATCTCTTTAGGATGTAAAAGCATGCTTACTATATTTAATTTTAATCTTATGAAGTCTTTTGCTGCAAAAGTTAATAGTTTTTAAAAAAGCAGGAGGGGCTGTTAGGAAACATGCTGCTTAAAATAGGCCTCCGTTACTGCTTATAGTTTCCTGCATGCTAATTTTTGTATTGAAACACGTATGTAAACACTTTCCCCCTGCATTTTAAACAATATTGTATAGCAAATTCTTCTCAGCTGAGGATTTTCATATTCTACCCAGGCGATCTTTACAATTTACAAAAGCTGTTTTACTTGTAAAAACATTTAAAAGGATAGGGAAATGCATCTTAAATATTTTTATTTCACTACAGGTCTTTACATCTTAATCAAAAATGACCAATGCTGTTTTTTCATTTTAAACTTTGATACACTTAAACTGTGTGTTAGCAAAAGAACATGACCTTTTAAAATGTCTGGAAAGGGATGGGTATCGTGGGGATGTTTTTTTAGATAACAACCATAATCTGAGTCAGTCTTTTTTACATCTTCATACATTTAGAAAGGGTGCCTCTTTGTTCCAAAATGCTGTTTTCTTTGTCATGTTTAGATCCACTATAAAAGCATGTTAATACAGCTTTATTTCTAATAAGTTTGTTTGTTGCAGAACTTAACAGCTTCAGCTAACAAGGGTGGGTGTGGGGATAGTCTTTGTCTACACTACACACCTTTCAGCAACATGTCTGTGCCACTACTGCTGTGCCACTAAAAGCCACGCAATGTACCGCTGTTTGTCAGGGGGAGAGAGCTCTCCCGCCGATCAAAGACTTCCATCCCCAACAAGCAGTGGTAGCCTTGCCAGCAGGAGAGTGCTCTTGCCAACAAAGTGCCGTTCACAACGGTGCTTTTTGTCAGCAAAACTTTCGGTTTTTTTGGGGGGGTGTATAGTTTAACACCTCAACAAAACTTTTGTTGTTCAGTTCAGTTGCCAGTGTAGACAAACTTACCTTTTCAGGCAATTACTCATTCCACAGGGCTTTTGTTTTTTTAAACTCTGATGGGACTATTACATTGACCTCAAAACTTCACGCTTTAAAAAGGATAGCCCGTAAACTGGCATTACAAAGCTTAAATTAAAAGGCCTCCTTTCAGCTAAAGTCACTATATGCTCATTTCCAATAAAACTTTAAGTATATGGAATAAGGGTGACTGATATAAAGGTTAGCTATAACTTTCATGAGGATCTTTCCACCATTTTTTAAAGACCAGGGCTAAAAGTAATTTAACTCCTGTTGTAAAACTATACATAAATGCTATAAATGAAGACATCTACATGCATGTTTCCTTTGATTCATGTTTTAAAAGTAAGTTTGTTAAACTTTTCCTTGGTTCAACAACATTTAGATTAAAAAAAACACACACAAAACTGTGTGGTGGGGGAAAATAGCCTTCTTATCTCAGGGAAAATGGGTTAACTCTTGTGCATAAGCTACTTTTTTTCTTTTGTGTGTGTATGTATTTTGTATAAAGTTAAAGCTTCCTTTACAACAGTTTTCCTTCAGGCAAAACTTTAAAGACTAGTGCATTTGATAAAACTTTAATAGCCTTTTTCTTAACTTTTTAAATACTGTGGGGAGAAACAGCCTTCTCATCTCTTATCCACTGTTTTACATAAGCTGTTTTTTCTTTCAAGTTAGCCTGTGTGTGTGTTGTGTTGATTAAAGGCTTTAGATTTATACTTTAAAATCAAGCTACCACTATTTTTACAGGCTGGTGTATGTCTACAAAAACTTATCTACAGTGTCTGTTTTTCATCCATTTGTATTTGTTGAATGTACCAATGGTCAATAGCCACACAATGATTGGTTCAGGAAAATGCATTCTATGATGTAGCTATAGAACAGCTTCTGATTGACCCAGCCAAGAGGCATGGTTTTCCCCGGCTCACTGACTCTGGAATTGACAGCATTTCCCTAGAGGTAGCAGCCGGGTTAAGCTGCTCTTCTCTCCTCTGTGCTATGTGCTCAGGCTTTCTTGCTGCTTTAAAATGTTTTCTCTTTCTGTAACAGCCTTTTGCTTTTCTCAGCTGTTCTCTCACTTGTTTATTTGTTTGTTCTCTAAAATAGACATGCTCTCGTCTTTATTTTTGACTTTATTTCAAAATACCATTTTTATTGTCTAAACTCTTCCATTTTTCTAAAGTCTTTTAAAACTCTCCTCTCATAACCCACTTTATTTAATAAAATCAAACACCTTTATTTCAAAAATGTAGAACCCTTTTTTCTAAAATTTCTTTCTAAAGCACTTCTAAAACTCTTTCCCATAATCTACCTTATTTTCTAAATTATCTAAAAATACCTAGACAATGATTTTTATCTAAAAACCCCATTTTTCTTCTAACCTTTGCATGTAAAAAACACACAATCACTCTTAACATTCCCCATGAAACATTTTTTCAAAAGGGCTGACCACACCAAAATGTACATCTCCTAATATGAGACCAGAGGGCAGGACATATCAGAAAAGGGTTGTGAAAACCTGTGTCTGTGTGTGTGTGTGTGTGAGTGAGTGTGAGAGAGGCTATGGAGTTGGAGAAAGGTAAGACTAAGTCTCTGAAATTGAAAGAGAGCAAAGGGACAGATTTGCTTCAAGTGGAGGAGAAAGCAAGGGAGCTGGAGGACAAAAGGGTCATGGTGACACTTGTGCTTATAACACACCACCAAAGCCAGTCTACTCAAGTGAAACTTAAAGTACTTAAAGCGAGTTCTTTTTCTGAGATCTATTTCATTTTAATAAAAAGATGGTTAAATGAGGTATAAGAATTCAACAGTAGAAAGATATAAAGTTATTGTGTTTAGTTAATAAAACGATTGACTGAAATCACATTGGATATTTTGTCACGTGTGCATGTCTTTATAATTTAACCAGGGTCTGAATGAGCTCTCTGCTGACATCTAGTGATGTCCTGCGGAGGGGAAGACAGGAACAGACCATGTTTGCATAGACACACCAATTCTACCTGTGGGTGCAATATGACAGAGCTGCTGTGCCAAACTGATCAGTTTTGGGTTACAAATCACTCTACTATCCGCATGCAGGGGTAATGAAATGTACAATAAAGGATAAAAAGAAAAGGGCAGCAGAACTGTTCTTAGTATGACCTGATTCAGAGGGTCACCCTAAACTGGCCCTCACTAAGCAGGAGGAAGGGATGCCAAATTGTAGCAAAGATGACAATGGATGGGGACAGGTGTTTCTGTGTGTTTGTATGGATAGGACTCTTAGGCAGAAGACCCCATTTGACCTGTTTCTTACCAGTGTTTAATGACAGACAGGATTGCCAGATTTCTACTGCATTAACAGCTCAAAGTCACTTAAAAACTAGCCAAAGGTAGACCAATCTATTTATTGAAATTTTTTTAATATTTATATTGGTCCATATCCATACAGCCAATAACAAATAAAAGCTTTTGTTAGATATCTAGAAACCCACAGACTTGACAGAGCTGATTTAGATTCTTGAGCATCCTTGTTCCTCGTTGGCGATTCCTAAAATTGACATCACTGCTGATCAGGTCTAGGGACTCAACCTCAGACTTGAGAGGGTGAGTGAATACAGAGATTGCACTGCCTTCCTCACTACTTGCTGAAATCACAAAGAGCTGGCTTAACCTCGGAACATGATGTTATGGAAGCAGGAAGCAGCTGTGGCTGATGGCAGAGACACAGCTGCAGAGAGACAGTGGCTGCTGTGAGCCATTTGCAGAGGCAGCAGTAGAGTCACTGCTCAACCACCACCCCCTCCAAGGGTGGGAGGTGAACCCTATGAATACACTGAGTCTTTGCTAATCAAGAACAGCCAATTGTGAGTGGGGTGGTAAAGGGGCATTCATTTGTCCAACTTTCCCCCCAGCAAGGTGGGGAACTGAGGCAAAGCCACAAGTACTCCTTTTCTTTTTGCAGATACAGACTAACATGGCTGCTACTCTGAAACCTGTCATTATGCATGGTTGGGTTTGCTTATGGTCACATGCTTCTGAATGTGGTTGTGGTATTCTCCCAGATTATTAGAAGGGAAAGGGACCCCAGTATTAAACATTCTCTTTTGTTATACACAGACTCAGTGCTTGTGAGTGAGACAGTATGGCCTCTCAGAGGAGCCCATGGATAGTGTTAACTTTTCCCAGATCACTGGGTGGGAGCTCGAGCCAGTTGTGTGTTGTAGTGTTAATAGGAACCTCTAGATATTGAACCTAGCTCTTGTTGCTGCTGACTCCATCTGGCGGAAGGGTTACATAATAAAATATGGTATTGCACTTTCTGCCAAAGAGATGGGGGTTCATATTTCTTTAACAAATTGACCTTGACAAGAGGGGTAAACGGATCACACACGGAAACCTAATCTGTAGGCACTTAGAAATTGGATTGATTAAAAGCAAATTGTAATCAAACGCCTTTTTTGATACTTGAGCTGGCTGCCTATAGTATATCATAGGTTCACAAGAAATAAGCATTTTCTTGCCAGTCCACAAACTTTAAAAATATGTAGCAGAAAAATTAAAAAAAACTTTATGTACTGTGTCTGGTTTCTTTCAGGTTGTTTAGCATTCCCTGTTCCAGTCACCCTTATTATACCACCATAAAGAAGAGGATCATAATCCCCTTCCCCCTTGACCTTGCATTTGAGCTACTAACTACTATTGATCCTAGTTTAGTTTTTCCCCCGAGATGCTTGCATAGCACTGAGTCCTACTAACCTAAGACCCTCCTCAGGTTGGGCCATAAATATAAAGGGAAGGGTAACCACCTTTCTGCATACAGTGCTATAAAATCCCTCCTGGCCAGAGGCAAAACCCTTTCACCTGTAAAGGGTTAAGAAGCTAAGGTAACCTCGCTGGCACCTGACACAAAATGACCAATGAAGGAACAAGATACTCAAATCTGGAGGTGGGGGGGAACAAAGGGTTTGCTCTGTCTGTGTGATGCTTTTGCCAGGAACAGATCAGGAATGCAGCCTTACAACTCCTGTAAAGTTAGTAAGTAATCTAGCTAGAACAAGTGTTAGATTTTCTTTTGTTTAATGGTTTGTAAAATAAGCTGTGCTGGAGGGAATGTATATTCCTGGTTTTGTGTCTTTTTGTAACTTAAGATTTTGCCTAGAGGGATCCTCTGTTTTGAATCTGATTAGCCTGTAAGGTATTTACCATCCTGATTTTACAGAGGTGATTCTTTTACCTTTTCTTTAATTAAAATTCTTCTTTTAAGCATCTGATTGATTTGTCATTGTTCTTAAGATCCAAGAGTTTGGGTCTGTGCTCACCTGTACAAATTGAGGATATTATTATCAAGCCTTCCCCAGGAAAGGGGGTGTAGGGTTTGGGGGGATATTTTGGGGGAAGACGTCTCCAAGTGGTCTCTTTCCCTGTTCTTTGTTTAAAATGCTTGGTGGTGGCAGCATACTGTTCGAGGACAAGGTAAAGCTTGTACCTTGGGGAAGTTTTTAACCTAAGCTGGTAAGAATAAGCTTAGGGGGTCTTTCTTGCAGGTTCCCACATCTGTACCTTAGAGTTCAGAGTGGGAAAGGAACCTTGACAGGTTGTCTTCAATAAAGGTTGTTTTTATTGGTGATTCTTAGACAGAGACATCACCCAATAAGACAGGTTTACTTCTCCTTACCTACCTGGGCTCTGCAGAGCCCATCCCTTTTGTAGCTTTTTAAAACCAGACCAGAATGGGTAAAACTGAATCCAATTCATTTGACTTTTTTTTTTCTTTCCTGCCTGCTTATGGTAACTTTCTTGAAGAGTTATGTCCACTGAATGATAAGGTGAAATGCCAACAGCTTTGGATTCCAGCTTATGCAAAAAAAAAAAAAAAAGTTTGTCCCTACTTGTAATCATTTGCATGTTCAACAACCCACTTAATGTTTTGGGGTCTATCAAAATTTTTCACACCAAACCTATACCTCTTCATACATTAAGTATTCTCAGACTAGGATTAGGTCAATTTTCCGACATTGGTTTGATCAGTCTACTGTTGTGGTTTTTGTGTAGCAAAAAGAGTTACTAAAACGGTAATGGGATCAGTTAGACCTTTCGATGTTAGTCAATGGGGAAAATGAAAGTACTACACTTCCAAGTTATTTGTGGGGGGCGAGGGGGAGGGGGGAGGTGGTGGAGCGGGTGGTGTCTCTTGGATCCAAAAACATGTACAAAAATTTAAATAAAATGTGATGGGCAAATCACTGCCTCTTCTTTCTTTAAGTATTCTCAAACTCTGAGGAGGCCAGCCTGTTAGCATTGGTTTTATATGCCTGTTTATTGTGGTTTTAGTGTAGTAAAAAAAGTCACTCAAAAAGGTGTTGGGGTCAGTTAGACCCCAAATTAATTATGCAGGTATTCCAGCACCAGATTGTCTTTATTTTGAGGCAGCAGTTATGTGAAATTTTCAGCATTGTTTTTACCATCATAGTTTGAGTGGTTTTTTTTGTTTGTCCAAAGAAATGCACAAAAATGGTCAGGAGGAAGGGGATTTGTGAGACCTCAGATAACGTTTTTCCTCAGGTATCATCACAATTATCTAGAAAATTTAATTTTTTGGAAGATAACACTGTCAAATTAGTTTTCTAGGAAGCCTACACTTGCTAGGAAGAGTTTCTGGGGCAGCCACAATCATCCGATACATCTTCTGGAAAGCCGACACTTGACAGATGGTGTTGCTGGGGCCAAGACTCGCTGAGGCAAACTCATTGTTCCTCTGCACGTGCACATTGTGTGTCTGAGTGCACATATTGTTTGGATTTTATGGCATAATAAATCTTACAGTAAGAGAGAGATGTTTCTCAGGGACCTGGGTACAGAAATGGTGAAGCCACTGGTGCAGGAAAGAAACATTAGAGCCTTGCCTAAGGCTTCTAGGGAAGCAGTATCTTGTGTGCTGGGGACTGAGCCAGAGCCTATGAACTGGGGGAAGATGTTACATCTGTTCCAGAGAAAAGCACATGAAAAATGTGTGAAGTGTAATAACTTTGTATGTGTAGAATATATGTCACCTATTTTCTCCATTTGTTCAAAGGAGTAGGCCATTGATTGCCACTTTGCTGTGATTTGTGCCTTTAATATTGTTGGTGTTATCTATTTTCATTGCCTAAGCATCAGTTAGATTTCAACACCTGTATAATATGTTTGTGGGACCCCGTGGTCAGTTGTATGCCAACACAAGTACTAAGAAGTGTGCTTCTGAATCTAGAAAAGTTTTCACTTGTTCATAGTTTTATAGTTCACTGGTAACAATGAAGTCAGTTTTAAATGCATCCCATGTATTTCCCCCCACAATTTTGACATAATAGGGGTTTCCAAGACACCAATACGGAAATAGTTGGGTGTTTGGGGTCCAATATGAGGGTTAAATCTTTATATCTGAGGCATAGTCTTTCTGGACAGAGATTTTTCCAGCAGTGGTAAGATTATCAGATCTGGATTATTGTAAGATAGTTTGTTTGTAAACTTCTCCTTAAATATTCAGATACAGATATTTGTTACAGTATTTTAAAAGTGGATAAAAGTTGGACAAAATGATTTGTCAAATCAATGTTAAACCGTTTTCAGGAATATAACAATTGCCTTTATTTTTAAGGCAAATTAATGGGAATGATCAAAACGCATTTGGAAATAGGTACATGACTTTTCCACTTTTCAAAAAAAGTATTGATCGCAATACCCTTCATGTCACAATCTAAATGTGAAACAAAAATGACACTTAACAGACTTCAGACAAATCACAACAGTATGCTTGAGCTACAGTGTTTTACATTTCCTAGGTTTCAGAGTAGCAGCCGTGTTAGTCTGTATCTACAAAAAAGAATAAACAAAAAATTTATTTGAGCATAAGCTTTCATGAGCTACATCACTTCATCGGATGCATGCAGTAGAAAATATAGTGGGGAGATATTATATACACAGAACATGAAACAATGGGTGTTACCTGATCACTCTCGTTATAGTGTGTATGGTAAGGTGAGCTACTACCAGCAGGAGAGGGGGAAAAAACCTTTTGTAGTGATAATCAAAGTGGGCCATTTCCAGCAGTTGACAAGAACGTCTGAGGAATGGGGGGAGGGGAAATAAACATGGGGAAATAGTTTTAGTTTGTGTAATGACACATCCACTCCCAGTCTTTATTCAAGCCTAGTTTAATGGTGTCCAGTTTGCAAATTAATTCCAATTCAGCAGTCAGTCTTTTTTTGAAGTTTTTTTTGTTGAATTCCCACTTTTAGGTCTGTAATCGAGTGACCAGAGAGATTGAAGTGTTCTCCGACTGGTTTTTGAATGTTATACTTGTTGACATCTGATTTGTGTCCATTTATTGTTTTACGTAGAGACTGTCCAGTTTGACCAAGGTACATGGCAGAGGGGCATTGCTGGCACATGATGGCATATATCACATTGGTAGATATGCAGGTGAACGAGCCTCTGATAGTGTGGCTGATGTGATTAGGCCCTATGATGGTGTCCCCTGAATAGATATGTGGCCACAGTTGGCAACGGGCTTTGTTGCAAGGGTAGGTTCCTGGGTTAGTGTTTTTGTTGTGTGGTTGCTGGTGAGTATTTGCTTCAGGTTGGGGGGCTGTCTGTAAGCAAGGACTGGCCTATCTCCCAAGATCTGTGAGAGTGATGAGTCGCCCTTCAGGATAGGTTGTAGATCCTTGATGATGCACTGGAGAGATTTTAGTTGGGGGCTGAAGGTGATGGCTAGTGGTGTTCTGTTATTTTCTTTGTTGGGCCTGTCCTGTAGTAGGTGACTTCTGGGTACTCTTCTGGCTCTGTCAATTTGTTTCTTCACTTCAGGAGGTGGGTATTGTAGTTGTAAGAATGCTTGTTAGAGATCTTGTAGGTGTTTGTCTCTGTCTGAGGGGTTGGAGCAAATGCGGTTGTATCATAGAGCTTGGCTATAGACAATGGATCGTGTGGTGTGGTCTGGATGAAAGCTGGAGGCATGTAGGTAGGAATAGCAGTCAGTAGGTTTCCGGTATAGGGTGGTGTTTATGTGACCATCGCTTATTAGCACCATAGTGTCCAGGAAGTGGATCTCTTGTGTGGACTGGTCCAGGCTGAGGTTGATGGTGGGATGGAAATTGTTGAAATCATGGTGGAATTCCTCAAGGGCTTCTTTCCATGGGTCCAGATGATGATGAAGTCATCTGATAACACCCATTGTTTCATGTTCTGTGTATATAAAATCTCCCCACTGTATTTTCCACTGCATGCATCCGATAAAGTGAGCTGTAGCTCATGAAAGCTTATGCTCAAATAAATTTGTTAGTCTCTAAGGTGCCACAAGTGCTTTTTTTTTTTTTTTTTACATTTCCTAGGTCATCCTCCTGCAAACTCTCATTCATACAAGTAGCCCTTAATGACCCAAGTAGTCCTATAGAAATAGCCAACGAGACTGATGAAAAGACCACAGCAGGGGAAATTATTTTTTTGTGAGTAACTTATTCATTAATTTAGCCTCTGTTCATATTATCCATGAACAAATCATGATCTTTTACTAATTTGCTTACTGTACATAATTGTTTGCATCTTTCTGTGAATTAAGATACCTTTTTCAAAACAATTGTTTTGTGTAACCTTGCAAATATTTATCATGCAAATATTTGTCATATATTAGCTTTCTTCTGCCTTTTCTGGTTGTTCCAGTGGTTTCTGAATCAATCCAGTACTTATTTGTTCCATATGGAAGACTTTTTTTTGTTCTGTAATTGAGGCTTAGCAGTTATATTAATATGCTTCAGAGCTAGTTGTCTTATTGGCCATGCTTTAAAGGGTACTGTAAGGGAACTCAGCTGGGACTCATCCCTCGGCGGGGTGGTGGGGTACCACACTGCCTCACTACACTCTCTGCTGGGTTGGGGAATACCCAGTCTATGGCCCAGAGCTTCAGGCTGGGCCCTGCAAGCAGTTCAATAGAAGCCCAGGCCCTGGGTCAGGGCAGGCAGCAAACAAACAGTCAGGGGCTCAGGCCCTCGGGCAGGGGCTGAGCAAAATAGTTCCACAGCAAACCCCAGGCTCTTAGCTTTAGCAACCAGCGGGAGGGGGAGACTGCCACCTGCGAGGTGGGTGGCAGGGGGACGCAGGCCCACCCCCTCCACTGCATCCCAGCCCGGGGCCCTAGCAGCGGCTGAAGACCTGCTGCTCTCTGTGGGGATCCTGGCCGCAACACACTGACATTGGCTCTGGCAGTGCTGCAGCCAGACTAGGGTCGGCTGCCCCCGGCCTACTTCCAGACTCCCCCTTGTAGGGTACCTGGGTTAGGGTGGAGTCCTTGGAAGGTTACAGCACCATGGGTTCCTCTGGGTAGCTGGCGAGGGGTAGGCTTGGTAGCTCTTCTGTGCATCTGTCAGCGTCAGGCATTGGCCAGTCCTCAGGTCGGCCGCAGCTTGCCGGGGTCTCCCAAACCGGAGCCAGGCCACAGGCGTCTGGCCTCTCCTGCTGCTGCTGCCCAACGGAGCTCCAGGGTGGGGCTTTTCTACTTCCTGTCCTGCGCCTTGACCTCTGGGGGGCAGGTGTAGGATCCACTAGCTCCGCCCATTTTGGTGTCTGGGGAGTTTCTTCCCTCAGCGGGGTGGTGGGGTACCAATCCGCCTCACTACAGGTACATTTATAAATAATTTATAAAGAATTAATAAATGATAAACGTAATAGGTCTGAATAGTAACTGTTACAGATAGTTATAAACAACCTATTGGACTTGATAACCATCCATAACAGTTATTTAATCACTTATGAACCTTTTATAAACTTTTGTTATATGAAGGTTATATTTATAAAATGTGGCCACCTTATTTTGTACTCATCAGTCTCAATGATGGCTCCTCTACAGACATTTAGTGGAGGAGAAAGGGAATAGAAAAATGTTCCTCCTGATTGTCAAGTTTATTGGGGCAGATTCTCTTATTGACTGGATTCAATGTGTATGTCTTCGTTCATTGCATGTGATAAAATTAATAAGTAGCTATTACAGTTTAGATTTCATTCCAAAAAGGCATACACTGTGCCTTTGACATTACTTAAAATATATTTACTTTCACGGAACTGTCTGTGGAGTTTTATTAATATCAGTGGTATGTTATGAAAATAGGTTTCGATTTCAAGAAATACATATTTCAGTAGAACAGATATAGCATTAGATGCAAAGTATATATTAGTAAATGTCAAGTTGTTTACTCTGCTTTCAAATATAGAAAATCAAGGACATATCAGGAGAAACTGAATTATTGCTTGCATGATGCTGACAGACCAGATGCCACCTCAGGTCAGACCCAAGTCAATTCACTTGTGTATTAATGTAGATCAAAGTGATTGTTAAATGTATGAGTATATTTGGTCACCAGGAACAGGTGACTCTTGTCTAAAATGAGTCCTCCTTTACCTCTTTAGATGGATGCTTTCACTAATTCCCAGTTTATTGCTCCTGTTGTCACCCACTTGCTGTCATCCTGACCTTCCTGACCTGACCTATCTAGGTTGGCTAGGAGAACACATTCTGGCTGTGTGGCTTTTGGGAGTGGTGATGCTGAAGCAGATCAAAGAGCAGAGATGGACTAGGAGAGGGAAAGACTCAGCTTAAAGAGGCAGACAAGCTTGATATGGAATGCTAATGCTTCACAGGTGGGCCTTAAGGGAATGTAAGCATTTTGTTGATGGGAGAAGGAGGAAGAAAGATGTGAAAGTCAAGGGAATTTGACTTTAGATATTCAGTGCAGAGAACATAGAACCTTCTCTAAAGGCTAAACAAAGCTTATGATGGATTCAGTGATTTTTAAGGACCAATATCTTTGACGTGTTTCCAAGACATTTTGTTTCCAAGACTAACCAAGCTGCTAAGTAGTGTGAGTGAAAAGATTAACAATGCAGACCCTCCTCCTAGCCTTTCTTCTCACTATCTAATCTGGCAAAGTGATCTTTGGGATTTATAGCGTTTCAGAGAGGCTGTAAATTATCTGCCTGTGACAATCACATAATTCACGTGTACAATATGTTAAGTTTATATAAGTTTAATACTCCTCAGGGAATTCTGCACCACTGCACAATGTAGAATTTTGCAGAAATGAACATGCACACAGAAATTCCTTTCCCCCTCAGAAATCTACTTCAGAGAGGTCTACTACAGAGATCTTTCACCATCACCACACCCAATTGCCACACAGACAGAATTGAAAGAAGTAAAGGATGACTCATTTTAGACATTTTAGCCCATGACTGCAGTGCTGCTACCTGCCACGAGGGGCAACGAGACTCGGCAGAACCCAGTTTGCACATAGAAGACACTGCTGTGGGGAGGGAGAGGGAGCTAGAGGGTTCCTGGCAGCTGAAGTTCCCAGTTTGCCCTGAGAGAAGGAGAAGGTGGCGAGCAGGAAACTCCGTGCAAGCCTGGGACCGAGCATCAGGCTGTTTTTCCCTCTGGATCCCTTGGCTTTGGAGGGGATGGGGTGTGGGTATCTGAAGTGGGAGGGCCCCACAGTTGGGCTCTGGAGAGGAGGGGGTTTGGGTGTATTGACTGGGCAGGGGAGGCAATTGTGGGTGTCTATCCCCCTGGCTGGGCTCTGGGGCTGGGTGGGCGGTGAAACAGGGTAGAGAAACAGGAACTGGGTTGTCATAGGGGTTTCTTTAACTCTCTACTCCTGGGGGAATTTGTGTGTGTGTCTTTGTATACAGACATACTTGCTCACAGGTATTTTGAAATAAATCACCAAAATAATAGAAACTGGCATGATTATGTAGTTTTATTTTCACAAATAAAATATGTAGAATTTTTAAATAGTGTGCAGAATTTTTAATTTTTTTGGCACAGAATGCTCCTAGGAGTAGTTTAACAATGCACTGAGCTGTGTGGCTCTTGTAAGGAAATAATCACAAGCTGTATTAAAATATTTATGTTCTCTCAAATTTAGCTAGTGTAACAAACTGCTGTAGCTCACGAAAGCTCATGCTCAAATAAATTGGTTAGTCTCTAAGGTGCCACAAGTACTCCTTTTCTTTTTACCTTTTAATAGGCAGGCAACATTCTGTTTGCCATATGGAAGAACCGAGGTGCCAGCTTGTATTACTGCTAAACTGCTGTGTGCTTGTGGCAAGATGAAAGGCTGTTGTACGTCACCCAAAACCGCACTTGGTTTTACACACTGTGCTCATTTTGTTAGTTAGAAGGATCTAGACATTCAACAACCCTGATCCTTTACTTATTTGTTTAAAGTGCCACAGCTACTGCCCCACGTCCTCTTATGCTCCATAGTCCTTTGGGCTTTTTTCCTAAACATAGCGCAACACCAATTTTCTGCTCTGTCTGCATTTGAACCCCATGTCAACTTTGTAAGTGTTCCAGATTTTAGTTGTGTATCTGACAACATTGCTGCATTTTCGGTAGATGTGTTGTCGATATTTTGGCTTTATAATGCATGACCGAGGTTAAGCCAGAGAGCTTTTAAGGGAAAAAAGGATAGTGACTCTTAGGGGATGTGGTCCACTCCCAATAATTGAGGAGGAGGTGTCAATACCAAGAAAGGGAAAATTGCTTTTGTAGTGAGTCAGCCACCCCCAGTTCCTATTCAAGTCCAAAGTAATGGTGTTGTGTCTGCAAATGAATTGTAGCTCTGCAGTTTCTCTTTGAAGTCTGTTTTTGAAGTTTTTGTTGTTGAAGGATGGCTACTTTTAAATCTGTTATAGAATGTCCAGGGAGATTGAAGTGTTCTCCTACTGGTTTTGAATGTTATAATTCTTGACGTCTGATTTGTGTCCATTTACGTAGAGACTATCTGGTTTGGCCAATATACATGGCAGAGGGGCATTGCTGGCACATGATGGCATATATCAAATTAGTAGATGTGCAAGTGAATGAGCACCTGACTCCTCGTTGTTTTTAAGAGACATTTAGTTATCCATCACTTAAAGGATATAGGAAACAGCACTCTTTGATTCTGTGAAAGTTGGATACCCTAGCCTGCAGGGCGAGAGATGCTGGTAACTTGATGTGGGTAAGAAAACTGCTTAGGCAAAGGTTGTAACTTGCTTAAGCTAGTCACTAAAAAGCATGTTTGTTTTGTTTGTAACCAAATACCTGTCTTTTTCTCTTGCTTAGTATCACTTAAATCTCTGTTTTGTTAATCAACTTATTTTTGTTTTATTACAAAACCATCTCAGGGCTGTGTATGAAAGTGAAAAGGGAGTCTTCAACTAACCTAACAGGCTAGTGTGTGTGCTCGCTCTCTCTCGCTTTGGAGGCAGCGAACTTAATTTCTGTGAGTGTCCAGGAAGAGGTCTCTGGGGAACTCGGGAACTGGCATTTAACTGATTGTTACCTGCAAGGTTTAGACTGGCAGAGTCTGGAAGAGTTTGCTGGCAAGGCAGATAGGCTGGTGACAGGGAGCTGACACACACACAGCATAGTAGCCACAAAGCTCTCATTTGTTGAGGCAGAAGGGTAAGCAGAAAGTCTTACATGTTACTACCAAATAAGCAGAGAATAGAGAACTGATTTAAGAAACATGAAATAGGTTGTGATTAGCTTAAATACCTTTACAGTTAAACATGCTTTGTCTACTAAAATGTGCCTGTTCAAACCATACCGAAGTTATTAACTGGTTTATACTGATACACTGTAGAAACAGCCCTATTTTGATCAATTCTGTTTAAATGTTGGCTTGTAGGTGTAAGTGATTATTTAATTGTGAACTACTGTGTGGAGTCTATTAAAGTAAGTGATTGTAGTTTCTTTTCCACTCACTTCCTAGGTCAAGAGCATGATTTCTATTCAGGGTCTGACTTCTCTTACAGACTTGGATCTGCATAGACTTCTATTGGAAATGTGGTAATGCAGAACAAAAGTTCTGAAGTTAGCCTTGAGTGCTTGGGCATTATCAAGTTGTGAAAGCAGATGAGGTAGTCTCTGGAAAACTGAAAGGAAAAGGTCATTAACAGGTCTCAGTTATAAAAAGCAACTGGCTTGGTGTTAAAATCCTGTCTTAAAGCCACAGAAGGGGGGAAATAAAGTCTGTGTGGAAAATTGGGTTTCTAATGCTATGAATTTAATTCTTTTCTTACATGCACAAAAATGCATGCATGCAAATTACCCACCTTGGATCCATCTTTTTGAAGATGGTCCTTTGATGAGAAACCCATTGTTTGGCTGATTATCTGTTCATAGTCCCTTCAAAGATTCAAACTGGATAAAGGAGGGACTCTCAAATTCATGCATGTACTTGTTCTGAGCCAACTGTAGTAATTCTGGTGTAGTAATTTTGGACCGGAATTATATTTTTCACTGGCAATGTGCAGCAATCCATTTTAAGAATACCTTTTTTGAAATGTAAAGGTGCCTGTAATGAAATATTGAAATGGCAGAACTATATGAATAGTCTACACAGTACAAACATAAGACTTGAGTAATTGATTTTTTTTTTCCAATATGGCCTGGGTTTGCATAGTATTTTTATCCATTGGATCAGTAGTAATAAAACCTTTACAGTTTACAAACCTATGCAATGCTCTACTTTTAAATAAGGCCTCAGTTAAGTCGCTTTGAGTGCTTTAGACAACTGGATATGTAACCACACCCCAAACGATCTTCAAATGATCACCCCACAGATCTCAGGAGACTTGCATATGACAGGAGGCAACAAGCTCTGCTTTGACATACTTGAAGTCCCATTTTGGAGAGCACAGAAGGTCACTTGTGAAAGCTTTTTGGGAAGGTTTCACTAGGGATGAAATTCACCCCAGTGCAGCAAGAGGAGACTGAAGAACTGGGATTGAGGGGGCTGTAGAGTGAGACAGGGTGGGGGAAGAACATTGGGGATTGGTCCTGCTTTGAGCAGGGGGTTGGACTACATGATCTCCTGAGGTCCCTTCCAACCCTGATATTCTATGATTCTATGAAGACACCACCAGAGGGAGAGTGCAAGCCTGTTGGAGCTAATTCCCAGGACAGCCAACAGGTGGTACTGCTAGGGGTGTGTGAACCCTGTGACACTGTCATATCCAAATATCAATGAGGTCTTCCAGGATAAATAAACAATGGTCCAATTTATAGATGCTCAGCTGAACTTGCCCTTGCACATCATGATGAGTGAAAGAAGGACAAGGATATGCTGAGAGGCTATGGAATTTGCCATAGAACTTGACTCATTCCTTGCAGCAGCCCAGCAGACAAGGAAGCAGTTGTTAGTAAGGAAAATGGAAGCTGTTTGCCATGAGCCATGTAAGTGCAGATCTGTGTCTAACATGCATGATGGAAAAGGGGATTCTAATCTGGTTCATGACATTTTTGAATAATTAGAAAAATTGTTAAATTCTGTTTGGAAAACAAGGGAAATTGGTGGTAAAGCAAAAAATTAAGGAAAGCGGATCAGTTAAATGCTGGTACTGTGGAAAAAACAAAAATGACGGTTACAAATTTAAGCAGGCCAGGTCAGAGCTTCACAAGTGCCTAGTAAAGGCCCTTTACTCAGTTTAGAACTCAGGGACAAGGGGCACTAAACTTTTGCCCCTTCACCTTAGACGTACAAAGATTAGTCCCCTCCCACCCCCAATTTTTGTTTGGATCTGGGCAGTTTGGTTATTGAATATGTAATCTGATCAGGAAATGCACAGGAATGGTGACTCAAATGTAAGTTATTAGACCAGAGATGCAAAAAGGCTAGGGAATAGGGGATACAACCTTATGAACTGCTTAACTGGTCTCAAATGGAGCCAATGAGTGGGGGAAAATATGGGAAAACTGGATCTCTGGAATTTGGGCTGGAAGTCTGGATAGCTAAAACAGTGGATGAACTAATCATTTTGGATTTCATTGTGGCTAATAAATGCCAGGGAAGGTGTCCTACAAATTCACTCTGTGGAAGTTCCTGTTAAAAACGTAGCCCCAGTGAAGCATATGATTTGTTGGTTTGCAGTGTCCTTCTCCAGGGGCAGAAATTGTAACCGCTTATGCTGTGGCAGCTTTCCAGCAAGGGAAAGATGGGGAGTGGTTAAGACTTGCTTTGAGACAGGGAATGTACACAGAGTCCTATTTGGGGAAATTTTACGGTATGTCTTCATGGCGCAATTAAAGCCCCCTGGCTGGCCTGTGCCAGCTGACTCGGGCTCACAGGTTCAAGATCTGGGGATGTTTAATTGCAGTGTAGACTTCCAGGCTTGAGCTGGGGCCTGGGCTCTAGGACTCTGTGAGGTGGAAGGGTCCAAAAGCTCAGTTTGCAGTCTGAACCAGAAGGTCTATGCCACAATTAAACAGTCCACATCTCAAGCCTGTGGACCCAAGTCAGCTGGCACAGGCCAGCCACGGGTGTCTAGCATCTAAGGGTATGTCTGCACGGCAATTAAAGTCTGAAGCAAAAATGGATTTTTGTTCACTTGTTGAACGTTTCTGAGAAACACAGGCAGAGCTGAGATAGGGGTGTTATGCTGGAAGTTGTCAATGACTACCATTAAGTGGGGTTTCGTGTACAGACAACACAGACCTTATTACAACTGATGGGTGTGCTAATAAGTAAGAACCCTTTTCAGGCTAAATAGAAGATCAACGAAGCCCCTTTATGGAGAAAGATAGCTGCAGATAATAGAAGCTACTCCCCAAGACAGTCAGCCAAGTGGTTTGACTTTGCCATGTGGTCTAATTTCCCTGGAGCTAATTGCAGACATAAGGGTTAAGGGATTGTTTGGCAAGCTATGTATGTTAGAGGAAAAAGTGAGCAGTCAGCATGACTAGCAGTTGAGAGAATGGCCCTGAAAGGAAGCAGAGGGATAGTGCTCCTTGGAGCAGATGAGTCAATAGAAAGGCAGATTGGGGAATTGTGAGCACGGAAACTGCCTGCTGTTTGTTTCTAGTGGGTTCAGGGAAATAGGACTCTGTGTACATTCTTTGTAAATAAACAGGATTGCACCAAAGAAATACCTGACTCTATCACTGGTTGCTCCTCCTAATAGTAATAGCCTGGTGAGGTTCTGAATATTGATTAACCTCTCAGGTTAAAAAGGGGCAACACTAGATTAAATATGCTCGATAGGAAACAACTTTGAGACAAGATCAGAGAAGTAGAACAAAAAACTGTTATCCAAGACATGTCTCTGCCTTCTCCCTGGAAATTATACTTCAAATGTTTTATTTATGCAATTAAATAACTGGATTCTATTAATCTAGACAAACTATAGTCCGATTTTTACATTAACTCAGGGGAAAAAATCACTAATCCGTGATTCCCAGTGGAGATTGGGCCAATGAAAATTCTTGATCTCAACACCCCACAAATTTAAAAGTTTAAATCGAGATTTGAACCTGAGCTGTGTAGCATGGGCCATATCTCTAACTTCTCTGAGAACTGCAGATGGAGGGAGTCCCATGCTTACACTAGGTATACTTTATTAGTGAGCAGAGTCCCAGAAGAGGATACTCTTAGCTGCTGCCATAACAACTATAGGAAATTGGGGGATAGGAAAGGGGATGTGTATGCACCTCAGGTGTAGGACATGATTCCTTCACTGGATTATAGAAAGCATGCCCAGGGCTTTGATATGGGGAAAAGAGTAACAAGACTGTCCACCCCATTAAACTATAGACTAACAGACATAAGGTGTCACAGGACTCTTTGCCGCTTTTACAGATCCAGACTAACACGGCTACCTCTCTGATACTTCACCCCATTAGCAAATGTTGGTTCATGTCATGGGTGAAAGTAAGTCGGGCGACTTACCGGTACGCTGGGGCTAGTGCTGGCCCCCAGAAGGGGCGGGGCCTTGGGTGGAAGGGGCGGGGCTGAGGGGGTCAGAGCCAGCCCCAGCCCACCCTGTAAGGTAAGTGCCCCCCTCCTCCTTCTCCTCCTCCTCCTCCCCCCTCCCCCACCAGGGTAGCAGCAGCAGCAGCAGCCCAGGGCTCCCCTGCTTCTACTGCCCCGGTCCTTTAATTAGCCTCTGAAGCCCTGGGGAAGTGGCAGGGCTCCAGCGGCTATTTAAAGGACTGGGGCAGCAGAGGCAGCTGAAGCCCCAGTCCTTTAAATAGCCCCTGGAGCCCCCGCTACCCCAGGGCTCTGGGGGCTATTTAAAGGGCCTGTGGCTCCCCTGCTTCTACCACCCCAGTCCTTTAAATAGCCCCTGGAGCCCTGCTGCCACTACTCCAGGGCTCCGGGGGCTATTTAAAGGGCTGGGGCAGTAGAAGCAGGGGAGCCCCGGGCCCTTTAAATAGCCGCCGGAGCCCCACAGCCACTACCCCAGGGCTCCAGCAGCGGGGCTCTGGAGGCAATTTAAAGGGCCTGGGGCTCCAGCCACTGCAGGGAGCCCCAGGCTCTTTAAATTGCCCCCTGGGGAAGCCGGGCTGCCCCAGTATGGTGCACCGGCTGTTGCCGGTATGCCATACCGGGGTGTACCGGCTTACTTTCACCTCTGGTTCATGTTAGGAACGGTAGATTATCACATGGAGTAGATGTGGCTCATTAGACTTCATTCTTGAATACATAGGAGGTAGGAATAGCCCTGTTGCAAAGCCTTGGATAGTCTGGTGCTGATGGAAGGAACCCCAGGAGAAGCCAAGGTTAGCCAATGATGGTGTGTATGTAGTTTTTGTTTTTGAATTACCTTTTTGTTGATTAAATCAGATCCTAAAGGGATGGCTTTGATGTATAAACAGGGGAATATAGAGTAGGAAGGGTGTATTACCTTTATATTTGACGCTGATGTGACTCCTACTGTAATGCTGGGATCACAGTTCAAGAAGGATGCTGAAAACTTGGAAAGGGTTCGCAGAAGAACCTTGATAGTGATTAAAGGATTGGAAAATATGCTTTATAGTGTTAGACTCAAGGAGTTCAATCTATTTAGCTAATCAAAAAGAAGGTTAAGGAGTGACTTGATCACAGTTCATAAGTACATACATGGGGAACAAAACTTTCATGCTAGGCTCCTCAATCTAGCAGAGAAAAGATAACAAGATGAAGTGGAAGTTGAAGCAAGAGAAATTTACTGGAAATAAGGTGGAACATGTGATGGGTTGCCCCCCCCCCCGCAACCCTCTTCTGGGATGCCACTTGATGTACCTTGATTTCACTGAGCCTCTCTTGCTCAACTCTCTCTCTGCTTTGCTGAATTAGGCTCTCCGGCCTCTTGCAGCAGCACACACAGGGCCACACCCAGCTGCAGTCACAGGCTGATGTCCGCTCTGGATGAGAGGATTTTCCCAGTACTCATGTGCACAGCCCTTTTGGGAGATAAGCTGGAATGCTTTTTTGCTGTGACCTGGGTCAAACAGTTCCTATAGTGTAGAGCTATCTGTGAGAGGTTTCTCTTGTACACAGTTCCTGGGGTAATCCTTATACTTGTATGCATTTCTTCAATAACTAACATGTTTTGGCCTCATCCAATGTAGCACATTTGAAATACAGGGATATGGTCCATATTCCCAGCTTCAGAAACAAAAATAATACATGCATACAAATTGGATAAATACATTGAGTAAACTATATAACCCTTCCAGTGATATCTTACAAGACCCATCTTGTGTAAAGTATATCTTAGTTATACCACATTAATATCCTAACCATTTTTCTATGAAGAACATTGGGTGAAATGTCCTAGAACATTTTAACAGTGATGGTAACTAACCACCAGAACAATTTACCAAGAGTTGTGCTGGCTTCTCCATCACTGGCAATTTTTAAAATGAGAGAGGATGTTCTTCTAAAAGAAGAAACAGGAATTAAATCAGGGATATACTATGGCCTGTGTTATGCAGGAGGTCAGACTGGATAATCACAGTGATCTCTTCTGGCCTTAGACTCTCTGACATTGACTCCTTGAGCCAGGGCATGCCCACAACATTTTGGCGGGGAGCTCAAATGATGCCCCCTCACTTGGGCCAAAACTTTGAAAGGTCTCAATTCTGCCTTCTCCCTGTTCTACTCCTCTCATGGTACTGCTCTGCTACCTACCCCAATAAAGGAGAACTAACAACTTCAAATGCCTTGTTCAAAAATTTTAAGTAACACTTACATTTGCTGTTCAGGCGTTTGAAATTTAACTTCTTGTCTGCATAGTAAACACTAGCATTTTTATCTGTTTGAATAATCAAAGTGGTGCTTTCCGTGCCTTCTTGATTGCAAAGATTTGAACAGCTTCCTGAAGGTCCACAGTCTGGGCCAGCTCATACTCTATTGAGATGGTTGCAAGGCTGACCAGCCTCTCCTGTGTCATTGTGGAGCGTAGATGTGTTTTTATTAACTTCAGCTTGGAGAAGCTGCATTCTCCATTGGCAGCTGTTACAGGAAGTGTTAGAAATATGCACAGAGCAACAAAAGCATTTGGAAAGAGGGTGGTGATCATATCTGTGCACATATATTCCAGAACAGCCTTTGGAGTTCATCCTGCTCAAATGTGTCTTGAAAGGGCTTTCAGTTCATCACCTAAATCACTTGCATCAATATCGCGCATGTCATCATGTGTGAACACTGTCTCTAGTGCCCTGCATTGCTGGTGTAGGTCATCTTCAGGTATAGTGAGGACTTTTTGGAATATCATACAACATCCCAAATATACTGCTGTGTTCCTTGAGTTGCATGAAATGTTCTTCAACTGACTGTATTGCACAACCTAGCATCTGGTTAAAGAATTCAACTTTGAATTGTTGTTTGGGGTCTCTTATGGGATTATCCCGTGCCTCATAATCAAAATGTCTTCTTCGGTGACTCTTGTATTCTTGAATGGGTGGGAAATTAGCTTCAGTGTGAAGTTCCTCTGCCAACTTCTGTGCACTCTTCAGAACGTTTTGAAATCCCTCATCTGACCGGTAAAACTGTAGGTATGACTCTGTTTTGTCCAGTTGTTCCATTGCTCCAGATATATCAAGGTCAACACCTTGGAGTCTCTTGCTTACAACATTTATTTCAAACAGTATGTCATGCCACAACAGTAAACCACACAGAAATTTGAAGTTATGTATGTTTCTGGTGATTCCATTTCCCTCTGCCACTGTTCTCCCACCAACAGTTCCTGTCATAGCATTATCCTCCATAATGGCAACTATGGCATCATCTATCTTCCCAATTTGGTGTGTGATAGGCTTGAACGCCTCCAGTCAACTTTCCCATCGTGTGGCACTCAGTGGTTTCAGTGTCAGAGAGGATGTTCCCAGATGTTGCTTCAAAATTTGCCATTGATGAGTTGATGCAGAGAAAAATACATAGATGCTTTGAATTACATTAAAAAATTCAGCAGCCTCACTAGAAGCTCATACTGAATCACTGACCATCAAGTTCAATGAATGAGAACTGCATTGGACAAAAAAAGCTTGAGGGTTTAACTCTCTGATCAGTGTCTGTACTCCTCTGTTCTTTCCTCTCATGTTGGCACCATTATCGTAGTCCTGAGCTCTCATGTCAGCTATCGCAATTCCTGTATCTTCCAGCTTTTTAAGAAGCACATTTGATGATACTACAGGAGCTGGTATGACAATGTCAATAAATTCTAGAAAATGCTCTCTGACAGTCACCATTGCAGGGACATTTTCACTAGGTTCTGTTGCTGTTACAAAAGGCACCATTAAAGTCATTTGTTCCTTATGGCTGATGTCAGATGTGCAGTCCCAAATAACATAGTAATATCTTGCTGACTTCAGATCTGCCACAATCTTCTGTTTGACTTTTGTTGCCAGTATGATGTCATTTTGAATTGTTTTTCCAAGGTAGTGGTGTGTGTAAATTTCTTGGGTGGTGACTCTTCTTAGATGCTCCTGGAGTACAGCACCAAACTCCGCCATCAGCTCCACAATTTTAAGGAAGTTTCCATTGTTTGGCACATACAGCTGATCTGAAGTGCCATGTAGTGTTCGGTTTTGGGTGGCAAGCATTCTCACAATGGCAATGAGCCTTTTCAGAACGTTTTGCCAGTAAAGAGACTTTGAAGCAATTTTCTCTTGATGCTGATCATCTATTGTGGCCTTTAACCTTTGTCTCATCTCAAGCTCTTTCCACCTATGGGATGCTCTCTCGTGACTTGACGCCTTCTCGTGGGAGGCCAAATTTCTAGCCAGATTTTTCCAGTCCTTTGTTCCAGTGTGGCTGGACCATTAGACAGGAAGAGTTTTTTGCAACAAAAACAGTATGCAGCAGTCTGGGTTTTTGAGTACATAAGCCATGGCCTCTCCACTTTGTCACTGTTGGATTTCACACCAGTCATGTGTAGGATGGAAACTTTGATTTTCCCTGTCTTTGGGGAACATGAAGTTTTTCACTTGCTGTGGCCCATGCAGTACAAGGAAGTCCCTCAGACTACTGCTCAAGTAGGTCCACAGTCCTGGATCTTCTAGACTTAAGGAACTAAACTCAGCAGCAGCTGTTTCTTGCGCCTCCACCACACTCTTCCCTGATCTACACTTTTCTTCAGGAATGTGCATGGTTACGTCCATTTGAGATGGATGCTGCAGTAGCTGCCAGGTCACCTGCACTCTGACTAACTGGAAGATCAGGCATCTCCTCAGCACCCATGTCCTCACTGGGGCCGGAAGGCTTCCCGTGAACATTTGTGTCTATGTATCTCAGGAGAGCTCCGTCCTGCTTAGATAGAAAAGTTTCCTTTGCTTTCTTTCCTTTTCTGAATGCTGCCCCAGAGGGGTGTGTTCTTCTTTCACTCATGACTGCTCTTCTGTGCCAGCTATCATGGCTCTCAACACTCAATTGAAGGGGACAAATATGCAGGCTGGTAGCGGGCCCTGAGTGAGGGAAGATATCAGCATCTTAAGGGCCTAACTGGCTCTTACTACTTCAGTCAACTGCCTGTTCTCCTCAAGTGGGTTCAGGGAAGCAGCAGGAAACAGAAAGCTCCCTGAGAAGCTGGTGTTAATCAGTGCAGGCTCCTGGGGGTGCTAGAGAGGTACCCAAGAGGCTCCTCCTCTTCTCTCTCCCTGCGGCTCCTGCTGCTTTTTGTTATTCTCTCTCATCTTTTCTCCTGCCTGCCTGTTATGTCTCTTGTGCCCTCCTTCCTCCAGCACAGCACTCCACCATCTCTGTATATCTGGAGCAGAGAGAATACATATGCACCAGCAGCAGACCCAATTTTCTACACTCTGGGTCCTAGTGGTGCCCCCCCTTTACCCCCACAGTCCTGCACCTGAGGCGGCTGCTTCAGTTCGCCTCATGGTAAGGTCAGTCCTGCCTTGAGCATGTGACTCTGCCACTTTAGTCACCTTTTAGGACTTGTCTAAATTAACTTTAAGGTAGGGTGTGAATTTTAGGCATAATAACTATTTGTGACTAGTGACGTGTGGAAGCTCTTATTTCAGAATAAGGGCATGGCTACACTTGCAGATGTAGAGTGCTGTGAATTAAACCAGCCCTCGGAGAGTGCAGTAGGCAAAGCACTGCGGTATGTCCACACTGTCAGTTGCAAGCACGCTGGCGTGGTCATATTTGCAGCAATTGCAGTGGCGCATTGTGGGCAGCTATCCCACAGAGCACCTCTTCCCGTTCTCGTGCTGTGGATTGTGGGAAGGTGGTCGGGGGCATTCTGGGTTCTGTCTCAATGCCCCGTGATGCATCACTTCACATCCCAGCAATCCTTGGGCTTCCGTCCACATTTGCTGCCATCTTTCAACGTTTTTTGTACTGTGCACTCTGTCTTCCCTTTTGGTCTGCAGGAATGGATCCCGAAGTGCTGAGGAATATGCTGATGGGTCTCACCAGCATGTCAAGTTTGGCAGTTGAGTTACTCCTTAAGCTACAAACTGACAGTGAGGAGTCCGATGATGTCGACTTGTGTAACGCATATGATACGAGATTGCTTGTGGGATTCACGGACATGCTCACCACCGTGGAATGCCACTTTTGGGAAACAAGCACTGAGTGGTGGGATCACATTGTCATGCAAGACTGGGATGACAAGCAGTGGCTGCAGAACTTTTGGATGAGAAAAACCACTTCCATGGGACTGTGTGATGAGCTCGGCCCCACCCTGCGGCGCAAGGACACGAGATTGAAAGCTGCCCTGACGGTGGAGGAGTGGGTGGCTATTGCAATCTGGAAGCTGGCAACTCCAGACAGCTACCGATCAGTCGCTAACCAGTTTGGAGTGGGAAAGTCAATGGTTGGAATCGTGTTGATGCAAGTTTGCAGGGCCATTAATCACATCCTGCTCCGAAGAACCGTGACTCTGGGTAACGTGCATGACATTGTGGCTGGCTTTGCACAAATGGGTTTCCCTAACTGCAGAGGGGTGATAGATGGGACGCATATTCCAATTCTGGCACCAGCCCACCTAGCCTCCAAGTAAGTTAATCAGAAGGGGTATTTCTCTATGGTTCTCCAGGAGCTTGTGGATCACTGTGGGCATTTCATTGACATTAACGCAGGCTGGCCCAGAAAGGTGCATGATGCATGCATCTTTTGGAACACTGACCTGTCAAGAAGCTGCAAGCCAGGACTTTTTTTCCAGACCAGAAGATCACCAGAGGGGAAGTTGAAATGCCCATTGTGATCCTTGGAGACCCCGCTTACCCTTTAATGCAGTGGCTCGTTAAACCCTAAACAGGGAGCCTTGACAGCAGCAAGGAGCAGTTCCACAACAGTTTGAGTTGGTGCAGAATGACTGTGGAGTGTGCTTTTGGCCATTTAAAGGGCCACTGGCACTCTCTGTATAGGAAGCTGGACCTGGCCCATGACAACATCCCCGTGGTTATATCCACATGCTGTACCCTCAATAACACTTGTGAAGGGAAGGATGAAAGATTCACTCAGGCATGAAACTTGGAGGTCCAACATCTGGAGGCTGAATTTGAACAGCCAGAGAGCAGGGCTATTAAAGGGGCCCAGCGCGGGGCTACAAGGATTAGGGATGCCTTGAGGGAGCAATTTGAGACTAAAAGCCTCCAGTAATGTCTGGTGCCCTACATGGGAGTGAAGTGCAGTGGTTCCAATGTTATTAGGAATCTGTTTGCTGCATTGACTTGCAGTGCCTGGTGCTTTCCTGGGCTAAGGTATCTTTTACTTAATGCAATAATAAAGAATGTTTTCAAAGCCAAAAAGCCATTTATTTAAAAGAAAATTAATTTATTGAAAAGAAACGCAACTGCTTGGGAAACAGAAAGGGCAAGGAGGTGGGATGGGAGGGGAACGGTTCAATCACAGATTTGCGTATGTCCTGTTTTCATACTCAGCCTTCCTGTCTGAAGTGCCGTGCAATGAGTGCTGCACTTCAGCCTGGCTAAAATGCTTGGTGATGGGGGTTGAGTGCAGTGGGTAAGGGTCGCAGTTTGCAGGGCTGGGTGGTGAAGCTACAGGTGTTGGAGGCAGCTGGTGGTGATAAGAACCTGGATGTTGGGGAAAGTGGGTTAGAGGTGACATGGGGAAACAAGGGAAAGAGTTTTGGGACAAGGGCTGCAGGGGGGCTGGCATGGTAGTGCTCCGCCTGCGTAGCTACGAGCGCCTGGATCAAACCCGCTTGGCGCTCCATAATGCATATCAGCCACTTCGTGCTTTGGTGCTGGTACTTCGCATTCTGCTGGCGGAACTGCTTTTCACTCTCCCTCCGCTCCTGCACTTTTTGATTTTTCATGAAGGGACTGCTGCATGACTTCATGCAGCATGTCTTCTTTGCTGCTACATGGCCTATTCCTAATTCTTTGGAGTCTTTCGGCCGGTGATAACACGGACGGCTGAGATCTCAAGGTTGCGTCTGTAAAGGCAAAACGCAACACTTAACACAGGCAGCATTGTTCACACCAGACAGAGCAATGGTTTGCCTGTATTTAAAGACAAGCACAGTCTACACAATAGCAGAATTTGCCCATCCCAAAGCGAGTGCACATAACCCGCAGGAGCCCCAAAACAGTGAGTAAGCACAGGGTCGAGGGGGACTGATTGCTTCACTGCTGTACTGTCCTCTGGGGTTCTGTGCCTTGGGGAGAGCCAACAGCTGCAGGGGCCCCCTATAGTGAACACTGTCCCCACATTTTCCACAGGAGTTCGTCCAGGAAGATATCTCGCTGCTGAGGGTGACCTGGGAAGCAAGGGACGATCTTCTACTACAATGTGGCTTCCGTCCTGGACCATATGAAGCTTGCTTGTGTGCAGCAATGGTCCCCCGCCACCCCTCACAGCACAGTGGTGCGGACAGGTTAGCCTGACTGGGACAAGGAGTACAGTTGCGTTCCCAAGGAACCTGCACAAGCACATTGCCCCGTTTCTGTATGAGACCTTTGAAGAGATCACTGAGGCCGATTACCGCGATGTGAGAGAGCACATCAATGCCCTATTCCACATCTAGGCATGCATGCAGCCCTAACCCTCCTCGCCCCAAGAGCCCGCACCAAATAACTTCCTTCCCAAAATAAAAGCCGCTTACCAGGCACGTCCTCTGGTGTTTGTCCTTTCCCAAGCACCGGCTGCTGCGACTGGCTACCTTCCTCCTGGCTTGAGAACAGCTCCTGGCTGCATGCTTTTAGGGAGGCTGGGGTGTCTTCCTCCTCCTCAGCACTCTCGCTCCCACTTTCCTCCTCCTCCTCCTCCTCCTCCTCCGGCCTTGTTGAACTGAGCTCTGAAGTGTCCATCGTGCTCCTCAGAGTGGAGGTGGGATCGCCCCAAGTATCGCGTCCCAGCTCTTTGTAGAAATGGGAGGTTGCGGGGGCAGCACCAGAGAGGCTGTTTGCCTCGCAGGCTTTGCAGAAGGCATTCCACAGCTCCTTCACTTTAACCCTGCACTGCAGTGTGTCCCGGTCATGGCCCGTTTCCAGCGTGGCCCTTGATATCTGCCCAAAGGTACCGTAATTCCTATGGCTGGAGCACAGCTGGAACTAGACAACTTCTCCCCCCCGCCACCCCAAACACAGATGAGGTCCAGCACCTCGCCATTGCTCTATACTGGGGATCGCCTGGCATGTGGAGGCATGGTCACCTGGAGAGATGTGCTGAGAGCACTCCACGCCTGGCTGAGCAAACAGGAAGGGGATTTTCAAAATTCCCAGAGAATTTTAAGGGCTGCTTTAATGTGCTGTAACTCGCAAGTGTAGCCATGCCCTAAGACTACCTCATCTGAATTTCACCTCCAAAGTGGATTAAACTAATTCCGATTAAGGCATTCTGAAATAAGAGCATCCCCACCTGGAGCTATTCAGGATTAATGTCTGTATAGACTAGCCCTTAGTAATGATGTGCAAAAAAGATAAAGTGCTAATTTTTCCTCTAGAGGACTCTAGTTCAGAGTCAAAAGTTATGTATTCTATTCCCTGTGTTGGAATATCTGTCATTTAGTTTATTGCAGTAATATCTGTGGGTCAATATATCTGGCTTTTTCCTGTAGGTGCTTTTATTTGATGCAAACTCCAGCAGTCTTACACATACCTTTAATAAGCTGTTCTCTTAAGAAGCTCTTAACGATAAACTCTGGATGCAAAATATATAAATGTGAACTACATATTTTGTGGAAATAAGAACAAGTAAGTGGGTGATGGGCAGGAGTATCAGTTTATATAAAGCTGAAATGAAATGTACCCTTGACCATGCTTTTAGATATTTTCACCATTCTCTAGGTTTTAATGATTTCATAACACTTAATCTAGGTGAAAGTCAGCATAGGCCCAACATCTTTTACTCATTTATAAGTGTAGTATGTACTGCTCTTATCAAAATCTCCCACAGTTGGGGTTTGTTTAATTACTGGCTATGAAATGGATCGTTTGCTCTCCTTCAGTTATAGTGTTCGCTCAATCATGTTTTATTAATCTTGTTAGAGGACAAGGTAGATAAATCTCAGCCAGCTGGTTGTGTCTGTTCAGCAGCCTGTTGCACTTGAAAACCTAAAATAAAAGTGAACTTCCCTCACCTCTAATGAGCTAGAGCTCTGAGAAAGTGTAATTTGGAAAAATGTTTGCTATAGTGTTACTGCTATTAACAAATTAAACTGGAGGAGTCCTTGGGTAATTGTGGTGTTACTTACCCATTTAAAGTTCAGTGAAACCTGTTTTAAGACATCACGCATGGAATTGGGGGGAAATGAATTGCCTAGTAGTGCAGATCCAGTCAAGTGCCCCCTGATGGCCACTCACCAGACTCCTGTGAGAGGGTCCAGTCAGTTGTTGCATCAATGTATTTTAAGTCTCTCCAGAGTCTGAACAGAGTGCAGGCACTGTCCTTATCTTGGGGTCCCTATGCAAACTCTTGGGGTGCACATGCTGTTTCAAACGTCCTCTTCTGAGAATTTAGACCACATAGCCCACTCCCCAGGACCCTAGAACCACTGCTAACTCCTCAGTGTCCTCTGTAGTTCAAACACACTCTCTCAGAAGCACAGTGAATGTGAGAGCCTTCTGGGTTAGTTTAACTCTTTCAGGGGCACATGATAAGTTGTGGCACATACAGACGTTGCACAGGACTAAAACACAGTATTGCTACTGCTTTAATAGCATGAGAATTATACCGATCTGTACAAAAATAAAAAACTTTACAAGCCTGTCCCACCTCAGTTTTCTCACCACTCCAGAGCATTTTTTTGGGCTAGGGTCAGGGTTATCTGGGGCCATCCATTATCCTTCTGTTATAGTGTATGGATTGGATTCTAAAACATGGAGCCTAATCTCCCAGTTGGATTCGTGGGATCTTGGCTGGTCCCACACCTACCCCTCTCCTGTCCAGACTCCTTTTGCATTTCTCTGTGGGTTTTCCTGGTTTATATGCCCACAGCCCAAGAACTGGGTTCTTCATTCAGCCTTTTGTAACTTTTCATTGTTCCAAACCCATTTGTGAATTACTGTGTGGTCATAGTGCAATTGTTAAGGTTGAATAACTTCCATTGTCCATGCTCTTGGGAATATGTGGCACAGCCCCCAGTGATTCCATGTTTACCTAGGGCTTTAGTGATACCACAGTTTTCAGAGCAAAAATGTAATCTGTTGACCAAAATTCATCATACAAATGGATTTCCCAAATCATCACATCTTGTATGGGTCATCTTTTAAGAGCTAAACAAAACTGCTGTCAGTAGCCACCTAAAACAGGATATTGCTTATAGTGGGTAATGAACATGATGCTAGGGGGACAAATAGCACAATTTCTATAAAGGAAAATATGTACTTTCAACCATTTTAGAATCTACCTGAGCAGCACAAAGAGGTCTGGTATGATCATGTTAGAGAACCGGGCCGAGGGACACCATGATTGGTCTAAAATTGGGCTCCGTGACCAGCAGACTTCTCCTTTTTGTACCCATATACGTGTTTCATAATGTTTCCGAATGCGTCTGACTTATTATTCAGGTCAGTTGGTGACAACAGTGAAGCTCTGGCCTATCTTTGTCTTGCTATTTTGTGAAGGATTCAGTTCTAATGCTCAAATTAATTTGGAGAGTAATTGAATTGCAAATTACTCATTTTGTAATGCTTTGCTTGTGGTACTAAGAATGGCTTTTTTTGTTATAGCTTTTTAAATTCATTCCCTCACATCAGGGAACTATGTTTCAAATGCACTTGCATATTAAGAAGCTTTCTTTTGTACCAAATCTTTAGAATAGTGGTTCATCGTTCAAGGACTCGTGTTCTAATAAAATTGAATGGGGAGAGAAAGCACCAAGGTTGTCACTTGTCTGTGTGATTGTTCATTGTTACCGGTTTTTGAAGTATTATGCATGCTGCCTTGTGTCCAGAATGTACTAAAAAGTATTCCTTTGTATATTCTGGGGCTGAAAACATCAAGAACACTTAAAAAGTGCATTGTTCTGACTGAACACTAGTACTGTAGATCAACACCAAACTGCTGCATCACTGTAATGACTCCTGGAGACTGCACGGTTATCAGGATCCAACCCTCAAACGTTCCCTAAATCCCGAGTTGTGTGGTTTTTTTGGGGGGCCCATTTGTAATCTTCCCACCCTCCCCCATGGAGCACCCACAGGGTTGGTGCCTATGGCAGTTGTACCCTTCTATCAAGTACAAGAGTTATGTATTCATTCCAAGCCAGTGAATGCAGTTTCAAGTACATCTAAGATTGTGTTGTCAATGACTAGGTGTGAGGCATATGGTTTTTTGTATGTTATATAATGAGACAGTGAAAACACCTTTCTGTTCTCAAAATATAACTCAATTCATCTTTAATTTGAAAATAGGGTTCTTCTTCCAGTACGTGGCTTTTATCTTCTAGTTACCCTGCTAGTATCACTGTATTGACTGCCTGCAGTTGGATGTCCTTGGCCATAGTTCCTTTGGTTTCCATCAGCTTCACTGTTGAGACTGAGAGACAGTGCAGCATGTTAATGGCGTCCATGCCCTGATTCCTTTCCTTCAATTTGCTGATGATGGGAGGCTGAGTGTGTGCGCGTGTGTATGCGTGACCTACTCATGGTGTCAGCTAACATCTTGTGACCGGGATTTCAAGTAGGTGGAGTTGCGGTGGTGGTCAGGCTGTTGACCTTCCAAATTCCTGGTATATTGATGTGGGTTTTCTTAATCTTTGTGGGTATGTATAATATACTTAGACTCTGTTCTTTTGTCTGTTTGCTTTTTCCCAGTAAGATTCCTTTGTTTCATGTTGCAAAATAAACTCAGGAGTGCATGCAGCGGGGCGGGGGGAGAGAAACACTTGTTAAGGGTGGCCAGGGAGACTCCCCCCCCATCCCAGAGCTGAAATCTGAGTAAGACTGTGGGTTGGGGGGAGGGCTCAAGCCATTATTCTAGCCATTTTCCCTTAGATATAGTGAACCTGGCCCTTGTTGATGCAATCCACACCTGCAAGAAGTATTTCATTGCATTGAGGAGAGAAGGGAAGAAAACAGCTTACTAGCAACTGTTTTTTTTTTTAAAAAAAAGTCACGTCAAATGGTCCTTATCCAAAGTTAAGTCATGGGAATATTTCAGTTCACTTCATGGGCTTTGGAACAGGACCACCGTGGACACACATGTTTTTCAAACATTAGGAAGGCATTGTTCTTGGCATTGGCCAGAATCTTGCAAATGGATCCACAACGTTGGACTCTGTGCCCATCTAGAATCCCATAGAAGTTACTGATCCAATGTGATGATCTGGGTCCAAATTTGAATGTTCAAAGTCTAACCACTCCAGTTATTCACATTAAATATATGTTTGGAGGCAGAATAGAATACTATGTGGCTTTTTTCCCATTCAAAATGGCAGAACATAATAGGACAACTAAATAATATTAATAGAAGCTTGAATGTTCCTAGTTCCAAAGGTAATTTTTCAGAAAAATAGGAGGAGCAGCAGGATTTTAAGAACAGAGTATTTTTGCTGTGGATACATTTTGTTGAACTAAAATAAAATAACAGCCCCCGCCCCATGTACTCACACAGTAAATAAATAAGGACGTAATGACATGTACCAAAGTAAATATGTTCAAAATGGGGAAGATAACATCTGTTGCCGGCACCCAGTGCCAGAGGCAAGCAACAGCAGGGGTTCGTTGCCTGGTGTGCGTCACCCAATAAACTCAACGGGGTGGAGAAGCAGAAAAAGTTTATTTGGAGCTCCAAAGAAGGTACAGGGAGAAAAGAATCTCAAATCCTGCACACTGATCAGGCAGAGTCACATAACTTTATACTCCTTATCTCTATTGCATTACACATCAGCCAAGTAAAACTGCTTTGCCTTATATGGGTTACAACAATACTTTTTCCGGCAACCTTTAACAAGCATTTTAGCAATTCAAAACAACAGCACAGCCTGCTTAGCCTTGCGATTAATGAGGCAAATAAGCAGTTATGGCCTTGTAGCTGATTCCTGCCGTTATCCTAACTTGGCGCCAGCAAAACCTACACAAAACCGCTCTATCTGCAGCTGCAGCATTATTTTGGGAGTACAAGGGCTTTCTCAGGCCAGCCAGGACTGAATTCTGTGAAAGGGGGTTGAGCAAAGAGACTTCCTCGACACTCACGGTCTTCCATCCCCTCGACTTAACTAGTGGCCATGCCCTGGGACCCCAACACATCCTTATAAAGCAGAACAGATACACAGGGGATGCAGTAACTAAAACTATGAGAGAGAGTGATACTGATAGAGGCTCAAAACATTGCTAGAAGAAGCAGAAATGAATTGGTATTAACAAGTAAAATATTAGTGAATACATAGACTACAAAGGACACTTTTAAAATACAGCATGTCTCCAGCTTTTCAGTATCCTGAGGGACTTTAAAAACTAACACATCTATAAGATTGGATGAGACATTTTTCAGAGTCTTAAGAGGGGAAAATACTGGGGCAGTCAATAGTAAATCAGATCCTAGGGAAAAGCCACTTTAGAAAGCATGGTACCATCAATCAAACAAGAGCGTCTGACTCATCCAGAGCCAAGAATGTCCCATCCACAAACACAAGGATGCTTTTTTCTTTCTTGTACAAATATTTTTTTAAAGCAGAACACCCCAATCTGACAGGCTAACATACAAAATCCCCCCCCCCCAAAAAAAGTGGCTTAAATGACTTATGCAAACTCATGAACCTTAATATAGTTAGAGGAAAGTTTCCTGCATCCTTGGGGACAAATCCTGTGATCCCTATGCCAGTAGAATTCCCATGATTGTCAGAATTCAGTGTCAAGGTAGGGGCTTGATTATTTTCTTATTAGTGGTGTTTCTTAATATTGATGCTGGTTCTTTGAGTATTTTTTGATGTACTGTGCTCCTGATTGGTGGGTTGTTTTTTGAAACTGTAGGCCAGATCCTGGCCCCTCCTCAGCACCTCTCCAACTGTGCAAAGCAGCCTTAAACCCAGCAGATATGATTTCCTGACCATGCAGGAAAATTTGGTGGTGGAGAGATGATAGGGTGGCTCCTATATCATCCCTCTCACATACCCTACACAGGAGGTGTTCCTATGGGAAAGGGGTGTGGTTGCATTTAAAACAACCTCTGCCCTTCCTCCTCCCATGGACCAAAGGATCTTGTCCAACGTGTGCAAATCTGCCATGTAACTGCAAGAAACTTACAACCACTATAGCACATGTGCAGTCAGTTGAGAATTTTTTTTAATCAACTGCCTGTACATTTGCTAATGTCCAAAATGGGGGTGTGAAGATGTTTACATTAAAAATTGTACAGAAGGAGGTTGGGCTGAGACTCTCTGAAAACTAGATTATCTGCTGAGAAATATTAGAGCACTTGGGGCTGTACATGGATGTCTTGCTTGCTAACCACCTGTAATTTAACAGTCTCTGTTGCACAGTCAAGTGAGCCTAGCACAGATTTCCAGATCAATACTGGGTAGTCTCTTACTTTTTTGGCACTAACTTTTGTCCAGAAATATCTTAATTTCTTAAAATGTAGGATGTTTCTCCTAGTAATTTAAAGCCTCCTTTTCCTTGATGCATTTTCATATGGCTCCACACTGTGCTAGCCATCTGTGATGCTGTCTGATTATAACTGTCAGCATGATATGAGTTGCTGGATCAAATCTGAAGGTTCATGTTAGTGGTGAATCAGTACAAATTGGGGCCCAAATCCCTGGCCTAGCCAAAACTTCAGTTAGGTCAAGTGGAGTTTTGCCAGAGTAGGGACTGCAGGATCGGTCTCTCTGCTGGAATTTTCAGAAAGCCTTTCCATAAATTCCCAATGACCGGATTAGGCTTTGCAAACGCCTACAACAGACAATACTTAAGAAGAGCTTCAATACATAAATAGAAGGCAGTACAGAATGGAACCCTTTTGATCAGTATATAGATGGATGCCTGCTGCTTGCAATGTATTTTGAGGCACGATCAGTAACATGTAAATCTCTACAATTTTCTATTCTTCGCAGGAGTGATGCATTTGGGGAAGAGAGATAACACAAAAAATAGTTCAAAGAGCACACTTTTTAACAAGATTTCCAGTGGTTGTTGTGACAAAGTTCTTCCTCCTACCTTGGTGGGTCTTGCGCTTATTGGCAGATTTGCTCGCCTTGGAACTTCACGGCCGCCCTCAGTTTGGCCATTTTCATGAACCCACAGTCCAGGTCACCTCCTCCTGTGTCTGACCAGGAGTTGGGGGAATGAAGGGAACCCAGGCCCACCCTCTACTCTGGGTTCCAGCCCAAGGCCCTGTGGAATGCAGCTGTCTAGAGTGCCTCCTGGAACAGCCGTGCGACAGCTACAACTCCCTGGGCTACTTCCCCATGGCCTCCTCCCAACACCTTCTGTATCCTCACCACAGGACCTTCCTCCTGGTGTCTGATAACGCTTGTACTCCTCAGTCCTCCAACAGTCTGCGTTCTCACTCTCAGCTCCTAGCACCTCTTGCTCCCAGCTCCTTGCATGCGCACCACAAACAGAAGTGAGTGCCTTTTTAAAACCCAGGTGCCCTGATTAGCCTGCCTTAATTGATTCTAGCAGCTTCTTGATTGGCTGCAGGTGTTCTAATAGCCTGTCAGTCTTAATTGTCTCCAGAAGGTTCCTGATTGTTCTGGAACCTTCTCTGTTACCTTACCCAGGGAAAAGGGACCTACTTAACCTGGGGCTAAAATATCTGCCTTCCATTACTCTCCTGTAGCCATCTGGCTCGACCCTGTCACATATCTTTCCCCTCCCCCCCCGCCAGCTCAAAAGTATGGAGTTGGGCAACTTGGGACGTCAGGCAGTGTACTCGTGACAAGCCATCTGCATTGCCATGGTGGCTTCCAGCCGGTGTTGTATGGTGAAGTGGAAAGGTTGTAGGGACAGGAACCATCTGGTCACCCTTGCATTCTTCTCTTTATTTTGCTGCATCCACTGGAGGGGTGCATGGTCGGTCACAAGGGTAAACCGTCGTCCCAAAACGTAGTGTTTCCATGACCCGTTTCACAGCTAGGCACTCTCTTTCAACCACGGCATACTTCTGCTCTCTCGGGAGGAGTTTCCTGCTGACATAGAGGATTGGGTGTTCTTCATCTCCGACCATCTGCGATAGGACAGCTCCCAATCCTACTTCAGATGCATCTGTTTGTAAAATGAATTCTTTGTTGAAGTCTGAGGCTATAAGCATGGGGTTACTGCAGAGGGCTGTCCGTAGATCCATGAATGCTTTATCTGCGGCATCTGTCCACTTCACCACGTCCGGACCCCGGGCTTTTATCAGGGCTGTCAAGGGACTTGCTCTGGTAGCAAAATGGGGAATAAATCATTGGTAGTACCCCACCAGACCCAGAAATGCCCAGACTTGCTTTTTCCGATTCGGCCGGGGCCAATTTTGGATAGCCTCTAGTTTGTTTAGGTGGGGCTTGACCATGCCCCTTTCTACAATATAGCCAAGGTATTTAGCCTCGGCTAGCCCTATAGCATACTTGGCCGGGTTGGCTGTGGGGCCAGCCCGTCTTAGCATGTCTAGAACCGCTTTCACCTTTCCTAAATGGGTTTCCCAGTCGGGGGTGTGAATAATCACATCATCCAAGTTTGCCACTGCATAACTGGTATGGGGCCATAGGAGCTTGTCCATAAGACGCTGGAAGGTGGCAGATGCCCCATGCAGTCCAAAAGGAAGAACAGTATATTGAAACAGACCCTCTGGGGTAGAGAATGCCATCTTTCTTTTGCATCTTTGGCAAGGGGAATCTGCCAGTATCCCTTTGTTAAATCAAGGGTGGTCCAAAAATCGGGCATTGCCCAGATGGTCAACTAACTCATCAATATGGGGTATGCATCAAATTTGGATCTCTCATTCAGCTGGCGAATGTCATTACAAAACCTAGTGTGCCATTGGGTTTGGGCACCAACACAATTGGGCTTGACCGCTGACTGTGAGACTCTTCAATGACTCCCAGCTCCAACATCCTTTTTACCTCTGCCTTGATCTCCTCCCTTTTTGCTGCTGGGACCCGATAGGGTCTTAAAGTTACCTTTGCCCCAGGGTCTGTGATAATGTGGTGATAGGCTTCTGTGGTCTGACCTGGTTTGGTTGAAAACACGTCCTGGTATCGGTTGATCATCTCAGTTACCTCCTCCTTCTCATTTTGGTGTCAGATCAGTGGATATCCTGATCTGCTCCTGCATGTTATTTCCCTGGATCGGGGTCTTTTGGGTCACTACACATGCCTCTCGTTGGTGCCAAGGCTTTAAGAGGTTAATGTGATAAACTTGTTCTTGTTTCCGGTGTCCTGGCTGCTGCACCTTGTAGGTTACTTCCCCCACAGGTTCAGCCACCTCATAGGGCCCCTGCCAATGGGCCAAAAGCTTGCTTTCTGCCATGGGTACCAACACCATCACCCGATCATGTGATCGACACACCCTGGTTGGAAGTGTCGGACTTTTGCCTGGCGATTGTAATGGGTTCGCTGAGCCTCCTGGGCCTTTTCCAAATGTTCCTGTACAATAGGGGTGACCCGGGCTATCCGTTCTCGCATCTGCAACACATGCTCAATTATATTTCTCCCCTCATTGGGTTCCTCTTCCCAGATTTCTTTTGCGATATCTAGTATGCCATGGGGGTGACGTCCGTATAATACTTCAAAGGAGGAAAACCCAGTTGAACAAACCAAGACCACAAAAATCTTTGCGTGGTATATTAAGTAAAGATTGTTCAAACACTCTGTTACTTATGTTTTGTGTCAGCTTTGTCTAGTAATTAAAAGAGGGGCTAGGATTTAGGTGGCATGGATCCTACTAATGTGTTTCTGGGCAGGAGGGACAGTAGAAAAGTCCTGGTTTTCCTTATCCATAGCTCTATCTCATCCTCACTGTCCCTTTTACACTTGCCTTTCAATTACCCCTTCTGTTTTGTTCTCTTCCCCCATGTCTATACTTTTCCTCCTTTTTATATACTGTTTCCTTCCATCTTTTTTCTCCTTCTTTGCATTTATTTTTTAAATAGTTTAAATTCATTCAGTCATAGGAGAGAAATTGTGGTTAGAGCAGGGGACTGGGAATTTGCAGACCTCTGTTCTGGGCCTGGCTCTGCCACTGACTTACTATGTGACCTTAGGCAAATCACTTTGCCTTTCTCTACCTTGCTTTCCCCACCTGTAAAATGGAGATAGTAATATTCACCTTTCTACGGTGCTTGGAAGTCCTGGAATGGCAGGCACTATATAAGTGCAATGCATTATTAATTACTGTTAATGAATAGAAGCACAAGAAAAATGGAAATGTACATTACTAGCTTGAGTCTTCCTCCCCCCCACTGAAACTCACTCTTCTTGAAAATGAAGAAACTGACACCAGAGCTTTTTAGAGAGAGATGTGTGGTCTGGTGGATGTGGGGTACTAGGACTAGAGAAAAATGGGTTCTATTCCCAGCTGTGCCATTGACCATGGGCAAGTCATTTCACTTCTTCATCTGTTTCACCTATTATGTCTATGGCTTGGTTGTTGGCAGCAGAAACCAGCCCTGGGACTTTGATATTTTACAGCAGTGATTCTCAGCTAGGGGTACACATACTCCTGGGGGTACACAGAGGTCTTCCAGGGGGTACATCAACTCAATTAGATATTTGCCTAATTTTACAACGGGGTACGTAAAAAGCACTAGCAAAGTCAGTACAAACTAAAATTTCATACAGACAATGACTTGTTCATATTTCTCTCTAGTACTTACATTTCAGTGTATAGTAAATATTTATATTCCAATTGATTTATAATTGTATGGTAAAAATGAGAAAGGAAGCAATTTTTCAGTAACAGTGTGCTGTTACACTTTTGCAGTTTAGGTCTGATTTTTGCAAGCAATAGTTTTTAAGTGAAGTGGAACTTGGAGTACTCAAGATAAATCAAACTCCTGAAAGGGATACAGTAGTCTGGACAGGTTGAGAGCCACTGTTTTATAGCAAATGCCTGTACTGTCTGAGCTAAAAGACGGTTAAGCCGAGGCTGTTTCATGCTTATCTTCCTTATCTGGCCTAGCCACCATTAGAGGGGGACAGCGCAACACACTGAGTGGGTGTGGGTAGCATCTGCCTTGTCTATTTAGGTTTTTAGAATGTAAAATCTTTGTGAGGCTGGGATTCTTTCTTTCCCTGGATTTGTACAATGCTTCGTGCAATGGTCTCAATCTTAGCTAAGACCTGTAAAACAGGTAATGATGTGAGTTAGGGGAAGAGTATTGCTACTTCCAGTACACTGCCCTAAAGAGGGATTGAGGCTCTGGGAGCTGACGAGTGCATCTAAGAAGCTTGGATAGGTACTCTCAAAGGAGATGACGAATGAAATGGTGGCCTCAGAGGGGAAGTAGTGGGCCCAGAAAGTGAGAGAGCATTTGAAGACTTTTAAACTATTTTTTCAAATGAAAGACACGTTTAATTACATTGTCTCGAATGCCAAATGAAAACAATACCTTCTTCCCATTTTTAGAATTGTTTTTTTCTTTTGAACCCCTCTACCGAGATTCTCAAGAGGACCATACTAGGGAACTTAAATGCATCTAAAGCTTTCCCAACCCTATCATTCCTCTTAATGTTTCATCTGGATTTTTTTCTGGAAGTTTGTGGATATAGCCTAATTTTCCCTCTTCTTCCCTCTACTTCCCTCTACTCCTTTTGGTGCATAACAGTGCGAATGTATTAACTTTTGACATGCCTGACAAGGGCTGTTTCCTTCTACCTTTTTCATAAGGAAGGGTGTGATGAGTAGGATTAGGTTGCTGTGGTGTGAGACTTCTAAAGAGATTGCATAGAGAAGTTAACTAACTTTTGTTGTTGCTGGAGTATTTGATTTGATCTTGGGAGAATTGATAGATATACCTTTTTTTGCATGTGTATATTTTTAAGAGATTGGCAAGGGCACCCAGAGCACTGATGAGCAATTGCTTTATTGTAGTGTCCTAAAAATCCAAATAACTGTTGGACTGAGCACAAACTTGAGTGGCCACTACCCATGCCACTATAGCTTCACTGCTATTGTTACATGAGCTAGCTTTGAGCTAACTAGATAAAGCCTAGCTCAGGTATGTCTATGCATGCTGCAATCATACCTCCTGAGTGCACTGTAGGCATACAGTTAGGCCACTCCTTCCTTGCACAGAAAATCTGACTGTAAATTTGAATGTGCCTGGAACTGCATCAGAAGTCACTGCAGAGCAGATAAATGGTAATTACCCGTCCATGACAAAATGAAACTCTTAGGCTATGTCTATTCTGCTCTGCTGTGTGGACTTGATTTGTTTTTAATCAAAAGGCAAATTAAATAGGTGAGATTTTAAACAGTGTTTAAAATACACTCTCCCAACCTCTTAAAAATAACACAAAAATAAGCAATGTTAGCTTGTTTTTACCATGCACACGTATGAAATACTAGAGCTGTCAGGAAGCTCCTACTATAATATAAATTTCACCTAGGACACATCCAATCTCAAGATGAGATGGATGGTATGAATCACCAAGGAGTTGTTTTCATTTTGTATTTTTTCACACTGTTTCCATTGTAGATTGTTTGTTTGTTTTTACTATCACATCTTTTTAAGAGTAAGGAAAAAGGCACAAGATTTATATGCCTTATTTACAGAACTGTTGATTTTTCATCAGCTTTTTTATCTTGAACCTTAAATCTGCAAAATGTGGGCATTGGTGGCTTCCCCCCCCCCCCCTTTTTAAGAACTGTGATGGTCTGACAGCAGCTCAGAACCATCAATCCATTAACCACCTACCCAAAGGTTTCCCAGCAAGAGCACCTCTCCCTTAGCTTTCTCAGCCCAAATTATTTTGCTATTTGTACCTTGTATATATGGAGCACCCAAAAGTGATATTGTTCACTGTGCGATATGTACGCTGCACACCACTGGCGACTGCATGTAGGGTATGTGTAGCTACATGCCACAGTGAATGGCAGGCTGCGTCCACACTGCAGTGTATAGCTATTTGGAGTACTGAAAGGCTCTGCCAGGAGAGAGGCTCTGGCAGTGGGGAGCTGCCAGTTTAACCTACTGCCTCTCCCTGCCAGAGACTTCCCCTACTATAGGGGGGAAGATTATGGGAAGTGGGGAAAGGCTCCAACAGCAGGGAGGCATTGGGACACTACACTGCTAAAACCAGCAGCGTATTAACACTAGGCCGACAAATTTGCAGGGGCAGCAAATTTATAATAGCAGCCAGAGTCTGCTTCCCCCTGAGCTGGTTCGCGCCGTCCGGCCCCTCCCCAACTCCACCCCTTCCCCACCCTCATTCCCCACCCCACCCCCCGTCCCTATTGGTCCCCTTCCCCAAATCCGCGCCCCAGCCCCACCTTGTCTCCTGAACACGCCGCATTCCCCCCTACCCCCTGTCCTCTTTGCGAAGCTGTTTTGCACACAAGCACTGGCAGGGAGCGGGGAGAAGCAGGACCCGGCGGCTCGCTCAGGGGAGGAGGCAGAGCCGGAGCAGAGGTGAGCTGGGGGGTGGGGGCGGCCATTATTTCTGGGCCTAGGGGTGGCAAAATCATTAATCCGCCACTGCTTAAAACTATCAGTATTAATGGGGGAGGTATAGCTTGGGTGAGTAGAGACCTGTGTAGGGTACATACTGTAAGGGTTCAGGTGTGTCTTTACTCACCTAAGCAGTACCTAACTATCTACAAGACTATTTATACTCATGCTAGGAGGGTGTGCAGTAAATGTACTCTACATGCTGCCATACGGAGTATGCAGTGTAGACATACTCTGTAAGTGTTTAGGGTACTGTGACTGGAGTCCCAGGGGAGCCAACTGAGGTCACTTAATTAGGTTGAACTGCAAAGAATGGGGGAGGCAGTTACCAAAGCTGGTAGATATCCCAATACTTTAGATTTACCAAACCAGCGCAAAAACAGCTTCTATAATACCTCACTGGTTACCCAGAAGTCGTCAACAAAGTTCCATTAAAGTATTCCAGCCTCAGGCCTCTGCCTAGACACCCAAGTCAAATACGATGAGTGTGACGTTGCAATCCATGTGTTTTATGGAAATATGTTTATAAGTGTGAATATGATGTAACTGGAATATGCTTCATGCAAAAGGTCTCTTGTAAGATATATTGCAAAGCTTATTATCTACTGAGTGTGGTCCTCCTATTTGTATAAATGTATCATTCTTGTATCTAAAACTAGAAATATGAAGTACTACTCTGAGGTCCTATTCTAATTATGCAAAGTGTGGGCCATTAATGGTGGCTTAGGATCTTGATGGCTCCCATTAACTAGAACAATTGGTTGTAAATGGCTGTGTTTACTTGTAAGTCTTCCTGTGTTTCTGTGAGTCAGGCCAGAAAGAATGGAGGCTTGGGGTCTCACAGGATATGTGTCCCAGTCTCTTGGTACTGGAATCTATCTTAAACCCGGTGCTTTTCCATTTAGAAGGGCGGGTGGAGACCCAGAGAGACAAAAGATTCCCACCTTGTGCCAAAGCTATAAAGGGGTGGGACAGAACAAAGGGAGCTGCCAGTTGTGAGAAATCCCCTAGTTACCACCTGAGCTGGAACTAACAAGAACTGTACCAGGGGAAAGGATTGAGCCTAGACTAAGGAGTCTAGTCTGTGAAAGAATCTTATTGGAACATCTCTGAGGGTGAGATTTGCCTGTATTCAGTTTCTTAATGTATTAGGGTTAGACTGTATTTTGTTTTATTTTGCTTGGTAACTTACTTTGTTCTGTCTGTTATTACTTGAAACCACTTCAATCCTACTTTTTATACTTTTGTTTATTAACCCAGAGTAAGTGATTAATACCTGGGAGAGCTGTACATCTCTCTCTCTGTGTTTTAGAGGGCAGAAAATTTGAGTTTACCCTGTATAAGCTTTATACAGTTTAAAAGAGATTTATTTGGGGTTTGGATCCCATTGGGGTCTGGATGCTGGAGATAGGTGACTTGCTGAGCAGCTTTTGGTTAAAGTCTGCAGCTTTGGGGGTGTGGACCAGACCTCGGTCTGTGTTGCAGCAGGCTAGTGTGTCTGGCTCAACAAGGCAGGGTTCTGGAGTCCCAAGCTGGCAGGGAAAATGGGCTCAGAGGTAATTCCAGCACGTCAGGTGAGAGCCTCAAGGGGGTCTCTGTGACCAAACCCATCACAATGAGGATTACTGAAAATCTTATTCATCATATAAAAAGGGTTCTACCAATCCCAAAGGATCGGACACATTACCTCCCAGGTTAATGAATATTCTGGCTCTTATCCAAATACACACTTACAACCAATTCTTATTAACTAAACTAAAATTTATTAAAAAAGGAGAGAGAATTGGTTAAAAGATCAGTATACATACAGAAATGAGTACAATTCTTGAGGTTCAGATTCATAGCAGAGATGGTGAGCTTTGTAGATGCAAAGAGTTCTTTCAAAAATAGTTCATAGGTTATAGTCCAATGTTTGTATTCAGGGCCGTCCAGTCAGAACTGGGATCTCAGTCTTGTGGCTTAGGCTTCCCTTACATGAAGACTCAAGCAGATCTGAGATGACAGGATCAGGAACCAAGCCATTTTTAATACCGTTTCAGGTCTTCTTGTGACAGCTCGGAGTCCCTCAGCAAACAATAGACACTCATTTCCTAAGCATCACTGGTAATTATTCACACAGATCCACATAAGGCAATTGCCTGTTTTTCCACCATTCACCGATGATTTGCTATACATTTCAAAGAGATGAATACAGTGATATCCTATGTTTATAGTTCATTCAAATGTTAAGATGTCCTTTTGGTCTCTGAATGAACAGAATACAGCATAGACAGGGACTGTTTGATTACATTGTTGACCACTACCAAAATATATGTAAATACACACAAACACAAACATTCTCTCCCCATCCATCTTTAAGGGTTAAATTTGAGTCATTTATCTTGCAGGATGCTTAACCCTTTCCGGTCATGTGTCATAAGTACATAAACATTGCAGCTGGGAGTGAGTCCCAGCTTGGATAGACAGACACACTCACTAGCTCTGCTTGAGCTGATGGGCTAAAAATAGCAGTTTAGCCAGGAGTAGCTGGGATGACAGCTTGGCCTCACCACCTCTGTACAAACCCACCTGGTTGCTCTGAGTATGGACTCATGGGGGGTGGCTCAGGCCTGTCACTTGCTACCCCGGCTATGCTGCTATTTTTAGGGCACTATCTCAAACAAAGTTAGCATGTGTCTGTCTAACCATGCTGGGAAGCCTGCTCCCAGCTGCAGTGTAGACATAACCTAGTGTGAACTTCAGCCCGTATTTTGGAAAGAAGTTTAGACAGGAATAGATTGAAACCAAGCTATTTTCCCACCCCTCTGTCTCATTTAAAGCTAGAATTCTGCAGGAAGTTCAGTAACTTTTGTCACTGTGTGTGTGTGTGTGTGTGTGTGTGTGTGCTTTATTCACATCCTTGAATGACAAGTTATGCTGACATAAGCTGTAGTGTAGACATAGCCTAAATGTTGATATTCTGGCAGATGTACATTTAGGATGGGTAAATTACACATTGAAGTGCGCTCGGATAAATAGTGAGCTACACAAAGTAAAAGCTTCATTTTTTTTCAGGGGGAGGGATAGCTCAGGGGTTTGAGCATTGGCCTGCTAAACCCAGGGTTGTGAGTTCAATCCTTGAGGGGGCCATTTAGCGATCTGGGGCAAAAATTGGGGATTGGTCCTGCTTTGAGCAGGGGGTTGGACTAGATGACCTCCTGAGGTCCCTTCCAATCCTGATATTCTATGATACTTGATAGATAGCTCTGGTGAGCAGGGTGGGTGGTATGGGTTTGAGCTCCTTGCAAACACCTGTGCAGTGAGTTCTGTGACCTGTGTTTTGGATTTACAAAGACTTTATTCAACTATTTCTGTTTAAATAACCTGGTCTGAATGTAACATATAGCTAAACTAAAAGGGAGTAAGTGGGGGAGGTTTAGGTTGGATATTAGGGAAAACTTTTTCACTAGGAGGGTGGTGAAACACTGGAATGAGTTACCTAGGGAGGTGGTAGAATCTCCTTCCTTAGAAGTTTTTAAGGTCAGGCTTGACAAAGCCCTGGCTGGGATGATTTAATTGGGGATTGGTCCTGCTTTGAGCAGGGGGTTGGACTAGATGACCTCCTGAGGTCCCTTCCAACCCTGATATTCTATGATTCTCTGATTCTATGATTACTTGTTGCTATGTAACTCAAAGATCCAGTTGGGATTGGCACCCCACTATGCTGAGTACTTTATAAACCGTTAGGAAGACAGACCCTTCTCTGAAGACAGTACAGTATAATGATTCTTTATTGATATTTTGCCAATCTGTTTCAGTAGTTCTGTTCCTTATTGCATATGCTGTGAATTGCTACTAAAGAGTCTGCTTGTGCACAGCCTGCGCACTTCAGTTGACTAGACCAGTCAGCCAGGATAGGTAAATCCTGAAAATGTCAGTTTAATCATTGGTGACTTTCCCCCCTAGTTTTCATTTATGTGAAGAGAAAATGAGGAATAATTTAGACAATCTATGCAGGTGAGCATTGATTCTCTTGCTTATCTTACAATAACAGATGTAATTCTTCTGCCAGCAGCGCCAGGGGTCAGGTTCAATATCTAGGGGTTCCTCTTAACACTTACAAAATTGGCTCGATCCCTCACCCAGTAAAATGGAAAATTAAACACCAGCCCTGGGCACCTCTAAGAGGCAATAATTCCCCACTCGCAAGCACAGAGTCTGTGTATAGCAAAGAAAACCTTGAATAAAAAGGGGAAAGGAACCCAGCATTAGTTTGGGAAAATGCCACAACCATGATCTGAAAGCATATGACCATGAACAAACACCCACCCAGAGTACATTGTGTGGTGTCCTTTTTGCCTCAATTTCTCACCTTGCAGTGTGAAAGTCTGACAAGTGTAGGGTGACCATATTTCCTAATTAAAAATGGGAAGGCTGAGGCACCCCCGAGTCACACCCTTCCCCACCCCCCCACATAGGGCTCACCAGAGCAACCCCCTGAGACCCATGCTGCTCAGGGCTCAGCGCCCTCCAGTGTTCCTCTGTGCCCCCTGGGCAGCACCCCTGGCATTTCTGGTAAACTGGGCATTTGTGCATTTGCTTTTGCCAAATGATCAGTTGGCAAGAGCAAATGGGACAAATGCGAATTTGTATATATATAAAAAAAAGTCAGGATGTCCGGGACAAGGGTTAAAAAGCCGACTGTCCTGGCAAAAACAGGATGAAGGGTCACCCAGACAAGTGTTCCTTTAACACTTCACACCCTGCTCCCTGCCCTGAACCCCAGTCACAGTTACTGTCCATGGTCCGCATTCGGAGGTGCATTCATGTGAGTTCATCTCCCACCCCATGCGGGGGAGGGGGAGAGAAGGGGTACTGCTCGATGCCCTAGCGGCTGCGCCCGCTGCTGCAACTGGCTCGCAGCCACCACCGTTAACTCTACTACCACGGGCTGCTACTGCCATCATGCTGCTGCCACTGCCCTTCTGCTACTCCCCTATTGCTGCCGCTACCTCATGTGCTGAGGTTCCACCGCTTAACCCAGCTCTCCCTGAGTTCAGAAGGTAGCAGAGAGTCTCACTACCACACGGTCCCACGCCAGATCTAAGGCTCAGCATATGGTTAATAGTGACTTCAGCTCTAGACTGAACAAAACAGGGACTCTCAATTGAATCTAATCCTCTGTCTTTAAACAGTAGAGAGGGGAGGGTCAAATGGAGTCTAAGACTCTCCTCACTGGGATTTGTCATCCCTACCCTCTGCTTAGCGAGTGAGGTTTAGTGTAGGGGGAACCCCTTCAATCAGGACAGGTTAAGTACAGTTCTGCTGCCTTTTACTCGTACAATAAGGATAACAACATTTTATTATCCCTGCACTCAATGCTAAAGTGATTTGTAACCCAACACCAACCAAAACTGATCTCTTTGACAAAGCAGCACCTTTTGCTAAATACTGAGGCAGAGTAGGTGTGTTTATGCAAATATGGTCGGTTACTGAAGTCTTTTCCTCTAGTTCATGACTAGATGTCAGGAGAGCTCGTTCAGACCCTGATTACACAGATAGTGCTGTAGATTTATCATTTAAGGAACTTCAAAGATGCCTTCCATGAGCAATTCCCCAGAGCCCACTGAAGATCAGAGCTCACAAAAGCCTTAATAACATTCTGCAATTCTTCAGAGGGGGAACTTATTTCCTTATTCTCGCCAAAGCAGAAAGATTACAGGTGCTGGCTGGGTGTATACTCATTTCTACTAACCATTTATTTATGGAAAGGAATCAGATCTGATCATCAGAGCATGACCTTCTTGAACTTGATGCCTATAATAAATGACTTACAGCCCTTCCACCCAAGGCTGAGCCCTTTGGGTAGACTTGAGGATTGTTTTCACATTGGGACTTTTATATTCTATTTATAAAAAGCTTTTGACATGGTCTCCCACAGTATTCTTGTCAGCAAGTTAAAGAAGCAAGTATGTTAAAGAAGCAAGTATGTTAAAGAAGCAAGTTAAAGAAGTAAAGTAAATGATCTGGAGGATGGTGTGGATTGCACTCTCAGCAAATTTGCGGATGATACTAAACTGGGAGGAGTGGTAGATACGTTGGAGGGCAGGGATAGGATACAGAGGGACCTAGACAAATTGGAGGATTGGGCCAAAAGAAACCTGATGAGGTTCAATAAGGATAAGTGCAGGGTCCTGCACTTAGGACGGAAGAACCCAATGCACAGCTACAGACTAGGGACCGAATGGCTAGGCAGCAGTTCTGCGGAAAAGGACCTAGGGGTTACAGTGGACGAGAAGCTGGATATGAGTCAGCAGTGTGCCCTTGTTGCCAAGAAGGCCAATGGCATTTTGGGATGTATAAGTAGGGGCATAGCGAGCAGATCGAGGGACGTGATCGTTCCCCTCTATTCGATATTGGTGAGGCCTCATCTGGAGTACTGTGTCCAGTTTTGGGCCCCACACTACAAGAAGGATGTGGATAAATTGGAGAGAGTCCAGCGAAGGGCAACAAAAATGATTAGGGGTCTGGAACACATGACTTATGAGGAGAGGCTGAGGGAACTGGGATTGTTTAGTCTGCAGAAGAGAAGAATGAAGCGGGATTTGATAGCTGCTTTCAACTACCTGAGAGGTGGTTCCAAAGAGGATGGTTCTAGACTATTCTCAGTGGTAGAAGATGACAGGACAAGGAGTAATGGTCTCAAGTTGCAGGGGGGAAGGTTTAGGTTGGATATTAGGAAAAACTTTTTCACTAGGAGGGTGGTGAAACACTGGAATGCGTTACCTAGGGAGGTGGTAGAATCTCTTCCTTAGAAGTTTTTAAGGTCAGGCTTGACAAAGCCCTGGCTGGGATGATTTAATTGGGGATTGGTCCTGCTTTGAGCAGGGGGTTGGACTAGATGACCTCCTGAGGTCCCTTCCAACCCTGATATTCTATGATTCTATAAGACTCTGCAGAACAGTTGGGATGATCTTTCTTTTCCAAATTAGTATTCACTCTGTATACTTTTTTTTTAGATGTCTTTCCCCCCAAAATTAGCTTTTGATTGCTGGAATAACTAGGACTACTGAATCACTTGTTAGTGATACAACTTCGAACTTGCTGCTAATCCAGAGGAAAGGTGCATCTTGTGTTTCCATTTGCCTTCACTTTAAGACCACTTTCTTTTAAAAGAAAAGGATTTAAAGTGTACTCATTCCAGTTACAGGGCCTTAAAAGAGTGCTGTCAATTTTTTTTTGTCCCTACCTCCCCTGATAGGGAATGGCTAACTTGCACACCTGCTGCCTTTGTTGATGTAGCAGCCATTTTTCAGGTTCCTCTTCAGGAATCAAATCATGATTTCCTGTTACCCATGGTCACCATAGTAGACATGAGAAGGTCATTGCTGACACCAGCGCATGTGATCAGCCTGAGGTTGTCTGGAGTCACCAAAGCAGCTGCACCTGAAGACATATGGTCTTGATTATGACTGAACACTAATTCAGGTTCCCTTTCTGTAGCAACTCTTTCAACTCTCATATGAAGAGGGAGGATCTGGAAAATCTCTGTGGGAATTAAAAACTACCTCAAATAGTTTTATGGCTGGTGACTGAAGAATAACTTTGGAGACTACTTTTTGGAGTAGTGGTTGGTGGGTTTTTGTGGGTTTTCCAAGGAGAGAGGAACCCAGGAAACTGCAGTGAAGGGAAAATCACTCATTTGTGATTCTGCTACTCTGAAGATGTCTGATAGATTCCTCTTTATTCTCCTTCCTCCCCTCAGTTGGGGTGGAAAAGATTTTCTTGTCACCATTGTTATGTCTCCAAGAAACCATTTAGACTGTATGATTTTTAATAATTTTGGAATAACTTCAGTTGGATCAGAAAAACCAAGAACAGTGAAGAAACAAGAAAAATTAATCAAGCTGATACTGTGAATGGACACCTATAAGCTACATCTCCCCTTACTCTACTTTTGGATTCAGTCTTCATCCCATATTGTTTCAGCTTCTTCCAACTGTAAGATTACTTCTTTAGCACACAATGTTCAAGACCACAAATAATTGTGACAGTTTTGGGTATGTCTATCAAATTCTGAGAGCCATTTTGTTTTGTGTACTCAATGTTTTTTGTCTTCCATTTTGTGTACCAACTGCCAGATTGCGTTTTATGTTGTAAAACCACCCTGGCACTGACAAGGCCAGTCTGTTCCAAACATGGCCCTCTTCAGAAAGAGAAGACCTCAGAGAAGATTTTTCAATGTGAGAGTCATCAAGGACCATGACCTCTTTTCACTACCATCCCATTCGTAAGAACAATGAACTCTACACAGAGCCTGGCTGGGATAAGGTGCTGGGAGTTTCTCAGGCGAGGAACCTGACCAAAGCAGGTCCGAGACTATATTTAAGGGGGGAACGTGCTCTTCAGGTGTAAGCGGCAAAGAGTCCTGTGGTACCTTATAGACTAACAGACGTATTGGAGCATAAGCTTTCGAAGGTGAATACGTATGACAAAGTGGGTATTCACCCGCAAAAGCTTATGCTCCAATACGTCTGTTAGTTTATAAAGTGCCACAGGACTCTTTTTGCTGCTTTTACTGATCCAGACTAACACAGCTACCCCTCTGATACTCTTCAGGTGTGTGCATCAACCAGGACACGCCAGAAGACCAAGCTGGAGAGGGAGAAGGCAAGAGGTCTCTACTTTGCCTGAAACACTGACCAAACCTCAGAATCACAAATGGTTGAGCCTGGATTCAGAGGAGGTATGTCTCCCAGAGCTATTTGTCAGTTTTTCAAAGACCTGGATTTCTTTAGTGCTTTTAAGAGTAAGAACATCATCATTAAGAAAGTACTTTGCTAAGCCTGTGTTCCTTGCTTTCTTGTCGTCATGTCTCTGAACGGGTTAATTCAGAAGCTCAGAGTGCCTACACTGCGGTAGAATTCTGAGGGAGCATGTATAAGTAACTGGGGACTCACAAAGGGCTGAGGAACTGGTTCCAGGTCTTAAGATGGCTGAATTTTAAAGGTGGGGGCGTGGGTCTCTGGCTTTTGATCACTCCACGGGGGGGAGGGGGCGGAAGGAGTCAAAATGAGGTGTTTTTATGTCAGTGTTTCATTTTGATATTTTTGGAATGGGACATTTTTGATTTTGCATTTCAAAATGACTTTTCACTTTGAAATAACCTTATTTTTATAATATACAACTTTTAAAAGTAAAAATTGAAATGAAACTTTTTTTATTGAAACATAACTCATTGATTGATCCCAAATTTTTCTCATTTTGTTTCACAGGAAATATCAATTTTGATTTCTTTCCAATTTGAAACAAAGACTAATTTGTATATTCCAGAACTTTCCCTAAACTGGAAATTCTGGTTCCTGCACAGCTCTAGTAATAACCTCTCAACAGGTGGGGTGAAGTGTTTCTAATTTGTTTCACCTATCACTAATTAATAGTTCCAAGAAAACACTTATATTAAATTCATTAGCTAAACATTTATTTCTGATTGTAATTATTGTTTTGTAATTACATGCTGGTATTTTTCCTCTGAAGAAACTATCAACCTTTTTTTCTCCACCTATAATTGCACTTATACCACACATAAACAGAACAATGCACAGACTTATGAAGGTAGTATAAAATATATTATATTTGTATTTCCTAGATAATATTTATCTTCCTCAACATACCAACCAATTAGAAATTGAAAAGGACTTTCCATTGTGTTAAATATTTACTGTTGAGGGAAGGTGCAATCTTTAAGGGCCTCATTCAGGAAATTGCTCAGCAGATCCTGCTAGGTGCTTCAGTGGAAGTGAAAGGTACTCAGCATTGTGCATCACTTTTCATTGGAACCTAAAAATGTGACTGGTGTATTGCTATGCCAGTCTGACATACTGGGGTATAATCCAGACCCGGGGCTTGTGTGTGTGTGTGTTCTGTGTCATCCGTTGTCTGTAACCTAGGTGCCTTCAATGCCTTTCTGTTGTAGCTTCCCACCTGAACTGCTTGCAACTAGCCACCAGCATGCAGACCATCCCAGATGTGTTTGTGTAACTGCAGCCTGGTAGACACACTCAGGCTTTCACCAGCCTTGGTTATACTGCAGGGTGACCCTGACTTACTCCCAAAAATGTATGTCTTGCACTGTCCAGCTCTCTTCCAGACACTCCAGAAACATTAAATTTGTTGTTCCTTTAAGGAATACACACTAGTTTATCATAGTGAAGTTACTCAGCCACTTCAATGTAAACACCCTGGATTAGATGAAACAATAAAGAAAGTTTATTTACTACAAAGAGAAATTTTAAGTAAGCACAAGTAATAAGGCATAAAAGTCAGAATTAGTTACAAGAAAAATAAAGAGAAAATTATTTCTAGTGTTTAACTTAACAAATTGTATTACATACAAGCAATTTTTTTCACCATGTACAAGATTATTGTCCAAATTCGCCAGGTCAGGACCCCTTAGTCCAGTGGCTGTTTTCTCTTTGTTTTCTTAGCTCTGATGCCAGAGACAGACAGAGGGGTGGCTTGGGGTGTTGCCCTTGCTTTTTATAGGTTCAGTACCCCCTAGGAATCTATATGGAAGCATGATCCCTGCTGGGTTTTTTTTTTCTGTTTGAGATCTCTGTTTACCTTCCCTGCTCAATGACTGTTTACTGCTTAAATGCAAATTAAGGCAAACATACACTCCTCTGGTCAATAGGCCTGCCTTGAAAAGCTTGGTGCTATGTGAGCTTTGAACATGCACTCTTAACATCATACAGGGAAATCTTAACTTCCCATACAGTGTTGCCCCACACATTTTATCAAGACAATACTAACCAGCAAACTGAGTTTTCAAATGATCACTTACAAGGCATACCGCGAACAAAGTTTACTACAATATGTACAGTGTGAACACAGTGGTGTGTTTTGTCACAGTCAAACATCTGTGAGTGAACCTCTGAGACATGAATTTTAAGATACCATATCACAATTTAACACAACTCTGGGGACATTTATCCCATAAATCACTACTAAATAAGTGATTTTTATAAAATTTTGGAATATTGATGGTACAGAATTAATTGATAACTGTTGGGATATGTATGAGTTAAGTAGAGACCTGGGAAGCTGCTAATGTGCTGACATGGCATTGGGGACAAAGGCATAAGAAGGCTGTAGTTCTTTGTTTAATAAATAAGTTGCCATATTTTGCCCTTCCCTGTTGCTTGTAAGAACTGATAAGTGTTGCAGCTGCATAAGAAGTGTGGGGATCTAAAGGATACCTTTTGGGTAAAGCAGTGTTATCTCCTCCTCCCTTCCTTTCCCAGCTACATAAACAAGCCCTGACTTATGGCCCTTTCCTACCTCCCCTGAGAATTGCTCATGGCCCCTTCCTCCCTCCGCTGAGAATTGCTGACCAGGGAGATTTGTGGCAAAGAAATATATTTTCAAGGTAAAACGCCTGTGCAATATGTGTAATGCTGTGCACAATAGATAGGGTGGGTTTACTAACAAAATGGGTGTTTTTATTACTTAATAAGGGTTTTGGGGGTGTTGTAACAGACGTAGGCATGTATATACTAACACATAAAAAGAACGTGCTGTAACTAATTCAGGGCTTACTGGACAATTGGGTCCAGGGGAACAAGTATCACAATAAAGAAGCCCGTACTCATATCTTCCTCTGGGTCAACCTGCTCTTTCTTCTCACAATAACGTAAAGGGGACCAAAACAGGTTAGATTTTATAATCTTTGCTCTCTATTTTAAACCCTATTTTGTTTCCTTTCTGTGTCTTTCATTGTTAGTCTGTTTGATAATCGAAGCAATAGTTGTACAAAATATCACTCTTCAAAAGAAATGACTAGTTATTTTAAATTGCTAAAGGGAATAAGATTAAGATTAAATATACTGTAAGGAAAATTAGGATGAAGTATTGTGTACAGCTAATCAAAACACTGCAGAAATATAGTGCTCACAAACATTAGCATAATTCCAAAGAGCTGTTCAGTTCTACCATGTTCTTGCCCCTCTTTATTTGTTCATCAACATTTGCACAAGTGCATTTTTCCTTTACATTAATTGGGGAATTGCTATTTTTCATGGGAGAAAATCAGTCATCCTTGTGCAAAAAGCCAGCAGTAAGCCATGCATGAGCTTCCCAAGTCTATTTAGCTTAACAATTTATCACTAGAAGGCATGTTTTCTAATCCTTTAATCATTCTTATGGGTCTCCTCTTCACCCTCTCCAATTTATCAACAACTTTCTTGACATAATTTTCCCCCCAGGGAGTGACACTGGATGAAACATTATCTGTAATAAGCAGTTTAAGTTTAAATACTAGGTAAGGGTTTTACTCTACTCTTGAATTTTGTGCAAACTTCCCAGTGATGGTGGCTGGAGATCAGCTGTGCATAAATTTAACACCACATTTATTTCCATTCATCCTGCCTTGCATTCATATTTTTCAAGGTCTGTACTCACTAGGACGTGTGACTGAGATTCTGGGAAGGTTAGGAGAGTTAATTGTCAATGGGCACCTAATTTCCCTTAAGCTCCTTTAAGAATCTTCACCTATAGTGATACTTGAATATTTAGATCTTAGTTATTTTTACTTCTGAGTCTTTTGGATGCTAAGTTTTCTTTAATGAGAATAACAATAAGCTTATTTACTATTGATTTTTAAAAGTTGAATTATCCTAATGGAATATGTTCTGGTGAATATTCGTATCTCTGTCAAGGATCGGGTTAATTCAATCTATTATTAGCATCTTGATTCATTCATCAACTTTCATAGAGCTTGACAGAATGAAAGCAGCAATTGCATAGTGAATTGTGGTCAAATGCCATAATGAAATATTTTCTGAGGCAAGGTCTACACTATGAACTTACACTGGTACAACTGTGTTGCTCAGGGGTATGAAAAATCCACTCCCACTCCCCTGAGTGCAGCAGTTAGGTTGGTATAACTCCTGGTGTTGACAGCGCTATGGTGACAGGAGGGCTTCTCCTGTTGACATAGCTACCGCCTCTTGTGGAGATGGATTAACTACACTGACAGGAGAACTCCTATTTTAACAGTGTCTTCACTGAAGCACTCCAGCAGTGCCACTGCACCACTGCAGCGTTTTATGTGTAGACCTGCCCCGTATAAATTTATTGATGGAAGCTGCCATCGTTCACATTTATCTGACAAATTGGAGTTTAATACTACAGACAAATCTATTGACAAAATAATGACAATATTAGTCAATAACCTATTTGACCAGTTAGACAAACAATTTTAAATAATGGTTCTTTCCCCCCTTTTTCAAGGTCTTTGTCTTCCTTGGTACATATGTAAAAGTGTCCCTTGTTCTCAGTTGGAGCTTGGGCACAAGACCTTTTTAGTGTGGCTGATCAATTTTGGAATTGCTCAGTATGAATACCTGAATTTCTTTAATGCATAAGCTGGTACAGCACCTAGTGCAGTGGAATCCTAGATGCTACAGCAATACAAATAAATAATAGAGTTTTCTACCATACTACCAACACAGAGTACCTAGTCTCTAAACCATAGAAACCAAATAGCTTTGGTTCAAAGTACTTGGAGTAGGAACTACACAGAATCACGTAGCACAGTTAGTAATCTCCAAAAAAAGATTAGCTTTAGTTCAAAGGGATTACAAAGTCTGTAGCACTTTCAGCCTTGCTTTTCAATACAAGAGGTTGGATCCTTCCTCTGATTTTTTTTTCCATTGAGAACTTGGGCTGTACCCATTCTCAGTCAGCCTCTACAAGCCTCCAAATGTAGGAAGCCACAAAGGTCACAGGCTGTTTTGATAGGAGCTTGAAAGTGCTATGGAATATTAATTTTTAGCTTGCCCCACTTCCCAATGGTGGAGTCATGGGCTTTGCCCAGCTCAGTTGCCATGTATGGCAAATAGATTCATCAGGGAACTGACATCAGGGATCAACCAGGAAAGACATTTTTAAAGAGGCCCTGAAATCCAACACTGATATTAACCTGACTTAGAGTTCCATTATGGAAGTTAATGGAGTCCATCATGCTAAAGATTTGCTCCCATTGTCTCATCAAGAATATAAATTCAGGGGACCAAAATGATGACTGGTGACCCCAGAGGATAGCTGTGATGCCAAACTGCTTGGAGATCCTCGTTGAAATGTTACTTTAAAAAACAAACAAACAAACAAAAACACCCCGGAGAACATGGTGGGAAGATGTGTTGTGAGGATCGGGGCTTATTTTTGGCAAACGAATTTTGCTAAAGCAACTAAAGAATCACAGAGAAAGCAAATAGCCCAATAGACAAAACCACAAAGGGATCGGAGGGGAAAACTGGATATTCAGGGAAATTATTGTGCCACCTTTGAAAGAAAAAATAGTTTCCACTCCACCCTAGTTCTATATTGAATTAAACACCTGAAATGTCCTTAGGACATAGGGGCGCGATCTCAGATCCCGAGGGGCATCCATGGGAGGGACTGGATGGAGCAAAGCATCCTTATAGAAACTTCGACATTGGGCCGTACAGCTTATCTTGCTGCTCTCCTTGTTGTTGTGCCATGCCTTGAGATGAATGTTCTGCACGTTGGCCCTTTCCAAGCCATCATTTCACATATGGCATGGGATTCCACTGACTATAAGGAAATCCACACATGAAATGAATAGCAAGTCAGCCACATGACAAGTGGTAAGTGCGGTCTGTTTCACTGTAAGGATGATGTTCATCGCACTGAATCCTCTTTCGCAGTCAGCATTGCTTGCAGCAAGGGTGTCCACTGCAAGGACAAGTTTGTTTTCCAAGAATGTTTTTTCCTTCAGAAGCCTTGAATTCCACAAAACCCAGTTGTGTTTCCTGTTGATTGATTCTCAGTTGATCAGCCAATGCTCTTATTTCCTTTTCCCCAATGTGGGGATTCTCTTGCTATTTTTCAGGCATCAAAACTGACAAATTGTTAATTAAGTTCTTATAATTGGAAGCTCTTTCTTCGTGTGTGCTTTGATCGGCTTTGTCTGAGGCAGTTGTGAATAGTTTTGTCCTCATGTTGACAACAACTGCTTGAATTAATTGAGACTAGTTGATTACTGGGGCTTTGTCCAGCACCATTTAATTTGTTGTTTTTGAACGTCATGGATTTTTCAGCCTTCTGAGCTTCTTCAGAGTGAACTCCTTGATTCTCTTGATGTATATTTTCATTAGGTTGTCTGCTTTTGGAATGGTCATGTCTCATTCTTATAACATCTCAGACAAGTTCTTCAGTTCTGTCAGCACATCCAGCATTAAACAAAGATTTCTGATTAAATTTACAGAACACAGCTTTGAGTGTAGTCCTTGAAATTTAATACATTTGCTTCCGACTCTTGACCAGTCTTGTGAGGCCACCTCGAAGTGTTTTGCCAAAGCAGGGTATGTTTGCCACACTGCACTGACTGCTCTCCATTTTGATGCCACCCACCTTAAATTGAACACTTCGCCAATTTTTTGGAAGTGCAATGTGTAATTCATTGGCATGAGCACTTAGTTCATGAGTTTTTTGGTGATTGACTATACAAGGAATATAATTAATCCAAAAAAGCCTTAAAGTCAGTTGTACCTCTGGTGACTTCTAAATCTTCATCAACAGCAATTCCAGTCTATAGTTGAGGCAATGCCATAATATCACATTGGAAAGCTACAACAAATGGACTTTCCTGACACCAGCTTTGACTCCTAACATCACATTTTTGCCATCACTACAAAAGCTGATCAACACTTCCAATAATAGTGTTCTTTAGTGAACCCACAATGCAGCAGGCATTTTAAAGTTTCCCCTTTAATGGCTACTGCTGTTGGACTTTGCAGCTCAATCAAGTCCAGAAGAAATGTAAATGGCCTCATAATTCCATCTGTACTGGCATTCAAAAAAAATGATGAGTGGAGTTTCCAGCGAGAGTAGTCGATTCATCGACAAGTACTGTAATTTTTGACTTACTGTCGAGAATATTTTCATTTCAGTGGCTATATGATTGATTATGTCTCCACAAACTGTTCTACTATGCATCAAATGCCACATTTCAATTCCATTGATTTGCTATAGATCAATGAGGCTCTCATGGTCACTGAGTGGTCAATTTGTTTCGGCAATTAATAGGTTGTTTGGAATACGTGAGCAGTAGTTTCAAATGCTGCTGCTTCACTTTTAGCATTCAGATTAAGGAGATTCTTTTTTAGCCATCGCTTGAATTCTTTCAGCCTCCATGTGAGCTGCAGATTTCTTATGTTCATTTATTTTTTACAAAGGGAGGACAGCTCAGTCTCTTTATTCTTTCTATATGAGGATATTTCACAAGAGGCCCAGTTTGGAGAGATGTTAACCCCTCTTGCAGAATGCAGCTTCAATTCTGAAACGTCATGACATACTGTGGACCCAAGTTTACCACCTGAAGCAAAAAGCCAGTAGTTTTTCTCTTTGAACTCCTCAAACTGCATTTTTGACCACGCAGCAGGGTATGGTGGTAGAGTATCAGTTTTCTTATCCGGCAATTCAGCAGTTTCATTTGTCTCCTCTCTTTGTGGCGCCTGCAGCTCACCACATGACAAAGGTATAAAAGTGCCAGTACTTTTCCCTGTGGACAACAGATTTCAGCTTCTTCATTTGTTGCTGTTTTTTGATTGACATTTCCTCACTTTTACATTTAAACAGACCCGTTAGGGTCTGTTGAACATGTATCTTCTTAGGCGGCATTCCCCCCACCACTTACTGTCCTCCTACTGTTAATTGCGTGCCTGACAAGACTTGACCAATAAGAAGCAAGCAAGCACGGTTACCATGTGGTGGTATGGCACTCAAAAGTTAATGTTTGGAACAACCATGTGAACATCTTCCTGTGAAAACAAAATCTTGTCTTGCTTGACAGTCTAGATCTATCTCGCTGATCCATTTATGCTCTAAATGGATATGTATATGTACAGTATGGATGGATCTCTCAAAAAAGATAGCTTTTTCACTGTAGGACCAACAGCCCCCTCGGGCAGGACACCATTAAACAGCACCCAGCAACCCAAAAACTGGGCGCCACAGACACACCCAGCCAGGCCTTGCCTCTTGCAGAAGTTTCCAAGGTGTTAGCCGTGGAAACACTGTCTTCCCCATCCCCCCACCCTTCTAAAGGGTGTCAGCGGCCTCCCTACTCCGGAGTCCCAGGTTGTGTGCCTGGAGAATGCCCCTGGCTGTTGGAATGGGTGGCCGTTTGCTTGCACAAGGACAGTAAATGTCAGTAATACTGTATGTATGTGTATGAATGTGTCACAAACAATGCATCTGCGGCCTGCCGCTGACCAGCAGCAACCCCAGCAACCGGCCCTCACGGGCTACTGCCTGCAGAGAGCCAGCACGTGTTGCTGTGCCTGGCGCTGGGCTGGGTCCACCAAGGAGTAAGTAACCGAGGCAAAAACCACAGCCAGCCAGCCAGGGGGAGAGGGGCAAGGAGTTGTGCTGCGCCATGCCCACCAGTGCCCTGCCTGCCCTAGACCCTCCCTATTTCCTAGCAAGTTAACAGATCAAGGGCGCAGCAGGCACACCAATGGATGGCTATAGTAGGGTGAAGGAGAAGTGAATGAAGGACAACTAGAATAGCCTTCATGAAATATACAAGATACTTAGAGAAAATTTTGTCAATTTCAGACTTGCAATTTGCAGGACACTGAAACAAAACAAGTAGAGATCTGAGATCGCTCCCCTATGTCCTAAAGACATTTCAGGTGCTTAATTCAATATAGAACTAGGGTGGAGTGGAAACTATTTTTTCTTTCAAAGGCGGCACAATAATTTCCCTGAATATCCAGTTTTCCCCTCTGATCCCTTTGTGGTTTTGTCTATTGGGCTATTTGCTTTCTCTGTGATTCTTTAGTTGCTTTAGCAAAATTCGTTTGCCAAAAATAAGCCCCGATCCTCACAACACATCTCCCCACCATGTTCTCTGGGGTTCTGATTGTATTTGTATATTATACTATTGGATCCCCTCATCCAGGGCAAAAAAGAACTGCCCCTTTGTCACACCAACAACTGTGAAACAAACAAGGATACTGGAAATGGCCCCCAATCCTGTGGGTTGAACCGCGGAGGGAGCAGCTGAGTTTAAGCTGTTATGCAGGTGCTGTGGGCAGGCTTCTCCCTCAGCCAGTCCCCCTCTTCCCCACCACAAGCTGGAGAGGAGCCGCTGCCAATGTTGAGTGCGAGGCGGGGGTAAAGTGTGGAGCCTAGCTCCCTTATGCAGCCTGGCCATACCGGGAGGAGGAAGGAGAGAGAAAAATGTGACTGTGAGTTTTCACTGTCCAGGCTTTTATTAGCTCTGAGTTTAAGCTGTTATGCAGCCAAAAGAGGTGAAAGTAAGCCAGTACTGAATGCTTGGGCCACTTTCTTACCAGTACGCCGTACTGTGAGAACGCGGACTGTTGGAGGACTGAGGTTTACAAGCGTTATCAGACACCAGGAGGAAGGTCCTATGGTGAGAATAAAGAAGGTGTTGGGAGGAGGCCATGGGGAAGTAGCCCAGGGAGTTGTAGCTGTCGCACGGCTGTTCCAGGAGGCACTCTAGACAGCTGCATTTCACAGGGCCTTGGGCTGGAACCCAGAGTAGAGGGTGGGCCTGGGTTCCCTTCATTCCCCCAACTCCTGGTCAGACACAGGAGGAGGTGACCTGGACTGTGGGTTCATGAAAATGGCCAAACTGAGGGCGGCCGTGAAGTTCCAAGGCAAGCAAATCCGCCAATAAGTGCAAGACCCACCACGGTAGAGGAGGAACTTTGTCACAATAGGAAAAAAACATTATTTTTTTCCTGAAGCAGTCCAACCAGTGATATGTTAGAGCACAGCTTGTGGTGGTCTGACTGCAGACCTTTAGTTTTCAGTATGAATCATTCTCCGATAGAAAACCAGCCTTATCCTTTTTTGTCTTTCAGTGAATTTTGCTGCCTACCTTCTCAGAACCTTGAGATTATTTTTGCTATTAGCTGAAAGGCCATGCTGTCAGAGCTACTTGGCCCAGCTGCCTCAGTCTTTGCAATCTCCCTCTACAACAATGAAGCTGTTGCATGTGAATTCACTGGTAGTTGGTTGAGTTCCCTCTGAGACCAACGGTGGTCTAGGACTCTTGGCATAGATATGTGCCTTACTGTGGCTAAAAGCCCATGCTGTCACACAGGTGTAATTCATAAATGACTGACTGCTTAAAAATTGGATAGCAATAGATCATGAATCCTAGTGACGATTCAATCTGATAAGAGATTATGAACAAAAAGAGATCTCAGCCATGCTAGTAGCTGTTCCCATCATTTTGCACTGACTCTCTTCAGAGTGACATACACACTGACAATCCTGGAATCTTACTATTATATAGAGCAGTGGTTCCCAGACTTGTTCCGCCACTTGTGCAGGGAAAGCCCCTAGTGGGCCGCCCCGGTTTTTTTACCTGCTGTGTCCACAGGTTTGGCCGATCGCGGCTCCCAGTGGCCGTGGTTCGCTGCTCCAGGCCACTGGGAGCCGCGATCGGCCGAACCTGCGGACGTGGCAGGTAAACAAACCGGCCTGGCCCACCAGTAGCTTTCCCTGCACAAGCGGCAGAACAAGTTTGGGAACCACTAGACTAGACTCTTGCACAGTAAAACTAATAGGGCAAAACTTAGCACACAAGATTTCTTATCACATACATTTCTAACACAGTTGTTTCAGCAATAAGGTTACGTTTTGTCTAGCTTTAATTGGTTACAATGAATTTAGCTTTAAACAAATTCTGAAAGGCAAAAGCTTGGGCAATTCCGTAGAAAAAGTGATCTCATTTACCTCCTTAAATAATGCTTTTCTTTCTCACTGCTAGGTAATTGACTTTCAATGAGCTGCCCAATCCCAGCAATTCATCAGCCTACCTTACTTTCTCCACAAACCAAATGTCTAACGGTAATCAAGAAGCCATTATTAAATGTCTTCAAGAGTTTACTTATTCTAGAGCTCTTTACCTTAAATGGTTCATTTGTCACAAGCTTCCCATTCTTTTGCTATTAACAGAGGAAATGTGTTGATCTCTCATGTTTTTGGGTGGATTGTATTACAACTCACACAACGACCTAAACTTCCCTACCATGGCAGAGTATGCTATGGTTAATGCATTTGACTAGAATGCAGAAACTCAGCTTTGATTCCCAACTCTGCCACAGACTTCCTGTGTGACCTTGGATAAGTCAATCATCCATGACTCAAGTATTTTCAGGAAGTCTAATACTTCCTTTCTCCCACCCTTTATCTCTCTTGGCAATTTAGATGGTAAGCTCTTTGGAGCAGTGACTGTATGCACAACATCTAACACCATAGGGCACTGGTCTCAATCGGGGCATCTAGCTCAACTATCATACTACCTGAATCCTGGCAGGTAGGGAGGCCTGCAGAATGCCACAATTACTGTATTCTGTAGCATGCCTCCAGATAAGAGAAATGGAATGTGAAATATATCCATGCTTCCACAATAGTGGAAATAGTAAGAAAATGAGGGGAGAAATTTATTCCATCTCTTTCCATGAAATAGGAAGCACAGCATCTATGCCACAGCAAGTTTGTCCCAATTTCCACTGGAATCTACCAAGCCAATGTCCCAGGATTCTGAAGCCGTCTCCCCCTGGGACGTTTGTATATAATTCTGCCTTTAGTGAGGAATTTGGCCATGGATTTTTTTTTGTTTCAATTCACAACAAATATAATCAGCTCCCTGAAAAACTGTAAATATGAAATACCACATACGTGAAGGTGACAAAATGATTCAGCAGTTCTGCTCTTCATATTCTCTGGAGCTGTTAAATGTCTGAAAACAAAATTCTCCCCATAATATATAGGTTTGCATTTTTAGCTTTCTGGATTCATAACACCATCAACCCTCCTGCAGGCATTCTTTTCCTCTCTAAATATTACTTTCCCCTTTTCGTTCTGGGGATAGGCTGTTTCTGACGGCCAACTGAAAGCATGCTAAATTCCATGCAGTTTAAAATCTGCTGCTTCTCCTTTTTGATGTACCTTTAATTATAGGGTTAAGTACAATTCTTCAAGTTTATAGCGCAAAAGTTTATAGCACACTGACTGACAACTCTACTCCCACTCAATCTGTGAAGAAGGCCAAATTGCATTTTTAATTATATTCGGTGGACTAGAGCTACAACATGGAAATGTACTACTTTGATAATTTTCCTCTGTAGTGCAGTTACATTTTCTTTATCTTCTGATTCTGCAGTGAGAATTAGTGGTTAACCGATCTCTTTATTGAGGTAAGGGCTCAGCAGGGATACCAATTCATTTCAATCAATGGTAAATGGTTAGCTCCAAATATAAGAGAAAGTAGTTAGCTACTAGCTATATACAAAATCAAACTCCTTATAAAATAGACTACCAGCCAGAGCACAAATAAAGGTCAAGTGTGAACAAACAATTCTGGTAGGAAAGGATTAATGCCAGCCTCCAACCCAGAAGCATATGGAGAACATAATGAAGAAAACATAAAAGTCAAGGCTTAATTCCAATGTTTGCACAAAAAAGTATAATTGAAGCTCAGGACATTTAACATAGGGCCAATTTCATAAATTAGGGAAGGGTAAGTTATGGTACCATCACTGCTTGACTTCTCCAGGGATTTCCGTATAAGGGAGTCAAATTTTGAACACAGGGGTAAGCTTTTCAAAAGCTGTTTAGTGATCTAAGAGTCTAGGTCCCATTGAAAGTCAAATGGGAATTAGAATCCTAGGGGCCATACCTTAAAAGTGGGCATGGCAGAATTCAGTTTTTTAAATTTGCAGATCTGTTTTTACACAATTGCACAAAATTAGAAGTTTTAAGCATTTATTTTCTATTCTGTAGAGTTGTGGAAAATTTTTGTGAGGTCTGACTATTTATTTATTTAATCACAACGCCTACTGTCATTAAAGTGTTATCACCATTCAGAGACACATTGTCAACGTTGCATCAAAACATACAATGTAAACATCCTTTAATTAAACTCTTAAGTTCTCCAGCAGCATCTTTCTTTGCCTCTCTGTACATTTCAGTTATTATTGATGGAAATATTTGTGTGTGGATAGAAAACTCTAATCCTTCCAAACCTATTTAAAAGATAATTAGGTGTTTACAACAGTGCCTAAGTCCCACTGAAATCAATGGAAGTTAGGCACCTAGGTACCCATCTGCATCTTTAGGTGTCTAATATCTTTAAAAATATGGCCCTTAGCAGACCGTGATTTTTAAAAAAAAATTACCCTATTGATCCATAAAAGTCCTTCTATGATGGCTTTGTGCGCTGTTGAATCAGCACATTTCCCAGTTACCCTTTGGAAAAATCCAGTCCCAGATGCAGCCATTTGGAAGCGTGTTGCATCTGTTACTTGTGTGTGCGTGTTAGTATGGCAGATCCCTCCACAGTTCACCATCAAATCTGTAATGCCCATACACTCAAAATTCTCAGTCTTCCTGCCTTACAACCAGTTTTAACTCAGAACACTTCTAATCAAACTATACAAAGCACAAGATCCCATTGCTATAGAATATCCCTGCACCAGCCTTAAGTTATAGGTTAATTACATACCTAAGAGTATTGCACATATGTGATAAATAAAGGCGAAGGGGTAGCTCTCTGTTATGGACACCCAGCCATCCAGTTAGCTATAAAATCCCTCTTAGTAGCTGTTCTCTACTTGCTTTACCTGTAAAGGATTAAAAAGTCTCACTGCTATGCATAGGTAAAAGGAAATGAGTGGGCACGTGATCAAAAGAGCCAATGGAAGGCTAGAACTTTTTAAAACTGAGAAAAAACTTCCCCTTTGTCTGTCTGTCTGGTTGTTCTCTCGGGGAGAGGGGGACAGAGCAGTGATGTTGTAAGAAGCTTTGAGCCAGGTATGAAAAATGATCTGTATCAAACTACTCATTTGAAACCCCAGATATATAAGTAGATCAGGAAATCTAGAGGAAGACATGATTAGGTTTATCTCTTTTATTTCTTTGTGGCTTGTGGATTTCTCTGTGCTAAACCCAGGTGCTTTTGTTTTGCTTGTAACCTTTAAGCTGGACCTCAAGAAAGCTATTCTTGCATTTGCTCTTTTTAAATCCAGCAATAAGCCTGAGATTTCAGATGTATTTTCTTTCTTTTTTAATAAAATTTACCTTTTTTCAGAACAGGATTGGAGTTCTGGGTCTTAAGAGGTTTGTGCACATTTTTTTTATTAGCTGGTGGCAACAGCTGATTTCCTTTGTTTTTTCTCTCTCAGCTCTTCCCCAGATGGGGTGGGTGAAAGGGCCTGAGGGTACCCCACAGGAAGGAATTCCCAAGTGCACCTTCCTGGATTCTCAAAGGGGTTTTTCATTTGGGTGGTGGCAGCATCTACCCATTCAAGGTCAGAGAAAAGCTGTAACCTTGGGAGTTTAATACAAGCCTGGAGTGGCCAGTATTAATTTTCAGAGTCCTCGCGGGGCCCCCACCTTCTTCACTCAAAGTGCCAGAGTGGGGATTTAGCCATGATAACATATATTAACTAATTTTCACAACACATCTTGTAGAGTAATGTTCTATTTAAGGCCTAAATGTTAATATATTATCTTTGCATTGTCTTTTGCTTTGTCACCAAATTCTGAATCCATTGAAATCAATAGTAAACTCCCATTAACTTCAGTAGGACCAGAATTTAGACCATATACTACAGGGTGTTAACTGCCATAGGAAAAAAAGGAATCTACCAGCTGATCAGATTTGAGGCGGGGGGGGGGGAGGGGGAAGGGGTTTGTGGGATTTATAAAAGTGTGAAATTTGCCAGAGACATAAGGCATGATCTAACAAAGATTTTCAGATATGGGGCCATTGCCAATTTATGGCATATTGGCTATGGCAGCCATTGTAAATTCTGAATGATTATGGTATTTATTAAACCATTCTACTGTATTTTTTGTACATTTATTCCTATTGTCTTAGGTGTCCTAAAAACTAAAGGTGTGAATTGTGATGGCTTGACATCATACAAAAATATTAAGAATTGACATGCTCTGTAGTGTCACCAGGGAATATTTACTTAAAATATTAATGGTAGAAAAATAACACCATAAGGACATCAAGTTACATTTTTATTTCCTAGCAATATCCTGTTATGCATAGATAAGTCTGAAATGTTATGTCTCAAAGAAGGAAAAGGCAGCTTACATAAACATGCAGCCTAAAATGAATTAAATATGAAAGTTTTTCTGTGTTCAGTAAAAAGTGAAAAAAGAAACATACTTCTGATGGTATATTAATTTTCACTGTAGAAGACCTCCATGAAGCTTCAACCCTCAGTATTGATAGTCGAGTCTGCAAATGTGCACTTCAGCCACAAGGCCCATGTTTGCTCAAAAAACTAAGTGCAGGGGATTTAGTAGCCAAAGAGGCCACGTATCATGCAAGATGTTTGTCTCTTTGCAACAAAGTCAGGGATAAGAAAACCGAGAAAAACAATGCAGAGATGATGTTAACATGGGATTGCCTTAGCTGAACTGGTAGCATGCACTGAAGAGACAAGACTGAAGATATGGCTCCAGTCTTTAAATTAGAACATGTCTATACAGCTGGGGTTGATACGGGCTAGATGCTTTCCCAACCTTGAACTAGAATTCCCTTTCATACATTTCAGATCTCCAAGCACATAAAGAATGACACAAATTGCTGCTTGCCTTCAATCAGGATATTGAACATGACCTCCAAGAAGCATGTGAGGAAGACTGTGATGAAGAAGCACTTTATCTGTTCCAACCAGCAAAAATGGGACATGTTTCAAATGAGAACAGCTTAAAGAATCTGTGTTTGAATCACTGTTGGCACTGATGTCCATGATATTGGATGATCCAAACATTAAAACCCAGTTTCCATTAATCCAGCTACCCTTACTTTTGGTCATAACTATTGCAGTACATCAGCAACATCTCTCACCATGAAGGAACAGAAAGTTTGTACCACAACAATGCTAGAGAAGTGCCTTTACCAATCTATGTTGGTTTGGTACTTCATGCACAGACATGAAAAAATGAGCCAGTATGTACAGTAACTCCTCATTTAACGTTGTAGTTATGTTCCTAAAAAATGCTACTTAAGCAAAATGATAAGTGAATCCAATTTCCCCATAAGAATTAATATAAAGAGGGGGGCTAGGTTCCAGGAATTTTTTTTCACCAAACAAAAGGCATTGTATGTACAGTATAAGTTTTAAACAAGTTAATACTGTACATAGCAATGATGATTGTGAAGCTTGGTTGAGGTGGTGGAGTCAGAGGGTGGAAGAGGGTGGGATATTTCCCAGGGAATGCCTTGCTGCTAAATGATGAACTAGCACTCGGTTGAGCCCTCAAGGGTTAACACATTGTTAATGTAGCCTCACATTCTACAAGGAAGCAAGAATGGAGGGAGGAGGCACAATAGACGGATGGCAGTGGCTGCAAACATTCCCTGAGGACACTGAACATGCTGATGAACCCACGCTATCCCACTGAAGCGCACAACTCCCTCCACTTTCCAAAGTGCCGGGGATGTAAGTGTGTGAGCGACAGACACACACTGTGTGTGTGTGTGTGTGTGAGAGAGAGAGAGACGTGCATTGCCCCTTTAAGCATGCTGACCCCACTCTAAGTACACTGCCATTTTAAGTAGATCAGCAAGTTGAGACAGCAGCTGCTGCCAGCAAGCTCCTTCCATCCTGAGCCCTGTTGTGTCTTCCCACCCCACCCCCACTCTGTAGATGGGATACAGGATCGGGGAGGAGGGGGACACCCTGGCATCAAGCACAGCAAGCAGGAGGCTCCCGGGAACAGCTCCAAGGCAGAGGGCAGGAGCTGCGCATGGCAGTGAGGGGAGAGACACCTGAACTGTCCGGCAATTGATAGCCTGCTGAGTGGCTGCTGCACAGGGAACTTAGCGGAGCTGATGGGGGCTGCCGGTCCACCCTGGTTCCAAGCCCCCACCAGCTAGCTGCAGCGGGCTGCTCTTCCTGCAAGCAGTGGACAAAGCAGGCGGCTGCCAAACAACGTTATAAGGGAGCACTGCGCAACTTTAAACGAGTATGTTCTCCAATAGATCAGCGACATAACAACGTTAACCGGGCTGACATTGAGAAATTACTGTACCTTCTTTAAACTTGGGTTGTCCATCTCTCCGTCATGGCAAACAGTGCATGCCAATGCTTTCGAGGATGAGAATGTACTTTTTCCTTTTAAAACGTCATGGTGATCTGTTCACTACTGAAGCTATAAGCAATGTAGTCCACAGCAACAGACTCCTTTCAAGAACTGGGATATCAGCATCCCAGTACTGAAGTGGAGGAAGTTCTCAATGGTATTGCCACCCCGGACTGTGAGACTGCAGCATCAATGAACAGGACTATATCATCATTTCCTGAGTCTTACACAATTGTCCCTCCGTTGATCCTTAATGCTCCCATCCCTGCCACAACTGGTGAAATCAAGGCTGACTGCCAACTGATTACCCAAGGCATGCAAGAAGAATGCAGGTGGCTTTAAAAGTACGGCAAGCAGCAAGTCTGGGTACCTTCACTGGAGATTGATGTTTCCTGGGCAGCTTACCATGGTAGCAAACATCCAGGGCTAGACTTTGCCCCAGCCATCACTGCACTTCTTGCCCTCTCTCCAGATTCAAGTCTGTGGCAATGATTTGTCACACCATGGATCTGATAAGGAATGTTGTACAACACCTAAATCCTTCCAAAGTGCCAGTGATCACTGTGGATCAGCCCCTTTTCACCATAACCAAACAGATACAGTGGAGTTGGCTTGGTGGGTATGGAGAGGACAAATATGTCACAATGCTGGGTGGTCTTCATCTGGAAATGGCAAGTCTAAAGCTGATGGAGATTGACTAGCTGATAGTGAATGGACAGAAGCCCTTTTTGAGGCCCAAATAGCTTCCCCAGGAGCAGCTGATTCCCTCCAAGTGTCCTATGTCACATGTACTAGGCATGTACTTTGCTCTCTACATCTCATGCCTTGGAAAGCTGTTACCCTGGTTCTTTGCATTAGGTCATACTAATTATGCTTTTTGGGTGCCTGTTCACTTCTGGGATATAGTAAGTCTTCTGATAGTGCATCCAGACACAGCTAGAAAGCCCCTAAAGGGAAACGTCACAGTTGGCAAGACACTGTGTTTTCTCTGTAATCGCACTTGACCAAGATCATGAGCAAAATAATGCCATAATCAATGGGATGGTGGAGCTGTTAGTCTAACTCAAAGTCCAGAGGCTCTTCAGTGTTGGGTGATAGTGGGACCAGAAGTGTCCCGGTTGATAGGAGAATTTGAAGCCACAGCAGACAAAGGAACCACCCAAAAAGGGGCTAACACAAAGCACCATGAGGAGGCTTCTACTCATGGTGAAAAGGGTCCCTGCTGCTTTTGCACAACATGTCAAGGCATTTGTTGAGGTCGGATGTGGACAACCTTCCCTTGGAAGAGAATGTTGACTTAGTTAAAAGGGACTTCAAGACATTGTAAACCCTGCTGCAATTGTTGGTCTTAAGGAGATTGAGAAGATTGAGCAGCAGCAATACACCACATTTGTAACAGATTGCAAAACAAAACTAAGCCATTAACAGAGCCTATCAAGCATAGTAAACTCCCATTGTTCAGCAGACCACCTAAAAGAGAGATCTCGAAGACCAACTTGCAGCTCCCTCTTCTCAAAGCTTGCTAAACATGGGATGGCAACTTTTTCTTTCAACATGAGAATCTGGCATGTCCTCCTTCATTGTTGCAGATTGGAAAACTACACCTTGCCAAGAAATCTGGCCTAATGGCTATGTTCAACTGAAAGACAGTGCTCCAGCAATTGATGCAATAATTTTTGATGGGACAGTTCTCATAAACATGTTGAAACCAGTTGCTAGCAATGCACTTGACTATGCTATTGAAAGCTTTTAAATTTTATAGCTCAAGAGACAGCTGCAGTGTTGTAGTTGGGATGTTTACATTGCCCAGAGTTTCAAGGCCCAGACCAGAAGCAACAGAAGACAGGGAGTCAAGAGGAGTTCCAAGGCTTATATCCCTCTATCACTAAACTGGGGCACAGGGAGGGAGTGCAGATTCTGGTTGGTACTTACCTTAGGCAGCTCCCAGAAGCAGCGGGCATGTTTCCCCTCCGGCTCCTATATAGAGGCACGGCCAGGCGGCTCTGTGTACTGCCCTGTCTGCAGGCACCTCCCCCACAGCTCCTACTGGCCGAGGTTCCTGGCCAATGGGAGCTTTGAGGGTGGCCCTTGGCGTGGGGCAGCGTGTGGAGCCCCCTGGCTGCCCCAAAACATAGGAGCCAGAGGGGGGACATGCCAGCTGCTTCCCAGGAGCCACATAGTGCCGAGGCCAGCAGGGAGTCTGCCATCCCTGCTGCACGGTGCCACCGACCGGAGCCATCATGATCCTTTTTTAATCAGGTGTTCCAGTAGAAAACCAGACACCTGGTCACCCTAACTTGATATATACCTTCTCATGAAATAGCTTCTTCACTTGGCCTAAACAAATCAAAGGCTTCACCAGTGTTTCATGCCTCTTACTGGTCGCCGCACTGTCTGCCTTTGCTAGAAGAGGAAAGAAGTCCTCATGGAAGACGTGGAAGGCATTTTGCAGAAGTGACCCCTGCTTTTCTGGATTTGTCTGCTGCACCACAATCCATTGTTCAGTCATCTATCCTCTGTTGGGATGCTTTGTGGTGGTACTGTATGGCAGAAAAAGTAGCACAAACAGTGCTGATGAGCTCTGCAAGCAGCTCTTCACACAGAAGGGCAGAGCTATGGAATTCCTCTAACAGAGTGCTTGGTGGTTCTTCTCGCAGGTCAGGTTCCCCCACCTCACTCAGGGGGGTGGGGGAACCTGACCACACCCAGTTATCTACACTGGGTAGTCACAACCCAGACCCAACTTTCCCACTCTTTGCAGGGGTGAGGGTGAGGAGGATGGAATATGACCTTTGTGGGCCTCCTTAAGTTTCTTTGGCTGGGGGATCAAAATGAAAGTCAGACCCCCACATCTTCTAAGATGGGCCCAGCAAAAGTGTGTGTGTGTGTGGGGGGGTGAGTCAACAACAGCCCCAGTGCAATGTGTTTGGAGAAATCCCTCTGGCTGGGTCTCTGAGACAGGCTCAGCCTGGGTGTCTTACCCTGGGAGTCTGCTGTACTCTCATCAGGGTCAGGTGAAGGTTTTATGACTAGGAGTTCCCTCCACATCTTTGAGAGTCACTCCTGCAATCTGCTGCTTAGGGCAATCCTTCTTCTCCACCCCCTCTCCCCCCATTCTGACTGTAGCCTCCTGCCTATCATATATGATTGACAGGGCTGCAGAGGTGGGGCTAGCCATGCTGCCTGGGCCTCGCTGGCCCCTTCTTTGTCCATGTGGGGACTAAACACCCTCCCACTGACCAAAGTTGATCTGGTTCAACACAGGCGAGTTGCATACCAACCAGGACACTGCTGGTGTCAGGCCTTGATACCTGCTTTTCAGCATCCCTGACCCAAGGACTGGAGATGCGTTGAGGGCACCAATGGATGGTGGACAACCTTCCAGATAGGAAGTGATTTTCATGAATTGCTAAGATGTGGCTGTGGGTCAAGGGGACGGGAAAGCACAATTGTGTCAATGCAGCACTGAGTTGTACTGCTCAATACCATTTGGGTGGGGAATGTGATGTTTCAATATATTGACTGTGAAAGACTTCTTTGCTTCTTAATTTGTTTTAGGCTGTATGTTTATGAAAGCTGCCTTTTCAATCTTTTTCAGACACAGCAATATCCTGTTACACATAGATCAACCTGAAATATTATGATTAGCAAAAAGAAACGTTCATGAACAGAAACCTGTCAACTTATTGTGGTGGTCTTCTATATAACAAATATTTTAGTAAATATTCCCTGGTGAAACATGACAGAAAATGTTAATTCCTAATATTTTTGTATAATTTTGAGCCATCATAGTCCATTGCTTTAGTTTTTAGGACATCTATGACAATAGGAATACAACGTACAAAAATATCCCCCTCTTCCCGGGATGGTTTAATACCATAAACAATTAGTATCAGGAAAATGTCACTAGAAAAAATTTATTTTAGAATATAAATGGCTGCCCCTGACAAAATGGTATGAGTTGGCAATGGCCCCAGTAGCTGAATCTTTATTAAGGTCTTGCCTTGAGACTCTGGGAAATTTTATGCTTTCATCATAAAAACCACAATTCATTTACAAATCTGATTAGCCATTCAGAGTGTTGCTTGCTTGTTTTACAAATGTAAACTGAAGCTTGGAACACAACAAAGAAACAATTAATCATCCTAATATATTTACCAGCAAGAGAGGATCTAGGCAGAGGGACTGGTAGAGATAAATCAGTCATGGAGCAAGCATGAATTAAAAAAAATCCCCTGGAACTGTGAGATGGTAAAATTCTAAAGATTAATCTTTCTCTCCCTTCCCACAGCTAATGTTGTGGAAAGAACAATAACAATAAATATCAGGCAGTGAGTTATGAGACGCTCTGCAACTCTAATTATGCATATCCCATTCTTTGCATAGCTCTCCTTTCTATCCTGCTGTTTAATTCAACCTGTTCTGAATCCTTCATTAACGTCATGTTAGAGCCCAGTGACTCATGACTTTTAGCAAATATTAAACCTTTTCTTTTAAAACAGACTTGTTCAGCAGTTGCACTGGACTAGGGTATTTCATTTAACCATTTAACAAAGCAATTAAGAATGTTGAGTTAACTGGAGCTGGAAAAGTTCATGGACCTTTTGACTGCCCTAAAACATTTTCAGCCTCCATTCAAAGCTGCTGCTAGCATCAGGCTTCAGGAGGAAATTAATATGAAGCTACAATTTAGGCCAGGTATACACTAGAAAGTGTTTGACAGCATAGTTTATACCAGTTGGAGAGCACAATAAGCTATACTGGCAAGAGCACTTTTATGCAGGGTATAACTGCATTTATACCAGGGAGCTTCTGCCCATACACAAACATGGCAAACAAACAAAATCACCACCTAAACTGACATTGCTACACTGGCAAAAGTTTCTAGGGTAGACCTGACCATAAGAAAGGTCTGTACTGGGGCATTTTCCAATTATAAACTATTTTGGGGGATGCTACTGGGAATAGTAGTACTGAAACACAGTAGAGCAATCCAGGGAGGCAGGTCAAGGACAGACTGCTAATGTTCCTGTCAGTCCCACAACTGAATAGCTCATCATCGTAAACAACTGCATCTCTCCACTGCAGCATGGTAGCTCTTGGTCTGTCTGAAGCCGTATGTGGCTTTTCTAAAGTGAGCTTTGTATAGCATTTGTGGCTTTTAATAGTTGAGCAGAAAAATCTTCAGTCCAAGTTCACATGCTTGTCGTGTTTAAGTCAGGAGCTTTTATTGTTGAGGAAACCTGGCCTGGTCTTGCAAGGTGCCCTCAATATCTACTAGCACAATGGGAGTTGAGGGCACTCAGTACATAGAAATAGAAATAATAGCAATGTAGGGGTGAAAGAGACCTCAAGAGGTCATCTAATTCATCCACACCACACTGAGGCCTGGTCTACACTGCGCGGGGGGGGGGGGGGATCGATCTAAGTTACGCAACTTCAGCTACAAGAATAGCATGGCTGAAGTTGATATATCTTAGATAGACTTAGAATCACTTACTTCACATCCTCGCAGCGCAGGATCGACGGCTGCCACTCCCCCATTGACTCTGCTTCTGCCTCTCGCCATGGTGGAGTTCCGGAGACGACGGCAGAGTGATCGGGGATCGATTTATCGCGTCTACACTAGACGCGATAAATCAATCCCCGATAGATCGATCACTACCCGCCGATCCGGCAGGTAGTGTAGACATGGCCTGAGGCAGGTTTAAGTATACCTAGACCAGCCGTGAAAGGTGTTTGCCTAATCTGTTCTTAAAAACCTCCAGTGACAGGGATTCCACAACCTCCCTATGTTACCTGTTCTAGAGCTTAAAGTTTTTTCCCTTATATTTAACTTAAATCCCCCTAGCTGCAGATTAAGTCCATTTCTTACAGAAATCTCTGCCTCTCACAAGACAAGAGAGAGCTTATAAAACATGAAATGAGACAGTTAAGGATGGCAGTGTGGGTTTCTCCTAATGGTAAATTTTTCTCCTTTCTCTACTTCTCCCCCTGCCCTGTACAAAGGGGAGTACATGAGTCCTAAACTTTGGGATTTGGATGTGGGATTTACCACATTTGCAGGAAGGGCTTTTGCCATTCGTTTTGCCTGCTCAGACTTCTGTATGGTTGGGGAGTGTGTGTAGCAGCCACAACTCCACTCATGTTGCTGGGAGTTGCAGGTGCTCAACACATCTGGAAGTCTGGTCAAAAGGGTCTCAAGCTGGGGACCTAAAAACTGAATCACCCACAATCGCAATCCAAATTTTTCAAAAAAGTGGCCAAAGTTAACAACGCATCACTGAGAGGTAAGTATTACAATTAGAACAGCTCAAAACATTGATACCATATTTTTCTGTTTCTGTTCTCCTCCTCTTACAGATGTAGAAATGACAGAGGTTAGATAGCTTGCCCTAGGGAACAAAGTGAGTCAGTAGCAGGGCCAGGATAAGAATACAGGGATTGCGGGCTCATGTTGACTACTGGTACAACTACACTACCTCTTTCTTTACGTTTGCCAACATTTATAATTGCTAGAGCAGGACTTGAAATCAGAAGATAATTGTTTTTTAATTTTTTGTTACTTTCCCCTTGATTAAAGTATAATGATTCTTTAAGAGGGAACCATGATGGGGAAAACGTCCTTTGAGTATAATCCCAATCAATCCTAAAGCCTTCATTCTGGTGCAGGCTTTTGATGTAAACAGATTTACAGGAAAAATTATCCTATCAGCCATCTGTTCTGGTAACTTCCAGGTGCCAGGTCAGTAGACTGGCTACTGTTGTTACATGCTAGCATCCGTAGGAGACAATAGTACCGAAGAGAGAGTTCCTGTTTGTTTAATTTTTGTTTTATTTGGTTTAGTGTTTTCCACTAACTCCTGTGAACCCTCCTGTGTGTTAATCAGCTGCTTGTACTTGAGAACTTAATCTTTGAGTCACTTGGGTTTAGTCGTTGTCAGGGAATTGACAGAAGTTGCAGTGATAGTGGTGGTGACATTGATGACTGTAATGATTTATTTGTTAGTGTTTGCTAGTATTGGAATTGGACTGATTTGTCAGAGCCCAATGCCAAAGTTTTGGAGTTGGAAAGTGATGGCGGACTGAGTTATTCAAGCATATACACTTTATTTTGCTGATCGGGCAGTTGGTTGGGTGGGGGAGGGTATTGTGGTAGTGCCTTGGACCACCAATCATAGACATGGTGCCCATTGTGCTAGGCACTATAAAACAAAACAAAAGAATAGTCCCTACCTCAAGGAACTTGTAGTGTAAGACAAGAGACAACAGATGGATACTACAAACAGACAAGAGGAACATATGGTAACAAGTGAAAAAAACTGGTCAGGACAGAAGCTGTTGAGTGTTTTGTAGTCGTTGTGTTAAAGGAGAATTTTAAGGAGGGATTTGAAGGAGGACAAAGAGGGGGTTTTGGCGACATTTATAGAGAGCTCCTCCTCTGTTCGAGGGGCAGCCTGGGAGAAAGCACAGAAGTGGTTGTTTGGAAAAGTAACAACTGCACCATGAAGGCTCGACATCATTAGGAAAGCTGAGGATATCCCACTTCAGCTTCTGTTTCTTGTGCCATTTATCCTAATATAAATCTAAGTTTTTGTTCTTTATATATAATGTGGGAGAGGGTGGAGAGTCCAATAACCTTTAGGCTATGTGGATAAACTTGTGGCTGCCTGTCTAAACCAAATCTTCTGACATTCTGTCTTCAGTAGAGAGAATACAAACATGGATAATACAGCAAAGGAGTGAGAGGATTGGGAAAGAGGGAGTGAAAATATACTGAGATGACCGCTGTAGCTCACGAAAGCTTATGCTCAAATAAATTTGTTAGTCTCTGTCAAGGTTCCATCACCACTCTGAACTCTAGGGTACAGATGGGGACCTGCATGAAAAACCCCCTAAAGCTTATTTTTACCAGCTTAGGTTAAAACTTCCTCAAGGTACAAACTATTACCTTTTGCCCTTGGACTTTACTGCTGCCACCACCAAGCGTCTAACAAATATATAAGGGAAAGAGCCCGCTTGGAAACGTCTTTCCCCCCAAAATCCTCCCAAACCCTACACCCCCTTTCCTGGGGAAGGCTTGATAAAAATCCTCACCAATTTGCATCGGTGAACACAGACCCAAACCCTTGGATCTTAAGAACAATGAAAAGCAATCAGGTTCTTAAAAGAAGAATTTTAATTGAAGAAAAAGTAAAAGAATCACCTCTGTAAAATCAAGACGGTAAATACCTTACAGGGTAATCAGATTCAAAACGTAGAGAATCCCTCTAGGCAAAACCTTAAGTTACAAAAAGACACAAAACCAGGAATATACATTCCATTCAGCACAGCTTATTTTATCAGCCATTTAAACAAAACAGAATCTAACACGTCTAGCTAGATTACTTACTAAATTCTAAAAAGACTCCATTCCTTTTCTGTTCCGGGCAAACGCATCACACAGACAGAGAGAACCTTTGTTTCTCCCTGCCCTCCAGCTTTGCAAGTATCTTGTCTCCTCATTGGTCATTTTGGTCAGGTACCAGCGAGGTTATCCTAGCTTCTTAACCCTTTACAGGTGAAAGGGTTTTTCCTCTGGTCAGGAAGGATTTAAAGGTGTTTACCCTTCCTTTATATTTATGACAGTCTCTAAGGTGCCACAAGTACTCCTTTTCTTTTTGCGGATACAGACTAACACGGCTGCTACTCTGAAACCTGAGGATATGAAGGTCACTTTTCAGTGCATATAGTTTAAATGGGCTTATCTGCCAGACACTTTGTACAAGCTAAATTACATTGAGCTCTTTCCATTAACTGTCCTCCATCATATCTGCCTGCCCCCTCCCACTCCCTCTAAGTGGCTGGGAGTGAGATGGACTATAAGTTCCTGTTTTTTTAAATTTTCTCTTTTTTTTCTGAGTGGGCCAGGGTCCCAATGGCAAATCTATCTCTCTAACACCCATCTGCTAAAAAACCCAGTTATTGCTGGAATATGAAAAACCCTGTGTGAATATCATTTGTGTACCACTCATTAAACTTGGAGATAACTTAAATACAGGAATCAATTTTGCTGATTAAAATTACATTTCTATGAGTATCATTGTGCTAGTAGGATTAGTCTGAATGGGGGACTCCATCAGCCTTGCATAGTTCACTAGCCATATATATTTAAGAAAGCAACAAAGTCTATTAGGGTAATTTTAAATCAAAAACCTCAACAGGGAACACATTCCTCTTTGTACTAGTGGTGAGAATTTGTGATGTGAGAATGGACTTTGAGATACAGCCAATAATTTATTACTCTGCCATTTAAGAGAAGGCATTTCTTGCCTGTTCCATTAGGAGCAAGCAGTTTGCAGAAATTAGCATTCAATAATCTTTTAAATTGTTGCTCTGACCAGGAGGACAACTTTCCCCTGCTGAAAAACTTGTTTATAAACTCTCTGCCAATTTTAAAAAAACAACAACAAAAAAACTCTGCAGTTTTAATTTTAGAGAACATTCTGGTTTCTCATTCCGTCTCTTCACGACTGAGAGTGGAGTTTTGGAGGGAAACTATTGAAGAGAAAGTCAGCCTGAGGGGACCCTGTTACACAACAGAGAATGTTCTAGCAAGGGACAAGGTGTTCTTCCCGTGAACCAAAGCTGCATTGGGAAGGGATTGGTACTATTTTAAGCCCAGGGAAGCTGAGTGTGTGTGTTTAAAAGAAATAAAATATATTTAAAAACCGCGTTTGCTGGGGCTTAATGCTAATTACTTCCCTGTAGACCCTAGGACAGGGAGGGTGGTAGGGCTTTTGAAGAGCCCCGATGAGCCACTGCTAACAAAACACTGCTATCCTCTGCTTGCTAGAGCACACTTCATGCCAAATGCGTTTCTGACATATTAATTCAGCTGGGGCAATGCTATCTTTATCGCAGCAGGAGCACTCTGAGGATAATTTCTAATATCTCTGCCAATAAAAGGGTTCTTACAGAAGTTAACTCAATAGCAGCATCTCAGCTAATGCAGCACTTACTTCTCAAATAATTATTTACAGAAATGGGTGGTGGTGGTTGTATTAAAGCATGGAGAGCTTATATTTAACATTTTATTTTTTGTTTTATTTATTTTATTAAATGTTATATAAGTCTAACCCAGCAGCAACCAGAGCCTGCAGCCCAAGGCCCTGCCTTCCAAAATGGAGGATGACCTTTGGTCCTTGCATAATTATAGCTGCCCTGAACAATACATAAGAGGGAATTGTTACCTCTGCATGCTATCAAATGCTAGATTAATGAGCAGCTACTGGTTGAAATCTGTTTGCTTTCTAAGGCCTGGTCTTGGAGGCTTTTCACTAGAAACGTCCCACCACTTCTACCAGGTGTTGAGCACCAGTAGTGGCAAAGGGTGGTAGCAATAGCATAGACAAATGGAATCTGCTTTTAAGAAGCAAGTCTATTTGTCATATTTTGAAGTACGCCTTTGCACACAGTTTTGTAGCCTCCATCTCTCCAGTGACCAGAGGATCATTTTTGAATTAGTTTTAGCATCTTAAACCTTTTGGGTAACTCTAATTTTAGGTTTTATTACTTCAGCTTTTCCTCAAACATTATGTATTAAGGGCCAGATCCCCAGTTGGTATGAACTATTGTAGCTCTAGTAACGTTAGTGGAACTATCCTGATTGACACTAACTGAGGATCTTTAAGAGCTCATTGCTCTGAACCTACTTGTAAACAGGAGAAAACCAGAGATGATAAAAATCACTGAATGCTTACTGGAGGCCGATGAAAGAAGCAGGTTACTTTTAATTTGGATGCTGCTATAGCAACATAGTCAATACTGCATTGAAAGAGAGCGCTAATAAGTTGTCCCCCCACACACACAGATAGACACTCGCTAACCATCATAAAGCAATATCTTTTCTGTAGCCTGTTGAGAAAAATTGCCTACTTCTTGTTTATTGTTCCAGGAGTTAAGATTGTTTTGGAGAAGCTAAAGAAAGCAAAACAAATTCCATCTTGATATAGGACAACTCAAAACAAGTGTCATGTACTACTCAGAGAGATGAAAATTAGGATGTGGTTTAAAAGGATGAGCGTATGTCTTTGTTAGCTATCTGAATCAGATTTCAGAGAAAGAATGAGATTGAAAAATGCCAGGAGATAATATTGTAAAAATTTGCATCCACGGTTACATGAATTTTGCACAAAAAAGACCGATTTTTGGCCATTTTAAAATATTTTCATTTATATGGCGCTTTATGACCCTGGGGGTAGCTCTGTGAATTGCTTGTGTATTGGTGATTTTATTTTTTCAGTGATCCTAGTTTTTTGGTGGAGCAACTTGAAGATATACTGAAGACTACTAGTGATGAAAACATTAGTTTTTTTTCCCCCCAGCTGAGGAAAGAGAATGACTGTAGTTCTAGTATATTGGTAGCTAAAGTGCAATCACAAATTCAGTCAAAGATGTCTACTATTTAGTATGGTGGATGTTTATTTTTGTTTTCAACTCTGGCTATTTATTGAAGAAATAGTTTACTGTGGCTTGAAATTCTCTCTGAAACATGGCCACAGAATCAACATTAGAATTATAAAGGAGTCAAAATGCTGGGTGGGAGGGAGGGCGTGGTGGAAAATGGAATACAATTTGAGCAGGTTAGGGAGGACTGGTTCTATTACAATATTCAAATTCAAAAGTAGAGAGCGGAAACTCAGATTACCATAAAACTATGGTTTCTGGAGAGAGTTCCTCCAGAATGTCTCCAGTAACACTACTTCACTGCCATGAACAGAATCCTAATACAAAGTAATTATATGTTGCTTCTGTACTCCGTCAACCCCAACCTTTCCAGGAGCAGAGTTAGGCAAGTAGGTTACTACACACACACACACACACACACACACACACACACACATTTTCTCAATTTGACCCCAGATTAACATATTGGTCACAGATAATTAATGTGTGAAAATTTTCAACAATAAATTGATGAAAAACCAATATATTTTCAAAGAAACACCCTCAGCTCTACAAAACAAGAAGGAACAATATTTTTATTCAATACAATAACTATAGCCACAAGGAAATACATCATTTTACTATTGTTCAAAAGAAAAGAAAACAAACTGTGGATTTTAGCCCACTCACCATCCCCCACCAGCTATAGACCAGAATAACTGATTAGATACTCCTAAAATCATTTGTATACATATGAAAAATGTCACTCTCCCATCTAAATTGAATCAATAACAAATGCATAATAATCCTACATCAAATACCCACTGTGAAGGGTCGGGCCAGGTGGCTACAGGAGAGTGATAGAAGGCAGATATATTAGCCCCAGGTTAAGCAGGTCCCTTTTCCTTAGGTAAGGTAACAGGGGCAGTTCCAGAACAATCAGGAATTTTCTGGAACCAATTAAGGCAGACAGGCTAATTAGGACACCTGGAGCCAATTAAGAAGCTGCTAGAATCAATTAAGGCAGGCTAATCAGGGCACCTGGTTTAAAAAGGACCTCACTTCAGTCAGTGAGGGGTGCGCAAGGAGCTGAGAGTGAGGGGGCGTACTGCTGAAGGACTGAGGAGTACAAATGCTATCTGGCATCAGGAGGAAGGTCCTGTGGTGAGGATACAGAAGTTGTTGGGAGGAGGCCATGGGGAAGTAGCTTAGGGAGTTGTAGCTGTCACACAGGTGTTACACAAAACACTGTAGACAGCTGTGATGCACAGGGTCCTGGGCTGGAACCTGGAGTAGAGGGCAGACCCGGGTTCCCCCTATCCCCCCAACTCCCTATTGGATACAGGAGGAGTTGACCTGGACTGTGGGTCCCAGCAGAGGGGAAGGTCCCTGTTCTGTCCTCCAGCCCACTGGGTGGACCAGCAGAGACAGTGGGGATTGTTTTCCTCCCTTTCCCCATGCTGGCCAGTGATGAGGTTAGCTGAGTGCATGGTAGGTTTGAGCCACTAGCAAAAGTAGCCAAACTGAGTGCTGCCGTGAATCTCTGAGGCAAATCCACCAATAAGCGCAGGACCCACCAAGGCAGAGGAGGAACTTTGTCACACCATATGTATACACCTACATATAAATATTCTACCATTTCTTGCAGACCAGTATTACACAAAGTATTTTCTAGTATATAATAACAATGCTTGTATCAGCTATCCAAAAACTCCTATTGACTTCAGTAGGATTTAGATCAGACTCAAAGATCTAACCTACATAGAGTACCGCACATAAAGCATACGTATATATTTACCTGTGTACTGATTTATAGATATCCTTAGAAAAATGAAAATAAACTACTAATCTGCCCTCTAAAAATAAAGATTTTTTTTACTGAAATGGATAAGTTTCAAGAAAAAATAGAGTTGAGATTACAGCAAATTCACTAACAAGTTTTAAAAGTACATAAGAGAATATCCAAAATACCACATTTAAATAGCTTAATATCCATGAAAGCAAGAGAGAAATACACAGAATATGTTTTAAAGTAAAAATCCTTTTATATGCTTTGACTTTCTCAATCAGCTTTTGTAGTACAACTATAAATTCATCCTTGAAAATCCAGATATAGTATATGTCTACAACTCTACAGTGATGATTTAGTAGAACTCAAGCAAAATTGTAAGGCACCACTTTCCTTTGGACTGCTATCCAAGCTGAATGTTTGCCCGCTAATTTTTACATTGTCAATATTTGGAAATCTTGTCACATCTCATGATTGCCAATCTCTTCACCACAACTGGATTCCGTTTAATAGACCTGTAGTTATCTATCAAGTCCTTTATGCCTTCTTTAAATTTTCAGCCAACTATCTTTTTTTTTTTTTGGCACTGCATCTAGTGTTCACATGTTAAAACTACTTGTTGAAGGCTTTACTTCAGTCCCTTAAGACTTTAATAGTTATTGCCTTATTTACTGCCATGTGCGAGATCTGTGAATGCATGAAGAGGAAGGATCACTTTTGCCTTCCACATGGGACATACACAATTTGGTCTTATCTAGGGGTGCTTCCTCGGTTGTTCAATATTTCATAGCAGGAGCTGCATAGGAAGGATGGTGGTTGGAAAGCAACTTCTGAGAAGTAATCAGCCAATGAGTGTATGTACGTATTTCAGATTGCTGAAACAGTACAATATTTCACTCTAAATTCTTGGGGAAAAGCTGGTACATAGTCCCTTCTGAATATTAAATGTTGGAGTTCAGCACTGATATGCTTGAAAATCACCTCCATGTAATAAATTCTACAGCAGTTCCTCTCTGATACAAGGGGGTAACTGTGTGTATGTATGTATACAAATATACACAATTTGTTTTCTTTGAGAGCCAGAACAGGCTATCACACAGGTCAAGATAATACATATATTGCAAGTGGCTGTTTATACTTTCTTATCTGCATTCGATTATAAGGCTTTCAGAGCAAGGAGTCCCTGATGATGGGGTGTGTGTGTGTATACCACCTACTGCATCGTGGATACTGATTGGGGACTCCAAGAGCTATTATAATACAGAAATTCCCATAATGTTTTGTAAAAATTAACAGAATTGTGTGAATTACTTGGATACTTGGAGCCTGATTATCTGACAAAGGAAGAACAAGACCCAATGGCTGTAAATTTAATCTAGAATAATTTAGATTGGAAATACGGAGCAAATTTGTAATGGTGAGGGTAATTAACCATTTAAACAATTTACCAAGGATTGTGGTGGATTCTCCATCACTGGTTATTTTAAAATCAAGATTGGATTTTTTCCTAGATGATATGCTCTAGTTCAACAAGAATTCATTGTTGTTCTTTGGAAGTTCTATGGCCTGTGTTACAAAGGAGGTCAGACTAGATGACCACAATGGTCCCTTCTGACCTTAGAATCTATTAATCTATTGTGCAGGATCCTGGGGTAAGGGAGTGATGTGGAGGCATCCTGCCCCAGAGGAAGCTAAAGGAGGCATCAGACTTTACCAATGGGTCTTGCCTCCATGTACAGTCAATCCTTGGCAGCTCTCCTGATTCTGCCAATCACGATGCCAATTGCGATTCTGAAGTTTTGTTTAATGAGGAGCACAACTGTGAACTAGGAGCTGGTCTGAGAACGTAAACTTATTTCAAGTTTGACAAAGAATGTAAGTGGTGGAAAAATCACAACTCTATCAAATTACTATCTGTAGTTTGTGTTATTCAGCTGTTCTTTGCTGCCTGCTGTTTTCCAGTGGATGGCAAAGGCATTACCATTTTTCACTTTGTTTAGTCACTGATGGAGATTATTTTCTTTTTCTCGCTGTTCTGTCATGTCACTTTTGATTAAGAGGGTTGCTTGTGCTTTGATTTTATTTTATTTTAGTGATGCTAGGTGTTTTTTGTGGGGTTGTTTTGAAGCAACTGAAGATAGACTGAAAAATAAGTGATGAAAGTGTTTCCGGTTTGAACCCTAAAATGTCTGAGATCAAGTTAGAACAACTTTGCCTAGTGTTAGAGTTGGAATGCAGCTGGCCACAGTGTGGGTGAACAAGGGTAGGGAAAGCTCAAGGAGCCTTACTCTGTGGACCTTGGCACCTCCATGTAGAGGCCAATCAGAAGTGCAAAGGCTATGCAGGGCCTGTGCTCACAAAAATGAAGAAGGGTGGGCAGGAAGTGGTTCCCAAAAGTCAGGGATGAGAGTATTGAGAGGAAACGTGTACAGCGACTGCCAGTGCTGTAGCTGTGGATAACCACAACACTGCCTGCTTCAGGGCTGTCAGACTATCTCCTCTCTCAAGCACTAAACACACTCAACAAAAGAATGTTGTGCATTTTGTCAGTTTCCATAAATGGCTAGGTTTTCTGGAGAGGTGCCTGAGGAAAGTGCAATATTAAAAATAAAAGACTCAGGACTTTGGAGGGGAGCAAAGGTCAAATTTTTAATGCGTAAGAAGCATAGTAATCCAATGTGCTGGATATGTCATTTATTGCTTGCAGGTGTTAGTGCCACAGACCCTTAAAAGAACACCAAGTTCCTCCAGAGACACAAATTAGTAGCACAGTCACGTAAAGAAGAAACAAGCCCTCAAGCTGGGAACAGCCAGTCTGTTTTGGACAAATTGCCAAATAATAAGCTTTACTGATTTTTTGCGTGTGCACCTCTTTTCCTTGGAGATGTAACTTCATTAGTTAGCGTGTTGAAATATAAATTTTATGCCTGCAGGCTGTCCCTATGTCACATCTTAGAATAATTTATTGAGGGGAGAGATTGGAACCATAAAAATTGGGCAAGTGACCATATGAGACAGGAAGCATTGGTGAGAAACAGAGGATGCACCAGGCAGATACCTCCATTTTGGAAGTCAAGAGAATTTTAGAAGAGAAAAGGAAAATTAAATTATTAAAAGGAAAAAAAGTGAGTCGCAGATGACTCAGGAGATGAGCTGCTGGGCCTTTCAGTTCTGTGACTGATTTTAATCTGGATCACTGCAGTATTGATTGCAAGTAATTACCCTCTGACAGCTCTTTGGGGTCTTCGTGACACAAACTGGTCATCTCAGTCCAACACCTAATGGAAAAGTGTCCACGTCATAAAACATAAATGTAATGAATGAAAATAAAAAGCTGAGAATACTTTAGAAAATATGAAGAATCGATTATTCTCAGTGGCTAAGAAAAATGCTCAATAAACATGTGTTTACTAGCTCTTTTAGGAGATCGCGTATTTCCCTCAGTAATATATCCCATTCCATAGATCTGAAGTGGTCTCAGCTTTTTATTTCTATGGTGTGCTTTGGTCTGTGTGACAGACCTCTGTCCACAGGATTGGGACTGAGACCACTGAAGTATATTAGAGGGACTCACAAACAACTTTTGGGGGGCTGACAGGTTCTTTCAATATAGTTGTGCATTGGATTAGAAGCAGCAGTTTGGAGGTGAAAAGCCCAGTAACTCATTATCAGGGGGGTTTTTCCAGCCACCTTTTTTACTAAAGATTAATTACTATTTGCTCTCCAAAAATGTCCTTATCTGAAAAGCCAGCAGTCTTTAAACCATCTGCCACTGCTCACCTCTTTGACGGCTTGTCACTATGATAAATATGACTGACTGGTTTTAGCATTAGTGTGATGGCTCTTTACAATGTCTGTATTTCCTATTAACTTGTGGCCAATTCATTTTTTTCTGGGGCATTTTTACTGCACATTTAGTCTCTGTGGACTACCGTAGTCCACTGTATTTTAGGGAGGCATTCACCCAGGGTACTACTGGTGCCTGCTTGCCCTTGGGATTTCCAACAGGGGAGAGCAGCTGTAATCTCTGCCAAACAGCCATAAAAGACCTGCTAATTGAGGCTGGTGAGGGGACATGCTGAATCAGCGTATTTCTTTAGCTACTCCCCCTCCTTGGATTTCGCTGCTAATATAATTTATTTTAGGGTGGATGTGGGCACCCTGCAGGCCCCCTTGATGGAAAAGAAGTTGTGGGAACTTAGCTCCACTGAAGCATGACTTTCCTACTATCCTTGTCAGGCTTTCTCCCAGGAGGGGCCCTTCCACTAGGATCTGTGACAAATTCTACTAGTGCAGCTCCTGGAGTGAATTTGGCCTTGTAACTTCATTTACACTCTGCCTGACAGTGTATTTATATGCTTCTTGGGTGACCTGAGCAAATGAATAACGTGATACACCAGGTTGACCTAGACCAATTAACAGTGTGGATCAAACTTTTTGACAATTTGTGTGTTCTGTAGACCAGTTGGTAAATGCTCCCGGCTATTTTTACAAAACAAGCAAGAGACAGAAATAAGAAATGTGTTTAGAAATGACACCAGAGAAGCTGACATCCTTTGTGTGATTGGGTAATAAACACCTTCATATCCAACAGAAAGAAAGCAACAAAGGGATGATATAATCAACCCCTACTATGAACATATTATTTCAAAGATGGGATTATAAAAAGTGACTTAGGCTAGACACTCACACTTCTCGAGTGAGATGGGTACATTCCTTCCTCTTTGAACAGGGAAAGATGGACAAAAGGTAAAGTGATTGATTCTGTAGCTTAAGTTTAGAGTTGTGATGGATAAAGCTTTTAATTTAAGAAGAGGGCAAAGCAGCTCTCAGGTAACTCAGCTAAATTACTTTGTACTTCCCAGGTCTGGACTTGTGTTACAATTTGAAAGAATAAACAAGTCTATGTACTTGTATAGGTTTCACTAAAAAGAATAAGCAAACCGATATTAAGGTTAAATGAACATGTTACTAGGGCTAAAATTACAACTCAGTTTCAGTTGTGACCATCAGATCTTAATTTAATGAAGTTAATAGATTAGTGGGTTGATGACAATGTTGCCTTTGATTGTCAATGTATCAAATCATCCAATTAATACAGGAGAGAATCAAGTCATGAGGTAGACCCCCAAAAAAGAATTGCTTTTCATTTATCCTGCAACAAGATACTGAAGGAGGAGCTTGTTTTCGCTTTAATCAAAAACCACTCATACGTTTCAACAGTGAAAACAGCTTATCTGACATGTCCATTTTATTTTTAGTCCCTGACAGAGATCACCTGGAGTGGTGAACTCCACTTAGCTAGTCTTAAGGAAGAACAGAGACCAAATGGGTTTTTTTAACTCACAACCTCAGTGCTACTCCACACTTCCTCCTCACTGTTGTTATGGTAGCTAATATTCTCCTCTTCTTCTTCCCCTTCGCACTGAGGATAAAAGGTTTACCTGGTGATTTCAGAACAGAAGTAGTTATTGAACAATTCTTACTGCTAACGTTATAACCTTTCCAAATAACACTCTTCCTTAATTGAAGAGGCACTAGCCAACTCTGCCTGATACCTTTTTGTTCTACTGCAGTCACACTTCTGGTGGTCTGGTGAACAAATAAGGACATACAATTTCCAGCTTGTGATTCAGCAGTTAGACTAGCTGCTTTGTTTCAGATCTCACATCCTTAGGTTTGCTTCTCTGACCTCTTTTCCAAGTCATGCAGCTTTTATAACATTCACTCTCACTTTCCGTCTCCCACTTTGGGTGTGAGGGTCTTACTTGCTCAGTCTTTTACCACTACCCCTCTCCACTTCCTGGAGACAAGCCTGCCTTCCCATATTTGCTGAGTATTCCCAGATCCCAGGGCACAAAGGCTACCTGGCAACTTATTAGAGCCTTTCTTTCAGCCTTTCATGGCAGAATCTCTGGTCAACCATGCTTTCTGAAGTAAGGTGATAAACTTCCTCACAGGGGTTACATCTGGATCACACACAGAGGGGTAATTTTTCCAGATTAAGTTGCTTCCAGTAAGGCCTTTGGTCTGGTTACTTGTCACTTCCAGGAGGGAATGCAAATCCACCACATCCTTTCATATGGTGTCTTGGGCATGTCATCCTTATGAAATATAACTTTGTGAATGTTAGCTGCAGGGCTAAACGTTTCTGGATAATGCGTAACCAATTCACAACAGAGCCTCTTCAAATCATTGCTCATTTCAGAGGGAAGCAAGTCAAGTATCTTCTAGGATTGTATGTCATTGCAGACTTCAAAAACTTCACTATAGCTGCTTCTGATATATTTCTAACAAATGTTAGATAATTTTAACTGCAGTGATATGTTAATTAACTCATGAATGGGAGTCAAATTGCTCTAATTGCTCAGCCTCCTCTAAGAACCCACTCATGTCTGGGTTCTCAACCTCAATCCCCCCTTCGGGAAAATCAGTCACATTCATTACAAAGATCTCTCAGGTATCCCAAAATCCTGGTACAACACAATTTGTTTCTTACAAGCACCTGAAATTCTTTCTCCTGCCTTTAATTCACATAATTGATCCTCTGCCTCCTTACACTTCCTGTCTTCCCTACCCAGCCTCTCGCATGTCACATCTAAGGCTTGACTTGAATTTCAGTAGAGCATACATATCAGACCTATCTTTATACCACCCCTGGTGCCACATGCAATGCACAATGAGATCCGTCTTCCAAGTTAGGGAACTTCATGTTCTGCTGAACAATTTGAATGAGTTTCCTTTAACAGATCAGAGTCCCAATCTTCCTGCTCTGAGAGATCAGACTCCAGTACCTCACTGCTCAAATAGTCAAATGACAACCTCTGCCTCTTAGGGCAAGAATATAGTTGGTAAATGAGGTGAATTTGGTGTGTAGTGTCAAATATAAGTGTGGATTTATATCTCACTAGGTGGAATGGTAATTCAAGGAAAATCAACACTTACAGTTCACTCTGTCTCAGCATGGGCTCAATCAATCCCTGGGCAATTTCTGTGTCTCAGCTTCATCAGAGGTGAAGGGAAGCAGTTTGCTTTTTATCAGGACCAATTATTTCTTAAGGGCTTGTCTACTATACAGGAACTACAGCAGGGTAGCTATGGTGCTGCAGTTATGCTTCTGTAACCCCACAGTGCAGAGGCAGATTATAGTTTTGGAAGGTTTTTTTTCCATCCCTGTATGAACTCCATGTACCCATGTGGCGGTAGCCAGCTTAATGGAAGTGTTCTTCCATTGACCTAACAACAGGGATTAAGTCACCTTAACTACGGCACTCAGGAGGGTCAATTTTTCAGATCCTCTGGATGACATAGCTGTATGTGTCTAAATTTTTAGTGTAGATCAGGCCCCAGGTTGAATCCAGACAAAAATATAGCAGTGTAAAACAATTAAAGTTTATGCCAAAATTATTATTTGGAATACTTCATTCATATAATATACACTTTTTAAAAATAAAGATGTCCCACAGTGAGCAGATAAATATGGGAGGAGAAGGAAAGAATGAAATAAGAAAAAATATATATCCCAAGCGAAGCCTATTTTGAAAGAAGAGCAGAAGATGCTCAAATTCCACTAGACTTCTAAATGGGATGTTCTTACATGCTGGTGTTTACATAAAATAGAAACCGTGTAGACACTGGAGTAGCTGGAAAACACTTTCAAGAAGATGCCCTACAGACTGAGCCAGGGCTGGGAATGCCAGGTCTTCTATGATTCACAACCTACCAGGCAGACTTCCTCAGAGTCTGGGATTCCAGAGCATCTAATTGGAACAAAACCAAATTTCAAAATATAAAAATTCTCCATGGTATTGAATTTCCTTTTTTCATCCAGCTCTAGGTTCACAGAACAGAGTTTGGAACCTTTAACACACCATTGTATTAGTGCTTGAGAACGCAGAGAGTGAACCTGATACACATAGCTACATCATCCTAGATGAGCTAAATTCTAAAAGACAAACAAAATTGATGTTAAAAGGAAAATCAGACTTTAAAAATCCTTTCTTCTTGAATAATCTCAGGATTATTAGTGAACCAAATTGGGATTTGTCTTAAATATAATTTTGTATGAAGTCTGTTTCCCTCCAAACGACCCATGTTTATCTGGTCACCGTGCACACCAATGTATAAACAAAGCTTCAGTGATTATGTGATACCTATTATAACATGTTGCCAGAGTTTTTATAGTGTTCTGACTTTTTCCTCATTAGTTATTGTACTTAGATAAATGCAGACACATGGTCTGAATCTTCAGTAATTCAGTTAGGAGCTATTCAACTCCATCAAGGCCAATGAAACCATCTATAAGTATTCTTTAACTCTTGGTAACATGTGTGGTGAAGGCTGACCTTTCCTTGGCGGATTCATCTAGCGGTACCTGCCAGTATCCCTTGGTTAAGTCCAAGGTAGAGATGAACTGGGCCCGTCCCAGTTTCTCTAACAGTTCATCTGTGTGTGGCATTGGATAGTTGTCTGAGCAAGTTACAGCATTTAGCTTATGGTAGTCCACGCAAAAACGTATCTCCCCATCTGGTTTGGGAACTAGAACCACTGGAGATGCCCATGCACTTCCAGAGGGGCGGATTACACCCATCTGTAACATATCCTGGATCTCCCATTCTATAGCAGTTTTAGCTTGAAGAGACAAGATACTTTCAAAAGCTGGGGGGAGGGAAAAACAAAGAGTCTGTCTGTGTGATGCTTTTGCCAGGGACAGAAAAGGAATGAAGTCTTAGAATTTAGTAAGTAATCTAGCTAGATATGCGTTAGATTATAATTTCTTTAAATGGCTGAGAAATTAAGCTGTGCTGAATAGAATGGATATTCCTGTCTGTGTGTCTTTTTGTAACTTAAGGTTTTGCCTGTAAGGTATTTACCATCCTGATTTTACAGAGATGATGCTTTTTTACTTTTTACTTCTATTAAAATCTTTCTTTTCAGAAATTGAATGCCTTTTCATTGTTCTTAAGATCCAAGGGTTTGGGTCTGTGGTCACCTATGCAAATTGGTGAGGATTTTTACCAAACCTTCCCCAGGAAGTGGGGTGCAAGGGTTAGGAGGATTTTGGGGGGAAAGACGTTTCCAAACAATCTTTCCTAATAAATAAACCCAGATAAACGTTTGGTGGTGGCAGTGGAAGTCCAAGGGCAAAGGGTAAAATAGTTTGTACCTTGGGGAAGTTTTAACCTAAGCTGGTAAAAGTAAGCTTAGGAGGTTTTCATGCAGGTCCCCACATCTGTAGCCTAGAGTTCAGAGTGGGGAAGGAACCTTGACAGCCCATGACCTGTCGATGACTTTTACTAAAAATAACCGTGAAAAATCTTAACCTTACTCATAGTTTATCTAACCTATGTGTACCCAGATGTGACCCAGAGTGTCCTAAATCATGACTGACCACTGCCCTCTGGACAGTTATCTATATCTTGGGTATGCAATTATACTAGCTTATTAGTGATCCCAATTACTAACAGGCCAGACCTTCCCTGTGTCTGGGTTGATCCTGGGAATGCCTTGAGTGTTTTGTTTTGCTTTCATTGCTGGTGAATTTCTTCTCCAAGCAATTCTAAATCTCTCTTAGGAAACATGTCATAAAAAGCAGAACTCGGAAATGGATGCATTCATTTTTTATAAAAATGTGGCAATATTTGTTTTATAGGGTCCTGTTTCAGGTTCCGTTGACTACAGATGGAAACAGGATTGTGTCCTACAAACTGGCAATTGCCTGGCAAACTCTCAATATTAATTAGTTTTATGATAAATTTTTGACCTATTCTAATAAGTCTAACTTTGGAAATTTTGATTGACCTTTTAAAATGGAAGAGATGAAAATATTAAATGTCATTTCAAGAAACTACAAACATAGAGAGGAAGTAACCAGGGGAACAGTCATTATAGACTTGATTCTAACTAACAGGAAGGAATTTGTTGTGAATCTGAAGATGGAAGGCAACTTGGGTGAAAGTGATCATGAAATGATAGGCGTCATGATACTAAGGAAAGGAAAGAGTGAGAGCAGCAGAGTAAGAACAATGGGCTTCAGAAAAGCAGACTTTAATAAACTCAGAACTAGTAGGTAAAGTCTCATGGAAAGAAATGATAAGGGAAAAAAGAATTTGAGAGCTGGCAGTTTCTTACAGCAGCAATATTAAAGGTGCAACAGCAAACTACCCATGCGCAGGAAAGATAAGAAGAATAGTAAGAGCCCAGTACGGCTCCATCAGGAGCTCTTTAGTGACCTCAAAATGCAAAAAGAATCCTAGGAAAAAAGTGGAAACATGGACAAATGGCTTAGATGAATACAAAATAGCACAAGCATGTAGAGGAAAAAATCAGAAAGCTAAGGAACAAAATAAATTACACCTAGCAAGGAACTTACAAGGCAAAAAGAGGAGGTTCTATAAATACATTAGGAGCAGGAGAAAGATATGGGCAAGTGTAGGCCCTCTACTTAGCAGGAAGGGAAAACTAATAGCAGATGACATATAGAAGGCTGAGGTGTTTAATGCCTATTTTGCTTTAGTGATCAGGTAATCAACACAATTAAAATTAACAACAAAAAGGGGAAGAAATGCAAGCAAAAATAGGGGAAGGCTAGGTTAAAGAATATTTAGATAAGATAGATGTATTCAAGTTGACAGGACCTGATAAAGTCATTCTAGGGTACTTAAGGGACTACTTGAAGGAAGTTTGAAACATTAAGAGGTTATCTTTGAAAACTCCTGGAGAAATGATGAGGTCCCAGTGGATTGGAGAAGGGTAAACATAGCACCTAACTTTAAAAAGGGGAACAAAGACCGCCCAGGGACATATAAACCAGTCAGACTAACTTCGATACCTGGAAAGATACTGTAGCAAATTATTAAACAATCAATTTGTAAGCACCTAGTAGAGGATACAAGTAATAACCAACAGGATTTGTCAAGAACAAATCATGCTAAACCAACCTAATTTCCTTCTTTGCCTGGCCTAATGGATGGGGCAAATCAATGGTTCTCTGTCAATCTGGGAGGATATATGTATTGGGGTCCCACAGCAGTCTGTCCTGGGTCCAGTACTAGTCAATATTTTCATTAAAGACTTGTATACTGGAGAGCATGCTTATAAAATCTGTGGATGACACCAAGCTGGGAGAGGTTGCTAGAATTTTGGAGTACAGGATTAGCATTCAAAATGACCATGACAAATTGGAGAATTAGTCTGAAATCAATAAGATGAAATTCAGTATAGATAAGTGCAAAGTACTACACTTGAGAAGAAAAAAATCAAATCCACATTTTATAGCTGTGTAATACCGGCTAGCAGTACCAGTGAGGAAAAGGATCTGGAGGGTCATTGTGATATCATAGAAATTCCCCAGACTAAAGTTCAGCAAGTCAAAAGTTTAGCTAGAGAAAAAAATGTATAGGCAAAAAGCCAAACAGGTGCATCACAACTCTGTGGTAAACAACTAGGTGATGATAGCTCACAGAACAGTATAAAAGTACATGCTTGTAGCAGAGAAAGTCAGTCAGGAGAGGAGCTGACAAGGAAGTCAGAAGCTGCCAAAGAAGGAGAAGACAGAGGAGCAGAGGTGGACAGCTGACTGAAACTGACGATGGTGGAGAAAGCAGCAGCAGGCAGTGGCAGCCACAAACAATGCAGCGGAGTCCACAGATAGAATAAGCTTGCTAGGTTTTAATGATAGTTTAGTATAGGATTAGTGTTAGTATGTGTGTGCTTGAAGCATGTGTGTGAATTGTATTTTATCTATGTAAAATTTAAAGTGTAAGTTAAGAACTGCTCTCAGCAATTTATTGTAGACTGGCCATCTCCAGTATAGTGCATCGCTTAGAATCATTTAAACTGTATGCTATTGCAGTTTGGATATTCTCTAACTTGCAATAAGGGATTAAGAAAAGGAGTACTTGTGGCACCTTAGAGACTAACCAATTTATTTGATCATAAGCTTTCGTGTAGCTCACGAAAGCTTATGCTCAAATAAATTGGTTAGTCTCTAAGGTGCCACAAGTACTCCTTTTCTTTTTGCGAATACAGACTAACACGGCTGTTACTCTGAAATAAGGGATTAGTGTCTGACTTTAAATTTTAGACTAGATTGTACTAGGGATTATAAATTACATTAATAAAAAAGAAAAAGCATTAGGAATATTAATTAATAAAATATTAAGGAAAAGAATACTACCTGTGTCAATCATTTTATCAGATGGTTATATCCGTGTCCTTTAAGTGTTTCCCCGAGAAACCCTTACCTTGGGAAGAACAGGGGCAGGTTTTTCTAGGGGTGCCCCAAAATCCATTTTCAGGGTAAGAATAGTGGATAACACATTGAATATGTATCAACAATGTGTTTCAGTTGAGCAAAAGGTACATTTCATTCTGGGGTATTAACAGGAGTGTTATATGTCAGATAGAAGAGGTAATTGTCCCATTCTGCTTAGCATTAGTGAGGCTTCAGCTGGACTATTGTGTCCAATTATGTGCACCACAGTTTAGGAAAGATGTGGACAAATTGGAGACAGTCAGAAGATAGGAACAAAAGTTTTAGAAAACCTGATCTATGAGGAAAGGTTAAAAAAAGTGGGCATGTTTAGATTTGAGAAAAGACTGATATGTTAAAAGGGTATATTATATCTGTTATAAAGAGGATGGTGATCAACTGTTTTTAATGACCACTGAAAGTAGGACAAGAAGTGATCCATCTTAATCTGCCGCAAGTGAGGATTAGGTTAGATACTAGGAACAACTTTCTAACTATAACGGTAGTTAAGCACTTGAATTAGCTTCCAAGGGCGGTTGTAGAATCCCCATCACTGGAGGTTTTTAAGGACAGGTTAAACAAATACCTGTCAGGGATGGTCTATGTTTATTTGGTCCTGCCTCAGCACAAGGGGCAGGACTAGGTGAGCTCTCAGTCCTACATTTCTATGATTCAGAACTCAGTATTTGACTTGCCCAATTCCTGTTAATGTTACTGGAAGCTGGACCACTAAAGCAGTCTCTGAAATGTTGTATGGGAACATTCCAGCAAAGACGCCTAAAGGCTTAGTTCCCTGCATGTGGAATTACCTCAACTTTCAGCACAAAGGACGCATTGTCTTTCAATGCAGTGTTATTAATTATTTGTATTACTGTAGCATTTGTCATTCTAACTGAGATTGGGGTCTCATTGTTACAGGCACTGTACATACATCTATTAAGAGAGAGTTTCTGCCCCAGAACATTTATAATCTAAACAGACTAAAGGTAGGAAAAGAACATATTAATCTCCTAATTTAGGAAAGGGAAACTAAGGCATGGAGAGAGTAAATGACTTGTCTGAGGTCACAGATGAAGCTTATCATAGCTAGAAACTGAACCCACTGAACTGAGACCCAGTCTAGTGGCAAAATCATAAACACTTCCTCTCCAATCTTTGCTATTAGGTTATTTTTTCCACCTTCCTGTCAGTAATACTTGACTACAGGATTTGCCATACCGGATAAATTTTACTTATATTCTGCATCTTACTATTTGAAATCGCTCCATCTGTGATCACAGGCCACATGGTTCTGTTTCCCGATTGGATAAATGTAACTCTTACAATGAGATTTCTGCTGCAAATATTCATGGGAAATCCGTTTAAACTTTGCTTTCTGTGAGTTTTCATTCATGCTTCTAACACTCAATTCCACAAATATGGAAGAAGAAAGTGAATATAAATTGGACACGGACACTACCCAACCACATTTGTTTAACAATTCAAATGATTTTCACATCCTGGTTATCTACACGACACTATTAAAAACAAAAACAAAAATTAAAAATTAAAACAAACACCTGCTCCTATGTTTAAGAAGCAAGCAGACGGATAATAGGACAAGAATAGCCAAGAGCATTAGGGAAGAGGATAACTGCACAGAAGACTAAAGGATGTACCGCCATTGGTAATGGTGAATATAATCAGTAGAGTCCCTTAGTATTACGGATGAACATTTGACAAAATACGGGTTATCCACTTGTCCCAAATCTTCTTCTTATCCTTTAGGGCAGTGGTTCTTATTGCGGGTATGTAGAGATCTTCCACTGGGTACATCAACTCACCTAGATATTTGCCTAGTTTTACAACAGGCTACATAAAAGCACTAGCGAAGTCAGTACAAACTAAAATTTCATACAGAGAATGACTTGTTTATACATCTCTATATACTATACACTGAAATGTAAGTATGTGACGTAAGTGGAGACGACATTCATATTCCAGTTGAGTTATTTTATAATTGTATGGTAAAAATGAGAAAGGAAGCAATTTTTCAGTAATAATGTGCTTGTGACAATTTTGCATTTTTATGTCCGATTTTGTAAGCAAGTATTTTTAAAGTGAGGTGAAATTAAGGGCATGCAAGACAAATCAGACTCCTGAAAGGGTTACAGTAGTTTGTAAAGGTTGAGAGCCACTGCTTTAGGCTATGTCTACACTGCAATTGGACACCCGCGGCTGGCCCATGCCAGCTGGCTTGGGCTAAGGTGCTTGGGCGAAGACAAAGGGCTGTTTAATTGCAATGTAGACGCTCGGGCTCAGTCTGGGACCCTCCCACCTTGCAGAGTCCTAGATCCCAGGCTCCGGCCCAAGCCCAAACGTCTACACTGCAATTAAGCAGTTCCTTATCCTGAGCCCTATGAGTCCAAGTCAGTGGGCATGGGCTAACCATGGGTTTTTAACGACAGTGTAGACTTACCCTTACATACCTGCATTTATGCAGACTTATTGTGCACCAGTTAAACTGAAATTAGCATCTTAGTATGGCTAGAAGAGACCCTTGAGCTAATTACAGATTTTCTATGGAGATGTGAAGCAATTTGGTTGTCATGTGCATACCACTATTAGTTCAGTGCTGTTTCCTATAAATTCCTGAGTTCATTCCTGGGTATTTTGTCCTGCCAATTTTTAACTGATTTATTTGATGGGGCTTCCACCATTTCCCTCCAGGAGTATTATCACAAACTAATAAGCATGCTTGGAGCTGCTTTCAGAATTCCCTAAGAACTGCCTACAGTACTTATATCAGGCTGTAGGCTGAGCACACCAGTTCTTCAAGCCAGCCTCAGGAACATGAGGCTGATATAATGGTCTAAACTTGGCTCTCTAGCATTCTGCTACATCACTGCAAAGCCAAAAACCTAACACCAGCATGAGCTAGCTTAAATAGACTACAGTCGCTGGGCATGATCCCAAACTTTTGACTTTCACAGACTTTGAATCAAACCCTGAAGTTGCAGGTCCCAAGATGGTTCAAACCCATTAGAATTCAAAACAACTATTAGTGCTATGTATTCCCACATTTTCAACTCATTAAACTATCAGATTTTCTTCTGTGCTTAATTATGTCAATTAAGGTTACATAAAATAAACCCCAGAGACTATGTTCTGAAGCTATATTGGTATAAATGATTGATGATTCACATTGTAAAAAAACACATACACACACTAAGAAGTTTTTCCCTGTAGTTTAATCAGTGAGTTCATTGCTGAGAGATTCATTACTTATTTTGAATAGGCAGTTATACATTAAAATGGAATAATTCATACACTGACTATTAAACGTGTGCAGTGAAGCTTTCAGAAGTCTTTGCCTAATTAAATGTGATTGTAAGAACACAATAGATAGAAGCTTATTGTAGAATATGAAAAGGTATGCATGTTACAAAGCAAAATGATGCTTCTAATCATCTTTGAGTAATGATGACACATTTCAACACACACTGTTGGGTAATTAAGGCAACGTTTCATGCTTTGTGAAATCTTCTGTTTGACCTGTTGTTGGTTTTGTAAATGCCACATAATCTCCAAATGTCAGTCATCCTTTTAGAATAAGGCCTATTATTTCATCCAGTTTTTCCTTCTATGATTTAACTTTCATCTACCTGCTGTGGAAAATATTTTACCTTCCTTTGGAATCTATTGTTTTTTCTCATCACTTGCTTTTTTCATTGATTGGAAGGGACATTTTTCTTTTAAAATATTCATCTCTGCTGTGCATTGGGCGGGGGGGGGGGGAGGTAGTAAATTTCAAATTGCTTGAGAAAACATACCTATAGCTTTAAAGATTCAGCTTTCTTTGAAAGACCTATAGTTTAATTTAATCTGAACATCTCTGTCTGCTGGAGATGATGGGAATTGGTTTGGTGTATTTATTGGTTTTTAGTTTTGTAGTTTTGGTTTCAAACTCTTATCTGCAATGGAAGTTAGATTGTATGTTTGTGACAAATATGCCAACCCCCATGTAACATGCAGTAGACAAGGAGGGTCATCACCTGAAAACTCTTTGAAATTCCATGTACTGTTGAGCTCTTGACCCTTGATACAGTTCCTCTGTCGTCTCCACTTCAGGCCCCGCCCCCCACCTCGATCCATTTCAGTATTTCAAACACCAGCTCTCATAGAACCAAGTTGTATGCTTTCTCAAGATCAGTAAATGTCACATAGCGGTTATACCCTCAATTTATCATTCTTTCAAACTTCTGTACCATTGCAAATATTATGTTTATAGTACTCCTTCCCTTCCTAAAGCCACATTTGCTCTTTTCCTATATTTTCTTCCATCTGGCACCTCAGCCTTGCCTCCAAAACTCTCTCAAGGATTTTGAGAGGCTGACTTAACAGGATGATGCACCAATAGGTGTTTGGATTGTTTGCATCACCGTTACCCCTTAAAAAAGGCACAATCAACCCATTCTTCAGTCATCCGGTATCCTAGCTTGATCCCCGCAAGCACATAGTAATCTATAAAAAGAAAAGGAGTACTTGTGGCACCTTAGAGACTAACAAATTTATTTGAGCATAAGCTTTCGTGAGCTACAGCTCAAATAAATTGGTTAGTCTCTAAGGTGCCACAAGTACTCCTTTTCTTTTTGCGGATACAGACTAACACCGCTACTACTCTGAAACCTAATAGTAATCTATGAAGCCATTTGCTTTAGTATTTCCAACTGACTTGATCGTAGCAACTATTATCTCATCTTTCTCAGAAGCTTCATCTTATGCACTGCTTCTACTTCCTGTACAGATACCTTCTGAGGCTTCTCCATAACTGTCAGTGGTGCTTGCGCTTGCAACTCTGTTTTCTCACTTAACAGCATTTGGAATTTTGTTCCCCAAACCTCTACCACCTCCTTAGTCACCCAGCGGTTCCCATCCTTCACACACAGATTTTTTCATATTTTATGTTTCATTGTTTCTCTTTTCTGCCAGACTAAAAACCAACTTTCTGACATTTTCCTTCAGCTTTCTGTATAATTCCTTTACAGCTTCCATTCTGCCCTAGCAACTGCCTTTTTAGCCTTCTTTTTTGCCTGCTTGTATGCATTTTTGATTTTCATTATCACAACCTGCTTCCTCAAACTCTTTGAATAATTCATTCATTTTTAACTTCTCTTTTGCATCAGACTGCCACCACCATGCATCTCTTACCATGCTGTGACCAGGGTCCCAGTGGGGCCAGCTGTGGTCACTCAGTTAGGGGGAACTGCAAAGAATGGGGCAGACAATCCCCCAAAAGCTGGTGGATATTCCAATACTTAGATTTACCAAGCCAGCATAAAACAGCTTCTTTATAACCTTACTGGTTACTCAGAAGTCCAAACAACACAGTTCCCTCAAAGTGATCCAGCCTCAGGTCTCCATCCAGGTACCTAAGTCACATATGATGATTTCTGAAAATCTTATTTCATCATATAAAAGAAAAGGTTCTACCAATCCCAAAGGATCGGACACATTACCTCCCAGGATAATGAATGTTTCAGATCTTACCCAAATACACACTACAGCCAATTCTTATTAACTAAACTAAAATTTATTAAAAAAGAAAGAGAGAGAGTATGGTTAAAAGATCAATATACATACAGACATGAGTTCAGTTCTTAAGATTCAGATTCATAGCAGAGATGGTGGCTTTGTAGTTGCAAAGAGTTTGTTTCAGAAATAGTCCATAGGTTATAGTCCAATGTTTACATTTCAGGGCGATCCAGTCAAAGCTGGGATCTCAGTCCTTGTGGCTTAGGCTTCCCCTGCACGAAACCTCAGGCAGATCTGAGATGACAGAATCAGGACCCAAGGGTATTTTTATACAGTGTTCTAGCATTCCCTTTACCACACAGTCCTTGGTAAATAATAGGCCTTTGATGTAACCTTCTACTTCCTAAACACCACCAGTAATTAGTTACACAAATTAACATAGGGCAATTTATCCATTAGGCAGTCTATCCGAGAGACATATAGACACTGACATAATTTCACCCAAGATCCATCTAAATGTTAATGTACCCTTTTGATCTCAGAATCAATAGTTATAGTGACAGACAGGAACAGTCTGTTTAGGGGTAGCATCTAAGATACACACAACTAGTATTACTTCTAACAATATAGATTTGCATTTCAAAGTTCTAGGCTATTTATCATTTGCATACCTTTCTAACATGACTTTAAAGTTGGTCTTTGGGTCATTCAGCCTGCAAGCCGTTTAACCCTTTCTGGCCATGAGTTATATTTTGTATAGGGGCAGGTTTCAGAGTAGCAGCCGTGTTAGTCTATATCCACAAAAAGAAAAGGAGGACTTGTGGTTCCTTTTCTTTTTATTTTGTATAAGATTTGCTGCAATTATATAGCAGTGGTAGCAATGGTTTGCATGATTATATTTTAAGTAGACAATGTCACACATGCGTTCTGCCACAGATTGCCTTTACTGCCTTGATTAAATATTCTGTGATCTTCGTCCATTCTTCCTCCACTGTCTTCATTGTCATTGGCAAAGCATGAAAGCCTTCTCTTTACATAACCACCAACACAATTTCTTCCTCAATTTCATTCTCTTTTCTGTTTTCTCGGGGTTGCAGTCAGATTTTTAGCTATTAATATTATTCTGCCACAGATTCACTCAGTAGAAGTATAACCTTTACCTCTTTAACCATTTAAAATAAGTTATAGATGGCATGGGTGGTGGAAAATTAGCCAGCTGATGCTTTATTTCTAAATGTAAACCTGATTCTGGTGCATTACACCCACCAGTCATTTATTTTTTGAAAATCTGATGTACTGCATAGTTTTGTTTAATCACAACAGCCTTCTGACATCCTCTGTGAACCTACTATTCAGTTTAAACCTGTCCTTGACATCAACTGCAATTTAAAATGCCAGTTTTCTGATATGCTTTAAAGAGACAGGGAACATACAGTAACATTTCTGGTCATTTAGCTAACTTATCTCTATTCAGTGGAAGTACCACAAAGATGTCAAATCTTAAGAGTACCATACAGGTAAGCAGTCAGAGTAAAATGGTGCATCTGTGTTTTCAGAAATCTTAAATTGTCTATATTTGCTGCCCTGTATTTACCGTAAGCATTATGTCGATCATTACCAGCGGTGAAATCTTGGCCCCGTTAAATCAATATGGGTTTGTAACCCAGGGGGTTCTGAAAGGGATGACTGTGGATTAAAGTCAGTATTGGGAAGCATGGCTTTCTCTTTCTCCATTCACTGCAAGCTGAGAATAAATTATATGGGCAGAAATTGTTTGGCAAGTTTCATAAATCATTTGGAAGAATTAGAACAACAAGTAAGACATGATTTTCCTCAGAGGAACTGAGAAATCAGTGCATGGAGACCAGAGCACTGATCTTCCTCAGATTCCTTTGTTCTGATTTTGCCGTAGTCTCCACTCCCTTTGTTCCAGGTCACATTGCTTATGTTGTGTTCAAAATACATTGTAGAAATTAGGATGTGGTAGCCTTCCCTCATATGTTTTGCCCTCCCCATCAATCCCTTCAGTAAGTTATTCTAATTATAGAATTGGCTCACTGGTTAAGTTATTGTTCACAATTAGAGATGGCTGAAATTTTTCAGATTTTGATGAAAAATTTTCCTTTTTTTTTTAAACTAGGTAATAGAGCTGTAAGATTTTGACAAAAATTTTCCTCATGAGGATCCTCAATGCCTATTGAAATCAATTGGTTGCTGCTGTTTACTGGAGTTTCGCTGTTGATTTCAAGGGGATCCAGATTAGGCCAACTGGGAGTTGATCACCACCTTGCAGGCTTAAGGTGTCATCTGAATTTTCAAAAGTAGATGCTAATTTGGTTGCTTCTGGATTTAGAGGCTTAATCAGAGACATCTTCAGGTTTGTACCAACCAAGGGTGACATTTTCAAACATCCCTAAGGCCCAGATCCTCAAAGCAATTTATGTGTTGGGAGATAGACATCTAAATACTATTGAGGATCTAGACCTAAAGGACTTAGAAACCTAAGTCCTATTTTCAAAACCAGTGTGTCACTGTTAAGAAAACAATAATAGGTATTAATGTCCCTAATTTACTTGTGAACAAGTGCTTAAAGGATAAAGCCTGTGATTTTAAAATAAAATAGAGCTTTCAAAAGTCAGCTTTTTAAAGAACTCTCCTGCTGAACACAGTAGCATTGTCTTTAAAAAAAGAAAAAAGGGGGGAAAAAGAGCCCTATTTAACAGGAATAATGCCATCTGAACTGTTTGTCAGATGTTCCATCTGGTATGATATTAAACACGGTACTACACATGTTTAACTTATATGGGCCTTGATCTAAAACCCACTGAAGTCAATGGGAATTGTTCTGTTGATTTCAGTGGGCTGTGAATTGCACCCAAACTGAAACATAGTCTCTTAGACAGAGACCAACACCTACAAGATCTTCACCAAGCATTCTCAAAACTACGATACCCACACAAGGAAATAAGGAAACAGATCAACAGAGCCAGAAGCCTACTGCTGCAAGACAAGCCCAAGAAAGAAACCAACAGAACTCCATTGGCCATCACATACAGTCCTCAGCTAAAACCTCTCCAACACATCATCAGTGATCTACAACCTATCCTGGACAATGATCCCTTACTTTCACAGGCCTTGGGAGGCAGGTCAGTCCTCGCCCACAGACAGCCTGCCAACCTGAAACATATTCTCACCAGCAACTACGCACCGTACCATAGTAACTCTAACTCAGGAACCAATCCATGCAACAAACCTCGATGCCAACTCTGCCCACATATCTACACCAGCGACACCATCACAGGACCTAACCAGATCAGCCACACCATCACCGGTTCATTCACCTGCACGTCCACCAACGTAATCTACGCTATCATGTGCCAGCAATGCACCTCGGCTATGTACATCGGCCAAATTGGACAGTCCCTACGTAAAAGGATAAATGGACACAAATCAGATATTAGGAATGGTAATATACAAAAACCTGTAGGAGAACACTTCAACCTCCCTGGACACACAATAGCAGATTTAAAGGTAGCCATCCTGCAGCAAAAAAACTTCAGGACCAGACTTCAAAGAGAAACTGCTGAGTTTCAGTTCATTTGCAAATTTGACACCATCAGCTCAGGATTAAACAAAGACTGTGAATGGCTAGTGAACTACAAAAGAAGTTTCTCCTCCCTTGGTGTTCACACCTCAACTGCTAGAAGAGGGCCTCACAGCCCCTGATTGAACTAACCTCGTTATCCCAAGCCTGATTCTTGCTTGCATATTTATACATGCCTCTGGAAATTTCCACTACATGCATCCAATGAAGTGGGTATTCACCCACAAAAGCTTATGCTCCAATATGTCTGTTAGTCTATAAGGTGCCACAGGACTCTTTGCCGCTTTTACAGATCCAGGCTAACACGGCTACCCTTCTGATAATAGTCTCTTAGTGCAATTCTGTGATTATTTCCAAGGACAATATAAAAAAAGGGGATTAAAAAGTTCTTGTTTTTCTATCCACCTTCTAATATCTGTTTAATTATGCACTTTTGAGAATGCTTCAATAATGAGAATGCTTAAACAGATTCTTCTGATCCATATCTTGCAGTTTTGATTAGGCCACAATAAATTGTCAGACAAAGTGGATCACAAGAAATAGAGTAAGTGCTATTATTTTTTTTTAAACAAATCCTTCATTGCTATTATCCCCTTAAGCCACCATAAAGTTACACATACAGTTTGTGCTGAAGTGGGCTCTTGGTAAGCATTGTGCTAAAACTCCACTACTAACCTGAATGGAAGGTTCTTTGTAATTTCACTGTTGGATTATGAAATTTACAGAAAGAAACAAACAGGGAGAGTCCTGCCTATAAATAAAGACAAAAGATTGTTTTGGTATATCTTGGAGTGCGAAGAGATACGCGCTGAATCATTCACCTAGGAGGCAAATTGGCATTGTGTCTGTCTCATGAAAAGAAAATCACATCCAGCCTGGCTGTAAAGCACTGCAAGATTCCTGAGTGAGCAAATCTCTACAAGATATGTAATTAGGTCTAGGCTTTGGATTGCATTTTATGATTTGATTTGATGTAATCATTTGTTTCCCACTTACTTTTGATTCTCTATGCCTTGTTAAATTTATAGTTGATTTTACTATGAAGAAATCTAAGTGCTGTGTGTTAGGCAGAGCGACGTTCTGGTAAACTGTGGTGTATACTGTTTCTTTGGAAGCAGCAAATTGGTTAATACTACAAGTTTCCAGTGGACCAGGCTAGATACTCCAAGGAGATGCTTGGAGAGCTCAGGGGCTGGAGTGTGCCTACTGTTAACCTGCACAGTAACAGCAGGGCGCGCAAGGCCTGGGGGGTGGGCGGGGAGTAGTGCTTGTGTTGCCCATGGCTCACAGCCCTGGCTCCCCCCGGGAAAGCATCACACAATGTCACAAAGCAGGTCAGTGGCAGAGCTTAAAATACAAACCTGACAAGACTCAGTTGTCATTCACAAGGCTGCATTAGACAGCCAGTGTAAAAGGGGAAAATCTGAATATTGCTGCTTCATGTACTGTACTGCTCTGAAAAGCAACATCAGAAGAATGGCACTGTGGACTGTCATGTTTACCTTTCAGTTTAGAAATGTTCCATTTATAAGTACTACTGTTTTTTTCCTCCTTTCTTTCCTGCTGACATTTCTACAATCTCAACAGGGGATTTGAGATTTAGATTTTTTTTATCTTGATGATGTACAAGGGAAATGGGAGCATAATTTGCTCTTTAGTTTTTAGACAAGGGAAAGGTTTATCTAATAAGAAGGGGGCATTTTTACATAGTCGCTTTTCAAAGTAGAACTGCATTTTAAGGGGAAGATGAGATGAAACAAAACCTTGCCACACTTCTTTGATACTTTAGAGACTAACCAATTTATTTGAGCATAAGCTGTCGTGAGCTACAGCTCACTTCATCGGAGCTTATGCTCAAATAAATTGGTTAGTCTCTAAGGTGCCACAAGTACTCCTTTTCTTTTTGCGAATATAGACTAACACGGCTGTTACTCTGAAACCCTCCTTTGATACTATTACCTTTTAGCAGCTCTTGAGTATAAAACTGGATTGGGAATAATCTACTTGAAAATACTAATGTCATCCAGCAACACGCAACATCAGAAAATCTACCCTTCCAGAATCAATTAGTTATTTATCTTCTTGCTTCATCTATCATAAAGTGAACTTTACAGAAAGAAGGGATCATCTTTAAAATTCATATCTATTTAAAAATGTTTGCAGCTCTGACCTTTATATTAGAGAAGCCTGGTTATTTGTTTTCATCTTTTGCGAATATCTGATTCATCGTAAGATTTTCTGATAAATTAGAGTTTTTTAAACAAACTCTGCACAATGCTGAGCAAAAATAGGTGGTATGTGTGGGGTGGATAGGGTGCGGAGGAGTTGAACTGTGACATTTTATAAATTATAAAGTTTTACCTACCTCTGGCTTGCATGAAGCGTTCCATGGAATTAAGTGATCATACTACTATATAATAACTTATGTATATTTTGAGTTAAATCAAGGAGTTTAATAAACTAGGCAGAATTAGCCTTAGAAAATATAGGCTTGAGGGACTTGATTAGCAGATCAATGCTCTATGATGAACGATAAGTAAATTATCAATGCTAATCAGTTGCGCATATGGGGACTAATCTGAAAAATGGGAATTCTTTTCTTTAAAAAAAATTCAGACAAAAGGGAAAAAAGAGTTTCATTCAAAATATTGCTGATTTTTTTTTAATGAAAAGAAAAAAAATCATTCAGATTCCTCCCCCACCCCCTTAAAAAGAGAAGAAAACAAGAGAGAAAGCTTGGAGAAGCAAACAAAAAATGCCAATGTTTCTTTTCAATTTCTTGTCAATTGATTCAAAATTAAAGTTTGTCATTTCAAGGGGAAAACTTCAAACAACACGAAAAATTGTTTGCAATATTTTTTTAACTAGGTGTATGTATGAAACTGCTCCTTTGCCAGCTGTATGACTGAAATTGAGGATTATCTATTACAGATGAAGACCTAAAGGTCAGGCTTAAAAATAAAGGGCCTATATCTCACCTCCTTGATGCCAATGGAGTTACACTGGTATAACACCAATGTCACAAAATGGAGAATTGGCATCACTTTATTACAGTGCTGTGATAAATAGTGATTTGCTCATGCATGAATATAATTCCCATAATGAAAATAGTCTGCAAGTGCTTCTTCAGAGTGACATAACAGCATCTTAGCACATACTTGGGGGAAATGCCACCCACATCAACAGGTGGGGGGAAATTGATGGGGCTGGTGGTAAAAGGGGGCCAGTCCCAGTAGCAAGGGAGGGAGACTTTGTCCAAGGGACAATAGGTAGCTCCTCTCCCTGGGAGTTTCTGGCTCCCATTGGCCAGCTGGGGGAGAGGAGTGCTCATTGACCAGCATTCCCCAACTCCCAGGATTTAGCTCAGTGCAAGGGCCATGTGGAACCTCTTTCGGCTCCGTTCCAGCAGAGATAAAAGACCTGGGATTTTGGTGATGGGCCCTGGGCTCATGTGAGAGGATGAGACCTTGTGTCCCCCACAGGCCAGTGCTCCCACCCTGCTGCACCTTTGTCCCTCTCACGGGGAGGAGGGTGCTAGGACTCAGAGAGCTGAGTCCTGGGATGTAGGCCAAGGAGAGCCATCCGGTATTATGGGTTACATGGTAAGAGCCCTATAACCACCTCACTGGAGCCAATTAAATATCTGGTATAGGTGAGTATGGGTGATTGGCAGACACTGCCCCTTCTCTGTGTTAAAGTTTAATAAAAGTTGTGGCCTGCTGCTTAATTCCATGCATGGGTCGGTCCTCAGTTTGCCACGGTGTCCATATCAATGGCACTTTGGAAGTGTCTTAGGTAAGATCTGCTGATATAAGCAAACTTCCCCTCCCCTACCTACACCCTCCCTGTCATTCTCTCTTCTGTGAGCTGAAGCTGACAAATTGGATGAAATAGTAATAACTGCTTAAGTGTATGGTTCCCTCCATGATGTCTAATACTATATATGAAAATGCCTCGTGCTTTTCAAAAGCACAAAGACAGTTTTGACCCTTTGTCACAGGGTGGTTCCCCTGAGAGTCCTCTGAGGCCTCAGTCACAGATCACAACCACTCCTTCACCACGACTATGCTTTATTGCAGTGGTTCTCAACCAGGGGTATGCAGAGGCTTTTCAGGGGGTAAATCAACTCATCTAGATATTTGCCTAGTTTTGAAACAGGCTACATAAAAAGCACTAGCGAAGTCAGTACAAACTAACATTTCATACAGACAAAATGAGAAAGGAAGCAATTTTTCAGTAATAGTGTGCGGTGACACTTTTGTATTTTTATATTTGATTTTGTAAGCAAGTATTTAGGTGAGGTGCAAGTTGGGGTACACAAGACAAATTAGACTCCTGAAAGGAGTACAGTAGTCTGGAAGGGTGGAGAACCACTGCTTGATTGTATTCTTTCAGCAGGCTGCAGCCTGTAGTGCTATGTACATGTATTTACATTCCATAGCCAGGTCATGGCCACTGACCTCTGGGAGCTGTGCCAGCAGCAGCCAGTCCTGCCTACCTCCGCCTTCCTTCAGGATCCCTGCCCTTCTTTCCTGTCAATTTATATAATCTCACCTGCTGGCATTGCTTCGCCTTCAATTAGCCCTTCAGTTGTAGCTTTGCTCTGTTAGCACCCTCTTTCAACTCCCTGTTATCCAATTAAGTCCCAATTAATATACATGGGTGGGTATTAGAGTGACAGTTTGCTGAGTTAGCTCCTGAGTCAGCATGCCCTGTTTCACCCTTTTAAGGGAAAAAAACACCCTAGAGTTTGTATTTAAAAAATATTCCTGCTCGAGGTAAAAGCTGCTTTAGCACAGAGTATTAAAGAGAGAGAGTACAATTGAATTGCTTGTTAAAGATCACATGGAATGGTATAAGAAAGTAGAAATACTTGTCTAAGATTAACAGTGTTGTCGTGCTGGAGATTATGTGGGAGTGGCCCTTATATGACATTATTACAAATATCCTAAAACTTTGTTGGAGTCTGTACTGTATAGGAATAAGATAGTATCCCTTTAAATAGTTTGTGAGCCCTGTAGCTCTCACTGCGTTCTATGTCTTAGGCCATATCTACACTATGAAAGTACTCTGATTTTGCAGAAGTTGATTTTTGGGAACAGATTGCACAAAGTCGAGTGCATGAGTCCACACTAAGCACATTAATTCAGCGGTGTGCATCCACAGTACCGTGGCAAGTGTCGACATTCTGAGCGGTGCACTGTGGGTAGCTATCCCACAGTTCCCGCAGTCCCCGCTGCCCATTGGAATTCTGGGCTGAGCTCCCAATGCCTGATGGGGCCAAAAATTTGTCGCGGGTGGTTGTGGGTAAATGTCGCCAGTCAACCTTCCCTCCCTCCAAGAAAGCAACAGCAGACAATCATTTCAAGCCCTTTTCCCTGGATTGCCCAAGCAGATGCCATAGCACAGCAAGCGTGGAGTCCGTTCAGCTCACCACAGCAGTTCTGATCATTGTAAACACCTCGCGCATTATCGTGCAGTTTATGCAGAACCAGCACCTGAAAAACCAGGCGAGGAGGCGATGGCAGCACGGTGATGAGTCCTGGGAAACAAACACAGAGTGGTGGGACTGCATAGTGTTGCAGGTTTGGGATGATTCCCAGTGGCTCCGAAACTTTCGCATGCATAAGGGCACTTTCATGGAACTTTGTGACTTGCTTTTCCCTTCCCTGAAGTGCAAGAATACCAAGATGAGAGCAGCCCTCACAGTTCACAAGTGAGTGGCAATAGCCCTATGGAAGCTTGCAACGTCAGACAGCTACTGGTCAGTCGGGAATCAATTTGGAGTGGGCAAATCTACTGTAGGGGTTGCTGTGATGCAAGTAGCCAACGCAATCATTGAGCTGCTGCTATCAAAGGTAGTGACTCTGGGAAATGTGCAGGTCATACTATATGGCTTTGCTGCAATGGGATTCCCTAACTGTGGTGGGGCTATAGACGGAACGCATATCCCTATATTGGGACCGGACCACCAGGGCAGCCAGTACATAAACTGCAAGGGGTACTTTTCAATGGTGCTGCAAGCACTGGTTGATCACAAGGGAAATTTCACCAACATCAATGTGGAATGGCTGGGAAAGGTTCATGATGCTCACATCTTCAGGAACTCTGGTCTGTTTAAATGGCTGCAGGAAGGGATTTACTTCCCAGGCCAGAAAATAACTGTTGGGGATGTTGAAATGCCTATAGCTATCCTTGGGGACTGAGCCTACCCCTTAAAGCCCTGGCCATACACAGGCACCCTGGACAGTAGTAAGGAGTTGTTCAACTATAGGCTGAGCAAGTGCAGAATGGTGGTAGAGTGTGCATTTGGATGTTTAAAGGGTCGCTGACGCAATTAACTGACTCGCTCAGACCTCAGTGAAACCAATTCCCCCTTATTGCTGCTTGCTGTATGCTCCACAATCTCTGTGAAAGTAAGGGGGAGACATTTATGGCAGGGTGGGAGGTTGAGGCAAATCGCCTGGCTGCTGAATATGAGCAGCCAGACACCAGGGCGGTTAGAAGAGCACAATGAGAAGTGCTGCGCATCAGAGAAGCTTTGAAAACCAGTTTCATCACTGGCCAGGGTACTGTGTGACACTTCTGTTTGTTTCTCCTTGATGAAAACCTGCTCCCTTGGTTGCCGCTAAATTCCCTGTAAGCCACCCGCCCTCCCGCCTTAGATCACAGCTTGCTTGCAAAGGAAATAAAGTCACTATAGTTTAAAAAATGTATTCTTTATTAATTGATTATAAAAATAGGGAGATAACTCACAAGGTACCCCAGGTGGGGTGTAGGAGGAGGGTAGGAGGGAAGGAAAAGGCCACTTTAAAACTTCTTGAATGACAGCCTTCTGTTGCTTGGGCTGTCCACTGGGGTGGAGTGGTTGGGTGCCCGGAGCCTCCCCCCCGGCGTTCTTGGGCGTCTGGGTGAGGAGGCTATGGAACTTGGGGAGGAGGGAGGGCAGTTAAACAGGGGCTGCAGCGGCAGTCTGTGATTCTGCTGCTGTTCATGAACCTCCACTAGACGCCTGAGCATGTCAGTTTGATCCTGCAGTAGCCCCAGTGTTGCCTCATGCCTCCTCTGATCTTCCTGCCATCACCTCTCCTTATGTTCATCGGCCGCTTTCCTGTACTCTGCTATTGTGTCCCTCCGTTCTGCTGAGCTCTGTCAGTGCTGGACGACTGCATGAGCTCAGAGAACATTTCATCGTGTGCGTTTTTTTCGCCGCCTTATCTGAGATAGCCTTTGGGACAGAGAAGGGAGGCTTGAAACATTTGCAACTGCTGGAGGAAAAAAAGAGAGTGAAGTATTTTAAAAGATACATTTTACAGAACAATGGCTATACTCTTTCACGGTGAACAACACTGTTCACATTACATAGCATATGTGATTTCGGTACAAGGTCACATTTTGCCTCTTATAGTGAGTGCCTGCGGCTTTGGTGTTAGAGATCACACACGCAGTGCCGGGCAACTGAATTCGGCTTGCAGGCAGCCATGGTAAGCCATAGTCTTTTGGCTTCTGCAACCTTCATAACAGCAGTGCCCTCCTCTCCCATACCAAACAAAGCACGTTGAGTTGGCCATTTAGTGCGGCAGTTTTCCTGTTAACGTGCAGCAGCAGAAACCAAACTAACCCCCCGCCCGATCAAATTCTCTGGGATGATTGCTTTACAAGAAGGCCAATGGCATTTTGGGATGTATAAGTAGGGGCATTGCCAGCAGATTGAGGGACGTGATTGTTCCCATCTATTTGACATTGGTGAGGCCTCATCTGGAGTACTGTGTCCAGTTTTGGGCCCCACACTACAAGAAGGATGTGGAAAAATTGGAAAGAGTCCAGCGGAGGGCAACAAAAATGATTAGGGGACTGGAACACATGACTTATGAGGAGAGGCTGAGGGATCTGGGGATGTTTTGTCTTCAGAATTGAAGAATGAGGGGGGATTTGATAGCTGCTTTCAACTACCTGAAAGGGGGTTCCAAAGAGGATGGATCTAGACTGTTCTCAGTGGTAGCAGATGACAGAACAAGGAGTAATGGTCTCAAGTTGCAGTGGGGGAGATTTAGGTTGGATATTAGGAAAAACTTTTTCACTATGAGGGTGGTGAAACACTGGAATGCGTTACCTAGGGAGGTGGTGGAATCTCCTTCCCTAGAAGTTTTTAAGGTCAGGCTTGACAAAGCCCTGGCTGGGATGATTTAGGCATGGATTGGTCCTGCTTTGAGCAGGGGGTTGGACTAGATGACCTCTTGAGGTCCCTTCCAACCCTGATATTCTATTATTCTATGATTCTACCCCTCACCCCACTGCATGGCTGGTATCAGGGAAGATCCCTGCTAGCCAAACGCAAACAGCTCAGGGCCAATGCCCCCCTTCCCCCCACACACACACACTATGTGGCTAACTGCGGGGAGGATTTCTTTTAGCCACAGGCAAACAGCCCAGTAGGAACGGCCACCTCTGAATGTCCCCTTAATTAAATTCCCCTATTTCAACCAGGTTACCATGAACAGTATCACTCTCCTGAGGCTAACACAGAGATAAAGAAAGGATGTTGCTTGAATGCCAGCAAACAGCGGGACCATACGCTGCCAGGCTTTGTCATGCAATGATACCACATTACTTGCTACTAGCATGGCGTGGTAAAGTGTCCTACCATGGAGGACGGACTAAGGCTGCTCTCCTCAGAAACCTTCTGCAAAGGCTTTTAGAGTACCTCCAGGAGAGCTTCATGGAGATATCCCTGGAGGATTTCCGCTCCATCTCCAGACACGTTAACAGGCTTTTCCAGTAACTGTACTGGCCACGAATGCATCCCAAGTCCTCAGGGCTACTTAATCATTAAAAAACACTTGCTTTTATATCATGTATTATATTTAAAAAGGTACACTCACCAGAGGTCCCTTTCCTGGCTTCGTTGGGTTGGGAGGGTATTTCGGTCAGGGTGATAAAAAGATCCTGGTTGTCGGGGAGAACGGTGTGCTGTGTGCTCTCCTCAAGCTTGTCTTCCTCCTCCTCATCTTCCCCATCCGCAAAATCCTCAGGCATGGCACAGAGTACCCCATCGTCGGAGTCCACGGACAGGGATGGGGTAGTGGTGGCGGCCCCCCCCTAGAATTGCATGCAGCTCAGCGTAGAAGCAGCATGTCTGGGGCTCTGTCCCGGAGTGTCCGTTTGATTCTTTGGTTTTCTGGTACGCTTGTCTGAGCTCCTTAAGTTTCATGCGGCACTGTGTTGCGTCCCTGCTGTAACCTCTGTCCCTCATGGCCTCGGAGATTTTTTTGAAATGTTTTGGCATTTTGCCTTTTGGAATGTAGTTCTGATAGCACGGATTCCTCTCCTCCTACAGCGATCAGATCCAGTACCTCCCAGTCCATGCTGGAGCTCTTTTTCGATTCTGGGACTGCATGGTCACCTGTGCTGATGAGCTCGCCTGGCCAAACAGGAATGAGATTCAAAAGTTCCTGGGGCTTTTCCTGTATACCTGGCCAGTGCATCCAAGTTCAGAGTGCTGTCCAGAGCAGTCACAATGGGATCGCTCCCGAAGGCCAATACCTTTGAATTGTGTCCACACTAATCTTAATTCGAAATGGTGATGTCGATTTCAGCGCTAATCCCCTCATTGGGGAGGAGTACAGAAATTGGTTTTCAGAGCTCTTTATGTCGAAAAAAATGGCTTCGTTGTGTGGACGGGTGCAGGGTTAATTCGATTTAACGTTGCTAAATCCGACATAAACTCATAGTGTAGACCAGGCCTTAGAAGCCAATAAAAAACCAGTCGGAGCAGCAGTATATATGTAGCTAGGCCTGGAATGTTTGTATTTAGTTAGTAAACATGGCTATTTGTGACCCAACCATGTCCATGTTATTTTTACCTGTTGTTGTTGTTTGTTGAATAAAGAGTAAAAGACGCAATTGAAACATGAACCCTCCACTGTAGAAATCTAAATTTATGAGATTCCTAATCAGGTTCTTTTGTCTACTTCCACTAGTAAAAGCTCTTACACATAAAAGATAGTATCTTCTGTTACCCACTGGTAATGGAAAAGCTAATGGATCAAGTGCAGAAATAACAAGGCCATTTCTTTTAATTAAAACATTCATATATTCTGAGATGTCTCTAGAAACATGAAGACTGATAAAGATTTTAGCCTCACACAGCTGAATTCTTATCTTTTGGTTTCAAGATGTTAGTCTTGTTCCCCGCTAAGCTTCCTCAAAGTAAAGATGGAAACAATTATTTTTCAACTATGCTTAAGTTAAAGCTTTTCCTTCCATGCAGATTACTTCTAAAGATAAAGATGAATTGAGCACTGAAGATTAATTATCTATTCAATTTGCTTCTCAATTATATTTTCTATTTGTAACATTCTGTATAATTTATGGGTTTCAGAGTAGCAGCCATTTTAGTCTGTATTCGCAAAAAGAAAAGGAGTACTTGTGGCACCTTAGAGACCTTATGCTCAAATAAATTTGTTAGTCTCTAAGGTGCCACAAGTACTCCTTTTCTTTTTGTATAATTTACGCTCATGATTTATATGCCATAGTCAAGAAATAGGGTTTGTTTTCTATCCAAAGGTTATTTTGTAGATTTCTTTATTCTAAGGTTTCATTTTTTAAAAAAATATGGTAGTTTTGCTTGCGATACTTGGACCTGATAATTGCTATCCAGCTTCTTGTTTGGATACATTTTGAAACTGCAATCAATTTAAAAAAAAACTGCAATCAATTTTAAAAAGATATGGCCCCACTGACGTTTTAAACATCATTTGATAAGTGCTTTTTATTGCTAAAAGTTTTAGAAACCAATAATCCCAAAGAAGACTCTATTGAGAAGAAGGATTTACTAGAACTAATTTTACACATAAAAGTCCTAAGTAACAGACATTTATTCCCTAATATCAGTAAAATAGGTTGTGAAGAAATGAGTTGCTCCAGTTCTGGAGGGACAACAGAGAATTTTCTGTACACTTTTCCATGCACAGGGAAGACAAAGGATTCAGTAGTCATCAGGTGTGTTGTTGTTGTTGTTGTTGTTAATTAAATCCTTTCATCCTAAAATTAACCTTTAGGGGAACTGCACTTTTTGAAGATATTCTGGTACAATGATTGTCATGAGCCAAATCAACCATATTTATTTGCTTGAAACATTTATTGCTGCTTGAATTTTTCTATCCTCAGCTTCCAGATACTATGTCTTGTTACGTTTTGTCTGATACATTAAAAAGCCCTGTAATGTCAGATACCTTTTCCTGGAATGGACTTTAATTAAGTTGCATCTTAACCCTTCCTTGGACAAGCTAAATAGTTTGAGATCCTTTTGTGTGTCATTGGAAGGCATCTCTTGTAACCCTGGAATCATTCTTGTAGTTCATCTCTTGTAGCTCATTTTTCAATATCTTATATGGACATTATAACTGGACCCAGTATTCTGGTGGTAGACTCAGAACTGCAGAATACAAAGACAGCATTGTCTCTTTACTCTTATTGCCTCAGAGGTGCAAGCAGCATATACTGTAATAAACCAGAAATGATCGAATGGAACCTGTTGCAATTTTAATGTTGTGCACTGTTCAAGCACTGAGAGGCTAAGTACTTTAATTAGTACTTTAATTAGTGCTTCTGGGAGAGGAGTACAATGGGCTTGAAGACTGAGCCCAAATCTTAGGATGATAAAAGCTGTGAAATAGAATATCGGAGATAAACAGTTTCAATTACTTTTTTATCCCCAAAGCAACAACTGACAAATGCATTGAGGACACGTGTACACTGTTCCTGCTCAGTCCTATTTAAATTAGGATGAGATGGTTTAAAAGCAGCCCAGGGGCTTGTTAAAAACAAATATCATGGCATTTTATACATCATAAACTTAATGTATCTCATTAGGCAAACAGTTGAGAAATGCAGACAAGGAAACAGTGCACTTAGATGAAAGAGTCCTAAGCACTCTTGAGCCAAATGCTTAGCTGGGATGACTTCAGTGGAGCTATGCTGATTTACAACAGCTGAGGATCTGGCCCTCTGAGTTAAGTGGGCAGAAGTGCTGGACTGTTTGCAGTTTCAGTACAAGACTACTTGAGGCAATATCAGTTGTGTACTGTGAGACCTGAGCTCAATTAAGACTCAGAGGATCAGCAAGAAACTCCTTGCTTAGCAGAAGGGAGACTCGAAGTTGAGGAACATTGGATGGTAAATCTTAGAGGGAGCTTTAAGATGTCTTACAGGTAGTTGACCACTAGGGGAGTCTCTTGCTGGCAAATCCCACCCGGGCCCCTGGCTACATTGACTTAGTTGGGTGAGGAACTGATGCAGTACTGCTGCACAAAGAGGACTGGGATTCCAAAGAGACCTTGAAGGGGGGACACATCCCTGCAGAATGTAGATATCAACATAGCTGTCTAGGAGGTAATGGAAAAGAGGAATAGGAGAGAGAACTGGGCAGTGCACTGCTGACTGGGTCCTCCCAGCCTCCACCTTATACGGGGTAGCAGAAGGACCATTGGCTCCACAGCCTGGGGGAAAGACTCTTTTCCTCCGCTTCACCGATTCATCTTCCCAAGGCCCGGCCCAGGTACGCAGCTGGGCAGCAGGCAGAGGGCTTTCTACTTAATGCAGGTTTCCCTGTGATTCTTTTTGCACATACAGGCAGGGACGAGCTGATGTAATGTTAAGAGGACCAATTTCACGCTTCTTGAAACACTCTGTTCCCAGGGACTCCTCCTGCAATTCTTCATGACTTCAGATGGAATTCGGCTCAAGGGCAGTTCAGCATTCAGGATTACTGGTTTTTTGCCTTTTATTTGAATCCTGTGAACAAAGTGGAAGATTAGGGTGTGTTTGTTGGGGAAGTCGCTATTTCCTATGTGCTTTGAATGCCAAAACTGTGCAAATTTCTTCCCTCTTTTTGCTTCCAGGAGTAGGTTGTCCCGTGGCATTGGAACAATGTTTATAGTGGGGTGCTGAGAGCCATTGAACAAAACTGTAAACCCTGTATATAATGGAAACCACTTCAAGCCAAGCGGTACTGCCGCATTGTTGGGTTGTCTTGTAAGTTGCACTCACCTAGCTCCCACTGACTTTAATAGAAGTTACTGACAGCACGATCCATCCTTACTCCTAAAATTTCATTAATTCACAAATATATCTCAGCTCACACATGCACTCTCTCTCACAGACATGCACACACAGAAGTTTTCTGTATATCAAAGTAAGGTGTTCCTTGTGGGACTGGAAGATTATAATATTGTTTCAGTTTGAATATTAGTACAGTAGTATATACTATTCCAGCTGGTTTTTCAATACTAGTGATATTTCATTAAGATTTCAATGATGACACTCACATATACAAAGGGAAAGCCTATGGAATCTTCTATCCCACATTGTGTAGTAAGTGTTAAGAAATACTGTTTTTGAATAGTTACCAGGAGGGCTAATCGCTACCTATTTTAGGCAGAGAATACAAAGAATGTGATTGTGTTTGCACAGCACCTATCACAATGAGTGCCTGGTCGACTACAATAACTAATAGGTAGTTGTTAAATCTCCATGGAAAATGCCTCTCATTTCTACTTTGATCTGTCTCATTTTTGATAGAGCAACTTTGTAACACTGAACTACAAAAAAATTGTGGGGGAAAGGCCATTCACATTTTTAAGTTCAGCTCAGTGAGAAGAGAAATTTTATCTGGAAGGCAATAGATCAGGTCTGAAAACTTCTTCTCTGTGTAAAAATTCATTCACAGCAGAGGTAGGCTTCTTTCATAGTGATATGTGTGCTGTTACATATCAATGAATGGGATGTTGACTTCTCTTGGCTAATCAACATTCTTCTTTCATTCTTAGGACGAGAGAGCCATGAAGGAAAATGATGCAGTTGTGTTGCAAGAGATGAAACTCTGATTAACTAAGGGCACAAGTTTACTGGCAATATTAAAGCGCTGCCGTGGCTTGTGTAGTTGCAGCATAGCGCTGGGAGAGAGCTAAAAAAACCACCTCCATGAGGTGTGTAGCTACCAGCACTGGAAGCTGGTGCACGGTCTACACTGGCACGTTACAGCGCTGAAACTTGCAGCACTCAGGGGGTGTGTTTTTTCACACCCCTGAGCGAGAAAGTTGGAGTGCTGTAAAGTGCCAGTGCAGACAAGCTCTAAGACACTAAGGTATAGCTGAGGCCTGGCCTGACATGAGAAATCAACACATGGAGGGAGGCCTCATTTCTTGGAGGATAGAATTATGGAGGGAAACAGATAATTAGGTTGAAGTAAATAGGTCAATAGGCTAAAAAAGACACAATGTCTGAGCCAGTTAAGACAAGAGGGAGAAGACGCAGGGGACCATTTATTAGCAACGGACAAGATAAACTACGAATGTAAAGAGAAGGTTGAGTATGCTGCACAGGGATTGGTTCCTGCAAAGTGACCAAGCCAATCAAAACATGTTTTTGTAATGTATAGTAAATGCAATGAGAGAGGGTATGTCAAAGGAGAGGGTTTCTGTGTAACTTTGGATGTGCGGTATTCCATATACCCATCCCCTATGCTTGAGTCTGATCAGCTCCGTATAGCTTTGTTCTATGCCAAATAAAGGAACCTGAGTGATGAAATCTGGAGTTGAAGTGAGTGTTTTGGATCCCCTAGAGAACTGGATGAAGTGTTCTCCCAGAGCTGGACAAAGTTTTCTGGATAAGCCGAGTGGACAAGGTCTCAGAGGGAATCCCAACAAAGTGTTTACTCACTGATACCTTCTAAATAAAGATACTGTATCTAGGTATAACTTTAAATAAGGAACCATTACATGAACAAGAGGCACTTATTGTAAATATCTATCTTGTGCTCATGAAGGAGGGACAGATGCTGTTCACTCTAGGTTGTTTTATTGATTCATAAAACTGAATAACAAGAGAATTTTAAAAAAAGAAAAGGAGTACTTGTGGCACCTTAGAGACTAACCAATTTATTTGAGCATGAGCTTTCGTGAGCTACAGCTCACTTCATCGGATGCAAGTAGCTGTAGCTCACGAAAGCTCATGCTCAAATAAATTGGTTAGTCTCTAAGGTGCCACACGTCCTCCTTTTCTTTTTGCAGATACAGACTAACACGGCTGTTACTCTGAAAAGAGAATTTTAGTTAACATGTTGCTATCACGTATATCACTTTTCTGAAGACTCCAGAGAAACTGAAAAATAGCAATGTGAATACAACTGTTGGTAATGTGGCTTTTTAATAGGGTACCAGGCTGGGAGTCAAGGGGCTTGGATTCTATTCCCAGCTCTGCCACTGAACTGCTGAGTGAGCCTGGGTGAGTCACTTCAATTCTCTATGCCGCTGTTTCACCTCTCACCTTTTTTTTTTATCTGTTCAAATGTTAAGCTGTTGGGGGCGGAGATTGCCACTATTGTATAGTGCACAGGAAAATGAGGCAGTAATCTCAGTTGGGACTGTAGGTGTCACTTTAAGGCAAACTGTAATAATAAGGCTATGAACACAAGGTACTCTATGCTGTCATATACACTCAGCGCTCATCTACACTTACAGTGCTACACCGGTGCAGCTGTGCTGCTGTAGTGCTTAGTGAAAACTCTATCTATGCCAACAAGAGATTCTCCCATTGGCACAGTTAATCCACCTCCCCAAGAGGCAGTAGCTGTGCCAATGGGAGAAGCCATCCTGGTGACATAGCACTGTCTATCCTGAGAGTTTTTGTCATATAACCACACCCCTAAGCAACATAGTTGCTGTTTTTCCTTTCTTTGGTCATAGAATCAACTCAATTTTTCATTCACTCTTTGATGGGCAAAAGCTATTTTGTTCTTTCCCAGAAACTCTTTCCTCTTCACTGGAGCTGTGTGAAATGAAACCGTTTTAGTCCATCAAGTGGATTGACAAATTCTTCTTTGGTTTTGGTGCACATGGGTTTACACCTCCTGAATATTATTTGAAGTTTGAATGAGTCCCAAAACTGCAACTACAGCTCAGCTGAAAAGAGGCAGGTTTACTTGGTTTTGGATCAAGAACATGGTAAGTTGTTTACAATTACAATATATGGTTTCACCTGAAGCCATAAATCAGGCCCTGAAATCTGTGGAGTTGGGGGGGGGGGTTCACCTGGAAAGAGTGAACTGACCCCCAAGTGTGCTCTAAATACATTGTAATCTTGTCTGTAATGATCACAAACCTTGACAAACCTTTCAGTGATACAGAGCAAAGCCTAAACAATAGTAAGTAAGTTAGAAGGGAATTCTATGTGAAAGAGGGAAACAGTCCTGTAATGTTGAATTGTATAAGGTAGTGAGAAGGTGAAGCACTTCTGCTAACTGTGTCTGGAAACATCTGGTTTGGAAACAACTGTGTTTGAAAACTGTTTGGAAACATCTGAGCGTGCTCAGACATTTAACAAACATGCCAACATAGTCATTCCAAACAAATAAATTGATGCCTATTCTTACACATAGAGCATTGGGACAAGCAGACAAAAGCTCCTTTTATACCTGTAATTTGAAGAGAGTAAAGTCAACATCAAATCACATTGTAAATGATGGAGGTTATAAGAATACTACTGGTCACAGTAAGAGCTGGGTTAAATGTTTTGGGCAAAATCTTTTGTGCCAAAAAATGCAGTTTTAGGTCAACTGAAGCATTTCTTGTATTTGCCAAATTGTTTCAGTTGAAAGCAAACAAACAACATTTTTAATAGAAATATTTTATTTTGGAACTTTCAAATCAAAACATTTCAATTCAAAATGATTTTTGCATTCAGAATTTTACTTCAATGTTATTTTTATAAGGAACTTTTAAAAAAACAAACAAAAAACCCTCAAAGACAAACAAAACCTTTTAAATTAAATGAAATATTTAGTAGACCCAAAATTTAATTTTACAATGTTTTGGTTTGGCCAGCAAACTGACAAGTCAGAGTTATTCACACACTCGTCACCATACCCTGATGATGGAAATCTGGGTCTTTCATAAGGTCAGCATCTAATATTTGAGTCACATGGTATTTTCAAAGCCCTGCAGGCACATAGAAAAGGATTATTTAAACAATAATAACTAATTATAATGGAATTTTATGTACATGGCATCAAGGGCCTAATCCTGCTCTCACTGAGTTCAATAGAACAGGCGCAATTTACTTCATTAGGAGCAGAATCAGAACCAAAATTATTTTAGTGTATGGATTTTTTTTAACCTGTGCTTTCCTATAGCATTATCACAGCCTTAGTGAGGTACCTGTGCAATAAATATAGAATGTAATAAGAATCGTACTGAAAAGGTCTCTTGTCCTGCAGTACATCAATAAGTAGAAAAGCAAAAGCAGTAAAGAAGTGGCACAATCCCATCCCCCTTTTTTAAATATTATGGAAAATAGATTAGTTTTAAAAGCCTGTGGCAGGGATACAAAGAAAAGGCAGTTGTTCTTGTTAGAAGTTTACCATTTGAGCCCCACCTGGGTTGGAGAGAGGGCTTACAGCTCCTTTGTGTTAATCAGTATGAGAAATTTAGTGTTGTGCTGTGCAGCAGATAAAGGAGAATGGAAACAGACCTAAATTCCTTCTGTGTTCTTAAATGCTTCTATGTCCAGAGCATCTACTTAGAGAACATGCAGACAATGGTTAGCACCATATTGTCTAGGCCACAGTTTCTCAACCATTAAGGTGTGTCAGGAGGTCGGGCTGTATAGTTATGGACAAAAGGGCCACTTTTTTACTATGTTCATATAGTGCCACTCCAGTGGGCTCCTTGGCTATCACAATAGAAATAACATGAGACAGTACCTCCCCAATCAGTACCTCCCTTTACCACTACCCTGTACCCACTCATCTGGCAATGCTTATTTATTGTTAGCTTTTTATTCTTTATTCTGGTTTTATAAAGTAGGCAAACTAGAAATATATGGGTATGAAGGATTGTGGGCTGTAAAGAATTTGGGTGACAATAAGACCTTGGTGCTCTGGGTAGAGCTGGAGAAGATTTGAGATGCCCTGATGGATTCTACTGAAGGTCTGGAATGCTTTCAAAGAAACTTAGAGCTGGAAAAAAGTTAAATATAGTTAAGAATTTTACATGCAAACCCAATTTCAAACTAAGAAAATATTGGGACTTGTTCCTGAAAGCAGTGGGAATCTTCCCCCTGAAAATAACCAGCTGCACATTTCAGTATGACTCATCCATTGGGGAGACATTTTTGAGCCCATAACATGATACAATTCTTGTCACAATTTAAAAAAAAAGTGTAATTACTGACAATAAAAGAACTTGGTCTGCTGTTCTTGGAACTTGATCACACACAAGTTACTCCTGCCCTAAGGCTAGACTAACTGATGTACCTTTGAAAAATTCTCCCTGCAAGTCCTCTCCTGACATCAGTTGTTGCTCTTGTGAACTGTTCGAAGGAAAGGTCTTTGACAGTACAAAGAGAATTAATGTATTCTTTTTGACATGCAGGAATAAATTTCCATAAACTGAACTGGTTGAAAGAAAAGTAAGAGTTGGGAAGTTGTTTCAGCTTCCCTGCCTGCCTGAAAAAAAAGGGAAGGGGGAGGAGAATAATGATTATGCGTCTTTGCAAAGTGCTTTGAGTCTTGTAGATGAAGAGCTATATAAGTATATAGCTACTGATTAACTGTTCATCATTATTAACAACAGTAACTTACAAAAGTTATAGAAACTTGCAAAGCAGTATAAAAGTGATTTACCATTCGAAAGAATGGGAAATGTGTGGCTAAATCTCTTGCACTGCTTTGAGTACCCCTTCCTTAGCACAAAAATGAGCACAGAGAGCCAAACTCTGTGATGACAAACCAGCGTAAAGCCACAGTAATTCCATTGACCTTACTGACTGTAGAAGAGTTCCTCTGGATTTCCACTGGTAATCTAGAATGGAGTTTGGTCCAGCATCTGTCAGCATGTCTTACGTTAGAATTTCAAAATCTACCTAAATTATAGAATAATTGGTGAATACATCCAAAGTCACTGGTTATGGAACAATATCAAGAAATCCTTCTCAGGCTTGAAAATGAAACTTCTCCCTCCCCAAAAATCAAACCTAGCTGTCTCCCTACTATATATTTGAACATAAGAGATCAGCATCACCCCTTCTCCACCATTCCTGTCTCCAGCTTCACTCCAAACCCTCTGCGTAGTCCTGTCTGCATGCAGCAACATGTGAAGGGGCAGCCATTGGAAGCAAGAAACTGATGTGCTGCAAAGATAGCCCCTTCGAGGAGGTCAGTGATTCATGCACAAAAGCTTTTCCTTCTGCACAGATCCAGGAGAGGAGACTATTTGTATCTAGGTAAGCTAGCCTGAATAATAAAAGCTATTTTTTATTATATCATGAGGGAAAATGGCTCATCCTGTACTTTTTTATATAGTACATGATGTCCAAACAGAAGACTGTTTACTCTGGAACAGTTAAAATTGTTTACTTGCAAATTATGATAAAGCGTGTTATTTTCTCAGCTATATAGTGCTGCTTGTCCTTGATCACTGGTGTGTGCGCTCTCTATTTCTAGTCATCTCCAGGGAGACTGGTAAGTAGATTTTATAATTCCAGCGAATTCTGAATTCAGACATTGTTCTACCAATTCAATCTTCTCTACCATCCCCTCACAGTGTATTATCACCAGGAGCGTCTTTAGTCATTTTGCCAGGGTGGAAAATTCCCTTCCCCGCTCCTTCTGCCCCTCAGCTGAGCCAATAAACGGAGCAAAAATGGCTGGCCAATCACAGTGTGAAGGGATTGGGGGGAAAGCCAAGCAGCACAGTAGTATGGAACCCCAATGAATTTGGTACCCCGGGTGACTGCCCTGCTCACCTGCCCCTAGAACAACCCTGTCATGAAGATAGTATGGGAAGGTTACAGTATTTAACAACATAGCCTTAATCGGCTAAAACCCACATTAGTGATTAGCAAACATCAAAGAGTTCAGAGGTTCAGTTTAGAAGCTTCACTGAACATGATTAATCTGAAAATCTAACTGGAATATTCAAGAGAAGAAATATTCTCATGAGATTTACGTAAGCAGCTTGGTACTGGATATCTCTTTTGAGTACCCCTTTCTGCCCTTTAAATGCCAATTCTTCAGGTGGTGAAGATGGAACAATCCTACTATGATCTGAAGATGTGGTGATAGGGATAGGTCACAGAGGTCTTGGGCTCTTCAATCTCTATTGTGGTGGACCAGGGATAACAGGCAGGTACTGGTTGTTGGTTGACGATCTCCATCTGTGACTAATGAAGATCAGATGTCCATACTAATTTTTTTAGGAAGAATATTAATAAAATGAATTTTGTGTCGGTTTAGATAATGTTCTCTGTAACCTGTTTCACAGTTCAGCACTACTGAAGTGAAATGGCTTGGTAACTGGCACCCTGAAATCCTTGAAGGCTTAAACTGACCAAGGTACTCAGTGCTGAAGAAACAAGTGGCATCATCACTTGGCTCCAAACCGAGCTGAACTGTTGTACAATCTTAATACCAATTGTATTGGCACCACAGCCATTTTGAAGGGAGACCCTATCTTTTTTAAAAGAGTCCTAAATCTGTCAGAAAGGAGTCTATACCTCTGAGACTTGATAAGTCCCAATGCATAACTGGATACAGCTCTCCTCAAGGCCAAATGATAGCAAGATATGGATGAGCAGTGAAGCTAGTGACTAGTCTGGATCTATAATGAGGAATAATCTATTGTTTTGTGTTATAGATTGTTGATATTACAGGTGTGTGGGGGGATAGGAGGGGGAAGGAAGATGTGAGGATGTTTGTCTTCTTACCTTAAATCTGTAGCAGGAAGTCAGGCAGGATAGGGATAGGGAAGGTTCTAGAAAGGCACTCTAGAAAGAGAAGATTGAAGGATAGTGCTATTTCAGAAACACTGGAGTAGCCATATTGGATCAGACCAGTGCTCCATCCAGATGGAGATCGTCAACCAACAACCAGTACCTGCCCTGGTCACAGCAAACCAGTGCTCATTCTCAGGGGCAGTGTTTTAGGAGCCAAAGCAGGAGCTATAGGTTCTGGGTGTACCAGGAAACCCAGCATAATGCAGGTGGGGGCACCTAGGTGTGGTGTGGGCTAGAGAAGGAGCAGGGCTGGAGGATCAGTGATGTCAGATCTGCTAGCTCTCTTCCCACCACTGCCCAATGGAGAGGGCAAGCCTTTCAGCCACAGTGACTGCTACAGCATAGTATAATAGTTCCAGTGTCACCTGGTGGGCTTAGGAAATAATTCTTCATGCTTTCTCTTCTCTAAATCAGCAGTTTCTGAAGTGTGGGGGGATGCCTCCTTGGGCAGATACAGATAGACATGGACTCACCTCTTAATTGTTTTTCAGTTTCAATTAAAATAATAAAATAAAAACATTAAGTTTCTAGCTGTTATGATTGTGAAAAAAACCTTGAAAATGTGATCTGAGTGTAACTGATATAGTGAGGCATGTCTGAATTTGCAGAGAGCCTTAACCAATAGCTCTGAGAGCTCATTTCAGTGAGCGCTAATTAAAATGCCAGTAATATCACCATTAATATCATCCCTAGAATCTATTTCACTTCTCTAGGCATATAGGAAAAGAGAAATGGTTTCATATTGTGATCTGCACAATCTAGGTCTGACTGAAAATTTTGGGTAGTCATTTTACAACACACAGTAAGGTTGAATCAGTTTCATTTTCCTGAAGTGGGCTCTGCTTTAAAAAGTTTGGAAATTGCTAGTTTCAGTCACCTTTTTATCTAGTAGATGCTCTCTATCTATCCAGCACCTTTAGACCTTTTAAACGTTTTTTCCTTTGATATTTCATTCACCAGCAGGAATGTGTGATATTCAGAGAGGCAGAGCTCTGTGTGGTATTTTGATATATGCTAGTTATTAGACATGTCTTGTTTTTGAAAAATGAAAATGTGGCAAATGTTTCTACTGATTTCATTTCCCTGGTATTTTACAGTGCTCCAGTTGTTCCTCAAGTCAGCATGTGGAGGTTTGAATGATCCAGATAGAAATCTCATCTCCATTGTTCATATAACATTTTATTCTTTTATCTAGTGTTTCATTTTTATTTATTATGGGCTAAGTCACCCCTGTGCCGAGGGCCAGCATGCAACCAGTGTTTCTTGGTGATTCAGGAGCCTTGTACTGTCCCTCTGCACAGGGCTGATAATTGTCCTAGATGCACAAGTGTGTGCGCGTGTGTGTGTATAACTATATAATGAGTAGTCCAAAAGAAAGGAGTAAGCACTGTGCTTATCAAGAAGTATATTCAGGATCAGGTTCAACATATGTTTAATTTTGTTACTTTGTTATACCTGATCTTGAATATAGTTCTCAATAAGCGTCATGCTGATTCCTTTCATTTAGATTACTCATGGTAGCTAGCAGTGTTCCCTCTAATTTTTCCCACCCATGTGCCGAATGAATTTTGTTATTTGCACCAATGTGGAGGTGATATGTGACACATCACCTTCATATTGGTGCACATAACAAAATTCATGTGACGGGGTGGGGCCGAGGGGTTCGGAGTGTGGGAGGAGGCTCAGGGCTGGGGCAGAGGGTTGATGTGCGGGGGGAGTGAGGGCTCTGTCTGTGAGTGCGGGCTCTGCGGTGGGGCATTTGTCAAGGCCAGAGAGAAGGAAGTTGCTGTCATTGATCCATGAGATGATGAGAGCCAAGACAAGATCTTTAGCTGTGTGGATGGATAGGGAAGGCCCTATCTTAAAGATGTTAAGCAGAAAGAATCAACAATATTTAGACACAGCCTGGGTGTTAGGGCCCAGGCGGAGGTCCAATTTAAAGAAGACACTTAGGTTCTGGACCTGAGTGATAGGTAGAGGGTGCTATTTACAGTGATCAAGAGTGGAGGTAGTGGGGAGGAGTTGGGATGAAGATGAAGTGCTCTGTTTTAGCCATGTTGATCTTGAGCAGATGGCTAGATGTCAGAGAGACAGGCTGAGATTTTGCTTTGGACAGGAGGACACAGGTCTGGAATAGAGGGGGAGAGAGAGAGAGAGAGAGAGATATGTCTGCCTAGAGGTCGTAATTGAATTTGTGTTGCAGATGAGATTACCCAGGGAGAAGAGAAGAGGACCAAGAACAGAGCCTGTGTTCCAGGGGTAGTGTTTACCTGTAAATAAAACAAGCTACATTTAGAATATACCCAGACTTTGCGTCTCTAATTTCTTCTTCCCAGGGAAGCTGAACTGCAAGGCCCTGGATATCTGCGACCACTTAGCAGATAGGTGATACTGGTGTCAAATGAAGGGCAATAGTGTTTTACATAAGATGTTTACAAGTTCTAAGAGTTGTAAGTATCACAGACAAAAAAAATTGCAGACTTGGGCTATAATGTCTCTTCAGGATGACTAAAAGCCGGATGTTAAGAGGGACAAAATCTCTCAAGGGTGAGCTTGGTGATCTAATTATGTAGGACTTGTAGCATACAGATAATGCTGTTAAAGGAAACTAGTGTACTGGTGAAAATCATATTGAATGTACTCTGTACTGTACATTGAACAGGACAGAAAATGTATTCTCTGCACTTTCTGAAAGCTTCAGGGTGTTCAGCAGGACTAGGTGGAATTTTGTCTTGAAAGCTATTACATTAAGAAATTTGAGATGCATTAATGTCAGAATCAGCTATATTGTGAATCCTTTTAAAAAACAAAAACAAATGTTGGTAGAGATGGTGCAGCTAAAGAAATATTCACCGTGGCTGGGATTTTCAAAATAATCTAAAGGAGTTAGGTCCCCATCTCCCATATGTTATGTTCACAGCATACACACACAGAAGTTGGATCACCCTTTTCTATATGAATATCATGGCTATAATCATTAGCGATAAAGAGAAGAAAATAAAATCAAGATATTTAATGACTCTCCACTTCCCATTATCCAAGCACTGCCTCCCCACAAGTGTTTGACATTTGCACTGGACTTGTAGAGACTTCTATAAAAAAACAAACAACTGAAATGAAACTATAGTGTCATCATCCAAACTGGCTTTTTTTGTGGTGACACTTTATTGATCCAGAATGCAACCTTGGTCGTCAGTAAATGACTGTATATTTATTTTCCTTCTTTGTGCTCTTTTTGTTTCTCAACTAAAATGAAATATTATTTTTCAAGCTGTCTTGTTTGACAGCTGGGTCGATTGGAACTTCCTTTGGATAGAATAAAATGCAATTGTAACTCAATAAATCCAATTGTAACTCTGTAATTTATAGAAACTCTTAATGAATGTTAAATATCTACCTGAACTGAATACAGTAAACCTCAAAAGATCATTCTGAAAATCATAAAATAAAATGATACTATAAACACTAATGGTAAAAAAAAAAAAGAGAGAGAGAGAGAGAGAGACAAGCAAGGACAGCACTGAAAGCTGCTCTATTCAGGAACATATGGGAATTGAAGAAAAACCATGTTGCATATTTGCTCTCCTTTATTTTAATATGAAGGTCATGAACAAGAGCAATGGACATACTAACAGCTTGGCTATTAGCATCAAACATATTGCAGGAGACACAGACGCAGGCTGTGGGCTATGGACTATTGCTTTTTGGTTTATAGAGCTGGATGAAAGGAAATGTCTAATTTAGGATTTGGTGCTGCAAAGTGCTGAGAAATGATTTCTTGCATTATTTCTCATTAGGGACCTTTTTAAGTAACCATCAGCAACAGGTACTTTATTTCTGAGGTAGTAATGGGATAAACAAACATCTTAATGACCCTTTCAAAACCCAGACAGCCTTTGACTGTGGTATGATGTGTGGCTTCTACTCTTATGAATTAGTTTCATTAGTTTAAAGCTGAATGGCATTGACTTTCTTTAATAATAGTGTAGTTCTAGTTCTCATTTGTGTTTTTATTTTTGTGTTTGCTATAGTTATTAGTACACTTGCACTGCAGTAGCAACTGTCCCTATCCATGGGTCAGGACCTCATTACGCTAAGTGCTTCTGTTTCCCAACGAGTCTAACACATGCAAGTCTCATGATTATCTGAACAAAAAAGCGTGGCTCGCACACTAGTTTACTGGGGATAGAGTTCATCAGAGAAATGCTTGTGATGATTCTCTTTTGGGGGAGCCTATCAGTGCTGTACTGCTCAATACTCCACGACATGCAGCAGGCTACAAAACCTGAGACCTTTCCAAGGTTTAATGGTCGGCTCCTCTTACATGCTGAAAAGAGTGTAAGCACGTTGTAAAATATACAAAAGATGTTTCAATTAACTTATTTACAAGCATGACTTTTGGGTACACTGAGAAATTTGATGTGGACACATTTAAAAACATCTCTTTTCAATTACACAATGATTTATGCTGTATGTATCCCTTAAACAATATCAGTACACTTCTTGCACAGTCTTACAGGACAAAGTTCTATTAGTCCTCTGCTTAGCTTTTTCTTTCAACCGCCTTTTCACAGTCCCATGCTGTAGGTCCATTTGCACCCATTGCCATGCTAGTATTTTCAAGGATGAACTTGGTGTCCAGCTGGGCTTCTGTGAGGTTCTGACACCACCCCATTCAAATGTACTATCCTTCCTCCTCCCTATTTTACCATTTCTTCCATAACTGTCTTGTCCCACCTGACCCCCGCCCTCCATCTTTCTTCTTTTAAAATGTGAGTAGTTTGAATTTCATCCATCTGTTAAGGAATCACGTGGAGGGTGCTCTTCTATTTTGTTCAAAGGGAAATATTGGTGTGTGATTCAGAAATAATGTTAGATTCCATGCAGGTGCAGGATTTTGGGAAGAGGCTTCTGAAGGAAGCTCAGTGTGACATCTCACAAAATCAAAACTGAAACATATCTCATCATTGCGTTGCTCATCCTCAGGCTGTAAAGACAGGCTGTTATTTCCTCTCCTTTGGTATTTCATTTCTAAGATGAACTCCATTATTTGTAAGTTAGTTTCTGTGTCCATGACAATTTTTGAGGTGTTAATAAGCTCGTCAGCCACAGTTTATAGGGAATCTTGACTATGCCAGTTCCCTTTAAAATTTCAAAGGGAGTTTTAGGCACAATATATTAATTTTCTGGTCCATCATATTCTGATGTTGAAATCTTAGCATATTCTCAAATATCAGAGCGAGGATCCCTTGAGCTGTAATTAAAGTCCACAAGCAAATGATTTGTTAAGCTGGACTTAATGAAGTGAGTCCATCTTCTACTGTAAGCTCTTTGTTGCAGGGAGTCTCCATCTGTGTTTATACAGTGGCCAAACCCATGGAAACCAATATTGATTAGGATTTGGGGGCACAATGGTAATAAAAAGAACCCCTAGAAATCTATATATTTTTTTCAAATTGTGAACATTACAACAGAAACAAAACCTCAAGCCTTAGAGAACTAGGAAATATTTGGCTAAAGGCAGAAGAAACCCACATATTTGAAAGTATGGATATGCATGGTTAAAGCACCAAAACAATCTTAACTCTCCTCCAGTAGTGTCTCATTGACAACAAGCAGAACCTCCATGACAGTCTTATCTCTACATAACAAACAAGTTCATCATGTCAGTGAGCAAGAATAAGAATTATTATTTTTATTATAGTAGTGTCTAGGGACCAATCAAGAAGGAGTACTGTTTTTGGGTGACGGTTAGTTTGGAGTGGAGAAGCTAAACCGATCACAAGGGATGGGGAAGCGGAGACAGAGAAGGGGAAAAGGGTATGAAGTCAGGGTAATGGAAGCTGAGGTGAAGAGACTGTGGAATGGAGCAAACAGCCAATCAGACCAAGGGAGAGAACACTCTTCTGCAAACGCCCTCAGGCTGCTTCTGGGTTTGCTCCCACAGGTTTCAGTTTCTTTGGCCCCTGGAGCTATCTCCTCCCTGGAATTTCTTATTCCCTTAAACCCACATTGCTAAGAGGGGGATGCACGGTTTGGGCGGGGAAAGGGGGGAGCTCAATTCAGAGAAATCTCAATTCAGTGGCTTATGTCCCAAAATTTCAAGGGGCTGAAGTGGGATGCAATAAAATAAACCAATACAGTAATTATGCTTATGGGGAAGGTTTGGTATAAGAACTATAACAATAACATGTTCAAAATAATGGAAGAAACTAAGCCAATAAATGTTTCTTTATCTGTCTTCACCACTGACAAACAAATTTTGAAATGACGGTTAGCTACCAGATTTGTTTTAATTCAACGGTTGGTTTTGGCTAGAACAAAAGTTAGTATTTACCTACATAAGAGCACTGCTTCTTTTACTCTGCAGTGTGTTCCTGGTATATGGTACATTTTGCTTTTTTGCACAGTTCAGGTGAAGGATACCACTGAAGATACTTCAGGTGAGAAGAGAGATTGATTTTTGCCTCCTGTACAGCACATAGTTATTCCTCACCATTGTTGCCTTTTCAGACATGTTGGGTACAGTTTGCTGGAAGAGAGGATTTTTTTCCCAATGAACTACTTGTGCTGGTTATTATTTTTGGTGCTATGCTGAATAGTCTTTCATATGATACATTCCTGTGGGGGATTAACCAGAAGAATTTTACAAGTTTTGAAAGCACAGAGAATCTTGCCTGTGCACTTACCAAGTCGTTTATTTGAGATATTTTATGACACAATTCAGGAAATGCATCCCAGATTTGACAATCCCTAATTTGAGAAAGCAGAGGATCCATTTGTTGCACACTGATCACATCAGGAAATCGATCAGTTACGACCTCTATATCATGGAAAGATGCATATAAATGATGGGTTGGATTAACAAAAGCCAGGCTTTTAAGTACAGTGTCTTCTAAAGGCATTGCCTTTTTCAAACAAATTGCACAGCTTCAACCAAAAATATTTTATATAACCTTGTATTGATCATGTTTTCCTTTCTTATGTAGTTATGTGTCTCAAAGCCCACAAACACTTCAGATGAGGGTTACTACACAGAAGAGTCCTTGTAATTTAGTTCTGTAATATTTTTGCTTGCAACTACCACAGAGGGTTGCACAAATCTCAAAAGCATATTTTTGTGCAGGATCATCATTGCTGGGTGCAAAAGTTTGGAGGAACAAGTTGAACTTTTTAGACATGGGCAGCAAAAAACAATAAATACACCTTTGACAAAGGATTCTCAAAGTTAAGTGGGAGTTGAGAACACTCAGAGTCTGCACATTTCAGGAGGCACACGTAGGACAAGGCCAGGTATTGGGAGCTGGTTCCCTCCCTGTTAAGCCTTCTTACCAAGCTTTGTCCTTTTGTTCCCTCTACCACTCCTGGAGCAGCTGTACCACAATGGGCAAGGTATTCAAGTTCAGTCTCGGGGACTACAACAGGAGTTAGTGGACAATCACCAATGTCATGTGACAAGGATATTGACCTTTTATAGCCCTGACTCATGTCTGTGTGACTGGGGCAGGGAAATAAAGATCACTGTCTGGCCAGTATGTCACACCATCATTATAGGAATGCTGCTGGTTAGTGGAATGTCATCTCTAAGTTTAGGATTTCCTGTGCATATGGATGGTAGATTTGGCTATTTACTGTATCTGTGGTTTTATACTTCTGCAATATGCTGCTGTTCTGTAAGCAGATCACCATAAACCAAAACAAGTTGCCTCAGCAAAACAAATGTAACAATAAAGGCCCTTTTCACACTGCAGATTTAACCCAGAGCTCAGATTTGGTGTGTGGGTGTGTAGCACTCCCACAGGCAAACTCCCTTCCCTGTCTCCCCACACAGCAGTTTATCTTACAACTCCTCTACAGAGCTCCAGTGCATGGGGGAGGAGGGATGTGGGAAAAGGGAAGTTAGCTCTGAACTAAGCCCTTATTTAGTGGGGATTGCTGCTGCACCAGACTCAGCCCTTCTTCTGTTTTCCTGTCAGGTGTCAGGAGCGGCTCATTAAACAATTCCCAAATGAATACGATGCTCCTGAGTGCAATGACTCTAAGTGCCATTTCCCGCCCCCCTTTTCTGTTCTTTCTAGTTTCTATTGGTTTTTAGTTTTTTGTTTGGTAGTTTTTGTATTTTTAAAAATACTTTATAGTGGTTGATGAACAAAAGTGTTATGGTCTCCTGCTGTTTTTTCCACTCTGGAATTGTATTTTTTTAGTGGATGCTAAGGCAGAGCTGACAGAAGTGCAATGAAGGTCTGTCCTGCTGATGGGACACAGTGTTGTGGGATGATTAATGATTATGCTGAGGACTTACTGTCTACTTGGTCTTATTGCTGATCCCTGAGACACCTTTCTCAAAAATCACAGCTTTGTTTAACTAATCAGAAAAGCTAATGGAAAAGCAAATGTCCACGCTCGATCTAGTTTCCCAACATCTGGCACTAAATTGTGCCAGCAGTGAGGATGATACCTTGGTGACAGTGTTGTGTCTTGGAGCTCAGCATCATCTGCAGAATAGTTATGCACCCTTCTTGCTTTATCTCCGGTCCTTATGTGGCACCCCTTACCATAACACTTGAGTACCTTCCACTTTTTAAAATGCAGTTATCTTCACAACACCTGTCGGGTAAGGAATTATCCAGCTTACAAATGGGGAATTTAGGCACATAGAGATTAAATGACAGGGCCAATGTCACACAGGAAGTCTATGGCAGAGCCAGGAGGCAATCTGGGTTCAGTTGATTCCCAGTCTAGAGCATACTTGGCATGCATATAAAATACAGTAACTTTATGTCATCAAAAATAAATACAAAGGACTATTTCTACTACTAACAATAAAAAGGATATAAGCCAAGGCTTTAGTTGGGGATTGGTCCTGCTTTGAGCAGGGGGTTGGACTAGATGACCTCCTGAGGTCCCTTCCAACCCTGGTATTCTATGATTCTATAAGGCATCAGAATGATTTAAGGACTTCTTTAAGACTCTTAAAGCAGCTGTAGTTGTAAGAAGTGGCGGTGATGATGCAGAAAATCCATTGCGGAGGAGTATGAGGGGAATAAAACTATTCTGAAAAGATAAGGAAGCAAAACAAAGTCTAATTTCCCGTAACTGCAGGGAGCTGTGCTGCATCTGAAACTGTTTTGCTATGTGATGTGCAGTTCTGAAATGTAATCAGCATCTCCTAGACTTTCACTGTTCCTTAGCCTTATTGGCTGAAGGCAAAACAGAGGCGGAGCATGCCTCTGAGTACTTGTTCACCCTCTACACACCATAAAACAGGCAGCAAGCATACACTGCCTGACAGAGTGGTGCTTGCGGTTTGAAATTGGTTTCCGCTCAGCAGCAGTCACTTGAGTATTTTACTTTTACCTCTCCTAATAGAAGACAAGAAAATACCTGAATGCATCAGTATAAAATATAAGTGATGGGGGGGGGAACCAAAACAGCTGTAGATTGAATATCATGGAACTTGATAACCATGCTAAAGGTGATGATTATTAGAAACTGCATCTGTAAGAGACAAAACCAGCATGTCAGAGTCTGAAATCCTGTTGTTTGATGTCATGCTAGAGTTTTAACTGCTTTCTCCCTTGGAGGCCTTTGTGCTAACTTTGCAAGTGAAAAGTCTCAGGAGGACTACAAGGAAACCAAAAAGAAACTTGATATTTAAAAGGCAGCAAGCTGGAAAAATACCACTTGGGGTTGGATCGGCACTTCATAAGATGAACGTCACACGCCACCATGGCATGCACCAGCCTCTGCGCTTCTGGAACCACAGCTATGGATTGCATGGTGGTGCCAATGAGTCAAGTGGAAAAGGTTACTCCTCTGGAGGGTGCTATGAGCAACTTTTTGTGGCCCCAGAAGTGTTTGTGACTCTGGGCATCATAAGTTTATTGGAGAACATTTTGGTCATTGTGGCAATAGCCAAGAACAAAAATCTGCATTCACCTATGTACTTTTTCATCTGTAGTCTGGCAGTGGCTGACATGCTAGTGAGTCTGTCAAATGGATCAGAAACCATTGTAATCACCCTGTTAAACGATACAGATACTGGTGCACAAAGTTTCACTGTAAACATTGACAATGTCATTGACTCGGTGATTTGCAGTTCCTTACTTGCATCCATTTGCAGCCTGCTTTCAATAGCTGTGGACAGGTATTTTACCATCTTTTATGCTCTCCAGTACCATAACATTATGACAGTGAAGCGTGTAGGGATCATCATAACATGCATCTGGGCTGCTTGCACGGTTTCAGGCATTTTGTTCATTATTTATTCAGACAGCAGTGTTGTCATCATCTGTCTTATCAGCATGTTCTTCACCATGCTAGTTCTCATGGCCTCCCTCTATGTCCACATGTTCATGCTGGCCCGACTGCATATCAAAAAGATTGCAGTTCTTCCAGGGACTGGCACAATTCGTCAAGGTGCCAACATGAAGGGGGCCATCACTTTGACCATCTTGATAGGGGTTTTTGTTGTGTGTTGGGCCCCATTTTTCCTCCACTTGATTTTCTACATCTCCTGCCCCCACAATCCATACTGTGTGTGTTTCATGTCCCACTTTAACTTGTACCTTATTCTCATCATGTGCAATTCCATCATTGATCCCCTTATCTACGCATTCCGGAGTCAAGAGCTCAGGAAAACCTTCAAGGAGATCATTTGCTGCTGTTGCCAGCGAGGGCTTTGTGACTTGTCTAACAAATACTAAATGGAAACAGAGAAGCTACTGTGCACACACACCACAGACCTCAAAACCTCCTAGTACTTTTCTCAACAGAACCTGGGCTATGTCTTTAATAATGAATCCCTCTCTCCTGCAGTTATACGTCTCATTCATATATAATTTATACCTCTGTGTAGTGCTTGTGAAAGCTACAGCTGTGATTATTTAACTTTGCGGGGAAAAAAGCTCACCAGTCTGTAAGTAAAAGAAAAATGTAATCTTTCTGGATTGTGAAATACTAATAAACATGATTATCTGTAGGTCCTAGATGTTGGGAAATAACTTAATTGCCTTGCTTAAAATACACATATATTACTCTCCACACTTATCCTAATTCTGTTAACCTAAAAAACAGAGGCAGTGAGTTACTTTCATCCATGTATTAAATTATACACACGTGAAAATTTAAAATGTAGTTAGGCTAATGATGAGTGCTTCTGTATTGTATTTGTGTAATGGTGGCTTGAATTATATATTTTAAATGGACATGTTTCATTGAGATAACTCAGTTCAATAAAAGAAAAGGAGTACTTGTGGCACCTTAGAGACTAACAAATTTATTTGAGCATAAGCTGTCGTGAGCTACAGCTCACTTCATCGGATGCATTCAGTGGAAAAAGACAGTGGGGAGATTTATATACATAGAGAACATGAAACAATCTATGTATATAAATCTCCCCACTGTATTTTCCACTGAATGCATCTGATGAAGTGAGCTGTAGCTCACGACAGCTTATGCTCAAATAAATTTGTTAGTCTCTAAGGTGCCACAAGTCCTCCTTTTCTTTTTGCGAATACAGACTAACGCGGCTGCTACTCTGAAACCTGTCAGTTCAATAATTAGCTTCATCATAGGGGTTCAAAATAATTGAATAAAGCTCCTTTCCACTGATGCATGTACTGTCAAAAATGAATGAGATTTTTACACCCTTGCGACACAAGGTGATAGCTAGATATATAATGTTTTACAAGATAGTGATTGCTGTATGACTGAGGTTCAGTTCAGCAAGTGGAGATACTTTCCTAGAGTGACATTTAGTGCTAGATAAAGTTGCCAGACTGACATCAGTTTGGAGGCTCTGTTTATCTGCTGAACAGATATAATATGGATAGGGTTGGCAGAATTTTTGAATTTTTTAATAATTTTGATGGATAGTATCAATGTCTATTTTAAAGCATTGTTTCCTATTTTTATCAATTTAAATTTTCCCAGTTGTGGGAAATTATGGCAGCCAGACAAGAAATGTTTCATAACAATACATGTTGAGATTCAAAAAGTTAAACTTTTATAACCACTAAAACACAAATTGTCAATATCACACATCAAAATATATCTAGTAAATAGCCTTAAATCAGACTCAAGTTCTCAAGCAACATTTTTCTTACTTTGCCTCTCTGTAAAGTTTGAGTATTATTGATGGAGATATTTTTTCATTGGTTTGCGTGTGTGTGTGTGTAAAAATCCACATTTATTGATATTTAACAATAAAAAAATCTAATCCTTCCGAGCTTCAATATGGGCATTAACAGCACAAGCTTCTATATGTAGACTTACCTTGGTACCAGGGGATCCATCTCAAGGGTTAAAAGGCAACTTCAGTCTCTGAGTATTTTCTGTCCTTCCCCTCTCCAACGAGACTACCAGTATGGGTGTCACTTGTGGTTGTAAGTGGGATGCAGGCACCTTTTATTATACAAATAGTACCACAGTATTCAATAGTAATTGCCCCAAATTCTGCAGTACTGCTATGTAAGATGTAGTGGTTCACACCATTATTGTAGAATATTGTTTATAGTACTTTCTTTTTAATAAAATCACCCGTCAGCCAGGACATGCACTGAGATGATTAATTCATTCCTCGTATGCCAATGAGCAATGTCCTTTGGACATTGCTTGGTGAGACTGTGTAGTAAAATGGAAGGGACACTGGCTTGTGAGTCTGGAACCCTGGTTTTACTTCCAGTGGTGCCAGTGACCTGTGTCTAATCATTTTGTCTCTCTGTTCCAAAACCAAATTCTATAAACCCAGTGAATTCAAAGTTAAGGGAAACCTTAAAATAAATACAAACCTGTTCAAGTATGAAAACGCACAATTAGTGCACCCAAACAACCTTAAGTCTGCCCTGCAATGACACCAGGCAATAAATAAATATATGTTTATGATTAAAGCCTGTTAATATTTTTGTACCTAAATTAGATGAAACTGATGTTTAAAGACACATTAGATTTTTCTTTTTTTCTTTTTATTTCATGCTGTGGAGCCATATGAAAAGCATTTTCTTATTTTAACCTTTAACCTGGAAAAGATGCAGCTTCCACAAGGGGAAAGCAATTAGTTCATCAAGAAATTTCTATTTCCACAACAAAATGTCAAAGCTACACATGTATTTGCCCCAAAAGTGCTTTTTCACAATATGTCTTCACTCTAGATTAAAGCAATTAATATTTAAAAACACATTTTGTAATTAGAGTGCCATCAGTTTATAGAGGTATATTGATGTTTTTTATGTTACATGATGCAGATTTTCTAAATTATTTTATTTTGCAAAGGTTATAAAATAACTCTGCAAAACCATAACAAAGAAGGGTTTTTTTTAAGTACCTAAAAATCCAGCTTCCTCTTTCTCTGCAGATTAGCTCAAAGCTCAGGGTGAGTTTCACAGGCCTAAATTTTTAAAAATGACTCACTTTTTGGATGCATGACTTTAGATGTTTTAAAAGGGCTTAAATTTCAGAGTGTGTGTGCTCAACACTAAAAATGGTCAAAAATGGATTTTCCATCCCACAAAAAAAAATTGAGATTTCAATTTTTTTTAATATTGATTAGGGATGAACAGCCACAATTTAATGTTTTTCATTAAATTAAATTCTAAAAAAAATATTTTCGGATTAATCAAAATATTTTGGTTTCATATTGACCTGTGTGAATATATATATATATATATAATTTCAAAATGAAAACTTGTTTCTAGAAGAAAAATCAAAAGTTTCTGTTCTGAAAATGTTAAATAGGATCTTTTTACATTGTCAAAATGTTTTCCCTAAAGTATTTGTTAAAATCAATACAGCTTCATGAAAAATGTCAATTTAGTTGAAGCAGTGTTTTTCTGAAGGAAAACTGTTTAGATGAATATTTTTCAATGAGCTCTACTCACCACTTTCTGAAAATCAGGCCTCTTTAAGGTTTGTCAAGTTAGGCATCCAAGAATGGAGGCATCAAAATCACTAGCTACTTCTGAAAGTTTAGGCCAGAGTGTCTACATTATTATTACTAATATAGTGGGTGGTGCTGCATGTAGAGGGACATCTATGTATGACTTTGGGAATCTCAGTATTTTGGACAAGTAAGTTTAAAATCATTTATGTGCTGACAGCTACTGATATTTGTCTATTTGAGACATTCAGTAAGATGGTACAGAAAGGATATGTGCAGTATCTTGATAATATCAACCCATACAATATTGGTTGAGGTGCAAGATTTCAGATTTCTCCTTGTTTTTAGCCCCTGAAAGTTCAGAAAATGCAGAAGAAAGATAATGCATTAAAACATTAAATTGTCAGCATGAAGGGGAATTTTAGCCTCTACAATTTATGCCCTGATCCTGCGAACACTTATACGTATGCTTAAATTTACTACTATGTGGAATTCCATTGATTTCTATGGGACTAATGGTAGTAAAGTTAAGCACATGTATAAGTTTGTGCAGGATCAGGCTCTCAGAATATACCCTAATGACAGTGGGTGTCAATGAAAGCTCAACACTTGCTAGGCTAGGAACCAACAATAAGAGGCTGATAATTCAGTTGTTGTTGAGGGTTCTTGGCACCTCTCAGGATTGGGCCCAATCTTTCAATACTCAGTGTCTTGCAGAATTGTGGCTTAGATCCTGGTATCTTCCTGTTCTTACAGTGAAAGACAATGATATAATGCAGAGTGGCAAATAATGAGATTTTAATGGCACCCCCTGCATTAACATTAATCATTTCCCTTTATAAGAAGAAAAAAAAAGGTGGAATTAAGATACCTTTGTCTGATTCACCTGTGCTGGGGGCCTGAGGAAAATAAATCACTTTTACAGATTCTAAAGAGAGAAGATTAAAGATGAGAAAATAGATTAATCTAAAAAAAATTATCCTCTAAAAAACTTGGAATTCTATTTGATTCTGTCAAAGAACTTTTCATCATCTATAAGACATCACACATATCTACAAATGGGAAGTGTACTGAATTACACTGCAACATTTGCTGATATTTTCAGCCAACTAATTTGTGCTTGGGAAATCATGCTTCAAATTATTTTCTGAATTACTCATTTAACATTCAGAGCTAACATTCTATCTTATATTTTATGGTTTAGGGTGATATTAAATAAGGCAGTAATTTTCACAATGTATTGGTTACCCCACAGATTTTTTTCCTCAACAATATTGTCGTAGTTTCCATAAAAGAGTTCCAGTCCCTTGCCCTATTTACTAGACCAGGGATGGGCAACTTTAAGGTATTAGAGGGCCACAACATCCACTGGTTTCAGAGTGGTAGTAGTGTTAGTCTGTATCAGCAAGAACAACGAAGAGTCCTTGTGGCACCTTAGAGACTAACAAATTTATTTGGGCATACGCTTTTGTGGGCTAAAACCCGCTTCATCAGATGCATGGAGTGAAAAATACAGTAAGCAGAATATATATTATAGCACATGAAAAGATGGGAGTTGCCTTACCAAGTTCGGGGGGGGGGGGTCAGTGCTAATGAGCCAATTCAGTTGTAACACTTTGATGGGCTGGGGGCTCTGACACAGAGGCGGGGGGGAGGTAGGGTGCTGTCCCACAGGGTGTGATGTGGGGGGAGGAGTGTCCTGCCCCTGGGAGGTGAGAGGTCCTGAGAGGAGTCTGGTCCTGCCCCCAGAGTGTGTGATGTTGGGGTAGGGTGGGAGATTGCAGAGTAAAACTGCCCCACTCTCACCCATAGAGTCAGTGCTTATCCCATGGGATTGGAACTGGCTACCTGCTAGGGTTGCCAACTTTCTAATCGCACAAAACCAAACACCCTTGCCCTGCCTCTTCCCTAGGCTCTGCCCCTGCCCTGCCCCTTCCCAGAGGCCCCACCCTCCACTCACTCCATCCCCCCACCTCTGTTGCTCACTCTCCCGCACCCTCACTCACTTGCTCATCTTCACCAGGCTGGAGCAGAGGGTTGGGGTGCAGGAGGGGATACCAACTCTGGGCTGGGGGTGCGGGCTCTGGGGTGGAGCCCAAAATGAGGGGTTTAGGGTGCAGGAGGGGTCTCTGAGTTGGGGCAGAGGGTTGGGGTTCAGGGGGCTTGAGGGATCTGGCTGGGGGTGAGGGCTGTGGGGTGGGGCCGGGGATGAGGGATGTGGATGCAGGAGGGAGCTCCAGGCTGGGACAGGGGATTGGACATGGGAGGGGGAGGGTTGCGGGGTGCAGGCTCCAGGAGAGAGTTTGGGTGCAGGAGGGGACTCAGGGCTAGGGCAGAGGTTGGGGGGGTGAGGGGTGTGGGCTCTAGGCGGCACTTACCTCAGGTGGCTCCCCGAATGTGGCAACATGTCCCTTGGCTCTGAGGTGGAGGCACAGCCAGGTGGCTCTGCACAGTGCGCACTGCCTCCTCCCGCAATCACCACCCCTGCAACTCCCATTGACTGTAATTCCCAGCAAATGGGAGCTGTGGAGCCAGGGCACAGAGTGCCCTGGTCGCGCTTCCGCTTTGGAGCCGAGGGACATGTCACAGCTTTTGGGGAGCCACATGAAGCCAGGCAGGGAGTCTGCCTTAGCCCTGCTGCGCTGCCGATTGGACTTTTAATGGCCCGGTCAGTGGTGCTGACCGGAGCCACCAGGGTCCCTTTTTGACCGGGTGTTTCGGCTGAAAACCAGACACCTGGCAACCCTACTACCTGCTCTGGCCCATTGGATATCATCACAGCTTCATAGGATGCATGCACCTGTGCGTAGGTGGGGCCCTTCCCCCACAACGCCTTGCCCAACCCCCTTTCTGTCCTTGGCGCCGCCACATTGCCTAATCAGATCTGGTTTATGGCCGGCCAAATAAAATGATCTGGAAGGCCCGATGTGGCACCCAGGCAGCTAGTTGTCCATCACTGCACTAGCCATCCTTCCCATTCAGTTAACTTAAGAAAAAAATTATAGCTTTGTATAATTTGTTTCATCAATTCGGTTTATAATTGCTCTGAAGCAAATTTAAAAAAAAACCAGCATGATTCAGTCTCCGTCAGTTCAGTGGATGTGGAGTGATGCCCAAGAAGACTCACTAAACTGGAGCATGCTGGCAACTAGAAGAAGTTAACAATGTAGTATTAGTAAACATGCAGCAGCAGGAATGCGCTAATTGATTATGCTATAAATAGCTCCATAGCACTGAAATTAATTGTGCTTCTCTGAAATGACTCTTGTTAAAATAACCCTTATTTGAAGAGGTCTGTAATTCGAGATTCACTTCTTTGTCCTCAAATTTTGTGTAGAAGAATTCAGTATATGAGGTTTTTTGCTTTGTATACTGTAATAGTCACTGATAGCACCTGTGATACTTAAGGTTATCAAAGAGATCATCTTTAATTCAGCCTGTCACTGGCTACACTAAAACAAGATCTTTTTTTAAGGGACAAAAAAGAGACGTACAGGGAAGAAAACAAAAACACAATAAAATATGGCGGTAATCATTCTTTACGAGATCTGCTGCCTGGGCCAGTAGAGCTTGACAGTTTATATAGCAACAGGTGAGCAATGAATGGACTATGCATTTACCTGTTTGTGCATCTATATGCTATGACCCATAAGGCATCTGAATACCTTCAAAAACTTGGGCCCAAGTGCCTTGCATCAAAGAACTGAGGTGCAATAGTGAGGTATGTAACCACACCAATTGCATTTACCTGGATAGCTGTACAGCCTAGATTAAACTCCAAAAATCCTGTCCCAATGTGCACTGGGTTCAGTATAAAACCTTGGATGTATGTTTAGCAGCACTATCTTTGGCAGTTATCCTAAAGTCCTGATCAGGAATCTGGAGTGGCTGGTCCCAGGGGCGTTTTCCTTTAGTGCCTTTATATTAAAGTTAACGCTCATTACTAATAAATTAAACAAATCCCTTTCCCCCCTTTACACAAAGGCACTAGTATTTAATAACAGTTATCTCCATGCCAAGTAGCTAATGAACCCCTTCACATGCAGAATTTAAGTCACTTCTGATATCCTCTCTTCTTTGTACTACGTAAAGGGGAAAGCATCTGGGCCGCTAATCATGATCTGCTCTTGCCAGGTACATGTGTCAAAGATAGGCATTCTGTGGGGTCCTCGAATTCATTGTTTTCTAGAGGGTCTTTAAAATCCTAAAACCCGCCTCTGATGGCAGGCATTAAATACCCTACTGTATTTCAGGATATTTATTTGGGGTTGAAACACTGACCTCACTAAGCTCAATGTCAAAACTCTCATTGACTTCAGTAAAGGCCAGGATTTCACCCTGGTGTTTAAATTGACAATGGAAGAGCTCCTGCCACTGTGAAAGCTAATCAAAATAAGAGCTAGTTGCATGCCATTTTGAAAAAATGAGGTTCTATACTCCATAGCAGTAAGATGATACAGCTAGATGCTTAAATGTAAATGTTTAATCCAAAATTTACAAGAGTGATTAGCAATTTTGTCTCTACTTTGGCATCCAAATATTGAGGCAACCAATCACTATCACTTTGAAAAATCTTTGTCATCTGCATAATGCACATTGATCTAGATGCCTGATCCCACACTAAAACTGGTTGCTAAATGCTGTACACCACCTGATTTGCTTTTAAGCATAAGAACATTTCCCATCTACTTCAAACTTGTGTGCTTTAAAAACCTGGTTTAGCTGAATGCTTAGGACTGGACTTTTCTAACCGCTTTAAATCACAGAAATTGTCCATGGACAAATTCAATATCATGGATAATAATAGGATGCTGAGACTATTTTCAATTGTTTGGGATAATTAATTTATTGATTTATCAGTAGGTGTGAAATCACTGAAGTGATATGAATGCTGCCTTATTAAATTAAATGTAGCTAGAAAAATCTTTTACAGACTATATATTGGTTTCTGGAAAATGTCTGGATCCTCAAATAGAAAAGAAAAAGATCATATGGTCATATTGCATATGTGGTCCCTTGCAGTAATATCAAAGTAAATACCTTCAAAATATTAACCTTCATATCTTCCATAGAAACAACTCTACTACTGCTTTTACAGTACTTGTACTTTCTATTGAAACAAAATGGATAGTGAATGTGGTTACATCTCCAAATGGCCCAATCACTCCCAGGATTGCCAACTCTCATGACTTTATCATGAATCTTGTCATATTTGCATTTTTCTGAAAGCTCCAGCTTCGGGAATCTGAGCTTTCATTAGTAAAACAAAATGCTTCTAACTCTCACAGTTGTGAGAAAAGCTTGTGAAAAATGTACACCTTAATACACTCAACAACCAGAAAGAAAATAAGACCCAAAATATATATAATTAAAATTCCATGACTCTAAAGCAAATCTCATGATTTTTTGGGGGGGCCTGACTTGTGATTTTTCAGTACTTGGGATTAACACTATTGCATTTAGGCAGGGTAAACTATAATCCTTCTCCGTCAACAGAGGAGAACTACACAAGGTCCTATCAAAGTTTGTAATAACAATGTTCAGAATAAGAGAGACAACATAAGACAATGGAAAATACCAACTCAATTTATTGCATACATCTACATATATAGTATCCGTAACTGCTCAGGTGTATTGCTTCTCTGGAGGAAATTTTAGTAGTTCAGCTATTGTCAGAAGAGAGAGCTATGTACAAGCAGAGACTGATAGGCAGTCCTCATGGGTGTGGGCTAGAGTCTGGTTTGTTGAATGTTACCTAAAAGGCTGGGAGGGTGGAGTGCAGAGATGTTCCACCTGCAGGAGATGCACAGTAGGTTGTACAGATGTTCAAAATATGGTCACATATGCTCTTTGGGTTCCTTGGGCTAACTTCTCTCAGCAGGGTCCAAACACACTCATTAGTTTCTGCTGGGACCCCCAGACTTGGCTTCTGCTTGGTGAGGCTTATATGCCCCAATCCGCTTCTTGAGCTTGGCTCCTCATTGTGGATGCTCAGAGGCCTCATTGGGATCCATTAAACTCCTTGGCTCCTTCTTGATTGGGGATGGGTGAAATTATATTTAGTCTCCCAAGCCCACTCCCTTATGGTGCTAAAATGAGCGTCAGTCTGCACGGTGTAATTATTCCTCCCCTTTTTTACATGCTTTGAGCACTGAAATAGTTAACAACATTGACCCTGAGTTAATAAGTTAATAAGTCCCTGAGTTAGCACCCACTGAGACATCGGTGCCCACTCCGTGGGTGCTCCGGGGCTGGAGCTGGGGAAGGGGCGGAATGTGGGCGGGGTGAGGGTGGTGCAGGGGTGGGGCCAGGGATGTGGGGGAAGGAGAGAGGTGAGTCGAGCACCCCCCAGAAACAGTGGAAGTCGGCGCCTATGCACTGAGATGAATGGGATAGGTCACACTTCTGAGCTATATCTCTGAGTTCTGTAAAGCCAGGCCAAGATCACTGCATCTGTTACACATGGTTCATGTTTCTGAGGCTGCTTCAGCAACCATAAGCACTAGAGCCTTAGGGCATGTCTACGCTTGCGATTTAAAGCAGGAAAAGTACCTTTTTTTGCACAAAAACCGTGGGAGCGTCTAAACTTGCCAATGACTTTTTGAGATGAAACTCAAAAGTTTCACCATAAAAAGAAAACCACCTCCACGAGAGGGATACAGCTCTTACCGGTGATGCTTTTGTGGTGATGTGCAAGTGAAGATATATTCTTCCTGTTTACACAGCTTTTAGCCTCCTGAGGATATCCCACGGTGCTTCGGTGACCACTCTGCCCAGCAGCTCTGCTGCTCTGATGGCAGATAAAAAGACATCCACCCCCACCCCACCCCCGTAAAGCCCCAGGAACTTTGAAACTCCCCTTCCTGTTTTCTTGGCAAATGCTCACTTATCATATGGCCAGGTGACAATGGCTGCTCCACGGAGCAAACAATCCCCTGCTCGGAGCAATGCTGAGCTACTGGAGCTGATCAGTGTTTGTGCAGGGACCCAGGATGCCCCGCGATCACCCCCACCCCTTCCCTCAAGACCCATGGTCAAACTGCAGAGAGCTGCACTGTGGGATAGCTGTCCTAGAGTGCAGCTCTCATCAGGGATGGACGTGCTGCTAATGTAAACACTCTCTGACGCCTGAGGAATTAAGTGAGTACACAAGCCAGCGCTTTACTTTCACCGGTTCCCTATCACTGGTTAAACTTACAGTGCAAAAACTCTGCAAGTGGAGACTTTTAAACAATGAGAGTTTAGCCTCTGGAGAACAGGAATGCAACATGAAAGAGGGTGTGATGCATTGCACCAGTCCTTACCAGCCCAATCTCTGCCCTGCCTGAAACTTAGGATTGTTTCACAGTTGGGAGCCTCTTAAATGATTCAGCTTTAAATATTCATGTTGAAATACTTAACTGATCTTGTCCATACTTGACTTGTTCTGTGGATCTCATTTAGAACTAGTTGGTGCCAAAGAGGCCAGGTCTAAATCTAAAACTTTGACCTAACTCTGTCACTCAATGGTGTGAAAAATTCACACCCCAAGAGACATGGTTAAATAGACCTAAGCCCTGGTACAGACACCGCTAGGTCGATGGAAGAATTCCTCCATCCACCTAGCTACCGCCTCTCAAGGGGGTAGATTTACAGCAATGGAAAAAGCCCCATCTGTCACTGTAGTGAGTGTCTACACTACAGCAGTAGAGTGGCGTAGCTGCAGAGCTGTAGCTGTGCTGCTGAAGTGCTTCTAGTGTAGGCATAGCCTTAGTCACAGCCTGGTGGTGTGGAGCTGTAACAACCCACGTAGAACACCAGGAGGCAGAATACCCTGGTGTTCACCCTGACGTGCAAAGGAAAACGGCCAGCTACTAGGCCCCTTCTTAAGGTGCAGCCTGATCCTACCGCCTGATGTTGAGAAAAGAAAAGAGCCATGGAGCTATCATCTCTCTGCCACCTTTGGGACACACCCGGGGAAATCTGAGTTCCAGGTGTGTAATATTGCCTGGCTCTTATGCAGGTTTCACAAGGGATGGGGAAGGTTCCTTGCACACACCCTTTGCACACACACCCCTTCACACTGCGTACATGGACTAAAAAAATGAAGCTGTCTGGAAACTTCCTGTATGACATTAGATTGTACAACAAGATGCTGCATAAGACATTCCCATTTCTTTACATGTTGTATTAACAACATGGCACAATCAGAAGGTACATAGTTTAAAGTAAGCTTTGAACTCTAATGCTGCATTTTCTAAATAAGCTTTTTTAGCTGTTTTTTTCAAAACAATGACAGTTGTACTCATCCATAAATTCAACTACATTATGCAAAAAATGCAGATTGAAAATTGTCTGTATCATTCGCCTTTATTTTTAATTGTATCATTCTTTTATTCCACTGCACTATCTTAATGAGGAGCTACCTTCTGAATTATAGAGCTGTATTTCACGTAATGAGGAGGAGGAAGGAGATGGCAGTAGTCATAGATATGATTAATTATATACTTTCTAGCTCTTTTTCTGGTTTGTACTTGTTCTATATCTTCTTGTAGTCCGACTTCTCAAATCCTCCTCCGCAGTCTAGTTTGTTGCAAAGATCAGCCGTGAAAAGGTTGGACGTAATGGGGGAAAAAACATCCAAAGAAAAGTCAATCAGATAATACTGCATGTCCAAGTCTGACAGGTTCTCTGGCCCAAAGTGAGCTGCCAGTTATTTCAGCAGGTATTTGCTTGATGGAGCAATTCCAAACATCCCAAAGGCCTGGAGCCTTATTTGCATATGACAGTTTTCAGGCTAATGTATGTTGGGGATATAAAACTTATAGTTCCATTTGTAGAAAAATGTAAAAGGGAAATAAGGGTTACTCTATTTGGTGTATCTGTCTAAACAGAAAAACTCTTGTTTAATTCTAGATGCTGGGAGGGTGGAATGTAATGTCTGTATCCATCATATACAATTATTTCTTGGTCTACATTTATGCAAGGCTTCGAATAGTCTCCTGCATTTTCAGTCTACAAAGGCAAAGGGTAGATTTCTGTTTTAAATATTTTGCAGTCCAGGTGGCTCTTAGAACTCCTTTAATCTTGCACACAGAAACTTTGTGCTTGATAAATCCTATTTCCTTCTGATATTTCTATTAGTAGTGAGGCAGAGTGGCCTCCCTCCAAGCCTCATGGGGAGGGTTAACCACCAATGCACCTATTTCTTTTCTAAGCTTATTTTACTTCTGCTGTTTATACTAGGCATTCTGGGATGTCACTGAGAGTGCCTCTAGTCTTAAAAGGGTGTTGTGACCCACAAGAGATATATAGTTGTGTGTCTGATGAGTACCAGCCACAGGATAGCCAAGAGGAATGTTGAGTGTGGAGTGCTATGGTTACTGTCCATCTGCATAAAGGAGTTCAATGGTTTAAAATTATTGTGTGGTAGGAATAAGTGGCAGGCTCACTACTCTTTGAGGGAATCATAACATTACCAAGCTTCTTGATCTCTCAGACCTCTTTTCTCATAGAAGGTATATAATCGGAAAAGGGAAAGAAAAGGAGCACTCTACTTGTGCTACATTGATGATATCTTCATCAGCTGGACCCATGGAAAAGAAGCCCTTGAGGAATTCCACCATGATTTCAACAATTTCCATCCCAACATCAACCTCAGCCTGGACCAGTCCACACAAAAGATCCACTTCCTGGACACTACGGTGCTAATAAGCGATGGTCACATAAACACCCCCCTATACCGGAAACCTACTGACCGCTATACTTACCTACATGCCTCCAGCTTTCATCCAGACCACACCACATGATCCATTGTCTACAGCCAAGCTCTACGATACAATCGCATTTGCTCCAACCCCTCAGACAGAGAAAAACACCTACAAGATCTCTAACAAGCATTCTTACAACTACAATATCCACCTGCTAAAGTGAAGAAACAGATTGACAGAGCCAGAAGAGTACCCAGAAGTTACCTATTACAGGACAGGCCCAACAAAGAAAATAACGGAACGCCACTAGCCGTCACCTTCAGCCCCCAACTAAAACTTCTCCAGCGCATCATCAAGGATCTACAACCTATCCTGGAGGACAACCCATCACTCTCACAGATCTTGGGAGACAGGCCAGTCCTTGCTTACAGACAGCCCCCCTAACCTGAAGCAAATACTCACCAGCAGCCACTCGCCACACAACAAAAACACTAACCAAGGAACCTATCCTTGCAACAAAACCCGTTGCCAACTGTGTCTACATATCTATTCAGGGGACACCATCATAGGGCCTAATCACATCAGCCACACTATCAGAGGCTCGTTCACCTGCACATCTACCAATGTGATATATGCCATCATGTGCCAGCAATGCCCCTCTGCCATGTACCTTGGTCAAACTGGACAGTCTCTACGTAAAACAATAAATGGACACAAATCAGATGTCAACAATTATAACATTCAAAAACCAGTCGGAGAACACTTCAATCTCTCTGGTCACTCGATTACAGACCTAAAAGTGGCAATATTACAGAAAAAAAAACTTCAAAAAACAGACTCCAACGAGAGACTGCTGAATTGGAATTAATTTGCAAACTGGACACTATTAAATTAGGCTTGAATAAAGACTGGGAGTGGATGTGTCGTTACACAAAGTAAAACTATTTCCCCATGTTTATTTTTCCCCCCTACTGTTCCTCACACGTTCTTGTCAACTGCTGGAAATGGCCCACCTTGATAATCACTACAAAAGGTTTTTTTTCTCTCCTGCTGGTAATAGCTCTCATTACAGTGTGTATGGTAACACCCATTGTTTCATGTTCTCTGTGTATATAAAATCCCCCTACTGTATTTTCCACTGCATGCATCCGATGAAGTGAGCTGTAGCTCACAAAAGCTTATGCTCAAATAAATGTGTTAGTCTCTAAGGTGCCACAAGTCCTCCTTTTCTTTTTGTGGACACAGACTAACATGGCTGCTACTCTGAAACCAGAAAAGGGAAGTTGTTTTTGTCAGGCTAGAGCCACCATTTCTTGCCCCTAACCTTTCTAGCTCTGCTCTTAGTGGCACAGTGCTGCACCACTGAAGTCAATGGATGTGTTGGTCTTGACTTAATAGGCAGTAGGATTACTCTTTTTGCCCCTTCTGTGATAGGCAATATTGCAGGGGTGGCGAAACTTACTGGCCCTCTGAGCCACCTATGACAATCTTCAGAAGTTCGAGAACAGGGGCATCGGCAGGAGCCAGGGATTGGGGCTTCAGCCTGGCTCCTGCTGAAGCCCCGAGCCCTGGCAAGTGTGCCCTGCAGGGCTGAAGCCCCAAGATCCCCTCCCCACTGGGCAGAAACCCCGAGATCCCCCCTCCCTGCTGGGCAGAAGCCCCTACTGCACCATCCTGCTGCAAGGCACAGGTCCTGAGCTCCGCCTCCCTAAGTCTTGTAGGTGGAGAGCCTCCGTGAGCCTCACTTTAATGGTAAAAGAGCCACGTGTGGCTCGCAAGCCACAGTTTGGCCACCCCTGCAAGATAGCAAGTGAGGTGGCAACTTTTTTGAGGCGTGCGTAACCACAGTGCTCTCTCACACCCTCGAACATGCGTGTGCGCCCTCGCGCCCGCTCTGCTGCCCAGTCTCCCCTTCCTCCTCCTCCTCCGTCAGCAAGAGACGGGGCCGTACACTTTCTCTCATCAAGTGATCGGATAGTACACCAGAAACATCGGTGTCTTGTGATGATCAAGATGGTTCTATATTATGCCAATTCACAGCACAGGCTTTGTTTTTCTGTTTTTAATTACCCTCCTGAAAAGATCATTTATCTAAATAACGTATCTTTCGCCTGCATAAATATTATCCCCCACCTACCATCAGGGATGTAGTTGACCTCTCCGTGACTTATGTGTGGTACTTAAACAGACACCTAGGGGTATCTTTTCCAAAATATCCAGGCTGTCTGCTTAAAAGGTATCCCGTGTCGTTTCCACATAGCACATGCCTTTGGCTTCCTTACAATGTTCCCATCAGAATTTCAGGTTATTTCTTCATTCTGATTCTTCTGCCTCCTTAAAAGAGAAATGAGGGCAGCCCAAGAGAGCAAATAATGTCAGAATCCCAATATAGTCTATGACACGAAGGCCTGTGGTTACCTTACTTGAGGCGTTGTGTCTGGCACATATTAATTGTGATGCTATATGGATCACACTCAGTATCTCAGTTTTGTACAGAAAAGCCTTCATACAACTAGGACTCAACTGTATAAAATCTGCAAGTATATGCATAAATCAACTAGTTCTGCTTCCAGATGGAAAACAGGTGAGATTTCCTTTCTTGTTAGGTGACTTTTGTGCATGGTTAAAAGGTGCAGTGGGATTAAATCATGGAGAGGTGGGATTATTTTAGACATTTGTAGCACAATGATCTGGTCCACTTCAGGACTGGAAAAGGAGATGAATAGCATGCCTGGCCATTTTTGTAGCTTTGGCAGTGTCAAGAATTATGCACAGTTTCTGATTGTTCTATGCAGGAATTTAGCTATTGTCATGGATTGTTTCCAATACCACTAGAAGTCAACTCCCCTTTTATTTATTTATTTTAATGGAAAATGGGAATGAACTCCCCCACTCTTTTTTCCCCTCATTGCTTTATAGCCTTCCCCCTAGGTAATATAGAAGATGCTTTTCCATCCTTTACATTATATGTAACTACGCGTGGATTTTTTTTCTCTTTCTGGTTCACAAAATGTAAGTCTTTTTGGTTTTGAAAGCATTTTAGTTCAGCCCTTAAGAAGTCATGGTGCTAGTTGTCTTGCATCTTAACTGTTTGTGGAATGTTCCTTTTTATCTCCCTCCTTAACCTCTCATGGAGTTTGAATTAAAAGGTATGAAGGTTTTCTTTCCCTTCACTAGGGAATTGAACGTTGGAAAAAAGCCCTTGATTAAGCATCAAATGTTTTTCATTTGAAACACTCCATAGGTCTGTACTGCTTCCTTCCTTCCTGAAACAGGCTTCCCAGGAAGGAAAATTAACCTGAATGGAATCACTCAGAAGAATCTGCAAGTGAAACCTGGTGATGCAGTCACTGTCCAAACTGTGTTCTGTGCAGCTGTGTAAGCAGAAGGAATGAATATGAAACTGAGGTTTGGAATTTTTCTGTGAATGTTGCCTACCAGTCTGCATACAATCCCCTGTACTGTATAGCCAAATACAAGTTATGCTTTAGCCAAATGCAAGTTATTTGGCTCAGTAGAAGGGAACTGGGTGAAATTCAGGGGCTTGTCATATATGGGAGGTCAGACTTGATGATCTAATGGTCCCTTCTGCTCTTAAAATCTGACTCTCTTAGGTACTTACCAGGTAGAAGAAATACTGACTCTAGAGGGCCAGTGCCACAAGTCTGGAGTTGAAGGACTTGGTTTGGGTGCCTGGGGCTAGTGGCAAATTCCCACTGAGTGTTGCAATTTCCCTAAGTCTTTGCTCTGCAGATTCCATCCTCTGATTATTAAGAGGTAATTATGTTAGGAGAAGGAGGGAAAGTATTTGTTCACTTATCCCACAGATGACACTGAACTAGGGGATACTGCTGGAACATGTAATGGAAATGGAAAAGAAAACTAACCTCAAGTGTGACTCCTGATTTTTCAATCTGTTTTGAACGCTTTGCAGATTTTTGTCGATGTTCTGATGGACACCGAACTGGTTTTGCCTTCTTGAAAACTGAGGAGGCAGTTTACGTTTGAGGGTGAAATTCTTCCTTCAGTTACAGCTGTACAATCCCACTGAACTAATGAAAACTGTGGAGACCTCATGGTGTAGGTAAGGGCAAAATGAGACCCTTGATCCTTTTTCTAGTCAGATTGCAAAAAGGGTCTATGTTTGCAGAAGTTATGTGACGTCTCCCCTCCAGGAGTGATTGCTCTAATACTAGCTGCTCCTTTAGGTACAGCACTGTATAGGAGTAAGGGAAAAGCTGTTAAAATTCTTCCCCTTATTCCTGTGCAGTTCTGTAGCTAGAGGAGGAGGAATGTTGTTAAATCAGTCTCTCCTGGGGTAGAGACTTCACATGATTTCTGCAAATCTGAGTAGAAAAGGGACTGAATTGGACAACAACATGGTGGTCTAGAGACAAACAATTATTTCCCATCTCTGTAGCCATAAACAACTGAACACTTGTCTCCAAAATATGGCAGGTTTATAATTTCCTTGGGGAAATTTCAGTTGTTCATCTGCAGCATTATTATGTTTGACATGTCGCATAGTGCACTGCTCTTGCCAGTTCAAACAGCTCAATGTGCACTTTGATTTTTCCTTGACTGCTTCATTAGACTGCAAAATCAACTTCTGAGACTGAACTGCCTGGGGTAAGTAAGAATTTCAACCCATCACCTTTATATACAGGATGATGCATAAAGGTGTCAAACAAGGAAGTAAAGTGAGCATGTGTGTCTAATCTCTCATGCTAGCGGCAGAGAATTTACTGAATTTAACTTTGAGATTATATTTAAACCTTACTCATATATTTAAAAGATCCTAGCCTGGATGAAGAAAAGGAGTACTTGTGGCACCTTAGAGACTAACAAATTTATTTGAGCATAAGCTTTCGTGAGCTACAGCTCACTTCATCACATCCATAAGCTCACAAAAGCTTATGCTCAAATAAATTTGTTAGTCTCTAAGGTGCCACAAGTACTCCTTTTCTTTTTGCGAATACAGACTAACACGACTGCTACTCTGTAGCCTGGATGAGTACTTTGTAATAAAAGGAGATGAGGAATAAATAGCAGAGTAGGAACACTGGTACCTTAGGTATTTTGGCGATCACTTCTAGATAGCTGCATGATGTTCTAATTACACAAGATAAACATAGGTATGGTTTGACTTCTATATAGGGGGGCAGCTCCAGCCAGGCCAATGAGGCTGTGCATGGGGGTGCAAATTCCATGCCCGCCCGAAGCTTGCAGGGCTGGGCCCACTGTGAGGTCACTGCTGGCCCATGAGGCTGGGTCCTTGCCCCAGTGTTTGTTCGGGTCTCACACAGGGACCGGGGTGGGGGGATTTAACCAGGGCCATGGGGTAGCTAATACACAGGTGCCCCCTGATGGGCAGGGGGTGGGGAACTGGAAGCTATGGTTGGAAACCACTCGTCTCCCAGGGCTCGAGGCAGGGCCACTCCCGTGTGTGGATTTCCTGTTCACGCAGAGTTGGCCCCGTGCTCAGTCCCATGGTGCCGCCGGGCCCCCCGCCCTGCATGGCAGCTGGCGGAGCCGTGCAAGTCAAGTGACCTCAGAGGCTGAGTGAGCTGTGAGCTACACTGAGAGCTGTGCCCAACAGGGCAAGACAGGAGCAGCAGCTGGGCAATGCAAGGAAGAGCTGCTGCTTTCCAGGAGGGGAGGCTGAGGGTGGGGCCAGCGGGTGCGTGACTCAGCTGATTGGGGAGTGGCCAAACCTTTAAATTGAAGCCCCCCACTGTCAACATATACAGTTGGGGGGGGGCAATACCCCCCCAACCACACTGATGAAGATAAAATGTGCTTCACTGAAAACTACCATCCAAATTAATTACCTCAGAGGGATTGTACCAAGGTTTGATTCAGGAAACCAAGAAGTGAGGGGAAAAAGCAGTTTTCATTGATTATTTCACCCAAGATTAATTGTTTATTTTAATGATTTTTTCTGTTATTGATATTATTATTAATAAGCATTTGGGAGCAGGGACCTTGTATTCTATTTTACAGAAAAAGTGCCCAGAAGACGGTATAGTTGCTGTAAAAACAGCTATAATAATAACTGAACCAATGGATCCAGGATAACTAAGATGCTAAGACAGGAAATATAATAAGACTCTTGGGTCATTTGCTTTTTCTTAGATTTTAGGCAGGAAATTTTAGGCCAGAAAATCAGGGCTATTTAAGACCAGGTTTTTAAAGATGTGTGTTGGAAACTCTGTACTCATAAATCAAACATTTGTGTGTGTATATGCTGTGTGTGTATTTTGCTGCCGGGTTCTTGAATGTCTGCATTGCTAACTAGGACAATTCTGCAGCAGATTATTTTCAGCTTGTCCCATGCAGCTTGAACCGTCCCCATCTATTTCAGTCCCCAGGATGTTATCAATTTACCCTGGTGATGCCTACTGGGTCTGTGCACCTTTGATGATTTTTCAGAAAATTGAGTTAATTTTTGAGTTATTTAAAACATATTTGTTTCAAACCTATGAGAATTCTGCAGAACTTAACTTCTGCAGCTGCAAACTTCTCAGCTGAACCAGGGTGGCCTTCTTCAAATGACTTAGATCTCTCTGTGCTCATTTCCTCCTCTGCAAAATAGGAACAATAATATTATCTACTCCACAGGGCTATTGTGAATTTAAAATTAATTGTTTGTCAAAAAAATTATATAGTATTTATATTGCAATAGCACCTAAAGGCCACAACCAGATTGTGTCCCATTGTGCTAGGTGTTTTACAAATATATAATAAATGACACAAAAAGAACAGGAGTTCTTGTGGCACCTTAGAGACTAACAAATTTATTAGAGCATAAGCTTTCATGGGCTACAGCCCACTTCATCGGATGCATAGAATAGAACATATAATAAGAAGATATATATGTATATACACACATACAGAGAAGGTGGAAGTTGCCATACAAACTGTAAGAGGCTAATTAGTTAAGATGAGCTACTATCAGCGGGAGAAAAAAACTTTTGTAGTGATAATCAAGATGGCCCATTTAGACAGTTGACAAGAAGGTGTGAGGAGACTTAACTTAGGGAAATAGATTCAATATGTGTAATGACCCAGCCACTATTTAAGAATTATAACATTCATAAACCAGTCGGAGAACACTTCAATCTCTCTGGTCACGCAATCACAGACATGAGGGTCGCTATCTTAAAGCAAAAAAACTTCAAATCCAGACTCCAGCGAGAAACTGCTGAATTGGAATTCATTTGCAAATTGGATACTATTAATTTGGGCTTGAATAGAGACTGGGAGTGGCTAAGTCATTATGCAAGGTAGCCTATCTCCCCTTTTTTTTTTCCTACAAACCCCCCCCCCAAGACGTTCTGGTTAAACTTGGATTATTGCTGTGCACATTGTAAGATGAGCTATTGCCAGCAGGAGAGTGAGTTTGTGTGTGTGGTTTTTGGAGGGGGGTGTGTGGGGGGGGGTGAGAAAACCTGGATTAGTGCTGGAAATGACCCACCTTGATTATCATGCGCATTATAAAGAGAGGTTTCAAAGAGGGATGGGCTATTACCAGCAGGAGAGTGAGTTTGTATGTGTGTCTGTGGGGGGGGGGGGGGAAGGGTGAGAAAACCTGGATTTGTGCTGGAAATGGCCCTCCTTGATGATCACTTTAGATAAGCTGTTACCAGCAGGAGAGTGGGGTGGGAGGAAGTTTTGTTTCATGGTCTCTGTGTGTATATAATGTCTTCTGCAGTTTCCACGATATGCTATGCATCCGATGAAGTGAGCTGTAGCTCACGAAAGCTCATGCTCAAATAAACTGGTTAGTCTCTAAGGTGCCACAAGTACTCCTTTTCTTTTTTCTTTTTACGAATACAGACTAACACGGCTGTTACTCTGAAAACTATTGAATCTGTTTCCCTAAATTAAGTATCCTCACACCTTCTTGTCAACTGTCTAAATGGACCATCTTGATTATCGCTGCAAAAGTTTTTTTCTCCTGCTGATAATAGCTCATCTTAACTAATTAGCCTCTTACAATTTGTAGGGCAACTTGCACCTTCTCTGTATGTGTGTGTGTGTGTATATATATATATATACATATATTTTCTTACTATATGTTCTATTCTATGCATCCGATGAAGTGAGCTGTAGCCCATGAAAGCTTATGCTCAAATAAATTGGTTAGTCTCTAAGGTGCCACAAGTACTCCTGTTCTTTTTGCGGATACAGACTAACACGGCTGCTACTCTGAAACCTAATAAATGACAGACTCTTCCTGAAAGAGTTTCCAGTCTAAAAGATATTGAGGACTTTGTATGGAAGATGATATATAACTACAATGTAGTAACAGCCGTGTTAGTCTGTATTCGCATCCGATGAACTGAGCTGTAGCTCACGAAAGCTTATGCTCAAATAAATTGGTTAGTCTCTAAGGTGCCACAAGTACTGCTTTTCTTTTTACAATGTGGTAATTATTGCAGCTGTTGAAGCAGTTGAAACTGCATGCATTGTGTGTAGAACATACCACTACAGTCAGTTCCATGAAAACAAAGGAAGCGCTCTGAAAGGTAAAGATCTTTGTTCATTGCAGAAATTCTCCAGGTTTTTTTTTTTTTCCTTTCCAAGCCTTGGTATAAAAAATAAGGAGACTTTTAAAAATTAGCAGTGTTGGGATAATTTTGTAACAATCTTCATCCCATTCCAGTGCATTACAAAATGTACCTAGAAAACTAATATATTTCTAACCTTAAGCTTTTTGTGCGGGGGAGGGGGCTTTATGCAAACTAACATATGAAGAATAGTGGGGATATATTCTTCAAGGAAGAAAAATAATTTGTAATGCTCCTAGTTACCTGGAGAATGAGGCAGTTGTGTAGTATTTTTTGGAAATATCATATACCTCTCAGATAATCTATTTGCTATTAATTTGCTGGATTGCCAGGAGTTATCAAAGGAGGCTGTTATGGGAGGAACCAACTGGAAATGAAACAATGACAAAGAAAGAGCTCCTTCAGGAAGCAATAGGAAAAATATTGATTGGGAATTACCCGCTACCTGGTTCCAGCTAGTCCATCACAGTACATTCTTCCCAGACCAAAACTTAGGATCAAAGAAGATCCTAAATTTTAAAGACACTGGCTTCAGGAATGAGAAGATGTGAGTGGGTTGTCAGCAGACTAAGGCCAACATCAAAACTGACTGAGGGCTTGTGAGTTACAGCGCAATAAAGGAGCCCCAGGCACCCTAGCTCACTCCCCGTCCACACTGGCAAGGCACGTAGAGCGCTCTGACTCCGCAGCTACAGCACTGCTGGTACTCCACCTCGGCGAGTGGAATAAAGTTTGCTGCGCCCCCGCTGGAGTGCCTGGGCGTCAGTGTGAACGAGGTGTTGCATTACTGTGCTCTGATCAGCCTCCAGAAACGTCCCATAATCCCCTTAAGTCAAGTGGCCACTCTTGTCATTGTTTTTGAATCTCTGCAGGAATGCAGCTATGCCCTTTGAAAGCTCCGTTTCTGACAGCCGGCTGCTTATCTGCTCCAAGACAAAGCAAGCCATTAGTGTGGAATGCTGTGTGCCAGGCAGGAGGGAGGGAGGTCTGCTGCTGTCTGACCTTACAAGACAGCATGCTGACATGCTCTCAGCCCCCCAAAAACCCACTCTCTCTCCCCCTACATACACACAACACACTCCCTGTCACACTCCACCCCACCCCACCCCCATTTTGCAAAGCACATTGCAGTCACTTGCTTGCTGGGATAGCTGCCCACAATGCACCACTCCCAATGCCTCTGCAAGTGCCGCAAATGTGGCCACACCAGTGCGCTTGAAGCTGTCAGTGTGGACAGACTGCAGCGCTTTCCCTACTGCACTCTCCAAAGGCTGGTTTAACTCAAAGCGCTCTACATCTGCAAGTGTAGCCATGCCCTGAGACACACAGACAGAGAGACACAGGGACTGCAGTAAATGGACTAGCTCTCCCAGTCCAGAGATGGGAATAAGTTGGACCTACCAGAGCTATGGGTAGAGATGTTACTTAGATAAGGAAATATGCATAGAGGACTCTTTTTGTTGTGTTCACCCATTTCTTCAATGCTGTATTCCCTTTGGCAAGTCAATGCTACTTTGTCTTGAAGATACCGTTTTTGAGTCCCTTAAAACAGCCGCTGTCACTGCTCCGTTACAGGGTGTCAAACACAGTTGGACTTGTCCGATTAACATGATTGGTAAAGCTCAGATTCAGTGTAGAGTGGTTGGACTGGGTGGTTCCACTTAGACTGAGATGCAAGAAGCCAGTCCTGTCACCACGAGTTGCATTTGAGATGGACTGTATTAGGGTTAAGGTGGCCTGGTAGGCCAATTAACGCCATAGGCTGCAGCTAGAGGAAGAGCCAGGGAGCAGGGAACTAATTAGAAGCAGGTTCAGCTGTGCAGGAACAGGCAGGGCCTGTATAATCCAGGTAGCTGGTACCAGCTTCCCTGGGGAAGGTTGCAGGAAAGTAGGCAGCAGTTACTCTGAGTGGAGGGTTTTGAAGCCAGTACATGCAGAGAGAAGGGGACCCAGGCATGGTAAGAAGTAGCCCAGTAAAGGAGCAGTGAGCGCTAGGATAGGAAAGCCCAGGACTTCTGAGCTAAGGGTCCCTGGGCTGGAACCCAGAGTACAAGGTGGGCCCATGTTTCCCTACCAGCCACTGAGAGAATAGCACTGAGGCAATGGAAGGGAAGACTTCCTAGACTGGCTAGGGAGAAGGGATTTTGCTACCCCATAAGCAGGGGAACACTGAGTGACCAGCTGGCGGGCTGAATCATGAAGAGAATGCTGCAGTTCCTGGGGCTGAGAAAAGGGCCGCAGACCAGCAGGAGACAGAGTGATGGTGTGCAAGCCATGGTAGGGGGTGTTGGCCTAAAGAGCTAATCCCCCAATGGACCAGGAGAAGGTGCCAAATCAGTGACAAGTGGTGTGTCCCGTGACAGGGCCTGAAAGGGGTCTAAGGCGTAGCTTACTCAGTAACATAGGTTCAAATGTAGGCTTCCACACGTGGTTAAATCCTGGTCCCATTGAAGTTGCTGACAAAAACTCCTATTGACTTAAATAGGCCCAGGAGTTCACTTCTATTCAACTGTGGAGTTACTGGGACTTGTAGAGTCAGCACTAAGAAATGAAAGGCAAAATGAAAATAATTGTTATAAAGTGGTGTTTACACCAAGTGATAATAGCTTCTTATCACATTAGCGCATTTTTTAAAATGCAAAAGCATACACAATAAATGTTTAATGTCTGAGTGAGAGACCACAAGAGAGCCCCAAAGGTTCAGGTGATATTTGCAAAAGTTTTCACAAAACATTCAATATTTTCATGCATCATAAAAGTGAGATTTTAGGAGGTTTCTCATCACATTCCCCATCTTGACCTGCCTTTATCAGTTTTTGTTGTTTTATTTTATTTCCAGCAGGTCCAACTGTGTATCATTTGCTCCAGTAGTAATAACCCTAAATGTGCCTTCTCTAAATTTCATCCCATTTTCCCTTGCATCATCCTAAACAATCCTCCTCCATCCAAACATAAAATCAGCAATGATAAAGTTTGCAGATGATCTGAAAATTGGGGGAGTGGTAAATAAGGAAGCAGACAGGTCACTGATTCAGAGTGATCTGCATTATTTGATAAACTGGGTGCAAGCAAACAATATGCATTTTAATACAGCTAAATATAAATGTATCTATCTAGGACCAAAGAATGTAGGCCATACTTACAGGATGGGGGAATCTATCCAGGGAAGCAGTGACTCTGAAAGAACTTTAGGGGTTATGGTGGATAATCAACTGAACATGAGATACAGTGTGACGCAGTGGCTGTCATAAATATAAAGGGAAGGGTAAACACCTTTATATCCCTCCTGGCCAGAGGAAAAACTCTTTCACCTGTAAAGGGTTAAGAAGCTAAGATAACCTCGCTGGCACTTGATCAAAATGACCAATAAGCAGACAAGATACTTTCAAAGCGGGAGGTGAGGGGGTGGGAAACAAAGGGTTCTCTGTGTGTGTGTGATGCTTTTGCCAGGACCAGAGCAGGAATGCAGGTCAGAACTCCTGTAAAGAGTTAGTAAGCAATCTAGTTAGATATGTGTTAGATTCTGTTTTGTTTAAATGGCTGATAAAATAAGTTGTGCTGAATGGAATGTATATTCCTGTTTTGGTGTCTTTTTGTAACTTAAGATTTAGCCTAGAGGGATTCTCTATGTTTTGAATCTGATTACCCTGAAAGGTATTTACCATCCTGATTTTACAGAGGTGATTCTTTTAATTTTTCTTTAATTAAAATTCTTCTTTTAAGAACCTGATTGCTTTTTCATTGTTCTTAAGATCCCAGGGTTTGGGCCTGTGTTCACCTATGCAAATTGGTGATGATTTTTATCAAGCCTTCCCCAGGAAAGGGGGGATATTTTAGGGGGGTTTCCAAGTGCTCACCTTTGGTGGCGGCAGCTTTTAACCTAAGCTGGTAAGAATAAGCTTAGGGGGTCTTTCATGCAGGTCCTCACATCTATACCCTAGAATTCAGAGTGTGGAAGGAACCTTGACAGTGGCCAAAAGAGCTAATGATATCCTGGGATGCATAAACAGGGGAATCTCAAGTAGGAGTTATTTTACCTCTGTATTTAGCACAGGTGCAACCGGTGCTGGAATACTATGTCCAGTTCAGTTGCCCAAAATTCAAGGGTATTGATCAACTGGAGAGGGTTCAGAGATGAGCCATGAGAATGATCGAAGGATTAGAAAGTATGCCTTTTAGTGATAGACTCAGAGACTTCAATCTATTTATTTTAACAAAGAGAAGTTAAAGGGATGACTTGATTAGTCTGTAAGTCTCTACAGGGGGAACAAATATTTGCTAATGAGCTCTTCAATCTAGCTGAGAAAGGTGTAACACAATCCAATGGCTGGAAGTTGAAACTAGACAAATTCAGCGTGGAAATAAGGTGTATATGAGTCTTATTTATAATGAACAAGACATAAGCTATACACTAGGGCTACAGATCAAATGGTGACTGTAAAATTTGTTCCAAAGTCAGCAATCATTATGCAGGCAATGCTTGACTTGAATGGCAGTTTTGCCTGAATAGAATAGACTAATAGTTGTAAAACTTGCTCCTATATGATTTTGATTTGACAATTTGCAGTAGCAGCAGACCTACAAATACAGGCCACTGGAGATTGGGGTTGGTGTCTGGGACTAGAGACCAATATAGTAATGTTTCTCAGTTGGGGCATCTGTATATAATAGTTACCTTTTCTTCCAGGGACACTTCAGGCTGCCTAAGTCTCCGCAGTTTAAAATAGGAAGGAAATAATGGTGAAACTAGCTGAGAGTAGCTTCCACAGCTATGACCTTTAGGTAGGATCATCTGATTTTTAAACAAACAAAACAAAAACAAATACAAACAAACAAAAAACAAAACAACAACAAAAACCCAAGCAAGCAAGTGCCAATCCTATCCCCTGTGGCAGAGGGAAGAAAAACAAACAGCAACAACAGACTCTGCAATAATATCTTCTCTGTTATGACTACAAAGCAGAGTCAACAGCAGCCACTTAAAACTATGCCATTTCCAAAGCTGTGTATCCAAACAGCCATAGTATTAAAGCTATGTTTGTTTTAGAATTGGCCCTAACCCAAATCCTGAATCTGCGAATCTCTGAATTCTGCGGAAAACTGGCTCTGAATCTAGACCTGGACTTTCTGGCTTTGAATACATCAAACTTTGTTTCTGCTGAACTACTGAAAATAATATATAATCATCTTGTATTGTTTTTGATAGCTATGCCACAGGAGGCCTGGAACTCAACTACCTTATGTAGGAGCACCAGGTTACAAAGGGAACAGTATATTAAAGATAGTTGAATCATTTCTTTTTGGTCTTAGCAGTACGTAAACAACACTATAACTCACATTGCTACTTGCTCATAGATGATCTAAGAGTATGTGAAACTTTCCTCTCAGCATCCGTGAGAAAATGCTTAACAGCCAAAAGTGGACTTGCAAAATAGAGGGTGAGATTCTGGCCTGTATCTCAAAGGGTATGTTCACACTTTGAACTAGGTGTATAATTCCCATTTCAATGAGACATATCTGCTCTAGCTCTGATAAAGCTAGGGCACTAAAAATAGAGTTTAGCCATGGCAGCTAGCTGCCTAGAGTACACGACTTGCATCTCAGACAGGAGGGGCTAGCTGCCCAGAGTACATGGTGAGGGTCTCAGATAGGTATGTACTAAGGGTGGATATCCAGAAATGCCGCCATGACTACACTGTATTTTTGGTGCTCTAGCTCAGTGTTTCTTAATCTTGTGGATACCAGGAGCCAGCTTTCTGGCTTCCTAAACTGTCAGGGGAATCTCTGGGATCGCGCCAGACTGGGATCGCGCCATCCACAGACTGGCTGTTGAGAAACACTGTGCTAGCTCAATCAGCGCTAGCACTAGCATGTCTCCTCCAACTGGGAATTACACTCGCAGTTTGACCTGTAGATGTAACCAAAGAGGCACAGCACAGAACTTGCACCCCAATGGGGAGGTGGAGGCCAAGGTAGCTTTAAACTAGACTTAAGCCCCCGATCCTAGTCTGCTCCAGCAATTGAAGAGGCCCCGTGCACACCTTAGACAACCTGGGGGCCTGTCTAAATTATGGCAGCCTAACAGAACAGCCCTATGGACTGCAGTGCTCCACATTGCCATCCTGCCCTTTACATGACCCTCTACCTCAGCCCCACCCTGGCATGCCTTCTACACCAGGGCTCATAAGGAGGTCCTTGGCAAGCAACCTTTGTGGCTACATTCGGCAGTGCTTGTGCCTGGGAATCATCCTTTGGCTGGAACTGTGGCTTTTAGAGAGCCTTTATGCTAGATAAAATGCCCAGAGTGGCAAAAAAAGAATCAGACCGGGGTGAGGATCTCACCCAGAGTGTTTAAAAATGTTATGACTTTTTCTGCATACTGCACTTTTAGTGTAATTTCAGTGGGAACAGAGATAAGCAGCGTGCTTTTGAAGATCCCGCCCTTCACTTTTTCAGTAATGGTAGATTGGCTGCCTTTTGTGGGCCAAAGTTAGGGCATGTTACAGATAAGATAGGCTTTAGCTTCTCTGGTGGGGACATAACTTTTGTTGTTTCTTAAGCTGTCTTTGCTAGAAATGCTGCAGCAGCATTGGGCATGAGAGAACCATTCTGTTCACTGTAGTTAATCCACTTCTCTGAGAAGGGGTAGGTAGGTTGACAGAAGAATTCTTCCTTTGACATAGCACTGTCTACAGTGGAAGTTAGGTTGGCTTAACTATGTCACTCAGGGATATGGATTTTTTTACCTCCTGAGCAACGTAGGTGGGCCAACCTAAATTTTTAGTGTAGACCAGGCCTTAGAGTTTCCTTTAATCTAAAAGAAGTAATTTGGGCTGAATGTTGCTTTTTGTGTATGGAAAATGGAACCAGCCTTCTGGAAAATCAAGATGGGATCTAAACCAAACAGAGAGAGCCATGGAAACTAAGATTGATCCTGTTCTGGATAAAGCAATGCACTATTCCCAAACAACCAAAAATGTGTTTCAGTGGAGGTTAGCAACACCTATAAAATATTACTCATTCTTTATATAAATTCTAAACACTTACAAAACAAAAAAATCTAAAGTTTGACTGTCTGGAGATGAACAATTAAGGAATCCAATTATTTCATCGTACCTAGACTGTCACCTCATCCAATTACTAAAGTCAGTCAATCTTATCACTGCTCGCTTTTTTGTCCTTATAGTGGAAATATGCTGCTAAATGTATCTTGTGGACCTTATATATGTATTAAATGACTAATAAAGATTTCTAAAGGATTACAGGCCCTGATCCAAAGACCACAAAAGTCAGTGGGGTGAGGTCCATTGATCTGTCATAGTTCTAGAAATTCTCATAGTGTGACGTGGGGGAATAGAAGAATATTTTGTGAATCCAGCTGGAATGATTGATCCACCTGGTGTTCTGAAATGTGATTACTTGGGAATGCTGGCATATGTAAGTGTATATAGACCTTGCAAATTGGTATTTTTAACTATTTTATGTAGCAAATAATGTTGGTATTTTTAACCATTTTATTTAGCAACCTTTAATGTTGAAGTAGTAGATCACTGGAATAAGAAATAAAATTTATAACCTCCTAGTTCTTTGTTTTTAATCTTTACGTAATTTTAGGGTACAGAGTTAAGGATAGGTTGGGGATGTAAATTGGAAGGAATGATAGTGAGAAAGAGTATATGGCAGTGAGGAATGGGCTGGAGCCCTTAACTATCCATTTTTATATGTTAAATACAAAGCCCAATTTTTGTAAACGTGTAGTTAGACTTTTGTAACAGTGTACTATTGTTCTGGATGCTAATTGGACTTCAGTAAAACACAGTTTCATCTCCAATTTCTAGTCTACATCAGCGCATGTATAAACTAGCATAATTTTACACAAACACTGCTCCTAGAGCTGTTTGAATCCATACATGTAATTATGGTCAAGGCAATTGCATTCCAAAAATGTCCAATATATCAGGTGTGACGGGGCACGGCCAGATGGCTATGGAAAAGTAGTAGGAGATAGATATATTAGCTCCAGGCTAAACAAATCCCTGGTACCAGGATAAGTGAAATGGAAGCTGCTCCAGGTCAGTTAAGACACCTGGGGCCAATTAAGAACTTTCCAGAAGGCAGGGAGAAGGCTAGGACACCTGAAGCCAATCAGGGGCTGGCTGAAACTAGTTAAAAGCCTCCCAGTTAGTCAGGTGGGTGTGCATGTCAAGAGCTGTGGGAGGAAGTTGCGCTGTTGGAGAGGCTGAGTAGTACACACCATATCAGGCACAAGGAAGGAGGCCCTGTGGTAAGGGTGAAGTGGAGCTTGAGGAAGTGAGGGCTGCTGTGGGGGAAGTAGCCCAGGGAATTGTACATGTTCTGTTTCTACGAGGTCAGCTACCATAGCTGATACTTTTAGGGTCCCTGGGCTGGAGCCTGGAGTAGAGGGTGGGCCCGGGCTCCCCCCCCCCCACCTTTGCCCCCTGATTAATCACTAAGACTGGGAGACAACAGAGACTGTGCAAGGAAGGATAACTTCTCCTCACCTCCCTCGCTGGCTTATGATGAAAATGACTCAGTAGACTGTGACCCTTGTCTCTAGAGAGAGAAAGGTTACGTGGAGGGTCACAGTGAGCCTCTGAGGCTAGTGAAATCCGCCAGGAAACGCGGGACCCATGGAGGTAAGGACAGAGCTTTGTCACAACTGGTGTCAGGAGTGGGACTTGGTTCACAGTGTGGCGGAAGAAAGAGGTTTTTAAAAAAAAAGTGTGCACTGGGGTTTTGGATTTTTTTTTTGTTTGTTTTGGTTTGTTTGTTTGCTTTATACCACAATGGAGGAGGTGGTAAGAGCTCTGGTACAAGCCACGGCAGCCCAGCAGGAGGCCACCTGGGTTCAGGCAATGGCACAACAGAAGTCTATGTGGCTACAGCAGGAAACCAATCAATTATTGATGAGCCAGGCGACCCAAGATCGTGCCCTCTTGAGAGAGGTGGTGGACCAGCTGAAGATCCTCACCACCCAGGCCTGGGGTTCCGACGGACGCGAACCCTGAGGGCCACTGGTTGTCTGCCAAAGATGATGTAGAGGCATATCTCCTCTCATTCTAAAGGACTGCTCAGCGTGAGGCATGGCCCCAGGAGCAGTGGGCCAGCATTCTTGCCCCTTTTTTGTGTGGAGAGGCCCAGAAGACCTACTTTGACTTGCTTGTCACGGATGCCACTGACTATACCCGTCTGAAGGCAGAGGTCCTAGTACGATCAGGGGTAACGGCAGCGGTAAGGGCCCAGAGGTTCCATGAGTGGAAATACCAGGAGAACAAACCCCCGAGGTACCAGCTATTTGACCTCATACAACTCGCGCGGAAGTGTGCAAGCCAGAGGAGATTTTGGAGACCCTGGTCATAGACCATTACATGTGGGGACTGCCGCCAGATCTCTGCAAATGGGTAGGCCAGAACGATCCATCCACGTATGACGAGATGATCACACTGGTAGAAAGATGGATGACAGCCAGGGAACTGACCCGACTACCCAAGGAAGGACCCTTTCAAAGCAAGCACCTGACCCCAACCCTGGAAGGTTGAGCAGCCAAACCCCCGGGGAGTCCTAGGTGAAAGAAGGGGGGGGGGCTGAAAACCAGCGGGGACCCCAGAAGGAAGGGATTGGCCTGAGTTGGGGGAACCCCGGGACTAAACCTCCTAACCCCTGGGATAGGGGAGTGATTAAAAGCAATTATAGATGTTATGCATGTGGGGAGTGGGGACACATAGCAGCACAGTGTCCCAGCACCAGGAGCCTATGCAATGTAACTTGGGGGATTGGGAGGTCCCATGCTCCCTTATCCACCTCGCGGGGGTCGCATTAGCCCCGCATAATTACACCAGGCCAGTGAGGATAAATGGCGCAGAGACTACAGCGCTTGTGGACTCTGGGAGTGCTATCACCCACATATCGGGTAAGCTGGTAAAAAATAGTCAGCTGCTACAAGCCAAACACGTAGCAGTGACGTGCGTGTATGGGGCCGTGAGCCATTACCCCACCATCCCAGTGGAGATAGAGGTTCAGGGAAACCCCATTGAGGTGACCGTGGGCGTAGTTCCTAAACTCCCATATCCTGTAGTCATTGGGAGAGACTATCCAGGGTTTGATAATTTACTTCCCCCTGAGAGGCTGGAGGGAGGTGGGGACCCTGAGGACAGCAACTCATCACCGGGGGAATGTCAACCCCCGATGTTCACTGAGATTTCTCAGGATCTGTCCTCAGCCCCCCGAAAGACCCGGAAGACCAAAAAAGAGAGGAAGGCCATGAAGGCCTTGGGAACCGGGATCCTGACCCAGGGCCAGAAGACCTCCCTAGTAGGCAGATGGACGCGAGCAGCCAACAGAGAAACTTCCACCACAGAAGGTGAGCCAGAAGCTGCCCCCAGCCATGACGGCAGCGAGCCGTTGGAAGAAGCAGAAGCTGGCCCCTGGGAGCTTGGGCAGGTTAGTCCCGGGAGAGAGACTTTTGGGCGGGACCAGGCGGAGGACCCCAGATATGATAACGCCAGGAAAGAGGTGGCCGAGATTGATGGGATACCCGTGGGTGGGAAGGTCCGGGGTCCCCAACCTTATTTTATAGTGAAGAAAGATCTCCTGTATCGTGTGGTGCAAATGCAGGAGCAAGAGATACAACAACTGCTGGTGCCACGAAAACATCAAAAAGCCATACTGAGTCTCGCTGACAGTCACCTGTTTGGAGGACACCTAGGGGTAGAGAAAACCCAGGCACGGATCCTGCGGAGGTTCTTCTGGCCAGGAGTACATGAAGATGTCCGGCGATACTGCACCTCTTGTCCGGAGTGTCAGTTACATAGCGCTCGCCCGCACTTGTGGGCTCCTTTGATACCTCTTCCAATAATAGAGGTTCCTTTCGAACGGATAGCCATGGATCTAGTAGGGCCCCTAGAGAAGACAGCTCAGGGCCACCAACATGTGCTTGTTGTACTGGACTATGCAACCCGGTACCCGGAAGCTGTTCCCCTGCGCAACACAGCTTCCAAGACAATAGCTAAGGAGCTAGTACAGATCTTTGCCCGGGTTGGGCTACCCAAGGAGATATTGACTGATCAAGGGACACCTTTCATGTCCAAGTTGATGAAAGATCTCTGTTCATTGCTCCATGTACAAGCCCTACGGACCTCTGTATACCACCCGCAAACAGATGGCCTTGTGGAAAGGTTCAATAAGACCCTCAAGGCCATGATCAGGAAAGTGGTGAGCCGGGATGGGAAAGATTGGGATACCCTATTGTCTTACCTCATGTTCGCCATCCGGGAGGTTCCGCAAGTCTCCACGGGTTTCTCTCCATTCGAACTACTATATGGGTGCCACTCTCGGGGCATATTGGATATAGCCAGAGAAGCCTGGGACGAGGAGCCAAATCCCAGAAGGAACATAGTTGAGCATGTACTGCAGATGAGAGATCGGATCGCCCGAGTTACGCCCATTGTACGGGAACACTTGGAGAGAGCACAGGAGAACCAATGTACCATTATAACCACCAAGCGAAGCTTCGACGGTTCCAACCGGGGGATCGGGTGATGGTACTGGTGTCCCCAGCAGAAAGTAAACTGTTGGCCCAGTGGCAGGGACCCTACGAAATAATCAAAGCCGTGGGAGAGGTGAACTATAAGGTGTGGCAGCCAGGCCGCCGGAAATCGGAGCAAATTTACCACATCAATCTTCTAAAACCTTGGCACGATCGAGAGGCATGCTTAGTCATGCAGGAGACCCTTCCCCAGGAGGATAACTTACACGAGCAAGTGAGGATATCATCTGACTTGACACCGATCCAAAAGATCGAGGCAGCCGACATGATTAATTGCAACAGAGATGTGTTCTCTATAAAACCAGGGCGGACGACTGAGATCTATCACCATATCCGCACTATCCCCGGAGCCAAGGTAACATTGAGACCCTACCGAATCCCAGCAGCCAAAAGAGAAGAAATCAAGGCCGAAGTAAAGAAAATGTTAGAATTAGGAGTTATTGAAGAATCTTACAGTCAGTGGTCCAGTCCAATTGTTCTAGTGCCTAAACCTGACGGTACCATGAGATTCTGTAATGACTTTCGCTGACTGAATGAAATATCCCAGTTTGATGCATACCCCATACCACGCATCGACGAACTGGTTGACCGACTGGGTAGTGCCTGATTCTTGACTCCACTGGATCTGACAAAAGGGTACTGGCAGATTCCTCTGACCAAAGAAGCTAAAGAAAAGACAGCATTCTCCACCCCGGATGGGCTATTCCAGTACACCGTCCTCCCTTTTGTGCTACATGGGTCCCCAGCCACATTCCAGCGCCTCATGGATAAGCTACTGCGCCCCCATACTAGTTTTGCAGCTGCATACCTAGATGATGTCATTATCCATACACCAGACTGGGGAACGCACTTGGAGAAAGTTGAGGCAGTACTGTGCACCTTAAGGCGGGCTGGCCTCACTGCTAATCCCACTAAATGCGCCATAGGGCTAGCAGAGGCTAGGTACCTGGGATATATTGTGGGAAGGGGCATAGTGATGCCCCAAACGAATAAGCTGGAGGCAATTCAAAACTGGCCCCGGCCGACCCGAAAGAAGCAGGTCCTTGTGTTCCTAGGCGTGGTAGGCTACTACCGACGGTTTATTCCCCACTTTGCCACTAAGGCAAGTCCCCTAATGGACCTGATGAAGGCCCGAGGTCCAGACATGGTAAAGTGGACCGGCGGAGCAGAGGGGGCATTTACAGACCTTCGGATGGCCCTCTGTAATGACCCCGTACTCATAGCCCCGGACTTTAACAGGGAATTTATTTTACAAACAGATGCTTCCGAGGTGGGGTTGGGGGCAATTCTGTCGCAAATGGTGGGAGAAGAGGAACACCCAATCCTCTACCTCAGCAGAAAGCTTCTCCCAAGAGAACAGAGATACGCAGTAGTCGAAAGAGAATGCCTTGCTGTCAAATGGGCTATGGAGACACTGCGTTATTACCTCTTAGGCTGGCGATTTACTCTTCTGACGGACCATGCACCCCTCCAGCGGATGCAGCGGAATAAGGAAAAGAATGCAAGGGTCACCAGGTGGTTCTTATCCCTCCAACCATTCCAGTTTCGCATACGGCACAGGGCTGGATGCCACCATGGCAATGCTGATGGTCTGTCACGAGCATACTGCCTGGCGTCCCAAGATGCCCAACTCTATGGTGTTGAGCGGGGGGGGGGGAATATGTGTCGTGGCAAGGCCAGATGGCTATGGAAAAGTAGTGGGAGATAGATATATTAGCTCCAGGCTAAACAAATCCCTTGTACCAGGATAAGTGAAATGGTCGCTGCTCCAGGTCAATTAAGACACCTGGGGCCAATTAAGAACTTTCCAGAAGGCAGGGAGAAGGCTAGGACACCTGAAGCCAATCAGGGGCTGGCTGAAACTAGTTAAAAGCCTCCCAGTTAGTCAGGTGGGTGTGCATGTTAGGAGCTGTGGGAGGAAGTTGCGCTGTTGGAGAGGCTGAGTAGTACATACCATATCAGGCACAAGGAAGGAGGCCCAGTGGTAAGGGTGAAGTGGAGCTTGAGGAAGTGAGGGCTGCTGTGGGGGAAGTAGCCCAGGGAATTGTACATGTTCTGTTTCTACAAGGTCAGCTACCATAGCTGATACTATTAGGGTCCCTGGGCTGGAGCCTGGAGTAGAGGGTGGGCCCAGGCTCCCCCCGCTCCCACCTTTGCCCCCTGATTAATCACTAAGACTGGGAGACAACAGAGACTGTGCAAGGAAGGATAACTTCTCCTCACCTCCCTCGCTGGCTTATGATGAAAATGGATCAGTAGACTGTGACCTTTGTCTCTAGAGAGAGAAGGGTTACGTGGAGGGTCACAGTGAGCCTCTGAGGCTAGCAAAATCCGCCAGGAAACGCGGGACCCATGGAGGCAAGGACAGAGCTTTGTCACACAGGCAAGAGCACAATAACTTAGTGTGATGCAAATTTGCTTACTAAAAAAATGGTCTTAATGCTTCCAAACTGCTGACATCTGGTCTTTGTACGTTTATCAGTATCAAAGAGCAATCGTGCTAATTAAAGGCTCCATTCTTCTTCCACTGAAGTCAATAGTGAAAACTCCTTTTGATTTCAGTGAGACAGGAGTTGGGTCTAATTATTGTAGTCCCTTAAGTAGGAAGTGGATTTGGATTTGTGTGTGTGTGTGTGTACATATACAATTGCAAATATAACTCAGCTTCAAACTGACTACTGTGAGGAATACACTTTTCTTCCCTCCTATTTAATAAATTACTGATAGTAGTAACAGGGATTTCCCCACCGCACCCCCATAGATGCTGTTGTCCTTTGAAAGTTGTACAACTCCCAAAAATCTCATAGCAGGGTGAAACCTGGTGTATCTCACTATTTCTAAAACTGAAGAATTATTTCCCTCCTTTGGCAGTAGTTCAACTTCTACTCATATTTCAGTTTAGTGCCTGTTTTTGAAACTATTACAATGAGTAACATTTATTCCAGTGATTTGGCCCGTTCATTTCCACAGGACTAAAGTGATTAAGTGCTGCTGATTTTCTCACACCTAGAAATGACTGAGTTATAAAAGGTTTATGGGAATCTATGAATTATATCAACTTGAAAAGTTCATAAAGGAATGTGTCATTTCTGGCTTAGAGTTTGCTTCTATTTAATTAAAACATAAATTTAATACCATAACATAGTTCCAAAATGTGTTTGGAAACACTGTAGTTTGTATGCATCTGATGAAGTGAGCTGTAGCTCACGAAAGCTTATGCTCAAATAAATTGGTTAGTCTCTAAGGTGCCACAAGTACTCCTTTTCTTTTTGTAGTTTGTATGTAGCCCAGTGAGTATCTGGATTAAAAATTCCTTAACTTCTTTATACTGTTCTAATGAAAATACAGCTCATGTAGACAAAGCAACAGAAAACAAAGGTAAGCACAAAGAAGAAAATAAACAAAAAGGGCTCTGTTCATTCCTGCTATCATTCTATTGCCTTCAAAGGCATAATTCCACAATTTCACCCACAATGTATATGATTACCATAACTATATTGATATCTACATCAGGTATTTCTGGACATAAAGGACCAAATGTTGTGCTGGTTTAAATGGATGATGCTCCACTGAATTAAATGGGACTGTACCAATTTACACCAACAGAGAATTTGGTCCCAAGTGCTAAGCAAGAAAAGATGGTCTTTTCCAAAGCATTCAGCATTGACCTAACTCTCTTCCAACTGAAGTCAATGGGAAAACTCCCGTTGACTTCAGCACATGCAGAATTAGGCTAACAATGAGCCCTTTTCAAAAATCCCATCTTCAGGAAACAATTCTGGTGGGTTTTTAATTAAGCATAAACTAATTATCAATATCATAAAGATTGATCAAATATCTCAGACCACTCCTCACTACATTGATATTTTATTGTTTGTGGTGGAGTCAGGCAAAGCAGGAAGTGGAACCTGGGTTCCCCATATTCCAGGTGAGTGCCAGTACCACTGGACTATAGAGTCATTCCTTCTCCATCTCTTGTGTTGAAATTGTTCCACTTTGTATAAATAGTCCTTCAGCCACAGCAAGGGAGACTGACTTTAGAGCTTGGTGCTCTGCCTCAGAACCTGGATCTCCCCCCGTCCTAACTGAATGGCCTAATCACGGGGTTATTAGCTATTGTGGGTCGAGTCTCTCAGTGTGTCACTTTTTGAAAGGTCTCAATTTCATTCCAATGAGAAATGAAAATAAATGCCAAAACCTTGACACTTGTTATGAAATGGAATTCTTATTTTCTGGCTAGCCGTACTTGTGAGATCACTTACTTCATTCAGCCTCTTATCACTGCCAATTTTTCAGTGATCAGCTTAGAGAGGTCCTGCTGCTTCCTCAAATTAACTAGGAAGCTTTCTTCTCTCTCCTAAATCACCTCCTTCTCCCCTACCTCACTTTCTCCATCTCTGAGAACTCCACTTTTCTCCCAGGCAGTCAAGCCCAGAATCTCTAGTTTATTTTTAACTCTTCCCGTCCTCATCTAGGTTCTTTCCAGATCATTTTGCTTCTCCATTTGCAACACCTCCAAAATCCATCCCTTCCTTTCCATGTCTATTGCAAAAACTCTTTCCACACCCTTGTTATCTTCCACCTTGATTCCTGCAAACTCTGCTACTCTCTGACTCAATAGTTCATTCTTTGCTCATCATGATAATACACAAAAACTGCATAGTAGAACACCCCCAAATATCTGCTAAAATATCTTTATTCCAGTCCACATTACATTTTGTAGGACAAAGGTATGTTTGATGTACGCAGCCCTGTCCTTATTAGAACAATTGAGAAGCATGTTTAAATGGACAAGGATCTGTTTTTTCCCAATGTGTGCTATTGCCTCCTTTGTTAAATTACTCTATATTACATAAAAAGAAAAGGAGTACTTGTGGCACCTTAGAGACTAACCAGTTTATTTGAGCATGAGCTTTCGTGAGTTGGTTAGTCTCTAAGGTGCCACAAGTACTCCTTTTCTTTTTGCGAATACAGACTAACACGGCTGTTACTCTGAAACCTGTCTATATTACATAGAAGCCTTGGTATAAAGGCTTTATATGCTGTATAAAGGAATATTTACAGTGATTTAGCTGGTAAAAGTCTGTATGTGATTCAAATCTGATATTAAGCACTGGATTTAAATTTGCTTAGAGCAATTTGATCTTTTCTGTCTCTCTGGCAAATTTAATTTAATGTAGGACTAGCTTAATGTCATTCATAGTTTCCCCAAGAGATGCCATGAGACATTCCAAACCCTGTTTAAAAACTTTGGACCAGATCCTGAGTTAATGTAAATCAGAGCTTCAGTGTAGCTATGCCACTTTACACCAGTCCATAACCTGGCCCATTATTTTTGTTTTGTAAGACAGTAGCAAAAATAGCACTTTCTTTAGATATCCTGGTAAAAAATCTTTTATCTTTTCCTAGTCAATGGATCAATTAAAAACTGATACACAATGAAATACATTTTTCTATTCATCTTTTTGTGTGGGTGTGTGCAATAAAGAAACTATTATAAGTATTTCATTTTCAGTAGATGAGACCCATATGCATCTCCTACTTGTTGGCTTTTTGTCTGACACTGATTCAAGACTTGTGAATAAGATTGTGGCTTAACCAGCTGATGCGCGAGTGATGGTCCTTTATGCATTGAGACCATGTGTAGCTCAATATTGAGGAAGGGATTACAGTCTGTGCCCACTGAATCTGCTACTATTGATGACTCAGTCTCTAAGCCTTAAGATCCATATGGCAATTAATCTCGAACTTACTAACACCGTTGGTGACTGCAGCTCACCAGCATGATCTATCTGTTATGTAAGCAGTGTCAGGATGAGCTCCACCCTGACATCTGGTGGTGAGGTGTGGCAAGTTGTGGAAAAAAACTTCAGGGGCTGATCTCATTTGCATAGGCACACCCACCCCGCCTAGACTGAGGCCATAGCTGCCCAAATGGTCACTTTGGCTGCTGTGGGATCCCCAGTGTCTCTGTTATTGGGGCAGGAAGAATAAATTGTTATTACCCTGATTATGGGAACTGTGCTTGGAACTGTACTTGGCCTTTTGTTATGATGGAGGGACTCACCATCAGCTAAGTAGCACTCGCTAGGCAAGGGTCATGGGTTCCAAAACAGTGTGAATTGAGAGAGGCTGGGGATAAGTATTAGTACTTGGTGGCATGGGCCCCTTGGTGAGGGCCTTACATGCTAATTGCACTTCCTCCTCTCTCCACTGTGGAATATTGGAGCTAATTTTGATTTCATTAGAAGTCTAGTTACAGGCTGCTGAGCTCACTTTGGGCTAATGGTGCACCAGCACTGAGGCTCCCCTACTACAAGCTGAATTCACCAAAGAGCTGAACTGACTAAGAGCTGAAATCACTGAGCGTTGTGTTAAGTAGTGGGGGAGCCTGAAGATATATCGTGGAGCAGTTTGCGGGACGGCTGGAGTGCCTTGTGGACAGGCTGGCGGAGCAGTTTGTAGGACGGTGGGAGCTGTTGGTGGGACGCGGAGCAGTTTGTGGACCGGCTGGTGGAGCAGTTCGTGGGACGGTGGGAGCTGCTTGTGGGCCGTGGAGCTGAGTGAAGGAATTTGTGGGGCGGCTGGCGGAGTGGAGCGAAGGTCTATGGAGCTGTGGGACGGTCAGCTTCAGATCATGTAAGGTGCCTCTTACCCCCATCCCATCTCCACCCAGGGTGGGAGGTAAAGCTCCGCAGATAAACTTTCGAACTCTGGGGCTGCCCTGACCAGGGACAGAGACTTTTGGGTCATTGGACTTTTGGGACTTTGGGTGATTTGGGGTTGCTGGACTCAAGAACCAAAGGGAAAGGGGCATGCCCCAATTTGCTTGGGGTGGGGGTTTTTTTTTTGTTTGTTTTTTTTGCTCATGGGTTGTGTTATGAATCCTGTTGGTGGTGTTTCCCCAACATAATGCCACATTGTTTCTCTCTGTTATTAAAAGGCTTTTTGCTACACTCAGACTATGTGCTTGCGAGAGGGGAAGTATTGCCTCTTGGAGGCGCCCAGCGGGGGTGGTATATATTTGTCCCAGGTCACTGGTTGGGGGCTCGAGCCGGTTTGCATTGTGTTATTGGAATGGATCCCCTAGATATTGAACCCGGCCCTTGTTGCTGCCAACTCTGACGGGCAGAAGGGTTACATTTATTGACAACTCCCAGCCATCAATGTCAATGTTGCACTGCTTCAGTACATCCTGGAAGCATTTCTTCGGGCTGCCTTGTATGCAATTACCCACTTTCAGTTCGCCATACAGCAACTGCTGTATGCATTCTTGTGTCCTTGATCCTCAACACATGACCTGCTCAGTGTAATTGTGATGTGATGAACATGGCTTCAATCCCTGTAGAGTGGCTGCATTCCAAAACCTCATTATAGATAGTATCAGGGGGTAGCCATGTTAGTCTGTATCCACAAAAACTACAAGGAGTCTGGTGGCACCTTAAAGACTAACAGATTTATTTGGACATAAGCTTTCGTGGGTGGTAAACCACTTCTTAAGATGCATGGAGTGAAAATTACAGATGCAGGCATTATTATACTGACACATGAAGAGAAGGGAGTTACCTCACACGTCAAGGGAGGTAACTCCCTTCTCTTCATGTGTCAGTATAATAATGCCTGCATCTGTATTTTCACTCCATGCATCTGAAGAAGTGTTTTTTTTACCCACGAAAGCTTATGCCCAAATAAATCTGAAAGCTTATGCCCAAATAAATCTGTTAGCCTTTAAGGTGCCACCAGACTCCTTGTTATTATTATAGATAGCTTTATCCTGCCATGTGGTGTGGAGTATGGCACACAGATGTCATAAATGGAACTTATCACATCAAGCTTCTAGATGCCTGTAAGAGGTCCTGATGTCAAATCCATACCACAAATTGGACAGCACAACCACTTTTAGCCTGTTTGAAGCCCAATATCATGTTGCTCCTCAACTCTACCTGATAGGCTGCCAAATGATGAACTGGCTTTGTTCATGGGACTTGTCAGCTGCTTGTCTATAGTAGCATGTATATTCTACCATATAAACTATTTAAAAACATGTGGCTATATTTCAAGGGAAAACAGACCCTACTGGGCTAGATTTTGTTAACTTTACTCATCCTGTTCAGCACTTACCCATCTATTCCCTCTGGCTTCCATGGTATTACGTGTTGAAGTGCTATTCATTGTGAATAAGGATTGCAAAATAGGGCTCAGAATTGTTTGAGCTAAGCAGGTTCTTGAGGAGGGTCGTTCATTTTCAATTTTTCGGTCTCTTCAGCCTGAGCACCCAAGAACCCTCCCAAAACTATTTTTCTTTCTATTACTCCAAAGCTACACACTTGTTTTACTCCTGTTCTCTTATATTCCAGATTTCTTTGTGAACCACATTCCAGAGCCTTCTGTGCTCCATCAGGTAAAGCCCCAAAATATTGTATTGTAATACATTAATATTTAAAAGCATGTACATACCTTCAAGGGGGAGGGATAGCTCAGTGGTTTGAGCATTGGCCTGTTAAGCCAAGGGTCGTGAGTTCAATCCTTGAGGGTGCCATTTATGGATCTGGGCCAAAAATTGGGGATTGGTCCTGCTTTGAGCAGGGGGTGGACTAGATGACCTCCTGAGGTCCTTCCAACCCTGGTATTCTATGATTAATATATTTGATACTGGGTCAGGCCAGTGGTTCCTCTAGACAAGTACCACTATCTGACAGTGGCCAGTATGAGAGCTTCAAGGGGAGCGTACAGAGCAGGGCTTCCCACAATGGCAGAGCAACTTTAATTTCTTCTGGGAGGCTGCACCAGGAACGGCTGCCAACGGGGATGTACTGTACCAAGGTTCATGTAACCTAGATGACTTATACTGTATTATGGATTTAAAGAGGAGCTTGTGTAGCAGTACATGTCCAAAGTTAAGCTGGCTCTGGAATGACTTCTGAACTTTGAGCGGCTAATTACAATCTTTTTGCACAAATGAATAGCAAATGTATATTTTCGAACTTGCATGTTTAACTACCTGGCTTGCCCCGCAATAATGAAGGTAGACAATTGACTGCTAAGGGTGTGTCGACACTGTGGGCTGTACAGTAGCACAGCTGCAGCAGCACCACAGTGTATGTGCTTTCTACATGGATGGAAAGGATTTTTCCCTCACTGTAGAAGAATTCTTCCATCTACCTAGTCATATCTACACTGGGGGATTAGGTTGGGTTAACTATAGCATTCAGGGGTGTGGATTTTTCACATTCCTCAATGATGTAGCTAGGGCAATCTAAACGTTAAGTGTAGACCAGGGCTAAGATTGGTGACAATCTGTGGGTGCATTTTTGACAGATAGAAATTATGCCTGCACAGGAACACATTGAACTTCTTAAGTATTTCACTAGTAGGCACTTTTTCTAGCCCTCAAATTATTTTTGTGGCTGTTTTGTGCATCATTTCCAGTTTTTCAGCATCCTTTATAGTAAATGTGGTCACCAGACTTGGTCACAGAATTCCAGTAGTGGCCTCACAAATGCTGTACATAGAGGTAAAGTCACCTCCAATAATATTAGCAGGGTAAGACGTATTTATATATTACATAAAAATACTTGAAAGAGTTCTTTTAATAAGTGTAAAGTTTTCTTTATATAAAAATCATACAAATGCTTTATGTGGATTTCACATTCTATAATACTATGGAAGTTTAATGATGTAATGCACCAAAAGTAAAGTTTAGGCCTAGTAAAATTTTAATCGTGTATTTTCTACTTATTAAAGAAATATGACTTTTACATTTGATTTAAAAGTGTGCTCTGAGAGGTCAATGATAAAAGCATAGACTAGCCTCCGACTTTCTTATTTGAATCAAAACTAGATCCTCGTGCTTTGAAAAATAATTACCTCCTAAGAAAATATTATTTGCTGACTTCTTCTCATTATTTAAGATATAGAATCAAGTGAAAATTTTGCAAAGTCCTGTCTAAATTATCTGACCCTTGAAAGTAATAGAGGGTTTTGAATAATTTCCAAAGGAAGTAAAATGAACATCTTGTTTCATTCACATGAAGAGGATATGGTGTCTGCTTTACATGTGGTCCAAATAATAAAATGCAGCTTGTGTTAAATGAATGTGCTAATGAAATATAAGCGACTGCACCGTGGGGAGATTAGAAGGAAGAGAGAGAAGTTAATGACATTAAATACTTTTTATCAATTCTTTTCTTGTTTTAGGCTAGGGGAAAAGAACCATAGAAAAGGGATAAAGTCCCTTGCCCTGGAGGCTCCTACTCCAGAGGCAGAGCTAGATCCACAATGGCTCAGATCAGTGTGTGTTCTGGAGTGGGCTTGAGATGGGCTAAAAAAGGAAAGGGTCATACCATGGCCAGGAGGGGGAATAGCCAAAGAAGACCTGTTCCCCGTCAGTTATGTGCTTGTAGGGTGGCTCATAGGAGCCATTGCAGCAGGTACACAAGTTAGAACATCCCTGATGGGTTCCCTAGCCTGTGCTAGAGGACAAATCTGCCCCCGGCAGTCAATGAATAGGGGAGATACTAGCTGCATCTTTTCTGTGCCTAAACCAGTCTCTGCTTTTGCATGGGGATGAATCTTTCTCAGTCACTTACAGCAGGTTTCACAAAACTTTATTGGTAACTAACTTGTCCATAGTAAGAACTTTATGAAGTGCCCTTTCTATCCATTAATAATATTAGCTAATGGAAACAATACCATACCATAACAGGAAAATGTTGATAACATTTGCAAGATATTTCTGAATAAATCCAGTGCGTGAAGTACTGACAATCACAGTGGCCTTTAAAATGAAGTGTTATCCCTCATACACAGCTGCACTCTGTATTAAATCAGAAGGGAAAGTGCAGGATTTTGCTCATTAACTTGTTGCACATGTAAGGGGACTGTTGCCCCCTTACTAACATTCAGTGGGGGTGTTTTAGTTGCTAGCTCCCAGTACTAAAATGAGGGAAGAGTAGATGGGGAATCAGGACCCTGAGACTGACAGCCCCCAGGAACAATGGGGAGAGGCCAATGATCCAGGTTAGCCTGAATGACAGGGCGGGCAGGCTAATCAGAGAGTCAGGAGGCCAGGGAGGTCCCGTCCTCCGTGTGAGCTTGACTTGCCTGGGTCAGACAGAGAGGGGCTGAGCTAAGGAGAAAGCCAGGGTCCAAGCTGAGCTGGGGAGCAGAGCTGGGCCAGATCCAGAGAGAGCAAACCCTGTCCTGGGAGCTGCAGCCCCAAAGCCAGAGGCACAGCCCAGAGAGAGCAGACCTGTCCTGGGAGCAGAGCTGCAGCAACCAGAGCCAGAGGGGCCAGAGAAGCAGCCCAGGGAGCTGGAGGCAGAGCAGCAGCAGCAGTGCTGAGACAGAGTGGTGGAGCTGGGGCTGGAGCAGTCTGGAGCTGGGTGCGGTGAGCAGCTGGGGAGATCGAGGGGGACCCTGGGCAGCAGGCCCAGCACAGAGAGACGCGTCAGCCAAGGAGCTCTGCAGGCCAGGCTTGGATCATAACCCCGACAGGGCGGGGCGACACTGGGAAGAAGGGTCCTACCACTTAGAGCTTGAGAGCGTGTGGCCACCACCAGAGCAACTATCCGACCCACAGCATCCCTGCAGCACAGCCAGGGTCTGAGAAGAAGGCCTGGAACTTACAAGGAACAGACTGTGAGCTGCCCTGACTTCCAGAGACACTGTTTGTGATGTCTGCCACAGAGCGCGTTGATGTGTTTCCTTTAACCTTTCCCATTTTTCCTTATTCTTTTTAAATGTAATTGTTGATTAAATAACTTGCATTTGCTTTAACTTGTATGTAATGGTCAGTGGGTCAGAGGAGTGCCCAGTGCAGCGAGAGTACCCTGGAGTGGGGACACGCTAGCCCCTGTCCTAGGTGACCACAGCAGGGTTGGGGGTTGAGGCCCCCAGGAAGCCTGGGCCCAGCCTTGTTGGGGTTACGAGGACTCTGCCAGACAGGAGAGTGGAAGGGAGGCCACTGGGTAAAGGAAGTGGGAGCGAGGACTCGGATCCTTTCGCTAGCCCACTTCACCGGGGTAGTGCAGAAACCAGGAAAGTTCCCCACAATAGCCGGACTATTCCCCCGCTTACACACTGAAAATCTATTTATGCTCATGCTTTATCTTCCCGGAACTGAGAGCAAGTCTGACGCACTTGGCAGAATTTTCATTTCTGTAACTGAATGCATGCGCTGCAGTGTTTTCCTCTTGAGCATGCACAGCACACGTTTGCTTGATTAATCCTGCTGCCCGACTATAGTGTTCCTGCTGCCTCTCTGTGATTGCTTTTGATAAACCACATAGACAAATACTTGAAAACGTGGGAGGACTACTCTTTTGCTTCCGTGTGTATGTGTGTGTTTGTACAGTTTGAATTGAATCAGATCAGATGGATCAGAATGATTAGGTTTTATAAGAAGTTACTGAGACAAAAAGCCAGAATGAAATGAATACATCTCTGAGATAAGTTTTAATTGCTTGTGCTAATTTACCTTACAATAATTAGAATAAGAAACTAAGCAGAACTATTAGTCAAATCCTGCTCTGAAAGCTCCCATCAGGGTGCTGGAACAATTTTTATAGTGGGGGTGCTGAAAGTGGAAACCATGTATTTGGTTGTTACTACTTGAGCCAGGGGGTTCTGCTGCACCCCCAGCACTCCTAGTTCCAGCACCTCTGACTCCCATCGATATCACTGGGGTGTCCTTAGGCACAATCTTATGGCTGAGTAATTTGACCTTATATAATTACCCTTTTAAAGAAAAACATCGAGCCAAGTATCTCTAAAGGTGGTGTGATTAATAAATTTAATAATCTTGGACACTATGATCATAGTTAGAATGTTGCCCTTTCCCCTCAGAGACATCTACAATTGCTTCCAGCAACTTTAGTCACTCTGAACTTTAATAAAGCAACCACAACCTCAAAAAGAAGCAACGGATAAATTTCAAGGAAGAAAAGAATATGATCCAGGTATAAGTTCAATACTGATCAGATTTCTACGGGGTAAGAACTAATTGCACCAAATAATTTATCTATTGAATTTATCCTATTTTCCATTCACAAATTGTCCAGGAACAAACTAGGATGTTGTGTTTTATTGTTCAGTTATCTGACAAATGTTTTATGGAAACACATACCAGCATATGGATTGCAAACTGAACACAGCTGTGAGTATTCTATGTACTTGGTCACGTATGCTAAGTCGCAAGATATGGGTTCCGTTCCAAGACTGGATGGCAGTGAGTGATAAACAGAGGGCTTGAAAAAGTCACTGTACAGGAGGACAGGAGTACTCTAGGGAGAATCAAGAGGAGACAAGTGGACCTCTAAGGGGATTTTAGAAAACCTTTTCCTTTTCCTCAAGACAGAACATTACATTCTGACTGTGCATGCGGACTCCAGACTTAGAAAATATTCAAGTTCCTTCATCACTGAAGGACAAAGACAAAAATGATTGGAGATGATCCCTGCAAAAGAACGAAGGCTATAAAACTGTCTTTCAATGTATTCTGGCATGGGGAGATGACAAAAGAAACAGTTAAGGTGACTTTAAAAGCACTTCAGTGCTACAAAAGTTACAGGTCTCTTGAGGTACCTAGATGAGTAGGATGCAAAAGGTGTGGTTGGATGGAGGTAACCATTAGTTCATATTTCAGCCACTTTGGTACAGGGAAAGTAGAAGAGCAATAACTCCTGAGGATGGAGTTAGCTCCTGGGAACAGAGATGCTTTCCCTCCATACAGCTGTAGTTAAGATTGCACTTGAAGGAGCAGTGGGGTGCGTGAAGCGAGGCCTAATATGTGACTCATTGTTTTTCAGTCTCCCACCCTCATCCCTTGACTGGAGTGAGGGATACCTTTCCAGTTCCAGCAGGGTTTCTTTTCACAGCTACATGGTCTAAGCAGGGAAGAGCAGGAGCTCACAGGGACAGTTACGCCTCCTGGGTATAAAGAGTTCTCCCTATCTGAAATGACTTCCAGGATCCCCTGGTCAACAATGATATTGTGATGGATCTGCTAAGAGGGGACTATAGCTCCCTTTTTGCTGCACATCCCCTTCCTCCTGACCAGGTAAAGGGAAAAGTCCTGAACCAGAAAGTGGCCAGCCTCTGTTTGGAAAGTGGTGACTGCAAGGCTAGCCAGGAGCTGGAGAGAATCTGGATGCAGGGGCCATATTGCTAGCTAGCTAGCTTCAGAGAAGTATCCCCAGCAACTGTGGACAGAGGTATGAAATAGTCTGTGACAGCCAGACAGTACAGCTGAGTGCAGATCTATGTGGGACATCCAGGGGAGCAGCAGTGGCTGGGCGGAGAGGCAGTGCAGAAGGGCTCCAATGAGCAACACTAACTGAACCTGGCCTGAAAACCTTCAAGCCCCTATTTGTTGAATAGAGACTGGACTGGAGAGAGCACCCCAGGCATTAAGTGTAAAGAGCCCTCTCTCTCCACTGAACTGCCCCAGGGGCCCAGAATAAGAATGGTTACTGCTCAGCTTGAACTGCCGTGGTTTAAGCATCGGTACCTAGGGTATTTACAACCTTTTCTCTTCTGTCAACCCTAGTGAAATACCCTTTCCCTTAGTCACATGTCTGAGTGGTTACTGGATCCCACCAGGACTAGCGCCTACAAAGTGTAGCTGCTGAAGCACCTATAGGTCGTGGTACACCTGGCATTCTACTGGCACCGTAGCAGTTTGGTGTACTACATGTGATGGGGTGTACCAGGCGCTTTGAGGCCCCCTGCTGGAGGCCTTGTGGTCCCACCACACCCTTCCCCTGTAAAGAAGTCTTCCAGGACTGCCTAGAAAAGCTGTAGGGAAGCAGCCAATCAGAGTATAGCAGGCTAAATTTAATGGAGCTGCAGGGGTTGAGCTACTCAGTTCCTGCCTGGGACCAGAAGAGTAAGGAAGGGTGCTTCTTGCTAGAGCTCAAGGGAGAACCAGAGGATGGGTTCTGGTGTCATTGGCACTCAGTGAGGAAGAAGAGGAATTGAGAAATTCAGCTTTGAGGTAAGGGTGAAGAGGAAGAGGCTATGTGAGATGCATCCCAGTGAAGGCAGCAGCTGCAACTATTAAAGCAGCATGTGGCACTATATATAGGGTTCCTGGGTTAGAACCCAAAATAGTGGGCAGGCCTGGGTTCCTCCCCACCCCCACTAGCTGCAGGGGAAGTGGCCTACGCCCCAAGAAGGGGATATGACTCAGTACCAAAAACCCAAGAAAGGGGCTAGAATTTGAACATGACAACAGCTGAGGACAAATTCTCCAGGGAGAAATCCATGGGGGTGGGGCAAAACTCCATACCAGGGCAGGTATACACTTAAAGCTGGCTCAGAAGGGGCTGAAGAGTAAGCCCAGAGACAGGGTGAAAGACATTAACAAGGGCATAGGGACAGGCCCTGTTGGGCCTTTTACCCTGAAAGTGGTTCATCCACCTTTTCCCCTATTAACTGAGTGACTTAGTTGGAGGGCTGAGCCCCTGAAGACCCACCTGGCGAGGGCAAAAGGGGACACCACAAGCAGAAAGAGCAAATGCAGGTTTGCACCCAGGAGGCACTCATGAGAGGCGAGTGTACCCTGTCACACTCCATTCCTGTGCAGCCCTGATATTTACAATTTCATCAGGCTATTTGCAGCTGTTTGGACTCTGTACTGTCTTTCCTGCCTGGATACATCTACGCAGCCTGCAGCAGTGAGCCTCTGAGCCTGGGCTGACAGACTTGGGCTCACAGGGCTTGTGCTACCGCATTAAAAATAGCTGTGCAGCCATTGCAACTCAGGCTCTAAAGCCTAGGAAGGGGATGAACTTCTGAGCCCAAGGTCCAGCCTGAGCTGCAATATCTACACATTTCATTTTAGCCCAGTAGCATAAACCGGAGTCTTTTGACCCGGGATGGGAGACTCACGGCCCTGGGCTCCTGCTTGCTGTGTAGCTGCATCCTGTGTGAATTGGTTGTTTGCTCTGATCACCTCTTATCCCCTTTCCCTGGATGTCCTTCCACTTACCTCTTCCCTCTCCCTGCCCCCCATGCTCCACCTTTTCCTCTCACTATCTCTCCTTTCCTTCCTTCGTTCCTGATATCCAGACAGTTGCTGCAATGAATCTTAACTTTACAGATGAGCTTAATCTTGAGAATATTTACATTGTCCATGCAGATAATAAGGGACTTAGAGCAGATGCTAAGAGGCATGCACGCTGACATCAGCCAGACTATACTTGCGCTCAAGATTATTTCAAGGTGTGTTCCCTGAGCTGTCTTCAGATAAGGGGGAAAAATTGTATCTCCTTCTGCAGCCGTGAAAGATCCACCTATTTCTAATGATGGAAGCACCCATGAGGATAATGCTATATAAAGGCTGTTCACTCAAATATGTAGGCCACAGCTATTAGGAAATGCAATAGCAGACCTCGTACATACCAGAGTGAGGGCTACATTCTGAGGCTAGATGGCACTCTTCCAGCACAATCCTGCAGTAAGGCGCTGCAGAGCTGCACTGCATCTGCAAAGTACAATGCTTCCCCAGGCCGTCCCAGGAAGAAAGAAGTAACCACTCTTTAGGAGGCTAGAGTGCTCTCTTCCACCTAGTCAGCACTGTTGGCTGGTGCTAAAGGGTAGCAGGGCAATGGTCTCATGCTCTCCACCAGGTGGCTAGTACGCCCAAGGGCACTAACGGGATGCAGTCCCTACGCTTGGTTCTTTATCTCAATAAATTAGAGAGAGGAGACGTATTCGTTCCAGATATCTAATAAAACACGAAATTCTTCAGGAAAATAAGACAGATGACTAGTATCACATACTGTTAATACTGATGATTCTTAGATGGTAGGACCCAAAGGACCCCTGTGATCATCTAGTCTGACTTGCTGCATAACACAGGCTGTAGAATTTCACCCAGTTAGCCCTGCATTGACTTCAATACATTGTAGCTGAGCTCCAGTGTACCTTTTAGAAAGACATCAAGTCTTCCTTTAAAGGCCAAGTGATGGAATATTTAAGTAGGATCAGGATTGTTCTCATGCAGGAGCAGTGTATAATAAACTCTGCAAGAAATGCATTCTCTGTGCAAAAGACTTGGCCTCAAATCAGAGCTGTAAATGTACATGCTTCATGGAGTTTACCCAGAGGTGCATTCCCACAATGAAAGCTCCCAAAGACACTGTGCCTGATACAGGTACACGCACGGTGCTTAATGGGCTGCTATACTTTTGAAAGTCCATGGCCCACATACTGTGCCTGGCCAGCTTTACTGGCTGGTGCAGAGGAAGGAGGAGAAGCATGGGCATATGTCTATACCATCCTTCCCTCCCTGTTTTTCAGTATCGGCTATGATTCTCCTTCCTTACACCTTTTTATCATGTTTGCAATCCTCTCCACAAACACTTTGATAACACATTTTACCAGGTGACTTCAATATTCTAATACAGGCATTTAAATGATAACTCACTTTATATTAAGAGTGAGGGAGGAAGTAGGAAGCTATATAAGTATTATATAATTGCATTTAATTTAATTTCCTAGTTTAAAGTTTTTTTTAAAAAGTGTAGAAATATTGGTAGGAAAATGCTCACTGCAGAGGAGTAACAACCACATGAAATTAAAGGTAGGGAAGAATCAGGATCTTCACAACAAGGCAGAAACTAATAGTTTGATTTTGATCTCACTTGTTCTGGTGTAAACCAGAAAGAACTGAAGAGAAATCTGGAGAGAAATACATGGGTATAAGTGATTCCAGACCCAAAAGAGAACTGTTTTTGTAAAGCTTTGAGTGGAAAATGATACTTATAACTGAAACTGTTTGGAAATGTTAACTCTAGTTCTTCTTAATAAGAAAAGACTATAATACAGCTCCCTCACATGCTTTTAAGTATGCCAGAACCTATATCAATCTGACCTCAGACTTTCAATCTGTTTGACATGAAATCATACCCCTGCTGCTGAGTCATTCTACTATAAGCTGAATTTGAGTTAAGATTGTTATGGGTAAAGCCTGGAACTACTGTTTAAAATGTGCTTCATTGCCATTGTAACAAAATATTACCAAACAGTCTCCCATATATCCTTTCTCTACACCTATCATGCCAAGTGTCTGTTGCCTTGATGGACAAAGTTCCATTTTCTATTTTACTGTCTGACTCAGTGGTTCAGCTTTTCCAATGTAAACTAATGATCAACCAATTCAACTCTCTAGAACTGGGACATTTTCCCCCACCACTTCTAAACCCTTAATTTCCCCCTATAATGCTATAACAAACACTTCCATATATTTGCACACTGTAGGGAACTTTGAACTGCAGGGACAGTCTTCATTTTGTATCTTGTACCACAGTGAGCACATTGCTGGTATCTATCAAATTAAAAACTTGTGAATTTTCTAGTAATTGCTGTAAACCTAACTTTCTGTTTTTACTGACTGTAGTAGATAATAACAAATCCATTATAGGATCATGCGCCACATACATTCTTCCTTTACTCTTTATTTACTGTATTCTGGTAGCAGTCATGGACCATGACCTCATTGTGCTAGGTGCTGTACAAGACAGAACAGAAACACAGTCCCTACCCCAAAGAGCTTACAATCTAAATATTAGGCAAGAGACAAGTAGTGGATATAGGTGGCTGAGGGAATAAACTTCCCCTCCATCATCCTGCCCTATTGCAGAAAGGCATTCAAGCTCTAGTTTCTAAAGTCTCCAAGCCTCAGGTTGAACAGAACACTTCAGCAAACCACTGTTAAGGAGTCAGAGCTATTTGTTGCTGAAGTTAATTCTTTTTACTCCAACAGAGAAGAGAAAATGGAACTGCCACTTAGAAGTAAATAAAGCAGCTAAATGTTTGTGGGGTTTTTTTCCTGACAGAAATATAGCATGTATTTAAAATATGATTTTAGCCAGCAGGCATCATAACACAATAATTGATCATAATGGATGCAGGGCATGCTGGTTGTTTGCTGACACTTTCAACAACTGTCAGGTTATTAGAATGGAATATTCCCCTTTCTTTCAACACTGAGTTATTAACTCAGCTAGCAATGGCTAGGAGCAATACTGTATACATTCAATCTTTACTTATTCCCATCTGAATTCATGTGGCTGGTCATTATTTAGCACACTGAACCTTAAACATAAAAACTAAAATCATGTTGCTGAAGTGGCATCAGAATAAAATTGCAGAACAAACATGGACCCTTCTCTGACCTTGGATTTATAAATTTAGACTTATTTTCTGGGAGACAACCAGCACCCTTACCTTCTCTAGCAGCCTCTTCTTCAGTGACCTTAATTATCCTCATTCTGTAACTATCTTTTCCATCCTTAGACTGTAGGATTGCAGTCTCTTCACGGGGGATTCCTGGACCACCATTAGTGGCACAATAGCCACAGCTGAAGGAGAGCCATTAAGCCAATAGCCAGTAGTGGCATTGACCACGTAGACCAAATTAATATCCAACTTTAATGGTATCCCTTAGAGCCCTAAGGTGAGATGGGAGTTAAAGCTACATTATTTGTATGGTGAAAGGTATAGGCTCATACATGTAGGATTCATGGATGTTGAAGCACCCAGGATGGAGCTCCCCATAGAAAGAGTTAAAGATGCCATGCGGTAACTGCATCCAGAAAGTCATGAAGAGCAGCATGTGGGTTAAAGCACTCTCCTTTAGCTGGGGACTTTAGACCTCTCTGAGTTTCTTACTATTGCAGAGCAGTTGCACAAAGGAGGGGTAATGGGCACCATTTTTGCAGACCATGTATTCCAAGGAAAAGCTCAGATTAGGAGTTTCTCAGGTGTAAAGGGCAGGGGCTGAAAAGTGAAAATGGGCACTCTGACCCTAAGAACTCCTCAATGCCAACTGGCAAAGGGTTCGTTGTTCTGAAACAGCACTTCCTGATAGGCCTGACAAACTCACTGCACCTAACACACTGCTTTCATAGTCACCGTTGTCTGGCTTGTCCTCATCTGGCCCTCCACGAACACAAGTCAACGCCACACCAATCTGTTTTGTTGCAAACACGTTCTTTCCATTTCTAGCCTGCAGACTACATGACCCATCCATCTTCACTTTGCGTCATACATTGCCTGCACTACATCGGTCACCTCTGTATGCCTTCTGATCTCATTTAGTATGTGATCACGGAGTGATATCTTACATATTCGCCTTTCCATCACTCTCTGGGTGACAGCGAGTTTTTCTTCCTCCACTTTTGTTGTTGACTAGCTTTCCGTTCTGTCTATCATTGCTGGCAGAACAGTGGAGGTCAGCAGTTCTTTCCTTTTCCTCAGGGCAGTTCATCATCCATTGGAGACATTTTATTTTGTTGAAACTTGCCCACCCCGCCTTTCACGTCCTACAGCATTTCCCTTCGAATGAGTTGTCTCTGCTCAGCTGCTGACCCAGGTAAATATATTTGTCCATCTCCTTGACGTCCTTTCATAGTATTTATTGAAAAAGTGTCCTGTAAGGTATCAAATGAAAGCTAGTGACACACTGGTCATTAATGTCATTGTGAAATGTATGTATTAACACTTTCTGAGAAATTATGTATACTGCTGATACTGTACTTTAAAGTCTGTAACCAAACAAAGCGAGAAACAGGTATCTGCAAGACCAGAGGGAAGATAGTTATCTTTCTGTGCTACGTAAATTAACCATTGTGAGCCAAAACCAATGGGAGTTACATTTGCACAGCATATAATCTGGAAAAGTAAGTTAACATAGGGATAGAAGGCAACCTAGCAGTAGTACACTAAAGAACAAACAACACCCTGCATTTTAAATGTCTTCTGGATTATAACAGGCTGTGCAAGGACAATACCTCATTATCCATTTCACTGAGGAACAACCTTGGTGGAGGCGGGTGATTTATGATCATTTGGATCCTGACTGAAGACCAGCAAGCTCTGCAGAAAGGCTTACAGGGTGAGAAGCTGCTCTGAGAGAAGGACGGTCATCTGTTAAAGTTAAGTTTTTAGTCTCTAAAATGGCCATGGGATCTTATGAGGTTTCTACAAAACCACCTGTGTGCAGTTTGTTCCCAGTGTTCTCCAAGGAAACAGGACATGGGTACACTTAGTACATAAACTACCCTAAGAAAATACTGGACTCCACATCCCAAATGGGAAACTAATTCACCAAGCCCCAAAATATGATTTTTGCTCAGTACAGGGCACTATTATTTAAGTATTTGCTTTCAAGTGCTTTTCCTTAGCTTCCCAGGCTTTTCATAACATTTTAAAATACATCAGATCAAAGAAATACAAATCCAAAATGGAGAAAGATGCTGCAACTTAATCAACCCCTTTATATTGAATCAGCCTTCAAAGTGACTCCCTCCCCATCTATTGCACCCTGGCAGAGGGCCCTGAATAGTTTTGGGTGCTGAAAAAAGAAAAACAACAACAACTGCAGAAACCCAACCATTCCCCAACCTCTGAAAAACTAAATGGGCCTTTCTTATTATTTATATTTCAGCAGCACCTAGAAAATCCAAATGAGATGAAGGACCATTGTTCAAGACCCTGTACATACACTAGTAAGAGATGTTCCTTGCCATAAAGAGCTTACAACTAAGTAGACAAAACAAAAGGTCAGGAGGATAAAGAAGAGCACAGACAGGTGGAGTGACTTGCTTACAGACGTACCGCAGGCCAGTGACAGAGCCAGGTCTCCTGAGACTCATGCACCCAGTGCCTAAGCCATTGAACCAAGCTGCCTTGCAGTGTGTCCAGGAAATCACCATATTTCTGGTTTGGACAGGATGTTGAGCTGGAGGTAGGGGGGAAGGTTTGAGTTACAGACCTATGTGGCAGATGCTCTGCTACCATCATTCTTTTAAATCGCTGTTAGGTCAGGAGCCTCTGATTACAACAATGAAGGTATTACACAGGAAGAGCTATGGTCTCTCATGTAACCAGGTTCCATGTATATATTTTTTAACATAGTTGAAGCTTGCAACTATGTTGTTTAATATTGAGGGTGGATTTGTTTTTTGTTTCCACTTTTCATGTTACAGGAAATGTGTTTGGTATCCCCATTCGGTGAGCACAGGTCACAGACTAGCGTGTGTGGGTTAGGTCAAGAAATGCTGTAATAGTATAGCAATGTAACAACAAAGGTCCACTTTGTGCCACTTGTAGGTAGAAATGGATCAAGGAGAATTCCCCCCTGGTCAGGGGACCTCTTTGCTGGTGGAAGCAGGTAATCCACCTCCTCACAAGCTACCCGCCTCCTATCACTGATCTATATGGCAGGAGAGGTGGGGTTGAAAAAATGACTTGCTCACACACAGCTGAGGCTGGTATTAGGCTTCTTTGGAAACTTGGCCCCAAAATAACAAATCTATTCAAAGAAAATAATTGAAAATCACCTCTGACTTTCAGTAATTTCCCTACAGGCTGCCAGGTTTCCTATGCAACCATTCTCTGTTCTGATTAAGGTGTTAGTAATGCCATCAACACCTTGAAGAGGAACACAAAACCCTGAACTTTGTTCTTTGTACTTCAGGATAAAAAGTTGAACAAAAACGCCACTTACCAGCTCACCTTTAGCAGAAAGAGTTGGTATCATAACTCCCAGTGCATCACGCTTAAAACTTAACAACCAAGAGTGAAATCAGTGTGTCAGCTAAGGGCCTATAAAATATAAACTCTGTGCTGCTAAGATGATTCATGAAACTGCTATAGCACATCCTTACATTGGTGCGATAGAAAGCCAGTTATGATTTTTTTAAAAAAACAATCATTGTTTTCTGGCAAATAATAATAAATATCCAATATATGAGCCACAAGACAAAATAAATGGATAATAGCTGATTTCAGACCTCAAATCAGATAGTGTCTACAATCAGTAAGTGCAACAGTGCCCTCTACATCTCATGAATTCAAGCACATCTAACAACGTATTTCTAAAACTTTGAACTTGGAATAAAAATATTTATACAGGGTGGCAAAGTTTTTGATGCATTATCTACACCAAAAGAGAAATTTGGTTTATAAAATAGTTGTCCACTTCAATTACTGTATATTATATCATCTGAATCTTCATATTTAAATTAATCATCACATTTAGAATGAGTTATTTGACAGTCACATCCTTAAATCTCTATATTTTTTAATTAAGGTGATTCTCTCTTGATCTCATTGGGAGATTGCTTGCGTAAAGAGTGCGTAAAAGGAGTGTGGGGCTCTGGATTTAACCCTATAGCTTATGTGAGAAAACTAACACCACCATTAATCTCAGATCATAAGATTTAAATTTCTTACTCATTTTGGTACAATAGTCCAATACTTTTTGTATGTGTAGACTGGAGGACAGAACAGACTGCTGAGCCCAGGAGCCAAGCACCAGGGAGAGCAGGAAAATCATGGAACTTTCAGTCTGCATCTCTGTCCTCACCAGAGGTGAAAGTAAGCTGGTACGGTACGGTGTACTGGTAAGAGCCGGTTCACAGCCAACCGTACCAGCAGCGGCCGGGGGCTCCGGTGGTGATTTAAAGGAACTGGGGCTCCCAGTTGCCCTTACCACGCCAGCAGCTGGAGCCCCGGCCCTTTAAATCACTGCTGGAGCCCCAGGGTAGCGCTAGCAGTGGCGGGGAGCCCTGGGCTCTTTAAATTGCCACCAGGCTGCGCTGAAGGGCTGGCTGTGGGAGTCTGCCCCCAGCCCTGCCCCTTCCTGTTGAGGCTCCGCCCCCACCTTCCTCAGGATCCTGGCTGCTCTGCATACCGGTAAGTCCTTTAAGTTACTTTCACCCCTGGTCCTCACCATCAGGTAACAGAAGGGGCTTTTGAGCAGAACAGCTGCACTGGTAACTGACATTCCCCAGGGTATAATCTGGACTGTTGAACAGCTGTGTCCTCTTAATTCTCCAACCTTTTACACCACTTTGCTGTGAGAGCAACCACTCCCAGTCTGCTCTCACACAGTCTCCAACATGTAAATCACCCCCAACTACACATTATGACTGCTATAGCCAGCCACTCTTGAATTACACTGCACATCAACACCAGCAAATTCCCAGTCCCAGAAATATGCCTCTTGTACTGCCCCAGCTCTCTCCTGGACAACACAAGCTCATATAAAATCTGTCATTTTATTAATAGAAAATGATATGTACAAATCCTTTTCTCTCAAATGGAGTTTCTCAAACACTTCAAACCAGGCACACTGGTTTAGATAAAACAAGTTTATTAACTACAGAAAGATGTAATCACTTACAATCTCAGTAAAAAGGCATAGAACTCAGAATTGGTTATAAAGAAATGAAAGGCAAAAAGCAACTAACACCTAACATAATTAAGGTAGCTAACCTTAGCATAACTAAGCAAGCTAAGTGAATTCAAAGCAAAAGTGTCTCTCACCACCTGCTTCAGCAGTTTTACTGTCTGAATTCCTTTCAGACAGGATCCCTCTCTCAGTCCAAAGCTGTTTCTTTGTTCCTCAGGTACTGCTGTGGGTAGAGAGAAAGGGAGGAGTATCTTGGTGCATCTGTTTCCCATTCTTATTCCTTTTCCTCTTCTTTGAGGATCATCTCCAGCTGGGGTTCAGGAGACAGAAAGCCTGTAGGGACAGGAACCTCCAGCTATTTGCTTGGCATGATATAAATTTCTCGCTCACAACCTTTTTCCTGACAAAGAATGGCCACTTAACCATGGGATGGTCCATTTGTATTCATTGACACCTGGCAGAGGCGACAATTTGTCTTTTGTGTCCAAGGAACTGGTTTGTGGCGGCTTCTCCAGATTTGAAGTATTTCTTAGTAACATCATACAGTAGAATTTTGTAACTTTACAATGTTGCCACATGTATTTTACCAAGGCAATAATGATCAGCAAATCATGAGTTTTCAGATGATACCTTACAAGATATAGTTTGTACAACACTTATCACAGTCTTGAAAAGGGAGTGGACGTAGTCTGTATCCCTATCACAGTAACCACTCCCTCAACTCCTTTTTCTTCCTTTGGGAAAAGTTTTGCATTCAAGTACTAATATTATTGTCCCTTGTTTTGTGATACAATACATTCCGCTCCCGTTTAGCCAAATGGTGTGGGGACATCTGAACATTTTGGATAACTTGGTGTTTGGATAACTGGAAGTGTTATTAACTAACATAGGGCTACACTGGGGAGGACACTGGATTTGCATAATTAGGATGTTCAGATAAAGGGAATTTGGATAACTGGAATTACATTGTATTCTGATACTAAAATGGATAACAAAGGCAAAGAACATGTATATTATAAAGAGGTAATCCAACTATACAAGATTAACTGCTAGTTTGGCTTAAGTCTTTGATCTTAATGCCAGGGAGCATGATGGAGGCCCCCTCACAGTGAACATGAGGTGGTGGTAGGTAACTAAGTGTAGGCAGCCATGGCAGTGGAGTTGCATGTAAAATCCCAGTAACAATGCTCAGAGCTTTGAGTTCTACATCGACCTACCTTGTGTCAGTAGAGTGACACCAGGCAGGAGCACAATACTCTGCTGTTGAATAGCAGAGGGCAAGGGATGATGTTCTAAGCGTACAGCTGCTCGCACCCCAGGTTGAGCAGGACAGTCTTCCGAGGAAGTTGTTTTGAGTGATAACTTTGGCTGATCTGTTCTTCAAGTGGTTGTGGTATGTCAGTGATCTTTCCAATGTCATGCCGAGGTAAACTGTGTTTGGGTCATGCTGCAGGCATTGTCCATTTAAGAAAAAATTAACTTATGGCTTGCACTTGCATTATGAAGATGCAATATACTAGAAACTGTCTTGGAGAAGCTCACCTGCAGGTGCCATCGACTACAGTAGTCTGCCATGAGCTTCATATCATTCAGGATCTTGTCAATTTGTTAGGACTAAGCTTGGTAGCTGCAGCAGATGTTATTGGTATAGATAAACTTGTGCAAGAGTGTTGCTGGCAAGTCGTTGATGTACACATTGAACAGTATTGATGAAAGAACTGAACCTTGAGGAAGACTGTTAATCTGCCACTTCCAGGAACCACAACGGTTGACCATTTTGGAGGCAGAGCTCTACTACTTCGACCACCCAATATGGGGCAACTTGAGAGTTTGCACAGAAGGCCTTTGTGCCAAACCGTGTCATAAGTGGTGGTCAAATCCAGGAAGACAGCTCCTGTCTTTAGATTTTGTTGATAAAGGTGGTCAAGGCCAAGACTTGCTTACAGGTGCTACGTCCTTTCCTGGACCCTGTCTGCATTGAATAATCAACTAAAATGAAAACAAAGACCTTACATTCATGTGGTTTTAAGATTGCAAATTTGTAAAGTGGAAAAAAGCAAGAAATGCAAAAGCTAGAGGTAGTTTTTGAAGATAAAGGGCCAGAAGGGAAATGAACTGTGGTGGGCCCAGTATAGAGGGAGAAGAGGAAGCGAAGGATTATGAGGAGACTGGAGCACTTGCACACTATCAGATTTCAAAATGAAAATGAGGGCAGTTGATCTAGTGCAATACAATAAATTCATATGTTGCTGCATCCTTTCTTTACTCTTTCTCACTGTCTGGTTTCCACACACCTTCCCCCCCCCCCCAGCTGAATTGCTATAATTTTGCATCTTTTCTCCCACAATACCCTTGATCTGCCTGGTCTTTGCTCCAACTATTTTCCCTTAGTGTTTTCTGAGTCCCACTCCCAAACCAGTGTCTGACCCACAAGAACACCCTTCCTCCTCTCTCATAACAATAGACTTTTTTTAATCAAAGAGAAGTTGATCAATATTGGTAGATAGCGGACCCTGGTTCTCACTTTTTTTAATAAGTGAAGAAAAGGGTGGAAAGACAGACCAGTCATGCTTTAAAATCTGGAGGAATCTTTTATTTGTATTTTGCTGAACTATCATAAGCTAGGAATTCACCCAGGTGGTGTAAATAAATAAATAGTATTGCTAATAATAATAAAACCCCTCACACATTTGAATGTAAGTGTAGCTTATGTTATCTAAACACAGCAAGAGGAAAATTGTGCTTGGAATATTTTTAGAATGGCTCCTGGGTTCATTAATTTTGTTGGCAGATAAAAAATGAGAGAGCAGTTTTGAAGTAATGTATTAAAGAGCCCTGCAGTTACTGAAGAAACTAATGATGATGAACAAACCACCTTTTGGGACAGAAGCTTCTGTACATTCCCGGGGAAACATCCAGGTTGTACTTCATTAAAGTATTATCAGTGACTCTTTTTTTTTTTCTATTGATGAAGGGTAAATCACTGGTTTTAAATTGAATCTCTTCTCAGAATATTTCCGGTCTGCCATATGTCTGTGCACTAAGAACACAAACTAAAAAAAAGAAGGACTGGGTTCCATTTTAATTTATTCATAATTTTTAAAAAATGCAGCTAATTATCCATCCTTTCCTAGAGTGATGTCAAGTAAACTTAACCTTTGCCGCTATTCAGGAAAGCACTTAAGTTTATTCCTATTCAGGAGCGATTGGCTTTGGTGGACTTAAGCACAAATGCTCTCCTGATTAGGTATGCTTTTCAGAACCAGGGCTCTATTGCAGAAAGCCCATAAAAGATTCCCTACACCAATGATTCCCCACAGTACCTCGGCATGGGGGAGTAGGCAGTTAGATTAGTTGCATAGGAAGAACATATACATATCTGTGCACTGGGGAGACAATTTATGAGCTGGTTCTGAATATTGGTGTGGAAGGGAATGTTATGGGAAAATGAGGGAGAGATCAGTGGACATCAAATAACCACAAACTCCCACACAGCTTGTATGGAAGGGTCAGGGCTGGTATTTCAGCTCGGGGCTAAAAATGTGGGCATGGAGCTGTTGCAAAGCTGCCCCTTATCATGATTTTGAGTTACAGTTTTGCCCACCAAGTCCCACTCCATTGCACCACCTCAATGTCTATGTAGTTCCTCACTTAACCCTCTCCTCCCCCTGTGTCCTGGCATGGCCACTCAAGGGCCTATCACAACTCAAGGGCCTGTCACAACTACAGTGCCTGTACTTGGGAACTGCTCCTGGGAACATAGGATTATCCTGAGGGGGACAAACAGGGAAGAGATGGGGCCATAGTAAAGTTCAGTTGTGCTCTGCCTCTTACTTGGGCCAGTAGCCAAATACAACAATTTGGCTTTGAATGACTAGATGGAGTAATTAAGAAAACGAAAGAAGTGATCTTTACTTTAGGCTATGATAACTCACTCTTGATCTAATTTTGGTCATTGAAGGAAGATGAAAGGTCCTAAAGGAACATTCTGTTCTCACCAAGGGTATGTTGTTATGCTTTTAGAAAAGCAAATATCTGATAACACTGGAGATTTGCAGAATAAAATATATGGATGCTTTTTGATCTGATACTGCTTAGAAAGATATCGTGCCAGCACAAAATACTGAATAAGAGTAACACATGAAGTCTTTGTAACAATTGATAGGACTATGAGACATGATTTTTAAAGCCATGGAAAGTATACTGTATAAAGATATGCTTTCAAACACAAATCCAAGTATTAAAATAAAGGAACCTTTCACTGTGTGAACTGGAAGATAAACTGCTTATAATGAGACAAAGAAAACTGGCCTTACCAAAATAAGGTTGCTGTTTAAGGTTCAGGACCCAGTTTTCAGTAGTGAATGCTTCTTGAAGGAATAACCATAGGATCCATGACTTAAACTGTCATTCAGGACAACACTTTATCTTCAGAAAAATCTCATTTAGAGTTGAGATGTCTAGTGAAATTCACCTCTTCAGACAGCTAAACAAATAGCCTTGTAATGTTCATTATTTCTTATGAACTGTACACCACTGAAGACATATTGCCACCTCCCCCCCACCCCAGCCCACTTCTACAAAGGTTCTGGCACCCTTGGTTAGGACTTGCAGATGCAAGCTGGACTGAATAACTTGGAGGGGAGACTGCTGGGTGACGAAAGTGGTCAGTGGAAGCATGTGACTTGGAGAATCAGGCAAAGGAAAAGACTGGTTAATGAAGGAAAAACAAAGCTCTGGAACAGGTTTGCTGAGTTGGAAAATGAAGAAGGGGCACAGCAGGCAGTAATAGAAGGTGGGAGGGCAAGGAAGAGAAGAGCGGCTAGTTCTGTATGAAGAGGGGAAGAGCCAGTGGAGATGCCCAGAATTCAGAACCCCAGGAGGATACAGGATGACTTGCAGATGATTGCAAGAGAGAATAAAAGACAAGAGGACTTGCAGCCAGAAAGAACAGGCAGGAGGCCGGAGAATCACACCATCACCTTGAAAAGGCAGGTTTATGTGACTGGGGACTCCCTACTAAGAAGAACAGACAGGATTGTCACCAGAGCTGATCTGGAGAACAGAAGAGTGTGCTGTCTGCTGGGAGCTAAGATACAGGATGTGGACCTAAGGCTGAAGAGGATCCTAATGGGAGCAGAAAAGACTCCACTGATTGTCCTTTATGTGGGAACAAATGACACAGCTAGATTCTCGCTGGAGCATATCAAGGGAGACTACGTGAGGCTGGGGAAGATGCCAAATGAAATGGAGGCTCAGGTGTCTCCAGTGGGATTCTGCTGGAGGAGGAGGAGAAGGAAGGCAAGACAAGATTTTGATGATTAACAGATGGCTCAAGCAGTGGTGCTATAAGGAGGACTTTGGGATGTTCGACCACTGGGAGGCATTCATGGGCAGAGGACTGTTGTCATGGGATGGACTCCTCCTGAGTCGGGAGGGAAATAGACTTCTGGGATGGAGGTTGGCACAACTCATTCAGGAACTCAGTAATTCAGTAAACTAGGAACTCGGGGGAGACAGTAGGTAGGTGCTCATGTAATCTCCACACCTAATTTTAACATTCAGAGGGAAGAATATCAAGTAAGAAAGGATACAGCAATGGAGAAAGGAACAGCAGTGGGTAGGAGAACGGACATTAAGGGGAAGGATAGTGCTGATATAGGTCAGATATAGTCATATAGGTGGAACTGGCAGTAGAATAAATGTACCCAATCGGGTGAGGAATGTGGGAAAAGCCAAGCAGCAGCAATTAAGATGTGTGTACATGAATGTGAGGAGCCTGGGCAACAAAATGGAGGAACTAGAACTACCGGTGCAGGAAGTGAAACTAGATATTATAGGGATAACAGAAACATGGTGGAATAGTAGTCATGACTGTAATACAGGTATTCAAGGGTATGTGCTCTTCAGGAAAGATAGAAGTAAAGGCAAGGGTGGTGGAGTAGCATTGTATACTAATGATGAGGTGGACTGTAAATAAATTAGGTGTGATGGAATGGATAAGACAGAGTCTGTTTGGGGTCAAAATCACTTTGGGGAAGAAAGCTAATAGAGTTTCCCCTGGGCTAGTGCTTGGGGTGTGCTACAGACCCCCCAGAATCCAATTTGGCTATGGATAGAGACCTCTTTAATGTTTTAAATAAATACTACTGGGAATTATGTGATTATGGAAGACTTTTACTTCCCAGGTATAGATTGGAGGATAAGTGCTACTACTAATAGGAGGGCCCAGATTTTCCTGGGTACGATAGCTGACAGATTTTCCTGGGTACGATAGCTGACAGATTTCTCCACCAAACAGTTGCTGAACCAAACCAACAAGAGGGGATGCTATTTTCAATTTGGTATTGGTGAGTAGTGAGGACCTCATAAGAGAACTGGTTGTAGGGGAACAACCGAGGTTTGAGTGATCAGGAGCTCATTCAGTTTAAACTAAGTGGAAGGACCAAAAAAAAAAAAATCTGCAACAAAGGTCCTTGATTTCAAAAGAACTAACTTTAAAAAATTAAGGGAATTAGGGACATGGACAGAACTGAAGGATCTGAATGTGGAGGAGGCTTGGGATTACTTTGAAAGTTGCAAAAGCTATCTGAAACCTACATCCCAAGCAAGGGGGAAAAATTTGTAGGGAAGTGTTGCAGACCAAGCTGGATGAACAAGCATCCCAAACAGGTGATTAAGAGAAAGCAGACAACCTACAAGGAATGGAAGATAGGAGGGATCAGCAAGGAAAACTACTTCTTTGAGGTCAGAAAGTGTAGGGATAAAGTGAGAACTGCCCAAAAGCCCAGCAGCACTGGACCTTGCAAAGGGAATTAAAACCAGTAGTAAAAGGTTTTATAGCCATATAAATAAGATGGAAAGATGAAGTGGGAATGCTAAACACTGAGGATGGGGTGGAGATTAAAGATAATCTAAGCATGGCCCAGCGCCTAAACAAATACTTTGCCTCAGTTTTTAATGGGGCTAACAGAATCACAGAAATATAGGACTGGAAGGGACCTCAAGAGGTCATCTAGTCCAGTCCCCTGCACTCATGGCAGGACTAAGTATTATCTAGACCATCCCTGACAGGTGTTTGTCTAATGAAGAGCTTAGGGGTAATGGCAGGGTGGGTAATGGGAATGAGGATATGGAGGTAGAAATAACCACATCCAAGGTGGCAGTCAAACTCAAATAGCTTAATGTGCCTAAATCGGGGGGCTTGGATAATCTCCATCCAGGGATTATTAAAGGAACTGGCACATGAAATTACTAGTCCAATAGCAAGGATTTTTAATGAATCTGTAAACTCAGGGGAATTGCTAATATAGTTCCTATTTTTAAGGAAGAGGGGAAAAAAAGTGATCCGTGAAACTACAGGCCTGTTACTTTGACCTCAGTTGTATGCAAGGTCTTGGAACCAGTTTTGAAGGAGAAAGTAATTAAGGACATAGAGGCAGGGGTGGCAGGTTTGTAGAAATTTTGGTGATGCCCAGAACACCCAGAACCTGCCCTCACCGCCCACTGCAAGTTCCCCTCCCGCACCTGCCTAAGGCTCTGGGAGGGAGTTTGGTGGGGGGAGGGGGTCTGGGGTGCAGGCTCTGGGATGGAGTTTGGGTAGAGGCTCTGGGCTGGGGCAGGGGATTGGGATGCAGGCTCTGGGAGGGAGTTTGGGTTGGGGAGGTAGTCTGGGATGTAGGCTCTGGGAGGGAGTTTGTGTGCTGGGTGCAGGCTCAGGGATGGGGTAGAGGGTGGGGGTGCAGGCTCTGGGAGGGAGTTTGTGTGCTGGCTGCAGGCTCTGGGCTGGGGGTGGGGTGAGGGGTGCAGGCTCTTGGAGGGAGTTTGGGGTGACGGGGTGCAGGAGGAAATTTGGGGGCTGGAGGGTGTGTGTGGGGAGAGGGTGGGGGTGCAGGCTCTGGAAGTGGATGGGGGGTTCAGTGCTTACGTGGAGCACCCCCTCCGGCAGAGGCTCCTAGGCGAGGCAGGCCAGGGGGTTTCTGTGTGCTGCTGTTCCCAAGTACCGCCCCCGCAGCTTCCCATTGGTTGCAGGGGCATTCAGGGTGGGGGCCACGCGCAGTGGCACAGGCTCTCCCCCTCCCCCATGGGCTGAAAGGACATGCTGGCAGCCACATGGAACGAGTGCGCAGGAAGCCGCTCAGCCCCACTGCACTGCCGGGTGGCAGCAGGAGCCCCTGAGCTGTTTTAAATCGCCTGGGGGCGGCAGGCGGGGTCAGGGGACATGTCGTGGGGGAGGGGCGGAGGGTGTGCAGGTGGGAAACTTTGCTGGAGCCGGGCCCCTAGGCCAGGAATATTCCTGATGCCCAGGCACCGCAGGCCCATAGAACTCGCCGCCCATGCGTAGAGGTAACGGTAATTGGGATAAAATACAACATGGTTTTAAAAAATGTAGATTGTGCCATCCAGCCTGATCATCTTTGAGAAGATGTCTAAAAAATCAGCTAAAGGAAATGCAGGTAGATCTAACCTACCTGGATTTCCATAAGGCATTTAATACAGTTACACATGGGAAATTATTACTTAAATTGGAGAAGATGGGGATTAATATGAGAATTGAAAGGTGGATAAAGAACTGGTTAAAGGGGAGACTACACATGGGTCATACTGATTACTAGTAGCATTCCTCAGGGGTCGGGATTGGGACCAATCTTATTTAACATTTCTGTTAAAAAATGGGAATGTGCGCTCATTAAAATTTGCGGATGACACAAAGCTGGGAGGTATTGCCAATACAGAGGAGGACCAGAATATCACATGAAAAGATCTGGATATCTTTGTAAACTGGAGTAATAGAAATGGGATGAAATTTAATAGTGCAAAGTTCAAGGTCATGCATTTAGGGACTAACAAGAAGGATTTTTGCTATAAACTGGGAAGTGACAGAGGAGGAGAAAGACCTGGGTGTATTGGTTGATCACAGGATGACTACTGGTTGATTGATCACAGGATGACTGCCTGCATGTGTTCTCTATGCATGCTGCACTGGCTCTGGCCAGATAGCCCATACAGCAGGCTCCGATCGAACTGCCCAATAAGACCACTGGACTTGGTTTAGTAGTGAAGGCATCCAGACAGATTTACTGCCGACAAAGCACAGCGCTAGTGCCCCGGCTCAATGGTTGCAGGTACACTAAGACATGTACGCCCATGACAATGGACGCAGCTCAATCAGTGGCGGGACTTTCCACTGCCCCCTAGGCTGGATGAAGGGTTAAAGAGAGGAATCCCAACATTTATAGACTGAGACAAACAATCTGGGTTAAACAACTTACTTATCATCTTACGCATTTCATGCCATGTTTGTTACTTCCTCTTGTACTTTCCTCCTGATGTTTCAGACAAAACATTCCTATTCACCACTTTTACTCCTGATGTGTCAGACAAAATATCACTATTCATCACTTTTGTCAAACCATTTTATCATGTGCTAGGTTGGGGGGTTCTTGTGCTCGCCTGCTGGAATGTATTTACATATTCAGTGTGTTTTAGCAATGCTAGCAATACTGGTGCCAAGTCCATATACCGGACATGGTTTGCAGGCAAGCATCTGCTTTTGACAGGGCCTGACTGTTGCTAGGAGCATACCTTCTGCTCATTTTGGTTCAGGCCTTGCACCAGGACCATGCTTCAGGCTCTTTCTACTACAACTATGAGCTGCCAACGTGATGTGGCCGTGAAGAAGGCTAGTGCAGTCCTAGGATACATCGGTCGAGATATTTCCAGTAGAGACAAGGAAGTGTTAATACTGTTATACAAGGCACTGATGCGACGTCATCTGCAATACTGTGTGCAGTTTTGGTCTCCCATGTTTAAGAAAGATGAATTCAAACTGGAACAGGTGCAGAGAAGGGCCACTAGGATGATCCAAGGAATGGAAAACTTACCTTCTGAGAGGAGATTCAAAGAGCTTGGCTTGTTTAGTCTTACCAAAAAGAAGGCTGAGGGGAGATACGACTGCTCTCTATAAATACATCAGAGGGATAAATACCAGGGAGAGGGAGGAGTTATTTATCTTAAACGCCAGTGTGGACACAAGAACAACAGGCTATACTGGCCATCAACAAGTTTTGGCTTTAAATTAGATGAAGGTTTCTAACCCTCAGAGGAGCGAAGTTCTGGAACAGCCTTCCAAGAGGAGCAGTGAGGGCAAAAAACCTAACTGGCTTCAAGGCTGAGCTTGATAAGTTTATGGAGGGGATGATATGATGAGACTGCCTACAACAACATGTGGCCCATCACAACTGCCAGTAGCAAAAATCCCCAATGGCCAGTAATGGGACACTAGATTGGGAGAGCTCTTGAGTTACTACAGACAATTGTTTCCCAGCTGTCTGCCTGGTGGGTCTTGCCCACATGCTCAGAGTCTAACTGATCACCGTATTTGGGGTCAGGAGGGAATTTTCTCCTGGGTCAGATTGGCAAAGATCTTGGGCGGGGGAGAGGTTCACCTTCCTCTGCAGCATGGGTCACTTGCAGGTTTAAACGAGTGTAAATGGTGAATTCTCTGTAACTTGAAGTTTTTAAACCATGATTTGAGGACTTCAGTAACTCAGCCAGAGGTTATGGGTCTATTACAGAAGTGGGTGGGTGAGGTTCCATGGCCTGCAATGTGCAGGAGGTCAGACTAGATGATTATGATGATCCCTTCTGACTGTAAAGTCTGTGAGTGTGTTCTAGCAAAGTCATAGTGTGTTAAATTGTATGACCGGGGGAGGAACAACCTTTGTGCTACATCTGATACAGAACTTTCTATGGAAAAACAACTTCCAGATTGTTTTATGGTAAAACAAATTTCAAAAATGTTCCACAGCACTACTTTGGGCTTTTAAAAGAAGATTTGCTATCACATGTATTGTGTCTGTATTTCAGTGATTGCAAAACAGAATGGATTATTACAACAAATAAGCATCCATGGACAGAAAGTAATTTATTCCTTCTAAAAATACTAGTCAGGTTTTATTACAATATCTGAGAACTATAACTATAAGCAAACTCTAAAATGTGCAGAGTTGCCCCGGAAGACATGCTGCATTCAATTGTTCCGCTTTTTATTGCTGGCTGAGGTCATAGTTAATTTGTAATGGGTGTAAAATGAGCCAGCTTATTAATTTAAAATGCATAATTAGTTTTTTTGTTTGTTTTTTTTTCCTCTAGCTGCTTGTAGGTATGTGCTGATGGAAGCATTTAATTATATCATAAACTGTGGCCTAGTCCACTTTCCACTTCTGAACATTGCCAGACTTCAGACTTTCTGTATTTGGCTGCAATACCCCCTGATGGGCTCCTGAAAGTGGGTTGCTTCTGTCACACTTAACTGAATGATATGAAAATGATTGGCTCATGTGATTTAAAATGTATACCTTCTGACAGTTCAGTGCATCAGAGAGAGAATGAGTACTCTTGTGTTTTTTACTTCTCTTGAGGATTCATAGTGTACCGCACGCCATCAACTTCTCAGGCCAGATTCAGACGTGGTGTAAGTGGGCTTCGGTGGGAGCTGCTTAAGGTTAGCTACCAAATTCAGGCTTGGCAAAATCTTTATAATGCACAAATATTTATCTTGGATATTCTTTTTTTCATATAATAGTCTCACCATTATTTACCTACTGGTACTTTGAAATACTTGTCATCTATTGAGCCTTTACAGATATTAGTCCTCCTGTTTCTATAAAGACTATACTTTTACTTATTGTTTAATGTACTCTTGTTCCCTTATTATTCATTTCTATCTCCTATTACTCTACATCGTGTCCGGCTTTTTATCGCTCACTTTCTTATCCACTTTGATTGCTGTTGCTCATTTGTTGCTGTTGCTCCTGGGATGTGGAGCTTTGTCTAAAATTCTTTCTGAGTATAACGTTTCCATTAAAAATTGTGTTTGTGTCTGAAGCATTATCTAATGATTATAACAAAAGCCATTTTAATGTTGGGCTGAGATAAGTGGCTATCTTTTATAGGTTTGATCTGTCCTGTAGAAAAGACAGGCAGTTGCCCAGGGCAGCAAAATATTAGGGACTGCTAAATGTTCACTAGCTATTTCTGTTTGAGTGGCTACCAGATGATAAGAGGGAGTTGTCAAGGCATGAATAACTATAGCTGGCCCTGAACTTTCATTTCTTGCTTTTGATTACCTCATTTCAACCTTTGAACATTTGGTTTTTATTTGAAAAATAGGTTATCAGAATAAACAAGTAGGCGTTCACTTCTGGGATTGTTGTAATGGCATATCCAGTATCAGCGCAAAATGCTGATTAAAAATTAGACTCATGCGGACTCACAGGGAGAGGTTCTGGTGACTTCACAAAAGCTTGAGGGCCAGACTTTTTAAAGGGGGCTCCGTCTATTATCTACTTTTTTCACTGGCCATCAATTGTACAATTTTCTAAGCACTAGTAAATGCAAGCTTAAATAGACCATAGTGAAGTGTCTCCTATTTGCAGATACAAATGGTGTTTGTGCCCACAATTCAGGTAGTTGTCTAAATTTTGTTTCACTCCTAAATTATTGTGTCCACAAAATTGCATCTGTTCTGTGTTGGGAGAGCAAATATCACAAATTAGAGGGTTTGTTGTTGGTGTTTTTTTTTTTTTTTCAAAAAAATTTGGCCCTGAATATTTCTTATCTATTAGTTGTTAAGTGATGACAGACTAGCCTTGAAAAAGAGACATAAAGGGTATCTGCCCCACGGAGCTAAAAACCTAAAAAGACAGTGGAAAGAATATCATGATATATTCTGTGTTTATTTATAAACTGTCTTCTTGTGGGTCTTGAAGTAGATGTGAGTTTTTCAGAGCCATTTGAATGAGGATGGAATGCTGGCTTTGCCAATGTCATCACAATTTCAAAAGGTAATATTTTACCAAATGGAATTTTGATCAGACATTAGTTTTCTGGAAAGTTGGCCAGAATTCCCCAGTTAAAAATAAAGGCCCCGATCCTTGGCTAAGGAAGATGGATGGAGTCTCAGGATGATGTGCAGGTACGAGACTTCAGAAAACACTATTAATGAACACGTATATGGGAGAAGAGACCAATGCAAGAACTACAACCACAGCTGCCTGAGGGACAGACAGGCTATCCATGACCGTTGCAGACTGTTGTATCTTTGCTTTGTGCAGTTCATGTTTTTTGCATAAGGTGTTTGATGTGTGCCTTGCTTCAAAGCTGTTAATAGCAACAGGACAAATCTGCTGCCACCTTGCTCTGTCGTGGGCTGTTGCTTCCCAGATACTTGGATTGACCTGAAATGCTTTCAAGCTTGACTTCATTGTGTCTTTATGTAATTCGTACTGACCACCATGAGATTCGGTGCCTTGCTTTAACTGACGGTAAAATATGGTGCTGGATGGTCTCGAGTCCGCATATGAATGAGGTGACCAGACCAATGCAGCTGAAATTTTATGAGCATGCTTTGGGTGCAGACATCCAACAAGTAAGGATTTTGACATTAGGAATCTTGTCCCACCATTTGACTGTACAAACTGCCAGGAAACCTCACATATGGAACTGATGATGTTTCCTGATATGGGGGCGATGTATTGTCCATGTCTCACAACCATATAGAAGTGTTGTTACCATAGCTGCCCAATAGACGTTTAGCAGAGTGTTTTATTTTGAAACCCCTGTCATTCCAGAGGCAGTGTGACAACATGCCAAATGCGGAGCTCGCCTTGGCATTCTGTGAGAGCATGGCTCCCTAGATAACAAAACTTCTCCACGGGCTTGAGTGGAGCATTGTTGATCTTAATAATTAGGTGGACGTGTGCATCTTCTGGCAGAGGATGGTACAATTTTTCAGTTTTCTTTAGGGTAATTGTGAAACCAAAGCTGTTAACTGCACAAGCAAAGTGATTAGTTATAAATTGGTCGAGTGAGCAACACCGTGCACAGTTATCAGCAAATAGAAGCTCCTCAATAAGTAAATCAGCTGCTTTTGCACAAGCATGGAAGCATTGCAGAAAAAACAACTTCCTATGGGTGTTGAACTGAATAAATACTACTCTGTCAGTGTTATGAAATGCATCCATAAGCTAAGGGTGAGTAGTGTATCATGCAAATCAGGATGCGTATGGAAGGATTTGCAAAGTCTGGTTTTAACTTTTAAGTGTTCTTTGTACTGTCCTGATCCTAGGAGAATTGTGTGTAAGCCAGTCCCCTCAGACAAGTATAAGGTACAACTTCCCCAAGAGGGTTAGGCTCTGATCCAAAGTCCGAAATGAATGGGAGTCTTTCTGTTGACTTCAATGGGCTTTGGATTAGGCCTTTATAGAGCATCTGGGAATCATCAAGGCACCTGGCAGAGCTGGTCACATAAATCTCACACACACACACTCTGAAAGTGATAACTCAAATGCCAAGTTAGAAGGTCTAGTCTATAGGCCACAGCACACATTGTCCAAATTCAGTTACTCTGACTTCCTCATGTCAGATCCAATTTTTTTCCCTTCTATTATTTTTGCTCTGTAAATCATAACTATCTGCACTGTGTGTGTGCACACATCTATGTATGAACACACATATATATTTTTATATGGCACTCTTTTTTTAACAGTCCCAGCCATGCTCCATTCTCTTTCTCCTCCCTTCTCCTCCCCCACTCTCCCACATGACCCCTACTTTCAGATCCAGGAAGGGGCTGTCATAAGTGCTCCAATGGCTGCCACACAACCAGAGGATTTTTCTATGGGAGGCCCTCCTGCCGTCAGCGATGTTAATTTTATGTCATCAATTCAGTTTATGGTACAGCACTAGATTGCTGCACTACAGTGGAGAAATTGAGACAGAGTGTTAACACATCATAAAATAACTTACCAATGACTGTTAAAGTAGATAAATACTTATCTCAGTTAGCCTCTCTGAGAAATCTGCTTTAAGAAATTGGGTACTATAATAAGGACAGAGGAGCACTTTTATTAATTTGCTACCTTCTGACTGGTTGCAGTTCAAGAGAGGCTGGATTCACCAGGTCACTGTCCTTAATCTATAAATACAGGTGACCAATTTAAAAGATGTGTAAGATTAATTTTGTCTTCAAATTTATATATCTGGAGAACACACAATGCTCAAAGAGCTGTTTGAAAGGCAAATGAAGCTTTTACATCTTCCAGAATTGTTGTGGCAGGCTTTATTATGGTCCTCATCTTGAATTCCCTCCATGAAAGGAGAGAATGCAAGCAGCTGCTTTAAGAACCTTTCTGACTTTTTCTATATCATAGTGCTATCATTAACAGTGTGTCAGTTTGTGCTTCAGGAAAGATCTGTAATCACATCAAAAATGAACACTTTGGATACATTTCACCTCTTCAACCCCACTGACTTCAATGGGGTTGTATGGGTTTAAGTGAGGGCAAAATGTGACCTCTTGGCTTCACAGTTGCTTCATTTTTACTCAAGGAGAGCTGGCTTTTCACTTTGCCTTTTCACACAACAAATGCAAATGTGGGGTTCAGACTGACCTACCTGTACTTTCCTAATATAAAGCTAGCATTAGAAGGCGGAGTAGCTGTGAGTCAAATTAGTGAAATAAGTGACTAACGGTTTAATTCTAGAAGTTAGTAAATGTTCATGTTTTTAGTTTTACGCATTTCATACAGACAATAAGGGCAAAATTCCATATTCAGATAAATAAGCATAACTCCTATGAGTGGTAATGGAAGTTGAAAAAACAATAAGTCTGTAAAAATCAGCATGTCTACAATATATAGGCTTGCAATTGCATGCACACTTCCTGCAAATGCACATACATTTACCACAGTACGTGCACAAGCAAGTATGTGGACATCTTAAAACTAATATCTATGTGCAACTGCAGTGTGTTGTAATTGCAGTCACGTTTTGTACATGATGAAAACGTAGCCCTTTGAGTCAAATTATGGACAAAAGGTGAAAAATATACACACTGACATACCTTCATTTGAGGGTGAAATTGATGGAAATGCCTGTGAAAATGTATAATTAGAAGATGAAATAATTTATGTAACCGTAGAAGTTTAATTCATGTGCATTTTTGTACGTGGTCCTCTCACTCAAATGTGCCACTAAATATATTAATCTAGTTAGCAGAGAGAGATCTAATACACCCGTGGCTGTGCAATAGGTTCGTACAAAACCCAAACTCACCAAAAATTAAGATGGGTTCACTTTATATGGGAACCTTATTTCAGGTTTGGAACCTTTTTCCAAACTGGAGTTGATACATTTCACCAAATCTTAGCCCAAGAAACATATACAAACACCTTTCCAATAGGTTCAGTGCCAACTTCTGTGAGCAGACCCTTACGGGTACAAACAACGCTGTATTCAGCAAATGCCATGGTCACATAATCTATATCATCCTCAGTAGGGCTGGTCAAATATTTTTAATTTTTAAACTCTTTTTTCATGCAATATTGGGTTTTCAACAAAATGGAAATTTGTGGGTGCTGTAGTTTGATTGCCTCATGTCCTCTTTTTCCTCTATGGGCCCCAGATGGATTAAGTGCATCATAGAAGACAATCTTCCATCTCCAAAATAAGCTATCTATAAGCCCAATAGCCAGAATTTATTAACTTGGGTATCTAAACATTAGGCTCTGAAAGCCACATTTAGATATCTAAATAAAAGTGGCCCACTCTTCAGAAGTGGTGAGCACCCACAAATCCCACTGAAATCAATGGGAGCTGTTCACAAACAAGCTTTAATTGCTAAGTGTATGCTCTACCTTTCATCTTTTGAGTAACAGTGCACTATTATTAGGAAGTTTACTGTACTGTTTGTCTGTTGCAAACCAGAAACAACTTGTGAAAAAGCTCATGGATTATTGGCAAGTATTCTTGTATTTCCTACACTTAATATTAAATTGGAGACTTGCAGTTCCTGCACACACCCCAAAATATCCCTCCCAGAACCTTTCACAAGTAAATGATATGTTTCTCTTACAACAATGTATTACTTAGGGATCTTTGTTCTTTGTGTTTTTAATATTCTGGGTCAAAAGGGGGCAATGTTGTTATAACAGATTTAAGGTGTCAGTAACAAATCTAAAGTTTAAAAAGCCTTTTTTAAAAAAGTCTGTTCTTAAGCTGGTTGATATTAGAGCTCTGGAAAATGTTTTCACCAGGCGATGAGGGCCTGCAAAATTTCCCCAGTTTCAGATTTCATTACAAATTTGGAACTCAGGTCACTTTAGTTGAAAAGTTAAAGAATATTTCTGGCAAACTTGGACTAACTGATAGCTTCACTCCCAAGCCAAACAAGCTCTGCAGTTTTGCATGTAAGTGGACCAGTTTTGGCTAGATTTTGTTTTCAGTTTTCTGTTTAGTTTTCAATCATAACTTGAAGTGAAATTTGTTGTTATTTAGAAAATGGGAAAGTAAAACCACACGGCACACACCCAAAAAGTTTTGATGGTGCTTGGTGGTGATATCTATCTTAGGTACTTATACAGCTCAGATTACCTGAGGGCCTAAGAACCTCACAATACCCCACGAAGTAGGGAATTATTATCATCCACCTTTTACAGAGAAACTTAGGGAATGTTTACACTGGCAAAGTTACAGTGCCGGGCAGTTACAGCACAACTCAGAGAGCACAGAAGGGAAATGGCTGTTGTGTGTTCACACTGACAGCTGCCTGCGCAATAGTGTGTTCACACTTGTGGCACTTGCAACAGTATTTGGAGCGGTGCACTCTGGGCAGCTATCCCACAGAGCACCTCTTTCTCTTTTGCCACTAAGACTTGTGGGAAGGCATGGGGGGTGGGTCGCAGGGCATCCTGGGTCCTGTCCCAATGCCCCATGATGCATTGCTTCGCATCCCAGCAATCCCTGTGTTGCCGTCCGTATTTGGCACCATCTTTCAGCGGTTTGTCTACTGCACACCCTGCCTCTTTCGGGCAGCAGGAATGGATCCCGAACTGCTGACCAGTATGCTGCTCGCTCTGACCAACACGTCATGCATGAGTGGCAGTGGAGTTATTCCTTAAACTACAAAGGCAAGAGGAGTGCGACATTGATTTTGCCACATGTAGTAGCTATGACACAAGATTGCTTGTGGCATTCACGGAGGTGCTGACCACAGTGGAACGCCGCTTTTGGGCTTGGGAAACAAGCTCTGAGTGGTGGGATCACATCGTGGTGCACGTCTGGGATGATGAGCAGTGGCTTTCAGAACTTTTGCATGAGGAAAGCCATATTCATGGGACTGTGTGATGAGCTAGCCCCAGCCCTGCAGCGCAAGGACATGAGAATGAGAGCTGCCCTGTTGCAGGAGAAGTGTGTGGTGATTGCACTGTGGAAGCTGGCTACTCCAGACTGCTACTGATCAGTCGCTAACCAGTTTGGAGTGGGAAAGCTGACCGTTGGAGTCGTGTTGATGGAAGTGTGCAGGGCCATTAATCGCATCCTGCTCCAAAAGACCATGATTCTGGGCAAAGTGCTTGACATTGTGGATGGCTTTGCACAAATGGGCTTCCCTAACTGCGGAGGGGCGATAGATGGCACACACATTGCAATTCTGGCACCAGACTACCTAGCCACCAACTACATTTCTCAATGGTTCTCCAGATGCTTGTGGATCACCATGGGTGTTTCACAGATATTAATGCAGGCTGGTCTGGAAAGGTGCACGACGCACGCATCTTTCGGAACATTGGCCTGTTCAAGAAGTTGCAAGCAGGGACTTTCTTCCTGGACCAGAAGATCACCAGGGGAAGTCGAAATGCCCATTGTGATCCTGGGAGACCCCACCTACCCCTTAATGCCGTGGCTCATTAAGCCATTAACCGGGCAACTTGACAGCAGCAAGGAGCGGTTCAACAACAGGCTGAGCAAGTGCAGAATGACTGAGTGTGCATATGGCTGCTTAAAAGCCCACTGGCAATGCTTGTATGGGAAGCTGGACCTTGCCGATGATACTATTCCTATGCTTATAGCAGCGTGCTATACGCTCCATAATATTTGTGATGGGAAGGGTGAAAGCTTCACTCAGGGCTGGACTGCAGAATCTCAGTGCCTGGAGGCTGAGTTTGAACAGCCAGAGAGCAGGGCTATTAGAGGGGCACAGTGCAGGGCCATAAGGATCAGGGATGCCTTGAGGCAGCAATTTGAAGCTGAAAGCGACTAATATTTGTTGCTATGCTTGAGATTGCAGTGCTTGTAATGCTAGGAGGTGATTGGTGCACATGATGCAAGAAGGGGCCTTAACATAATTGTATGTTGCTTTGCAGTGCTCCTTTTGCTTTCACTTAATAGAATAAAGATTGCTTTCAAACCACCACAATTATTTTTTATTAAAAGACAACAACTGGAGGAGAGAGTCAAATAAAAAAACTCATCAGCAGGGAGGGGAAGAGGGAAGGGAAGATCTCAAGAGGAGGAGGAGGGGTCCAGGGACAGCTACAGATTTGTTTATGTCCAGGGATCATACCCATCCTTCTCCTTTGGAGTACAGTGCAGCAGGTGCTGTACTTCAGCAGGGTCAAACTGCAGAGGGATGGGTCTTTGAGTGCAGCGGGTAGTGGGAGTCTGCAGTGCTGGACTGTGCGGGGGGCAGAGTGGAATGATGCGGGTAGAGACGGGAGCCAAGAGGTTGATAAGAGTGTGTTGGCAGTGTGTGTATGTGGGGGGGCACATGGGAAAGAGTTTTTTGCTTGGTTTGAAGAGCTAGTATCTCCTGGAGCGTGTCCACTTGGCACTCCATAATGTTTAAGAGCCGCTCTGTGACTTCTTTCTGGTGTGCCACACTCTCCTTTTGGTCCCTCTTCTCACTGTCCCACCACTCCTTCAATTGCTGTTTCTCGGCAGTGGAGTGCATCATAACCTCACAGAGAAAGTCCTCCTTAGTTCTCCTTGGCCGCTTTCTAATTCTCCGCAGCCATTCCGCCACCGCTAACAAAGAAGGAGGCTGGGCTCCCAAGGTCATCTCTGTGAAGTTTAAATGCAACATTTTATAGGAGCAGTATTGTTTGCAACACAGACAACACTGATTCAGTGCTTTAAAACACAGCCAGTACTCACACACCTGTCACTAATTGGCTAACCCCAGGCAAGCACACATGAGCCACAAGACCCCCAAAATGGTGAGTAGCTGCAGGGGCAGGGTAAATCACTCTTCCCGGACCCTGCTGTGCACTGGGCACACGGCTCTTGGGGAGAGCCATCACTATAGGGGGGGGCCTGATAATCATTCCTGTGCCCACACTTTATACAGGATGTGATCATTATGGAAGATCTCACTGCAGAGGGTGAACAGGGAATCCAAGGGAGGGTCTTCTCCAAGCCAGCGGCCTCCTCCCCAGCCCCTATGCAGCTCGCCTGTGTGCAGCAATGGTCTCCCCCTCCATGATAGCAAAGTGGCGTGGGAAAGTTACCATTAATGGGACAAGTAATAAAGCAGCTCTGCTGAGGAACCTGCAGGAGCAGATTGCCCAGTATCTCCGCGAGAGTTTCCTGGAGATCTGAGGGAGATTCACGTGAAGTGAGGGAGTCTATCAACAGCCTCTTCTGTCGCTCAGAGTAGGCATGTGGTGGGAGACAAGCCTGCTTTCTGCAACCCTCCTGCCCCCAACAATTTGCTTCAGCAATTCCCAAAATCAGATCCACTTACCAGGAGCAGGCCACCCGCAGCTCCCATTGGCTGGGAATGGCGAATCGTGGCCACTGGGAGCTGCGGGCGGCCGTGCCTGCGGACAGTCAATGTAAACAAACTGTCTCGCGGCTTGCCAGCAGATTACCCTGACAGGCCGCTGGTTGACCACCACTGTTCTAGATGCTACCAAAGAAAAGAGTCTTTCCAATTTGTTTCTGAAGTGTCAATTGCAGTCTTGTTGTTTTGGAGCATTAACTGCAGCTTGTGAGATTTCCTTTTCTTGTTTGAAAATAATTTTGCCTCAAAGGATGAGCATGAGCAATCAATTCAATGAAAGTAAGAGAAAACTAATTCTCCTGTCATACAAAAGTGACTTCAAAACTGGACCTAGAAATCTTTGAAGAAGAATTCAGATCTTGTTATCCAAGAAGACTTCAAGTTTCTATGAACAATCTTTCCATAACAGCAATTTCATGTTAAGAGCTATACTTTTATATTTCTGAATGTTTGAATGTTTTGAATGCTTTTGTAGGTTTATACTGAATGATCACAAATGTGTAACTTATTTTTCCTGATTTCACAACTATAAAGTTTTTAAAGAGGCTTCTGGCTGAGACTGTTTTTCACTAACTACATGAACTTCTGAAGGCAAGCACAACTGCCCCTCTTGTCATGCAGTCTAACCCATCCGCCCTGCCCCCATGTTGATGTCCTAGCTACAGGGCTTTCAGCAATATCTTTTAAAGGTTGCAATCCAAGAATATGCATTAGGGCAGAAAATATGAATTAGTAATCATCATTCATTTTATTCAAATCTACTGAGAAAGTGTGATTATTTTGACACATTCACAATTTAAGCTACACTGGCCTGTTAACCCTTTTAGACACTTTGTAAAGGTGCAGAAACAGAAGCAGAAAACTAATTATATTCATATACTGCAAAGTAGTTATTTTCAGTATTTTTGTTTCCCACCAGATTTATTATTCATGTAGCCATAAGCACACAGGGTAGTCATTAATACTTATTCTGCAATACCTGCATATCCTGCTTACTCAGAGATGTTCAGAATCAACCTGTCTCACTATGAAGAAATATCTAAAAAGCAGAATGTCATTTTCAGCTTCCCTTTATCATAAACACTTGCATTTACAGATCTGAAAGTCCTGGATTCTGGACTCCAATTTTCATGTTACAGAAAGACTGTTTGACTACCTCCCCATTCTTATGGTAGATTTCAAGACAATACTTGCGTAGCTTCTTTAGGTGGTCTCAAATGTGATCTCAGAAACAAAGCTTCCATCCAGTCATTCTTGCTCTCTTTCACTACCTTCAGAGACTGCCTCAACCTCGTTAAACATATTCCTAAAAGCCAGTGAGATCAAACCATACTGGTCTGTCTACCTCTTTTTTGCCACACTTTATCACATTTTTTTCATTGGATCTTGCACAACCTGCCTCAATTAAGTTCAAAAGCATTCAAAATGACCTTGAGAAGCCTGTCTGGTAACCCACTCAGCAGGTCTATATAGTTGTGCAGAAAATCTAGCAAGTCTTCTCCTTTCCCAGACCAATAAAAGGTGGAAAAGAACACACTGTGTGGCCCAGCAGCAATCAATTGAGCTAATTAAGAAATAGGCTTCCTCTTTCCCTGGCTCCTCTCTTGGTTTTATATGAAGTAACAGAAGGAAGTTGACAGGAAGGTGGCCAGGAAGTAAGACAAGGATTGCCACTTTTTTATAAGTTACCTGTTCTATGTTGATCCTCTCCAGATTGCTGAACTTCACTCGAAAACAACTGACAAGAGGCCCACTCCCAAAGAATCCATCCACAATTTACACTAGCCACATTGTGTGTTGAGACAGGACCTTGTAAACTTAGTTTGTACTATAGATTCCAGTGCAGTGTAGACATGTTCAATGAAGCTGATATTTAAATATGAAGACATGACTGAATGCAGCAACTAAAATTCTCGATAATCTGTACCCTTTATTGGAAACAAAAACTATAGAACCTGTATCTTACCTAATTAAAATTAGGGTAAAGTGAGCAATAACAAAAAATCAACCAGAAACTTTTTTTTTCCCCAAGTGTAACAGGAACAGGTTGTGAAACAAAACCAGCACTAGGACAGAACACAGACAACAAGAGCAAAGCTTATGCCAGGTACTATACATTGATTTGACATTTGACCTTACTTCCTCTCCTTCTACAGCATAGGAGTTAGAGTAGCTTTTTCTTCCAAGTGCAAGGAACATGAAAATTGAGGGTGCCACATACAAACCACTCAAATGTGGGTGCTCTTCATTCAAACAGTGTGAGAAGTGTGGCTGGACACCATGATTCTTCAAACACCATTTTGTAAAGTGGAAACTGCAGGGAACTTTTTCACATCACTTCTAAAAAAGATCTCTTCAGCATAGCAACAAACAAACAAAAAACCCTAAAGCCCGAACACACTCTACTTTGAGCAGTCACCAAACCACAACCTCGCAAATGTTTTCTGCACGATTCCAACTCTATCCTTGGGCCAGCATTAGCTAGTATGATTAGTTAAACGTATCTGTAATGATGAAATAAAATGAACCCTGCCACAAGGGCATGCTATCCTTGTATCTTTTGTATACTACTGCATACAGTGGCGGATTAATGATTTTGCCGCTCCTAGGCCCTGAAATAATTGCCGTTCCCCCCCCCCCCAGCAGCTCCCCGCCCCCGCTCACCTCCACTTCGCCTCCGCCTCCTCCCCTGAGTGCGCCTCCGGATCCTGCTTCTCCCCGCTCCCTGCCAGTGTTTGTGCACGAAACAGCTTCGCGAAGGAGAGGGGAAGTGGGGGAACGCAGTGCGCTCAGGAGAGGAGGAGGGGCCAGGGCAGGGATTTGGGGAAGGGGAACCAATAGGGGCAGGGAGGAGGCGGGGAGGGGAAGGGGTGGAGTTGGGGCGGGGCTGGGGGCAGAGGGCACGAACCTGCACCAGGGGAAGCAGCCTCTGGCTGCTATTATAAATTTGCTGCCCCTGCACATTTGTTGGTCTAGGCATTAGTACACCACTGACTACACACAGTAGAACCTCAGAGCTATGAACACCTTGGGAATGGAGGTTGTTCATAACTCTGAAATGTTGATAACTCAGAACACAACGTTATGGTTGTTCTTTCTAAAATTTAGAGCTGAACATTGACTTAATACAGCTTTGAAACTTTACTATGTAGAAGAAAAATGCTGCTTTTAACCATCTTAATTTTAATTAAACAAAACACAGAAACAATTTCCTTACCTTGTCAATTTTTTTAAAAAAAAATTTTCCCTTTATTTTTTCAATAGTTTTTGTTTAACACAATACTGTACTGTATTTGCCTTTTTGTTTGTTTCTACTGCTGCCTGATTGCATACTTCCGGTTCCAAATAAGGTGTGTGGTTGACCAGTCAGTTCTTAAATCTGGTTCGTAAATCGTAACTCTGAGGTTCTACTGTGTTCAAGACATTGCCCAATACAGGAAACAGAAACTATGACAGAACAAAAGCACCTCTCAAAGACATCAAACCTAATAAATATGAACTTTGACCATTATATTGTCTGTGGAAGATATTTCAGCAGGAATGAAAAAATGTGGTATACCATTATACTGAACTAGAATGTCTAGCAGCTTCCTGTGAATTTGTGGATGTCCATTTGAGGCAATAGAAATTGCTGCCTGCCAGCCACCTTAGAAAATGGAATATATGAAACTCCCTTAATCCCACTTGTTATATTCTTACATATAGCTGATATAAGCAAGTATAGCAGGTATACAGGCTCAACAGAAAGGAGTTAAATAAAGCCAGTAATGAGACTGCCCTGGTCATTCATGCACAGCCCTTTAGTCTCGCTCACCAGTATCAAAACAAGCATTCGTAAGGTAATAACTGAAGAGGTCTATCATCATACATTAGTAGAGCCCTACCAAATTCATAGTATATTTTGGTCAATATCACAATCATAGGATTTTAAAAATCATAAATTTCATGATTTCAGGTATTAAAATCTGAAATTTCACAGTGTTGTAATTGTAGGGGTCCTGACCCAAAAAGGAGTTGGGGGAGGTTGCAAGGTTATTGTAGGGGGGGTTGCGGTACGGCTACCCTTATTTCTACCCTGTTGCTGGCAACAGCGCTGCCTTCAGAGCTGGGCAGCTGGAGAGCAGCGGCTGCTGGCCAGGAGCCCAGCTCTGAAGGCAGAGCTGCCACCAGCAGCAGCGCAGAAGTAAGGATGACATGGCATGGTATGGCCACTTTCACTTCTGTGCTGCTGCCTTCTGAGCTGGACCCTCGGTGGCATGGTATGGTATTGCCATGCTTACTTTGGCACTGCTGCTGGCAGGGTGCTGCCTTCAGATCTGGGTGCTTGGCAGAGAGTGGCGGCTGTTGGCTGGCTACCCAGCACTGAAGGCAGCACAGAAGTAAGGGTGGCAATACTGTGACCCCCCCCAAAAAAATAACCTTGCCACCCCCCTGCAAATCCCTTTTGGGTCAGGACCCCCAATTTGAAAAACACTGATTGCCCCTGTAGAATCTGTATAGTATAGGGTAAAAGCACAGAAAAGACCATATTTCATGGGAGGAGACCAGATTTCACTGTCCGTGACGTATTTTTCATGGCCGTGAATTTGGTAGGGCTCTGTATATTACTAATATCCACAATTGCCTGGACAATCCACCATGACAATAACAAGAGAGTCACATGTAGAATCGTGAGAGATAGTAGATGGGATCTGCTCTGGAATGGACTACGCTAGGATTTTTCATTTTTAAAAAAGTGTTTTTTTTATTACTTAAACAGCCTGCCTGCAAGCTTTCAGTTAGGTGGAGCCTAGGTTGAGACCACTACCAGGAGCTGAGTCTCAATTTCCAATAAAGCAGAAAGTCAGGGGAGGAGACTTTGGCTCTGCAGCCCGAGCATGCATCAACTCTTCTCCCTCTGCATCAAATCTGTTGTCATTTTTGGAGCCTCCACACTTGGAGACCCGCTTACCTCCATCACCTGATGATAGAGTCCCTCTGCTGCAGGACTCATTGTGGTACAAATCTCCACCAGCATTAAATGAGTTATACCCTACGAAAACCATCCCCCAGTCCCAATTAAGCACACAGCTTGTCCTCAGAGAAGTCCTAGCTTGGCAAGAAGAGAAAGCGGCTAGCCAGAGAGAAGACTGAGAGACACCCACCACAGTTTCATAAGCCTACAGGTAAGTAAAATGGGGGGGGCTTGACTAGATTAATGCAAGATTTCAGCCCTCAATTATGTTAGATTAAAGACTTTTCAAAGCACCAAGAGCACTTTCAAATAAGATGAATAGTAACTCCTGTCTTTCTCTGCTTCGTTTTAAAAGAGAAACTCATGCTCTAAGCTTTTGAGTTGAAGAAAGAGGAAAACACAAGGAAGAAGTGCAAACAGCTGGTGAGAATGTTCACATCTGAGTAACAGGTTAGCATTTTCAGGTGAAAATTAAAAAAACAAGTTCCATCTTCAATGGCAGCTCTAATACTGGACTGCACACACATTGCTTCAGTTTCTCTTCCCCCCACACAGCAAAATCAACGAGAGAGTCCCATAAGTTCCACAGAGCAAGGAATTGATCCTGCAAGTTCCTGAGTACCCTTGATTCCTATTGAAGTCAATGGAAGCTAAGGGTACTTAGCACCTTTCAAGATTGGGCCACAGATACACAAAGTAGTTGAAAATATTAAAGGGAAATTTTGGCAGGCATGCAAACTACTTTAATTATATTAGAGGTTTCCAAGGAAGCCTTGAAAAAGATGGTTATTGCTTTAAAAACAAACTGGTGCTAGCTACTTTAAAAAAAGAGAGGGGGGGGGAGAAAAATCGTACCGCCCCTCCCATTTAGTTTAACTAGTAGGAACGCCCAGAAACTCTGAGCAATACATAGAATATAAACACCAGATAAATCTGTATCTGTGACAAATCAGTTCAGCTGCACATAGTTTGACGAACACACATATTTTGCTTTTGTTTTGTTGTTTTTTTTTTTTTTTGCGAAATTGTACTTTTTATTGCTCCGTGTATTTTCTTGTGCTGTGCTGTTCTTCAGAGAAGCATAGACATGGATTTCAGGACAGGTGCTAACAAGACAAGTAAGTTCAAAGATGACATTAAATAATCTCTTCACTGAACGGCTGAGTATGAAATTATATATACATATAAATTTTAAAAATCAGAATAAAGTTTGTTTAGGTAACCAATTTAAAAAGTGAGGCAGTCTTTGATATGACTTTAGCTATACACAGGGAAATGGAACTATCACTGCATAGCCTTCTCTGGGAAAGAATACAAATATGGATCTGTTTCATACCCCTTAGAGGTCAATGGAAAGACTCCAGCTGACTTCAGTGAGTTTAGAATCATGCCTTTAATTGTCTGATTTATAGCTGTCTGATGTGATACAATCAAATGATGAGGAAGAAGAGAATGTAGAAGAGGGATGACTACATTTCAGTGATAGAGTTTGATATATTATATGTTCATGCCAAAAAGGGGGTGGGAGGGGGAAGCTGGTAACTAGCAGTGTTTTTGTGTCTGAAGAAAGGATAGTAAAAATTAGAGGTGTTTTTTGTAAAGCTATTACATGCTTGATATGTTGAGGCAAAACCAAACAATTTCTACCCCTCTTTCCCAAAGTAGTGTTGAGTTCATTAGGATGTTAAACTTTACTGCTTATAGAAGAGAACGAATCAGCGTTAAGTCTCTACTTATACTCTGTATCTTTGCTTTCTCTCCTGACATTCATTCTCTTTAGTTGTCTAGTGGTTAATCATATTTAAAAGAAAAAATCAGGAGTGTTTCAGAAGATAATGCCGTACAGCAGCCCATTCCACACTAACGATCACATTCAAAATATGTACTGAGAAAATATCCTGTAAACTCAGAGGCATAGTTGCTGCGACTGATTCTGGTGGCATTTGCACCAGTGCAAATTGGGAGTAGCTTCTGTGAACTCAATGTAGTTGCACTGGTATAAAATGGGTATAAGAAGAAAGCTATCTTCTCAAAATACATATAGAGTATATAGAGCTTAATCCTCTATTACCAAAACAAAAAGATAGTCCCTGCCCCAATCTTGGTATAAACGATGGAGAGAGAACACAGAAAAGCAAATGGGTCAGACTTTTGAACTGCTTTGCTTTGACTTGTATCAAAAGGACAGTCATAGTTTAAGCGAATGGAATCCCATTAATATTTTCTTATTCATTAGAGAGAACAGTTAAGTTCTGTGGAGGATTCAGTAGCAGAACACAGTGATCTTTTATCATTTTACATTAGTATAAAGAAAAACAAGAGGGTGTTTTATTATTTAATTAAGTTAAAATGAAGATTTGATTTTACCTGTGTTGAAACAGTTATTCAGACTGAAAGTACGCATGCTATTTTCTCATTATGTCTAATATTTGCTCTTTAAACACTGCAAATTCTGCAATTATTGGAGTCCTGGTATCACCTAAAATACTGTATGTATAGGAATTATCAAGGGAATACTACAGATATTGAAGTTATATAAATTGCTAATACTTATTTTAGTTAACTAGAACAATTGGTGCATTTCCAGCATAAGTAAAATTGGCACGTTGTTAGACACCCACTGGAAAATATGTTATCTTTGTAGTTACTTAGTAAGAAAAGGTGGGTGAAGTAATATTTTTCATTGGGCCAGATTTTGTTGGTGAGAGAGAGAGCTTACACAGAGCTCTTCTTCAGGTCTTGGAAACTGAGGCTATGCCTACATTAGCACTTTTGTTGGTAAAATATTTATCAGTCAGGGGTGTGGAAAAACCACACCCCTGACTGACATAAGCTTCACCAACAGAAGTGCTGGCGTGGAAAGCGCTATGTTGGCAGAAGACGCTCTCTCGCTGATATAGCTACTGCTGCTTGTTGGGGGTGGTTAGTTATGCCAACTTCACCTTTAAATGTGCTAATTACTTACGCTAAACTATCTTTTCCAGCTTGTATTGAGCTGTGGCACTCTGAGTAAGTTTTCCAGACCTGAAGAGCTCTGTGTAAGCTGGAAAGCTTGTCTCTCTCACCAACAGAACTTGGTCCAATAAAATATATTACCTCACCCACTTTGGCTCTCTAATATCCTGGGATCGACGATGGCTAGAACACTGCATAGTTACTGAGCAGTCAATTGTACAAGTAAAATTATGTCTGCTACTTTTAGTCTTTAGGCTGTGGTTTAAGTGAAAAAATACTCGACAAAATACAGATAGGTTTATATTTTATGAGTCTTCACTCAGGTGAGCCTTATGAGCCTTTCACATCATAAGACATTGGTAGTAATGGAGTAAGGAGTACAGTACTGGGCACAACCTTAATAGAGTCCTCATCCCAGCCTTCAGTTTTGCAGGTGCATTTTGAACACTTAAATTGTTAGCTGTTTACCTGGTACTGTCTAATTTTAGGCACAATAGTGCAGTTAGACATGTGACTGTTGTTTGTGCATGCAAAACAGCACTGCAAAATTAGAAGTTGTTGTTCAAATATCAAGTCTTATAACTGTATTTGATGTAAGTACTTTTTTTGTTTAAATACGAAACATGGAATTAAAATAGTAACGAGAGTCTGCTTCTGAACTGAAAAGGAAAAACAAGAATTAAAAATTCCCTCCAGCATGACTGTAAATTACTGTCTGATGATTGTCCAGTCAGTGACTATGTGCAGTCCAGCTCATATTAATTTGTTCCCTGTAGTCCCAATGACTAGTATGTATTGCCTTTGTGAGTGGAGGAAATTCCCATATCCATTTTAGGGACACTGTGTGTATGGGTCTCCAAGGACTTCACCTGTTGACCTCTTTTTGCATGTAAACAACAGCATTTCAAAGTTGTATTTCTTGCATTGGTTTTGCTGTTCTGGTTAAGCAAATGTCTGAGTATTATTATTAATGTTGTCATTTGAAACACATAACCAGAGAACACTGAGAGCAAAGGCGATCCAACATGTGTGAGCAAGAGCTGTGGTGCCCATTGCGCCTATACCATACTGCACTAGGGCAATGAGAGAAAAGTGGTGTATTTGCTTCAATTATTTCTATCTTTAAAAAAAACAAACAAACATGGATCCCTGTATTTTGTGCTCCCCTCAATTATTAACCCCAAATCACATCAAAGAAAATTAATTTAATAAAAGCCTAGGTAAATCAGTCGTTTCATTCCAACAACCAAAATAAGAAAGCACCTCTGTCATAAATATAAAGGGAAGGGTAAACACCTTTAAATCCTTCCTGGGCAGAGAAAAAACCCTTTCACCTGTAAAGGGTTAAGAAGCAAAGATAACCTCGCTGGTACCTGACCAAAATGACCAATGAGGAGACAAGGTACTTTCAAAGCTGGAGTGGGGGCGGGGGGAACAAAGGGTTCTCTCTGTCTGTGTGATGCTTTTGCCGGGACCAGAGCAGGAATGCAAGTCAGAACTACTGTAAAGAGTTAGTAAGCAATCTAGTTAGATATGCGTTAGATTCTGTTTTGTTTAAATGGCTGATAAAATAAGTTGTGCTGAATGGAATGTATATTCCTGTTTTGGTGTCTTTTTGTAACTTAAGGTTTAGCTTAGAGGGATTCTCTATGTTTTGAATCTGATTACCCTGGAAGGTATTTACCATCCTGATTTTACAGAGGTGATTCTTTTACTTTTTCTTTAATTAAAATTCTTCTTTTAAGAACCTAATTGCTTTTTCATTGTTCTTAAGATCTAAGGGTTTGGGTCTGTGTTCACCTATGCCAATTGGTGAGGATTTTTATCAAGCCTTCCCCAGGAAAGGGGGTGTAGGGCTTGGGAGGATTTTGGGGGGAAAGATGTTTCCAAGTGGGTTCTTTCCCTGTCATTTTTCTTAGGTGCTTGGTGATGGCAGCAATAAGGTCCAGGGACAAAAGGTAAAATAGTTTGTACCTTGGGGAAGTTTTTAACCTAAGCTGGTAAAAATAAGCTTAGGAGGTTTTTCATGCAGGTCCCCACATCTGTACCCTAGAGTTCAGAGTGGGGAAGGAACCTTGACAACCTCCTTTTATTAAACTAAACAGATGGCTATTTGATTAATATAAGGTTTGTTCTAATTTAATTGCCTCTCTGGATCGCTGTTTTAAGCATTAGCTCAGTCTGATAATTAAACAGCGTCTAGGACTTAGCTTTTGTACTTTAAAAAGAATTAAATAAGTGCCTTAGCGCAGTGACAATTGTTAATTATGTTACAGCCAAAGTTGCTAAGCTGTGGTGGCAGTTTACCTGAGTAAGATGTTAAATGTCAAATTAACTCCTGTGACACACCTCATTGGCAATCAGAGATTTTTAAAATCCATCTCCAAGTCCAGATTCTTTCCAGAGTGTGTGCAGACAGAAGTCAAAAGAAAAGTTAGCTTTATAGTCAGATAGGTTAAATCGTGTGGGCCTCCCTCCTTTTTTTCCCCCGGGGCAAATTCCTTCATAAGTCAGCTATTTTGTTTGGCTTGCACTGGCACAACTTTTGACATGAATCTTACCCTTGGGATGCAGCATAAGGTTTTAGATACTTTGGAAATGCTTTTTAGAAGTTCTGTTAGGAAAACCTCAGGAATAGGGGAAATGTGCTAGGTAAGCATCTGTCAGAATTTGAAATTATGGTGACCAGAAGGGCTGTATGAAGCATTTGTCAAAGGAAGTTAAATTTTTGTTAAATGTTTAAAAAAATAGTAGGTGAATAGCTAGAGGCCACATTTTGATCGTTTCTCACGTTGATTAGCACATTATCCCACAAGTCATCCCCTTGTATCAAAGTCGGCCCCAAAAGATAAGCTGCCAGGATGATTTGGAAGGGTGTCCACCTCTATTCTATATGTATTAGAAAGAGTAAATCTCTATGTTAATGTGCCATCCTTGACAGTAGATAGGCAGAACAATATACTCATAGGGGGACAGATAAATCACATAGGTAGAAAGAGGGATTTAAAGAGACTTGTAAAGGGATCCATGGAACTCCTTGTCACCAGATATTATTGAACCCAACCCAAGGGTTTAGTGGGGTTCAGACAAGGATTAGATGTTTATAAGGATAATGAGAAAATCCAGTTTTATTAGATAGCATAAAATATAATGGATAAATGTTTCAGAGAATAATCCAGCCACTATTTGATGGAGATTATTGTAGGAGGAAATTTCCTCTCTGGGCTTCTTGTACTTTCCCCTGATGCACCTGCTTATGACTGTGCCAGATACTGCAAACCAATACAAGTTTATGAATGGTTTATGTATCTTTGTGGGCCAGGCATTTTATGTAACTCGGGTGGGGAAGGGTTATCACAACTCCTGCAGGAACCAAAAATAGTGTGTGGCCGTGAGGGAATTAAGGTGAATCACTCAATTTGCTAATACTTCAAAGTACCACCCCCTGGGGAGGCTTGTGTATACTTGTTCAAACTGGGTTTTCCAGAGATCAACAGAGAAGGGTTTATGATACAAAAAGGCTGCATTTAAATTTACTTAGGGTCTTCTTTCTGATCCAGTAAATAGACAGGATATTCTGTCAAATGGAGGCCCTACGCTTTGCAGAAGACTTGGGCCTACTAGGGCCCCTACTGGGCTGATGATGACTGGACACTCCTTGAGTGGACCTTGGAGTGGGGATACAGGTGCAGTTACCCTGAAACCCTGACTCTGGCAACTGTCACAGACTGAATATTAGACTAGTGGATGGACTATGGTCTGATCTGGTCTGGCAATTCCTATATTGCAAATAATCCTTTAAAGCCATTTTCTTTTTTAAATCTGGTGTCATTTTCCCAGATGAACAGGTCCATCTTGAACCTTCTCAGCTGAGAGAGAAACATATCTCTAGCTTTCAGGAAGAAGGCGAAGAGAAGGAAAAGGACACTAAACCTATGAGACTTGTGGCTAATTTTTCAAATATCTATGCATCAGGTAAGTATAATATGAAAAACCAGAACAACAGAACAGCCAACCCTTTCAATAATTGTTCCTTTTGTTGGCAACAAATCCTGTCTGATGTTTCTCTTCGGGCAATTCCCTGTTTCTAAACAGCCTGTTGTGGAGATGTGTCATGGTTCAGCTTGATGACCACATTTTATATGACCAGTGGGGAAAGGTGGAGGACAATGAAGATGAAGTGTCCTCTCTTTTCTGTTCCCAATCTCTCCCTCTCTACTCCTCATTCTCTCTAATCTTCATAAATCTGGTAACATATCTCCTAAATAAAGCCAGCAGGCAATACTGGTAGTAGAAGTCGCCCCCCCCCCCTTTTTTTTCCTCCCTCCACCAGATTGATAGGCCAAGAACCAGCAATTCCCCCCCACCCCACGGGTTGCCAACTTCCTAATCGCACAAAACTGAACACCCTAGCCCCCCCCTTCCCTGAGGCCCCCCCACCCTTTCCCCTAGGTCCCGCCCCCTACTCCCTCCCCCTCCCTGGTGGCTTGCTCTCCCCCACCCTCACTCACTTTCACTGTGCTGGGGCAGGAGGTTGGAGTGTGGGAGGGGATGAGGGCTCTAACTAGGGGTGCAGGTTCTGGGGTGGGGCCAGAAATGAGGGGTTCAGGGTGCGAGAGGGGCTCCAGGCTGTGGCAGGGGTGCAGGAGGGGCTATGTGCTCTGGGCTGCAGGTGCAGGCTCTGTGGTGGAGCCAGGGATGACGGGCTGGGGGTGCAGGAGGGGGCTTTGAGTTTGGGGGGTGCTCAGGGCTGTGGCGGGGGGTGGGTGGGACTCGGGGTTAGGGCACGGGTTTACCTCGGAAAGCTCCCAGTCAGCAGCACAGCAGGGCTAAGGCAGGTTCCCTGCCTATCCTGACTCCACGCTGGGCCCTGGAAGTGGCCAGCAGGTCTGGCTTCTAGGCGGTGGAGCCAGGATGCTCTGCACGCTGCTCTCACCCACAGGCACAGCCCCCTCAGCCGGTGCTTGGGCCGGGGGCGGCGTGTGGTGCTAGAACACTTAGGGACTAGCCTGCCTTAGACCTGCAGCACCAGCAACTGGACTTTTAACAGCCTGATCGGTGGTGCTGACCGGAGCCTCCAGAGTCCCTTTTTGACCAGGTGTTCTGTTGAAAACTAGATGCCTGGCAACCCTACCACACACACATGCACCCTGAGGAGGAACCAAATGTTCCTGTAGCCCCCACCCATAGATCAAAGGAGGGGTAGCTAAGCCACTAGGATTTTTGCCCATGCTCAATGAATCATAGAATATCAGGGTTGGAAGGAACCTCAGGAGGTCAGCTAGTTCAACCCCCTGCTCAAAGCAGGACCAATCCCCAATTTTTGCCCCATATCCCTAAATGGCCCCCTCAGAGATTGAACTCACAACCCTGGGTTTAGCAGGCCAAAGCTCAAACCACTGGGCTATCCCTCCCATGAAGACCTAGGAGTTTCTCTCTTCCTACTTCACAGGCCACTGAGTACAAGGGAATGGGTTCAAGGGGTATTTTCATCATGGTGGTGAGGCAGAGACCCAAGGATTTATGATCTTGCCCCTCCTTTCCAGGGGGAAGAGAATGAGGGAAATGTTGATCCTATCAGTTGCATTGTCACTAGTAGACTGTGAGGGAGCTGTGGTCTTCTGGATCTGAGAATCAAACTGAAAACAGTAACATAGTAAATCTCCTTTCTGTACCAGTCGGAAATCATCCCTGCCCTTCTAGCCTCTTCCAATCCGAATTGGCCCTTCAACATCTTGTTAGAGAGCTGGGTCACTGAGCAAAATGTCTGTTTTCCCACTATCTGCATCTATGTTCTGAGCTCCACACATGAAAGGTGCTATAGAAGTGCAACATACTGTGAATACAAAAGGGTTAATGTGCTAAGCCCTTATATGATAATAGTAGGGATATGTAATATGGTAATGGGGACTGTGCCTTTAAGGGCTGAGCTTCCTAGAAAAAGAGTCTGGGTGGACGCTCCTTAGAAGTTCATGTTGTTGTTGTTATGCACAGTCAGTTGGAAATGGTCACCGAATAAAGCAGAACTTTCCCAAGCACCTTATGCACTTAAGCCCACATCCTCAAAGGTATTTAAGAGCTTAACTTCTACTGATTTTCCAGTGCGGTGAGGATTCACTTCCTCAAAATAAACAATTAAGACTTCTGTAATTTCAGTGGCAATTAATCTCTTAAATACCTTGGAGGATCTGGGTCTGAATGCTCACTGAACACCACAACATATTACAACGATGGAAGCAACTAGATCTGAGCATGTTCAGTGGGAACTGGATATTCCCAGAAGCCTGTGCAGGGTGAGACTGAACAGAGCATTTGTGAAGTCAATAAAAGCAGTGTCTCCAACCAACCTGACTCCTGAGTACTTGTTAACATTACACTGATGTTCCCTTGATTTCTTCCTAGACTTGTTGCCTGCTAGGAATGGTGAGGAATTGACAGATCAGTTCCTGCTTGAAGTGGTAGAAATTCTCCTGAATTATATTAAAAAAACCTATGATGGGAACAGTAAAGTTCTGGACTTTCATCACCCCCATCAACTTCTGGAAGGCTTGGAAGGGTTCAGCTTGGAGCTGCGTGATCAGCCAGAGCCTTTGGAACAGATACTTGTTGACTGTAGGGATGCCTTAAAATACGGAGTTAAAACAGGTAACATAGTGTCCCCCACAGCAAAAATGTATCTGTCTCATATCTTCACAGGCATATAAATCATTGTTTAGGGATCTGATATTTTTCCATACTGGAATCTATTTGTCCAGGACTCTTAGTTTTGCCGGATTCGTATAACTCCTTAAATATTTTTTTCCTCACCCTGCATTTCCAGTGGGGGGTGGGAGGGTGTGTATCGTTCTGTTCTCAACTTGTTTTGATACAGTAAGAAACAAGGGGGTGAGAATTCACTTCCTCAAGAGAACCAGTTAACACTTTCATGAATTATTCACTAGTGTAATTCTTTATTTAAATAATTTAAAGTAATTATTCATTAAAGAGGGTTATGTACAGAAACTGACAACATTTTAAACAGGGCTGAATATTTTTGTTTGTTTTTCTGTTCTCTTTCCCCTTTGCAGTGCATGACACTAGGGAGGTTTCTAAAATATTTAGCCAATTTTTCCAACCGTGTACATTTATTTTTAACACCTTTTTAGATGTGAATTGACTTGGCATGTACAGAGGTTTAAGGGATAGCATACTGAGTTCAAAAATATCCTCAGATTTAGAGACAGTTGGTTCAGAATAGTAAAAGGGTTTTGATCACAAATGGAAAAATGCTCTAAAGCACATAAATCTTATTGACCTACATGCTTTTGAAAATGTTACCCACATTCCAATATAAGGGACCAGTTGTCTTGAATTATTTGAATTCTGGTGTTAGTAGAAAGTAAGCTACTTAACTGGGAAATGTAGTTTATTTAATTTGCTCAATAAAGACTTGAATGTCCTAGGTTTAACTTCAGACCCATTTTTAAGGAAGGCTTCTTTCCCCAACATTAACATAAAGAGACACTCTTATTCTCCATACTGATTTCACTGTTCTTATCAACACAAGTTAACTGGGGACTGAGCTGAAGAACAATGTATTTCTGTCTCTTACACAAATTCTGGTTTATTTTTATTTCATTTTAGGACATCCTCGCTACTTCAACCAGCTCTCCAGTGGCCTTGACATTGTTGGACTAGCTGGTGAATGGCTGTCAGCTACTGCAAATACAAACATGTATGTACTGTAAATCCCAGTCTTTGGTTACAAGTTAAATACTAACAAAAGCCAGCCACTTTTTACTACTTTTCTGGAATGCAAAGTACCTATTTGAAAACAAACAAGCACAAACTGCCCATTTTTGAAACAAGTGAGTGAACACCTGAATAAATAGTGTTGGCTATGTATCAGGGATCTGTGCACTACAGACAACTGAGGTAGATATACCATGTTGCACAGCAAAGTGACAATGCCTGCACTGGATGTAAACTCACTGGTTGTTTTCAAGCAGAGCATACTGCAGACACCAGTCTTAAAACTATCGGCCAATTAATTTAACTTAAGAGCCCCTAATAATTAGCCAGGCTTATTTTGGGATAAAACATACACAGATGTACTGAGTAGAGGGAATAATATTGTTCACTTGCAAATGCAACTCCCCAGTTGCAAAACACATTAGCACTGAACAATGGGAACTCAAAATCACTAAATCCCTGTTAATGTTACAGAACTAGATTCAGTCCCAGGTTACAGCCACGTGACCAACGGTGCAAGGCCCCTGGTGTTGGAAAATTTCCGGAGCAGGACTTTAGGACAAGGTCTGGACACATCCCCTGCTCCACTAGGGAGCTCATGGCTGACTAATACAGCCCCAAAATGACTGTTGAGGAGAGAACATGGCTAGGTCAACCAAAGGATGAACTGATTCTCTGCCACAGCCTCTACCAGAGGGGTTCCCAGGAAATCTCAACCGCAACTTAAAGCTGATTGATTCTATTAGAATTAAACAAAATATAACAAAATTTCAGAGCTGTCAGATTCTCACTAGAAGAATTTCTGAAATAAAACACAATGAAATTAAGTATATGCAAAATGTTCAGCATAACCATAACACAGCAAAATCTTCCTTTTTTTTGTGAAACTTGTTCATTTTGGCCATTCAGTCCTTCATTTTGGCACATGCTGCCATATTTTCAAAGGGACCACAAACCAGACTTCTGGATTGGCATGTACAATTCTGTTCCCTCAAATATTTTTGGCACACCCAAGACATCTTAGTGAACACAAAACCTTAAATTGGCACTGGCATAATGGGTAATTAGATGCTCAACTCCCTGATTTATAAATGTAAATACATGGATTGAGCATGCTAAATGTTGGGAGTGGAAAGCATGGACAAAGCTTTTAGTGCATCAAGTTGCAGCTGCAAACTAAGAAGTGGTTTTTGGAAAATTTGATTCATATACTTCCAAGATTTTCAACCTGGACATTTGGCCACGTTTTCCAATAAAATAAGACTTTGTAACAATTATAGTGAACTTTTAAAACTCTAATTTGTTTTATTTTTGTTGTATCATTTAATAATCCTAGTAAGAATTTTGTATATTACTCTGCAAGGAGTGTAAATGATTAAGGGTGAGTGTTTGAGATAAAGGAAGGTAGAGAGAGAGAGAGACTTGGCTAAGAAAATGAATTTGAGAACTGGATACTTCCTGGAAGAGATAAAGGATCTAGTGAAGTTGACTGAAATATATATCTATTTGCCACAGTGAATTTTGAAAAATTCTACCCCCTACCCCCACCATCACAAATTTTCTGTGGGTGGAGGAAGGGGGGGAAGTTTAGTTTTTTTTCAACAAAAATCAATACCCCCAAATAAAAATCTGTTAAAAAATGGTTTTGGTTTTAAAAAGCAACACCAGTTTTCAGCATATATATAAAAAAAATCAGTTTCTATTTTTTTTTACAATAATTTGGACCAAAATGAAAATTAATTTAGTTTGAAAAATCAATTTAGTGTAAAAAAAAAAAAAAGTTTTGACAAAAAAGTTTTGTTCAGCTTTGGGACCTAGGGGACAGTTTTTGAGAATGAGAGGTGGAAGCAGAGGCCTTCAGGGGATTATTGAAGATGCTTTATCTGTGGAGAATATGTGGAGTAGATTGTGTGGTCTTGATAGACAGGAGAGGTTGAAAAGCACTAGGTTTAAGCCATAAAGTGCACGTACTTACTGAAAAGACATCACAAAGCCAAAGGGGGAGCACCTCATGGAGACTGACTGTAGGGAGGTTAGAAAGGAAGAATGGAGGTGGTAGAGTTAGCCAATGTACCTTTCATGTGCCTAAAACCAAGTGTCCTACACTCATAATTTCCTGTCATACATTCTAAGGGATGCAGCTCAGTGCAGTTCATAATGTAATGAGGGAAAATAATCAAACTTTTCTTTTCTGAAAGGACAACATTATTAAAGACATTGGAACAGAGACTAGTGTCCACAGAGATGAACAATGCACCTAAACAGCTTTCAGCCACACTGTATTTCTGTCTCTATTTCCCAAATAAAATATCCTAGCAGATTTTTACTATCCACAAGAACATTGGAACACATCTCTGTGGAGAAATTTCAGAAAAACATGCATTGTATAACTCCTTAGGAAAGATTAGCTGGAGACAGTGTGCAGAATGACAGTGTACAGTAACATCTTAACCCTTTGCAGCTTACAAATATATTTAATCACATACAGTAGAATGTATGTATCTGATAGTCTAAAAAATGGGGATGATAATGCTTACCCATCTTTGGAAAGTACTTTCAGATCTGCCTAGGAAAAACACTATGGATGCAATCCAGTAAAACACTTACATTTGCTTAACGTTACCTATGTGAGTAGCCCAACTGGAATGGTACTACTTATGTGGTTAAATATGTGCTTACGTGTTTTCTGGATCACGGTCTAGACAAGCACTAATTTATTATTAACTGGCTTGTCACTTTGATAGTCTGGTATGCAAATGTAGTTTACATTCATTAGCCTAAATTTGTGTACTTCAGTCAAACTTGTTCGTGCATGGAGCATTGCACATGTTAAAAGTAGACATGTAGAACTCTGACTGCAGTTTTAGTTTTGTTTGTTTTTTTGGAAAGTGTAAGCCCAGTTTTCTTTCACCCAAAGTAAATTCCTGCTGTTGTTTTCTATTACAACAAAGCTGGGGTGTTTATGGAGATGCTTGAGTGGAAACTGCATAGACAGCTGTGAGTAGTTTGGTAAAATTATCCTGGCTGGTTACTGCAGATGATAGTCTTTCACTTGGACATGTTGAACTAAATTTAAGAGCTGTCAAAATTGGTTCAGTCAAAATTGTTTCTGTTTTAGCTGGAGGTCTAATAGGTCTATAGTGAATAGTGGAGCTACACCACCAGATTTTTTTTTTGTTTTTTTTTGTTTAAGCTTGTTAGGTAATTCAGTTTTTCCAGATAAAAATTGTGCCACTCCAAAATTAAGTCAATTATAGCTCTTCCTCCCTTCCTTTGTATTTTTAAGAGTCATATAAATGCTCACATGAGTGACTAGGGAGTTTTGGGAGTGGACTTCTTTTAAATTGGTTTGGAGTCATGTATAAATTGTGAATTCGGGTGAAAGTGCGTGAGTAATAAGCGACCTTTGTGTCTCTCTCTAGTCCTTTGTCTGCTCTTGTAGCACTGGCTTCCTGTCTGCACACAATCTGGTCGCTTTGGTTTGAGAGCCTTCTCCGACTCCATCTACAAATATTTTCCTTTAGCTCTCCACCACAGCACCTCCCCAGTATCTAACAGGGCCATGATTTGGCTCTACATCTATACATGGTTCTGGGGAATCTTCTAAATGCTTTGTCTCACTCTGTGCTCAGGACATGACATTAGAAAGTACCCCTGAGATGTGCTGTAATAATAAACAGACAGTGTAACATAGTCTCATGTTATAGTTTCAAGCAAAATTCACTTGAGGAATGACCCTGAAATGTTGGAATATTTTAATCAGCTGAGCTGTGATTTTTTGGGCCATCCCAGTGCAAACAACAGATAAATCCCGTGAAGTCAACAGTTACAGAAATGTAAGTGAGACAGAATCTAGAACACTGTTTCTAGATTCAGTGGGCACAATTAAAGACTGTACTTTCACCACCTCAGGTATCTACAGTAATCACAGTATCCTTCTGTGTTTGGCTTAGCAGGAAAACACAATTGCTGCAGAATGGCACATGCTGAGTGTTTAGTAACACCCACTGCATATTGCTTTCTAGAATTTGGGAACAACTTTAAATATGGCATTCCCCACTGATTTAAGGCAAATGTAGAAAAGATGGGTGTGTAAAATGATAGGTATTTCAGTTTCACACCATAGTAACATGCAAATAACTTTATGAGAGACTTGAGGAGAACTGTCTCATATATTTACTTTTTAAATATAATCTCAGGGTAGATAAAATATATCCTCTCTGAACATTTTCACATCCTAAATGTATAGTCAGATAATGGGTATTATGTGGGATGAGAAAGAAGAAGGTAATGGGGAAGAAAAAAGGAAAGGAGGCCGCTAGTCTAATCTCACCCCTTAGATCATTCCTAAATCAAGTTGTTGTCTCATTTCCTTTTGTGCCTCTTTTGTGTAATAGAAATACATTTCTGAAAACAGCCTCTTGCTATTTTTTTAAAACATATTTTAGGTTTACATATGAAATAGCTCCAGTGTTCGTTGTCATGGAGGAGATGCTTCTCAAGAAAATGCATGAAATGGTTGGATGGGGAGAAATGGAAGCAGATGGTATATTTTCTCCTGGTAAGTAGACAGGAAAATACCCTTGCCATGGGCCTGATCTGAAGCCTACGCAAATCAGTGAGAGTCTTTCCATTAAGTTCACTCACTTTTGGATCAGGCTCCATATGAAAACTGCATTAAGCTTGTTTTAGGGATGAGCAAAGTAGCTTAAATAAAATAGGCAGCAACTTGAACCTTCCTTTTAATCTAAAAGCAAACTTGAACTGAACTTTTTTGCAGTTTGTAATAATATGGTTAAATTATTTAAAACACTATTTATAATTTCAAAATATCGTTAATAGCAATCATGTAAATAAAAAATGACAGGATAAAGAAGAAGAAGAAGGTTACTGCAATGTTATAGGACAGTGAAAACTTTCTCAGAATAAAGATCGACAAAGCTTCTCCGAATTCAATTTTACATCAAGCTAATTCTCAGAAAGCACCCTTTGGTACAGTGATACAATAAGAATAGAGAAAGAAATGAACCTCTCAGAAATGAGAATTTGGACAATTCTGAATCAAGCTCCTTAATTCGATGAATTGAGCTGTAGCTCACGAAAGCTTATGCTCAAATAAATTGATTAGTCTCTAAGGTGCCACAAGTACTCCTTTTCTTTTTAATTCCCTCTGTTTCTGTTCGGGACTAGGGCATGGTGGGTTGAGGGAAAGAAAAGGAGACTTGCAATCAAATTTGCCTGACAAGCACGAATCTTAAGAGGTCCATCAAACTGGGATGCCTAATGGTGAATCTCATCAAATCTGTGGAAGCCTGGAGAAGTGCACAAGGAATTAAATGGTGGGAAGAAAATTCTATGGCCAAGATTTGACTGGTATTCTATATGCATATCCTGCAGTCAAAATGGGCAGTCAGCTGGTGAATTGCAAATTGCTGGGTCATTAAGGAATCAAAATTAAGCCAATGGAGGTATGCTAGTTCATACCAGTTGCGTATCTGGCCCTATGATGCAATGATGTAAAATTTAAATTCCCAGGAGGAATAAGCTATTCAATCCAAAGCAGAAATATTTGTTTCCTTTTCATGCTGTTAGGTGGGACCATATCAAACCTCTACAGTGTTCTTGTGGCTCGTTATAAGCGGTTTCCTGAGATTAAAACCAAAGGCATGGCAGCACTTCCACACATTGCACTGTTTGTTTCTGAACATGTAAGTACAGAATTATAGTATGTCTGTAAAATAGCTTGTCTGTGCTAGATTCAGTACTGAATCTTGAAAATCAGTATTTAAATATTCAGACTACTGAAATAAATGAGCTGGAAATGAAATGAAATACTTCTGGAGGAAGTTTGAGTGAGATTTTCAAAAGTGCCTAGGTGATTTAGGAGCACCTGTCCCATTGCAAGTCACTAGTGCTTGTTTTTACATTCTAAGTCACAGAGGCTCTTTTGAAAATCCCCTCTTGTGACTTTAGGCACAGCTCTGAGGAAGTGGTATGGTGTAAGCTGCACCAGGACTAGCCCTGGAAATCACTGGGTTTGTCTACACAGCAATTAAAAACCCCCAGCTGGCTCATGTGTGGTGGAAGGGTCCCAGAGTTCGAGCTGCAGCTCAAGCCCAAATTTAAAAATTTTATTAAGATGATGTTTAAAAAAAAGTGAATGGTACAGAGTTTAAGCGTAGAAGTTTCTGGTTGTCAGGGAATAATATACACATTATCAAGGGGTACTGTCAAGGTTCCTTCCCCACTCTGAAATGTAGGGTACAGATGTGGGGACCTGCATGAAAAACCCCCTAAGCTTATTTTTGCCAGCTTAGGTTAAAACTTGCGCAAGGTACAAACTGTTTTACCTTTTGTCCCTGGACCTTATTGCTGCCACCACCAAGTGTCTAACAAAAATAACAGGGAAAGAGCCCACTTGGAAACATCTTTCCCCCCCAAATCCCCCCCCCAAGCCCTACACCCCCTTTCCCGGGGAAGGCTTGATAAAAATCCTCACCAATTGGCATAGGTGAACACAGACCCAAACCCTTAGATCTTAAGAACAATATAAAAACAATCAGGTTCTTAAAAGAAGAATTTTAATTAAAGAAAAAGTAAAAGAATCACCTCTGTAAAATCAGGATGGTAAATACCTTCCAGGGTAATCAGATTCAAAACATAGAGAATCCCTCTAGGCAAAACCTTAAGTTACAAAAAGACACCAAAACAGGAATATACATTCCATTCAGCACAACTTATTTTATCAGCCGTTTAAACAAAACAGAATCTAACACATATCTAACTAGATTGCTTACTAACTCTTTACAGGAGTTCTGACCTGCATTCCTGCTCTGGTCCCGGCAAAAGCAACACACAGACAGAGAGAACCCTTTGTTCCCCCCACTGGCAGCTTTGAAAGTATCTTGTCTCCTCATTGGTCATTTTGGTCAGGTGCCAGCGAGGTTATCTTAGCTTCTTAACCCTGTACAGGTGAAAAGGTTCCTCTGGCCAGGAGGAATTTAAAGGTGTTTACCCTTCCCTTTATATTTATGACAGGTGCGAAGTTCAGTTTAAGATCAGATGGCATAAGGAATACATGATCTGCAATATCCCAGATTGGGGGTAAAAGGTTAACAGGTCAAAGAATAGACATTGAGATATGAGGGTATGTTGTTCATATAATGGCTATGTTCAGGTGTGGAGTATAATGAGTGGATATGATGATGAGGATGGATTGACCATCATTTGGTGAGATTTAACGTTTAGTGAGTTTCTGGTTCCAGTTCATATAGTCCAACCGAAAAAGTCTCTCGGTCCCTTTCTCGTAGTCGATGCACAGTGTCGCTCTGGCTCACGCCTCCTGGTACTGTTTGTGGCCGATGATGTGTTTGACGTGAATGTCCCTGGACCATCAGATGGTGTCTGAGACCATGAGGCGCCGCATGAGCCGTGCGTAGCGTCAACCGATCCCACAGGTCCGCAGCACACGCTCATTGCAGGGGTCCCAGGCGCCCAGGGCTCCGACGATCAGGGCGCCCATCTGCACCTCATAGCCCTTCGCTCTCAGGGTATCAGTCAGGGGAGCATACTTTTCCAACTTACGAGCTCGGGCTTCACAAAAGGCCAGGGTCCTGTTCTCAAAGGAGACCGTGACGTTGATGAGGATGATCTTTTTCTGGGCCTCGTCGGTGACGATGATGTCAGATTGCAGCTGGCTGTCGGTACCAGGGATGGCGCAGTTCATGGCGACCTCCCCCAGGCGTGGTTCGATGGCTTTCACCAGGCAGTTCTGGATGGCGTTGTGGCGCACTGCAATTAAACAGCCCTTCAAGCCCTAGTCATTTGGTATGGGCCAGCTGGGGGTGTCTAAGTGCAGTGTGGACATAGACATTGTGACTCAGAAATGTACCTCTCAGTCACAGTTCGTCCCCTGTTATCCTCCAGCTTTAGAAGAAGGGATAGTAATTTCCTGCTGACCTGCACCAGCAGTAATTTATCACACTCCCTGCACTGGCACTTTGGGGTGATGGAGCCACGGCCTTACCTATTCCAACCCACTGCTTTTGGTGTGAGGATGGGCAAGTAACTGGACAAACACCACCCATTCACTGCTATGTGCATACACAAAGTTCAGATTTCACACCCAGGTGGTATCTGGAAGAAGTTCACTCCTTCCTACTCCCTTATGCAGGTGCATTGTACAAGTTACAATCTGGTCCTTGGAATTTTTTCCCCATGTGTATAACTCAAAAACAGTGGCACTTTTCCAAGTGAAACTTTCTAGGGGTCTGATGATTGATATCAATGGAAGTGTTTCCATGGACCTCAATGGGCTTTGGATCAGGCCTCGGATGCCTACTCTTCCCTGATTAGTCTGCAGACAAATGTGCATACATACAATTTAAAAATAAGAGTTTGAATATTGTCATTGTACATGCACAGTATGAAACTTCAGCTACATTTATATTTACACTATTGTTTATGGAACTGAGGCATAATGTAAATGCAGAATATTGATGTTGGTTACTCTGGTGTGGCTTTGTGTTATTTCATTTGGAGTGTTCCACAGTTGCAAAAGTTGTTCACTCTGCTACTGTGGCAGTACAGAGTGAAATCAGTAGAGCTTTCAGTGTTTTTTAAAATCTCATTCATTTTTCCCATAAAAATAATCTGTTACATGGATGTTAACAGAGGACAGTCTAGGTTATTTTTAAACCTTTATTTAACAATGCAGAAATATTATGCAAAAAATGGGACATGTGAAATTCCAAATGCTGTTTATCATTGTAGCTGTATGTTGGTTCAGATTTGTGTTTCCTATTTAATAGTAAACTTAAGGTCAGGCAGCAAAATAGTACAAAAATAACCCACTATTTACCCTGTAATTAAATATATTTACCATGCAGCCCATAACTTAAATAATCAATGATCATATAAGCACATGATTCTCCTAATGATTAACATAACTGCCATAAATATAATAAATAATCTCAAGCATATTGTACACATTCCTAAAGCTTTGTTTGCCAGAAGCTGGGAATGAGCAACAGGGGATGGATCACTTGATGATTACCTGTTCTGTTCATTCCCTCTGGGGCACCTGGCATTGGCCACTGTCAGAAGACAGGATACTGGGCTAGATGGACCTTTGGTCTGACCTAGTAGGGCCATTCTTATGTCTAACAGAGAATAGTTGCTTAGTAAATTACTGAATATCATGTCTAACGACACTAGCTAGGATTTAAAAAAATGTACAGACTATCAGCAGTCAGGGCAAATAATTATCTCCACTCGGATCAGGAAGTAAACTCCCTATACAGCATAGCATAATTAGGAGCATGATGGGAGGACTAGACAGGATTTGATGGACTCTTGGTAAATTTCAGCATGCCCATTCTTATGCTCTTAAGTGTCATCACAACACCTGAGCCAAACATACTTTATATTTCCCTAGGGCAGAAAAAATAATGGTGCCACCCATAAATTGTATGTACTTTGTATACACAGGTTTCAGAGTAGCAGCCGTGTTAGTCTGTATTCGCAAAAAGAAAAGGAGTACTTGTGGCACCTTAGAGACTAACAGATTTATTAGAGCATAAGCTTTCGTGAGCTACCGCTCACTTCATCGGATGCATTCAGTGGAAAATACAGTGGGGAGATTTATATACACAGAGAACATGAAACAATGGGTGTTACCATACACACTGTAACAAGAGTGATCAGGTAAGGTGAGCTATTACCAGCAGGAGAGCTGGGGGGGGTGGCCTTTTGTAGTGATAATCAAGGTGGGCCATTTCCAGTAGTTGACAAGAACGTCTGAGGAACAGTGGAGGGTGGGGGAGGGGAATAAACATGGGGAAATAGTTTTACTTTGTGTAATGACCCATCCACTCCCAGTCTCTATTCAAGCCTAAGTTAATTGTATCCAGTTTGCAAATTAATTCCAATTCAGCAGTCTCTCATTGGAGTCTGTTTTTGAAGTTTTTTTGTTGGAGAATTGCAACTTTTAGGTCTGTAATCGAGTGACCAAAGAGATTGAAGTGTTCTCCAACTGGATTTTGAATGTTATAATTCTTGACGTCTGATTTGTGTCCATTTATTCTTTTACGTAGAGACTGTCCAGTTTGACCAATGTACATGGCAGAGGGGCATTGCTGGCACATGATGGCATATATCACATTGGTGGATGTGCAGGTGAACAAGCCTCTGATAGTGTGGCTGATGTGATTAGGCCCTATGATGGTGTCCCCTGAATAGATATGTGGACACAGTTGGCAACGGGCTTTGTTGCAAGGACAGGTTCCTGGGTTAGTGGTTCTGTTGTGTGGTGTGTGGTTGCTGGTGAGTATTTGCTTCAGGTTGGGGGGCTGTCTGTAAGCAAGGACTGGCCTGTCTCCCAAGATCTGTCAGAGTGATGGGTCGTCCTTCAGGATAGGTTGTAGATCCTTGATGATGCGTTGCAGAGGTTTTAGTTGGGGGCTGAAGGTGACGGCTAGTGGCGTTCTGTTATTTTCTTTGTTGGGCCTGTCCTGTAGTAGGTGACTTCTGGGTACTCTTCTGGCTCTGTCAATCTGTTTCTTCACTTCCGCAGGTGGGTATTGTAGTTGTAAGAATGCTTGATAGAGATCTTGTAGGTGTTTGTCTCTGTCTGAGGGGTTGGAGCAAATGCGGTTGTATCGTAGAGCTTGGCTGTAGACAATGGATCGTGTGGTGTGGTCTGGATGAAAGCTGGAGGCATGTAGGTAGGAATAACGGTCTGCTGGTAATAGCTCACCTCAGACGTTCTTGTCAACTGCTGGAAATGGCCCACCTTGATTATCACTCCAAAAGGTTTTTTTCCTCCCCGCTCTCCTGCTGGTAATAGCTCACCTTAAGTGATCACTCTTGTTACAGTGTATATGGTAACACCCATTGTTTCATGTTCTCTATGTATATAAATCTCCCCACTGTATCTTCCACTGAATGCATCCGATGAAGTGAGCTGTAGCTTACAAAAGCTTATGCTCAAATATATTTGTTAGTCTCTAAGGTGCCACAAGTCCTCCTTTTCTTTTTGTGTACACAGTATCCAACAAAACTCCCTTATAAACTTTTTCTTTTTTATTTTTTAAGAGCCATTATTCAGTTAAGAAAGCTGCAGCAGTCCTTGGAATTGGGACAGATAATGTAATTGCAGTAAAGTGTGATGAAAGGTAAGCCCCTTAATGTCTTCCAGTAAATGTTTTTTTCTGAATTTAACCTTCTCTTGTGCCAACTGCTCTTGTGTCTATTGCTTAAGGCGAACTGTACTTTATAAAATGATCTTGATCTACAGCTAAAGTAGAATTGATTAGATGCAAAATTATGGGTCACTTACGAATACAGAGCCAAATTTGTAGGTCCTTATTCAGTATTTACTCGGTCTCTATTTAGACAAAACTCTCACTGATGTCAGTGGGAGTTGTGCCTGAGTAACCCATGGAGTAAAACTAAAGGGCCAGTTCTACAAACTTCATTCCAATAGTAATACTACTTGACTAGTTGCCAAGTAACATACTATTTAACACGGGTAAAGGTGGCTGAACCTGTCTCTAAGTAAAAATTTCAAGATGGGGCCCAGATGTAAGGTTAGACTGAGGTTTTACTACTAACCCTGTTTAAGGAGCAAGACATGCTGAGCCACCACCTTGCAGGGAAGGAAATTGGACCTCAGAGAGGCATAATTCCTTCCCTTATTGTACCTAACTTCATAAAAGTATAGTAATTTGCTACTGGCCCATGCCAGTAACAAATTAATGCCAGCTGAGCTATGCTGGCCAATGTACTGTGGGGTGGAGCCAAGTGTCCACACATTCCTGCCTTCTCTGCCCATTTCCCACCTATCTGCTTGGGGGAAGTGGGGTAACAGGCTTTCCCCGCATGCTTAGTACCAAGTGCAAGGGCTTGTACATAGTGGCAGATAGATCCGACTCCCTTTCATACCTGTGTTGCCGCGACCAGCAGTTCTCAACTGGGGGTTCCCTGCCCCCTAGGGGTCCATGATCCCTTTCAAGGTGGCCGTGGGGCCCGCACTGGGGCTGAAGCCCCAAACCTGGCATCCCCCCACAGCGCTGAATCCTGGAGCCCTGAGCCCTGATGCTCCCTGTGGGGCAGAAGCCCTGAGCCCATGGGCAGAGTTGGGGATATGGAGGGCATTGCCTCCCACCCTCCCGCCGGCCAAATTGCAGCGCAAGATCATGGCAGCCCCCCCCGCCCCCATCTCCCCTCCCCAGCTCCTGGCCAGGTCAGAGGCGGGAGCCGGAGCCGGGCAGTGCGGGGTAGCTGCTGCTCTGGCTGGTGCCATGGAGCAGTTAGCAGCAGCAGCGTTCCCTCCTCTCCTGCTGGTGCCCTAGATTGAAGCTGCTGCTCAGCTCCCAGCCCCATTTGTTCCCGCAGAGGCAGCCGGTAAGAACCCCCCTCTCCTTGCACCCTGAGCTACCCCCCGGCCTGCACACAGCCCCTAGCTATCCCCTGCCTGCACACAGCTCATAGTAGCCCTCTCCCTGCACCCTGAACTACCTCCCTCCCTACGCACAGCCCCAATACCCCCTCCCTGCACCCTGAGCTGCCCCCTGCCTGCACACAGCCACTAGCCACCCCCCTCCATGCACCCTGAGCTACCCCCTGCCCGAAGACAGCCCCTAGCCACCTCGCTCCCTACACCCTGAGCTACCACACTGCCTGCACCCAGCTACCCCCTCCCTGCACATTGGGCTACCTCCTGTCTGAACACAGCCCCTAGCTATCCCCCTCCCTGCACACTGACATGTTTTTTAACTTTCTGAGCTAAGCCCCTCACCTTTGAGTTACTATTTTTGGTTGAACCTCCCCCCCCGCCCCAACCCAGACAGTCTGGGTGGCCTGTTGAGGTGAGTTGGGATGGAGGTGGCACTCCCTCCCTGGACCCCACCATGTGGACGTGGCTCAAGACCCGCTGGCCCCTATTCCCCCCCCCGGGGGCAATAGAAGTCAAACTTCACCTATGCCAAAGGCCCCTGCCCCAAGGCCCCTCTTCCCACACTGGGCTCTGGAGCTTTTATAGTATGTCGAGGGGGCCTCAGAGAGAAAAAGGTTGAGAAGCCCTGGCCTAGACCACAACTTGGTCCACCTTTAAACTTATTCTTTCTAATGCCATCGTCTCTTCACCTGAATAGCTTTCATTTTATTTGTTTACTTGGGGAGCAAGGCTGTTGAATTTTTTTTTTTTTTTTGCTAGTGTTTGGGAAGAGGACTATGTAGGAGTTTGTAATTATGTTTCTTTTCCATATTTTGCTCTGGGACTAAATGAAGGCATGTATGAGGGCATTTCTGTAATTCTGTGTCTGATACATTCTTGTTAAGAGGCCTCTGGGCCTCAGGTATTGGTGTTGAGAAATTGATTTCTTTATTACTTAGGAGTACTGTAACATTGTAGTATGGTGATGTGGAAGAGAAAACCCATTATCTTTACTGTAATAATGCTGTGTAATAATTGATGTACTATAGTATCAGATTGGTAATGGAGTTTTTAAAAGATACCTGTTACATAATGGATGCAAAGGGAGAGTTAAGTTTAAGCTTCAATGTTGTGGGGGGGGGGGGGAGTTGTTGTTGTTTTCATGTTTCTTTTACTGGTTATTGCAGTGTCTCCTAAAAGCTACAGGCACCCAAGCTGTAATCTTTCTTTTTAAACAGCTGAAGATTATTCTACATAGTTTAAACATTGAGAAATTTCAAACAGTAAACAATATACATGTGATAATGAGATGTTAAGTGAGTTCAATGGAAATGTGTCAAGGCACATAAAAGTGCATGATTATATAATAGCATATCCCTGAAAGTACCTGATTTTCAGAAATCTATATGTTGTTCGTATGAGTCTTTAAAACACACCTGTTTTTGTTGTTGTTGTTACAGGCAATAGGTAACCCATGACAACTCCACAAAAATTACATCACTGTCTAAATTGGTTTGATGCCTTTCTCTGAAAATTGTTTGTCTGTTCAGAAAATCTGTAGAAGACCCATTTAGATCTCTGTAGCTTCCTTTCTATGATGCTATAAATCCAGATGGATCCTTAGCTAAAACCACAGTTCCTACTAAAAAAAGAAAAGGAGGACTTGTGGCACCTTAGAGACTAACAAATTTATTTGAGCATAAGCTTTCGTGAGCTACAGCTCACTGAGTTCAGTGTGATTTGCACACGTATATCTGAATACAGATGTAGTCATAATTCAGCAACTGTGGCAGATTCAAAAAACAGAAAAGTGTTTTTATTTCCCTGAACAAAAAGTATGTAAAGGCCAAGATTCTCAAATCGGGTTGCCTAAAGTTAGGAGTATACACAGAAATGTAAAAGCCTAAGTAAAAGTGGGCTGATTTCCAGAGATACTGAGTGTTTGTAACTACTCCAGCTAAAATCACTGGGAGCTACAGGTCCTCACTACTAGAACCAAATGACATTTTTTTATAAACATTTTGAAGATATTTTCATGGGATCTGTCCTTTTTCAAGAACATTTTTTCCCTTTCATTTTTGGCAAAAACAAGAAAATTTTTTGACAAAAATGATTTTTTTTTTGTTTTAAATATTTTTTTGGTATGCTTCTCGGGGTATCAAGGACTGTGAGTCACCTTGTTAACCCCCCTCCCCCAGCCCTACTCCCACACCCCTCCAGTGAGAGGGAGACTTGCCTGTTTTCCCTGTCAGCTTCCTGACACCACCAGTCTGTTAGCCACCCAAACGGTCTTCTTTGCACTATGTCAGCCCTTACTGTGCCTTGCAGGTTAACAATAGGTGAGCCCCAGGCTCAAAGCCACTTTGAAGCATCCCCCTTTATAGTTTTTCATTGAACGCTCACAGGAATACCAGGTCTTCTGTTCTCCAGGGAACAGTGTACACTTCTGCTTGAGTATCAGGAGTAGCCGTGTTAGTCTGGATCTGTAAAAGCGGCAAAGAGTCCTGTGGCACCATGTCGTCATGCATCAGAAGACGTGGGTATTCACCCTCGAATACCCACGGAAGCTTATGCTTATACCCACGAAAGCTTTCACCCACAAAAGCTTGTGCTCCAATACATCTGTTAGTCTATAAGGTGCCACAGGACTCTTTGTCGCTTTTACTTCTGCTTGAATGATTCAACTCTGGGTCAGCTCCTTGTATAGTACCATGGCACTTAGATAGATTTGTAGTGAAAACAACCTTTTTATTATCAAAGATTCAAGAGGTTAGGATATCCTCAAGAGAGAGGATAATGGAAACAACAGTATTACACATAAAAGCATAACATGATTTCTAGAGATTAAACATAACTTAACTGGCTAGCCTTCTGTCTAAAGAGGATCATTTCACCCCAAATGTCCTTTGCAGCATTTCAACCAGGGCAGGTTGTGATCCATTGTCATGAATGTAATCACACTGACCAATCAATTCCTAGGTGCAGGATAAAGGAGTGTCTTCCTTGCCTTCTCCTTAATATCCCCAAGTACTTTGTTTGTACGCAGAGTCAGGATAACACTCCCTGCCCCTATAGTTCGTTCTCTTGTGGTTTGATGACTTCACATTTCCCACCCTGTTAACTATGTATGAAAATGAGGCTTCCATTGTGTTGGCTTACAATGTTTAATTATATGCTGGCAGAGATACAGGTGAATAAACATCATTCGTCTGACAAAAAACCTGTTTGCCAAGTCTGCCTTGATACAGACTTCAGATAGCTCTTTACGCAATCAATAGTATTAATGTTGTGACCCTAGCTCTTACGTAAAACCTCACGTGACAGTCTTTGGTGGACCAGAATGTACATACCAGGGTAAGATTATTCTTGTAACTCCCTTGCCAGTTGGGTCACAATTTTGTAAGGGAAAAATCCCCATTTCGTGACCTGATCTACTCAATACCTCTGCATATTAGGCCACTTTTCTTTAGGAACATAAGTATGCATTTAAGAGCCTAACAGTGGGCACCCAAGTTTGAAAATTGGTCCTAATTCTTTCATGGAGTACAGTGTTACAAAGACTTCCTTCATTTCTGTAGACTTGAAATGCAAAATCTGCAAGAGTAAAAGGAAATACTTTGCAGTACAGGAAGAGAAAAGATTGCAACAATTCAGGTAGAAAAAGCCAGCATTTCAGTATATTAGTATGCAGTGCAATAAGATGGATACAAAAGAGGATAACACATTAGCAGCACAATAGAAATATGGCGAGTATGTGAGGGGGGAAAACTATTAACAGATTAAAATTGGCATGTATTATGCTCACATACAATATGTGTATTACCAAATTTTTCAAAATGTAATGGGCCAAATCCTGCCATCATACACATGGTGAGAAGTGGGTAGAAACTGCTATTGTCAGTTTTCTTACTCATGGCCCCATATCATAACATAACATTAATCTTCAATGAGTTTGTTTACATTAATTATAGCTTTATTTGGATGTTATAAGGGCCACAAATGCATCAGTTAGAGCATTGGGAGTGATCCACAACTGCCCTGCACCTCATGCTGCCATTTACTTTGTGCAAAGTAGGTCTAAAATGCTACCATTCTCATTTGCCAAGGCTTTACACCACTTTACACAGACCTTGCAAAGATTCAGGGTAGTGGGAAATAAGGCTCCTTGTCTTTTGGCCACTGTTTTATATAGGCTGAAAATATTTTGCAGCAAAATATAAGTAAACCTCACTGGAGAGAGTCAACTGAACAGTATGGTAAATGTCAAGGAAAGATCCCTCCCCCCAACTGGGCTTTGATCTACTGCATATTCTCAAGAGTAGCAGGACAAATATCTTAAATTTTCCCCTTTTTTTTCCCTCCCAACATTCTACAATCATCTAGGGGGAAGATGATTCCATCAGATTTGGAGGCAAAAATACTCAAAGTCAAGAGACAGGTTGGTTGGTTTGTTTGTTTGTTTGTTTGTTAGCCTTGTGATATTAATATTGAGCTAAGTCTGGCAGTCCTCACTCATGGGAAATTCCCAAGGAAGTTAATAGTAGGAACCACGTTTTCAAAAGTATTTAGCACCCAGAGCTCCAAATGCAATCTCATTTAAATTAATGGGAGTTTTGGCAGAGTGAGGACTGCAGTATTTGCCTGGATTATAGAGAAGACATCTTTTAAATTACAAAATTGTCTTACAATTAAAAGTAGAGAGTCATAGTATCATGGACATGTAGGGCTGGAAGGAACCTTGAATGGTCATTAAATCCAGCCCCCTGCACTGAGGTGGAACCAAGTAAACCTAAACTATCCCTGACAGGTGTTTGTCCAACCTGTTCTTAGAGACCTCCAGTGATGGAAATGCCTCAACCTCCCTTGGAAGCCTATTCCAGAGTTTAACCAACCTTAGAGTTAGAAAGCATTTCCTACTATCTAAGCTAAATCTTCCTTGCTTCAGATTAAGCCCATTACTTCTTGTCCTACCTTCTGTGGACACGGAGAACAATGGATCCCTGTCTTCTTTATAACAGCCTTTCACGTGTCTGAAGATGGCTATCGGTCTTCTTTTCTTAAGCCTGAACGTGCCCAGTTCTTTTAACCTTTGCTCACAGGTCAGGTTTTGTTACTCTCCTCTGGACTCTCTCTAATTTATCCACCTCTTTCCTAAAGTACAGTGCTCACAGTTGGACATGATACTCCAGCTGAGGCCTCATCAGTACCAAATAGAACTGGACAATTACTTCCCATGTCTTACATACAACATTCCCATTAAGAAACCCCAGAATGACTGCATCACATTCATTCATAAGCAATTTGTGATCCACTATAACCCACAGATCCTTTCCAACAGTACTTCCACCGAGCCAATTATTACCCCTTTTGTAGTTGTGCATTTGATTTTTTCCCCAAGTGTAGTATTTTGCACTTGTCTTTATTGAATTTCATTTTGTTGATTTCAGACCAATTCTCTGATTTGTCGAGATTGTTATGAATTCTAATCCTGCCCTCCAAAATGATTGCAACCCTTCCCAACTTGGTGTCATCTACAAATTTTATAAGGATGCTCTCCACTCCATTATCCAAGCCATTAATGAAAATATTGAATAGTATCTGACCCAGGACTAGCCTCTGTGGGACCCCACAAATACACTCTCCCAGTTTGACAGTGAATCATTGATAATTACTTTGAGTGTGGTCTTTCAATCAGTTGTGCACCTGCATTAGAGCAATTTCCTCTAGACCATGTTTTCCTAGTTTGTTTATGAGACTGTCATGTGAGAATGTATCAAAAGACTTACTAAAATCATGACATAGCACATCTACTGCTTCCCCACCATCCATTAGGCCAGTAATCCTGTCAAAGAAAGAAATTAGGTTGGTTTCACATGTCGATTTTCTTTTTTTTTTGACAAATACACGCTGGCTATTCCTTACAACCCTAGTATCCTCTAGGTGCTTACAAACTGATTGTTTAATAATTTGTTCCAGTATCTTTCCAGATATCAAAGTTAGGCTGACTGGTTTATAATTCCCTGTGACATCTTTGTTCCCCTGGTTAAAAATAGGTACTGTGTTTGCCCTTTTCCAGTCCTCTGGGACCTCACCTGTCCTCCATGAGTTCTCCGAGATCCAGCTAGTTTTCTGAGTACCGTAGGATGAATTGCATCATGCCCTGCCAACTTGAATACATCTAAGTTATTTAAATACTCTTGAACCTGTTCTTTCCCTGTTTTGGCTTGGCTTCCTTCCCCCTTATTGTTAATATTAATTGTATTGAATATCTGGTCACTATTAACTGAAGCAAAATAGGCATTAAACACTTCAGCCTTCTAGATGTCATCAGTTATTAGCTCTCCTTCCCTTCTATGTAGAGGACCTATACTTTCCTTTGTGTTTCTCTTGCTCCTAATATATTTAGAGAACCTCATCTTATTACCTTTTATGTCCCTTGTGAAGTGTAACTGATTTTGTGTCTTAGCCTTTCTGATTTTGTCCCTACATGCTTAGGCTAGTCCTTTGTGCTTGTGTAACCCACACACCTTTGGGGTGTGGTGTTGTGTCTCATCTAGTGGCACTGAGACCACTGAGAGAGAGAGATAAAATGAGTCTGCTCTATAGCCTTAGCTAACAGCCAGTTAGCTTTTAGCTAATGCGGTAGAGGCTCATGCACTAAGCTCCAGAGGTCTCAGATTCAATCCCACCCACTGATGACCGGGGTCTGTTGGTGTTACACTTGTCCTTAGCAACTTGTTTCCACTTTTTGTAGGATTCCTTTTTGACTCTCAGGTCATCATAGAACTCTTGACGGAGCCGTATTGACCTCTTCCTATTTTTCCTATCTTTCCTTTGCATCAGGATAGCTTGCAGTTGTGCCTTTGATATTGCCTCCTTGAGAAACTTCAAGCTCCTCTGAACTCCTTTTTCCCTTTGATTTTCTTCCCATGGACCTTATCTATCAGTTCTCTGAGACTGTTGAAGTCTGCATTTCTTGAAGTCCATTGTCCTTATTCTTCTATTCCCACTCTTTCCTTTTCTTAGACTCATGAAATCTATCATTTCTTGGTCACTTTCACTCAAATTGCCTTCCACTTTCAGATTTGCTATCAATTCCTCCCTATTAGTCAGAATCAGGTTTAAAATGGATGTCCCCCTGGCTATGTCCTCTACTTTCTGAAACAAGAAGTTGTTCCCATTACATTCCAAGAGCTTATTGGAAATTTTGTGTTTTGCTGCATTACTTTTCCAACAGATGTCTGTGTAGCTAAAGTCCCCCATTACTATCAGCTCTTGTGTTTTGGATATTTCTCTTATATGTTCTAGAAATGCATCCTCCACCTCCTCTTACTGATTTGGTGGCCTATACTAGATCCTTACATTGACATTACCCCTTCTATTTTATCCGGAGGCTTTCAACTGGTCTGCTTTTCACCTCCTTCGGGACCTCAAAACAAGTATATATAATATTGATGTAGAATGCAACACCTCCTCTCTTTCTGCCCTGCCTGTTCTTCCCGAACAAGCTGTACCTCTCTATATCAATATTCCAGTGATAAGATTTATTCCATCAAGCCTCTGTGACGCCAATTAAGTCATAATTTATCTTATGTACTAATACTTTCAGTTCTTCCTGTTTATTCCCCATACTCCTTGCATCTGAGTATAGACATGTTGAGGAATTCCCCCACTGATTTTCCTCTTATTGTTCCTATGAATCTATTATAATTTTCCATGCTGTGCTCCTCCCCCCTCCAACATTCAGCCTTCTGTTAAGATCACTTTTTTGATACTTACCTGTGGACTTATGTCATCTGCTCCTTTTGAACCTCGTTCAAATCACTTTTCACTAATTTGATGAGTCAGTGAACAAACATCTCTTCCTAAAGGTACATCTTTTCCGGGTTCATATGATGATACTGACCAAACTTTCCATAACATTCACCACCTTCAGGCAAAAACTAAACATGAAAAATTTCAGTCTCAAATAGGGATTTGGGGAAAGTTGTTAATGGGAAGAAAAGGGGTGATGATGGAAATGTATTGCAACATTAATTGTAGAAATGGTGACTGATATGAGATGAAAGAAGAACACGTTCTCTGAGTTATCCCTTCAGCTCATATGGCCTGAATTATCTTGTATTATTTTCAGGATCATATCCCACTCTATGTCAGTGCCACAGCTGGTACAACAGTGTATGGAGCCTTTGATCCTCTTGACAACATTGCTGACATCTGCGAGAAGTATGGACTCTGGATGCATGTGGATGTAATGCTTTTCAGAAATATTGCTCACAATTATTTTTTTATGGGATTAAAGTCTGGAACGTGTTTCTTTACCACAGAAAAGAGCACCTGTTTTGAAGGGTTCCAGTACAACTAATGTGTATGAATGGATTGTGATGAATAGACATACTCGAACAAGATACAATCTTGCAGTGAAGGGTGTGCCTGTTTAGAAAGGAAACTAAGTAAATGGCATTTGTTAGTGTTCATTCAAGTCTTGGAATAATACAACAAATACTGCTTCAAAATTCATTCGCTTTATGTCAGACCAGAGCAACTCAAAATACCATAATACACCTCTCTGGCATTCAATGAATGATTGTTTTGAAGAATATTTTTCTTTTTATGACTAATCATTTCTTTTGCATATAATACCACCTTAGTAGTACAGAGTCACTGGGTAAGTACAGCTCCTGGCAAGATAAGCCGAATGTAAATCACTAGGCCAAATTCTTCTCTCTGATATAGTTGAATGAATAAGTAGCTTGTCATATTATTTTTTTTACTCTGAAGTAAAATGTGTGAATTTTAGCCCAAATTCTCAGTAGCGGTTGCCTAACTTTAGATCCCTAAATTGGTGGCCTGATTTTCTGATTTTTAAATTGATCAGAGCTGTGATTTCTTAGCACTTCCTAAAATCAAACCAGTTCTACCTAGATGCCTAAATATTAATTTAGGCCTGACTTTAGGCAACCTTTGTTGGAAATTTTTGGTTAAACATAAGTTGAATTTTGAAGTGTTTGCTTTTTCAGTAGGTACAATGCTGTGCCACTATAACCAGGTTAAATATAAATGCACTTGTTTCAGTATATTGAACCTTACCCATGCAGTCTAATCTCTAGTGAACATAAAGAGGATTTTCATAGAAATTCTTCCTGCAGTTAGTATGCACTGTGGATCAAGCTAGTTGCTGGCTTCAGTTTGCTACTCTAAAGAAAGAAGATGGTCCAGGCATTTAAAAGAGCATGCAATGAATTAAATGTGATGGATCACAGACCTTGAACCTGAGCCCACAGGTAGTGCTCAGGTCCTGACTGCCACACAGCAGTTCGAATGGACTTCAGCATGACAGAAATTTACCCTTTGCCCTTATTAAATGCTGTGATTATTCTCTTATTCATGCATGAAATCACATTAAAGCCAACGGACTATTTGTTTAATAAGGCACAGTGAATATGGCTTATTTTTATCGATACTTCTTATTTGCAGAATGCTATAGAAAACTACAGCTGCGGCACAGCACTTTACAATACTCTATTATACGCCAACCAATGAGCAGAAAACCTTCTTGAATATATGCACTTTGTTCCTCCATTGTCTGTGTGGTGTGGCTGGGTGTTGCTCTGTTTTTCCCTTTATAGATTAGATTTCTTGTAACATTTAATGCCTGAGTTCATTTTACAGCTTGTATCTTTTAGAAGAAAAATATTTTAGTAACTCTCTTATGCAGGATTGAACTTTTCTTCTCTTGTTTTTATTTTATAATGTCATTGTCTCATTTCTTACAGGCAGCATGGGGAGGTGGGCTGCTGATGTCTAGGAAACATTCCTTTAAACTTAATGGCATTGAAAGGTGAGCATAATGCATTCTGTGTTTTTATTCAGAGTAAGTCATCATCCTCCCCTCTCTGTTGTTCTTGCCATGTTACCCCTTACACACCTTGAATCCCTCCATTACCACACAACACACAGCCCCATCTACAAATCCCTAAATAATCTTGCCCCACCACCTCCATTTCTGATCTCCTCTCCTCCTTTACTTTATACTCCCCCATTTCTTTTTTGTCTTCCTCTTCCTGAATCTCCTTTTCTCACTCTGAGCTTCATTCCTTTATCACATGGCTCCCTTCACAAGGAACAGCCTTTCTTTCCTCCCCCCCACAATCTACCTTCTCTTTCTTCCTCTAAATCTTTCCTTAAAAGCTCTCCTCTCCTTTTTATTAATAATTCCTTCACTTTCCCTACCCTGAACTATTATCTTAAGCAATTGTTCTGTAAGAATGTAAGTTCTTTTGAGCAGCAGAGGTAGACGCACATATTATGTCTGGAAAGTGATATGTATGGGTGTGCAGGGGCCTTTGGGGAGACTTATACCTATTACATTTAACACCTGCCATGTTCCTTACCTTATAGTTTGGTTTATCACCTAGGGCCAATTCTGTCACCTGGAATCCACACAAATTGATGGGCGTTCCACTTCAGTGTTCTGCCTTCCTGGTCTGTGAAAAGGTACCGTAAATGATGTCTTTCATATGTCAAAACAGGCTTTAGGTAATGACTTAAAGTGCTAGCATGAAGGCCAACTGATGTGATTGTAAAAGTTGACAAAGGCAAAGAGCAGAAACCTCAGAGCACAGCAATCCTCAACAGTTGCTGTACCCCTCTTACCTTTGAATTTTCTGATGATCTGAAAATCCTGACTTGCCCTGTATTGTAGGGTCTGTGTTTCCCAGCTACCAGTCAGGTAGTTCTAGGTCACATCCTAAGACCGCAGAACCATGGAACCACCAGAAGAAGAGCTTTCCTATCCTGTTGGTGCTTAGTAAGGAAACAGACTCCCATAAAACCTCTTCAAGATCATGTGGCAATATGACTTCCAGGCATATACACTCTAAAGAGGCAAGATATGGGAAGAAAGTGGCCACGCCACCACACCTAAAGGTGTCAGGAGATGGCTAATGGTCATCCGGGCCCAAAGACAGCAGGCGATAGCAAGGACTTTTTTTTTTTTAATGATGCCCATTATCTTAAGTATTTATTTGGCTGATAGTCATGTAGGTGCCTTCACAAGTAAGAGAGGTGTCTGGGCCAGCTTTGGAGAAGGATTTTCTGGGGTCCAGAAAAGAGTATATAGCCCTTTGGGAGGGGTAACTCTGGCTGATATCCAGATCTGGATTTATAAATACATTGACATAGATTTTGGAGGCAGAAGGGGACATTCTTACCATCTCATTGGTACTCCTGCATAACATAGGTCATAGCATTTCACTCAGTCGTTTCTTTGGTAAGCCCCAAACTTCTTGTTGAGCTAGAGCATAGCTTTTTAGAAAAAAAGTATTGAATTTAAAGACTTCAAGCAATGGAGAACCTATCATATCACATCCCTTGGTGAGCTGTTCCTCTGAACATCCTCTATCCGGATATTTGAATCAGAATAGCAGATAATTCACTCATTCCTGTTTCCCATAAAAAATATCTTCTCTGGAGGCAACCCATCTTTTGATATCAAAGGTTATCTGTCACACTAATGACTGACAAGTGGAATTTATTTTTGCAAATAAATAGAATATTAACTACCGTTTGTGTTAAATGTATACCCTAATTCAGCATACAATACTATGTGATGTGTCTGAGTTGATGTTATTGTGGGAACCTTAACCATTGAGTTTTCTTGGTCTCGAGTTTTACCTTTTTGTAATCTTAACATTGTGTTGTTAAGGTTTTTCCGTGGTATGTATATTCACAGACACACATTGGAAGCTTTACAAAAAAGTCAGCATTTACCAACTGGCAGTTAAATTTCGCATTTGCCTTATTTCCCATTCTGTGGCAACTTAGGAAACCCCACGATTTCATCAGTAAAATCAAATACATTGAAAAAGTAAATGTTTAACATAGACCACTGTATAATTTACACACAGTTTTCTAAGCATTTATTTGGTTGGTATTTGGTAGGATACCTTCATTCTAAGACCTAAAGGCCCTTATTCTATTTTTCTTCATTATGTTGTTTCTTTTATCTCCTCACTCTGTAGTAGATTCTCTTTTCATAGCAGAAATAGCTTTCAGCAGCACCATGAGTTGTCTGCCTGCAAATTCAGGTTGAGAACAAAAAGTGTATTGCTTCGTCAGACACACACAAATCAAATTCTGCCGTGCTTTGTGCAGAGATCTTTACCACAAAGTCTGAAGAAACTGTAAAGTGCTTTAAAAAAAATGGAAAAGGCATTTTTTGAAGAAAAAGAGGTGGAAAATGGGCTTGATGTCTTATGGAGAAATCATTATTATATGGGTGTCTATTTCCAAGATGTAAACGACCTCTCCCCTTCAGATGAACGTAGTACTCTCAATATTCTTGCTCACTCCATAATCTATGAACAATGGTTGTAACCATTGGTAGCTCACACAGTATCCATAAAACACACAAATATTATGACTCTTGCATAATAAAGGAGGCAATTAGATGAAATTTTACATACTCAATTTTTCATTCTGCATTTTTTTGCATATGTGCAGGATATGGGGCTCAGTATCATATGCCTGATAAAGGACCTATTTAATAAATTGTATAGATCAAGACTAAGAATTTGTCTGTACACACAGTGCACGGCAAGCCGGGGTGTCAATCTACCTTGCACTATCCTGCTATACACTAGCTGTCTGTGTGGATCTTGCCACATTACACTAAAAGTTCCCTGGGGCACTTTGATCTACCCCACTTTGACACAAGAGTGGATCAAAGTGATTATGAACTTTTAGTGCTCAGCAGCAGGATCCACATGGATGATTAGTGCATGGCAGACTAGAGAGAGAGAGATTTACACTCCCGATTGCTCACTATGTGCTTGTTCATATAGACAAGCCCTAAATGTAGCATTATTCTCAATGGGACTGTGTTTGTATTTCAGTGTAATTATCCTAGTATTTGCTCATTTCTAGCCCAAGTTCAGTAGTTGAAGTGGACATTCCAAAATGAATCTTGTTCATAAATATAGCATGCATATTGATGGTTGTATTCCTGCTCTAGGATCTTCTGCAAGCCTGTAATCAGATGTGTGCTGGGTATCTGTTCCAACCAGACAAACAGTATGATACAACTTATGACACAGGAGACAAGACCATTCAGTGTGGCCGGCATGTTGATGTCTTCAAACTTTGGCTAATGTGGAAAGCTAAGGTAGGAAAGGTCTACAGAAATAAAGCTTTAACCAGAAAAATAAAAATGTTTTGCAACATCAACAACAAAGCACATAAATAATAGCTGTTCTTGCAAGCAAAGTAAATATTAAATGATAAATAGGAGCATTAGTGCCTAATGCTCAGTCTTTTTTGTGTAGAAGAGACATGAAACCATAGTGTGATGTGATATACAATTCTGATTTTATGATTTATAATTTACAAAAACAAGTTAGAATTGCAACAATAATGGAACAAAGATCAGGACAAGAAATATAGCCAAATTCTGAAACGTTTGAAACGGTGCTATATTAGCTACTGGAGTAAACCCCATTATTGCCTAAATAGGAAATACGTTACCAATGGCAAGGTAAAGGGGAAAAAGGGCGGGGGGAGCATAATTTATCAACTAAACTGGTCTTAGAGATCTGTCAAAATGCAGTCCCTACCATGCATGCAACAACTCAGACAAATGAGACTTCATTTGATGTGGTGTTGGTTTAAGCTCAATAGTTATGTAGACTCATACTTCTAAAAGCGTACCTTTTTTAGAATGAGGTTCTGTATGTTATATAGAATGAGCATCGATAAGTTCTGTGCCCCAAAACAATAAAATACCGTTCCTCAGGACAGTACCCTAGATTCTCCCCTTCAAGCTCATTCCTGTACAATGAAGTTGTTGTTTGCTTTTTCTAAAGCAGCTCAAGCACTCTTGTAGCTCACTTTCTGTATGTTTTGCATTGATATTCCACAGGGCACTCGAGGCTTTGAGATTCTTATCAACAAATTCCTTGAACTTGCAGAGTATCTTTACAAGGAACTGAATTCAAGAGAGAACTTTGAGCTTGTATTTGATGCCGAAGTAAGTATAAAAATATCCCTCTGTTCTCTTCCTCAGTATGTATTCCCTTCTACTTTATATTTAATTTGATGTTCCATATAAAAAGCTAACATATTTTCCTGTTGTCACTTTCCCTGTCGAATTGAAATGGGCACTTCACAGATCAGGTATATTCATATTGTACAGTAGAAATGAGTCTAGCCATGGTAGCCATTTCCTGAATGAACAGAGTATTTTTAAATCCTCTGTGGTGTTCATCCAGCCTCTGGGATAACAGACAAAGGTGGCAAACCAAATTTAGGTGATGGTTTTGTTTTGCGACAGCATGGATGGTTGTAAGCAATGAACTGGGCAATTAGGGACTTGATTCTGCAAGATGCAGAGTAGAGCTGGGTGTAAAATTTGTGACTCAATTGACTAAACATTTTTTTTCTACTGGAGGTTTTTTTTGGTCTCTCTCTTGAGTGTTGCCCTCCCTCTGCCCACCCACAGTGTCTGTGACCAATTAGTGTTGCCTACTTTCCAAAATGTATTGGCTCCAAGAGTTCTCACCCCTACATCTGCCTATTGCCTGCCCAGCAATTGATCTTGTCCCCGATAGGTCCCATCAGTTCCACTCCCCTCCCCCCAGCCTCACATCTGTCCCTCTCTCCCAAGCCTCAGAGGGCTGCAGCAGGGCTCTCCCCCTTTCCAGGATTGGGGTGGGAGATGCAGTTCCAGGAGCTCTTCACCCCTCACCCTCCTTTCCCAGGCCATCTAATGCAGGGGAAAGGGGAAGGAGCAGAAGTCCCATCCTGCTCTGTTGTGCACAGGAGGAAAGTGGAGAGGAAGAAGTGGAGCTACAGTGATCTGCTGAGCTTTTTGCTCTGTCCTCTCCCGTCCTGTGAGGAAAAGCGATCAGAGGGGGAAACTCTGCTGGCTTAATTTCATGAGGGATCTGGACTTCTCATGTCATCGCGATATGAGCTCCAGGCCCCCTGAAATCCTGGCACTCACCAAAAATTGTGGGAGTGGCAATACTACACTTAATCATGGAACTATTCATGTACTTACTGTTAAGCGCATGAATAAGTGCTCTGCTAGATCAAGGCCAGGGTGCTCAGCACCTTGCAGGAGTGAGCCCTAAATTATATTGCATTGACTGCTGGACAATCATCACAGAGTAACACCTTTTGTGATAATTATCAACCTGGGCCAGTTTTGAATAAGTGACCTAAAAGTAAAAGGTAGGATTTTCAAAAGTGACTTAGAAGCATTGGACTGATGTTCAATGGGCTTATGCCTAGGTCATTTAGATACTATTGGTATTAAACTCGTTGACCTCAGACCCAATAGCAGAATCATGATTATCGTTTACTGAGAAATAAATATCTTTGTTTTAAAGCCTGAACTCACCAATGTGTGTTTCTGGTACATTCCACCAAATCTTAGAAGAATACCAAATGGGCCAGAACGAGAGAAATTACTTCATCAGGTAAGATTTCTAGTATTGACATTCAGAGGGTGTTGTGACTAATAAGGTCTCTGATAGTTCTCAGCCTTCATGTATTCCATATTTTCATACAACCTTGTTGTTTAATCAGGACTCAAATACTACAGTTTGTGTTCCATCCAAACAAGAAAAAACTTAATGTCATGGACATCTCCTTAGTGTCAGAATTAGAGTACAGCAAGCTCTTAAAAATTATGAACATTCATTCAAATAAAAAGAGTCCTTTGAATGTGTTTGAGAAAAGTTTTCTCTGACCATTTGTAGGAGTGACTCACCACTCACAAGAATGACTACAGACCATTATTCCAAGTGTATCTGCAGCCCCCTTAAATGTTCTCTTTGGGCTTGGAAATCACGCAATCAGGAAACAGAAACAATGACATGAGACTTAAGTGACCAGTCATAGAGCACTAATATTAAATTATGGAACCTAAATCAATAGTCGTAGTGAATAGTTTTCAAAGAATCCCCAGTCCGAGACATGTCTGCATAAACCATTCATCAGATCATTTCAAATATGCAAAAATAGAAGGCTGAGATTTTTTTAAAATGACTAATAATCTAGTGGACCTAAATATTTTGGTGCCCAACTTGAGACAATGTAAAGGGCCTAACTTTTCAGAGGGTGGGTTCTAAAGCACCGAAGTGACTTATCACTCTTCAGAATCTTGGCTCAAGTCCCTGTGTAAGCAGAGAAAAGGGCTACATTAATTGAATAACTTGTTCACTTTATCAGAGGGGTAGCCGTGTTAGTCTGTATCCACAAAAACAACGAGGAGTCCGGTGGCCCCTTAAAGACTAACAGATTTATCTGGGCATAAGCTTTCGAGGGTAAAAAACCACTTCTTCAGATGCATGAAGAAGTGTTCACTTTATATAGTTTACCTAGGTCTAGTCAGTCAGCCCTCCTCTGACTTTTCTTAGCTTACAGAATTCCTGGGAGCTGAGGCACTAGTATAGGGAGCGATTGACCTATTTTATGGTGTTTAATGACAGCAAAGCTAACTTTATTGCACCTAGATACACAGGACAACTTGCCCTAGGTGAACATTTAACAGGGAAAAATATCTACTGTGCACAATCATTACGTGCTTTTAAAATGCTCATATCTTGGTCAAATCAAACAAACAGTCATCCAAAACAAGGTTCTGCACTCTTCCTCAGTAAGGATTATTTTCCTACCAAATTCCAGTTTTCAAATCTCATTCATCTGGGCTGCAGGGCTGTTCAGAAATGTTGTCCAGGTAACAAGCATTTTTAATCCCAATGGGAGGATTCTGTATGTTTGCTTTCAATTCTGTAAATGTACAATCTACCAACAGAAAACCTCTTAATAAAAATGCACAATGTAGCATATACATGTATATTACACACAGCTAAAATAACGCCTGGCCCTGTGGCAGCAGCAGGGTGCCATGCAAAACGTGATTTGGAGTCAGAATTCCCACTCCAGAGATCACATGTATTATAATAAGGAGGGGGCATGTTAGCATCCAGAGTTAGTGTGCAGGGCTCATCTTTCCTAGATGATCAGGATTTCCAGGAAGTGCCACTGATAGTGGCCTTGAAAAGTTGTTTTGCCTTCCCAGTATTATGGTAGGAGTCCTGCAATGATGGCAAATAGAAGAAAGTTGGAACTCATAAATCAGACAGCCAACTATAATGAAGATGCAGAAAAAAAACCCACCTTGATTTTCTCATCGCAACATATTTAAAAAGTGATGAAAGTTGATAAGGAAAAAAGGAGTAGGAGGCAACTTTAGTAAACTCCACTTAAGGTATAAAAAGTGATGTAGAAGAGCTCACGTGCAAAACTCACTATTTATTGCAAATTGAAACTTTGCTGAATGGGCCTGATTTTCAAAGTAATCTAACCTCTGATTTTGGGTTCCCACCATTTGGGTGCTGAGAATCTCTGATAACATCCACAAATCAAGCAAGTAACAAGTCAACAGTGTGCTACATGTTTGCGTGCAAATCAAAATGTTTGTTCAGCCATTATCTCGGACATATTACCAACCAAAATCTACAAGCCCCAGAATAGAAGCACCTAAAATTTTAAGTGCACAAAATTAGGGATAACAAATGAACGAGCAGGATTGCAATTTTATAAGGATGTTGTCACTGAAATCAATGAGAGTTTTTCCTGTGTAGGGAGTGAGTAAAAGCTGAGTAAGGACTTCAGGATTTGTCCTACTGTATGTAATGTTAACATTGTATCTTATGTTAAAATTAAAAACAAAAGGACAAATCCTGAAATTCTGTCTTATTCAAGCAGAACTCTCACTGATGTCAATGACAACAGTCTTATGAAGTTTTAATCATGCTAGCTTTTTTGTTATTCTGTGACTTGCAAAGACTGGCTGTAATGAGAGGGGTGTAAAGTTTCCAAATGTAAAAGGAAAATAATTGTGATGGCTGACTTTTTGTATACAGGTTGCTCCAAAAATAAAAGCACGGATGATAGAAGAAGGAATGACAATGGTTAGCTACCAGCCGCATGGGGACAAAGTGAATTTTTTCAGAATGGTCTTTTCTAACCCAGCTACTAGGAAATCAGACGTTGACTTCCTCCTTGAAGAAATTGAAAGGCTTGGCAAGGACTTGTGATAACTGATGCTGCACTTTGAAATGGGATCAATTTTGTGCTGCCATAGTGGGCACCATTAAAAAATGTTACATTTGCTACTCCATGTTAGTTTAATGTATTATGGCACCTCCTGTCCTAAGGATAGGAAGATACTGCAGTTACTGGAGGTACCTAGAGTAATGAAAGCTCAACCTTTTTTTTAATGGAACTCCCTTTAGACAAGAGATCTCATCGTTTCACAGGGCTTGAGAGTCACCTTCTTAACTGTATCTTTTTCCTCCTCCTCCTCCCCCCCCCCCGGTTTGTTTTCTAGCAGAGCGGTATTGGGGCTTCATATGCCTTCTGGGCTGCAGCAGAGTGGACTAAGATTAAGGTTTACCTTTGCTTTCATAGGCTCCTTTGATGGGTCTTAAGCCCTATAAATATAACACTCTTTTGTCATTAGTTAAAGAGAGCAGAATACAGAGGCAGGAGCTCCAGAAGAGCCTTTGGCTCAAAGCTTTCTTCATCACAGTGTGTGTGAAACTTCGTAGCTACTCGTGGCAGTCAAAAATACAGCTTTTTTTTGTTTTCTGTCAAGCCACATTAGTACTTAGTAGGAAGTGTTGTTTGGATGCTTGCACCTTTTATTGGTTTCTATCACTCGCTTCGCTTTGGTTTAGTAAACACGTCTGTGCAGCTTCCCTTCACTCTCCCCTTTTTACATTGCATTTGACATCTCGAGTTTAGAGTAATAGTGTAATTCATCCTATGTGTCCATGCAGTGGAGTAAAAGAACATGAAGGGCATTACTCTCTGGTACTGGTTACTGTTATAGTGTAGACTGTTCTGTGGAGCCCTTACTCTCCCTCTGGTGCAAATGGGTAGAGCCTTGGCCTGGACTCCCCCTTCCACCCTCTTGCTCCCCACTGTGCCAGCCAGCACAGCTGAGCTGGTGCAAAGAGGGAAGTATTCTGCACAGTGTATAGGACTGGCACAGATTACTCCCTGCTCACTGTCTAGAACAGGGGCGAGCAAACTTTTTGGCCTGAGGGCCGCATCGGGTTTCAGAAATTGTATGGAGGGCCGGTTAGGGGAGGCTGTGCCTCCCCAAACAGCCAGCCGTGGCCCTGCCCCCTATCCGACCCCCCACCCCTTCTCGACCCCTGACTGCCTCCGCAGGACCCCTGCTCCATCCACCCCCCATGCTCCCTGACCACCCCCGGAACCTCCGCCCCTGACTGCCCCCCGCCTCCCCATCCAACCCCTCCTCTCCTTCCTCACTGCCCCCCTCTGGGACCTCTTCCCCCATTCAACCCCCCTGTTCCCCGTCCTCTGACCGCCCCACCCCCTATCCACAGCCCCGGCCCCTGACTACGCCCCAAACTCCCCTGCCCTCTATCCAACCCCCCCCCCACACACACACACACTCCCTGTCCCTTTACCACACTGCCTGGAGCACTGGTGGCTGGCGGCGCAGCTGCACCAGGACAGGCAGCCACACACCACGCAGCACAGAGCACCAGGTCAGGCCGGACTCTGCAGAGTCTGGCCTGACCTGGTGCTCTGTGCTGCGTGGAGCTCACAGCCTGCGTGCACTGCCCCAGGAGCTCACAGCCCCACCGCCCAGAGCATTGCACTGGTGGCACAGTGAGCTGAGGCTGCAGGGGAGGGGCCGGGGGCTAGCCTCCCAGGCCAGGAGCTCAGGGGGTGGGCAGAATGGTCCCGCGGGCCGGATGTGGCCCGCAGGCTGCAGTTTGCCCACCTCTGGTTTAGAACAAGGGGCAACTAGGGACCAGATAACTACACACTGCTAATGACTCAGGGCTTGTGGCAAAGTCACAGTGTAGCCCTTAGTGATTATGATCTATTCAGCCATAGACTTTGACTCTGGCTCTGTCACAAGTGAATATAAAGGAATGCTATAGATTTATTTAATTCCTCCACTGTATGTATTCCTGAGAACCTTTGGGTGCATGGATCAACAAGTGGATTACTTAGTAATAACTGAACAAGGCTCTCTGGAGAATATACTGTAGAGAACTATCCTGCACTGTGTAGAATAAATGACCTAACAGGTTTTTTTTTATTTCTATCTCATTTTTATTCTCATTTTACATTACAGATAACACTAAAGTTAACACAGTGTACGTTGTATTGGTAATAAGTTCAGTTATTTAGACAACTTTTCTAAAGGTTTTGTTATGAAGGATATAGTTTTAAAATTTTCTATTTTAAGGTCTGTGGCATTTGTTTTATATTTATTTACCTTTGTGCTGTATTGTTTTGTTTGTTTAGCCCTATGGTATTAGGCATTTCAAGTATGCACATGAACAGGGAATCCACTAAACCATGAAACATGATAGGAGATTAGATTTGTAGCTGAAATGTGTATATAATTTTGAGAATTGCTCCCTTTGGTAAGTAGAAAAAAAGGTGGGTTAAAACACTGGCCTGTGCATGTGTGCGAGAACGGGAGATCTATGCTACATTGTAACAAAGCTACAGCAAAACTGCAACCGTCTAGACTAATGTTGAATAAAGCTCTAATTCACTGCACTTACGTTCAGCCTACTGTGTGAAAGTGTCCTTCATTTCAGTAGAGTCCACAATAGGAACCATACACAGTGCTTCCGTACTTTTAATCATGATATAAGTCTCTTTCTTTTGCTTTTTCAGTTACTAGAATCACAGTTTGCTACTTACTTCTTCAGTACTCTTGGGAACCCCTCCTTCCTGCAGTGTACCAGACACCTGCCTTCCTTACTTCCAACTCTGTCTCGGAACTCAGGATATCTGCAAAGCCTACAATTGCTGACCTGTGCCATTAAAAATATAGACTTCCTCCCAAAACAAAGAAGATTTCTGATTTCATGCTGGTGTAACCCTACTGAAATAAGTCAGGCCCCCTGTGTTTATATGCCCCCTTAATAAGCTCCTCAGGGCTTAACTAAAAAATGCTCATATCCTGTCACATGGCAAGTACATCCCACATCTACCTGTGTGGCACAGGAACTGGCAGCTACTTGACTCCCTCTGCTGGTGCCAGCAATGCTGAGGCATATAGGCATTAGTGAAGGACCGAGGAGGTGAGCAGGGGCAATAACAGCCCCTTCTGCCTTTGCTGGGAAGACACGTGTCTGGTAGATAGACAGATCGCTGGTGAGGGTGAAAAGGAGTCTGTCTCTGCAGTTGGCACTGAGTTCAGGAAGCTGAGCAGCAGGCTCTCTGTTAAGAAGGACGTGTAAAGGAGAATGGCAGGAGGATATATTTCGCATTGGGGAGGGATGTTGATTTGATTTTTGTTGGGGGGGATCAGTGTTTAATTCATTATGGGGATTTGATTGGCTTATTTCGGGGGGTTAATTGGGAGGAGTCATTAGTGCTTGGTTGAGGGGAATTTGGGAGAGATCATTGTGTTGAGTAGGGCACTAACAGGCACAGGCAAAGATAGTAAAATCTGGTCTTATTCAGACTGGGGACACTGTAGCAAAGATGTGTGTGAAAGGCAGGTTGAGTCCTGTGCACCAGTGACAGCTGTTGTCACTTCTTAAAACCCTCTGTAAAGCCCCCACTGCCTCACTGCTGCAGTCTCACCTCAGGAAATGCTGTGGCAGCACTGCTGGATGAAGTTGGGTATCCCCCAGCAATACTGACACCAACAAGGGGGGGCCGCAGCTGCCAGTTCCCATGACACACAGGTAGATGGACATGGTTATATGAGGTGTCAGAGAGAAATCTATGGTCATCTTTTTAAAAAAATATGTAGAAATAAAGGATGAGGTTTTTTAGTGCTATGCCTCATTGTGTTTTAAATATCAGAAGGGATAGAGCTTCCACTATTTCCCTTGGAAAGGTGTTTCAGAGATGACTAGACCGTCCTTTTAGAAGAAGTATATTTTATAACCTAAACTAGGTGTGTATACGTGTAGTAAATGTGTTTGTTAAATCTTTTGAACGCTGATAATGAATAATAGACATTTGACCTGGAATTATCTACTCGTGTCCCCAGGGGTTGTATAGCATTGTGTCCTACAGGCATACTTGCCAGTCTGTTTTGAATTTAGCGAATTGATGCATTTAGCAAATTGATGCATTTATATTCCTTCCCCTGGGGCACTCTGCTAGCATCTAATAGGTCTCATTTATAGGATATTTCTCCTGATCTTGTTGTGCGATTGCTATGGCACCAAGGTTACTGTAAACTCAATATCCTTAAAACTGCCAGGCACTTTTTTTTTTTTTTTACTAACGTAGTTATTTGTGTTTGAACAACAAGAGAACAAATTAAATTTACTGAAATTAGCCAGAACAATGAAGTTGTGTTTTAAGGTTAATTACATTTAGTTTCCCAATAGAAAATGCCAGCTGGATAAAGGGAACAGATCACCCACAGCCTGGAGAAAACTGATCAAATCTTTAAAATGTTGAAACTTACAAACAGCACACGTTCCCTAAACTAGTTTCCCAGGAGTGGTTGGAGGGTTTTTCTGCACTATACTGGCCCTGGGCCCTATCCTGAATTCCTTACTCAGACAAAACTCCCATCAAAATCCTATTACCTTACAAAGGTGGGCAGGAACTTTACAAGTTTTCTTTGTCCCCAGAAAAAGCACTACCTAGTGAATATGGGTGACTGAATATAGAAAAGAAAATGAAAATATTGTGTTGTAACCTGAGTTAGAGGGGGGCGAGGAAGAGTGATATAGAATTACAAGACAACAGAGAAGAGGCTGCTGAATTCTTTAGCTGCTAATTTCCAAATTTCCAAATTTTGTTTTTGTTTTGGGAGGTTTTTGGGTTTTTTTGGTTTGGGGTTTTTTTTTGAAAATGTAGATATTTTGTAAAGAAATGTAATATGTTGTGGGAAGGAGGGATATTAGATGCATTTCTTTACAGCATACTTTCAGCCTTCCCTCTTTGTTAAAAAAGTTGTTATTTAAAGAACTTCCCTGTCTTTTGAATGAGCACCAACATTTTAAATCAAGGTGGTGTATACGGTCAACAGTAGGGTGGCCCTGCCCCGACTAATTTTATGAGGCCCACCAACATAGAACTCCCATCCTGAAGCTTTTAGTAAGTTCATAGCGGGTGTTAGATATGTGGCTTGGTGAATATTGAGAAGGAAAGCAGGGGAGACTTTCATCCACATGGCAAACTTTAAGTGCTTACAATTTAATATTGATAAAATTGTAAATATGTTCAAGTTTTCCCACTTTTTTTATTCCAGCCTGATCTCTGTCAGTACCCCATACTCTACGTCCTTATCTTTTGGATACCTAGAACCTTCCCCTCCATACACACACCCACATGCTTCCACTGATTTCTTCCATCTTCCACCCATGTCTCTTCGTCCTTGCTATTCCACCCTCTGTGTCCAACCCTGGTCCCCTGCACAGCTCTTCCCGCACCATCTTCAATGTGCATTAGTTAGAGGGTGCACAGGTCTTCCAGTACCCCATGCCAGGGAGGTAAGGGGTGGTTAGCTACTCAAATTCAGAGTTTGCTCAGGATGAGTTGTTTGTAGTTATTTATTATTATTTGTATTACAGTAACACTCAGAGGATCCAACAAAGATTGGAGCTCCATTGCTCTGTGCAAACACACGATGAATGACTGTCACTGGCCCAATGACTTTACGGTCTATATAAGCAAAACAGTCAAAGGACAAGAGCAGAAACAGAGGCACAAAAGGGCAAAGTGACTTAGACAAGACAGACAAATGGTGGGAGAGAAAACGGAGGCACTGAGAGGGGAAGCGACTGATTTAAGGTCAGAAGCCAAGCCAGGAAAACACCCTAATTCCAACTAACTGGACAGCCACACTCGGGATAGAATAGCAAATTATTTGTCTAGAATCCCAGCATTGTGATTCTATTAGTCTGGTTCTTTAATAATCCAACTTGCTAGCCACCCTAATTCTGAGTCTAACTATGTCAGTCAGCAGAATGTGGCATTGTAGCTTGATGTAACGTGTTGAGTGCTGACTGCTGAACTATAAAGAATGAAAAAAACTTTATTATAATCACAACATCACCTTTACTCACCCACAGATCCTTGAAATACTATTAAAAAGGTGGGGCAGGAGCCTTTGAAGTTTTTCCATCATTCAGTTCAAGGCAAGATGTAAAGGTCTTGGGTCTTGGCAAATGAAAGGGAATCTGAAAAAAACAAAACAGGTTATTCCCCAGGAAATATTTGGCATGTTGGCAAGTATGAAATATGTATCGATTGCCTCATTAAGAATGTACTAAACATGTCTTTAAATCCCATAAATTCCTCCAGAAATATGATCTCTTCTGTCAGCAACATTGTAATCTCTATTTTTTAAGTGAATGTTTTTCTTCCCCCGACTACTCACAGCAGATCAGATTGACTTCTAAATTCTAGTTTTTTCTGGTTTTTAAAGATAGGCTCAGCTGTTTCTGTCTTCTTTTTCTACTTGCCTTCTCTCCTCCTCTTAGGGCTTGTCTACACTTAAAATGCTACAGCAGCACACAGATGCACCACTGCAGCTGTGCTGCTGTAAGGCTTCAGCATAGACACTACCTACACTGAGGGGAAGGGTCTCCCATTGGTGTAGGTAATCGACCTCCCTGAGTGGCGGTAGCTAGTGTTGTCTCCATGGAGACTTAGGTCAGCTTAACTGCACTGCTCAGCGGTGTGGATTTTTCACACACCTGATGGAGGCAGTTAAACCAACCCAATTTTCTAGTGTAGACCAGGCCTTAGGCTATGTCTACACTATGCGCCTTTTAGCGACACAACTGTGCCGCTAAAAAGTGCGCAGTGTAGCTGTTTTTTGTCGGCGGGAGAGAGCTCTCCCGCTGACAAAATAAAGCCACCCCCAACGAGAGGCGGTAGCTTTGTCAGCAGGAGAGCTCTTCTGCTGACACAACGTTGTCCACATGGGCACTTTTCTTCCATAAAAAACTTTTGTCGTTCCGTGAGGTGGTTTTTTCACACCCCTGAATGACCAAAGTTTTACCGAGGAAAGTGCAGTGTAGACAAGCTCTTAGTCTTCATCTGCAATTTCCTTTTGATCTGGACATCATCTTTCGGCAACTTTATTCACTGCTTCTTGAGGACCTGAGAGGCTCTAAACAGAACTCCCTGTTTAAAAAATAAACTCACCTAATGCACTCATCATTTCCATGGTGCACTGTGTTACCACATATCCTTAAATCCTGGAGAAAGGCCGGCAGGCCATTATTTTATTTCTTGAAGTAGCATCAGAGGAGATTTTTTTCTGCTTGAACAGCAATTTGAAGGCAGCAAGTGGCTTCTCTCTTATCTAACCTATGGCTAGACTCATTAATTTCAGTAGTGTAGTACCAAAAAAAGGGCCTGATCTGGGGCGAGCTACATGCTGTTGAAATTGTCTGAAAGGCTTTGTCTACCAGTCAGGAGTTTCAACATAATTCTTCTTTTTTTGTCATTTACATTAGAGGTTACAATGTGACCTTTGGGCAAATTAATTCTGTTCCTCTGATAGTTAATGTCTCAAACTGAGGGGAGAAAAAATTTGGACTGCTACACTTTTAGTGGTAGCTTGATTTCACATGAGGCTTCTCTGCTCATCTGATCTGTACCAGAAGGAAAAATCTCCCAGCTGATTTACAATGAAAATTCTATGGAAACAAAAATGTGACATTGAGCTATTGGCACTTTCCATATTCAGAGTCATGGAAATAGAGCCACTGTCTCATTTAATGACAGGTTTCAGAGTAACAGCCGTGTTAGTCTGTATTCGTAAAAAGAAAAAAGAAAAGGAGTACTTGTGGCACCTTAGAGACTAACCAGTTTATTTGAGCATGAGCTTTCGTGAGCTACAGCTCACTTCATCGGATGCATAGCATATCGTGGAAACCGCAGAAGACATTATATACACACAGAGACCATGAAACAAAACTTCCTCCCACCCCACTGTCCTGCTGCTAACAGCTTATCTAAAGTGATCATCAAGTGATCATCAAGGAAGGCCATTTCCAGCACAAATCAAGGTTTTCTCACTCTTCCCCCCCCCCTCCACACACACAGACACACCTACAAACTCACTCTCCTGCTGGTAATAGCCCATCCCTCTTTGAAACCTCTCTTTATAATGCGCATGATAATCAAGGTGGGTCATTTCCAGCACTAATCCAGGTTTTCTCACCCCCCCCCACACACACCCCCTCCAAAAACCACACACACAAACTCACTCTCCTGCTGGCAATAGCTCATCTTACAATGTGCACAGCAATAATCCAAGTTTAACCAGAACGTCTTGGGGGGGGGGGGGGGGTTGTAGGAAAAAAACAAGGGGAGATAGGCTACCTTGCATAATGACTTAGCCACTCCCAGTCTCTATTCAAGCCCAAATTAATAGTATCCAATTTGCAAATGAATTCCAATTCAGCAGTTTCTCGCTGGAGTCTGGATTTGAAGTTTTTTTGCTTTAAGATAGCGACCCTCATGTCTGTGATTGCGTGACCAGAGAGATTGAAGTGTTCTCTGACTGGTTTATGAATGTTATAATTCTTAACATCTGATTTGTGTCCATTTATTCTTTTACGTAGAGACTGTCCAGTTTGACCAATGTACATGGCAGAGGGGCATTGCTGGCACATGATGGCATATATCACATTGGTGGATGTGCAGGTGAACGAGCCTCTGATAGTGTGGCTGATGTTGTTAGGCCCTGTGATGGTGTTCCCTGAATAGATATGTGGGCACAGTTGGCAACGGGCTTTGTTGCATTTAATGATAGCAGTGGTGATCATTGTACTTACGTTATGGTCAACATTTTTAAAAGTAACTTGTGATTTTTGGGTGCCCCAAGCGGAACTTGAGAAACCCTAAGATGGCCTGACTATGAGAGGGTGAGTACTCAGCCCTTTCTGAAAATAAGGCTCCTCTCAGGTGTCTCAGTTTAGGCACCTGGAATCACTAGTCTTTTGAAAATTTATGATTATACTACTAAGTGCAGGGAGCGTGAAACTCTCAGTGTCGGCTCATGGAATTTCCTCCCATTCATTCTATTGGAAGGGAGGAGATGGGTGTTTGCAGCCCAATGACAAGACAGGAATACGCCCCCTAAACCAGCAGATCCACACAAACCTCAGGATATCCATGGAGACCCAGTGCATCCTCAAAGCTCCCCAGGCCCCTTTTCCCCATGCCCAAACATCACTCTCATGAGCCATGTTGCTACTTACATGGACAGGAGGACCCAGATCCTTAAAGATATTTTGGCACCTAGGCCCAGATCCATAATGGTATTTAGGCTCCTAAGTTCCATTGATTGCGTACTAGGGAAGTAAGGATCTAAGTATGTTTGTGTATCTGGGGGCCCCTAAATCCTATTGACTTCAAGTGGAAAACCTGAGGCGTTAGATGCCTAAATACCTTTCAGTATCTGGGCCAAAGTGCTTGATCCCATTCCAGTCTCTCCACTGACTTCAACAGGCATTGCATCCATCCCTGATGGCATACCTACTGGACACTATTGCTGCTTGGGTCAGCATTAATTCTTGTTCAGATATCCAGTGGGACATCTGTGGTGTCTATAGTGGAACAAAAAGAAAAGGAGTACTTGTGGCACCTTAGAGACTAACAAATTTATTTGAGCATAAGCTTTCGTGAGCTACAGCTCACTTCATCGGATGCATTCAGTGGAAAATACAGTGAGGAGATTTATATACACAGAGAACATGAAACAATGGGTATTACCATACACACTGTAACAAGAGTGATCACTTAAGGTGAGCTATGACCAGCAGGAGAGTGGGGGGAGAAAAACCCTTTTGTAGTGATAATCAAGGTGGGCCATTTCCGGTAGTTGACAAGAACGTCTGAGGAACAGTGGAGGGGGGGGAATAAACATGGGGAAATAGTTTTACTTTGTGTAATGACCCGTCCACTCCCAGTCTCTATTCAAGTCTAAGTTAATTGTATCCAGTTTGCAAATTAATTCCAATTCAGCAGTCTCTCATTGGAGTTTGTTTTTGAAGTCTTTTTTGTTGGAGAATTGCAACTTTTAGGTCTGTAATCGAGTGACCAGAGAGATTGAAGTGTTCTCCAACTGGTTTTTGAATGTTATAATTCTTGACGTCTGATTTGTGTCCATTTATTCTTTTACGTAGAGACTGTCCAGTTTGACCAAGGTACATGGCAGAGGGGCATTGCTGGCACATGATGGCATATATCACATTGGTAGATGTGCAGGTGAACAAGCCTCTGATAGTGTGGCTGATGTGATTAGGTCCTATGATGGTGTCCCCTGAATAGATATGTGGACACAGTTGGCAACGGGCTTTGTTGCAAGGATAGGTTCCTGGGTTAGTGGTTCTGTTGTGTGGTGTGTGGTTGCTGGTGAGTATTTGCTTCAAGTTGGGGGGCTGTCTGTAAGCAAGGACTGGCCTGTCCCCCAAGATCTGTGAGAGTGATGGGTCGTCCTTCAGGATAGGTTGTAGATCCTTGATGATGAGTTGCAGAGGTTTTAGTTGGGGCTGAAGGTGATGGCTAGTGGCGTTCTGTTATTTTCTTTGTTGGGCCTGTCCTGTAGTAGGTGACTTCTGGGTACTCTTCTGGCTCTGTCAATCTGTTTCTTCACTTCAGCAGGTGGGTATTGTAGTTGTAAGAATGCTTGATAGAGATCTTGTAGGTGTTTGTCTCTGTCTGAGGGGTTGGAGCAAATGCGATTGTATCGTAGAGCTTGGCTGTAGACAATGGATCGTGTGGTGTGGTCTGGATGAAAGCTGGAGGCATGTAGGTAGGAATAGCAGTCAGTAGGTTTCCGGTATAGGGTGGTGTTTATGTGACCATCGCTTATTAGCACCATAGTGTCCAGGAAGTGGATCTCTTGTGTGGACTGTCCAGGCTGAGGTTGATGGTGGGATGGAAATTGTTGAAATCATGGTGGAATTCCTCAAGGCCTTCTTTTCCATGATGATGAAGATGTCATCAATGTAGCACAAGTAGAGTAGGGGCATTAGGGGATGAGAGGTGAGGAAGCATTCTTCTAAGTCAGCCATAAAAATGTTGGCATACTGTGGGGCCATGCGGGTACCCATAGCAGTGCCGCTGATTTGAAGATATACATTGTCCCCAACTGTGAAATAGTTATGGGTGAGGACAAAGTCACAAAGTTCAGCCACCAGGTTTGCCGTGACATTATCGGGGATACTGTTCCTGACGGCTTGTAGTCCATCTTTGTGTGGAATGTTGGTGTAGAGGGCTTCTACATCCATAGTGGCCAGGATGGTGTTTTCAGGAAGATCACCGATGGATTGTAGTTTCCTCAGGAAGTCAGTGGTGTCTCGAAGATAGCTGGGAGCGCTGGGAGCGTAGGGCCTGAAATGATGGGGCATCCAGTATTTCCAGGTTTATGGATCTTGGGTAGCAGATAGAATACCTGATTTACCCTGCAGCCTTCCATAACATCCACAGGGAGCTGAGTCACCTTGCTCACATTCCTCATCTAAAGAAGCTTCTGCTGGGCATAAGGGAAGAAGTCAGAAATTGTGTGAACTTTGTGTTTTGTATCTGTTTAGAGGTACTGGCTCCATGCAATTGTTGAATATGTGGGAGGAAACATGAAGAAAAGCTAAACATGGATATTTTTGCTTGTGCTGATAACTGATTGACTTTAACCAAGTGAAGTTTATATTTCTGTAGGTCCCATTGACTTCAGTAGGAATGGCTGGGTACTTATAAAAATCAGGCCATTGGTGAAAAATTATATCAAATAAAATTACGTTGGAGTATAACAGTGATGGAAAGATGGCCAAGGAAATCAATAAGGGAATCAGTCTCTTCCCTTCTATGTCATTGGTTCCATGCTGGCCTAGAACAATAACAACAGCCCATGGTCTATGTGAAAGGATCTGCTGGTCTTGGTCTTTTTCTTTGTGAAAAGTTGCAACTGTTGGAAAACTTGTTTGCAGTTCTTTCCCTTCACCTGTGCTGAAATAGTTAGGGATATTGTAGCAGGTCTTTTCTCACCTAAAGATGGTCTCTTTCATGGTTCACGATCAGAGCTGAGGCACAGAACTGTGGAGAAGTTTGAACTGACATTACATCCTCCAGATGAATAGAAGACTTTAGTTTCTAGAACTGTGCGTTAGCACCTTTCATGAGCACCAAAGCCCAACTTGAGATGCATGGGGCCCGACCTTTAATCTTTTAGAAATAATCAGTTCCTGTAGCTCCCACTGACTTTGCAAGAAGAAGTTGCAAGTGTTCAGCACTTCTGGAAATCAAGCCCTGGGTGGCTCAAGTTTGGCACTCAAAATCAGTGGCCGCATGTGGAAGATTAGGCCCAAATGTTTTTAGATAAAATTTTCAAAATGGCCTACGTTACTTAGAAGCCTAAATCCCACTGAAATGCATGGGGACTTAAGCTCCTAAGTCACCTAGGTGTACGGAAATTTTACCCATCCCTGATGAAAAAGTAATAAAATTTAATAGAGCATAATAAACTTTCCCTAATTTTTTTAAATCAGCATTTAGAATGCTAAGGCTATAATGCTCAGTTAATTTCCATAGGTTTTCAAGAGTGATTTCTAGAGAACTATATTTAATTTCTGTAGTTAGCTGCAGCTTGTTCATGAGCAATAAAGTCTGATTCAGTCATGCTGTTCTGGTGTATTGTGATGTAAACATTTGACAATTATTAAAATACTTTAGAAAGCATAGCCTGTATAGTGCCACGGTATGGCACTCAAGCTTAAATAACGTAACTGTAAAGCAGTAAATATTATTGAAACATTAATGGAGACAGAAAGCTCCTCTTGTTCAAGTCACTAGTTTTGTATATGCATCCTACCAGCTGGGAAGGGGACCTAAAAGTGGAGTTATTTAGTAAGATTTTTTTATTTCCGTGGAGCCTGTTTTCTCAATTGTGATGATTTAAAAAATCTCCATATATTTTGTACTATTTGCAAAACACTATTTACTGAATTTTATCTTTAGTACAATTATTATTTATTAGTTATATTACCATAGAGTCTAGGAGCCATAGAGCATGACCCCATTGTGCTAGATGCTGTAAAAACAGGGAAAAAAGCCAGGTCACTGTCCTCAAGAGTTTATAATCTAAGTGGAAGAGACACAAAGTGGATCCAGACAGACCAGACACGGAGTACAAAGAAACAATGAGATAATACAATTCTTACTGTAAAATACTCTGTGCATGTGCTTCATTCCATTATCAGTCTCCTTAGCCACCTTTCCACTATTATACAATAAAGTAACTTTATTTGACATAATTTTTTCAACCTCTCTTTCTCTCTGTGTATGTGTATGTCTATACATATATACACAGTAGAACCCCATTTGTCTGACCCTCCATTATCCGGCTCTCCATATTAACCGAACAACCAGTGCACACAGGTCCAGAAGCAGGTGATATTCTCATGTGACCACTAGATGGCGATGCAACCTTGCACTTTCCCATTCTCCAACTTATCTAAATTTTTAACTACTGGATCTGGCCCTGGTCCCAATTAGATCAAATAAACAGGGTGTGTGTGTGTGTGTGTGTGTGTGTATACACATAATAAACAATGAACTGTCCCCTGCCATCTAGTGATTAATTGGGGAAAAGTCTTCAGGAGCAGTGTGCCTATTTGCAGAGACACACCTATTCTGCCCAGGTGTTCAGCAGACAAAGCTGCATGCCATAGTAATCAAATTTGACTTTCAGTGTTGAATGCTGGGGTAATTAAATATTGTTTTTCTTATTGTATGAGTAAAGGGCAGCAGAACTGTACTTAGCTTGCCTTGATTGAGGGGGTCACAACTGGAACCTCACTTGCTAAGCAGGGGGTAAGGTGTTAGGAGACTAGGTTGTCAGGGGTCAGGCCTTGTGGTTGGAGTTCAAATGCTAGAGCCAGAGGTCAAGACAGCTAGAACCAGAAAACAGAACCAAAGGTCAGATGTGGAGTCAGAGTCTAAATGCCAGAGCCAAGGATTGAGACAGAGACAAAGTCAGAGTCAGGAATCAGAACCACATTACCAGGAGTCAGGGAATTTTAGGAGCAGGGCTGGTTCTGAGGCAGGAGCAAGGCTGAGACAAGATGGGAGCAAGGCTGGGTGCAGGGCAGGATCTAGGCTGGAGCTGTGAGGAATAGAGCAGGAGCAGTGTTTGTCAAGAGATATGACAGACTCCATGAGCACATGCATTGAGCAGCCAGTGAGCTACAGCTACTGCTGAGCTTAAGAACTGGCCGGCTAGCTTCTTCAGGAATCAGGCATGGTGGTCTGTCAGGCAGCCTAGCTGGCTCATTAGGGTGCCAGGAGCTTTACTTCTGACATAGTGATACCAAATGCAACTTAAAATCAGAGGCAGTGCGGGTAGGTGTCCTACCTGGTGGTGGTCACCTGTTTAAAGGGTCCTAGATGCTATTTGATGCTTTCCTCTAGTGTTTAAAGACTGAGATGGCTAGACTCATTTGAGAGTCCTAGGTTTCGTCAGCGTAGAGTTGAACTGGCTGAGAAGCTGCTCTGAGGAGGCTGAACACAGTATGGAAACAGTGTTGCAATGAAAAGACAACGCAGAAGAGGCACCAGTAGAGGTTCCCCACTATGGAGTGAAATCACTAGATAGCTGACAGCACTGAGACCTGGGCTAAGTGGTAGAACCTCAGAACACAGTGTTGCAGCCAGAGGCAGTCAGCAACAAGCAATGGCAGAGACTGCAGCAACATTGATGAGCAGAGGCATCACTGAACTATTCTCTCCTCTCAGGGGTGTGAGGCAAACCCACCCAAATCTATCCCTGAACTCCCGGGACGTTGCTTACAACAAACTGTGAGCGGGATGCAGTGGAGAGAAAGAGTGGGAAGGTGGTAAACTGAGAAAAAGGACCTTGCCCAATATACTGTGGGACAGACGCTTTACTGATTGATTGCATACTTTCAAGTCATTGCTGCAATGTTTCTTCAAATTAATGCTGTGATTACTTCTTTTAATAACGGTTTTCTTTGTTATACACAGACTCGGTGCTTGTGAGTGGGGAAGTATTGTCCCTTAGAGGAGCCCAAGGCTGCTGTTTAGTTTTCCCAGATTACTGGGTGGGGGTTTGAGGCGGTTCTGTTTTGTATTGTTAAGAGGAATCCTAGATATTGAACCTGGCCCTTGTTGCTGCTTACGCCACCTGGTAGAAGGATTACATATACAGGAAAGAAACATACAGATACAAAGCATTCCCTCTCCTGCAAAGCTTGGAACTATACAAGAAAACAACTACAGGAGCAAGGGGGTTTATGTAACCTGCGTACCTTCAGTTGGAAGGTACTTACGGAGCTATAAGGATAATGCTTTCTAAAAGAAGCAGAGACACGGAAACAGTAAGCATACTCTTTACCGGATGCTGCACCACCGAGTAGCTATGCAGCAAATGAGACAAGGCTGTTTACGAGTTCTGCCCAGTGTAACTATCCAAAGTATATTAGTAAGAGCATACAGTTAGGAGGACTGTTGAGAAGTAAAAACAACCTTTTTTCCATGTGCAAATTTGGGAGCCTTTGTGACTGACCAGTCTGGGTGAAATCCTGGCCCCACTGTGGTCTACAGTAAAACTTCCATTGACTTCCATGGGGCAAGGATTTTACCCTCTCTGTATAGGACACGTACAACATGATCTCCTGCAAACCCGGTTTTGCTTTTGCAGTTCTGATGTGGTGTAGGCAAATATTGGAGATACTTGTAATTTTTGGATTTAGTTTCCTCTTTTCAGAATCACAATTGAAAAAAAACCCACAAGGAAACAGAATTAAAAGACCCAGCACCAACAGAAACTTAAGGTTGCAAAGTAAAGCATTCCAAAGCCATGTACCCATTTGTTCATAGGCATTGCGTTCCTGACTTTCATCAGAGGCTACTATTGCTGCAGGACCCTAACCACACTGTCGGTTACATTGAGCCTTTAAGGTGTTGCTCACCCCAAAGGAGGCGTTGTCTCTCCCTGAAATCCCTAGTTTGGGGGTGGATTTCAGTGTACTTTACAGGCTAGGGCAGAAGGGAAGCAGGACTACATCCCAACTGTACCTTCCCACCTCCTGTGGAGTGAAGTGCACCCTCCAGGGCACACAGAGATAGCAGCCCCAGTTCTCAGAACAAAGGGACTGTGCTTGATTAGCCCATTTGCAATATGCATAAGGGGAGGCTCTTCACACACGCAGGCTCCACTGCACACAGGCAGAGGCCAGTCACAATGAGCATACAGATTGATCACTGAACAACGAAAAAGGCAGGGCTCTTTCTCTCTCTCTGGGCCAAATTCTCTTTCCACTTTTAACAGCGGAAATGCAGCTTTACCCATCATTCTGAATGTACACTGCTATCATGGAGAAAAAAATGTCTCTTTGTGAGCAGCTTGAACGGTGGGCAGTGAATGAGGCAGGGTGCACTTATTAAGCAGTGAGGATAAAAAAGGGAGACAGAGAGCAATTGTTTTGTGTGTAACCGGTTTTCACTTATTATAGCATCAGCCATTTGTGCTAAGCGTTATACAAACACATAGCAGAGACAGGCCCTGCCTGAAGGAGCTTGCAATCTAAATAGCCAGGACAAAGGGAGGGAGAGGAAAGAGAGGAGGGAATGACTTATTTCGGGTCACAGACCAGAGCTAGGAGTGGAACCCAGGTCTCCTGACTCCTAGCCCAGTGCCCTGTCCATTAAACTGCTCTGTCCGTCCAAAGTGTCTCTTCTAACAAATTATTTAAAAAGCAGCACTGCACACCCACCTCACTCAGGGACTGATTCTGCTCCTATTGTAGCCAGTGCTAAAACTCCCATTAACGTCAGAGGTGCAGGGTCAGGCCATCACTACACACGGTGGATGTTGTGCTTTGAGGTCTCAATCCTGTATGGCGCTGACTGCACACTGCCAACTGCTCGCAAGTCCCATTGCATTTTTTTTAAAACTCTGTATAAAAGGGGAAAGTTTTAATCTGGAATACTGGCACTTATTTTAATTACAAGCTCTGTGTATATATGGAGCTGATCAGACACCTCGTATACTGAACAGAAAATCCCAGCTAGGAAATAAAGGTCAGTCAGATAAAGATAAGCTACCACATAAAGAGTCAGCTTTAGCGGAAGGTTAACAATATTATTTAAATGTCATCTAGGTTAACTAAGACATAATTATGGCTCAAATGTATTGGTATTCATGCATCTCTCAGCTTTTGGAAAATACATATAATTCAAGTGGGAAAGAGCCCATTATTTCAGTAATAATCATACTAATCATACTGCCAGGCTCTGATTGTTGCCTGGTTGAGGCGGAGTCCCCTAAGCTGTTGCTGTTGTGAGAGCTGGGGACACTGAGTTCTCTCAAGAAGCGCTATCACCCTTCATTTCACTTTTCTTTCACCTCCCCGGGCCTGCATTTACAGCTCCCTTGGGAGCTAGCCAGGGTCAGGCACCACAGGCAAGACTCTTCAATTCTCAATCTCTCTAGAAACCAGCCCCATCAGCAGGGTGGAGACAAAAAATAATTACCATGATAACCACAGGCTTTTGTTCTCCCCCACTCACCCTTGTGAGACGTGCCAAGAGGGGAGTATTTGCCCCTTCTCAGGGTGGCAAGGAGCAGACAAGAAGGAAGACAAGGCCACAAAGGTGGCTTTTGCTGCCATGCTTACAAGGGCCTACAAGAAGTCGAGCACCAGGGTGCTTTTTTTATTTTACCTGGCTCCCTCATTACGTGGCCTGTTGGCCAGCCAGGCAGAGCCAGAAGCCCTAATTAGTCTAGCTGATCAAAATTGTTCACATTTTTTAATTATGACATTTGACATTTACACAATTTAGTATTTTTTTTATTAGAGCTGGCGGGAGCATTTTTAACTCTCTCCCCCCCCACCCCCTGCAAATATGCTATTTCCTTGAAACCAGAATGTTTTGTGAAGACATTTTGGTTTCAACAGAGTTTTCAACAGGAAGATTTCTGGGGTGACCTTTCTGGTCGTTTCTGACCAGAGACAGCTGAATTGAAAACCTGTCCTTTTCAGTCTGAAAATGGCCATTTTGACACCTCACAAATTGTTGTGAAAAGTAATTGTCATCCTCTGGCCAGCTCTAGTTTTGATGATTTTTTCCCTCCTGTTTTGGTTAAAATATGGACCTGGTGGATGTTTTGAAAACTTTAAATTGGGGGATGGGTGGGGAACCACACAGACTTCTTTTTATCATAAATGTCCACCTTTTTATCATCCAACTCTTTTCATTAGAACTGCTAGCTTTACTCTGGTGCATATAGCAGCACTCCACAGCTGCTAGTAGCAGACTTACAGCTGGATTAAAAAACTATCCAGCAGCCTAACATTTTCAGAGTGGCAGTCAACAATAGTCCACAGGCAACTCTAGGGCCAGAACTGTATTCAGCAAATGTGTTATGGTAGTCAGCTGTCCCCAATAATTAGCATTAGAAATGGGCTGAAATCCTGACAGGAAACCTGAGCATACCATGGTTGTAGTTTGTATAGGGGAGGGTGGGTCCGTTCCTTTAGCATGGGGGTTATAAGCCCTATCACCATCTGAACTATTTCTGCCTCTGCTGTACCTCTGACTGAACCTGTTATTGAACTAGTTTCAAAATGTAAAGCTACAGGTAAGTTCCAGCCTGGAGATGGTCAGTACCTGTCTGTACCTGGGTAGAGAATGTTTTCTAGCAGCAAAATTGCCTCTTATTAATGCATTTGAGCACTGAATCCTCCCAACTACTCCAAAAAGAGAAGGATCAGGCTCTTTGTGCCATTTGTTTGTAATTTACACAAAATGGATTCAGTGGTGATGCTCAAGATTTGAATGGATGCGACACGGTTGTAAAATGCGGATCTGGATCCAGATGACAAACATCGCAGAGTCTAGGGTACTCAGATTCGGGATTTGTTTTGGTCCATTGCAAAATCAGCTCAGGGTTTGGATTTCTAATCGTTTTGAAGTTGGAGGTGTGAACAGCCATGGTTTCAGTTTGGCCCCATCTCTAAAAATGTGCAGTTTCAAAGGGTGTGTGGACAGTGGGGTAATCGTATGTGGGAAGAGTCACTTGCCCTCAACTGGTTCCAGCCAACTCTACCTATTAAATCTATCTAATCATATAGGACCACTTCACTGAAATGTCTGAGCACCCACTCTGGCTGATCAAGTGTGTGGGGAGGGGGGTGGGCGGGCAGGGGGAAATGGGTAGTAGGGGAGATAGTAAGTGCTTATATATGAAATCCTGGCACCTTTGAAGTCAATGGGAATATTGCCCTGACTTTAAAGGGGCCAGTATTTCCCCTTTGGTCTCTTCCCTTTCTCCTTTGCAACTGCTGCAATGAAATCAATGATCATAACATTATTCTCCATTTAAAAATAAAATAAAATAAAATCTAGCAACCTCCACAGCTTGTGAAAACTGTGATTGTTGTAAGTTCACAAATTTCTAACTTTGGTCACCCTGGAATCTATCAGGACCTTTTCCAAATCAGCCCGAAACAAAAACATTGCCATTTCTATGGGAAAAATCTTCTACAAAAACAGATTTTCCCCTCCCCCCTGAAAAAATTAACAAGCATAAAGGGGAAGGCAGACAAAGTTGCAAGATGTTTTGGAGTCTTTTTCACCACACTTGTGAAACTGGGAATTCCCCCTCTCTCCCCAGCTCTAACAGTTGAGGAGATCTGTGTAAATAAAATTTGTACAATGGGTGGATCGAAGAATATTTCCAATAGATCTGGAGAGTAAGATGAGAGCAAACTACCTCTCTAATTAGTGTGTGTGTGCTTGTGTTGTAATTATCCTGGCACGTAGCCAGACTCTCCAAGTGTTTGAACAAGAGCCCATCTCTTTCAAAGTGAAAAAGGATGTTGTGATAGACAATGCTGTAGCATGCAAACACATTCCTGTATTTTTTCCAGGCTACCACAAGGTGGCACAGTTAGTTCACGGTAACAAACTTTTTAAAAGGACTGTAGGCAGTAGTAAAACATCACTGGTCAAGGCACTAAAAACATCATCATAACTAGATGTGTGATTCAAAGATTGCATAGTGAGCTAAGTCCCAGTCTACAGAGAAGGCAGTAGACATTCCAGTTCCTCCATGCATAGGAAAAGGCCTTATATTTTAATAACCCATAGGTTATTAAAAAATCGTTCCTTAAGTCAGTGCTCCTGACTTTAATGGGGCCAGGATTTCACCCCTAATTTTTAACCAAGTTAAAATAATAGTTGCTTCCACCCAGTCTTGCCTTCTTGATCTATGTGCATTCATCCCCTCTGCCAGAATAGCCCATCCATCCCTCAAGCAACCAGGAACAGAAGCTTTAGGAACAGAGATTCACACTTCTATAAACAGCCAGGAGAGGGGGGAGAAGAAAAGTTGGGGGGGGAAGGGGGAGGAAATTCCTGTTCTTCTAGGAGCCAATGGGGAGAGAAAGAAGAGAACACTGTATAACGAATGGAGTCTGTGACAGCCCATCATAGGCCACCAAATAATGAGGATACATCATCCTGACAGTGCTTTGTGTTCACCTTATGATGATTTATCAATAGGAGATGGCACTGTGTCCAACTGCAGCAGTGTCATAGTGTATCCACACTACATCATGAAGCAAGTATCATATGTTATAATGTGCACCATAATTGTTTTGTTTTGTGGGTCTCATTCTGGTGGTTATGCTTGGGAAGGGAGTGGTTGGGTGATGTGTAGTGGCCTGTGATATGCAGGAGGTCAGACTAAATAATCTGGTGGTCCCTCTGGTCTTAAACTGCATGTCTCTCCAAAGTTGCTCTTCAAGGTAAATAGTCCCACTTTTGCAGCTCTAACTTCCTCAGCAACAATATAGAGGGACTGATGTGTAGAAAGATCACTGAGAAAAGAAACTGGATGGGCTAAGATAGTTCTATTCAGACTGTTGCTTCCTTGTGGCTCAGACCTGGTTTCCTTTTTCCTCTAAAGTACTTAGTGGCACACTTTGGGCTAGATCAGGGCATTTATGCCACTGACCCCTGTGGTGTATTGAAAACTGTGTAAAAATTACAAGCTGTCAGTTTAAATCCTAAAAGGTTTCATGGTCCTGCAGATTAGGGGGCTCTGCTGGGAAGTGTGCACAGTGCAGTCAGTCAATTTGCAGAAAGCCAGTATGGTGGGGTGAGTTGTGCCTCTGTATCTTTATCTGCTCTGGGGTCTTCTGTGTTACAATTCTGAATTCTAAGAAATAAAGTAGTGTTCTGTTGCAACCTTTCGGCAAGAATATTTTATGTTTGAATCTATGTCAAGGTTCCTCCCCCACTCTGAACTCTAGGGTACAGATGTGGGGACCTGCATGAAAACCCTCCTAAGCTTATCTTTACCAGCTTAGGTCAAAACTTCCCCAAGGTACAAAATATTCCACCCTTTGTCCTTGGATTGGCCGCTACCACCACCAAATACTGGTTACTGGGGAAGAGCTGTTTGGACACGTCTTTCCCCCCAAAATACTTCCCAAAACCTTGCACCCCACTTTCTGGACAAGGTTTGGTAAAAAGCCTCACCAATTTGCCTAGGTGACTACAGACCCAGACCCTTGGATCCTAAGAACAATGAACAATCCTCCCAACACTTGCACCCCCCTTTCCTGGGAAATGTTGGATAAAAAGCCTCACCAATTTGCATAGGTGACCACAGACCCAAACCGTTGGATCTGAGAACAATGAAAAAGCATTCAGTTTTCTTACAAGAAGACTTTTAATAAAAATAGAAGTAATTAGAAATAAGAAATCCCCCCTGTAAAATCAGGATGGTAGATACCTTACAGGGTAATTAGATTCAAAACATAGAGAACCCCTCTAGGCAAAACCTTAAGTTACAAAAAAGATACACAGACAGAGATAGTTATTCTATTCAGCACAATTCTTTTCTCAGCCATTTAAAGAAATCATAATCTAACACGTACCTAGCTAGATTACTTACTAAAAGTTCTAAGACTCCATTCCTGGTCTATCCCCGGCAAAGACAGAATATAGACAGACACACAGACCCTTTGTTTCTCTCCCTCCTCCCAGCTTTTGAAAGTATCTTGTCTCCTCATTGGTCATTTTGGTCAGGTGCCAGCGAGGTTACCTTTAGCTTCTTAACCCTTTACAGGTGAGAGGAGATTTCCTCTGGCCAGGAGGGATTTTAAAGGGGTTTACCCTTCCCTTTATATTTATGACAATCTAACTTCTCTGTTTGTATAGCATCAGGTGGAGCAGAAGGGAGACAGAGTTTGCCTCTAAACCTTCCCCTTCCTCTCTCAGGTATTTACCAATCTCCCTGAGGTTCTTTTTCCTTGGGGAAATAAATCATGGCATTGTAGCCTCATTGTGTGCTAAAGAGAAAGGGCTCTCTACACCTTCCCTCACCACCTCCTCTGTATAACATGCAAGGAGGAACACAAACTGGTCCTTACATTCTGCTCTGTTACATCAAGAGAGTCACACGAGTCACATGCATCTCAAAGCAGAATTTCTGTATGTATTATTACTTTTTGTTTCCCCTTATTTGATACCTATCTGCCCCTACGCATTCAGCCTTCTTTTCACCTCTATAAGCATCAGCTCTCCTGTGTTCTTCATTCTTGCTTTGTGGTTCTCAAGTATGGATAGGAAAACAAGTTTCCATAATTTTGATCCTTCTGGAACATTGTGAATTTGAATGCTTGACTCAAAGATCATTGAGCCAATGTTCTACTTAGCAGAGACTGGGAGGGAGAAGGAAAATGGAGGGGAAAGGGAAGGTCAAAAACGTGAGCAAAAAATGGAACAAAGTGGAAAAAGTAGAGACACTGTGAAAAGAGGGGTAGAGAAAAAAATCCGTATTTTGGAGATTCTCTAGTTGATGATATCCTGCACCTAGGGCTATGTCTGTACTACACAGCTTTTGGCAATATGGCTGCATCGCCACAGCCGTACTGCTGATAGTTGCGCAGTGTAGCCACTGTTCGTCAGCTCTGCTGCTGACAGAAACATTCCACCCCCAACGAGTGGCTTCACATTGTCGGCAGGAGAGGGCTTCTGCCAACAACGCACTGCTCACACTGGCACTTGCTGCGGCAAAACTTTTGTCTTTCGGGGGAGGGGTTTAACACCTCTGAAAGACAAAAGTTTTGTCGTTCAATTGCCATTGTAGAATTGGCCTCAAATAATGAAATCTGCATGTGCTTAATACATAATGTCTAATTTTACCATATGGCCAACTTCAGCTTTTACTTTATTTCTTGGTGCCAATGAGATTTTATGAGGCACTTGTATATTTGTCAGCTTACTGGGATCTATATCAACATGATGTATTACACCTTTAATGCACCCCAGTCTGTTAAACATCTCATCAAACTGTTAGGGATATATTTTGCATCCTGTTTTGTTGGCAAGTTATACATCTCTCATTTAATTGTTTTGTATATGTTTATTGTGATTAGGGGTCCCTTGACAAATGTGAAGTGTCCACCAGGTCCAGCAGCTACTGTTACAGGATGACACAGATGTTATTGAGGGCGAAATTTGGGCTGCAGAGCTTTCTCACTGGTGATGAAGTGCAACCCAGAAACAACCCAGTTTGATTCATATCCCAGGTTCAGTGACCATGGCTAACAATTTAAGAAAGCATCACTTTTCTAATAACGAGAGCCCATTTTATAAAGAGACATTGGGATTCAGGAAACATGGAACTTCATGGTACGATTTAAACAGTGTAGCTGCATGTTAACATCCATGGTGGTTTAAAATAACATTAGGCAGGTTGGCTTAGTAACACCCTTATTAGACTCAGAGAAGTTAATAAACGGTCACCAGATGACAAAATATTGCATATTTTTTGTTATGTCTCAGGCTTGTAATTTCCTCCAGGACAAGGGTACTCCAGATTTTGTTGAACTAGCATCCCCCAAGTGGATCCGTAGGGAGTTTCCAGCCTTCCACAATGGAAAAGTGGGCTGCTACCAGGAGAAACCCAGAGGGGGAGAGCTACCTTTTTTTTGTCTGTTTTGTTAATCTGGAGAGTCATTGTTAACTTGTAGTAAGGAGTTGAAAACATTCAGCTGATGGTTAAGACGTATTTTTAAATATTTGTTTCATCTTCTCCAGGAAGACACTTTTATTCTGCTGTGATCCCACTGTATCCAGTGGGCAAGACTGGTCTTGGACCAAGCATGACCACATAGGGAGGAAGACAGGGTAAGTGCTCCATCACTGCACTAGGATTTTGAATCTAACGCTAGGACCAGGGAAAACTATAGTCCCTGAGATGTGGTGGGGGACGCATTTGTCCCCAGAGGGAGCAGAGGGGAAATGGAACCGTGGCCTATTCCTTCCTCTGCACTGGACTGTCAAGCATAGCAATTGCACTGGGGAGCGCAGGACAGACTATCCTAAAGCATTCTATGCAAACTCCTCTCTCTGACTAAAGCCTTCACTATAAGACTTCTCTTTCTCTCTCATGTGTGCACAATGAACACACAGAAACTAAACAAACAGTGAATTGAGCTATTTCTCCCAGAGGCTGGGGAGACATGAGAGATCATTGTCGTTAGTAGTTTTAAATACTTGGAGTGCGCTGATGCTACATGGATAGCGTCCATATAAATGCATAAAGAGATATAGTTAAGATATATACACTTATTAATCTCAATACCAATGTAAAATATAATTAACATGGATAAAAGAGAGGGTGAAAACACAGCAGTATAACCCCTAACCAGCAGGGAGTAAAGACAGAGAAAATTAAATCTGATTGAAGCTGGAGCAGCATGAAGTGATATAGCAAGAAGCCATGCTTGACAGGTAAAAGCTTACAGGCTCAAATTTTTGAAATTGCTAAAGAGACTTAGACTCCTAGGCCAGATTGATAAAGCTATTCAGGCACCTAAAGATGCAGATAGGCATCTAGTAGGATTTTCGAAAGCACCTTGGCACCTAACTCCCATTGAAATCAACAGGAGTTCAGGACAAGATTTTTAAAGGTATTTTGATGCTTAACTCCCAATGAATCATATAATCATAGAATATTAGGGTAGGAAGAGACCTCAGGAGATCATCTAGTCCAATCCACTTCTCAAAGCAGGACCAACACCAATTGAATCATCCCAGCCAGGGCTTTGTCAAGCTGGGCCTTAAAAACCTCTAAGGATGGAGGTTCTACCACCTCCCTAGGTAACCCATTCCAGTGCTTCCCCACCTTCTTAGTGAAATAGCATTTCCTAATATCCAATGGGAGTTAAGTGCCTAAAATCCTTTTCAAAATCTGACCTTACATGCCTAGGATCCTTTGAAATGCCAACTAGGCACATATCTGCATCTTTAGGTGCCTGAATACCTTTAAGAATCTAGTCCTTAGGAATCTGTCTATAAGCTCACTGTGGTGGGGCGGTGCCCCACCCCAAGGCCAGATTGGGCTACAGCAGACCAAAGCGGCTGTGCAGACAGCCAGCCAATCAGAAAGGGCCTGTGGGCAGCCAATCAGGGCTGAGCTAGAGGCAGCCAATCAGGGCCAGGCAAGGCCCTATATAAAGGCTGCCCAGGTGAGAGGCAGGTAGTCTGTCCCAGGCCTTCAGAGGGTGAAGATCCCTCTCCTGTGTGAGGAGACTAGCACCAGGGACAGCGCAGTACTGCACATGCTGGGGAAGCAGAAGGGAACTCCAGCCTGGTAGCTGGTGCGAAGGGGAAATGGCCCAGGGAGAGAGATGGACAAAGGGAGAGAAGGCGGACAGGAAGGAAGGCTGCCGCCAAAGGGAACCTGGGTCCCCCCTTGCACTAACACCTGGCTGTTAGGACTGGCCATGATGGACTGCACCAGACCCCTACCAAAAGGTGTTAGACTTTAGGGGTATGGTTGGCCACTGGGGCGAAGCAGAAGAACTGCTGATAACATGCACGCATGCACCCGGGAGGGGGTGAGCATGGACTAGGGGACACTGCCGGAGGTCCTGAAGAGGATGCCGTGAGAAAAGGGAGCAACGTGGGTCCAGATGCCAACAGAGGGCGAAAGATGGATGGGAAACCACCAACAGAGGGCGCTCCACATGGACTGAGCTAACTTCCAGGCATGCCAGTGGGAGGCGCAGCGGTGGTGAGTCCCAATCCTGTCACACTCACTCTTATACATAAATTTGCCTGTTTTGTTGGTTATACCTTATGTCAAGGATGCATAGAGTATAGGCTAGGTATCGTGTGTGGATATATTGAAAAATTTGTTTCTTTTTATTTAATTTTTTAAAAGTATACCATGATGATCTTAAATCAAGAATACGGACTATGCTGCTTGAAAAAAAAAGCTTCATATAGTGACGGGGTGGTTTTTTATTATTATTTCAGTTATTTGTAAATAGCTTGTGTGTGTTTGTATTTCAGCCTGAAATTGATGAGCAAAAATTAAGCTTTGCAGCCTTTCATTGTAAGCCTGCTTTGTTAGCCTAAGCACATGTATTGGCCTCTCAGTCAATAGCTGGATTAGTTTCTCCTTGATTCTCTCAGGTAGTAGATTTTATTTGGAAAACTGATCTTGTTTCTATATTTTCAAATTCTTTTCTATGGAATACAGAATAGAAGGCCTTATATCGCAACTTTCAGGATATCCTACCTTGTATGAAAAATTTCAAGAGCTGTTCTAACAGCTCTTGGTGACTTTTAATTAAGAGATTATTAAATCTGCATTGTTCAGTGATTTTAGTTTGGATTAAGCTTTCATCATGAGGTCATGCTCAGACTACATAATCTGATGCCAGTTTCTAGGGCTATGTTGTGGCTTCTGAAAAACTTAATCAATTCTTAATTAGGCTTTATGAGGATGAGAATAAAAACAATAGTCATGTTCCCCAGAGTGTCTGTGTCTCCAGATGTCTATTAAATGGAAATTCTTGTATTGCATTTTGATTGAGTTTAGTAATGGGGGGCTAATGAATCAGAATTTGGTTTGGAGCTGTCAAGAGAAGAATGTAGATAAAATCACCCACTCTATTCATATTGCTGGCCATGTAATCAGCCAGCCATGTGACCAAGTACATTTGAAAAAAATGAACTTGCCTGTTGCTGACTGTGGATATTAATTGGTTTATCGTTTTAGACTTTCTTGGCATTTTCTGCTTGTTCATCCTTCAGAGTATCAAGAACTAAAGAGGTAGGTTTTCAGATTAACACTGTACACAAATTGCAGCAGCATTTGATATGCAAAAGAATAAATACACTTCAAGCTTAATTCTCTACTGTCCTGTACCTTGCATAGTAATATGTGCAAAGTGGTTTTAAAGTGCTACCATAGGATAATTTAGTAGGAAATTGATTTGGTAACCTTCTGGGACAAATGTAAATGACTCTGCAACATGCAAGGCGGTGGAAAATCAGGCCCAGATTCTCTCCATCCTCCTTATAGTTACAGAGCAAACGCCACATTGCTTTTTATGCAAGTAACTGCAATGTTGTCCCAGATTTTAAAATTCTACCTTTTTGAGAGGTCTTGGGATTGTCATAAGAAAGTAGCAGCTAAAAAGGAAACAGCAACAACAAAAAATTTAAAATCTTTAGATGTGGATTAAGTACAAAGGCCCCATTTCAGCAAAACACTTACACAAACTTAAATCTAAGAGTATAGTTAAAGGCTCTTTTGAATCAAAGCCAAAGCTGATAACATAGTAACGCATGATTCGGCTATTGCAAAACCATGATCTAAGTTGTGCTGTTAGGGAATTGGCAAGCTCCAAAAGGTAAAGTACCAAATTTTTTTTTTAAATAAAAATAGAAGCAGAGGTAATGGCTTTCACTGCTATGGGAATTAGCCTCTGCTCTGGTTCAATTTGGAGCAAAAATTAAAAGTTGAAAGCAGGAAGGGGTCTCAATGAACAAAAAGGATCAAAAGGAAATTGTGAGCCAGTTTGGGCTTGTGAGTCACTGTTACTATTGTGTGTGTGTGTGTGTGTGTGTGTATATACACACTGTGGTAGCACCTAAAGGCTTTATTGTGTATGAAGGCTGCATTGTGCTAAGCATCAGTCTCTGCTGAGAGGAACATGCAAGCTTCCATATGATGAGACAGAAGGTGGATAAAGGAAATAGTGAAATGGCTCTGGTCAGTATAATAAGAGCAGTCTTAGTGCATCAGTTGCCTCGCCACTGTCAAGGGTTTTGTAGAAATCAAAGGAGAGATGACTAAAGAGGAATGTGAAAGATATTGGCTTTACAAATGTTAATGAAGAGCTTCTCCCACTAATAAGAAGCAGCATAGCTGAAAGCATGGAGCTTGAGAGAGAATTTGACTAATTGGCAAAGAAGGCTGACATCCTTGGCAGGGTGGAGGTTCATATTGATGGCACTCTAATGTATTAGAGATGATAGGGAGGTCAGGAGTAAGCTGTCAAAGGCCTTAAAAGGCCCTTGAATTAGACAAGTCCTTTAATATAAAAAAAATCAGATCTTTTATCATTTGCAAGCTTACGATGAAAATGGCAGAAACTTTTATAGCCAAAACATGTATAGTCACTAATCTCTCCACAGCATTCCATTGCAGTTCTGGTAGGTGTAGGCAAATCAAGGCCAGGAGTCTGTTGGTTCAGGGATGTAGTCTAAAGATGTTCCCTTTACCAAGAGCACTGATGGATTCTTCCAAGTCAATATGGTCCTGTACAATCTCCTGGAAGACCATTGTACACTGTAGCCTCCATTTTCAAAAACGTCTCCAAAATTTGCAGGTACAAAATCATGGATGCAGTTATTTGCACCTGCATATCTTTTTAGATGCTTGACTATGTAATTTCACCCACCAATCAAACAGGTATCTAAATGGGTGGAAGGGAGGGAGAAAATAATGGTTCCTGCCACTTTCTGCTTACATTTAATTGTAGGCCTGAATTGTATCTACAATACATGAGGCAAGTTAAGGTCTAGCTAAGTCATGGATTACATAATTACACACCCTCATACAATCCCATCATTTAACTTCCATACAGACTATTCTCTAGAAAAGTATTTATCATTTCTATTGCAGTGGTTCTCTAGCAGCCTCAGTTATGAATGAGGACCATATTGTGCTAGATACTGTACAAAGACAATCCCTGCCCCAAAGAGCTTACAATCTATATCCATCTGTTTTTGTCTTATACTTAGACCGGGCACTACAAGGAAACAATGAGACAATATTGGTCAGGGTGATAAACTGTGGTGGTTAGCCACACTTTTGTGTAATTTTCATTTCCGCCCTATTGCCAAAGTGTTGCCACTAAAGTTCAAGAAACAGTGATTGGCTCAGACATGGGTATTTGATTTGGGTCCAACTTTAAGGCTTGGGCCACCTGTATGAAGAAAGCAGTAGCACAGAACTTTTAAATTCTCACAAGCTAAAAATAAACTTTTTAAAGCTCTGTAACCTGCTCTTGTTCTGTCTGCACAACAGAAATGTTTGAGGTAGAAGATTATGCTTGTGAAAACCATTTGTTGAAGTTCTCAAGCATCTCAGCTTTGCTTCAGCATTAAATCTCCCACAAAAGCCACTTATTGCCTTGTTATACTCATCTCTTAATTATACAAAAAAATCAGCAGTTTTAGTCTTTAATTAGCATAATCCAAGTAGAGTTCAGTCTGGGCAAGGACAAAGATATTGATTATCCATGCTCTACAGCACAGGGTCAAAATTACTTCTGTGGTATGTTTGTTAATATATGTTCATAGCAATGGCAATGAAATCTATCATTATTATTGATTCTTCTTTTGAAGCAGTCAGTACTCATTGACCCCTGCAAGCAAATTTACTGGTGTGGATTTTGCTATTGCTTGCTAAGCCTGTCCTATCAATAGCTGACCTATTGAACAGTTCTCTCTCACACACACACACACACACACACTAGCAGATGCATAACTGGGAAATGGTTCACAAACCACTTGCTCAGGAATGTGCGGTACCTTTCTAAACATCTCTGAAAGATGATACGATATATTTACAAGATAGTTACGAGATTTATTTCTACCGGTTAGTGGCAGCAAAACACCCACTTTTACCAACCTCTTAACATGAGAGAGAGAGCGAGCGAGCAGTGTTTTAAATTGCTGGCACTTCATGTTATGAGTGTGTCATGCTGGGACTATAAAGGAGCTAATCAGAAGTGTGAAGCATCATTCTTATCTGTAGGTACCACTAAAGTCCTCCTGAGGGATTATTAGAAAACCACCTATATTAGGAAGTTTTGATCCAAAATGGGATGCAACCACTCCCTAAATTCAGGAGTAGTACTACCTGGGGTTTCCACATTGCTCTTTGTAGACCTAGGGATATGTTTACACTGCAATTAACACCCCTGGCTGGCCTGTGTCGGGTGACTCGGGTTCCAGCTACCCGGATGCTTAATTGTATTGTAGACGTTCAGGCTCCCATGAGGAGGGAGGGCCCCAGAGCCCGGGCTCCAGCCATGGTTTCTACACCACAATTAAAGAGCCCCATAGCCCAAACCCTACAAGCCCATGGGCTCTCTAATTGTGGTGTAGAAACCATGGCTGGAGCCTGTGCTCTGGGGCCCTCCCTCCTCATGGGAGCCTGAACGTCTACAATACAATTAAGCAGCTGGGTAGCTGGAGCCCAAGTCACCTGACACAGGCCAGCCAGGGGTGTTAATTGCAGTGTAAATCTATCCCTAGAAGCCTGCTACAAATTTTGGATTTGGATCTGGTCTTTCCATAGTTTAGGAGGGTTCAAAGCAAAAATTTTGGTTTATGGGCCCAACTCTAGTAGTAAAAACAACCTAATTTGCCTGGTAAATCAAAGCCTGTTTGGCTTCACATTTCCCTCTTTTTATTATAATGAAGTGAAAAAAGAGGAATAGAGTGCACTTTCCACATTTAGCTTAAAACAAAACTTCATTTTCAGCCATCATCAAAACCATCCTCTATTTTTGTCTGTAGTAAACAGCACACAAATAGGGATTTGCTTACATAAAGAAGGAAGTGATTGTGCAGCTGAGTCAAGGCATGAGGACCTCTGCACCCATATGATTCAGATAACCCGCAGATTCTGCTACAGGATCCAAATCTTAAATACCTGATTTTCAAATTATTTATAGGTATATTTAGGTACATAAAGCCCCCAACAGGTGCTCATTCTATATTCTGGACATCCAATCCACAAATCAAAACACCCAATATGAAATAGGGAACTGTTTACCACACCTTGACACAAACATGGATATCCACCAGCTAATAAGACTATATAATAACACAAACATAATCCCTCCAAATTTACCACTTCCCCAAAAGGCTCTGAAGTGTTCCTAGAAAGTTAGCAGATCTTTGTTCCTGAAGGCCAATGGGGCTGTGAATTTCAAAATCAAGGATTCCTCCCAGGGAACACCTTGAAAGCAACTCCCTCCTGTGTATAACAACCCTTGGGAGTCACCACTGAATAAGGCAGAGAGGAGATTTCTCAAGTAGTTTAGATGTCAAAATATTTGACATAAACCTACAAATCTCTAATCAACCTTGAATTCCACTGGAAACTCACTGGAAGCCAGGGCAGATCTCGGCATATTGTGTGCTTCTGGTGTGACACACCACTTAACTGAAACTGCACTATGGTCTTCTTTTCAGACTGTGGAATGCAAGGCTACAAGCTACTGGGCAGCATCTTATGGTAAAGAGTATTCTGCTACCTTTTAAGGTTGCAGTAGGGGGAAATCCTGGGATTCACATGTAGGGGATTATTTTTATAGGGATGGAGAAATGGTAGAACTGAACTCAGGGATTTACCTATCACTTCAGTATTGGATTTCTTGACTTTGAAAATCTCCCAAAGTCAAATATTAGACTATTCACCTAATTTTACTGTTGGGGGTTATGCATGGGTTCAGCAGATAGGGAAGTTTATGAAACAGGATATTCAGCTAGAGAGATCTAAGGGATAATAGCTTTTTGTTTTCTGCCCAACTCACTTGAGAGAGATGGAGTAATGTTTCTGTCAGAGCTGCAAGGCAGATGGTGGTTCTGCTATTCTGCCCCTCAAGTGCACAGATCTCCCACTGATATCCAGGGGTGCTCTCCAAAATGTACAGAGAACAGAATATTGGAGTTAAGATTTACCATGTGGATCTGAGAGACTTTTGCCTTTAATGAGGGAGAGGCAGAGCACAAAATTTAAAATTCCAACAGTCTATTCACAAGGTAAAGAGGAAAGAAGCAGTGACTAAGTATCTTTAATCATCACTTACTGATCACTATGACTACAGCTAACTCCATCCTTCCTAATGTCCCAGAGTGTAACCTGGATCTTCAGTGAACATCAGCAAGATGGGGGAAATGCACACAGAGAACAGTGAGCATGCTGGGAAAACATAGGAAGTGAAGATTGAGAGGGTGTCAAAGTGGGCAGAGACTACCAGAATAGTTAGAGAAATGTCAAGTGGTGCTGCCGGTACACAGAAACACTATGCAACAGTTTAGAGATGGATAAGACCATATCAGACTGGAGTACCACATCCAGTAAGAATTTTAGTCAGGAAGAATGTACTTACATTTGTTGTTGTTCCTTTACTCAGTTCTAGTATCTATATTTGGGTTTTATACTGCTACTCACTACTAGAATATCTGAGCACCTTCCATGCAACAGCAAAGTCTCTAGAGGACTTCATGAAGTCTCTGGCACGTCTCCATTTTGGGGGTTAAAACTTTGCTTGTGGGTCACCCACCCCCAGCTGCCCCATAAGAGTTAAGGGTTAGAAATGGCTGTCAGTGTTTGAATTTCTTACGTATTTTCTCTTCGAAAAAGCATATTTCACAATTTCTTTGGCTTGTGAATGTCCATGAACAGATCACAAAATACTCTTATTTATTATTTAAAGTACACACGTGTCTAATGAATAACTCTTGGCCTGCAGCTCATTCACTATTTGTAAATTGTAAATATTCATAATTCACAATTCATGCTGTTTTGGTAAGTTACATGAGTCACGTGGTGATATATTTATCTTCCTCTGTTAATTCTTTTCCTTAACTAATCAGACTATCACAAATTTTAGAAATGAATATAATCAAAATTTGCCCTTGGCAAAGCTCAAGCTTAAATATCACTTTTCAGAAGATTTTCACTTTTCAGGAGTATTTGAGCTAGTGAACCTTAATCACACAAATATTTGTGGGAAGCAAACCTGATGGGATTGTGAACACAATCCTGTCTCAATTTGTTTTAGAATTCAAGAAAACATTTGTGAAAATAACAAGGAGTCCTTGTGGCACCTTAGACTTTTGGGCATAAGCTTTCATAGGCTAGAACCCACTTCATCGGATGCATAGAGTGAGAATACAGGAGCAGGTATAAATACATGAAAGGATGGGGGGGCTGCTTTACCAAGTGTGAGGTCAATCTAACGAGAAATCAATTAACAGGATACCAAGGGAGGAGAGAACTTTTTTGAAGTGGTGCCACAAGGACTCCTCGTTTTTGCTGATACAGACTAACATGGCGACCACTCTGAAATTTGTGAAAATGTTTCTATCATTTATCCTGCTAGAATTTTGTCAGAATGACGCTAAGGGAACCCTGGAGATAGTGAGTGATCAGAACCTTGGTTTTACAACTATCTGAAAGCTAGTGCTTCAGCAGTACTATGCATCCTAATACCATTCTGGCACATTGGCTCAAATTATTTAAAAGCCAGAGAAGAAGAGAGTGATTTAGAGGAAGAGTGTATCTTACTAATTGACCGACTTACCAATTCACTTTCTGCAGTACTGGGTTTTCCTTGGCGGTTTCTCACAGAAGAAATAAGCCAGATTCAGTTCTGTCATTAACTTAGTACAATGCAAGATACTTCCCTACAAAGACTATAAAGTACAATTGGGTGTTTTAAACATTGTAAGGACTGTATAATTAGTCTTCCAAATGGTTGTTTCCACTCATCTAAATAACTTGTTGAGTAAAATTCGTAATTTACATAACTAAAAGCCAACAAAGGCTTCATCTTCCCTTCATTTGATTTTACTTTGTTGGCCACCTGCCATTCTCTAAAGGATATGAGGTAATTAGAACCATTGATAGTATGCTGTTATACTTTTTATGGCACACATGCAATTGAAGCATCATATCTGGTGCAATTTTATGGATAATATCATTATATCTCTGCTGCCCATAAATTTAATTGGAAATGCTAATCAATTGAATATGCATTTTAATCTGAGCTATAGCGTACTTTGCTTAATACAACAGACCTTACAGGTTTTTTAGCAAACTATATTGCACTGTGTAAAGTCTCCTCTGCCCTTGTGCACCAATGCACGTGCTTCTCACACGCACTCACACAATCTCATCTTGTAAAGCTACAGCAAAAAAGGCTCTAGAGCCTTATCTATTGAACTTTAGAATTAATATTATAGACAAAGTATTACTTTTATGCACTGATTTTTATATATAGGCCATTTCACAAGGACCATTGCTCAGGACTGTACACTGTAATAATTAAAACATAAAGTATAATGAATATATTAAGTGACATAGGGTATACCTACAGCTCCAGAAGATGTATGTGCTAGCTCTCATTGATCTACTAAAAATAGTGTAGCCATTGTGGGGTACGGCACATGAGGCTAACTACCCCAAGCACATACCTGTCTGAGGTGCAAGGCACTCATTATTTGTACTTCCATTTCATTTTGCAATCATTTGTTTCACAATATTTGAATGAGAAATAATATGCCACTGATATTAATATCTTACTAGAAAGACAATCATTTTTGCAGAAATACCCATGAGTCCCATAGTGGGGACATGAAGGTTCTGGGAAGCTGCTTTCTTTCTGCCTTGCCAGAATTAGGATGAGAAATCTCTGGTGTACCAGTCTGGCAATATCATGCATCTAAGGCAGAAACTAATCTAACAGAGCTCACAGGGTAAGAGACATAGGGCTTGATCCTGTGTCACATAAATGATGGACTTCAATGGGAGTTCAATTCAGTTGACTGTCCATAAGCATATTGATGAAGCTCTAGCCCATGTTGATTATCTTGCTAGAAGGTCTCATATATACATTGAACAAGGGTGACTAAGATACTGTATGCCAAATGTCTCATGAATTACACAAATTATCAGTCATCACAGACTCCAACCTACTAAGTATGATTAGAACCACTCAAAACAGTTCTAGGTAACTTTTTTCTTTCCCCCCCCTTCCTTTCAACCATGTCCTTTTCTTGCAGAAGCAACACTCTCTATTCCCATATACAAAGTTTGAGGCCCCACGTGACCAAAATGGTTAATATGACACCCCCATCCTCATCAAATGTCAGTAGGAGATCATTACCCTTTTGGCTTTCTTCACTAGGAAAAAAAAAGTGTATTCTTGTGTGTAGCTAACATGAGGTGAAATCCTAGTGAAGAAAAAGCAGTTTGTCTTTTTCACACACACATTAGCAGAGAGAGACTGAGTCCATAGCCCAGTGATCAAGGCCCACATGTGGATCGTGTGAGACTCAGGTTCATATCACTGCTCCTATAAATATTCTCGTTCATACAAATTGTAACCGCTGTAGCAGCAGAGACTGAGAAACTCACCCCAGAATAGCCAATAGGCTGGTAGGGCAGGGGCACTCCCCTGGAATGTGGGATAGCCAACTTCACATCTCTGGTCTGAATCAGGCAGAACAAGGACATGACCTGGATCTGCCAGGTAACTGTCCTAACAGCCAGGCTCTTTTGGGGTTGACTCGCCGTAGTTTTGATCAATAATTGCATCCTTGACCTGGGAAACAGTCAGAGGGACTGAAACCTTTCCCTATGAAAGTTTTTAGTCAAAGCCAATACATTTCCACTAAATTCGGTTTTGACAAATTAGCATTTTCCAACAAAAACCTGTTTTGTCCAAATTTCCTGATTGGCAATAGTCTGGACTCACTCCATTGTTTCCTAAAGAATGAAACAGATCAAAAGAAGAAGCTATTAATGGAGCGAGGAAGTTTGGATTAATCAGACTGTGCATTACCAGGGGAAATAGAGTTGGATGTTTCCTTTTTTTTCCACTTGATAGCCCAGGGTAAGAAACAACTCTTGTCTTCAACCTCAGCATAAGTCTTTGTTCAGAAGACATATGGACTCCAGCCTCCATGTCTCCAGTATATGCCCACTGCTGCTTTTATTCAGAGACTACCCTTAAAGCACAATAGCCTTCAGGCAGAAGAAATAACCCAGATACACTGATTGGCCGGTGATTAGAAAATGCCCTCTAACAGCGGAGAGTAGCTGTCAGTGAGTTGATCACCTGAGTATTGGTACTACTTGTAGGTACTGGGACAGGTGCATCTAGCCTGCCCAAAGCTAAAGGCCTGATGCCTCAACTGAGTGGGAGGAACCATTGTACCCCAGAAACGAGTACTGAGGACAACAAATGGAAAATGCAGGGATGGGAGTGAAGGTTAAAAATCAAGGATCCAGATCCCTACTCATGAGATGATGATGGAGAGCTTTCTTGGTGAGCACCAGGAGGAGGTTGATGAGGAGGTCTCACTAATTTGTGGTGCCATGGATGGGATGTGAAGTGAATGAATTAGGAGGTGTAGGGAAAACAGTAGCCAGGATGTCAGTAAGAGGTTTTCAAGAAGTGGGGCTGCATTCTGACAAACTCTACATTTGTGCATGTCACAGTCTCCCTCTCATCACAAAGGGACAGGTGTCACAGGAGTTTGTACTCACAGCTCCATGGAAGAGCTGCCAATTAAAATTCCTGTGGAGCCAGAGTGGAGTACAGACTGGCCCACTGGGGTTCTCTTCCCTCTGTAGATGGTAATAGGTCCCACCATTTGGTGCTGGGGTGGAACACGAGGGTGAGGAAGCGGATGGTATGAGGCACAGCTATATACAGCTGTTCTCTGGATGTGGCTTGTAGATGGCCCAGATGTCATTCAGCTGACTCAGGTGGCTGGGGAGGCTTGCAGGGCAAGGTCTCAATGATGAGTTCCAGAGAGCTAGGAGTAAGCAGGAAGTACCTTCCCACAGGACCTGCTTGAGGGAAGCAGTGCCCTCACCACTTGGAGCATGTGACAGGGGAGAAACAGGGTGGGCAGCTCTCTGTGTTGGCTGAGTGCCTCAGGATCCACTCCATCCCTCTCACCATTGTCCAGCAGTTACCTCTTCTGGTAATACCACCCTCCAGTGCCCCAACTGGGACTCCACCACCTTCACACAAAGGTGTGGATTGTGTAGCCAGGTTATTGTGAGGAGATCATCCCCCTTTGTGGCCGCAATGGACCTAGTCACTGAAACTAGATTCCAGGTCCCAAGGAGGTTGTGGTAAAAGCCTGGCAGCTCAGAGGTCTTAGGGAAGACTTCTCGGATAGATATAGAAAAACTGCTGGTTGTATTGGCGCTCCCAGAGATGGCAGAGGAAGAAGTGCACCAACATGCTCCATGCCAGACTACATGTACCATAAAGGAGACTCTGAAGGCAGAAGGTGTGGATTGGGCTGTGGATGCAGACCAGCTCTGTCTACCTCCCATGGAAGGCTCAATAGTGATGGTCTATAATGCACCAGACAGCCCTGAGATTATCAAAGATAGTCCAGCCCAGGACAGTTTCGGTCTGACTAGGCTGGACCATGTCTGCCTGCCAGTATGGACTTCAGCCATAGGGAGATGGTTTTCACTACAACTTTGGGGTCCATGTGGAGGAGTAATACTGGGCATCAGTTCCATAGATTATGGAGGTCCCCCTTCCTAGGTAGAAGGCTGAGCACAGCCTGCCTGCATGACAGGGGAAGTACCCTGCTTCTCAAGGACTCAGTCCAGAGGGTGGCAAGATCCAGGCTGAGGCTGTCCTAGAATGCATGGTAGAACTCCACAGTCAGACCATTGATGCCAAGAGATTTGTTGATGGGCATCAGACCACAGACTTCTGACAACTTAGCCAAAATGGGAAGTTGCTCCAGACATCCATGCTGACTGCAGGGAGTTCATGCCACAGGACCCTATAGGCATCAGCATTGGTCATATCAGGACAGAAGAGGCTGGTGTAAAAAGACCCGGCCCTTTCCCACATCTCCCAACAGATCTGTCAGAGGGGTGCCATCTTCTGGCAGGTGATGTGCTTTTTGGGAGTCTTTTCCCTCCCTCCCCCCCAAGGTCATAGAAGCAGGAGCTGTGATCCATTTCCTGAGGAGCTGTATGTGGGATTGAACAAAACCACTCCAGGCCTGGTGGCTGTCAAGGGCCTAGTTTGTCCTGCTTCTCTTGACATCCTCTGCAGAAGGATGGATTCCCCAGAGTGAACTGCAAGGCACCTCTCCAGCTCCATCTGCTCTATCACTGTTTCCCTTCTCCTGCTGTCCTCTCTCCCTCCCCCCCCACCCACCCAAGTGTTGGAAAGGACAATGCAAAAAATCAAAATGGGCGACAGTCTTTGAAGCAAATATTCTGATATAGCACTGTTCTGTGGGTTGAAAAGCTCAAGCGTGCAAATACACAATGTGATAGTTGGTCAATTCATCCAGAGGAGTGACCTGAGGATCCAAGATATCTAAGCAAGATCCAAAGAGAAGGCCAACCAGAGGCTTAGCCATGTGGAGGACCTGCTCTATCTTCAGGATAAATTCCTGCAAATCTGCTGCTTACAGGGTGATGCAAGTTAACCAGCCTGAACTGAAGTTTGAAGTCCCTGAGGAAAATAATCCACAAGGATTCCAGTATCACTTCACACCTGAGTAACCAGCTCTGGTGGTAATCACTTACAAAAGCAGGTAGTCTGTCCACCAACAGGGTGATATATTTTGATCTTGTTTTTACAGGTACATGAAACAGCTAAGTGCTAAACTAAACTCTTTAGTTAGTCACCTCATGTGTTTAAAGCAGGATGACTATATCATAGTTACACCTATGCAGAGTGAAGAGGTGAAAAGTATCTGCCAATATTGGAAAGTTATTTATTAATATAGGGGAAAAACTAAACACCCCTTAACTCGATTGAAATACTCAGGCAATCTATGCACAGGATAAGGATTGTCCCTCCGAAATAGAGGCATTGACATGGGTCAATGATTGGTGGATTACCCTAAAACAGGGCCTATGTGTAGTTCAGCCAGGTTTATGTGGTCAAATATGGATGGCATTCTGTGATTGAATAATGGAGATCTTATTCACAACAGCTACAGCATTCACCAACCAAAGCCTCCTGTTGGAGGAACCTTGGGGAATGGGGGGAGAGTGCAGAACTTAAGACTGCTACACAAGGGTTTTGAAACCCTTACATGGACCACCATGTGTTTTCATTCAGCTTATAGTGTTGTGTAACTCACCCTCCCTGTTAGCAATAACTTTGAAGCTATTAAAGGGTTAGTTGAATAAATGTTAATTAGTCATTACTGTAGATTTGTTAACCCAGCTGGTTTAAAGGAAGTAGGAGTAGCCCTTAGAGAAAGCTGAGTGACCTGATTAGGTTAAAGTTGCAGTGGCAAAGAATCTGGGTGGGACTAAGCCTAGGGATAAGGCTTGGTTTATTTGGAAGATTTCCTGTTATAGCATGGTGAGTCTTGCCCACATGCTCAGTCTTGCCATATTTGGGGTCAGGAAGGAATGTTCCTCCAGGGCAGATTGGCAGAGGCCTTGGGGGTTTTTTGCCTTGCTCTGTAGCATGGGGCACAGGTCACTTGCTGGAGGATTCTCTGCTCCTTGAAGTCTTTACACCATGATTTGAGGACTTCAATAGCTCAGACATAGGTTAGAGGTTTGTTACAGGAGTGGGTGGGTGAGATTCTGTGGCCTGCATTGTGCAGGAGGTAAAACTAGACTGTCATAATGGTCTCCTCTGACCTTAGAGTCTATGATTCTATGTCTGGAAGCTTGTACTGTAGCTAGCCAAGAACCCTGAGGAGGGGTGACTGTGAGTAGAATGCTGTGGAAGTGATTTGGAAGAACAGACTAGAAACCAGGAGCGTGTTTCTGAGGTGGTAGTGTTTTGTGTAAATAAAGTAAACTCCAGGTTCTTGGTTGGGATTTAAATGTGCATGGGTCCTTGTTCTGTGCCCTCTGCAAAGTTGCCTGTGAGGGAGAGCTGGACAGATTTCTTAAAGTACTTTCTCCACACATGTGAGAGGCTTCAGTCCATGTAAGCTTGTGTGGCCATTAGGCTGGAATAACATCTGACATTTCCTGCAGTATCCTTTGGAGACTTTAGTGAATTTAAATTCACTAATCTTTGGGGTCCATTGTATTAAATGAAAAGTTTGTTTTACTGTGGGCTGGGATTGTGTATGTAACCTCTCAGGGTGAAGAAGGAGACATGACAGATGTGAAACCTGTGGGTTCAAAGGATTCTGTTGAACAATGTGCCAGACAAGAGTAGACTCTTGTAACAAGAAGCATTAAGTGGTTTTCCTGGGGAATATCTATGGGGAGGTGAATGTAAATTCCTCACTTCTGGTTATGCAAATACCCAGCCTTTGGAAGCTGTGCCCAGAGGAGTGGGCCGTTGTCTGCCATTCACATGTTACATGAAGCCAAGATCAAATGCCCAAGCTGTATAAAGGAAAAGCTTTACTATTCATGGTGAGTCTGGCTCTGAATCTGAGGTGGTTATGAATCTAACTATAGGAAAGCAAAACCCACAACTGGGAAAGAATGACACCTATCAGAACCTGAGATGGGAGGCTGGGGAGGACCTCTGGTCAGCTTTTTAGCAAGCATGTAGGTTCTCTTATTGTTTGTAATATGTCTTTAACATTTTCACGTCAAGAATAAATGTGTTTGCTTATAAAGAGCTGTGTGGTAACGTGAAACTGCTGCCAATTACATAGTTTATAGCCTTTTGGGAGAAAGCAAAGCACAGCTTGGAAAACCCCCAGTCAGGAGGGATAGAGGCCCAAGGAAGGTGATGGCCAAAGAGTTGGTAGCCTAAAAGCGGGCACTCTGGAGGGATCACAGAGGTAGAATACAGATGCAGGTGATCTGAACTGTGACAACATCCACTGAATGGCAACTACCAATCCATGGCCTAGGGGAGGATTACTCTTTGTCTGCGATGTAGAGCCTGTGGGAAGGACTTCCCTCTTAATTAATATTTCTGTTCACTAATATTTTGATCTTTCTCTGCTTATCTTAAAGCACATTCCTCCAGTATGTGTCATCAGGCACCATGGCTCCTGAGCTGCTTCTCCTTTTTGAAATCTGACTTCCCTTTGAACGTATCTCAGGGTTTGTTGTGATGGCTCATCATACTGGCAGCTCTTTATTTCCCTGCCTTCCCCTTGTCCCCCCCTTCTTAATTTGTCTTCAGCAATATTGTCATTATGCCTCTTCCTTACCTTTACATTCTGTGTTGTCTCATTTTTTGTTCTCTATCCATTTTCTTGTAGAAATCAAAACATTAAGTGCTCTCCTATCAACATTCACTTGCTTAACACTCTCTCATTGCATACACTCTTCTTTTAGAAAGCATGGATATGTTTTGTCTAAGTGAATCCTGGCATAAAGAACCTTTTCTGATATCTCTTTCCTTTATGTAATTACAGTATTCCTCCAGGTTCGTTCGTTCTTTCTGTAGTCCCACACCACATGTTGTTGTGGCTGTGCAGTTGCTGTTCTTTACATTTCTATATTTAAATTCTCTTCTGACTGGTCTTTTGTTCCATTTGAACACTTAATTCCTTTTCTTCCTTCACCTAGTAATCTTACAAGCTCTATTTATCACTCACACAAATCTAGTTAACTTTTTTCCTTGCAGATTTGTCTCTAACTCTTTTTATAGTTGGATTTTCCACATCTGATGATGTTCATTCCACATCTTATAATGTTCAAAATCTGTGTAGCCAGATTTTAAAAGTTTAGACATACTCTTTAGTTGCATGTCTAATTTGTGCATGAAATTACTGTTGTGGAAAAAAAGCAGCTATGTTTGTGCATGCAAACAGCAAAGTCTGATTATTTTGTGCATAGATACGCAATTTGTTGTTGTTACACTTAGTTTTCACAGTTGTATCACTTTGGGCATATTTTGGCCCTAGTTTTCCCTGCGCTCAACTGAGATGTGACCATCTTTGTGCTCGTCTGGAAGCGCAAAGAAGCATTAAAACTGAATTAACCAGCCACTCGAGTATTTTTCCCCCCAATATAGGGAAAATTGTTGGGTGATGTAGAGACTTGTATTACCCTGTCTCTTTGTTCCAAGAGTGACCATCTTTAAGAGAAAGGGGTACAGGCAAGAAGTTCCTAATCTACATTCTTTGCTGGAATAACTCTTTGAGGTGCCATACCCCACTGGAACAATTTAGAGCAGCTGTGCGGATCAGAGTACTGCAAAGGTGGCTTAAGTGCACCATTCCCTTTCAAATTTCATGAACTTCTTGTTGTTCAAGGGTGGGATTTTCAAAAGAGTAAGTACCTTAAAAGCACAAATACCATTGACTTTCTGTGGAATTTGTACTCCTAAGTAATTTATGCACTTTTGAAAATTTCATCCAAGACCAGCAGTGCAGACAACTACATACCTAAATATTTTTTTAGGGGGGATCCCTTACTGTTAGATCTTCTGATCCTTTAAGTATCTCTCTTTTCTGGATTTCTTCCCCTCTATGTATCATTTTTCAATCTATTATGACTAAAGTCACAAGGTGCTTTTGTTACAAGTAGTCTTCTATGGTTTTTTGGTTTTTTTGTGTGTGGTGTTTTTTTTTAATTTAGCAGGCCAGCAAATCTTCAGCCTTGGGAAGATAGGTTATGCTGGGCTCTGTGTAGGAGAGATGTGCAAGCAGCAGGAGAGTTGGTTCTTTGCCTTGGTCTCTGATGGGAGTCTGTTCTTGGGACAGAGTTACTCCCTGGGAACTGGGCATTGGTGTTGGGTAGATTGCCTGGACTGCTGTTAATGACCCTCTCTGTTCCAGGATCAGAGTATAGGTGTAAATAAGATTAAGTTACACTTGGAACATACCAAGACTCTGAATCAGTGATTTCCGTTCCACTAAGATGTTGACCTACCAGGCTCCAATATCAGCAGGGGAGGGGGGGACTATCGATATAGTCATGGCACCATCCTCACCCTATCTATATAATTATCCTCCTCTTCCATATCAGTTGGCTTTATGGTTTAACTTTAATGCTCTGTCATTAACAACTGACTTTTTTCCATAGTGACATGTAATGGCTTAAATTGATATTAGTGCATATTAAAACTAAAGAGACACCTGTATTAAAGAACCACTGGGGCAAGAGGGAGGGGGGCAAGCAATGTCTTATGGTTGGTGGATTTTGAAAAGGTGGTTCAGAATTGTGGATGTCAAACTGATTTAAAAAAAAACACAAGATTTAAAAAGTTTTGATTAACTGCAGGTTTGATCGCACTGTTAAATAATACGATACCATTTATTTAAATATTTTATTTTCTACATTTTCAAATATATTCAATTACTACATAGAATACTAAAGTGTACAGTGCTCACTTTATTTTTATTACAAATATCTGCACTTTATTAAAGAATTTTTCAGTTCTCCTCAGACAAGTACTGTCATGTAATCTCCTTATGTAAGCGCATTACAGGGTGGGGAAGTAAAGGTAGGGTTCTGTAAATGTAAACAAACTTAGTGATTGGCTGAACAAGAAGTAGGACTGAGTGCACTTTGTTTTGTTTTTTGAGTGCAGCTATGTAACAAAAACAAATCTGTATTTGGACAGTTGTTTAGGGATGCCCTGAATTGCTCTCATATGGTAAATCTATTCTCTATAGTTTGTATGCCAAACAAGGACATTTTTAATAACCATGCCCCCATAGAATTTGGTGAACTTGCAGCATTTTAAAAACATACTGAATGGGATCAATTATGCTTGTTGTATACAAGGTGGTGGTGGGGGGGGGGGGATCTTTCCTGTACCCTGTAGCAATTGTCTGTCTGATACTTTTTAAGCATGAGACTTGATTTCTTGTAGATATGCAAGCTAAGATATAAGTAATGTTTAAGAATAGCTGGGTAACTTTAATAAGTCAGGCTGTGGTACTTGATAAAGAAATAAGGAGGAGGGTATTTTGGGGGGGGTTCTTAAAAATACTTACAAGAAACTCAAGACTGACAGTTTAGCTTTGAAATCTGAGGCAATATAAAAGAAAGGGGGTCTCTTTTTTTTTTTAAATACACTCATTTTAAACATGCTGCCTCCCATTTCTCTTCCAAGCACAATCCTAGTTTTGGTATTCTCTTAGGATCTGTATATCCTGCTGTGACTGACCATTTGTTGCCTATCTTTGGACTTTTCTAATCTCTTTCAATAAGTGAAGTGTCCAAAACTGGACCCAGGACTGTGAGAATGCCCTTACTGAGAACACATTTTCTATCCCTTTTTATTAATGAACCAAAGCACTGAAGTGAATCTTGAAATGAAGGACTTTGAGTGTGCAGTATGAACAGGAGTTTTCAGTGAGAGCCATTGTGACAGCAAAGCCAATTTTCTTTGAGTATTGTGTAAGTTTCAGTATATATTCTCATATATAGACTTTTTTAATCAATTTAAATTTTCAAGGTTGAAGGAATTTATGGGGGAGTTGGACAATGGGGGGACATCAGACAATTTTTAATGACCGATGTTGAGATTCAAAAATTTAAAGCTTCATAACAATTAAAACACAAATTGTCAACATCTTGTATCAAAATATACAACCGTAAATTGCCTTAAATCAAATAAATTCTAAAGCAGTATTTTTCGTTCTTTGCCTACCATACATTTTGATTATCAATGAAAATATTTTTTCAAAGGTTTGTATATGGATGGTGAAATCTTTTAACATTTACCAATAAGTCTAATTCTTCCAAGCCTACTCATATGAATGTAGTCTAGGATTTTCAATGGAGTGTAAGGGAGTTAGGCACCCAAATCCCATTGAATTTCCCCACAATTATCCAGTTTACATGTGCTCTGGAATTATGTGGTCCAACAACACATAGCATTTAATTCCATAGACTATTTCTCAAAATAGTATCTTCCACTTGCTATTTATTATTGACTTGAAAGGAAATGGACAGCACTAGTTAAAAATTCCCCAGCACCACACAGTATGAGATTCATTGTGGAGGTGGAGAATGCAAGCTAAAATATCTAATCCAACAAAGATCTGTTTTGAGAGCGATTGAGCATCTTCAATGCCTATTTTCTTCTTTGAAAATTGTGGGCTCTGTTTCTTGGCTTTTGCCTCCTACAGGGTCATTCTTCTCAGTCTGCCATGGGTCAAATGTGAGACAAAAATGTTAGATCCAAAATGAAGGGTGCAGGAAACTTAGAAGTAATGGGATTCATGCCTTTGATGTAAATTAATTCTGTTTGAGTGAGCAAGAGCCTTGGTTCCACCTCTACCAAAATACAGGAATATGTCTTCCTCCCATGCAATAAGGGAGAAGAGAGACTGAACTGTGTCCTGGAGCAGTGTCAGGTATGCACAGCCTCTTACTCAGGCTAGACTGCAAGAGTACAACATAGCAATAATAATTTGTATTACTGTATGTCTGGTGGCCACAGCACAGAAATTGATCTTCTTGGTATGCTCAGAAGCCATTTATTTTTGAAGACCAGGGTTCATTCTCTGCTTGTGGTGATGGATTTTAGGTGTCACCGGAAAATCTCTCAACCTTTGATAAAAGACCAAAAAACCCTTAAGGATTTACTTTTCCCTCTGTTCTTAGGGGTTTTGTTTTGTTTAAACATGGAACAATACAGGCATTTTGTCTTTTGTGAATAACATGTAAATTGTGTGGCTCACACAGCTTCTTTTCAGCTTGATCACTCTTTTTGTCTCTGGGCAAGTCACTTCTTCATTTAGGCTGAGGTTTTTCAAAGCTGCCTAAGGGATTTGGATGCTCAATTCCAATAAAGTTAACGGGCCTTGGGCCTCTAAATCCCTGAGGTGAGGCTGAGAATTTCAGCCTTAGTCTTTCTACCCTTCCACTTTTCCCATGTGGAAAATAGGGCTAATATCTACCTCACTGGAGACTTGTGACACTTATTGATTGTAGAACTAAATCCCTTCCTCCATATAAACCCTTAGAAACTGCATTTGGCACAAGGAACTGAGGGGCTGGGGGAGAAAAATCCTCATGTCAATCTTCTGTGTCCCCAAGCCCATCTGTGTAAAGAGCCCCACAGAGCTGAGCTCTGTTCCCCTCTCAGCAGTGGAACCATGCTGGGACCCTCCATGACAGCTGAGAAAAGAGTAGGATTTTCCTCTGAACATTGAGATCCTCAGAGAATACTATACCAAAGGCCAAATGTAGTATTCACTCTGATTATATATACATAATTAGGATGGGAAATGGCAAACTCTCTGTTTCTTGGAAATCTAATCCTGCAGTAGCAACTACATTGTTTTCCATGTGTACTGAATATTGCAAAGCAAATTTATGCATTTACTCAGTATAGTATCAGTGGAGCCATTTTAAATCCCTCTAAACATGATTCATTGGCTGGCTGAATAGTGTCTAAAACCCCTTGTACCTAGGTAATATAGCTCTGAAAATACTCTAATCTGGATAAATTTAACTGCCCAAAAATGCTGGACAGGGAAGTATCGCACACTCATAGACTTTAAGGTCAGAAGGGACCACTGTGATCATCTAGTCTGACAGCCTGCACACTGCAGGCCATAGAACCTCACCCACACACTCCTGAAATAAACCCCCTAACCTCTGGCTGAATAATGAAATCCTCAAATCATGGTTTAAAGTTCACCATTTACACTAATTTAAACCATCGCACCAGTCTAAGTGTATATTTAAACTTTAATTGTGCAGTGTGATTGCAGCTCAAGCTGACACACCTGAGCATGACTGCAGTCCAGGCAGACCCTAAAACTGACTCTTGAATCAATTTCGCTAAACTAGTGAAGACCCCTGTGTGGACACAGCTTATATTAGGCCCTTGGTTCACAATAGTCTGAATTTGATGACCTCCTGGACATGCTGCTAAAGTCATCTGCCACCAGAATTTTGGAGAAGGCTGTGGGTTTACTTCTGACACTATCAAGAAGCGCAAGGGAGTTTTTTGTAAGTGGCTGGCTAAATTCCTGTTGAATGAATTATTTAATGTGCTGAAACTTAATTGTATTGTTAAAGGTGAGTTAAGGTTGCTAGAACCTTAGATGAATGTCTTCAGTCATTTAAATCAAAATAAACTATTGGTTTAGCTTTACTTGGAAACTAACTGAATTAAGCTAAATTGATATGATGCAATTATAAACAGTGTGTGCACACAGGAGTTTGAACTAAATTGGTTTTAACAGTTCTCCAGTTTAACTAAAACTGGTGCAATCTGTGTATAAACTCTCTCATGTATCCAGTAACCTAACTAAGGAGTGGTGTATTGATGATCCATCACATCAGAACTTGTGCCTTTCCCTGAGCAACCCAATGGCTCTCCATAATTGTGGCCAGGCTAGTGCTTGGGAGGGAGGCAAGATGGCCCCATCTTTCTCTTCCCCATCCCTCCTTGTTTCTTGGTACAATGCATCCTAAGGAGACCCAAAGGAATCAGTCCTGGTGCTGAGTGTGGTTGACATGTGGGCCATCCAAATTCAGTGAAGCATTTTTGAGTACTGGCTCATCAGCATGCAAGCAAAAACCGGTCACAATCTGGCTTTGTAAATTAACACAACTGGAAACACTATGAAGGGTGAAATTCTTCTTTGATATCCACTCAGGTAATTATTACCTACTGATGCAGAATTTCTGCTGACATCCATAGGAGTTCCATGCAACTCTGTAGGACAGTACCTATGCCATGGTCTCCCCCTATGGATGGGAAATAAACTTTCCCCTGAGGTTATCAGTTTGCAAACTTCAAGTAGTTTGTACATGTTCTACCCCAATGTCTGGAACATGCTTACACCCTGAACATTCACTTCTTTATATGGTACAGCACCTTTTACTGATGTGATATATATCCAATTTAGTAACTTATTGCATGATGGAATAGTATTCCTGTCTTCAATTTACTATGACTGTGTATTTTTCATATTCGCTTCAATTAAACCAGGTTGATATTAGCTCTATTTTAAGTTTCAGTGAAATATGTTAAATCATAGACTTTACGGTCAGAAGGGACCATTATGATCATCTAGTCTGACCTTTTGCACAATGTAGGCCACAGAATCTCACCCACCCATTCCTGTAATAAACCTCTAACCTATGCCTGAGCAATTGAAGTCCTCAAATCGTGGTTTAAAGACTTCAAGGTGCAGAGAATCCTCCAGCAAGTGACCTGTGCCCCACACTGCAGAGGAAGGCTGTCGAGATTCCTTCCCCAGTCTGAACTCTAAGGTACAGATGTGGGGACCTGCATGAAAACCTCCTAAGCTTACTTTTACCAGCTTAGGTTAAAACTTCCCCAAGGTACAAACTATTTTACCCTTTGCCCTTGGACTTCCACTGCCACCACCAAACATCTGACTGGGTTTATTTTATTAGGAAAGAGCCCGTTTGGAAATGTCTGTCTTCCCAACCCTTGCCCCCCACTTCCTGGGGAAGGTTTGGTAAAAATCCTCACCAATTTGCATAGGTGACCACAGACCCAAACCCTTGGATCTTAAGAACAATGAAGAAAGCATTCCGTTCTTACAAGAAGAATTTTAATAGAAACAATAAAAGAATCACCTCTGTAAAATCAGGATGGTAAATACATTTACAGGGTAATTAGATTCAAAACATAGAGAATCCCTCTAGGCAAAACCTTAAGTTACAAAAAAGACACACAGACAGAAATAGTCATTCTATTCAGCACAATTCTTTTCTCAGCCATTCAAAGAAATCATAATCTAATGCATATCTAGCTAGATTACTTACTAAGTTCTAAGACTCCATTCCTGTTCTGTCCCCGGCAAAAGCATCACACCGACAGAGAACCCTTTGTTTCTCCCTCCCTCCAGCTTTTGAAAGTACCTAGTCTCCTCACTGGTCATTTTGGTCAGGTGCCAGCGAGGTTATCCTAGCTTCTTAACCCTTTACAGGTGAAAGGGTTTTTCCTCTGGCCAGGAGGGATTTAAAGGTGTTTACCCTTCCCTTTATTTATGACACAGGCAAAAACCCCCCAGGGCCTCTGCCAATCAGCCCTGGAGAAAAAGTCCCTCCTGACCCCAAATATGGTGATCAGTTAAACCCTGAGCATGTGGGCAAAACTCACCAGCCACACACCCAGGAAAGAATTCTCTGTAGTAACTCAGATCCCACCGCATCCAACATCTCATCAGGCATATCTACCACTAATAGCGTGCCATAAATATAAAGGGAAGGGTAAACCCCTTTAAATCCCTCCTGGGCAGAGGAAAAATCCTCACCTGTAAAGGGTTAAGAAGCTAAAGGTAACCTCGCTGGCACCTGACCAAAATGACCAATGAGGAGACTAGGTACTTTCAAAAGCTGGAGGGAGGGAGAAACAAAGGGTTCTCTCTGTCGGTGTGATGCTTTTGCCGGGGACAGAGCAGGAATGGAGTCTTAGAACTTAGTAAGTAATCTAGCTAGATATGCATTAGATTATGATTTCTTTGAATGGCTGAGAAAAGAATTGTGCTGAATAGAATAACTATTCCTGTCTGTGTGTCTTTTTTTTGTAACTTAAGGTTTTGCCTAGAGGGATTCTCTATGTTTTGAATCTAATTACCCTGTAAGGTATCTACCATCCTGATTTTACAGAGGTGATTTCTTTACTTCTATTTCTATTAAGTCTTCTTGTAAGAAAACTGAATGCTTTTTCATTGTTCTCGGATCCAAGGGTTTGGGTCTGTGGTCACCTATGCAAATTGGTGAGGATTTTTACCAAACCTTTCCCAGGAAGTGGGGTGCAAGGGTTGGGAGGATTTTTGGGGGGAAAGACATGTCCAAACTGCATTTCCCAGTAAACCCAGTTAGAGTTTGGTGGCAGTGGATATTCCAAGGACAAAGGATAAAATTAATTTGTACCTTGGGGAAGTTTTTAACCTAAGCTGGTAAAAGTAAGCTTAGGAGGTTTTCATGCAGGTCCCCACATCTGTACCCTAGAGTTCAGAGGTGGGGGAGGAACCTTGACATAGCTGAAGATCAATTAATTGCCAAAATTAGACTATTCCATCATATCCCTTCCATAAACTTATCAAGCTTAGTCTTGAAGACAGATATGTCTTTTGCCACCACTGCTTCCCTTGGAAGGCTGTTCCAGAACTTCACTCCCCTAATGGTTAGAAACCTTCATCTAATTTCAAGTCTAAACTTCCTGATGGCCAGTTTATATCCATTTGTTCTTGTGTCCACATTGGTACTGAGCTCAAAATTCTTCTCCCTCTGTGGTATTTATCCCTCTGATTATATTTATAGCAAGCAATCATATCTCCCCTTAGCCGCCTTTTGGTTAGACTAAACAAGCCAAGCTCTTTGAGTCTCTTTTCATAAGACAGGTTTTCAATTCCTCGGATCATCCTAGTAGCCCTTCTCTGTACCTGTTCCAGTTTGAATTCATCCTTCTTAAACATGGGAGACCAGAACTGCACACAATATTCCAGATGAGGTCTCACTAGTGCCTTGTATAACGGTACTAACACATCCTTATCTCTACTGGAAATACCTCGCCTGATGCATCTCAAGACAGCATTAGCTTTTTTCACGGCCATATCACATTGGCAGCTCATAGTCATCCTGTGATCAACCAATACTCGGAGGTCCTTCTCCTCCTCTGTTAATTCCAAATGATGCATCCCCAGTTTATAACAGATTCTTGTTGTTTAATTCCTAAATGCATGACCTTGCACTTTTCACTATTAAACTTTATCCTATTCCTATTACTCCAGTTTACAAGGTCATCCAGATCTTCCTGTATGATATCCCAGTCCTTTTCTGTATTGTCAATACTTCCCAGCTTTGTCATCCGCAAACTTTATTAGCACATTCCCACTTTTTGTGCCAACGTCCATAATAAGATTGGTCCCAAAACCAATCCCTGAGGAACTCCACTAGTAACCTCCTTCCAGCCTGACAGGTCAACTTTCAGTGTGACCCATTGTAGTCTCCCCTTTAACCAGTTCCTTATTCACCTTTCAATTTTCATATTGATCCCCATCTTTTCCAATTTAGCTAATTCCCCATGTGGAACCATATCAAATGCCTTACTGAAATCAAGGTAAATTAGATCCACTGTTTCCCTTGTCTAAAAAATCTCTTACTTTTTTTCAAAGAAAGAGATCAGATTAGTTTGGCATGATCTACCTTTTGTAAAACCATGTTGTATTTTGTCCCAATTACCATTGACCTCAATGTCCTTAGCTACTTTCTCCTTCAAATTTTTTTTCCAAGACCTTGCATACTACAGATGTCAAACTAAAAGGCCTGTAGTTACCTGGATCACGTTTTTTCCTTTCTTAAAAATAGGAACTATATTAGCAATTCTCCAGTCAAACGGTACAACCCCTGAGTTTACAGATTCATTAATTTTTTTTAATGAATGGGCTTGCAATTTCATTTGCCAGCTCCTTTAATATTCTTGGATGAAGATTCTGGGCCCCTGATTTTAGTCCCATTAAGCTGTTTGAGTTTGGCTTCTACCTCAGATGTGGTAATATCTACCTCCATATCCTCATTCTCATTTGTCATGCTACCATTATCCCTAAGATCCTACTTTGCCTCAGTCTTTAATGAGGCTAATGATTTGTTTAGATATTGGGCCATGCCAAGATTATCCTTAACCTCCACTCCATCCTCTGTTTAGCAGTCCCTCTTTCTCTTCTTCTTTCTCTTTCTCTTCTTTCTTTCAGCTATAGAACCTTTCACTATTGGTCTTAATTCCCTTTGCAAGGTCCAACTCTACATGGCTTTTGGCCTTTCTCACTTTATCCCTACATGTTCTGACCTCAAAGTAGCTTTCCTCACTAATCCTTCCCATCTTCCACTCCTTGTAGGTTTTCTGCTTTTTCTTAATCACCTCTCAGGTTCTTCCTCATCCAGCTTGGTCTACAACTCCTGCCTATGAATTTTTTCCCCTTTCTTGGGATGCAGGCTTCTAATGGTTTCTGCAACTTTGACTTGAAGTAATTCCAGGCCACCTTCTGCCTTTAGAGCCACAAGTTCTTCAGTTCAATCCACTTCCCTAACTAATTAGCTCTTTCAAAATCAAAAACGCTAGTCACAGATCTATTTTTTGTTTTATCCTTCCATTTTGTTTGAATTGAATTCGCTCATGATCACTCGAACCAAGGTTGTCCCCTGCAACCATTTCTTCTATGAGGTCCTAACTACTCACCAAATCTAAAATGGCATCCCCTTTTGTTGGTTCAGCAACTACTTGGTGAAGGAATCCATCAGCTATCGCACCTAGGAAAATCTGAGCTCTATTATTACTAGCACTCTTCCTCCAGTCTATATCTGGGAAGTTAGTCTCCCATGATCACACAATTCCCATTAGTATTTACTTCATTAAAAGCATTAAAGAGGTCTCTGTCCATATCCAGATCAGATCCCAGTGGTCTATAGCACACACCAAGCACTATCCCAGGGGACGCTTTAGTAGCTTTCTTCCCCAATGTGATTATTTTTTTTTTTTTTTTTTTGCCCAGACAGACTGTCTTAACCATTCCATCACTTCTTATTTCTTTAGTCTACTTCATCACTTATGTACAATGCTACTCCACCACCTCTGCCTTTATTTCTGTCTTTCCTAAACAGCACTGTAGTGGAGTCACCCACTACAGCCCTGACAAGGTTAAAATAGCCCGGGAGGGCTGCCCTGGGGGAGACAAAGGCTAGGCTGATGGGGAAGGTGGCCACAGCTGGCCTTATAAAGGCTGTGATCCAGGAGCTCAAGCAGTCTCTGTCTAGCTGTGGAGAGAGATGAGCCTGGCTGCTTGGGAGCTCACCAGGGTACCTAGAGTGAAGCAGGGCTAGGGAAAGGCCAGAGGAGCTGCAGAGCTCCAGGCTGGAAAACCCCCAGCCTGCAGGCCTTCCTGAAGGCCTAAAGCAGGTACTGGGGTTGCAGAGGGTCGTCCCAATGTTTGGCAAAGGCAGCCAGTCCAAACATTCCTTGCCGATGAGCGGTAGACTGCAGTCTGCCCCAGTGTGCGGGGGCTAGATGAGGACTGGCAGCAGCCGCTGAGGTAAGGTGGGGATTCCCCAGGGTGGGGAGACCCAGAGACTGCAGGGGGACTGCAGAGTGCAGAACCCCAAGGGAAGGGGCACCAGGGTTCAGGGGGGGCCTGAGGCAAGTGGGACATTGGCCTGCAGAGGGTGCTCCAGAGCCTGGAGAGCTAATTCCCAGGACTACCAGTGGGAGGCGCCACACCAGTGAGTCTCAGCCTTGCTACAAGCACATACCCTTCAATACCTGTAGTCCAGGCATGACTACTATTCCACCATGTTTCTGTTATCTGGTTTCACTTCCTGCACCAGTAGCTCTAGTTCCTCCATTTTGTTACCTAGGCTCCTCACATTTAGTGTACAAACATCTTAATTGTTGCTGTTTTGGCCTCGCTCACATTCTTTACCCGATTAGGCACAGACATTCTACAGCCAGTATTCGCTATTAGACTGGTATGTACACTACCCTTCTTCCTTATGTCCATTCTCCTACCCACGGCCATATCCTTTCTTACTTCGTTTTCTTCACTCTCAATGTTAAAATCTGGCGCAGAGATTACCTGGACATCTTCCCCCAGATTCCTAGTTTAAAGCTCTCTTGATCAGTTGTTCCATCCTAGAAATCTATTTCCCACCTTACTCAGGTGAAGTCCATCCCAAGAGAACAGTCCTCTGCCCATGAATGCTTCCCAGTGGCCATACATCCCAAAGCCCTCCTTGTAGCACCAGTGCCTGAGCCACCTGTTGAGCATCATAATCTTGTCACCTTTGTTGCCCTTCTCTAGGAACAGGCAGAATCCCACTGAAGATCACCTGAGCCTCTGTTTCTTTAAGCATCTTCCCCAGCCTGGCACAATCTCCCTTGATAAGTTCCAGCGAGAATCTAGCCATATCATTTGTTCCCACATGAAGGACAATCAGTGAATTCTTTCCCGCTCCCATTAGGATCCTCTTCAGCCTCAGGTCCACATCCCATATCTTAGCACCCGACAGACAGCACACCCTTCTGTTCTCTGGATCAGCTCTTGTTACAGGCCTGTCTATCCTTCTCAGTAAGGAGTCCCCAATCACGTAGACCCGCCTTTTCCTGGCGATGGTGCAATTCTCCAATCTATCCCCTGTTTCCTGTGGCTGCAAGTCCTCTCAATTTCCATTGTCCCTTGCAATCCTCTGAAACCCATCCTGTATCCTCCTGGGACTCATATTTGGTGTTATCTCCATTGACTCTTGCCTTCTTCCTATAGGACTAGCTGCTCTGCTCTTCTTCCTTACCCTCTCCCCTCCAGTGACCACCTGCTGTGCCCCTCCTTCTTTTTCCAGTTCCGCAAACCTGTTCCTGAGCTCTGTTTCTCCTTCACTAGCCTGTCTTTTCCTCTGCCTGGTTCTCTTAGTCACATGTTTCCACTGTCCACTTTCCTCACCCAGCAGTATCCCCCTCAGAGTTCTTCGGTCCTGCTTCCATCTAAGTCTGAGCTTTTCTCTTCAGCCTCCTCATGTCTTTGCTCCATCTGCTTGAACGCCCTTCTAAACTCGACCAGACTTTCCACCTGCATCTCCAATCCTCTGATCTTCTATCAGGCGGCACTTCATGCAGACTAAACTCTTTTCAGGTACCCCCTCCAGGATCATGCAGCAGCTTCTACATCCAGTCATCTTTGTGTCTTCCACTGCTCCCTCTGTATCTGTCATAGCCTTCCCACCTAAGTCCTGCTGGTTTGGGTTTAGTTTCCCAAACTAACACCCCCCGCCAGCAAAACAAACCCCCAACAAGCACCAAAACACTGCCCAAACACCCCACACTCCCTTCACTAGCCTGTCTGTTCCTCTGCCTGCCTCTTAGTCTTCCCCCTCCCCTTGCAAACTCCCCTGTTTACAGCTCTGTTTACTGGCTCCTGTGCCGCTTACCTGTGGGAGGTAACTTTTTTGTGTTTACCTCTTCTGATTTGTCTGGTCATGTATGAAGTATTGATGTGCCAAAACTGCAAACTTCAACTCAAGCTCTGAACCTTATCAAAGTTTCACGGGGGGGGCGGTGTTCATATCCGGAATTTTTATTTGGCCCATAGAGATGGGACCAGCTGTGAAATTAGATCTGAATTTTGAAGTTTAGGGTTCTTTAGATGGAGGATTTTAACTTGGGTACAGCTCTTGATCTGGAGTATTTCTTTACTGGAGAAAAGCATTTCAAAATGTGTCTAGTTCAAAGGAGGTTTGTTCAGTACAGTACTGAACAGAAGTGAAAGAAATGAAGAGGTAGGTCCATTAAGACACAGGCTTGAGTTTGGGACACTACATGGCTTCATAGCTTTTAAGACCAGAAGGACCATTTTGGTTATCCAGTCTGATCTCCTGTATAACATAGGCCAAGGAACCTCAGCCAATAGCTTCTGCATAAAGCCCATACCTGCTGTTTGAACTATAGCATATCTTATATTTAAAAAACCCACCAAAGCTAAACTAGTACATTTAAAAAAAAGTCATGATCTAAAGACTTCAAGTGATGGAGAATCTACCACATCCTGGGGTAAGTTCATCCAATGATGATGACTCTGTTAAATCTTTTGCCTTATTTCTAGTCTGAATTTGTCTAACTTTGGCTTCTAACCCTTGGAGCTTTTGTCTGCTAGATTAGAGACATCCACTATTAGAAATCTCTTCCTTCACAATACCCCAAGTAGAGATTTATAAGACATTGCATCCCAGAACTCCCCAGGGCCCAGAAAATGTGTCCACTGCACTTTGCCTTAGGACTATTCTATGTGCACTCCATCTTCTGCCTCCTGAGACCTCCAACACTTGGAGTGATAACAGAGTAGTTCCTGTGCTCTAAGTCAAATTTTGCCCTACCACCCTGTGGACCACATATGAGCCAGTCACAATCTGGCCCACAGTAGATTGTCTTTGTACGTAATTTCGTATTTCTGGGTTGAATCGGAGTGCATGGAAGCTATTTTTGCATCTTATTTGAAATGAATGAAGCGGACAGCAACAGTTTCTATGCCTGAAAGATGCTGTTTCTAACCTTAATCACTGGGGATATCTTTCCTCTTTAAAATTAAAACATGTGATTAAAATGCAAATCAATGCCATAAAGATATAATAATGTACAAGTTAGTTTGAACTGGGCTGCTTAAATGGTGGGGTGGAGGTGTATATAATCTATAAATAGCAAGTAGTGCATTCCAATTACAGAAGAATGTCAATTCCACTCCTACTGCAGTAGTTTACAACTCAGTGTGGAAATATATAGTTCATCTTCTGGTGTTTCTGTATGTGTGTAAATGGCTATTCTGGGAGCAGATGACTTGGGATGAAAGAAAAAGGGAGTCCTAAAAGTTTTATAAAAAGCAGCAACTCGGACAAAACAAAATTTCTAATGGAAAGGGGGTAAATAAAATGCCACCATTAAAAATGTCTACTCCTTAGTTGGGTTTCACCAGGAAAGAAGTGTCTTCAAGGATGTATGCAAAATAGGTAGTCATACATAACAGCCAACATTTTTAAACTTGGATATCTACAGCTAGGTACTTAGGATGGGATCCGTGAAGGTACGTAGCAATGACTATGCTGAGTGACAGTGCCTAACTTTTGGGTTGCTAAAAAATTACAGGAACAACACTACAATCCATAAAGCTAGGTACTCGGGCTCCCTGAATAATGGGATAGATGGGACCCTCTGTATGTGATCCACAAAAGCCAGCATCCTATGCAGCTCCCTGCCAAAGGTAGCCAATGGGAGATGCTGACGAGGGGTGTGTGCCAAGTCCTGCCCCTCTCTTGGAGACTGACACCTATGTCAGCATAGTGATCCATGAAAGGGAATCCACTGCCTGGAATCAGGTGACTTAGGCACCTAAGCTGCTTTTTGAGGGAATGAGTTAGGTGCATGCCTCACTGCACACAAACCAGCAAGAGAAGGAGGTGGAGGTGGAATTCTCCCTGCCCCCGCCCCCCATTATAATTAAACAAGAAGTTAGGGCTTTATTTTATTTGTATAAAACAATGCCAGTTTTTATTTTTAAACTTGTAATGCCAAAAAAAACCAGGAAAAATTTGCTTTAATCAGTTGTACTTTACGCCAATTAACATGCTGTACTTGACATTGACTGGAATGCTAAATGTGACATTTATCTGAAATTCATGCATACTGAAGATGTTCCACTGCTCTATATTGCATGGAATTTATATTTTCTGTGGTAACATAAACATGGAGAAAATCCAAGGAAACCTGCAGTGTAAACTGCAGTGATATACAGCACGTGGAGTAGACAAAGGCAGGATTGGGGCGGGGGGGGGGGGGAGGAGTAGGTAGGGAAAAGAGAATCTGATTCTCATGGTTATAGCAGTCCCAAATGGAATAAGGAGTCAGACAGAACAAGAAGTATAGCACCGAACACACATCTGCTTTTTGCTGGGTGTCTGCCTGCTATGGTATTCTAGGATGCCTTTTTGGGGGGATTGAGGTCAAGGACTCAGAATTGGAAGAAAGAGAGAAGTTAATTGTGTGGGTGAGGGACTGGCAATAGAATCTGCCCTCAAAGGCAGTGCTGGAGTATAAGGAGGAGCCTGTATGTGAGATCTCAAGTTTGGAAGGGGGCATTTTGATGGCTATGTGCCTCACTTACCCTTAATACATTTTCCAGAAGTGATGTTTTACTATCACCATCTTTTCTAAAATAGGTTCTCATGCTGCCAGGGATTTCATAATGTTCTGAGACCATACTGTAAAGTCAAACACAGTATCTCCTTGATCTCTTAGGTCTTTTCTGAAAGTGGAAAGACTCCCATTGACTTCAGTGGGCTTTGGATCAGATCCCTAGAATTTCCACTTATGATAGTTCCAAATACAGATTCATGGGGCGCAAGTAGTCCATAATAACACATTCAATTTAATTTACCCTTTTTCTGTTCACAAATTATCTGCAAGCAGATTACAATTTTCTTGTATTTATTTGCCCACAACTATTTGCTGAATAATTCTTGAACTGTAGCTTGTTCTTTGAGTATTTGAAAAAAGTGTAGTGTGACTAGTTTTGATTGGATATCAGTATCTTGGCATCGTTTCTATTCTTGATTGCATGAGCATAACTCATATAATCAGCAGTTTCAAGCTAGTACGTGGTATTACAGATTTTAAACATTTTGCTTTCCATTAATATTATTTAACTGCTTAAAACTTGTTTCCATGCCAGTAGACTCATTCATTAAAATATGTGCAGAAACTGAATACAGTCCAATTCAATCTGTCTTTCCCTGATGAGTGAATATGGGGGTTGAGGGGAAGATAGGTATACATCCAGCTCTGAACTTGGGTGCACAGAGAAGAGACAATAGACCCATCAGGAATGCTGTTAGTTGAAATGGTAATGTAATCATATCTGATATCTAGAATCTAAGACACTGAAATACAAAAATCGCTTTTGAATGTTGGTGGGCAAGGCTCATCTACAGACTACTATGTTCTCAGTTCTCAGTTCTCAAGGTAACTTATAGAAATCGTTAATTCTTTGATACCCTTCTCTGCTCAGTCTTTGGAGTTGCACTGATCAGAGAGTAAATCTCTCTGACGGTTTGATCTGTGCTGCCTCCAATATAGGCCAATGCCTAAATGCCACAACTGTCCCTTTGTCCCTTTGTCACTTTCAGGTTTCCCTGCCATTTCTGGTGCCAGCTGAAAAGCAGGAGAAATGGCAAGAAACTACAGGAAGTGTCATGAAGAAACTTATTTTAATTTGGGGCCCATTTTACAGATTCAAGAAGTTCACCTAATGTCAGATAAAGTTTGAATAAGCATCTCAAGTTAAGACTTGGACAAAGTCTTCAAATGTGATTAGTGAATTTGGGTGCCTCAGTTTCTGGATTTTTGTCAACTTGACACCTTTTAAAGAGACTGTTTTCAGAGAGAAGTTGTCCAGCACTTTCTGAAAAATAGGTCCCTCTAAAGTAACTTAAGATTGGAACCCAAAAATCACAAGTCACATTTGAAATTTTTAGATCTGCACCTAAAGCCTGCACTGGGAGGGGTGGTAGAGACTGTTGTAATGAAAGATCCTGGAAGGAATTCTTGGTAACTCTGAAAACTCCTTCTGAAGACTCTCAAACTCCCTGGTGAATTTGTACTTCTCTGGGATAGTGCTCAGCAAACTGATGTGGAAGGGGTGGAAACATGGTCTTGCCATCATGCTACACTCTTACCCCTTTTGGGAAGACTAATGCCACTATCTCCTTACTAGCCATATTATGCCCAGCCCCTGTATATGACCACAAGGGAGAGGGAAATTTCCTTAGACCCTCTTCCCACCTTCCTCACCACCAAGTTGCATATCACCAAAATCTTGCCCTGAGTCTTCACACATTGTGATGTTTGCTCATGCCTAGTTTCATCATACCAGAAGTAGCCACCCTACAACTCAGAGCGCTACAGCTGAACCTCTCAAACCCTGGGAGCGTTTAAAATTTACGGGAACACATTTTCCCATCTGTTAAATTCCATAGTGAGAACAAATTAACTACATTAAGATGAATTATCCAATTCTTTACCAAACAAATCTGAAATGTGATTGATTTTTGTATGTATTGGTTTATTGAACAATGTAAATAGCATAAAGTACACAATTTAAAGTTTATGATAGAAAAACCACCAGAGTCTAAAAATGAAATATCAGACTGTGGTGCACATTGGTGCAGTGAAAACCTTAAAACATACAGTATTTGCCTCACTTCTGGAGGAATGGAGCACCATTGACTTCAATGAGAGTTCTGGGTGTTCACCACCTCTGATCATCAGGCTGTGTTATCAAGAAACTTCAAACTGAATAGTTAAATAAGCCCCTGAAATTTCCTGTCACTTTCAATAACTAGCTCTGCATTTTCTATTACATGCAGTGAGTTTTAAACACCTGTTTAGTTTAATTGTGGTATGTGGAAAACAGTATTGAAATTGTAGAGCTCTCACTTTAAATGGTCAGGAGTTTCCTGGTCCTGCTTTCAGGCTAAGTGGCTCTGTAGGGAAGTGTGCAGACAGCCTAAAATAAGGTGGGGTGAGTTATTCTTCACTGTTTTAGGCAGCAGCTTGCTTTGTCACTCTTTTGGATTCTTGTGTGCTACCATTCTGAATTCTAAGAATAGGAGTAGTGTTATGCTGCAAAATTCCATTAACTGTATTTGTTTATGCCACGAACATAATATTAAGCATGTGCTTAAATCTCACTGAAGTTAACCCTATAATACTAGTTTACAGCTGTTTAGAATTTCCAGAATGGTGCATAGCCAGTGAAGAGTACATGAGAATCCTATCTTACAACTCTAAACTTAGCTGGATAGAACATTGCACATTTTGCTTAAGATGTCTTTGAAGAATAGGGCCATATCCTTAGCTGACGTAAATCAAGGAACCGATTTGTGGATCCCCAATTCAAGGCCACTCAGCCCCAGCAAGAATTAGGGCTGTGCAGAGGCACTAATTAGTTTCTATACCATTTTCTTTCCCTCAGTAGTGGATGGTCTTTCTAGAAGATCTGCTGTAGCTCAAAAAATTTATGGTACAGACTTGATCCAAAAATTCCTGGGTGAGGTTCTCCAGTCTGTGTCTTACAGGACAGTCAGACTAGATTATTATAATGGTCCCTTCCAGCCTTAAAATCTATTAAACTCCAGGCCTCAGTCCTGTTTAGAAGATGTTTCCTCAGGTGTGTTTTTTTTTTTTCTGCCAGTCACAAAAACAAATCAACGGAAAACACTGGGCAATAACTCCCCAGAGGTTTTAGCAGCCCAGGAGGGGAAAAACTTTTTTTTATTATTTGCTCCCCTTTACACCACCTTCTCCTTACCTGTACAGCCCCTCAGAGCAGCCATGAGATCAGCTGGAATATGTTAACCCTTTATAAGTTGTAATAAGGTAAAGCTGTTGCAAAGCATTTTGATATCGGCACAGCTGCGTACTATGACAGGACAAGGGTCCATTGAAGTTTTTCTGACCAGCTGTACTGTCACACCCTCTTCCCTTCCCATGCATAACTCCTTTGCCTTCCTCTATTTCCTTCAGTGTTTCAATTATAGAGATAATATAAGCTCTGGATTCTGGGTGGTACCACTCTCTGTATAATTATTATCCTTTTATACAATTTATAAGAACCTTAGCAGGTCACCATGTAACCAAAAGTGACATTTTCAGTTGTGATACATTATCATTAGCTGAGCCCAACTATAAGCGGTGTAATGGTCCATATTGTACAATTAAGAATGCCAGTTTATTTTGTAAAAGTCAGCATAAATCAATCAGAGCCAACTCAGATGAGTTTTAAATTCAAGTTGCCAGCTGGTCTCTCAAGGTGTCAATGGACTAATCCATACATTGAAAGTCAGGGCCTGATTTTTCCACTCGCTAACACCAGCTTTATACCAGTGTAACTGCATTGGCAATGGGAATTAGGGATCCAAATCGCTAAGGTGGTTTTGAAAATCTTAGCCTTAAGCTTCTAGCCCCATCTATTGAAGTCATTGATAGTTGAGATTAAATCTTCATCATGCTTTCTCAAAGAGCATTGAAATGCATTGTGGTGTTCCTCTGGTGTTATCTGGACCGGTGATCTGCTAGGTTACTCCAATCCTCGACTCTGGGAGCCAGCCTTACCCTGCTCTGCTGTGAGAACCCCTACTCCTGGGCTGTTCATGCACAGCCTCTGGCATATAAGCTGCTCCCAGCTACTTGCAACCGAATGACACTAGCCAATATCTCCGGTCCCAGACACAACCCTAGGAACCTCCATCTTGGTGTCCAGTTATGTCCGCTGGACGCTGCAAGCTTATGAGTTCATCAATTTAACAAAATTGATATGTACCAGGCTTGTTATCCTAAGGGGAGTCTCTGACACGCTTCAACCAAATGCACTACTTCAGGTAGAACAAACAAATTTATTAACTATGAAAGATTTTTTTAAGTGATAAGTCAAATTTGGTCAAATGAAGAAATAAAAGCAAAACACAGTCTAAGCTGATCTTAACACTGCCAGTGCCCTTACAAACTTAGATGCGTCTTACCACAGGCTGGCTGGTTGCCCTTCAGCCAGGCTCTCCCCTTTGATTAGCACTTCAGTGGCTTGGTGATCTCTGTAGATGGAGATGGAAGAGAGCGAGAGCATGGCAAAGTCTCTGATGGATTGGATCACAGAAACCCCCTTTGGGACTGCCACCTGATGTGCCGAGACTATCTCTAAACCCATTTTCCCTGGCAGCTTGGGACTTCAGTGCCCTGCCTGGTTTGAGCCAGACACGCTAGCCTGAAATAAACACAGACCCAGGTCTGAACCACATCCCTCCAAAAGCTGCGGGCTTAACTGAAAACAGCTTAAGAAGTGCTCCTGTCTCCAGCACTGATACCAACTCCCAATGGGGTCCAAACCCCAAATCCCTTTTACCGTGTATAAAGCTTATACAGGATAAACTCATAAATTGTTTGCCCTCTATATAACACTGATAACGAGATATGCACAGCTGTTTGTTTGCCCCCTCCCCCACCCTGGTATTAATACAGGAATCTCCAACTCCAAATCACCAGGAGGGCCACATGAGGACTAGTACATTGGCCTGAGGGCAGCATCACTGACACCCCTTCCCCAAATCCCTGCCTCTTCTCCCCCTCCTCTCTTAAGCACACAGCTCCCCGCTCCTCCCCCCTCCCTCCTGGAAAGCCCCAAGGTAGGCAGAGGAGCAGGGAGCTGCATGCTCAGAGGAGGGGGGAGCTTTATGAGCTTTAGAGAGAGGGTTTTTCCTCTATCCTATGGGCAAAAAGAGCTTAATGAGTCTGACTACAATAAGAGAAAAAGTATATCTGTTTTTAATGACTCCCCTCCCCGCTCCTCCAGGAAGCACCTGGAGATAGGCAGAGGAGCGGGGATGCGGCATGCTGGGCGGGGGATGGGTGAGAGGAGTTTGGCGGCCACAGGAAATAACTCTGGGCATGGGGAGCTTGGTAGGCTGCAGCAAATAACTCCACTGGCCACGTGGGGGCCGCATGTTTGAGACCCCTATATTAATACATATTCGGAGTTAATTAATAAGTAAGAAGTGATTTTATTAAATGCAAAAAGTAGGATTTAAGTGGTTCAAAGTAATAACAAACAGAACAAAGTGATTACCAAGCAAAATAAAACAAAACATGCAAGTCTAAGCCTAGTACAGTAAGAAAACTGAATACAGATAAAAATCTCACCCTCAGAGATGCTTCTATCACAGACTAGATGCCTTCCTAGTCTGGGCACAATCCTTTTTCCCTGGTACAATCCTTGTTCCAGCTCAGGTGGGAGCTAGGGGATTTCTCGTGACTGCAGCCCCCTTTGTTCTGTTCCACCCCCTTATATATCTTTTGCACAAGGTGGGAATCCTTTGTCCCTGTCTGGGTTCCCACCCCTCCTTCTAAATGGAAAGAAGGTTAAAGACAGATTCCAATTCAGCTGGCATGATCACATGTCATAAGACTTCATTACCCATTTGCCAGCACACAGGCATACAGGAAAACTTACAAGTAAACAGAGCCATCTACAGTAAATTGTCCTAGTTGATGGGAGCCATCAAGATTCCAAACCACCATTAATGGTCCCAACCCCCTTGACCATAGCTCTTTGAGGCAACTTGTACAGCATACTTTTAGGCAGGGGTGAAGTAAGTCTAGGGACTTACCGGTACAGGGCTGGCCTGGGGCCAGCTCTGGCCCCCAGAAGGGGCAGGGCCTCAGGCGGAAGGGGTGGGCCTGGGGGGTCAGAGCCAGCACCAGCCCACCCTATACCAGTAAGTGCCCCCTCCCCCCACCAGGGTAACAGCAGCAGCTGGGGGCTCTGGCAGCAGTTTAAAGAGGCTGGGGTGGTAGCAGCGGCCAGAACCCTGGGCCCTTTAAATCGTCCCTGGAGCCTGCCGGAGCCCTATGGAAGCAGCAGTGGGGCTCCAGAGACAATTTAAAGGGCCCAGGGCTTGGCTGCCATTGCCGCCCCAGCCCCACCACTGCTACCTCAGGGCTCTGGCAACAATTTAAAGGGCCAGAGGCCCCAGCCGTTGCTGGGAGCTGCAGGCCCTTTAAATTACACCTGGGGAAGCTGATCCACCCTGGTACGGTGCACCGGCTCTTGCTGGTATGCCATACTGGGGCGTACCGGCTTACTTTCACTTCTGCTTTTAGGGCAAAATAAAACTGCACTTGAATCATATTATGCTAGATTTTGTGTCTTTGCAGATTTATAAATCTTTCTCCCTCTGTTTAGAATATTTTGGAGACCCGTGTGAACCTATAATCTGTACAGATCTCCTGCAAAAGAAGGGCACCAAATGGTTCACAGACTGTGTTTCAACTCTGGAAGGGCACAAAGTGCACACCTTCAGTCAGGGTTGAACCAAGCTTATTTATCGCAGATGCTCAGTTCCTTTTAATGATTATTTATCAAACCACAGGGAAGTTGTCCAGCCAGGTACAAGTTTTTAAAGTAGGGAATTTCTTACTATGACAACAGGGAACAGTGAATATGGATCTGAGCTGCACAGAGGGTTTTTGGGGGTCCAAGGCAAAATCTAAAACTGAGAATTCCCCCTTTTCAAAAAAAAAAAAAATTACCAGTAAGGGGGAAGGGCATGGGAGATCAAGCCCACACCACACTTATCCTGCAGCAGTGGCTCAGCTCCTGCCTTGCAGGGTTGAGGACAGCTCCCCTCTCAGGGCATTGCGACCCAAAGTGCGAGGTTACAGCATCACTCAGCCTGCGGTCCTTTTTCAAAGAGAGGGCTGGAGGAAACTGCCCTCTTTGCCCCCCACCTCCTCCCCAGTGGTCGTTTATGGATTCAGACCTAATTTGACAACTAATTGTACACAAGGAATTATGCACACCCCTGTGTGTTATAGAAGAAGGCAATTATTCATTTTTGTTATGATAGTCCCTCCAGTCCCAAATGAGATCAGGGCCCCATTGACTAGGCAGCATACAATCACAGAATAAGGGACAATCCTTGCTACGATCAACTAAAAGTCTAAATACACAAGACGGACAAAGGGTGGGAGTAAAAGAAAGGCACAGAGAAATGTATAGAGCTGACTGGAAAACAGAATTTCCAACCTGCAGAAAATCTCAAGTTTAAAAAAAAAAAGCCCAAATTGTGATTGAAAAATCAAGTACTTAATTTTTTTTATGGACCCTGAAATTCTGAAATATTTAATTTAAGAAATCTGCCACTGTCCAGGCAACAAGAACATTTAAGTGTTTCCAGAATAATATATACTCCCTGGAACCCCCTGTTTCCTTGCACCTCACCTGTCAAGAATGTCCCTCTTCCTGAGCTGCCCACCTGCCAGGCTGGGTAGCCCGGGGAGTCAGACAGCCCAGCAGCTGACTAGGTGGGCAACCAGGATGCTGGGAAGACTTCAGTAGCCTAAATTAGGTTTCAAAATATTTGTACTTCCTCATTCTCTCCAGACACAATTTTGCCTATTTCATAAAAATAAAAGGAACTTTCACATACAAATTGCAAAGTCTCTTACTATCATGAGGTAAATTAACAGTGATTCTGTAATCATTGAATTCCTAATCCTATAGAGGGGTCAAAAGACAACTCAGCTTCTTGAAATCTTCCACTTCCCCAACCAAACCTGATGGGGGTATTGATCAAATTGGATGTAGATCTGAAACACAAACACACCCCTTTTTTTCTTAGCTGGGCTCTAGCAAAATCAAAACACAGCTGATCTGCAAACTCAAAGCCATTGCATTATTGCTCATCTCCACTCAATAGGCTCATTAACCTCATTGGAACTTTTAAACATACAATGCCTGCAGGGCTAGGGGAGTGTGGAAAGACTGATCAAATTACCTTCTGCTGCATAGACTAGAAGGGTTAGTGACACAGAGCAGAATTGCTTGTTTATCTAGTTGCTTCAGGGCTTGGATAAAAGAGGAGGGAGAAGCTTTTGTTTTTGATATTTGATAAAGAACTAATAAAAGCCTGAGTGATATGGCTCAGGGTTGTTTCTAATGTATCCCCTAAAACCAATCAAACTACAGCTACTTGGAATGGATAGACTTGCCTTCAAGGGACACGTGAAAGTACTGAAGCCTTCAGCGAATCAAACATGGCTACTGATATTCCTTTTCATTGGCTTGAGAGCTGTAAGCATATCCCTCTGTTTATATGTAGCAAAGGCTTCTTTCTTTTTACTTTGTGTTCTTTCACCATGGACTTTATTCCAAATGCAGATACGTGGGGACATATTGTCATGCACAGCAGATTTATAAGTCTCACATGGCTATTTGGCCCTTTTTAGCTCCATTAAGAGCTACCATATATGGGTTTGTAAGTGGAGGCAAGTTAGGCCTAATGGTAACTTGCTTCATTTGTCGTTTAAACAACTAAGATGGCTGTTTTGATAGTACTTTATGATCCCCTTCTACCTAAAGAAACAGAGGGGGAAAGAAAAGGAGGACTTGTGGCACCTTAGAGACTAACCAATTTATTTGAGCATAAGCTTTCAAGAGCTACTGCTCACTTCATCGGAGGGGGAAAGGTATCCAAAAATCAGTTTTTTTTTTTTCTTTGCAGGGTTGCATCATATGCCATGGACATGTTGCATGGGATCAGCTGCCATGTGGAAGGGGCATGGACATGCCTTAACATCCACACAATGGCCAAAGAGCCCCAGGAAAAGGCATGGGAGACCCCATAAATGTCAAGCCATCTGCTCCTCTTAGAAAATGAAAATGAACTGTGCTGATAAAAGTATACATGAATTATCTCCAAAACTACTTCTGGCCTGGGAGGGGAATGGTAAGCAGCTGTTTTGACTCCTCACTCCATCCAGAAGACCTCCACCTACTGCAGCAGCTCAGCTGTTAATTGCTATAGAGGGAATTAGTGCAGCTACAGGATACCACAGAATCATGTTGTGTGGCTGACCTCCTTGTCCGTAGAGCCCTCATCACCTCTTTCCAGTATAACTAGTTCCTATTTGTTCCCTTCGTTTCCAAATAATGAATATCTTTGGTTTGTGAACCTCCTCTTGAGAGGAAACTGATAAGAAGCATGTGTAGAAAAGGTAGTTTAATGGACATGGTCTGAACTTGGGTTTAAAATAAACACAGGTAAGCAAGCTAGGAAAGGTTCTAAATGACAAATAGGAGACACTATAAGCTGCTATCCCATTCCTCTCTCAGCCCCAATGTTACATGCTAATGCTCAGAAAGTGGTTTCAAGTGCTGCCTTAGTAGGAGACGCAGGGGCCTTAAAGGTACAGTATGCCTAGAGCAAAAGAATTTCATCACAATAAGGACCAAATTTATATATAGCCAAATTATTCCTTGTCTATTGTTTGTTTTTTTTGTTTGTTTTGCACAGTGACCTGTTTAAATCTCATTGGCACAATAGGCTTCAATGGTTTCCTCAGGGCTTTTAGAGTTGAGATTTACTAGATGCTTATGAAATCTGTGGATTCGTGGCTCTCCTTAGCAAAATAGCTACAGTATTCTAGAAACAATGCCCCATCCACTGCAGCATGATATAGTAAGGAATAGGTAGAGCTGGCTGAAAGCTTTTCTGACACAGCTTTTTAATCAACAATGGGGTTTGCCAAAAGGATTTTTTTTAAATTAAAATATTTGGGTTTACATAAAACCAGATCATTTAGGGTTTGGGGTTTTCAGTTTTTTGACAAATATAAAAATGTTCATCTTTGTCAAAAAAAAAAAAAATTGCAGGGGGGGAGGGGAATTGGAGGAGGACACAATTCCGGTCCAGATCTAGAGGTGGAGTTTGCTATAGTTCTAGTACTTTCATTCAGATTGGCAACATCTCTGAGATGGCACTTAGCTTCGTATGATACACTATAATTCTGAAAATATTCTAAAAAGCTTTTTAAAGCTAGAAAATTTCAAAAACTCATTAGAAACTAGGGGAGGTCATTATACAAGAAAAGATATGATGGTCTATAGTAAATCCCATTGTGAGGAACTAGTTTCTAACTTACTGGCTACATGTACCATAGAAGAGGTGGGTTTCAAGCTGTGTTCTTTAAAAACATTGGTAAATCAATAAGGCAGAGTAAAGTAGACATGCTTTTCCATAAGCTGCTGGAGATCTCCAAAAGACGGGGGGAGCAGAAGGGAGACAGAATAGGCAAAACAAAGGAAGTATATTTGTGTTACAATGCCTATATGCCCAGAACTCATCGCTACTAGCATTTACAGCCTAAGTGAATACAACATTTATCACCAGTAGACATTCCACTGCAGATCTTGCATTCATCTCTCTCCTGTCCTACCCCACTCGCTTCCTACCGCACAAGAAGTCCACACAGAGTGGGGGTTTGTGACATTACCCAAGGTACAATCTGGACTGCTGAATACCTGTGTCTCCTCAATTCTCCAACTTCGGATGCCTTTTACACTGCTTTACTGGTGAATGGCCACTCCGGGCCAGTTTACACACAGCCTCCAGCATGTAACTTGCTCCCAGGTACACAGTATTGAGTGCTACTAGTTAGCCACTCATGAATTACACTGCAGAAGAACACCAGCAGATTCTCTAGTTCCAGACTTTCCACCAGAAATGTGCATCTTATATTGCCTATCAATTTGCTGAACAATGCAAGCTCATATAAATCTGTCATTTCATCAATGGAAAATGAGATGCACCTGCTTTGTTATCCCAAATGGAGTTTCCCACCCACTTTAAGTAAAACAGTGAAACAAGTTTATTAACTACAGAAAGAAAAGATGGGTTTCAGAGTAACAGCCGTGTTAGTCTGTATTCGTAAAAAGAAAAGGAGTACTTGTGGCACCTTAGAGACTAACCAGTTTATTTGAGCATGAGCTTTCGTGAGCTACAGCTCACTTCATCGGATGCATAGCATATCGTGGAAACTGCAGAAGACATTATATACACACAGAGACCATGAAACAAAACTTCCTCCCACCCCACTGTCCTGCTGCTAACAGTTTAGATAAGCTGTTAGCAGCAGGACAGTGGGGTGGGAGGAAGTTTTGTTTCATGGTCTCTGTGTGTATATAATGTCTTCTGCAGTTTCCACGATATGCTATGCATCCGATGAAGTGAGCTGTAGCTCACGAAAGCTCATGCTCAAATAAACTGGTTAGTCTCTAAGGTGCCACAAGTACTCCTTTTCTTTTTTCTTTTTAGAAAGAAAAGACAGATTTTAAATTATTACAAGTAATGAGACAAAAGTATGAATTGGTTACCAAGAAAATAAAAAGATGAAAATGCAAGCTCAATGCCTAACTTAACAAGCTAAAATGGATTCAAAGCAAATATTTTCTCACCAGAGGCTTTACGGTCCACTAGCTGAGTTTCCTTTCAGCCAGGACTTCCCCCACCAAGTTCAGTTCTTTAAGGGTTCTAGATGTCATGAGCAGAGATGGAGAGGGAAGAAAAAAGTTTGACCTCACTCTTTATAATTCAATTTCTTGTGCTAGAAACATCCTTGCTGAGTCATTATTACAAACAGTTTCTTGGGGATGTAAGGCTTGAACCGTCTTTGTGATATGTTAATTTCTTGTTTGTGCCTTTCCTCTGTCAGAGAATGGTTGCTTAACTAAGTGATAGTCCACTTGGCTTTGTTGATACCTGCCTGGGGTGGCTGTGTGTCCTTGTCTCTGAAACTGGTTTGGGCCTGCCTTTCTAATTTTGGAACACGTTACAACAATGTTATAGAGTAGAATCTTATAACTTCACATACAATGTTGCCACGTGTATTTTACTAGGACAATAATGTTCAGCAGACTTTGAGTTTTCAGATGATACCTCACAAGGCTTACTTTGTACAGAATGTATCATGGTTTTGTAAAAGTGGTGAACATAACAGTATAGACTGTCACCGGATCTCCGTCAATTTAGGTGCTTATAGAGCTCTCCTCATTGTAGTATTTGCTACCCTATAAGGCTGTCGTGAAGGTAAATTCATTTAAAAAATGTGAAATGCTCAAAGTGCTATTATCTCCATGTTACAGGGATGAGGGGGAGTGACTCACATTGGATCTCACAGGAAAAAAAATCTGTGATAGACCAGGGAATTGATCCCTGGTCTCCTTTAGGAGAGGCTATCACTCCTTTCATGGACTAGATACTGCCTTCATGAGAGCACCCCAAATTTTGCTCCCCTTTGTGGAGTGAGAGCACAATGGTTCTTCTGCTTGTCCAAGGAGGCTGAGAAAACATTTACACTTAAGAACCAAAATCTATCCTCACCGATTGCTTCTACTGCCTTTCCTTGTACTTGGTGCGTGCAAAACTTGGCCTTAGGATGGCAAATAAAACCCTGACATCGATCTGATGGTCCCCCTCTTCTTAGACAATTTTACTCATAGGTAACCCCGTCCTACTCTGTGCTGTCAATTCTGAATTAGAAAATAATCTTTCAGACAGTATGGGCCTTATACTGCATTTAAAGAACAGGTGCACCCTTGAAGTCCAGACAGCAGATAATGTCCAAAAGGAATCTGGATTCTTAGTGTATTAACAGCCTCAGCAGAATGTGGGCTAGAGTTGTTTTAAAATTAAAAAAGGAAAAATGTTACCACTACCACCCTCCATTCATCAATTCCTTTTTCCCGGTGGGTTCTTTCTCCTTTTTTTCTCTTCCTTTTCTTTTCTTTTCAACATTTTGTAGATTAAATCCTTCTGACCAGTCCAATGTGGGCATAAACAAGCTAAATGTGTGCAGCATCATACTTTGTGAATCTTAACTCTCTGAAGTTTAGAATATTGCAAATTAACTAGTTACTCATAGCTGTCCCCTCTTTGGCCTAATTATAACTGAACTCTCCAGTTTGGGTTCATCCTTTCCCAGCGTGTTATCATTTGGTAGCTCGCTTTCTCCACTTGTAAAGTGGATTAAACACACATCTGTCTCGGAGTGTTGTTGTAAGGCTTAACTGACTTGATTATGTATTTTTATTCAAGTAGCATCTAGAGTCCCTAATCAAGCCATGGGCCCTCTTGTGATAGGCATTGTACAAACACAGGGCTCCTGTCAGGGCTTTTTAATAATATTGACTGATTCAATTGAGCTAGCACAATTCAGAGGGGGGTACCAAGCCTTTTCCCTTGTCAAGACAAAGCCTTAAGAACTGCTCATGTGCATAAGTGCCTGTAATGTTAGGGTCACCATTTGTTCCCTGCTACCCCTACTTTGGCTGTTCTAACAGAAATAGTGGGGGGAAAAAACATTCAAGAAAGCATGAAAGAATCAGTACCAGGCTGTGATTCTGTAAACACTTATACACTTGCTTACCTTGAAGAATGTGAATAGTTCCAGTACCACTTAGATGTGTAAGGCCATGTCTACACTACGAAAGTACTCTGATTTTTACAGAATCTATAAAGTCAAGTGCATGCATCCACACTAAGCACATTAATTCAGTGGTGTGCGTCCACAGTACCATGGCAAGTGTCGACATTCCGAGTGGTGCACTGTGGGTAGCTATCCCACAGTTCATGCTGCCCATTGGAATTCTGGGTTAAGCTCCCAATGCCTGATGGGGCGAAAAATTTGTCACGGGTGGTTATGGGTAAATGTCATCAGTCAACCCTCCCTCCCTCCATGAAAGCAACAGCAGACAATCATTTCGCGCCCTTTTCCCTGGATTGCCCAAGCAGACATCATAGCACAGCAAGCATGGAGCCTGTTCAGCTCACTGCAGCAATTATGACCATTGTAAACACCTCGCACAGTATTGTGCAGTTTATGCAGAACCAGAGCCTGAAAAACCAGGCGAGGAGGCGACAGAAGCGGTGATGAGGACATGAACACAGATTTCTCTAAAACCACGGTCCCCAGTAATTTGGAGATCATGGTATTACTGGGGCAGGCTCATGCCGTGGAATGCCGATTCTGGGACCAGGGAAACAAGCACAGAGTGGTGGGACCGTATAGTGTTGCAGCTTTGGGATGATTCATAGATATTTAGGTCAGAAGGGACCATTATGATCATCTAGTCTGACCTCCTGCACACCGCAGGCCACAGAATCTCACCCACCACTCCTGCAAAAAAACCTCACACCTATATCTGTGCTATTGAAGTCCTCCAATCGTAGTTTAAAAAGACTTCAAGGAGCAGAGAATCCTCCAGCAAGTGACCTGTGCCCCATGCTACACAGGAAGGCGAAAAACCTCCAGGGCCTCTTCCAATCTGACCTGGAGGAAAATTCCTTCCCGACACCAAATATGGTGATCAGCTAAACCCTGAGCATATGGGCAAGATTCATCAGCCAGATACTACAGAAAATTCTTTCCCGGGTAACTCGGATCCTACCCCATCTAATATCCCGTCACAGGCCATTGGGCCTATTTTACCATGAATATTTAATTACCAAAACCATGTTATCCCATCATACCATCTCCTCCATAAATTTATCGAGTTTAATCTTAAAGCCAGATAGATCTTTTGCCCCCACTGCTTCCCTTGAAAGGCTATTCCAAAACTTCACTCCTCTGATGGTTAGAAACCTTTGTCTAATTTCTAGTCTAAATTTCCTGGTGGCCAGTTTATATCCATTTGTTCTTGTATCCACATTGGTACTGAGCTTCAATAATTCCTCTCCCTCTCTGGTATTTATCCCTCTGATATATTTATAGAGAGCAATCATATCTCCTCTCAACCTTCTTTTTAGTTAAGCTAAACAAGCCAAGCTCCTTGAGTCTCCTTTCATAAGACAAGTTTTCCATACTCGGATCATCCTAGTAGCCCTTCTCTGTACCTGTTCCAGTTTTGAATTCATCCTTCTTAAACATGGGAGACCAGAACTGCACACAGTATTCCAGGTGAGGTCTCACCAGTGCCTTGTATAACGGTACTAAAACCTCCTTATCCCTCCTGGAAATACCTCTCCTGATGCATCCCAAGACCGCATTAGCTTTTTTCACTGCGATATCACATTGGCAGCTCATAGTCATCCTATGATCAACCAATACTCCAAGGTCCTTTTCCTCCTCCATTACTTCTAATTGATGCGTCCCCAGCTTATAACTAAAATTCTTGTTGTTAATCCCTAAATGCATGACCTTACACTTCTCACTATTAAATTTCATCCTATTACTATTACTCCAGTTTACAAGGTCATCCAGATCCTCCTGTAGGATATCCCTGTCCTTCTCTAAATTGGCAATACCTCCCAGCTTTGTATCATCCGCAAACTTTATTAGCGCACTCCCACTTTTTGTGCCAAGGTCAGTAATAAAAAGATTAAATAAGATTTGGTCCCAAAACCGATCCTTGAGGAACTCCACTGGTAACCTCCCTCCAGCCTAGCAGTTCACCTTTCAGTAGGACCCGTTGTAGTCTCCCCTTTAACCAATTCCTTATCCACCTTTCAATTTTCCTATTGATCCCCATCTTTTCCAATTTAACTAATAATTCCCCATGTGGCCCGGTATCAAATGCCTTACTAAAATCTAGGTAAATTAGATCCACTGCATTTCCTTTGTCTAAAAAAATCTGTTACTTTCTCAAAGATCAGGTTGGTTTGGCACGATCTACCTTTTGTAAAACCATGTTGTATTTTGTCCCATTTACCATTGACTTCAATGTCCTTAACTACCTTCTCCTTCAAAATTTTTTCCAAGACCTTGCATACTACAGATGTCAAACTAACAGGCCTATAATAACCCGGATCACTTTTTTCCCTTTCTTAAAAATAGGAAGTATGTTAGCAATTCTCCAGTCACACGGTACAACCCCCGTGTTTACAGATTCATTAAAAATTCCTGCTAATGGGCTTGCTATTTCATGTGCCAATTTCTTTAATATTCTTGGATGAAGATTATCTGGGCCCCCCAATTTAGACCTATTAAGCTGTTTGAGTTTCACTTCTACCTCAAATATGGTAATGTCTACCTCCATATCCTCATTCTCATTTGTCATGCTACCATTATCCCTAAGATCCTCTTTAGTCTTATTAAAGACTGAGGCAAAGTATTTTAGATATTGGGCCATGCCTAGATTATCCTTGACCTCCACTCCATCCTCAGTGTTTAGCGGTCCCACTTCTTTCTTTTCTTATTTGTATGACTATAGAACCTTTTACTATTGGTTTTAATTCCCTTTGCAAGGTCCAACTCTACTTGACTTTTAGCCTGTCTCACTTTATCCCTACACGTTCTGACCTCAATAAGGTAGCTTTCCTTGCTGATCCCTCCCTTCTTCAACTCCCTGTATGCTTTCTGCTTTTTCTTAATCACCTCTCTGAGATGCTTGGTCTACAATTCCTGCCTATGAATTTTTTCCCCTTAGCTTCTGCAGCTTTGATTTAAAATAATCCCAGGCCGCCTCTACCTTTAGATCTATAAATTCTTCAGTCCAATCCACTTCCCTAACTAATTTCCTAATTTTTGAAAGTCAGCCCTTTTGAAATCAAAAACCCTAGTTGCAGATTTATTTTTGTTAATCCTTCCGTTCAGTTTGAACTGAATTAGCTCATGATCACTTGAGCCAAGACTCCCCTACAACCATTTCTTCTAGGAGGTCCTCACTACTCACCAAAACCAAATCTAAAATGGCATTCCCTCTAGTCAGTTCAGCAACCCAGTGGCTCTGAAACTTTCGCACGCATAAGGGCACATTCATGGAACTTTCTGACTTGCCTTCCCCTGCCCTGAAGCACAAGAATACCAAGATGAGAGCAGCCTTCACAGTTCACAAGCGAGTGGCAATAGCCCTGTGGAAGCTTGCACCACCAGAAAGCTACTGGTCAGTCGGTAATCAATTTGGAGTGGGCAAATCTACTGTGGGGGTTGCTGTGATGCAAGTAGCCAACACCATCACTGAGCTGCTGCTATCAAAGGTAGTGACTTAGGGAATCCCATTGCAGCAAAGCCATCTAGTATGACCTGTACATTTCCCTAACTGTGGTGGGGCTATAGACGGAACACATATCCCTATCTTGGGACCGGACCACCAGGGGAGCCAGTACATAAACCACAAGGGGTATTTTTCAATGGTGCTGCAAGCACTGGTGGATCACAAGGGACGTTTTACCAACATCAACATGGGATGGCCGGGAAAAGTTCATGATGCTCACATCTTCAGGAACTCTGGTCTGTTTAAATGGCTGCAGGAAGGGATTTACTTCCCAGACCAGAAAATAACTAACTGTTGGAGATGTTGAAATGCCTATAGTTACCCTTGGGGACCCAGCCTACCACTTAATGCCCTGGCTCATGAAGCCGTACACAGGCATCCTGGACAGTAGTAAGGAGCTGTTCAACTATAGGCTGAGCAAGTTCAGAATGGTGGGAGAATGTGCATTTGGATGTTTAAAAGCACGCTGGCGCAGTTTACTGACTCACTCAGACCTCTGCAAAACCAATATTCCCATTGTTATTGCTGCTTGCTGTGTGCTCCACAATCTGAGAGTAAGGGGGAGATGTTTATGGCAGGGCGGAAGGTTGATGCAAATTGCCTGGCTGCTGAATACGTGCAGCCAGACACCAGGGCGGTTAGAAGAACACAGCAGGAAGCACTGCACATCCGAGAAGCTTTGAAAACCAGTTTCATGACTGGCCAAGATACTGTGTGACACTCCTGTTTGTTTGTTTCTCCTTGATGAAAACCGACCCCTTGGTTGCCTTTAAATTCCCTGTAAGCCACCCACCCTCCCCCTTCGATCACAGCTTGCTTGCAAAGGAAATAAAGTCACTATCATTTAAAAAAAACATGTATTCTTTATTAATTATAAAAATATGGATATAACTCACAAGGTAGCCCGGCTGGGGTGTGGGAGGAGGGAAGGAAAAGGCCACTTTAAAACTTCTGGAATGACAGCCTTCTGTTGCGTGGGCTATCCACTGGGGTGGAGTGGTAGAGCGCCCGGAGCAAAGCCTGCCCCCCCCACCCTGCGTTCTTGGGTGTCTGGGTGAGGAGGCTATGGAACTTGAGGAGGATGGAGGGTGGTTAAACGGGCTGCAGCAGCAGTCTGTGATCCTGCTGCCATTCATGAACCTCCACCAGATGCCGGAGCATGTCCGTTTGATCCCGCTGTAGCCCCAGCCTTGCCTCATGCCTCCTCTGATCTTCCTGTCACCACTTCTCCTCGCGTTCACCAGCCACTTTCCTTTACTCTGCTATTGTGTCTCTACACGCATTCTGCTGAGCTCTGTCAGTGCCGGACGGCTGCATGAGCTCAGAGAACGTTTGATCGCACGTGCGTTTTTTTTCGCTGCCTTATCTGAGAGAGCCTTTGGGACAGAGGAGGGAGGCTTGAAACATTTGCAGCTGCTGGAGGAAAAAAAAAGGGAACATTTTACAGAACAATGGCTATACTCTTTCACGGTGAACAACACTTCACATTACATACCACATGTGATTTTGGTACAAGGTTGCATTTTGCATCTTATATTGAGTGCCTGGGGCTTTGGTGTTAGAGATCACACACGCAGTGCCAGGCAACAGAATTCGGCTTGCAGGTGGCCATGGTAAGCCATAGTCTTTCGGCTTTGGCAACCTTCATAAACAGCAGTGCCCTCCACTCCCATACCAAGCAAAGCACGTTGAGTTGGCTATTTAGTGCTGTGGTTTTCCTGTTAACATGCAGCAGCAGAAACCAAACTAACCTCCCCTACCACCACCACCCAATCCTCTGGGATGATTGCTTTACCCCTCACCCCAATGCGTGGCTGGTATCAGGGAAGATGCCTGCTAGCCAAATGCCAACAACTCAGCGCCAATGCCCCCGCCCCCCCCCCCAACGCGTGGCTAACTGCAGGGAGGATTTCTTTTCAGCCACAGGCAAACAGTCCAGTAGGAACGGCCACCTCTGAATGTCCCCTTAGGGAAATTTAATTATTTCAACCAGGTTACCATGAACAATATCACTCTCCTGAGGATAACACAGAGATAAAGAATGGATGTTGCTTGAATGCCAGCAAACACCGGGACCATATGCTGCCAGGCTTTGTCATGCAATGATACCAGATTACTTGCTACTAGCATGGCATGGTAAAGTGTCCTACCATGGAGGACAGACTAAGGGCTGCTCTCCCCAGAAACCTTCTGCAAAGGCTTTTAGAGTACCTCCAGGAGAGCTTCATGGAGATGTCCCTGGAGGATTTCCACTCTGTCCCCAGACACGTTAACAGACTTTTCCAGTAACTGTACTGGCCACGAATGCATCCCAAGTCCTCAGGGCTACTTAATCATTAAAGTTTGCTTTTATAACATGTATTATATTTAAAAAGGTACACTCACGAGAGGTCCCTTCTCCAGCTTCGTTGGGTTGGGAGGGTATTTCAGTCGGGGTGATAAAAAGATCCTGGCGGTCAGGGAGAACGGTGTGCTGTGTGCTCTCCTCAAGCTCGTCCTCCTCCTTCTCATCTTCCCCATCTGCAAAATCCTCGGGCATGGCGGAGAGTACCCCATCATCGGAGTCCATGGACAGGGGTGGGGTAGTGGTGGCATCTCCTCCCCCCCCCCCCACCCAAATTGCATGCAGCTCAGTGTAGAAGCGGCATGTCTGGGGCTCTGTCCCAGAGCATCTGTTTGATTCTTGGTTTTCTGGTACGCTTGTCTGAGCTCCTTAAGTTTCACACGGCACTGTGTTGCGTCCCTGCGGTAGCCTCTGTCCCTCATGGCCTCGGAGATTTTTTGAAATGTTTTGGCATTTTGTCTTTTGGAATGTAGTTCTGATAGCACGGATTCCTCTCGCCATACAGCGATCAGATCCAGTGCCTCCCATTCAGTCCATGCTGGAGCTCTGTTTCGATTCTGGGACTACATGGTCACCTGTGCTGATGAACTCACCTGGCCAAACAGGAAATGAGATTCAAAAGTTCCCGGGGCTTTTCCTGTACACCTAGCCAGTGCATCCAAGTTGAGAATGCTCTCCAGAGCAGTCACAATGGTGCACTGTGGGAGAGTTCCCGGACTCCAATACCTTTGAATTGCGTCCACACTAACCCTAATTCGAAACGGCGAAGTCTATTTCAGCGCTAATCCCCTCATTGGGGAGGATTACAGAAATCCGGTTTTAAGAGCCATTTATGTCGAAAAAATGGCCTCGTTGTGTGGACGGGTGCAGCGTTAAGTCGATTTAACGCTGCTAAATCCACCATAAACTCATAGTGTAGACCAGGCCTAAGTGTGTGTGTTTATAGAATTAGGACCTAAAAAAACAAACAAGAGCAAAGGGATCTGAAAAAAACAATAAATAGAAAAATAATCTTCAATGAGAAGTGTCTGAAAAATATTCTGAAAGCCACTTGTGAAAAATATTTGCAGTGCTTTTTTGTGGTTTGATTAGCTTCCTAATTTGAACACAACTAAAAGTTAAATTGCGTGGTCCAAACTCTGCTCTCAGCTATGTTGATGTCAATCAATTAAGTTTTATACTAGGCATTGAGTAAGACCCGTATCCTCAAAAAGAGATTTAGATGCTGCAACAATGAGCATTGCAATGCCTAACTTTTAGAAAACCACAGGAATACACTGCAATCCACAAAAGCCAAGTTAGGTGCTAGATTTCTGATACAATGAATGGGATCCACAAAACCCAGCATGCTAGACAGCAAGTCACCTAAGCTAGCCAGTGGGAGAGGATGATGAGAGGTGTCCGTCCTAAGGCCCTCCCCAACACACACTTTTATAGAGATAAATGTCTAAATCTAGGCTTCAGGGAGATGCCTAGCACTGCTAGCAATCCACAGCTCTGACCCCCTCCCTTAGAGTCATGTGGCTTAGGTGCCTGCTCTATGCCACACAAAACAGCCAGAGGAGGTGGTGGTGGTGCTGCCTGCCTTTTGCACCTGGGATGTGGGAGACCCCTGTTCAAGTCCCCTTCTGCCAGAGTGGGGGAAAGGATTTGAACAGGACACTCCAACATCTCTCAGGAGCGTGCTCGGACCACTGAGATATTCTGATATGAGGGTCGCAGTCTCTCAGGTTGAAGCTGGTTCATTACATAAAAATACTTAGTCCGTGGGTCAGAGACAGTGTGAGAGTGAGAATGACTCTGGAGGCTGGTGATTAGGGCACCCACCTAGGAGGTGCAAGACCCAGGCTGCAGTCCCCCTGCTCCCATGACTCTCTAATTACTTATACTTAGTCGAACAGTTTCAACAGAAGAGACGGAGACGCACACCAGAATATCCCCTTAGTGCAGTGATTAGACTGTCCTCTAGGGTCCATGCCTTGTTGTCGTGGGACAGCTTGCGTGCTTAACGATCCCCAGAGTCTGTGTTGGTGGGGGCTTTTTGCTCCTGGTAGGTTCAACCATGCCAGATTGCTCTTTGGGGGAGGGGCCAGACAAAACAGACACCCTGTTCCTCCAGGTTGGGGGTTAGGCACAGGGCTAACAACCTGTTCTGTAAAAAACAAAATATGTTACGGAAACAGTGACGGAGAAATTGACCATTACTGTGTGTGATGGCCTTCAGGAGTCAATGACCCGTATGACTGCCAGTGGTGAAAGCTGAAAGGAAGCCACTGGCATGAAGACTGAAGTGCTCAACACCAAGACGAAAACCAAACTTGGTTTTTGGAATGTACGGGCAATGTACGAAACAGGGAAACTAGCTCAGGTCACAGCAGAGATGAGACATTACAACTTGCACAGCCTGGGTGTCAGCGAGAGCAGAGGGATGGGATCCGAAAGATTAACAGCCTCGGGAGAAACTTTGCTGATTCTGGATGGGATGTTGGACAACACCATGAGGATGTTGCCAATCTTTTGAAAAAGGGAGTGGAGCATTTCCTGCTTGAATGAAAGTCGATCAGCAGCAGACTTGAGAGCCAGACTGAAAGGGAAACATAATAATATTACCCATATTCAGTGCTATGCTCCAACAAATGACAGAGATGAAGAAGTAAAGGAAAAATTCTACCTTACATTACAGGTGGAGTTAGAGAGAACAGTTAGAGAGAGTACCATGCCACAATCTAACTCTCCTCCCGGGAGCCCTGAATGCCAAGGTCGGTAAGGACAACACAAACAATGACAGAGCAATGGGAAGATGTGGTTGTGGCACCATGAATGAAAATGGAGAAAGGCTTGTTGATTTCTGTAATATGAATGACCTAGTCATCAGCGGAACCCTATTTGAACATTGTGAAATTCACAAGCTGACATGGTGTTCTGCAAATGGCAGAGATAAGAACCAGACTGACCATATCATGATCAACGGCAATGCTCATAGACGGATGTGAAAGTGAGAAGGGGTGCAGATGTTGGCAGCGACCACCATCTTGCGACATCTAGCTAAAACTGAGAAGTGTGGTCCACCAAACAAGGGACATCGATGATATGACATTGACAAGCTAAATGAAATACAGAAAGCCTTCGTTCTGCAGTTAAAGAACAGGTTTCACGCACTCGCAGACCTTGATGAAGAGGAGGGGAATGCAGATCAATAAGAAATGGGACAAAGTAACAGCAATTTATAACTAGAGCTGTAAAGTCTGTCTAGGCTACAGGCAGAAGAGAAGGAAGGAGTGGATTACACCCAGCAGAAGAATGCCACAGAAACCAGACAAACCCTGAAGAAAGTTTTAGACACAAAATCCCAGAAGCTAAAGGCCAAATACCATGAGCAGTATAGCAAGGCGTACCGGGAGGTCAAACGCCTAGTGAGAGCAGCCAAATGGCATTATATTGATCTGGCGACACAAGCAGAGGATGAAGCTGCTCGTGGTGAACAAGGAACCGTCTACAAAATGGTGCGGCTTATCAATGGTGAACGGCCGACACCAACAAACACTGTCATCAGGGACAAACAAGGCCACATACTAACAACCGAACAAGAAATGCGCTGGACAAAGCCTTTCAAAGAATTGATGGAGAGTGAGTCACCTAAAGAGGAAGCAAACATTCAGGAGGCAGAAGAAGATCTTGATATCAACACAACACCCCAACTAAGGACGAGATCATTCAAGCCATGAAATCTTATAAAATGGGAAAGCTCCTGGCAAGGATAACTTGAATGCAGAATTGTTCAAGGTAAATCCTAAATTGGCAACATCTATCCTGGCCCCTCTATTTACATCAGTTTGGGAAAGGGAAAAGGTGCCAGATAAGATACCAAAAAAAGGAACTCTCTGTGATGGTAATAACTGGCATGGTATCACACTTTTATCTGTGCCAGGCAAAGTATTGTGTAAGATCATAGTCCTGAGTGTATCAGAGGCAGTCGCTAGCGTTCTCAGAAAAGAGCAAGCTGGTTTTTGGAAAGGGTGTGGACGCACAGACCAGATCTTCACTCTATATATGAAACATAATAGAATGGTGCTTAGAATGGCAATGGCAACTCTACATAAATTTCATAGACTTTGAGAAGGCTTTTGATAGCATTCACAGGACCAGCCTATTGCGCATTCTGTGGGCACTTGGAATCCCTTTCCATATAATCATCATCAAAAGCTTTTATTTCAACTTTTACATGCAGTGTTGATCACAGTGAGCTCGGTTTTGAAGTCAAAAGAGGAGTACATTGAGGTGTCATGTCTGCAATCCTCTTCAACATTGCTATGGACTGGGTAATGAAGCGTACAACAGAAGACATGCCAAGAGGCATTAAATGAACACCCTTCTCATCCTTTGGAGACCTGAACTTCGCAGATGATTTCGCTCTCCTATCACATACCGAACACCATATACAAGAGAGAACAACCCAACTCAATGCATTCAGCCAGCAAATTGGACTGAAAATCAACCTCAGCAAGACAGATGATATGACCTTTAATATTGCCTCACCATTGCCAGTACGGATAGAGGATTATGTTCTCACCAATGTAGAAACATTCACATACTTGGGCAGCACCATCAGCCAAGACGGTGGAACAAGCCAGGACATCTGGAACAAAATCAGTAAAGCCAGGGACATTTTCAGGAGCTTAAATACACTCTGGAAATCATCAACCTACAAAACCAAAACCAAACTCAAGATTTATCAGAGCTGCATACTTTCAACATTACTTTATAGTGCAGAATTTTGGGGAATGAGCAAGTATGACATGTCCAAACTGTCTTCATTCCATACAACCTGCCTCAGAAAAAGCCTCTATCTTTTGGGCCCAGAACAATCTCAAACCAAGATCTACTGACACAGTGCAGCCAAGAGGATATGAGCACCATTGTTGCCAGGAAGTATTGGAGATGGATCTGTCATGTGCTTCAGATGAAAACTGATTCTATCACCAGAGTGTCAATAAGATAGATACCTGAAGGCAAGTGAAAATGAGGCCACCCGAAAACAACATGGTGAAGAGCTGTGGAAGCTGAGCTGAAAAACGTGGGGCACAGCTGGGGAACCATTGAAAGACTTGCCAGAAGCAGGAGTGGACAAGCTTCATCGCTGCTGTAAACACCAGAGGCGTAATGGGAACATCATGATGATTGATGATGATGACTATTGATGATGATACAGTGGTTAGAGAACCCTCCTGGGACACCTCTGTTCACATCCTTTCTCCCCTTCAGGTAGAGGGGGGAATTGGAGCTTGGTCTCCCACCATCTCAGGTGAGCAGTCTAACCACTGGGCTAAAAACGGTTTAAGGTGGGTGGCACCTTCTCCTCTGCCTTCCTTTGGGTCTTATTCAAAATCTGGCCAATATGGAAGGTGTGCTTAGAGGCCACTTACTAGATTAGGCCCCACAGGCAAGACAGGTAGAGGAATGCCTGTCTTCCCCCAGTTTGTGAATTGCTCTGGGCCTTAGGTAGGAGGTAGGTATCCAGGCATCTAAAATGGGGCAGCATTGTGCAGACCCAGAAACAAAAATTTAAGCATAGGGAAACTTCTACTCCAAAAACTTAGGCACCAAGTGAGCTTAGGTGTCTACAGAGTTCAGCAGCTGGGTTAGGGAGGGGAACCACCTTTCTGTATACAGTGCTATAAAATCCCTCCTGGCCAGAGGCAAAACCCCTTCACCTGTAAAGGGTTAAGAAGCTAAGATAACCTTGCTGGCACCTGATCAAAATGACCAATGAGAAGACAAGATATTTTCAAAGCTGGGGGGGGTGGGGAGGGAACAAAGGGTCGGTCTGTCTGTCTGTGTGATGCTTTTGCCGGGAACAGATCAGGAATGCTCTTCAGAACTCCTGTAAAAAGTTAGTAAGCAATCTAGCTAAAATTTTCTTTTATTTAATGGCTGGTAAAATAGCTGTGATGAATGGAATGTATATTCTTATTTTTGTGGCTTTTTTTGTAACTTAAGGTTTTGCCTAGAGGGATTCTCTGTTTTGAATCTGATTACCCTGTAAGGTATTTACCATCCTGATTTTACAGAGGTGATTCTTTTACTTTTTCTTTAATTAAAATTCTTCTTTTAAGAACCTGATTGCTTTTTCATTGTTCTTAAGATCCAAGGGTTTGGGTCTGTGTTCACCTATGCAAATTTGAGGATTTTTATCAAGCCTTCCCCAGGAAAGGGGTTGTAGGGCTTGGGGGGATATTTTGGGGGGAAGACATCCCCAAGTGGGCTCTTTCCCTGTTCTTTGTTTAACACACTTGGTGGTAGCAGCATAGGGTTCAAGGGCAAGGCAAAGTTTGTACCTTGGGGAAGTTTTTAACCTAAGCTGGTAAGAATAAGCTTAGGGAGGGGTCTTTCATGAAGGTCCCCACATCTGTACCCTAGAGTTCAGAGTGGGAAGGAACCTTGACAGGGAGCTTTGTGGATTGCAGTGGAGCCTAAAACTGAGATTTAGGTGCCTCGCCCCCAAAGTGAGGTTCCTACCTCCCGATTTGGATCTGGGCCTAGTATCCTAGATTATGTCTTCAGCTCTCTAATGTGAGTGAGAGGCAGATGACGGGATTCAGTACCACATGGATAATCACCAATTTACAGAATTGGGCCCTTATACCTGTGGGACAGCAGAATTTTTCAACTTATTTGTAAAGAAAGTCACCGTCACTTGCACCAGTTACCATGACTCACCACCTGGTACAGAAAGAGGCAACCTGAAGGATCTGTGGAAGTTTTTGTTGGTTTCAGTGTTGGACTCGGGGGGGGGGGAAATACTTTTAATGTGAGTGAGTTTTCCGAGGACATATAATTTCTTCTATCTTCCATTCAAGAAATGCTTCCATGTCCTTGTGGATCTACCGTGGATCTGATGCCATTCTGTTAACAATAATAGCTTCCTCTTAAAGATATGCCCTCTGGCATGCAAAAGGGGGTAACACTTAAATGTTCTTTGAATCTTTAAATCTAAGGTGCTATAGAACACACTACAGTTTTTCTAAACTTCCCTTGAACTAATCTGAGACCCTTCAGGCTACAGTGAAACTAGATTTAACCCTTCATGTGTCATAGCAACTAATATGGGGCTAATTTGCAAAACTGGGTTCACAGATTAATCACCAAATATCTTTTAAAAGATTCCTACTTGGAAAGTTTGATTTCTCATATAATCCTCTGTACATTGAGGCCCTCTTTGCTACATACCTGTTGCCACTTATTCAATGAGCCTTTTATCTGCCAAGTAATTACCTTAGGAGTATCAATCATAGAATTCAAAGGGGTAAAAATCAGTTATTTTATTTCCCAAAGAAAGGAGACTGCGACATCCTGACTGTATGACAGTGAATCAAATGCTGCATCTGCTGCTTGATTTATAATTAGAAAAGAAATTAATCTTTGTGAGTGTAACTGCATTTCTGTCACAAATTTTATATCTGTGGCCCAGTGGCAGAGGGGCTTCTACAAGATGTCTGAAAAATCAGGTGCCACCGCCGTCTCTGCCCCCCCCCGCCCAAAACAAAAAAACAAAAAAAACCATCCTGATCTGAAATTTCTTTTTCTTTTTTTTTTTTAAAAAAAAAAGCGTGGATTTATTTTGTGGTAAATTTTGCACAGTTTATACAATCTTTGAGCCCTATGTAACAGAATTTGAGATCTGAAACCACAGGGGCAGCACTCAAATGAGCAGTTTCTGAAACTGCTTAGATACAATTGAGAGTTAATAATAATAATTAATAATGTGTAATTTGTAATACATGGACTTTTAAAACTCTTCAAATAAACTGACACAGCCTCCTGTGGATTCTATAAATTCCATAAAGAATTCTCTTCTATTTATAAGTTCTGGAGGTGTTAATCAGACCAGCCTCCAGATTGTAGTAGTTCAACCAAAATCGGGTTTAAACACAACAGTATTATAAAAAATAAGTTTATTTAATATGAGATGTCCTATTAACCCAATAGAACTTATTGTCTGAGTAAATATTGCTGGATTTGCTGGATACGCTCCTGTATTTCCATAAATACATGAATAGTATTTAATCCATACTGAAACGCAATCAAAATAGTTTAGCTTCAATTAAAATAGACAGTATATAGGTCAAATACAATTCTCTTTTGGGGCCAGTTCCTCATCTGGCATAAATCAGCTGAGCTCCATTGACTTCAGTGGAGTTATATGGATTTCCATCTGTTGAGGATCTGGCCCTCATTTTATAATATTAATTGTTCTTGATTAGCTTTCATTTACCGGCAGAAATGGTTTTAAAAATTTAGCTACAACTAATCAGGAGAAAGATCTTGGAGTCATCGTGGATAGTTCTCTGAAGACGTCCAAGCAGTGTGCACCAACAGTCAAAAAAGCAAATGGTATGTTAGGAATCATTTAAAAAAGGGATAGAGAATAAGATGGAGAATATCTTATTGCCGTTATATAAATCCATGGTATGCCCGCATCTTGAATACTGCATACAGATGTGGTCCCCTCATCTCAAAAAATATATACTGGCATTAGAAAAGTTTCAGAAAAGGGCAACTAAAATGATTAGGCGTTTGGAACGGGTCCCATATGAGGAGAGATTAAAGAGGCTAGGACTTTTCAGCTTGGAAAAGAGGAGACTAAGGGGGGATATGATCATAAGTGGTGTGGAGAAAGTGAATAAGGAAAAGTTATTTACTTGTTCCCATAATATAAGAACTAGGGGCCACCAAATGAAATTAATGGATAGCAGGTTTAAAACAAATAAAAGGAAGTTCTTCTTCACTCAGCACACAGTAAACCTGTGGAACTCCTTGCCTGAGGAGGTTGTGAAGGTTAGGACTATAACGGGGTTTAAAAGAGAACTGGATAAATTCATGGAGGTTAAGTCCATTAATGGCTATTAGCCAGGATAGTTAAGGAAAGGTGTCCCTAGCCTGTTTGTCAGAGGGTGGAGATTGATGGCAGGAGAGACATCACTAGATCATTACTTAAGTTCACTCCCTCTGGGGCACCTGGCATTGGCCACTGTCAGAAGACAGGATACTGTGCTGGATGGACCTTTGGTCTGACCTACTATGGCCATTCTTATGCTTTTAAGTTAAAAAGTATTCAAGTAATATATTTGTGCCTTGCCCCTTCTTCCATATTAGGCCCCAGTAAAGCACCTCATTACCACTGGCAGAACCTTGTACCTGCACAGAGCTCCACTGAAAACAATAAAGAACCTAAAGAGCATAAGAGTCCATTTGGACCTATAATGGGGGGTCCTGAGTTAACAGTAAATCTGCCCTTGACTTCAGTGGGACCAGGGCGTGAGCCTCCTGTGCCAAATTCTCTGCTGGTATAACTACTGAAGGCAATGGAATTATGTCAGCAGTGAATTCATCCCACCAAAGGAATTGTGCTTAGCAGAGTATTTTGGCCCATAGTGTGTTAATTCTTAAAAGTAAACTGCTCACTGCATTTTGCTTTATGCAGTCCCTTTAATATCTCTCTAGTTCAGCACTTAGGGAATGTCCTTTTTAAATTCAGGAACTCAATGGTGTTCAAAGGAAGTCACCCAGAGGAAAGAATGAATTCAAAGTGCCTGGCATGCAAGGATATTAGAATTGTTAAATGGAGCCCTGGAACAGAATGAGAACCTTAAAAAGGTGGAGATAACAGAAACAAAGCTGGGGTGGAGGTTGGAGGATGATGATGGCAGTGTCTGGTTAAAATAATTGGCTATCATGAATTTGGAAGATGAATAGATCTTGCTTTACGTAAGTACAGAATGCATAGGCACTGTGCATGTGTTAATGCATGTCATCTGTACCAAGTCACAAATTCCCTGCTTTCCGATCCTGATTGGTAACGATTGATAATTGTGCTGTATAATTTTGTGATGAGCACAAATGAGAACTGGGATGAGTCCATCAAACTCATGTCATCTAATGACTTAATAAACTAGAGTTTGAAACTAGGTCTCTTGAGGACAAAGATTAGTTCCTTTAGAGTAATCTAATCCCCCCCTAATTCTCACAAGTGGGTTTTACTAGTCTTACTGGAGTCATATATTTTTCTCGCACTTTTCATAGCCTTGTGATTTAAAGTGGATGTTACTTTAAGTCTTCCCAAGCCTCATGCTCCTGTTGTCACATCCCCAAATTTGGTGAATGTTCAGGGGTCTTTTAAAGCTGGGTGTCCCAAATCCTGACAGCAATTCAGAATGTTTTTGCTATCTAATTTCCTACCCCCTCATGTGGTTGCATTTGCTCAAACAGGCCAGCAATGCCCCTCTGCCAAACCAGACAGTCTCTACGCAAAAGAATAAATGGACACAAATCTGACATCAGGAATCGTAACATTCAAAAACCGGTTTTTGAATAACAGCCGTGTTAGTCTGTATTCGCAAAAAGAAAAGGAGTACTTGTGGCACCTCAGAGACTAACCATAGGAGAACACTTTAACCTCTCTGGCCACTCAGGAAAAGGTTTAAGGGTGGCAATTTTGCAACAGAAAAGCTTCAAAAACCAGACTCCAACGAGAAACTGCTGAGCTTGAATTAATATGCAAAATAGATGCCATTAACTTGGGTTTGAATAGAGACTGGGAGTGGCTGGGTCATTACACATACTGAATCTATTTCCTTAAGTCTCCTCACACCTTCTTGTAAACTGTCTAAATGGGCCATCTTGATTATCACTACAAAAGTTTTTTTTTTCTCCTGCTGATAATAGCTCATCTTAACTAATTAACTTCTCTCAGTTTGTATGGTAACTTCAACTTATCTGTGTGTGTAAAATAAATATATATATAATTATATATATATATATATATATATATGTTCCATTCTATGCATCCGATGAAGTGAGCTGTAGCCCACAAAAGCTTATGCTCTAATAAATTTGCTAGCTCTAAGGTGCTGCAAGTACTCCTGTTCTTGTTACCATTACTGTTTCCTCAAAGCAGACTTGCAGTGACTTTATTTAGTAAGCCTAGATATCAATCTAAAAAGAGTTTAGTGTCTTCCGCCCACATAAGGAGGAAGAGGATGCTGCTCCTACTTCCGCTTCCATTGAAACGTACTGATTGAACGCTGGGAGTCAGTCAGTTAGTTCTACTCCTAGTTTTTTAAAGTGTTTTCCCACCATGGTGGGAAGAAAAGGGAGGGAAGGAGAAGAAAAAAAATTAATAATTTAAGAGCTCCATAAATTCAGCGCTCTTTCCTCTTTAGAAAAATATAAATTCACAATGAGTATACAAAGCAGAGGTCAGATAATTTAGCTTTGATAACAAGAGCCTGTTTTTGATGCTAATTAGCCAAAACTTGTACATTGTTTTTAAAAATTTAAAATCTCTAATCACTTCAGTTTAAAGTTCCCTTATCTGTTAAATATTAAAAAGAGAATATGCAGCCTCTTAATATTTATATGGCAGGAAATAAACAAAAGCTGATAAAAGAATGAAATCTTAACATAAAAAGAAAATGTAATGAGCTCTCATGAACATTAAAAGGACCATTTGTGTTCTTTTAAATCTATTGGAAAAAGAAAAACAAGGAAGGTTTAGCTATAATTACATGCTGCAAAGGACTAGAAAAGAGAACATTAAATGCTTCTCACTCTTTTCCTGAAACCATGAATAGTGCTACAAGATGCTTATTAGCATGCACATTGGTGTGACCTGGTTTACCACTGCTCTGCACTTAGGCAGGTGTTTAAAACAGGTGTTCAGTCTTTTTATCTCTTTCAAAACCATGGTAGCTGTGCAGAGATTGCACGGTTAGTTTCTGTGCTCTCTGCTTAAGGTTTTGATGGACCCTTTGCAGGAAATGGCTCTAAAGGACCTGGTTCATATTCTAACCTTTGGAGGTTCTGATGGCAAATAAACATGAAGAACTTCTGAAGGCAAATTGGACAGTGAGTTAGCACCCTTTGGTGACTAAAGCTTGCTACCTTCCAAAATATCCTACGCACCACTGTGTACATCTTGGTGTTTTCAACCTTCGTCTTGCTTGTCGTCAGTCATTCGTCAGATTTACTCTGTACTTATGTAGCAGTGCCAACAACATCTGCAGCATAATTGCCCACCCTGCACTGGCTTTGCCCTTTGACAATCCCATTCTGTGGCAGTTGTGTTACTAGACGTATAAATGTCTGAATGAGAATAACAGATAATGATACCCAACCACTCTAGTTCCAGAGTTCAGATGTGCTGAAGGGCACAGCCATGAGCTTATAAAGGGATTTGAGTATTTCTGTTACAGAATGGGAGGACATCCCTTGCTCTAACTCTTTTCTCCTTCATGAGAAATCTCTTGGGGAACTCTGGTTCCAGTCCTGTGAGGTGCTGAGCTTCTCCCATTGAGGTCAACTGGCATTGACTTCAACAGGACATGAGGATGCTCAAGACGTTGGTGCATTAGGGCTGTTTCATGCAAGTTTCATGTTCCCCACACACAGGTTCCACGCTTTTTGACCTGGTGTACACTTGCCTGGTGCTCTTTTTTGACCTTTTCTGTTTTAGGAGCATTTTGTTTTGTACCACATGGTACTCACCCACACTTTCCCTCTCAGAGTTTACTGCTGTCTACTCGCTGCTATTTACCTAGAATACAAAAGAAGCTATCCACTAAAAGGGGTGTGAAAGGACTGTGATGTGACATGATATAGTCATTAGTGGTTTGGAACAGGTTTTGGGATCTGGGTGATTTAGGAGGATAATCCAGTTATTTCATTACAAGAGGCTGCACAGAAAACCTTCTGGAGCTATGGACTTCATAAAAAATACTTGTTCTATCTGACAAGCAACATGTAATTGTGATACAAACAACTAGGGAAGGAATAAGAGCAACCTGGAAAGCATGCAAGGTGTTGAACTCTGTGATTTTAAATGATGCCTGTATAGTTGTTGTTTTACTTTAGTGGGGGAGGAGAAAATTCTCGTACTACAGTTAGCAGTTACATTGCGCTCAGAAAGAACGCTGTCACGGACATCTCCCAAACGACTGGATCAATCTAACAAATTGTTTTGGGAGTATCTTATTGATTTATGTACTGCCACCGCTGCTCAATTGCTTTTTACTCTTTGGAGCTGAGTGGATATCCCAGATTTCCCTCCTACTTATATAATGAAGGATTGCCTTGCTGGTCAAGTAATTAGACTATTTAAGTTTACTTACCCCAGAAATGAGCTGCTGAACTATCAGAAATGCAGGAAATTGATTTACACCTGCATATGTGCATTCCAACAAAAGGAAAAAAACATTTAGATAGAGCACTTTGAAAAATCAGCTGTTTATCAGTAAGCTAGTCTTATCCTAAACTTAAGCAGTTCTAATGTCCCACTATAGAATACATTTTAAAAAGTCCTTTCTAATCAAAGGCAATCCAGCACCTTGATATCTGAGCACCAGGCAACAATTAAAGGTAGTATTAGTCACACTTAAAAGGAACTCTGTTCTCTCCATTTGTAAATGGAAGGAAGGATGGTTTTGTGGATAGGTATTGGACTGGGTCTCTGGCAATCTGGATTCAGTTCCCAGCTCTAAGCAAACACTTCCTGCATGGCCTAAAACAAGTCATTTCCCTACCTCACAGTTGTGTTGGGAGGCTAAATGCATTGTTTGTAAAGTGCTCAGTACCACAAGCACAATATAAATATAGAAAGATGGGTTCTCTTCTCCCACTGTTGTGGCAATATTACAATAAAAGCAAACTTTAATATTAAACTACTAGAGATGGGCTGGAGCTGCAACAATGGATACAGAATTCTGATTTTGAACATCTCAGAATTCAGCTTAATAGATTTAGAGACTCTAAGACCATTGGAATCATTTAGTCTGACCCTTATGTATAGAGGCCATAGAATTGTTCAGACCTAGCTGTAGAAGGTGTGCAATTCTGGACTTTCTTAGATTGTAAACTGTCTGGAGCTAGATTCTTGCTTTGTGGGCTGGAAAAAAACAACAAAGTGTGCTAGCCATTATAATAGACATCTGCAGTGTTCATATCCAGATCAGGGTTCAGATTTTGGACACTTTCTCCAGGTTTAGTGGTGGTCACGTCTAGGGTTTTGAATGGATATATGTTCAAGAGTTACATTCTGGTTTCAAGCTTCCCTGCATGAGGCGCTGGCTCCCACCTTCTGACTGTAACACACTTTGATTCAACCAGTGTGGCCTCTCTCTCTCTCTCTGCTTGTGGGGGGTCAGCAAATAGACTGTAATTTGTTGTCTTTCAATGTATTATTTGGGTAAAACTATTCAAAGACTTTGCAGCAATTATTTTTGTAACTCTGTTGATTGGTTGTGAACACCTTTCTATATTTGCTGTTGGCTATTCTAGCGGACTAGATTGATTGATTGATATTGGTCAGCTAATTCACATGCTATTATTTTTCTTCCCTGATTCAGTGAGGGCATGAGTACTTCCCAAGCAAATACTCATGGAGACAAACGCAGACTTGTTTTGTGCATAATCTTGCATGCAGCTTTCAAATTGGATTGGTTCATTGACTTTCAATAGAACTTAAGCTTCTAGATCACTTAGGTGCTTTTGAAAATGTAATCTTTGATCTTGCTGTTCTCACTCAGACAACATGTTCGTTAGTGTCACAGGGGTTTTGCAAGTGTGGAGAATTGGGCCCTACATCTGATTCTCATGACACGTTACGTGTGCATGGATCTTGGAAACAAGGGAGCGCAATCTCAGACAGCAACATGGCTCCGTGCCTAGGGCAATGGACTAGGAGTCAGGAGACTAATAGTCTCTAAAGAGACTTAAGAGGTTTTTAAATAATTGGGAAGCTTGCTATTTATTATTTAGAACAGCTTAATCTAATTTTATTTTTTCACTGTTTCATTGCATACAGTTATTGGGTTCTTCCCCTCCCCCCTCTTGGGGAATTGCTTTACAGCACAGATAAACCAAAGGCTCTCCAACCCAGATATGTAGTCCGTATTATGCATTTCATTAATAATGTATAACGAGCAAACTTGCTCCTTGTTCATCCTGCTCAGTCTGTCTCCACTGGGCATATGTGATGTTGGAATCATTGAAATTCATGTAACAAGTAAGCTTCCCTCTCTCCCCTGTTGCATATACTTTTAAATTTGTGTCCTTGGTTGCTTTGTTATCATTCTTGAAGGTTTCCTGCTGCTACATCAATGTCACCTTTTGCAAGTGACAGGAAGATTAAGTAAAATGCTGTACATAAAATTATAGCCAGACCATTGGCAGCAAGTGACAGGGTGCAGATGAAATGGCTAATTTTGCAGTCGAGACATAATGTACGTGGCAAGAGTTACCTGTAGCTGTACTTTCAAAAAGTCGTACTGTCTCCAGAGTAGCGACAGGTAGTGCGAATCTCTTTGATTTACAGGGGTGACAACGAGGATTCCAAGACAAGCTCAGTACAGCCCATACACACACCTTATGAGAATATCATTAGACAGTAAGGGGCTGCTCACTGACATTGATCTCAACTGACAACTAATCAGAACATTGCTTGGATAGTGTTTCTTTTATTTTTTTTTAAATTAAAATCAGATGTTTTGTGTCTGATTCTCTGCTCTGAATTATTGGCAGTGCTAAGAAAAATATATAAATAATGTACTATATCTCGTGGTTTGGGGGGGAAGTTCTGACAGCTTTTATGTGTTTATCCTTGCTAGGTTGATCACTTTCTTGTTATGCATGTGATGAGTGATTCCATCTCAGTTTGTCCTTGACTCTCACAAAGAAGTAATATCACAGCATGTCAGTTAAAATACAAACAAAAAATAAGAATATGGTGAAAATCTCCAATATGAGTTCTTTGCTTTTTCTATAAGTGTAATTTTTTTAATTGACCTAGCAGTAAAACTAATAATGGAGCTTCCTTTTTTACCTCTTTATTACTAGCCACTAAAAGTGCCCATGAAGAGTAAACAGGGTCTGAATTAGCTTTCCCCTGCCATCTAGAGATGCACTGGGGAAGAGATGTCAGGAGTAGGCTGTGCTTGCATAGACACACCTCCTCTGCCTCAGTGCACAGCATAATGGAGCTGCTTTGTCAAAATGATAAATGTTTGACTGTTGTTCGGTCACAAATCACTTTAGTATTTGAATGCAGGAGTAATTAAATGTACTTAAATGTCCTTATTGTACAAGTAAAGGGCAGCAGAATTTTGCTTAGCATGCCCTGATTGAGTGGGTCACCCTAAACTGAACCTCACTTGCCAAAGAGGTGGTAGAGATGCCAAATTCCAGTGAAGATGAGAGTGGGCAGGGATGTGTTTTTGCCAGGTGGTGTGGACTTTGCCTAAAGACCATTTGACCTGCCTGTTGCAGATTACTCTCAATTGAGAGTCCTTGTTTCTGATTGGTGATTCCTAGACCTGACATCACTGCTGAGCAGGTCTAGGGGCTCAGCCTTAGACCTTATGTGGAGACAGTGTTGCCGCAAAAGACAACAGAGAAACTGCACTAGCTGCGAGGTTCCCTGCTACCTGCTGAAATCACTAAGACCTGGGTTAAGTGGTGGAACCTCAGAATGTGATGCGTAGAGAGAGCAGTAGCACCAAAGGCGGCCAGTGGTGGCTGAGAGACAGGGGTACCTACTTGTTTGTTACAATAGAAGTTCAGGTCTTGTTCACCCTAGAAGAATATGTGGATGGCTAAAGAACTAGAAGTATTATGACATTGCAAGCACCAGGGCAGAAAAAATGTGACTGAGACTGTTTAGAGTCTTTGGGGGGGGGGAGGTTGGGTGTCATAAACATCTTGTTCACTGACACATTGTGAAAACAGTTGTCCTTTATGAAGGATTCAGCAGCTGGTCTAGTGGTCTGAACACAGGAGTAAGAGCCAGGAATTCCTAAATCTAAGCCCTGGCTCTGTTAACAAGGTGCAATAATTTCTGCCTCATGGAAAAGCCATTTGAAAAAACGCTGAGTATTGTGTGGTGGGACAGTTAGTCTGAGGGTAGGTCACAGGAAGGCTGGCAAGGATGACGTGACTGTAACAAATGTTTTGGATAGACATGGGTTCCAGCCACTAAATTTGGATCCAGTTTAGGATTTAAAAACAAATACAAACCCAAAGTTAAAGGGTGTTTGGATCTAGAGTATTTTACTTCAGACTTCTCACGAGTTTTAAGCGACAAATATCTATGGGGTTTGAGTTCAGAAATAGTTCTAAACAGCACAGTATTTGGGGTGTCCATTAAGGCCAGAATATGACCATTTCAGTTTACAAAATATTTTTAGGTTTCAAAAGTTTTATTTCCAAGAACGAAACCGCCTTTTCAAAATGTTGAGAGGAAAAAATCAGGCAGAAGAGGGACTTCACCCTGGATTTCCCAGGTGCCAGGCCAATGCCCTGATCAACAGGCTACAGTCAGAGAGAGAGAGATGTAGAAACAGACCCAGTTTCAGCAGTGTTTTCCATCAGAAAATCTTTGTCAAATTTTCTGGCCAGCTCTACTGCTCACATATATCCTTAAACTGAAGAAGGGAGGGTGGGAGGAGACGTTGCTCCCTAGCAACCAGCAGCTTCAGGCAGGAGAAGCTTAAGAAGCATCACTGGAGCACAGCAGGTGGAGTAAATGAGATCTGAGATGGAGGTGTAAGTGCCTGGTTCCCTCTCACTTCCTCTCTGCTTCAAACAGGCCGTCTTCGTTAGAGCATCTGGTAGAAGTTACTAATGACACTGAGCTTTTATGAGGAAAAATAGATTAATCTTGTCTTCCAGGATGCAAAAAGTACTGAAGGGGTAGAGGATCCACCCAGATGTGAGCTAAACACATGGGAGTCGACAGATAGCACAGTGCCTTGCTTTTCACTTACCTGGGAGCCTCTGGAAGCCCCTTTCCAAAGACTCTCTAAACATTTGGTGCAGAGTTAGGAAGCAGCCTTTCTATCCAGGTTTCAGAGTAGCAGCCATGTTAGTCTGTATTCGCAAAAAGAAAAGGAGTACTTGTGGCACCTTAGAGACTAACCAATTTATTTGAGCATAAGCTTTCGTGATCCAGCATCCTTCCCTCGGGACCTGCTGGAGTCCAAGAAGGTTTGGGGGAAATTAATGCTGATTGGCTAAGCATGAGTAGTCCCTCTTTGAACAATTTACCCACCACAGTGGTGGTGGATTCCCATCTCATAAACATTGCAGGGCAGCCAATAGGAGTGTGGTTCCTGAGAACCATGCTACCAATGGGGAGAGGGATCTACCAGTCTGTGGGATTTCAAGGCTGTTATCTAATCACTCCCACCAAGACTTCAGACCCACCCCTGTTAGAAGGGAACATTTACTGGACGCTTTAGGAGCTGAATTCTGCCCAGAGTTACACCCATTTTACCCCATTGAGATAAGTGGTTTCATGTAATTGTGAAGGACAGAATTTGACCTTAGAAGGTGACTCTCATGGAGTTTGTTTGGTTTTTTTTGAGCAAACTCGCTTCTCACGGGTTTCCCCATAGGAGGAAATAATCAAACCTGAAAGACTAAGACTAATTTGGAGAACGACTACAGTGATTTTTTTAAAGGGAGTATTTTTAAAGCTTATTCACAATGACTAGCAGTAATACATCAAAAATAAGAATGCTTAAGGATCCTGAGGGGAAGAGCCATCAATGGACAAGCAGCAGGTGAATAAGCTAAGAGTTTCTTTAATAGACTAGCCAAGAAATAGCGGACAATCAATTGCTGCAGTAACTATAGTTATGTAAAATTTGGCAGTTGGGGTTTGCAGGATTTTGCATGAATGTACATTTGGTTTACATCACATTTGTCTTTGAGATTCACATGAACCCCAAATATCACACTTAAAAATTCAACAAACTGCTGCATTTATCACAGAATCATAGGACAGGAAGGGACCTCTAGAGTCTAGATGACCTCTCGTCCAGTCCCCTGCACTCGTGGCAGGACTAAGTATTATCTAGACAATCCCTGACAGGTGTTTGTCTAACCTGCTCTTAAAAATCTCCAGTGACAGATTCCACAACCTCCCTGGGCAATGCATTCCAATGGTTAACTGCCCTGACAGGATGTTTTTCCGAATGTCCAATCTAAACTGCCCTTGCTTCAATTTAAGCCCATTTGTATTTGAGTAATGATTAATTTGAAAAAAATGTTCTAGCTAAAGGGAAAAGACCTTGCTCTGTGTTGAGGAGAAAACACGTCTTATTCTTGTCCCCACTCCCTCAAAAACAGGAAGAAATTTCAGCGGACATAACTGGATATGTTTAATGGGCCAAGTTGTTTTGTATGAAAGTAATTGTCACTTCTCCCTTCTGCTTCTCTGCTCTGCCACCTTCCATGGTAGCATTGCTTATACTGCCACGAGCTCCATTTTCCCACCATAAGAGACGAGCAAGGAAATTGTGTCACTTATGCGGACAGGCTGTTAGACCTGGAATCTCTGTTAACTTGGGGAGGAATGAAGAGCAGCATGCCCCCAGGCTTCAGTCTCACCCTTGGAGCAGAATTTTCCTGGAAGGTTTTCTTTAATGCTGGATAGGAGCGAGTTTGGCCATAGAGTGGCACTTCTTCCTTATGCACCTGCCCTCCTCCCATACCCAACTCTGCTATTTCTCGTCCCCAGCATTCATAAAGGGTGGAAAAAGGATTTCACGCAATGACTTTTTAAAAATTTGAATATTGCTTTTGCTCTAGTACTGTCACTCCATTTACAGTCTCCCTCTCTCTCTGCTTTTGCTTGCCATTCTGTGCACTATGATCATTTCATATGTTTTTCTTCCTCACTTTTTAGTGTCTCCTAAGCAAACAATTAATGTTCAAATTGGGCTTTCAAACCCACAACATGTTAGTGGATTTGAAATGAGGTCCCATCACTACACAAGACTATTTAGCTTCACTAAAATTTTGCAAACGTCAGCAAACATTTTGGTAAATCTGGGCCAAATTCCATTTTTTTTATACCGAAACCTGAAAGCAAACATAACTTCAAACATAACCTCTCCTGACTTCATATGATCTTCTCTACAGTTTCACATAGCTTGGCTGAGAACAATACAATTTATCCAAGACCCCTAAATCATTATTGAACAAAGAAGTTTGATTTTTTTAAAGAAATCTTACCGCATATGAAGCGAATATATTCCTTTCCTGACTGAGTTACTACAGTGTTAGTTAGCAGTTGTTCATGTTTTATCATCTTTACATAATTTAAGGCATTAGGTCATCCTAAGACTATTCTGAAATTTCAGAAGAATTTACTTTAATAAATTTGGAATGTTTGAACCACTTTAAGTTATTAAAATAAAATTTAAGTTAATTTATATTTCATAAATAAAGGTTAAAATATCCATTCTTTGATTTCTGTTAAATGGAATTAAAATCACAATATGCTATTCTATTTTCTTTGACATTCCTTTCTATTTTGTGGATAACTATTCGTGTTTTCCTAGACTAAGGTGCAAGGCAGGGAACAAAAGAAACAACAAAATCTAGACATACATCCTCAAAATCATACTCCGTTTTCACTCCATTCTTAGTCAGGTATTCCTTGATTTCAATGAGGTTTGGAGAAGTATGAATCTCAAAACATGACTGGGTGGCCCAGTCTTGCAAACCTAACTACCACTGAGTGAAAAGGTCTATGTACCACTTCAGTTATTTTGAGGATTTAAGTGGTGTGTGAGCTTTGTGCTGGGTCTCTACACTGTCTTGATTTTCACCCACCGAAAGTAAGAATTCCATCTTTAAAGTTGCTACATCTGTCCTCCTAATTGAGCAAGATCAAGTCACCAAACCAGTGTATTCAAGCAGCAGCAGTTTTGTTTATATAGCAGTATGACCTAGCCTGTGATAGGGCCCTATTGGGCTAGGCACTGTAAAAACATACTGTAGATAACAATCCCTGCCCGGGATGCTTGCATGCTAAAAGTGGATGACAGTCAGATGAGGTTGGAAGAGACGGAGAACAGGAAAACCAAAACAATGTTTTAACGCAGAATTTGCGGGTGCTCAGTTGATAGCCAACCAGCAGCAGTAATCATCGCATTATCACAACTCATCAACTATCTGGTGTGGTAGTTTGGCCACTGGGTTACCTACAGAACCACCAAAGAGCAAAAAAGTTCTGTTTCCATTGGGAAAATACAACAATAAAAATGAAGATTCAATCGTGTTTTCACTAAAGAACAGATTTAGAATAAAATTCTCTCTGGGGGGTAGGGGGAAGCTCGTTTTGAATCAAAATATGTAGTCATTTATAATCCATACACTGGAAAACCAAATAATAAGGAAACTAGAAAAATAAGATCTTAATGAAACAATGAAAAATAATTTAGGAGGGTGAAGAACCACACAAGGGTGGTTCTTGAAGCTGTCCACGTTGGATAAATAATGAAAGACTCACTGGGCCGGAGACAGAAACCTAGTATAAGAATGACTCTGTAGCCTGATGGTTACAGCACTCACCTAGGAGGTGGGAGACCCAGGAGAGGGGGTGGGGCTTAGCATACATTCCCCTCCCCACCCCATCTTGGCATTGCACACTGGCTAGCTCATGTTAGGAGCTACCTAGAGTGCTGGCTTTAGTGTGTTCCATTCTGAGGTGTCAGTTTCCCTCCACTCATTGTAGGGGGACCCTAGATGCTGAACTCACATTTTGTGAATCCTAGTGATTTTCTATCTAGGTACCTAAATGTTAAGCATGGCAACACTGAGCATCACCATGCTTATATTCCTTTGTGAATATAGCCCCAGCTGTTAGTGGTGTTAAAGCAGATGTATTTTGTTTGTTTTAAAAGTTTTATCATTACTTGTGTATATAGTACCTGGCACAATTAGGTCCTGATCTCTGACTAAGGCCTCTTATTGCTACCACAGCACAAATAATTATGATTTTTCTAATAAAGGCATGTACTTACCAGCAGCTTCAGGGAGATCACTACGATCTGTACTATTTATACACTATTTGTACAAATCTGTATTATTTATTAGTAGTTAACTAAATTCTTCCAGTGTTGCCACTTGAGATGTGCATCTTTCAGTCCATGGGTTAAAACCTCTTTAGAAAGCAGAAAGCAAATAGGTATTATGGGTCATGCGTGCACAGTTACAGATCAGAACCAAGGTTGTTAAATGCGGGGCTCATAACTATGCCTATAGTTAGCTACTTGACACTTTCCATGGTAACGCTTTTTGAAGTTACTTATAACTTTGATAAGCTAGAAGTGTTTTGGTTTAAATTTTCTATGCTGGGTGTCTGCCTGAGGCTGAATTGTTCTGGAACATTTAAGCAAAAAAAAAAAAAATGCAGCCATTTCGCTAGATGAGGTTAGGGAAAAATATATGGTCTTGTCCAAGTTAAATTTTTACATTGCTTTCACTGATCCTCCATTCTTTTGAACAGGGACTTGAAATTTGGCTGGGGGGGGGGGGAAGCGGGAGGTTAGAGTGACCAGATGTCCCGATTTTATAGGGACAGTCCCTATATTTGGGACTTTGTCTTATATAGATGTCTATTACCCTCTACCCCCTGTCCCGATTTTTCACACTTGCTGTCTGGTGACGCTAGGGAAGGTTGTCCTGGTTTTAGGGATGTGCCTTTTGATGTCCCTGTGAAAATGTGCCCAACTATGGCCAAGTTATGGGTTTCTGAACATCTGTTTGCACAGACTTCTTAGTTTGACAGAACATGCTCAGGCCAGACAGAATCTTCAAAGAATTTATCTGTCACCTCACAGCTCTTATCAATGGTGAATATACTATCCCACAGAGTCACTGAATGCATTGGAAGCATGGAGGAGAAGGATTCTGACTGGAATGCAGAGGAGTGAGGGTGTTGATGAGGGTAAGGTGTCAGACTGAGGTAAGGTGTCAGGGGAGACAGGGATGAAGAGCTAAGGGGTGTGGGGGTGTGTGTGTGTGTGTGTATATGTATGTGGCAGGGGTATAGAATCCTAGAATATCAGAGTTGGAAGGGACCTCAGGAGGTCATCTAGTTCAACCCCTGCTCAATGCAGGACCAGTCCCCAATGTTTGCCCCAGATCCCTAAATGGGTACTGGGGCAAAGAATCAGATCGGGGTTGGGGCATGTGTGTGTGATGTGAATTTGGACAAGAAGCTGAGGGGAGCATGCAGGGTGGAGGAGGAGCTAGGACTGAGGACCTGAGGAGAGTGTATCTAGAGGGGTGGGGTGGAAGAAACTGGGACAAAGACAGCTGCGGGAGCCAGAGAAAAGGGATCAGTCTTGAGGAGGACAGGGACATATAAGCATCTTGAATCATTAGAGTACCCATTCCCCATAGAACCTGGAAGAGAACCCAGGATTTCAGTGTCTTGATATTTGTCTGATGTCTAGCAAACTGGCTGTGAAACCCACTGGTAAAATACATGCCTCAGCTCCCTTTAGTGGCTGGGCCACATACTGGATAACCTCCTATTGCTGTCAGATACTCCATTAGCTCAAGTAGCAGAGGTCACTGCTCTAATCTAAAGGTTCCAAACCTTCTGATGGCCCATGTGGAAATCTATATGGTGCGGCATGATGGAATTTTGGGAGACGGTTCAGTTTGTTTTTTAAAAAAACCTTCAAAATGACATTTAAATAACTACATTAAAAAAGCATTCAGTTTGGAAAGTCCGGCACTCTGAAAAATCAGGCAGTTGGCATCTCATTTTGGACACCTAAAATTAGTGTACACTTCTGATATTAAGTTCTCTGTGCCTCATTCCCCCAAGTATAAATTCATGATAATACTGTGGTACTTTCTTGGTGTGCAAGGCTGAAAGTCACCTTATCTCCCTCCGTCCAGCTGGAGAAGGAATTGCTTGTGCTTAAAAAAACTTTTGACACTGTCTCCCACAGTATTCTTGCCAGCAAGTTAAAGAAGTATGGGCTGGATGAATGGACTATAAGGTGGATAGAAAGCTGGCTAGACTGTTGGGCTCAACGGGTAGTGATCAATGGCTCCATGTCTAGTTGGCAGCCGGTATCAAGTGGAGTGCCCCAAGGGTCGGTCCTGGGGCCGATTTTGTTCAATATCTTCATAAATGATCTGGAGGATGGTGTGGATTGCACCCTCAGCAAGTTTGCAGATGACACTAAACTGGGAGGAGAGGTAGATACGCTGGAGGGTAGGGATAGGATACAGAGGTACCTAGACAAATCGGAGGATTGGACCAAAAGAAATCTGATGAGGTTCAACAAGGACAAATGCAGAGTTCTGCACTTAGGACGGAAGAATCCAATGCCCCGCTACAGACTAGGGACCGAATGGCTCGGCAGCAGTTCTGCAGAAAAGGACCTAGGGGTTACAGTTGATGAGAACCTGGATATGAGTCAACAGTGTGCCCTTGTTGCCAAGAAGGCCAATGGCATTTTGGGATGTATAAGTAGGGGCATTTCCAGCAGATCGAGGGACATGATCGTTCCCCTCTATTCGACACTGGTGAGGCCTCATCTGGAGTACTGTGTCCAGTTATGGGCCCCATACTACAAGAAGGATGTGGAAAAATTGGAGAGAGTCCAGCGGAGGGCAACAAAAATGATTAGGGGACTGGAACACATGACTTATGAGGAGAGGCTGAGGGAACTGGGGATGTTTAGTCTTCAAAGGAGAAGAATGAGGGGGGATTTGATAGTTGCTTTCAACTACCTGAAAGGGGGTTCCAAAGAGGATGGATCTAGACTGTTCTCAGTGGTAGTAGATGACAGAACAAGGAGTAATGGTCTCAAGTTGCAGTGGGAGAGATTTAGGTTGGATATTAGGAAAAACTTTTTCACTAGAAGGGTGGTGAAACACTGGAATGCGTTACCTAGGGAGGTGGTGGAATCTCCTTCCTTAGAAGTTTTCAAGGTTAGGCTCGACAAAGCCCTGGCTGGGATGATTTAATTGGGGATCAGTCCTGCTTTGAGCAGGGGGTTGGACTAGATGACCTCCTGAGGTCCCTTCCAACCCTGATATTCTATGATTCTGTGATTAAGTGGGTATCAGCTCTCTGGCACCACCAGTCCTGTTAGCCACCCAAACGATATCCTCAGGGAAATGCTAGCCCTCACTATGTTTGCAGGTTAACAATAGGTGCACCCCAGACCTTGAGTCCCTTTGAGGCATCCCCCTGTGATATCCAGTCACTGTCAAGAGTTACTGTTACAGAACAGTGAACCCTTTGCCAATTGGTACTGAGGGGTTTTTTGGTCACAAATACTACCTCATCTCAGAGGGACATTGTGAAGATCATTAATGTTTGTGATGTGCTTAGATACTAAAGTGATGAGTGCCATAGACAAGCCCATAAGGAAATTAATAATTCTGCATGCAGATTAGGGTTTCAATTGTGTGCAGTAAACAAGGTATGAGGCCACATATTGAAAGAGGAGATTAAAATGCAATATTGAGTAACTGTTCATTTAGTGAAAACCTTCCAGCCAAACTTGAGTTTGCAACCTTAAAATTGTTTTAATATAGCTTATGTAGTATAATTTACATAACATAGGTAAATGTTAGTGTGAATGGAGACTCATAGGCCAGCTCCACACTTAGGTTAATTGGAATATCTCCACTGAAATTGATGATGATGCTCTGACTGGCACTGTCTTAGGATCTGGCCTTAAATATTCAATTGTAACAGTCCCAATTTGAGCAGTATGCAGACCATAAAATATTCAATGCAGGAATTTGGGAATTGTTTAATGTAACAAATAAACTTGAAAGTATTGGAATCTGCTTGTTGACCGATCATGAACCAGAAAGAAAGGCAAAGTTGACTGAATAACTATGTATGGTGACAAAGCTCTGTCCTTGCCTCCGTGGGTCCTGCGTTTCCTGGCAGATTTCACTAGCCTCAGAGGCTCACTGTGATCCTCCACGTAACCCTTCTCTCTCTAGAGACAAGGGTCACAGTCTACTGATCCATTTTTCATCATAAGCCAGCGAGGGAGGTGAGGAGAAGTTATCCTTCCTTGCACAGTCTCTGTTGTCTCCCAGTCTCAATGATTAATCATGGGGCAAAGGTGGGGGGGGAGCCTGGGCCCACCCTCTACTCCGGGCTCCAGCCCAGGGACCCTAATAGTATCAGCTATGGTAGCTGACCTTTTAGAAACAAGACATGTACAATTCCCTGGGCTACTTCCTCAAGCTCCACTTCACCCTTACCTCAGGGCCTCCTTCCTTGTGCCTGATATGGTGTGTACTACTCAGTCTCTCCAACAGCACAACTTCCTCCCACAGCTCCTGACATGCACACCCACCTGACTAACTTGGCAGGCTTTTAACTAGTTTCAGCCAGCCCCTGATTGGCTTCAGGTGTCCCAATCAACCTAGCATTCTCCCTGACTTCTGGAAAGTTTTTAATTGGCCCCAGGTGTCTTAATTGACCTGGAGCAGTTGCCATTTCACTTATCCTGGTACCAGGGATTTGTTGAGCCTGGAGCTAATCTATCTCACGCTACTTTTCTATAGCCATCTGGTCTTGCCCTGTCACAGTATGTACACTTTCAGCTCTTACAATGTATAACTTTCCTCTGTCTATTCAACAGTAGGAAAAGAATACATAGAGTTCAGCCTGTAACTTTAGGCAGTGTGTGTGGTTTCTAAATGTTCTCCAAGCTTAATTTGTGAGAGTGTTTTGAACAGTGACACATCGGGAAGCATCGCTCCCATATACAGCTTTAAGTTTCTGTGAGACAGTTGTGTTCCCCCAACAATATTAGGAAGGAACATGCAATCCATATCCATTTCTTTTATGAACTCATTTAGCTTTTTTTTTTAAGTATAACTACTGTTCACTTCCTACACAGAGCCTCTTGAGGGCAGTAGTCTTTTGATGCTCTAAAAAGTTGAGAATTTCTTAACTTTTCAGTGAAAACATGCTTCAAAAAATTAGATCATTGGCAATGCAGAGGGATGCCAGAATTCCATGTGTCATTCAATCAGTCAAAATGCTGCATTCAAAATATTCAAGCCAGTTCTTTAAAAATGTCACATAAGTATATCTGTGTTGCATTATGGTATAATTTGTATATTTGGGCCACATGTTCGAACAAGTGAGGCCTTCTTTAGAAGTCCTCCAACAATATTAGGGATCAACAACCTTGGAATAAAGCTTCTGTTTTCCATGGAAATTAGAAGATTTTGCGTAATTTAGGGTTGAACTACACAAATGTAAGAAAATCTTAGTCCTTCCAAAATGTGGTTTATTTTATCCCTATTTAGTGGTTTAATTTATATTTACTCTATATTTAATCTAAATGTTTATTTGCTCTAGTGTTTATTGTAGTAATCTATAATAAAATGAAGATTTCAAGGTCACGCAATCATAGAACCAATATATAGGGCCTAACCACTTCTCTGGACCTGAACACAACCCATTTTGGGAGGCCCATATGGATTTGTTTAATTTTGGTTCAGTGGGTTTGATTTGAATTCATTTTCTGGGATTTGAGTCAGTTCAGAATCAAAACCACATAGACTGCTTCCAGAAACATTCTCTCCCTCTGCCCTCCCCAAACCCCTTCCACTCCTGTATAAATTCCCCCCCGCCCCCAGAAAATCCTTTCCTCCAACATTGTCCTTCTCCCACTTTGGATCCAAATAGCACATTTTCTCACCCCTCTTAGAGTGCTAGTTTTTTATTCTGATTAGCTCTGCCTAGGTGTGTTTGGTGAATGGAAAAGGGCCTCTCAACTTTCCCCAGGATGCACCCACCGAGAAGCAGTCAAAATAACTCCAGAGCTTTCAACTAAATTGGAACGATTCAAAATTTTTCAACCCATACACAATAGTACATTTGCAAAAGTACTTTTTAAAAGAAACAAATTAATAGCAAAATAATCTGAGATGCAAGCACAATTTTTACAGTAAATATCAGATCAAATTTTAAAAAGTCTAAATATTTTGAGGCTGAATAAATAAATATTCTGTGTCATGGGAAAAAAATACTTTAGCCGTTTTCTTTTTTCACCTAAAGCACCCTTTAATACTAAAGCCAAGACCGTGTTTGTCTTTCATAATGACTTGTTTAGAAGCTCTCTTTAAAATGCACACCGATTTCATGTTTTATTGTGAGCTCCCAAATGCAATTACACTGCCACTTATCAACATTATCATGCTACTTTCCTTCCTACAAGAGGAAGAACATTTACACAAATATTCCTTACTGTAATAGCAACTTCCCTTGTTTATGTATTCCCTGCCTGCCGAGTCAGTTGGAGCTATTTAATTTACTCACAATGTAATACAGGTGGCATTGGAGGTTGCCAGGGGATTATCCATTTCTTTGCTACTTTACAAGAGCATGTTGCCTAATTTGTTTTTAACGTATATTTGGCTAGACTCTATTACCATTGTTTTCTACTGAAAGGAATGTCAGGGCCACTCAGGTATGTCCTAGCGTATAACTCATGTACCCTACAGCCAAAGGAAGTTCTCTATTAGCTCATATGGTAGAACCCTGTGTTTCTGGACTAAAGAAGTTGTGTTTCAGAGATTTTAAGGTCAGAAAATGGCCCTTATTATCATTTAGTCTGACCCTAGTGCATAACAGAGGCCATAGATTTTTTACACAGTAATTAGTACAGCAAGCCACTACCGTCTGGTTGATATAGAGCATATATTTGAGACAGACATCAATCTTGATATAAAGGCTTGACAGGATGGAGAATCCACCACATATCTAGATAAGTTGTTCCACAGGTTAATGATACTCACTTTTAAAAATCTGTCTTATTTCTAGTCTACCTTTGTCTAGCTTCTGTTACTAGCCAGGAATATTACCATGGTGTACTGGATGGTCTTGATATGATATAGTGATGGTTGCAAAGGACTTACTGGCAACTGAATTGTTCGTGCCTTTGGGCATGGGCATCAGTACGTTATTTATCAGGTCTATTGTATGGCTTTCCTTCTGTAACATAGGTCTTGTCTACACTGGCAGGGTTACACTGCCAGCAGTTACATTGCTGCTCAGAGAGCATTGAAGGGAAACCGCTGTTTGTGCACCCTGTCACCTGCCTACTCAATAGCATGTTCACACTTGCAGCGGTATTCGGAGCAGTGCACTCTGGGTAGCTATCCCATAGAGCATCTCTTCCTCTTCTGCTGCTAAGAGTTGTGGGAAGGCAGAAGGGGCATCCTGGGTCCTGTCCCACTGCCCAGTGATGCATTGCTTCACATCCCAGTAATCCCTGTACTTCCATCCGCATTTGGCACCATCTTTCAATGGTTTGTGTACTGCGCACTCTGCCTCTTCAGTCTGCAGGAATAGATCCTGCACTCTTGACTAATATGCTGCTCACTCTCATTAACACGTCACAGACGCAGTGGAGTTATTCCTTTAAACTACAAAGGCAAGAGGAGTTCAACATTGATCTTGCCACACATAGTAGCTACAACACGAGATTACTTGTGGCATTCACAGAGGTGCTGACCACAGTGGAACGCCACTTTTGGGCTTGGGAAACAAGCACATTCCTGGGACTGTGTGATGAGCTCGCCCCAGCCCTGCAGCACAAGGACACGAGAATGAGAGCTGCCCTGTCACTGGAGCGGCACGTGGCAATTGCACTGTAGAAGCTGGCTACTCCAGACTGCTACCGAGAGGTCGCTAACAAGTTCGGAGTGGGATAGTCGACTGTTGGATGCGTGTTGACGGAAATGTTCAGGGCCATTAATCGCATCCTTCTCCAAAAGACCGTGACTCTGGGCAAACATGCATGAGGTGGTGGAATCTCCTTCCTTAGACGTTTTTCAAGGTCAGGTTTGACTAAGCCCTGGCTGGGATGATTTAGTTGGGGATTGGTCCTCCTTTGAGCAGGGGGTTGGACTAGATGACCTCCTGAGGTCCCTTCCAACCCTGATATTCTATGATATTGTGGATGTCTTTGCACAGATGGGCTTCCCTAACTGCAGAGGGGTGATAGATGGCATGCATATTCCAATTCTGGCACCAGACCACCTAGCCACCAAGTATGTTAATCGGAAGGGGTATTCCTCTATGGTTCTCCAGGCGTTCATGGACCACTGTGGACATTTCACAGACATTAACGCAGGCTGGTATGGAAAGGTGCATGACGCACACATCTTTCAGAACACTGGCCTGCTCAGGAAGCTGCAAGGAGGAGACAGACAGACAAAAAAAAACACACATCAGCACTTTGGGGGATGGGGGTAGGGAAGGTCCCAGGATGGTTAAAGATTTGTGTATGTCCAGGTATCATATGTAACCTTGTCCTTTGGAGTACAGTGCAGTGGGTACCGTACGTCAGCAGGGCTAAACTGCAGAGGGACTGGTGTTGAGTGCAGAGGGTACTGGGACTCCACAGTGCTGGACTGTGATGGGGGAGGAGTGGAATGCAGTGGGTATAGACTGGAGCCAGGAGGTTGATAAGAGTGTGCTGATGGTGTCTCGGGGGCAGGGAGGCACATGGGAAAGAGTTTTGTGATAGCAGCTGCAGGGGAGGGCAGGCATCAAGCTGCTCGGTTTGCAGTGCTAGTAGCGCCTGGAGCATGTCCTCTTGGCGCTTCATAACTTTTAAGAGCCGCTCCGTGGCTTCATTCTGGTGAGCCGTGTTCTCCTTTCAGTCTCTCTTCTCGCTGTCCCACCACTCCTTCAATTCTTGTTTTTCAGTCGTGGAGCGCATCATGACAGAAAGACCTTTATAGTTCTTCATGGCCGCTTTCTAATTCTGCGCAGCCATTCAGCTGGTGATAACAAAGAGGGAGGATGGGCTCCCAAGGACATCTTTGTGAAGCCAAAATGCAACATTTTACAGAAGCAGTATTGTTTGCAACACAGAGACCACTGATTCAGCTATTTAAAACAGCCACTATTCACATACCTTTCACTGAATGGCTGACCCCAGGAAAGCACACATGAGCCACAACACCCCCAAAATGGTGAGTAACTGCAGGGGAGGGGAAATAAGTGTCCCAGGACCATACTGTACACTAAGCACATGGCTCTTGGGAAGAACCAGCACTATAGGAGAGGCGTTATAATCATTACTATCCCCACATTTTCCACAGGCTGTGTTCATTATGGAAGATATCTTGCTGCTGAGGGTGAGCAGGGAATCAAGGGAGGGTCTTCTCCAAGACTGCGGCTTCTGCCCTGGCCCTTAGGTGGCTTGTCTGTGTGCAGCAATGGTCTCCCGCCACCCCAAGCGATGGCAGAGTGGTGTGGGAAAGTTTCCTTTAATGGAGCAAGAAATAAAGCAGCCCACCAAAGAACCTGCGGCAGCGGATTGCCCAGTATCTGAGTTTCCTGGAGATCTGAGGCAGATTCCTGTCACGTGAGGGAGTCAAACACCATCCTGCTCCACTGCTCAGTCTAGGCATGTGGTACGTGCACCATACAGACACAAGCCTGCTTTCTGCAACCTTCCTGCCCCCAGCAACTTGCTTCAGTGATTCCCGAAATCAAAGCCACTTACCAGGGGCTTCCTCTCCTGTTTTGTGCTTCGCCAAGCTCCAACAGCTGTGACTGGCTAGCCTCCTCCGGGGAAGAGAAGAGCTACTGTCTGCATGCATCTGTGACCTCTGAGACATCCTCTGCCTCTGGGTCCCTCTCCCCCTCCACATCCTTGTCCAAGATTTCCTCCTCCTGGCTCAGTCCACTCTCGACTGGCACACAAGCCACCGAAGTATCTACAGTGGCCTTCGCAGTGGAGGTGGGGTCGCCACAAAGTATCTTGTCCAGCTCTTTGTAGAACTGGCAGCTTGTGGGCGCAACACCAGAGCAGCGGTTTGCCTCCTGCACCTTGTGGTAAGCGTTCCACAGCTCTTTCACTTTGACCCTGCACTGCAATGTGTCCTAGTCATGGCTCCTTTCAGTCATGCATCATGAAATCTGTCCATAGGTATCATAAATCCTATGGCTGGAGCGCAGCTGGGACTGGACAGCCTCCTCTCCCCAAATGCTGATGAGGTCCAGCAGCTTGGCATTGCTCCAAGCAGGGGATCGCCTGGTGCGTGGAGCAGGCATGGTTACCTGGAAAGATGTGTGCAGTGGTCTCAGCGCATCACCAACCAAACAGGAAAGGGACTTGCAAAATTCCCAAGAAATTTAAGGGATGGGGCTCATGATTGGTCACTGGAGGGCAGGGCAGTAGAGTTCAAACCGATGACCAGAGAGGCAAGAACAGGCATTTGGGACACCTCCTGGAGGCCAATCGCAGCATTGTAATTGACCAGGGTGTCTACACTGGCACCATGGCGCTGTAGCCTCAGTGCAGAAAGCTGTACACCTCTTGTCAGGGTGTGTGGTGGTTTTGTTTTGTTTTACAGAGCTGCAACTGTGTAATTTGTGCACACTAAGCGGCTTGGCAGTGTATACACCTTGCATCTGATGAAGTGAGCTGTAGCTCACGAAAGCTTATAGTCAAATTGGTTAGTCTCTAAGGTGCCACAAGTACTCCTTTTCTTTTTGCGAATACAGACTAACACGGCAGCTACTCTAAAACCTTGGGAGTTACAACACAGAAAGCTGCTTTATTGCACGGAAATGTGCCAGTGTAGACAAGGCCTTAACACTCTCAGTTATATTAGTAGAAAGCTGGGAACTGCACCTGATTAATTTATAAATATCACAGTAACAGGTGTCCCACGTGTCCGGCTCCCCCCACTGAAAAAAAAAACAACCAAAACCACATTTACCAACTAAAAGACAAAGTAAAGCTTGGTAACCTATTCCAAGTAATGAGCTTCCAATAACTTGCATGAATTTGTGTAGTATCTTTTTGGAGTTAATAAATTACCATTGTTGATAGTAATTAGTTGATTCCCCACAGCCCCCCAATCCCCTCAAATCTGTCTGTTGTGTTAAAATGTTGCAATCTTTAAAAGTAAAGAAATGCATGACACATTGAAAAGGCTTCATTGCTCTAAAATTACTACTTTCTCACAGCCACCATCAGTTGCAGCAAAGTGAAACCCTACTTTTTTCATCAAATTTTAACTAAATTAAGTTTGGTGGTGGTTGTTTTTGTTTGAGTTTTTTTGGTCTAATTGAATGACAGCAGGTTACTCCTGTGTAACAAGGTTTGAGCAGCACAAGAGGGGAAAAAAGAAAACCCTGCTGCAGCTAGCTATCCATCCAGTGATGATTCTAAAGGAAACATGATTAATTTTGTGGATGGAATACAACTGCTGAGTAAACCTGAGGAAGTGCTAATATGCATGGTCTTATTTGCATATGTGCATACCTGCATGGGAAAAAACCCACAGTGGGTCTAACAAAGTACTTCCACATTAGGGCCAAATTCAGACCTGCCTTCACGGGGGTACGACACTGTTGATTTTAATGGAAATCCACGCACCTACTCCCCAGTTTTAAATATTAGTCTAGATGTGCATCTCTGTATATTTGTGTTTAATTTTTTGGGGGAGGGGTGGTGAGTGGGGAAGGAATTTCTTCTATGAAGGACTGCTCTACTTTTGACCATTCTCTTCACTTTCCAAACTCGTGCTTCACTGTAACCCTGTTTTGGGTGAAGAAGACTGGCTGATGATATTCTTAGTCCACTGCACTCTCTCTGTCTCTGAACATATTTCCTTCACAGCATCCCCATCCTGGTGCATGAAAATCAAACCTTTCTATGTGGTTGTGCAGAGACTAACTCCAGGAGTTCAATTTTAAAAGGCTATTTTATGCTCATATAAATTCACATCTAAGTCCTCAATTAAATGAGACCTTGTGTCAATCAGCATATCTGCTCTGCGAGCATATAATCAGTCTTATATCCATTCCTCCCAATGAAGAGTTTGAATTCTTTGCTCTGGTATGTATAAGAAAGTAATCCATTAGATCAAATATAGACATCAGCAACAGCATGGGTCTCAGCTGCTCTTTATCTAGTTAAAAATATGTTCTGGAAATAAATCCCTTTCTTCCATCGTGCTACTTCTGAAGTTATGATTTTGATAAAAGAAAAGGAGTACTTGTGGCACCTTAGAGACTAACAAATTATTTGAGCATAAGCTTTCGTGAGCTACAGCTCACTTCATTGGATGCATTCAGTGGAAAATACAGTGAGGACATTTATATACACACAGAACATGAAAAAATGGATGTTATCATACACACTGTAAGGAGAGTGACCTTAAGATGAGCTATTACCAGCAGGAGAGCGGGGGGGGGGGGGAGGGGGAACCTTTTGTAGTGATAATCAAGGTGGGCCATTTCCAGCAGTTAACAAGAACATCTGAGGAACAGTGGGGGGTGGGGGGGCGGGAAATAAACATGGGGAAATAATTTTACTTTGTGTAATGACCCGTCCACTCCCAGTCTCTATTCAAGCCTAAGTTAATTGTATCCAGTTTGCAAATTAATTCCAATTCAGCAGTCTCTCGTTGGAGTCTGTTTTTGAAGTCTCTTTCTTGTAATATTGCGACTTTTAGGTCTGTAATCGAGTGACCAGAGAGATTGAAGAGTTCTCCGACTGGTTTATGAATGTTATAATTCTTGACATCTGATTTGTGTCCATTTATTCTTTTACGTAGAGACTGTCCAGTTTGACCAACGTACATGGCAGAGGGGCATTGCTGGCACATGATGGCATATATCACATTGGTAGATGTGCTGGTGAACGAGCCTCTGATAGTGTGGCTAATGTGATTAGGCCCTATGATGGTGTCCCCTGAATAGATATGTGGACACAGTTGGCAACAGGCTTTGTTGCAAGGATAGGTTCCTGGGTTAGTGGTTCTGTTGTGTGGTGTGTGGTTGCTGGCGAGTATTTGCTTCAGGTTGGGGGGCTGTCTGTAAGCAAGGACTGGCCTGTCTCCCAAGATCTGTGAGAGTGATGAGTCGTCCTTCAGGATAGGTTGTAGATCCCTGATGATACGCTAGAGAAGTTTTAGTTGGGGGCTGAAGGTGATGGCTAGTGGCGTTCTGTTATTTTCTTTGTTGGGCCTGTCCTGTAGTAGGTGACTTCTGGGTACTCTTCTGGCTCTGTCAATTTGTTTCTTCACTTCAGCAGGTGGGTGTTGTAGTTGTAAGAATGCTTGATAGAGATCTTGTAGATGTTTGTCTCTGTCTGAGGGGTTGGAGCAAATGCGGTTGTATCGTAGAGCTTGGCTGTAGACGATGGATTGTGTGGTGTGGTCTGGGTGAAAGCTGGAGGCATGTAGATAGGAATAGCGGTCAGTAGGTTTCTGGTATAGGGTGGTGTTTATGTGACCATTGCTTATTAGCACCGTAGTGTCCAGGAAGTGGATCTCTTGTGTGGACTGGTCCAGGCTGAGGTTGATGGTAGGATGGAAATTGTTGAAATCATGGTGGAATTCCTCAAGGGCTTCTTGTCCATGGGTCCAGATGATGAAGATGTCATCAATATCACGAAAGTAGAGTAGGGGCATTAGGGGACGAGAGGTGAGAAAGCGTTGTTCTAAGTCCACCATAAAAATGTTGGCATACTGTGGGGCCATGCGGGTACCCATAGCAGTGCTGCTGATTTGAAGGTATACATTGTCCCCAAATGTGAAATAGTTATGGGTGAGGACAAAGTCACAAAGTTCAGCCACCAGGTTTGCCATGACATTATCAGGGATAGTGTCCTGACGGCTTGTCCATCTTTGTGTGGAATGTTGGTGTAGAGGGCTTCGACATCCATAGTGGCCAGGATGGTGTTTTCAGGAAGATCACCGATGGATTGTAGTTTCCTCAGGAAGTCAGTGGTGTCTCGAAGGTAGCTGGGAGTGCTGGTAGCGTAGGGCCTGAGGAGGGAGTCTACAATCCTGCTGTCAGGGTGCCAATGCCTGAGATGATGGGGCGTCCAGTGCTTGGTCAGAGAGACTTTATTGTTTTTCTCTCTACTTGTGTTTTTCATGGTTGCTGCTATCTTAAAACTGTCCTACAATATCCCCCCTTCCCCAGTATAAACAGTCTCTTTTCTGAAAATGGTATAATTTTTCTCTTATGTTCTTAAATCAAACCTGTCTACATAAAAGGAAGATGCAAATATTTTGCTTTCAGAACAGGCTGGCAATCAGTCTTTATGCAAATGTAGGGGTCACAGCAATCTACACAGAAGCCATAAAAAGCTAGTGCCTTCTTCAATTAAACACCTAAAATGGCTGAACAAATCTTGCCTTCACTTACATATGTGCAAACCCTGCTATATTCAGTAACGAAGATAATTTGTCCTTCTGAATTAAGTGAGAAGTGCTTATATAGGGAGAAAGAAAGGAAGCATAAGTTGATTGCTTTCATTCTCATGTATGCTTATTTTTCCACCAGTGTAATGTCAATGGGCTGACTTAAGATATCTGCCTGAGTCAGTGAGATCAGATTCTTGACCATTAACTATAGAATGGAGTTGCTGAAGCCCCAAAATTCCAATCTGTTCAGTGGTGATCAGGCCCCGTGTTGGTTCATCATAAAGTTCCTGGCTACTTACAAACTCCAGGTCTGAAAGCTAGTTCACGTTTGAAATGTCTTCACCATTTGGGAGGCATTTAGATATTGGGCTTTGGTTCATGCTCATCTCTACAAATGGAGCAAACATGATTTCCTGCATAACTGGGCACTGAGGGTTAGCTCCTGAGCGGTGTTGGGTATACACAACTCTGAATGAAGTCAGAGAGTATCGCAAGTGCTCGGGACAACATGGGCTAAAGCTCAAAGTGACCAGTTCATTGTTACCCGGCACCTTGCATGGTCACTCACACCAAAGGAAAGTGCTAGATCAGAAAGGTGCTGTTTTGTGTTCATTTTGTACTGGTCTAAACACACAGTGCAGGGCAGTAATGAATCAGGCCCAAGGTGAGCAGTAGCAAAGCATCAGGCAACAAGAAGCAAAACAGGAATCTCAGAAGAGTTCTGTCTTTGAAATTGTGCAAACATTTAATGTGAATGCAGTATATTTTTAAATGGTAATTTTCTCTTCACTATTATTACATCCCTTGAAAATGAATGACAATCTACCACCTTCAAAACTGTTCTCTAAATAATAATTGCATATTTGCATGAATCCTTAATATGCTGTATGGTATAATTGCTAAAACCCAATCGGAAAATTATCTAACATATTCCTGCACAAATATAATGACTGCTGTTTGGAGGGGAAAAAAAAAGAAAGAAAAAAAGTATTCCACTAACAGTACTAACTGCATACCTATTACAGCCTTGCCTGCCAAGATAATGAGGAAAATTGTATATGGGCTACTATTAAGTAACATATTGGCCAACAGTATTTTTTTTTCCTGTCCATCATAATTTTGCCCAAAAAGAGTGCAATTTACAGCCACATACTTTCATCTAAAATGTTTTTCTATCACTGGACGTTTTTTAAATATTCTGTGGGCAGGGTTTTTATTTCCTGCAGTGCGATTTTTTTTCTTCTTACTTGACATTTTGAATATATCCTGACACACAAGTAAAGCAGAATCTTTATCACAAACATTAGAGCTCTGTGTCTGCATGTACAAGAACTGACAGGAGCAACATGATCCAATAAAAGTTGTAAATACATTGACATTCATACAATACTATTGATTAAAGGTGACTGTAAATGTGTAGCTTCACAGCAAAAGAAATATATAAAATACAATTGTGCTTATTATGTGCTCTGTGCATCTCCACAAAGACTGAGATATCAGAAGAGAATACCTTTTGTTTTATTAAAACCATTTAAGATACTTTTAAAAAGCATTACTTTATATATAGTGGCCACCATTTATATATAATGCCATATATTAATTGACTTTACAGTGGAAAGTGTAATATTTCCTACACTCAGGACCAAATCTAATTCAGATGAAAATCTGGAAGCAATGCCACTATCTTAAGTAATGGAGTTACCTCAGACTTGTTCTGGAAGAAGCATTGGAATGCTCCCTTTACCATGCTAAAGTCCACTGCATAGTGACAAGGTAACATTGGGGGGGGGGGTGCTGGAGGAGGGGGAAGGAAGGCAGAGGCAGGGTTGGGAAGGATAGTTTCGCTGGAGGGGATAACTTGTTATACCTTAAAAATCTCCATTGTTGTGATGCCTACAAAATTCTTGACAACTCTTAGGCTGCTGGTGCACAAACACCACTGTCTATCATGCTGACCAATATTGTCTCATTGTTTTTGTTTTTTTTTGTACTCCCCTGTCTGTCTGTATCCATCTGTTGTCTCTTGTCTTATACCTAAATTGTAAGCTCTCAGGGTTAATGAATGTCTCTTTTGTACTGTCTGTGCCACTTGTATCACAATGGGATCCTGGTCCATGACTGGGGTCCTAGATACTGTGGTGGTAATTCTGGCAGGGGTCAGCTACTAATAATAATTCTGGCAGGGGTCAGCTACAACTGACACCCAAGGAGTGAAAACCTGTGTATCCCACTTCCCTCTGAGCTATCCAGACTTTCATAATTTAAGTATAATCAATGTATACCCCATTTCTTCTTTGCCATTGCAATGTGGTTTATATGTAAGTTTGTCTTGTGGATACTTGTCCTTCTACGTAAATATTTTTGAAAATATCAACTTAAAAAACAAAGAAACACAAATACTCGATCACATCTCATTGTAACTTCATATTAGCAATGGCTATATTAGAGTGAAAACCTATTTGAAAGTGATTTATTGTCCACCAGAGGTTTCACCTTCAGATGGCATCCAAAATGTGCACAGGATCTAACACAAATTGTCAAGATTAATTTGATTGAAATTCAGCCACAAGCAGAATATTTTTTCCAATACAGTAAATCTTATGAATGGATTAGAGATGGTGCATTTTAAGCATGTTGTTATCATAACCTCTTAAATAATTATAGAGGACCTATTTAGTGGAAAAAATATTCTTACAGGTCTTTGCCACTACTTAACTAAACAATTTACCCCAACATTTTCAAACCATAGCTGTTAGCCATACATATTTCAAACTTTTAGCAGTGCTTTGATGTACTCCTGTGTATTATTTGCTTTGGTATAAAGGTACTGTAGCCACTATTAGGTGATCAGATACCGGTGGTAAGAGGGGAATGAGTGCATAGGGAAATAAATTGTTAAAGAGTCATTGCCAACAACCAGTACACAGTGATTTCTGTGGCTGTAACCCTGTAATTAGCTCAGTGTGGGCTCAGGGTTCTGCCAGCCTGGAGGTAGGATTGGGGCCTGATATACCACAGCTGCCAGTTATAGAAGATAACGGTGTTAAATTTTGTCAAGTATCACCTTTTAATGGTGTCACTGTGCCTCAGTGGGTCACAACTGAGAATACCGGATTCACGACACACTGCTGAGAAATAGGGCAGACTCAACCCCAAACTGGTGATTATTCTACCATTAGATATACCAAGCCAGTAACAAAAGTAAACTTCTATCTCACCACAGTGGTTAACAAGAAGTCTAAAATGCAGTCTCCTTAGGCATTCTAGAACTTATTTCACCACCTAGACACTGGCCTTTATGATAAACTGGTTTTCCATTACCACTTAATCAAAGTGTTCTGATCCCAAGAGATCAGCCATGTAGCCAGGTCAACATATAACTCAGATCTTACCCAATAATCTTGCTGTTGCCAATCCTTTTAGTAACTAAAATATAATGCTTTCTTTATAAGACAAAAGAGGAAAAGAGTTAAAATGGTTAAGGAAATCATATGCATGCAGTGATTGCAAAGTTCTTATATCATATTTGAACACTGATGGAATAATCTGCTAGTTTGCAAAAGTGTCTCTTGAAATTACCCAAACAACTTGGGAGCATCATCAGTCCTTATTTAGTGCTTCTTGTTAGAAATCCAGTCCAGAGAAACGAAGCAGGAAATGAAGACCAAATGGAGATGTTTCCTGGGTCTTTTATACCCTCTCCCATGTGGATGGAATTTTAGTGTCCTAAACAAAGCCCACAGCACAGTTTGTGGAAAAATACAGGCACAAGATGGAGTCTAGGGTCACATGAGCAGGTCACATACCCTTACATGGTTTGCTGACTCACAGGGGCAAGCTATTGGCCACTTGGAGGCTAAGGTATCTGCAGAATAAGCCATCTGGGCAGAATGAGTTTCTACTGTGGCTCATTGTGAGAGTCAATTTCCTTTGATAGCCACCAACACAAAACAGTCTGGCTTCAATGTAGATTTTACCTGGGGGATGTTACCCCAGGAACAGACACATTTGAAATACAGGTATATAGTCAATATTCATGACTTTAGATACAAAGATGGTACATATTTGATAAATTGCAACATTTCCATTGATACCTTACTTGACATACTTTGTATATGATTTGTTGCACTTCTATAACAGAGATAGCAACAATGATATACATAGTCATATTTCAATCATACAGCATCACAAATGGTTTCTGCTGTATTATGATACACATTTTACAGTAGAACAGTTATATTAAATTAAACCAAGTTGTTTTTATTGTAGCTGGTATGTAATCACTTAACTTAGTTTAATTACATTTTTATGGTGAGGTGAAGGCATTATTTAACCTCTCTCTACTCTTGCTTCTTTCAGAAACACCAATATGGTTATTACAGCTGGTTTTTAATTTGTGTATAGCTGCTATACGGTCAGTATTTTTTCCACTTGGAGTGTGGTGCTGATCCTGTGCATAATGCAGAATGCAAGAGCTCTCAAGAATAATTTATAAAATATTGTGCAGGAGTCACAAAAAAGTAATGTTTTACCCATTTTGAAAAGTATATTTTACTCATTTTGAAAATTTACAAGTCTATTATGTGCCACTAAACTCCAAAGAAATTGAAAAGTTCTGTACATTTTATTGAAATTATATTTTCATGCAGTTGACATGCCAAAACTGTGCCTTATGAGAGTCCCTTTGTGCTGTTCCTGAAATTGCAGGCAAATAGCTCTTTAAGGGAGACAAGAACCTGGCACTCCTTTCCCTTGCTGGTTCTATTCAGTTACAATTGTGTAGCAGAGGGTACTTTACACTCTGATAATGGCATCTGCTGTGTAAGAATTACCTGCAAGGAGAACTTGGTGAGGAAATAGGAATGAGAAAATATAGAAATGAAACCTATGAGCTGAATATCCATGTGCCAGGACAGAGCCCTCCATAGGGAATGAGAGAAGTAGACTTGCTGGAGGCAATCCAGGCCAATGGCCTTTGTGGCAACTAGGAAATAGGGTACAGAACTCCCTTGCCACATCTTCACCTATTCCAGAAAAGTCAATCCTATTGTTGGGGGTGGCTGCAAAGTTGAGGGAGCTGGTTCTGTGTCTTGGGATGTGGTAGAGTCAAATCATGTATCTGAAAAGGGGCCACCGGACAATTTTTTGGTCTATGGTAATCAATTATTTAAGAAATTAAAGGAGATGTGCATTTGGGAAATGTCACTATCTTAATATTATTTATAATTGATTTAGAAAGCAGGGCAAATTCTGTCTTCAGTTACTAATTTCGGTAGTGGTGTATTTGTAACTGTGGGTACAATTTGGATAATATTATCTAACTACCCTAAATCTTGGACTAGTGCAATTTTTGAAGAGTAAAAACTTAATTCAGTGAGCATCTTACTTGTCTGACTCTCACCACAGAATGCGTCTAATTCTCGTCTGTTTTAAAACAGTTCATACCACTGTAACTCCATTGACTTCAGCGAACTTATTCCTGATTTATAACTGGGTAGGTGAAAGGAGTATAAAGTACAATATTTTTAAAATAATTAGTACCAGACCAGACAGTCTTCTGCACTTAGCAGATTTCTGATTAATCTTTCCTTTATCCCTCCTCTAATAATCAGGCATCCATACCACACAGGATTCCAGTTCTGGGGTCCAAAATTGAGCTCTTCATTTGTTTTATGTATCTTTATAGGGTCCTGAAATATTTTGGAGCTTTCACATAAATTTTCCTTATTGTATGCTTCTCACTTTCTTTCTACAGTTGACGTATTTGGAATGTGGCCCAAACGATATAAAATATAATAATAAACTACAGTTAAACATCCCTAGAAAAACAAAATGCTAACAAGCCACTCAAAGGTGGCATCATTAAAAAACAGAAGGATCATGTGTCCAAACCATAATAGTCTAAGATTTTTGTAACTTATCTCACTAACTGCATGTGAACAAGCCTAGAAATGAATGTACGTATGTATGCTCTGACACTCTGCTGCATACTGAATTTGACTGTATGGCCTCTATTTCAAATTGGTTCTATTTTGGGCATGTATGTGCATAACTCTTGTTGCACCAGAAAGATGGTTGGAGAGTGGGTGGAACAAATTTTCTAAGGCCTGATTTTCCCAGTCCTTTCTTAGACAAAATTCCCATCAACTTCAATTGAAGTTCTGTTTGAGTAAGGAGTATAGGAGCAGAACCATAATTATGCATTTCTAATTTTCCAAGGGAAATTGTGAAGGAAGCTTTCATTGCGGCTAGGTAAATTTAGATGAGTGAAAACACTGACTAAGTAATTTTGAAAATTGCATACTGCGTTTGCATACTGAAAATTGTCATATAATTATATATAGTCATATATTCTATATTGGTGTATTGTATTGTAAATTTAAGTCTTGCTAGCCTCTATTCACTGACTGTAGTTGCTTATATGCTTCTAGGTTTTTGAAGTGGAATCTGAAAGAAGATCTCTGTAGAGGAACCTACTTCTGATCTCAATTATGTCTGTGTAAATCATGGGTAACTCTACTGAGGTCAACATTGAATTATGATGCTGTAAAATTCATGTAAGAGCCAACCTGGTTTATCAGAAGGCTTCTCCTGTGATATTCCACAAAGGGTAAATACAATGTCATGATAGGGTACAAAGGCTCTATCATTCCCATTAAACAAGGAATTAACCCTATCTTCCCTTCACTTTTTCTTCAACAAGTGTTTTGAGGGTGGGTTTCTGGAGATACAGACGGAAAAGAAGAGGGGGCTGGTTTATTTTGGCTGTAACTCTGTTCACTTCTATTACATTGTTTTGTTTATACAGATTTCCTCCTCCTAAACAGGCCTTTTAGTGGCTATAAACGGGCTTTGTCTGTGCCCACACAAGTGACTATCTTGGCCGTCCTAGGAAAACAAATTTTAAGTGTAGGTACCAACAGGCAGGCTATATTTTATATCTCTCAAATTTTAGAAGTCAGACACTTGGGAGCTTTCCTCTGCCTGTAATAGTTCAAATAGCCTAGAATCGTAGGGTTAGAAGGCACTGCAAGAGTCATCTAGTCAACCCCCTGCAAAGATGCAGGATTCGTTGTGTCTAAACCACCCAAGACAGATGGCTATCCAGCCTCGTTTTGAAAATCTCCAGTGAAGGAGCTTACACAGCCTCCCTAGGCAGTCTGCCCCACTGTTCTTATAGTTAGGATAATATTTAGCATTATCCATAATTACAGCTTTGTAGAAGTGGGTCTATCCCCTGCCTGCATTCTATTGCAGTAGGTGACTTCATTCCTTAGAAATCTTAATTTGGCACAAAATTTCATGAGATAACTCCTTGGTTGCTTGGTTCCCCTAGTTAAGAACCACTCAGGTTTCTGGGAAGGCTCGCATTAATTTCCATAGGCTATGGGTCAGGCCCCGAGTTGGGTAAACTAGGTATACATTTTTGAACTGCAGCTCTAAGTGCTGTATGTAAAATTGCCTGACATGGATGTTGCCAAATACCGAAGAAGCGGTAGTGCAGAGACCTACCTTTTTCTTTTTTTCTTTTATCATTATAGAGCCACCTCTGGGTCTTGATGTAAGCCTTGATTCAGTGAGATACTTAAACAGTGGTAAACTTTAAGCATGGGAGTAGTCACATTCAATAGTACTTATGCATGAGTGCAACTTTAAGCACAGGCGTGATACCAGTGAATTAATGTTTTAAGGGGGGTTGGCCCCTGGTATAAAATGGCATAAGGGTAATTAGAATCTCAAGTAAAAATAAATGTGTTCTCAGTCTATAAATCAGAGTCTGTCACTTTATCAATGAAAGAGAAGGAAATATGTGGACAATTTTGATTTTTTTATTGATGCACAAACTACTGAAGGAAGCCACTGTATTTTTTGAGAAATCAAAAACTTGAAATAGGCACATTTTTAGGGGTTTTGAATTACAAATAGAATATTTCATACGGCTCTATCCATAATGTTATTAGCTAATCTTGTTTCATGCAACACAAACTTACAGATGCTTTTCTAAGGAGAACTGTTTATATTTGTTTTCCTTTAGATCAGCAGCAATAATAAACCATGCATAAAGTTTATTAAGACTGCTAATTTTCTATCCTCTCTAGGAGGATATATATATTTTAGCCATCTGCTGTAGATGACTTGTACAACCTCACACCAAAACGAACAAAAAAACAAACTGAAGTGCCTGTGCAACTTGCCAAATATATTGTGGAGATGCTTGATAGCTACAAGGAGACGTAAAAAATGGATGATAATGACTAAAGCAAAGCTTAAACATCTAAATTGCTTTACGTCCCAAACTCAAGATAGGTATGCAGTAGAAAATATGCAGTTCCACTGGCGTACAGAAGGTATAGAGCTCTTGAAGAGGGGATTCTCTCTCGGCAGCCTCCTGCATGGTGCAACTCTGGTGGCTCTTCAGTGTCACATGGAGGGCAAAAGAAAATGCGCTGGGAGCATAGATTTTCACACAATGCAAATTCAGATAACTGTTTCCTACATCATTTTTCTTTTTCATGCTTCTCTATTTCCTGGTTCCATTAACAATGGAAGCCGGAGCACCAAAATACTGGAAGAAAAATTGTTCTCAAGGAATTTCCAGCTTAGTCAGGACTGGAAAGTACTGGATGTATCAAGACAATTTGTTTCTGTGCTACTTTGATTCCAGTGTTAGGGGCCAATATGTTTCAGCTAATTTGGATATTGGGTAGTTACCGAAATAGAACCATTGCACTTTCTGTGATTTGTCCAGGATCATATACAGATAGGGTTACTGTTTTCTAAATTTTGTTCTCTGGAACAGTTCTCACTATGATGTCTTGACATTTGCATCATAACTTATTAGCATTATGTCATTACCTCTTACATACAACATCATGGTTGTGCAACACAAACACCACAACCTCACAAAATACCATCCTCTAACGTTATCATGTTGCAATTTAATGTCACAAAGTGATGACATTGTTAACATCTGTGAAGATGTTTCAGGATTTGGGAATGCTTCAATGGGAAAATTTTCCAAGTGGAAGAATGAAAGACCCAAAATCATTGTTGCAGGGAGGTAGATAGCAGAACCCCCATAAACACATACTATAGCCCCTCCGTCATCATTGAACTAAGATATATATATATAGTAGCACACTATATGGAAGCCTATAGGCATGAAGAGAGACTGCCAGGGCATGGCCAGTGGATGTGCAAATTGAATGGATCAGTTAGCCCCAAACCCCACATAGACTAGACTCAGACCATGGTCTCAGCAACTTTTATAGACAATGGTATGCATGTGGGCATTGCACCAGAGAAAAGATTTCTCCCTTAAAGTCCTGGCAGCTTTATTTAAGTTGATGTAAGATCGCTCTTTCAAAATTGGGAGTGTTCCTCATAACTTGGCATGAATGGAAATCCTGTATAAAATCCTTCTTTGGATAATAACACAGCCCTGAAGCATGAAGTCCTCCCATCTTAGATAAGTCGAGCGGCAAACCAAAAAATAAATCACATAAATGATGTCGGCCAATAAAGGAAAATAAATGATTTTGGAAAATCAACAATATTCCAAAATGTACCTGAAAAGCAACGTTTATTTTTCCTACAAAATGGAAGTGTTTTGTTCTCTTTGCATTTAAAAATTGAATAAAATGGTAATGTATGTATAGACAAAAGTAACAAAAGAAAACACAACTGCATCTCTAGAAGCTTCCAAACAAAATAACTTCATGTCAAAAGAGCATTACCTGTGTTTGTCATGTGTTGTCCATCTCTTGATGTAGTAGAAATGATTAAACAGTGACTGTCCTGAGGATACAATGTCTCCTTAAGGTCCCGCAGGAGATACGCAATTGTATACTGACCCCAGTACAGAGTGGTACCCATCATGTACAATTGTACTCTGAATACCTTTCCCACAGCTGAAGAAGAGCTCTGTGTAGCTCAAAAGCCTGTTTCTCTTACCAACAGGAGTTGGTGGTGAGGTAATATTTTTATTGGCCCATGTCTCTATAATATCCTGGGACCAACATGGCTACAACAACACTGTATGCACAATTGTGTCCTTTAAGTTTACAATAGCTGTGCTGGTGTGTCTCTGTTCTATATTCATCCGGAGGCGAATTGTGAGCACTTTATAATGGTGAGGAGTTACACATGAAAGTAGTACCATTGAACTGTTTAGTGAACATTGGAGTCCTGTCACAGGTTTCACACAGTGAGGGGACTACACCCATCATACCAGTGATCAAGAAGGATGGCTTAGTCCGAAACTGTGGAGGTTTTGGTCAGTGTCACTAGAGCTCTTGTCTGATTCCATATTGTCAATTCCTGACTTAAATCCTTTCTTAGGTTGTCTTCATAGGTGTTTTCTTGGGTATACAGTTAATCTGTGTTGCTGGCTGCTGAACTGTGTGACCAGTCACAGTGATATGTCCTTTCTTCTGTACTAATCTGGCATGCCCAGCTATCCTCCTCAAGGTGCGTAGTTTGTGTCCATTGGCCACATAGAGATTCCTTATGTTCCAGTGGTCCTCTGTCTTGCAGATCATGAGATTAACATCTCGGTTCATACTAAATTCCAGAGAATCCTCTGTGGTTTCCAGTGTAATTGCTACTTCAACAGCCTTCTTGAATGTAAACCCTGATACAGTCAATAATTCTTCTGATCTTGGTCATTGCGTAGTCCAGAGACTAATCACACAGGGCATCCGCTCAGTGTTTATCCAAATGACAATGCTCTGACAACTTCCTTAAAGCAGCAACAAACTGTGCTATTGACTCTCCACATCCCAGATATCATTTTGCTATCGTCAATGAAGTAAGAGGGAAAAATGTCCAGGTGTTGCTGGAGTAATTGCACCCTACATGGCAGTTCCAGGCACAGTTGAAGATGACACAACTCTGAATGTCTTCAGACTTATCACTGTCAGCAAGGTTGAAACTCGTTGTCCATCTGGAATGGTGTTGCAGGTTACAAATTGTGCAAAACTATTGAGGTACATAACCCATAATTCAGTTTTCATTGAACTCACCAATATTGCCCATAACAGGTGCCATTTCTCTGTTCTCCTGTTGGACTTCACACCACTTGGGCACCTTCTGTTCCACGGGGAAATTCTTTCCCCCCCCACCCACTTTTTCCCCCTACTGCACACTATCTGCATCTGATTGCTCTCTGAGTCTGGATGTGTGCTTACCCACTTCTTTGGCTATACTTGAACTCCCTCGGATAGTGGCTGTTTACAAACCCTCAGTGCAGTCTAAGCTGTTTCTCAGCCTATTTGTGCAAGGTCAGTCAAGATGGCTGCTTCCTTCACTTCTTTGCTTCTTTATTTGAACAGTTCAGGCAGTAATTTCAGAGCTGTTCCACTTTGTTCTGTCTTTGTCTGCTTTCCCCTCTCTAGCTAGCTGGTTCATGCTGTATCAGAAGCAAAAGTACAGTCTGTCATTCTGTGCCTCTAGGTGAAATTAATCCTTTTCTATAGCATTACTTGCTTGCTTTTTCTTCTTGGTCAGACACTCATGGGATTTAAATTCTTCATCACCAAATGTTATATTTCTGGAGCCATCAGAGGAGGAGACAAATTGAGAGAGAGACCGGTGCAAAAGGAGATGATGGAAACACAACTGTCTGCTGTGGTGGTGTTATTGTTCTGGCTCCGAAACTAGAACTAACAGGAAAGTGAGACTTTGCACTTGGGGGAGGAGAGTTTAGAACCCCCTGAAAATGCAAAGGGACAGGACATGATAAGGGTTGGGGGGTGAGGCTTCTATTGCAGGCATAGGCCAACATTTTCAAAAATGGCCATTAATTTTTGCAGCTATTCTGAAATCAATGGCCTAAATGCACAGCTGTTTGTAGTATATTTGCTACATAACTACTTTGCAGCTCTGAGGTCTACAGATGAAAAGCACTCAAAGTACTAAATAATGTTGTCATTATTTTAGTTTATTAATAGAAATAATGTTATGTACTGACGACTGCACAGCATAGCAAAATGTGGCTCCTTTTTCATAGATTCACAGAGTTTAAGGTCAGATGGCACCACCAGATCATCTAGTCTGACCTCCTGTATATCACAGGCCATTAACTTTCACCCAGTTTATCCTATATTCAGCCCAATAGCTTGTTTTTAGCTAAAGCATATCTTCCAAATAGGCATCCAGTCTTGATCTGAAGACAAGAAGAAATGGAGACTCTACCACTTCCTTTGGTAGCTTGCGCCAATGGTTAATAACCATCACTGTTTAGTCATAAGGAACAATTTATATATTTTTAATTTGAAGTTGGCTGTCTTCAGCTTTCAGCTGTTGATTCTTGTTTCTCCACTAGTTTAAAGAGCTCTTAGTGCACAGTATTTTCCCCCCAGTCAAGGTATTTACACTGTAATCAAGTCACTTCTCAATCTTTTTTGATAAGCTAAACAGATGGGCTCTTTGAGTCTCTCACTATATGTTGTTTTCTCTACCTTTCAAATAATTTTTGTCTCTTTTCTGCCCCATGCCTAACTGTTCATGAATAAAATTTGGCTAAAATACCCCCCAAAAATTGTTTGGGCAAATACCCTAATACTTTTTTTAAATTGGTATATTCAGTTTCAGGAAAATCAAGGGGATATTCTTATTTCCATTGACTTCAATGGGAAGAGGATGGGCCTTTATAATCAAATGCACATATCTAAAACTGAGGGAATAGTGGGCAGGTGTGTGAGGGTAACAGTAGTATCACAAATGTGGGCAGAGAGGAAAATAAAATTTTTAACACTAGATTCTTTGATTTTGTTGTTTGTTTCACTTTAGCATGGGCTTAACAGGTGTAAGCATTTGGCACTTTATTATAGGTGTCCATCTACTCTTCATGAGATACCTGTGGCAGAGAAATATAGACAGGGTACAGAGACAGCAGCTGAGGAGTGATTGATTAGATAATGGAAATGGAATCAAAATATCAGGGAGGAACTGTCAAGATGCCTTTCTCCCCGCCTCCCTAATCTAGGTTTGGGTTGTTTTGTTTTTCAGTGTGTGAGAATTGGATAACAGATTTCAGGACTGAGAGAAAAGGATAAATATTTTTATTACTTTCATGTGATGAAATCACTTTTATATAGTGCCATGTATGTACTTTGCAGCCCTGAAAATCCTTACATATGCATTTTTTCCCTATTGGCTTCATTAGGGTTATGTCTCTGTATGGCTTCAGAACTGGGCTCATACAGTAGGATGTTCTCTGCCCCATGATTTCAAAATGGCTGCCCTCTATTTTGGGTCATCACCTTAGACCAGACTACCATTGCCATGCACCTTGTGTTGTCAGTTTCACCAGTATAAAGTGAATGTAAAACATTTCCTGGATCAGAAAAGTAGCACTTTTTTACTCACTTTACACAGAACATGAACATTTTGCACCCACTTATAAATAACTACACAAGCTGAAGGGCAATGGTGAATTGGGCCCCCAATCCAGTTGGACATTGGCTGTAATGTTAATTTCACTAGTTGGAGTACTCTTTCCAACCCAATTCTGGGATCTACCGAACATGTAGTAGAATATTTTCTGGTTGGCATCCTGAAATAGTCATATTACTGAAGAGAGTCTAAAAACTATACTGTTTAAGAAATATATTGACTTTATCAATAAACCATGTGCTGTCTGACACTTATTAATCTATACCTCTCTGGCAAAATATAACTACTAGGTTTATAATAGCACTTGCCAAAAGATAAACCCCTTAAGATGTTGGTGTATATGCAGTGATCATAAAACAACATTAATAACAATACAATATTTACAGTTCCTATTTAAAGATTACTAACCCAATACATTAGTGGAGTTTATTAGTTAAAGTGGTGAATTCAATAAGATGTGTTAAAAAAACACTGCTTAAAATTAAAATGTTCTGGGTCTGTTCATTATGAAATTTATTATATTCATAAGGAAATTGTTATGAAATTAACATTGTATCATGATTAAATATTACCATCATGGAGTATTAGCATTAATGAATGAGGATAATAACTGCAAATGAAAGATGAAGAAAAGCAAGAAGTAGATATAATAATTAAGCAACTGAATTGTAAAATGCATCACCCTCTAGTGTTCTGTGAATGAGTAAATAGATATTCTGTTTTTCCTGCAATTGCTAAGTAACATACGATGAAGATGAGTTTTAGAAAATCTGCAGAATCCCAGACTGAATTTGCAGATTCTGAAGACTCCTGATATTTCATTGCAGTGACTCTCTGCTGACACAGATAAATAATGCTGACAATGTCCGCAGTGACTTTCCCCTTGGAATAAGCCTACAGGAATTAAGAATTTTAGCTGCTTGGAAGAGTGATGTTTGCCCAGATGGAAGTCATGCCGTACCACTTAAATCCTGTGTTGCCCTACTTCAGAGGGCAGCTCCATCAGACACTGTCATAGGCTGGTACAGAAGGGGTCATTAGAAGGAAGGTGAGATGGGGGAAGGACTCATTGACCCATGAAGTGCACAGCTGCTATTTTACCTCTATAGCTATTTAATATATTTATTCCCAGAACACACCTGTGGGATAAGCAGTTATCCCCATTTTACAGATAAGACAGAGAGAGACTAAGGGCCAGATGTACAAAGGCACTTTAAAATGTGAATCAAAGAATCATAGAACCGTAAGGTGAGAAGGAATTGCAAGCATCATCTAGTCTAACCCCCTGCTAAGATACAGGATTTCTTGTGTCTAAATCATTCAAGATAGATGACTATCCAGCCTCTTTTTGAAAACCTCCAATGAAGGAGATTTCACGACTTCCCTAGACAGTTTATTCCATTGTCCTACTGTTCTTACAGTTAGGAAATAGGTGCATTGTGGGTTGAGCTGGTTGGAAATTTTCTGGCAAATATTTTGGTCAGAAAATGTCTATCAAAACTGAAGCAGTTTGAGAGAGGCTGACTTTCAATGACTCTCCTGCTTTGAAATAGTTCTGATTTTTTTTTTAAAGAAATAATCTAAATGTCCCATTTGGACACTTTGAAATGAAGTTTTATGTTTTTGATATAAAACAACTTCCTTTGGAAATTTTCATAATTTATACTAAAAGCAAAGGTCAAAATTGAACTGTTTTGAGTGACCCAATCTAAAAGAAATCTGATTTTTGGTTTGGGAAAAAATTGAGATTTTGTCTCATTTCAGGATGGGAAAAATATCTGAGATCTCAAACTCTCATGGAATGGAAAAACTGTTTCCAGCCCAGCTCTACTCATGGGAATTACAAAAACACCTGAGCAGTTAAGTGTCTAGTTCCACTTCATTTCCCATGACCCTTAGCAACTTGTCCAAGGTCACAGAGTCTGTGGCAGAGCGGGAAATTGAATCTTGTGTCTCAAGTCTCAGGTCACCACTCTAACCACTGGAAAATCCATCCTTCCATAGCCTAAAAACTGTTAGTAGATGAAGAAAAGTTGGAGTGCAGCCTCACAGCCTGCCAGTTTATTAAGAGGAAAGGTTTATATTCCTCCCCACCCCAGAAGAGTTTCCCACACAGTCTGACTGTTCAAGCTTTGTATATTAGGCATGTGGGAAGAGGGACTGGGGAGCTAATTTCAGCCTAAATCAATGTTGTTAAATGTCTTTTTATACTTGGCTTTGTCTCCCACTCCAGTCAATTAGCATCTTATTGTTGGCATCTCATAAAGCCATGGTACACAAACATCATTACTGGTGCCCAAAGTGTGTTTTTTCCTGCTACCATATTATTTCTGCTCATAAGCAGAGAGAGGCTGGATACATGATACCAGATCCTCTGCTGACAGTGATATAGCTCCACTGAAGTGAATGGAGCTATACTGTCACATTAGTTGTAGATCTGGCCCATGGGGAATTTGCTCTCACAGAGCTACTTAGAGCTCCATAGGAAAAAAGTGAATTAGAAGAAAATGTCAGGTAAAACTGTTGGAGAAAAGTAGCTTTAATAATTTGATTATATAATTCTCGGTGTACTAGTGATCATTTTATTTATTGTGACAGGGTCAGACCAGATGGCTACAGGAGAGTGATAGAAGGTAAATATACTAGCCCCAGATTAAGCATGTCCCTTTTCCCTGAGTAAGATAATGGGCTGTTCCAGAGCAATCAGGAAGTTGCTGGAACCAATTAAGGCAGGCTAATTAGGACACCTGGAGCCAATTAAGAAGCTACCAGAATCAATTAGGACAGGCAGGCTAATCAGGGCACCTGACTTTAGTTAGTGAGATGTGTGTGAGGAGCTGGGAGCAAGAAGCTGAGAGTGAGTATGAGTACTGCTGGAGGACTGTGAAGTACAAGTGTTACCAGACATCAGGAGGAAGGTGCTGTGGTGAGAATAAAGAAGGTGTTGGGAGGAGGTCATGGGGAAGTAGCCCAGGGAGTTGTAGCTCTCATGCAGCTGTTACAAGAGACACTGTAGACAGTTGCAATCCACAGGGCCCTGTGCTGGAACCCGGAGTAGAGGGCAGGCCCAGGTTCCCTCCATTCCCCTCAACTCCCTATTTGAGACAAGAGAAAGTGAACTGGACTGTGAGTCCCACCAGAGGGGAAGATCCCTGGCCTATCCTCCGACCCACTAGGTGGGTCAGCAGAGACTGCGGGGATTGTTCTCCTCCCTTTCCCCATGCTGGCCAGTGGTGAGATTAGCTGAGTGAACAGCAGGTTTGAGCCACTAGCAAAAGTGGCCAAACTGAGGGCTGCCATGAATCTCCTGAGATGAGCAAATCCGCCAATAAGCACAGGACCCACCAATGCAGAGGAGGAACTTTGTCACATTATACTAATAGCAAAAGAGCCTTACACAAAAAGTCACTTTTCTGTAGCTCTACCTTTGCCTGACCAGATGGATCCCAAATACTTACCTTGTCTCAGAAAAAGCCATGCATTTTTACACTTGCATCTCCACCCCATGTGATGTTCCCTTTGTGCAGATCAGCTTACTTGTTTTTAGCTACTTAATTATTTCCTCAACAGCCTATTGGTTTGCCACAGATAGAAAATGATGACTTTGGGTAGGAGATAAACAGCAAGAACAAATGAGCTCTTCAGAAAAAAAAATTGTTTCCTTGTAAATCTCTTGGTAATATACAACGAGGAAAGCTAAATCATGAATCACATTACTTAAGCAGAATGAGAACATCTGTCAAAGTTTACATTGAGTCTTCCACTCCCCTAATGCCTTTGGTGCGCAGAGCAGCACAACTTGCCTAGCAGTGGATTAGGTCTTTGCTAGCATCAGGAAACCTATTATAAGTTCTTTTGCACTTGTCCCTGAAGGCTTAGGCATGTGAAAGTGTTGCAAAACATTTTTGATCAATTAAACCAATGAACCAAAAGATATACATTTTTAATGGGGGAATTAGGTATATTTTAATGTCCATGCACCATGCTGAAAATGTACTTAATAGCATCTATGTATAGCATGCTTTTGTCTCTTCTGTCAGAGTTGTTTGCCACCTACTGCTATTCAGAGGGTGTTTTCATGGTTAATAGTGACATAACTAACAACTAAAAGACCTTTCTTTCTGCAAGAACATTTGAGTGCTTTAGGGGTTTTTGGGTTTTTTTAATGTTTGAGAATTAACTTAGGAATTTTGGAAAATCAAACTTTTTAACTACTTCCAAGCTAACGTGAGCTACTGTTCATGACTAGATAGTTCATGGATAATGGCTGGGAAGACATCTTCCTCAGCTGAGGAAAACTTCATGATTTCATAATTAATACGTAGCACTTACAGATATTCATCACTGTTAAAATCTCAGCATTGACTTGCCTTAGGGATGTGCAGTAACAGTGGTATATTCTCAGAGGCAGAGTAGGTCACACTGCAATAGTGCAATCGTTATAGAGAAACAGATGTTGAATTTTTAATGGCATCCACAATGGTTTATATGTCTTCAAAAGCACCATGCATATTAAGGACACAATTATGTCTTTAGGCACAGCCCCTCGTAAAGGGTGGCACATAGTTATGAAATCCTGGGAGGACCCCAGACAAAGAACTGGGACTCTGACACAATTCCTTTCCTATGCCTCACCCTTCATCCTTTCTGGGAAGTAATCCATACCAACCATTAACTAGGAGCAGATTACTTCTCCAACCGTGTACTGGCTGTAGCTGGCTAGCACATTGTGTGGGGAGTGTGATGTATTGAAAACTGTGTTATCTTAGACTTGTATCTCTTGAATTCTCAGGTGTTTTCCTAGTTGTGCTTGCAGGCTAGTGGGCTCTGTAGGGAAGTGTGTGTTCAGTCTGCAGAAATTGGCCTAGAATCGATGGGTTGTATTATATCTCTCTCTGTTTTAGGGTGCAGCTCTCTCTCTCTCTCTCTGTTATTGGGTTCTTGTGTTGTGGTGTGCTCAACTCTAAGCGGTAGTGCTAGGTTGCAACCTTCCAAAAAGAGTACAGTACTTTTTAAAATCTAACTTTTCTATGTGTATGCCATCAGCATAACAGGGACAGTCAAGATTCTTCCTTCTCCCTCACCCTTCTCCATCCTCTCTTCACCCATCAGCTCACAGTAGGGAGTACTAACCATGCTACTTTCCTCTCCCTCCCCAACATCTAGGGTAGCCTCACAATGAGGTGGAGACACTCAACTTCCTCTTAGACCCCTGAGGGGCCATGTTAGGACCACTCCTAATCAATTATAAATGTTGTTTTGCTTTTGGATCCGTTATTATTTATCTCTTGAGTCTGTGCATGTTAGTCACACTTATCTACTAGCATGCTGCACCTTCCTTGGTCTGTTGAACTGCTGGTCGCCTAATAGCTGCTGAAGCTGCCAATACTATCAGCACATAATTCTAGCAAGTGGACATTGCAGTAGCCCCCACAGATTGCTGAGGTGAGGTTTGTGGGGGAGGGAGGTTGGTGGCTTTTTTTCAAATGCTAATTCTGAGTTCCTGGTTTGATTTGGCATGGGTTATAATGTGACTCTGTGGCACTGTTCTTTTTCCTAGCAGAGATCAAAATCTAGTGTGTAGTCAGGCATCTCTGACTGAATAGCACTTATCATTTTGCTGCTGCTGCCATTCTGACATATTTCACCATTCATTTTGATCAATTTTTTTATAAAGGAGCTCAGTTCACACCTTTATAAAACACCACCTTAAGTTGATTCAGCTGAGCAAGGCAACTCTGAATGGAAAACTGTATCACTGTTGTCAGAGAGGAGCATATCTGGAGTACAAGGTGCCTGGATTGTCAATGTCCTCTAAATACAATAAAAAGTCATTTGTTTTAGTCATAAGACCATTGAATAAGGAAAGATTCAGTTCAAGAGGTCACAGGTTAGACTTGCCTGTATGTATATCTGGATGAGTCTGAGAAAAACAGATGATCCAAAAATATTGCTCTAATAGAAGGCCAGGTTCTTATACCCTTTCTTGTTTTGAGTAACAGCTCACTCCACGGTTTGTTCCTCTGACTTTAACAGAAATACACATTTAGTAAGCACTATTTTGTGTGGGTAAGGCTATCGGAAGCTAGCTCACAGAGATCACTAAAGGATCAGTATGTAAAATCAATGGACCTACTTGAGTAAGTAAATGCTCTTTGGTGTGAGGACATGCACAACAAGCTGGCTCTACAGTTGGGCTGAACTCCATGAGTCACCCTCTCCGCAGTGTACAATTGAGAACGTCAGTCTCCTAGAACATAAATTGGAGACTTGTGAGAGGAGTCTTGTGTGTCTGACTCAAATCCCACTGCAAGATTTTTTCATATTTTTTTCCTTCGCTTTTCTCCATAATTCACTGTCTTAATCTATAATTGAATAGCTCCAGAGCTACACCAATTTGACCAGCTGAGGCTCTGGCCTCTCATGTGACATAGGAGCAATATTGACGTGATATAAATGGGTCTTCATGAAATATTTTGAGATCTTTGCTTATTTATTCCATATCTCTCCTCATGCATTCCCAGGTCAAGAACTGTTCATATTTTTGTTTGAGTTTGGTCAAAATAAATATGAGTATGCAGAGGCCACTGACATTCTCGCTGAAAGCTGATTGAGGTCAATGCACTTTGGATGAAACATTAAATGTGCAAAAGAAAACAAATACAAACACAAATAGATCACCCTATAGAACTGGAGAGGGTAGAATGCAACAGGGTTCTATAGAAATGTAGCAAGGCTTTATAGAAATTACACTGGAAACCTATAGAATTGAATACGACAGGATTCTGTCTCTAGATTTTTTTTTATTTTTTGGGGGGAATCCCAAATAATTCTATAGCAAGGATAGAATTGTCTATTAAATTCACAGAAAGCCTTTATTTCTGTTTTGAATCTATTTATTACCATCCCATAGGACTTTTCCATAAGGAATACTTTTTTAGGTAGTAGGGAAGAATTTCAAACATTTAATATATTAAGAGTCAATTTATTTTAGTGCAGTTGTTTGGAACCATATTCTGATAGTCACTGCAGACTTCAGTGGGTGACTACTCAGGAATAACACACTATGCAATGTGAAAGATGGCCCTTGGAGATCAAAAAATCTTGATGTAGGGCATGTTGATGCCACTAAGGGCATTAGCAACACTCCTGTTGATTCAGTGAATCAAGATTTGGCCATCACCCTGGAGGGCCAAATTATACTCTCCGATACCTACTTGCATCCAAAGCAGACTTTAGGTCTGAGTTATAATGAATAAAGATTTGGGAGAAGATTGAATCTTCAGACTGATTCAGAACCTTGTTGAACGCTGGAATGATTTACCTCCAAATAGCTGTACAGTTAAAAAAAAAACATAATTTTTAAAGAACGCATTTGCTGTTGATATCTAATTGGTCAATGGCAAAAATTCCTTTAATTTGAATGTGATCAGGATCTGATCATGAATGTTTACAATACTGTCATGTTGCGGTTTTTTAATTGTCCTTGGAAAAGATGTAATGATAAGTATGTCAGTGGGTTGTTCACATGAGATGCATCTTGCATAAATGTTACCAAAACTGCTAACGTGTAACGTATTTTAGTTCCCAAATAAAAATGACTTATTTAAAATCAAGTGTTACGTTTTTTTCATAGTTTTACATCTACTGACATTTAATTTTTCTTGTCAAGTGTATAAACCTTTGAAAATGTGTGTGTAGTGGAAAGCTTCAGACAACTAACTATTGTCTAGTGGTGCAAATAGAAACTACAGCAATATTACTTTGTGGTTTAGTTAAACAAAATTATACATCTCAATTGATCTGAAGTTCTAAATCATAGAAATTGCCTCGTTTTAAAGAAAAGATGGGCATTTGAGTGAATATATTTACTTTAAATGGAAGCACAGTTAAGGTTAATGAAATAGTGAAACATTGATTTGAAGCTGGGACTGGCAAGAATTAATGTATAAAACTATATTTTGAATTAACATGGGGGGAGTTTTTTGGTTTTTTTTTAAAAAGGTTAGATTCTTTTTTTCTAACATTCAAAGCAAGTGAAACTCCAAGGAATTATTAGCAGCACAAATTAAAACAGATGGACTTGCAGTTATATACATAAGGACATCATTTCAAACAGTCTCCTGACAATTTCAGACATTCCAAGTTATTCTATTTAATTTCAAATGAAGAATTTTTCTTTTTCTGAAGAGCTACCAATCTCAGCAGGTCTGTATAAGAAGATGATTTTAAAACATCATGGGGTATATTTTTCTACATTTTTTTGGGTACATTGACAATCAGCTTATAAAATGCATTCTGTTTTTTTAAAAAGAATGCAAAACATGAGCACTCAAAACTTTCAAACTGAGGCGACTGGATTGGTGTGTTTTATAGGAGTGGTGGTTTTTTGTTGGTTTGTTTTTGCAGTCAAATACACTGACATGGTCTTTGAAGACAAAATATCAAATGTCCAGTGGCCTGCCTGCCTTAGAACTAAAAAAAACCTTTTTGAATATGGGTGTTGATGAATTGGATCAAACCTAAGACACCTGGCTTGAAATCCTCTTGCAAATCCAATACTAATATTGAAAGACAACAAAATAGTTTGTGAACCACAATGGAAAATAGACTCATTATAGCTATACCCTCTGACCTACAGACATGTATTTTCAAATGCCAATATTAACCATGAGAAAAATAACAAAGAAAAAAACCTTTTAAATTACAAATGAATCCTCCTGAATAAAGTGACTTTTTAAGAGCATATGTATAAATGTAAAGCATTTAACACAAGTTTATTTAAATACAAACATATTATGATCCTAATTCTGTGTAAAATAGATGAATTGGCATTAAATGTTTGCATAGGATGGGCACAGTGTGGCAAGGTGTTCAGATACCACAATCATGGACGTGGTAAAAGGTCCTAAATAGACAGTTGGACACCGATGCTTGGAAGCTGGTGGAATTAACAAAGCTAGTCACCATTAGTAAGGATCACTGTCTATCTTAATCACTCTTTCAAAAATAGGATAATGCTTTCAAATTAGATGCATAATTGAGTTTTTAGGACAGTTCATTTAATTATAGGTAAATAAACATGTGTTTAGCTTTTAATTACATGAGTAGTCCTATTGAACCCAATGGAACTATTCAAATGCTTGAAGTTAAGCATGTATGATAGATTTTTGTGGAATCAAGATCTTAAACTGATGTAACTTTAATGGCTTTGCACTGATGTAAGCATGATTAAATTCAGGTGCACTGCACTGAGGAAAAACTAGAGCCCTCAGCTGGTTTAAAGCAGTGTAACTTCATTGAGATCGGTGGTGCTATACTGATTTACACCAGCTGAAGGTCTGGCTCTTAGTCTTCAGGCTTATGAATAGTCCCATTGATCATGTGACAAGTTCCTATTACTCCTGGGGAATTGTGCGCCAAAAAAAAAAATCTGCACACAATATTTTAAAATTCTGCAAATTTTATTTGTCAAAATAACACTACATAATCACGCCAGTTTCAATTATTTTGGTAATTTATTACAAAATACCTGTCAGCAAGTATGCCTGTAACAATCCACACACACACACACACACACACACACACACACACACACACACACACACACACTCCCCCAGGAGTAGAGAGTTAAAGAAACCCCTATGACAACCCAGTTCCTGTTTCTCTGCCCCCTGCTCCAGCAGAGCCCAGCAGGGGAAGTGGGGGAGGAGGAAGAACCCCACAACCACTTCCCCTCCCCCCGAGCCCAGCCACGGGGGCCCCCTAGGGTGACCAGATAGCAAGTGTGAAAAATCGGGATGGGGTGTGCGTGGGGGGTAATAGATGCCTATATAAGACAGTCCCGATAAAATTGGGACATCTGGTCACCCTAGGACCCCCCAAAGCCAATACACCCAAACCTCTATTCCACCAAAGCCCAGCCACAGGGCCCAGTAGCCCAGATGCTCACGCCCCCTCCCCCTCCAGGGCCCAGCCACAGGGCCCCCCCTTGCCCAGATACCTGCCCTGCTACCCCTCAGAGCCCAGGGATCCAGAGGGAGAAACAGCCTGATGCTTGGTCCCAAGTATACATGGAGTTTCCTGTGTGCTGCCATCTCCTTCCCTCAGGGCATGCAGAGAACTGCAGCTGCTGGAAACCCTCCAGCTGCTGCTCCTCCTCCTCTAGCTCCCTGGCAGTGTCTTTTATGTGCGGGCTGGCCTCTGCCCCTAGTGGCGGCCAGCAGTACTGCAGCTTATTTCTGTGTGAGAAAGGAAATTCTGCATGCACAACATTAATTTCTGCAAAATTCTGCATTGCACGGTGGTACAGAATTCCACCAGGAGTATCCCATGAAGTCCAGGCTTTTTGGGGTAGTACCATCAGTGTAGACAGGAAAACAAAACTTTTGTTTTATTTTTATACTTGGCTTCATCTTCTAGTTCTTATGCACGAGGAAAAAGCTGTAATGTTTGCATTTCCAACAGTGTGTGGCAATGCTTAAATCTAATGCCCACCCCACCCCCGGCAAAAAAATTTTTTTATTGGACTTTAAAAGAAAAATCAGGAAATCATTCCTATTCAAAGTACTTTAGCTAACATGAAATTCTCTTGCAAAACACATTTTTGAGACCTAAATTACGAGACAGAGTCCCATTTTAAATGTAATAAATATGGTTTCACTGATCAATTGTGGTATCTTATTAGTTTACAACTGACTTTATAAAACCAAATAAATTTTTTTATTTGAGACGCTGAATGAAAAATACGAGAGAAAACAAGGTAAAGAGAGTGTAGACAAAAATGTTTTATTGCAAATACATGCTTTCTTTTCTTTTCTTTCTTGTTTTTTTTTAAATACACCCTAGTGGGATTTTCATAGCACTCCAGGGAAAATCAGAAAATATACCAATATCCTTAAATATTAAATCTTCAAAGAGCCTTCAAAAATCACATGATACATCTAAACGTTGTCTCAGTTTATAACACTTAATATTTATAGTCACTTTTAATCTAATGGGTTAGGACTGTTTTATTTGTACTGTAGATTTCCCCAAGCTTGGCAGTAGTGTGACTAATTGAGCTTGCGGAGCTAATGCACTGACCCATTCGTAAGATTCTTATCTGAGATTTATAGCTGTCACAATGAGGAAAATTTCGCTGATTTACTTAAGACATTTGCAACACAAGATAATATGAAATGGTTCAATAGGTACCTATTATTACTGTTCTCATGTATTCCTTCTTATTATGGAAGTGAAGTTACTGATCAATGTACTGTTGCCCATTTGACTTTCTATAATAGCTTTTGAAATCCTTTTTGAGAAAGCAACATCATTTTATCTTTCAATTTCTAGTCATAACAGGCATTTAAAATTTGTATCTTTCCCCTTAAACTACTTTAAAAGATTTTGCAATATGTTAACTGAAATTTATGCCTTTTTATTTTAGTAACTTACAGTGACTGTATCTAACTCCATTTCTAACAACAAGCTTCTATTATTATTAAACATTATATACACAGTTCTGCTTCCTATTAAAAACATGCAATCTGCCTGATTCTAATTTTGTAGTTCTTTAACTACAACAGTAGGTAGTACTTTTGACTTTAGTGGACTTACTCCTAACGTAGGCCCCAGTCCTGCAATGAGCCCACATAGAATTTTTTGCAGGATTAGGGTCTTGGGACTTTCTTACTCAAGATGTTACTGCACAGCAAGCCAGGGAGTGGATGTACAGTGTGCTTGCTTGCCATGCAATAACGTCTCATGTGGACACTGCTACAGCACAGTGAAAGTGCCAGAGTGTGTTTAACTACTACAAGGCTTCTGCTACCTGTAAAGTGTAGCAAGCCAAAGTGCACTTGAGGCCTTTTAGGGTATGTCTACACTGCAATTAAAAACCCATGACTGGCCTGTGCCAGCTGGCTTAGGCTTGCCTGGCTAATTGGGGTATAGATGTTTGGGCTTGGGCTGCAGCCCAAGCTCTGCAACCCTCCCATCTCACATGGTCCTAGAGTCCATGCTCCAGCCTGAGCCCAAATTTCTACACCACAATTAAACAGCCCATTAGTCCAAGCCCCTTAGCATGAGTCAGCTGGCCTGGGCCAGCTGCAGGTTTTTAATTGCATTGTAGACATAGCCTCATTGGAACTATGGGTGTTGGGAGTGCAGCTGCATCTCCTGGTTTAAAGTGGTTTCCGGCATATAGAGGGTTTACAGTTTGGTTCAGTGGCTCTCAGCACCCCTACTGTACAAATTGTTCCAGCATACCCGTAGTGCTGTCCCTACACGGGACATTACTGTGTAGCAAGCCAGTGCACTGTAGATTCACACCGTGGCTTGCCATGCAGTAGCACCCTTTGTAGACAAATGCTCAAGGTCTGAAACAACATTTATTGATGTCAGTTAAGACTGGCATTGACTTCAATAGGGGTTAGTTTGGGAGTCTTACACCAATGTGATTTCAAAATTAGTCTTTGAACAGATTTCTGTTTTATTGTGGGTTACATACCTATTACTATACTGTAGCTGCAATGCTGTGTGAACAAATCCTCCTCTCATTGATGCTGATGGAAGTTTTGCCATTGACCTAAATTGGATCATAATTTGGAGCTAGGATAGTACTGTAATTGTAGCAATCATGCTACCTCTTTGAAGTTGCTGTAGATTATTCCAGGAAAAGCTGCCAGAGAAGATTTAATTGCTTGCAGGCACTATGGCTGAAAAAGAATTAGAGGGACTTCAGATGGAGGTAGGAGGACTTTTATGCCAGCTAAAGGATGAGTATTTAAGGGATGTCTGTAACTTTACGGGAATTTCTGGGCCACATTGCTGTGAAACTGCAGCAAAAAGTCATTTTGCTTTAATCAAATATATAATAAGCTACTTAAATGAGAAGGAAGAGTTGGAAGATCGGAGATTGTCTATCTTGGTGGCATTAAAAGATTAAAATTGTATACCTAATTGCTAGAGATAAAGGGGAACAAACTGAAACAAATAAAATAGAGACAACTCAGAAACCGTATGCTAAAACACTAAGATTTCTTGAAGTAGATTTTCATGGAAGCATGAAAGAAATTAAAAGCCAAAACCCTGTGGAAAATCTGTCACCTCCCACTCCAAAAAACAGAACTAATTTTAAAGAAATACTTGATTGGAAACTCCTATCAAAAGAACAGGTTAAGCCTAAACAATTTGGTTTACCAAATTGAAAGTTGTATTTGAAAGGGGTACACTGAAGCAGAGATCCTGGAAACTGTGATCAGGGCAGTTTGACCATGACTGATCCTCAGGGGTTACTTAGAGGAAAAAACAAATTTGAATCTGCAATATCTGAGTTATATCTTAAGGTCCTATTAAGAAAAAGGTACACCTGAACTTTACCTGCAGCTCTGAAGAGCAGCACAAGAGCCAGAAGAGACATTTTAGGATTTCTTAGTCTGAGCACTTAATTACTGTCCAGCTCACAAAAATCTCTCTAACCTAAGATATGAACCAGTCCTTGTACAAAACATGTTCCTCCATTTGGTCCTGACAGGCCCGCAGAAAGACAATATTCAGACTGTGATATGAGACCTTATTTAAAAGATAATCAGGTTGCAGATAAGAGCTCGTTTCAGAAGCTGTACACTGCTGTAAGTAATAAGGTAGAGGAAGAGCAGAAGTAGAGGAATGGAGCATGTGCTAAGGCAGTATGAATAAACAGTTAGGACACCTGCTTATCAATGTCTAAATGCAACTGCTGGACTGGCAAATGCACCATGGTTTATTTCCACGTTTGTCACATGCCATACCAAATGTCTGTTCCTGTATCATGTTCTGCATTCTATCGAAGACTGATGTAATATTGCCAATGAAGTGTTCTGCGGTTCTGATCATTTGTAATTATATAAATTTATTTCATTTCCTAAATAGCTTGTCATATGCTGAATAACCTGGAGTTACATGGTTATACCATTGATCATATAACAACCGTTATTTCATAAGATATTCATATCTTTGTGGATTTAAAGTGTTCAAAGCTGACTATATAGTTGCATAGAGGACTAAAATTGCTGCAGAAACTTTCTGCTTAATGTGAAATAAACTGAAGGAAAGATGTAAAAGCTTCCTACCAGAACTTGTGACAGAAGAGAGGCACAAAGACTCACTGTGGAATGACTGTTAACTTTTTGCAGTGTTGGTGTAGCCATGTTGGTCCCAGGATATTAGAGAGAGAAGTTTCTTTCATTGGACGAATAAAAATAAAATAAGTTGGTTCAATAAAAGATGAGATATCACCCACCTTGTCTGTCTGTCTGTCTGTCTTATTAGCTTGTGGAACTTGTGGATGACTTCTAATAAGTCAAATAGATGGACTGTATGGTATATTTTGTTAATAAAATATTGGGATGACATTACATTTACAAGGAAGGTGTGCAGCATTCATAAGGAAATTTCTGGGTTAGATTTTCCTGTGCCCTGTCCCTTTAAGGGTGGAAGATCTACTGAGGGAGTCAAATGGAATAGCTTTGCAGCAGAAGAATTGTATGTGCTTTAAAAGGACTGAGCAGCAAAGGGGCTTGTGCAAACTGCTTTTGTTTGTTTTTTAATAGTAAGTTTGATAAAACTCCAGTTTTAAAACTGTCCCTGGTCTAGGAGTGTAACCTTATGATGGGTGTGTACACTTTCAGACTGTTCCATTAGTAGTAAGTAATGAAGCAAGAAGGAAACGGGATTACCAATCCTCCAGGATTGTCCTGAGTCTCCAGGAATTAAAGATTAATCTTTAATTAAAGATGGTCATGGGATGAAATGGCCAGGAATATGTCCAATCAAAATTGGCAGAGTTGTAGGAAAGAGATCTTTATTAAGCATACTGAGTGGACAGTGTTTGCTAAGACTCTTCAGTTTGAGAGATAGCAGCTTGGCCTTTGCTTGCATTCCTGAGCCTCTTGGTGTCACATTGAAATAAATTTCTCTGAAAAATTGATCAACTCTCTCTGGTGCCATTCATCATAATACACAGAGAATTGCTCAACCATATGGCATAATTATTATGGCTCCGTGTTTGTCACGGAGGTTCTGGAAGTCATGGATTCTGTGACTTTCCGTGACTTCTGCGGCGGCCAGTGTGGCTGACCTCAGGGCTGCCCAAACAGCTGGTTCTGGGGCCAGCTGTTCAGGTGGCCCTGGCATCAGCCACACTGGCTGCTGCTGGAGCGGCCCTAGGGCCAGCCGCACCGGCCACTGCTCAGGTGGCCCCAGGCAGCTGACCCCGGGGATTGCCTGAACAGTAGTCCCAGGGCAGTGGGAGCAGCCACAGCTTGTTGGCACCCAGGCGGCCAAAGTGGCCACTGTTCTGCGCCCCCCACCAGCAGTGGCACCTCCAGACACCCACCACAGCAGCAGCCCTCCAGGGCACCTCCCCCCAATAATGCCCCCTCCAAGATTTAGTAGGGGTATTTCTAGTATAAGTCATGGACCGGTCATGGGCCATCCATTTTTGTTTATTGCCCGGGACTTATCCATGACTTTTACTAAAACTACCCATGACTAAATCGTAGCCTTAATAATTATCCTTCAACATATTTGTCAGGGCCCTGTGATTACAAAGCAGAGATTCAGCATTCTAGCCCACTGTTTCAGTGAGATATGTTCAAAGAGCAAGTGTGAAATCCTAGGTGTCCACAGTTCTTGTTGCATAATTAGTAAAGCTGGAAGAACGGATACAATTTCAGGAGAGAATTAGTAGTGAATGTACTGGGAGTGATGACACCTCAAGACAGGATGTAGGTCCATCATTATCCTGTTCCTGGTTTCATCCCAGAACAAGTGGAATTCTGGGATTTAAAGTTTTCAGGGCTGATGGGAGTTGTAGTGGCAAGGAATGCTGGGAAGGTGAGCTAAAGAAGTTCCCTTTCCTCTGTGCTAGGCAGAGATGTAGGGAAGCTGTGGATCTCTATGGAGAGGGAGAGAGACAGATGAAGTAGGGGTGGGAGTTCTGAGGGTTTCTGGTCAAAGAGCCTGGGAAGCGGTCTAAAGAAGCTGGGTAAAGTTATCTCAAAGAATGGATGGCCAGAAAGTCATATGTAGGTATGTCTGAGAGGGAAGCCTCAAGGACTGTAGCAGAGCAGAAAGAAGTATACTTGAAGGAAGAGAAGCAAGGAGAGTTTGGGAACAAACCTGCTGCCTACTGTGTCATCTAGAACCTGAGGTTGGAACCAGGGCCGGCTCCAGGCACCAGCTTTGCAAAGACACTAGCTTTGACATTCAGCATGGGGTGGCAGTCCGTGTCCCACGATGGCAATTCGGCAGCAGCCCCACCGCTCTTCCGGGCGCAGCGGCAATTCGGCAGCAGCTCTGCCGCTATTGTGGCAGCGGCAATTCGGCGGCAACTGCTTAGTGCGGCAAAATTGGTAGAGCCGCCCCTTGTTGGAACTTGTGGACCAGAGAGGACTTTGGCTCTGATGTACCACCAGAAAACATTGCTGTTATACCCTAGCAAGGAAAGAAGAGAGAGAATTCATTTGTGGACTCCGTTATGTTAGACTTTATCTACTATGGGGGGGGGGGAGCGGGAGGCAGGCTGGACTTTAACTTACCAGCAGGGGGATACGGTCCCATTTTCATGGTATTAAGGTAAGGCCCTGTAACAGTGTGGCACTAAAAGTGTGGGCATACAAGACCAACATTATTTTTGTATGAGAGCCCATAATAATCCCATTTAAATCAATGGTTGCACAGTAGGTTTAACAAAGTACACATCGTCCCCACAACTTTGCCTGCTCACTGAATCACATATCGCTTATGAAACAGACCTTCAGACCTTTTTCTAAGGTACAAAGATATGCACAAATTTTATGTGGGCCAAATGACTGTTTTTAAAAAAAGGCAATAAAACAATGTTAACAAAATAGGAAAATACCTGGATCCCAAAACATGCATAGATAGCTGAAAAAAATAAATTGTTTGGGTAGTTTGTACAGAATGTCACAATGTTTCTAGGAGGAAAGATGGTTGATTCTTGTAGACATTTTTATATGGAAAATAAAAACCTGCTAACAAATGTGTAATGACAGAACAGATTATATGTATTCTTCATCTAGTGTATGTAATTTCCAGTGTAAAATCTGATAGGTTTCCCTCAAAGAAATGATTGCACCATGTAGACAATAGCTAGATCTCTCTTCTTTTTTTCCTTCTGCAGAATCTAACCACCCCAGAGTCTCTCATATCAATAAGGTATCACCTTTGTGGGGCAGTAGAATGAACTGACTTAACTCTCATTATGTTGCCAAGATATACACGATACTGCTGAAAAGTATATAATTTAGAAAATTATTAATGAGAAGTTTATGGTAGTCATAGACTCAGACATTTCTACGTCACTAAGATTTCTGCTGTCAAGAGTTCCCAAGCCTCTAGATGATGCTGTAAAGAAGGATTCACTCACTGTACCTGAACATAAAGTGAGTACTTTAGCCTATTTCTTTGCTAGTTTGGTTCCTTATCTGTTTTGTAAAAGCTGCTGGAAAGCAACAGAGATTTAGCTGCCAGGTCTGAACTGCAGGGGTGGAATTGGCAGTAGTAAAAGCAAAAAGATTCAGCAAATAAAAGATAATATAGATTGTCTCCTGTTGTGCCTGTTTTCAAATTACTGTGTTTAAATGAACTTCCTGTTCTGCAAACTGTCTTTAATCTCTTGCTTGCTGGCCTCCAGTGACCTTTGTCTGATTTATTTTCTTTTTTTATTCTCATGGCATTGCAAACTTTTATCTGCCTTCTAGTGGCTTAAATATGGGTAAATACAATGCATGCTTTTTATCCTCTTGGAAGCTTGAATTTCTGAATTTCTAGCCATTTGGACAATAAAACAGAATGAGTTGCTATGCTCTGTTTCATATAGTGCCGTGCTTGATTTTGGCTTGGAGAATACAAGCCAAAATTTTTATGTAATAAAATTTCTTCTATACCTTTTTCTTCCACTGCCGAAGCAAGAAAAAAGACTGTTTATTTTAAAAATAATTCAAAAAGTAACATTGAAAAGTTGGTGTTCATTTTCCTATTTTTAATTCTCCATTGCCTCATCCACATTTTTGTTAGACTTTTGTCTGCAGAATTAAAAATAAGATTTAACACTAACTTCTCCCTTCTATTGTATGTAATTTGAATTATTTTTAAATAAACATGGTCTAACAGAAAGGTTTGTTAGACTTTCATTTAAATTTGGGTGTTAAGTTAAATATTTGTCCATGGGACTATCTTGCATTCGCAACAACCATCCTTAGAGAGGTTACCTGTTCAATATAGGTTACGTTTTCTTTGACTCATTAGTGGAATATCTGGGTAACATGCAAGGCCTGATATAAAGCCCATGGAAGTCAATGAGAGTCTAGACGAGATCCATGTTTGTCTCATCCTCATCCTGAGCTCACTGAGCCAACATAGGGATGGGAGACCTGTGAGGTGGCATGCTGAGCTCCTAAGAGGCACCTTCATGCTCACACAACATCTTCTGCTCTTTGTTGTCAGTGTTGTATTGATCAAATTTAGAAAAAGCTATGCCCCAAACTTCTCAGCCAGAGGAAGGGCCCTTTCTAGGTGAAAGGAGAAAAGTAAAAAGGAGAGCCACATCTGAGCCCCCTCCCCTCAAAAAAATGAAAGATTTTCTAGCCATAAAGACTGTGTGAATTGGCAAATTTAGGACTCTTACTCCTCAGTGACTCTGTGCAATGTAATGTGAACATGCTCAGTCCTCTATAGTAGGGAGTTGTGCTGGCAGTTCAAAGGAGAAGGACATCTAAATAAGGCAGAGTCTGATCCATTTAATTGGGGGTGATGCAAACATGGAGACAGCAGCATGGGGACCATAGTCAACAAGAATGGTAGGCAATGATGGGGGGGAAAAACTGGCTAGTTCCTTGAGTAAAATCATTAAAGATTGAGTGCTCCTGTTACATGGACAATTAAAAGTAGATCAAAAGAAAATACAAAATAACACTTGCAAGTCATAAGGCAAGTAGCATCATTTAGAGGTTCGAGCAAAGGACTGGAACTCAACAGACCTGGATTTTGTTCTTCACTTTACATGCTATTACCTCCATCTCTCTTAGGTACTTACATTGGCTCCCATTATTGTGCTGTATGAGTACCTTGCCGTTTTTAATATATTTATCCTCAACACTCCTGTGAGCTGTTATCCTTATTTTAGAGATGGGTGTTGAAGCACAAAGACTATGAGTTGCCTAAGGTACAAGGGAATTGAACCCGGGCATCTTCAGAGTCTTAGACGAGCATCCTAACCACTAGACCCACCTTCTTTCCCCTCCTTCCCTACCTTGCGTAAATAAGTTATGCCCCATTCCTGTAGATACTTACATAGAGTTAAGCCCATTTACATATGAGCAGTCCAATTTAACTTTGTGCTGAACATAAAGTTAAGTATGTACATAAGTGTTTGTAGGATAGGGCTGCCAACTTTCTCTGCCCCTTTTTCCCCCCATCAGTAAAATGGTCATAATAAACTATCATGCCTCTCTGACAGAGATGTTGTAAGACTATATGCCATGCAGTAGTTTAAGAACCTTGGCTGCAAGGTGCTAAGTTAGTGTGATCATTTTATTATAAATGAATGCCACCCACTCTCTCTGCATATCCTAGTTGATTTAAACTGAAGAGGAGAAGGGGAAAAGAAGAAATGTTTAAGAACACATTTGCAATTTCCCCTACTCCACTTCTGTTGGGAAAGCTGAAAAAATGAAAAGTGTTAAATGAAAGTGATTGTGTGAACCACAGGAACTGAGGGAAGGGATTAACTTTCACTGCTAAAGGATTGTGCTTTACTTGCAGTTTGAACTTGTCTAGCTTCCACTTCCAGCCATTGGTTCTTGTTATACTTCTGTCTGCTAGACTGAATAACCCTCTATTGTCAAATTTCTGTTCCCCATGTAGGCACTTAGACTGATCAAGTCACTTCTTACCTTTCTCTTTGAAACTCAAGGAACTTAATCTATTTAGATGATCACTATCAAGCATGTTTTATAATCCATTTATCCTTCTCTGGGCCCTCTCCAATTTATCAACATCCTTCCTGTACAGTGGATACCAGAAGTGGACACAGTGTTCTAGCATTAGTCACACCAATGCCAAATACAAAGGTAATATAACCTCCATACTCCTACTTGATATTCCCCTGCTTATATATCCAAGGATCACATTAGCCATTTTAGCTGAAGCATCACACTGGGAGATCATGTTCAGCTGATTATCCACCAGAATCCCCAACTCTTTTTCAGTGTCACTACTTACCAGGAGAGGGTCCTCCATCCTACAAGTATAGCCTATATTCTTTGTTACTAAATGTTAAAACCTTACATTTTGCTGTATTAAAATGCACAGCTTTCTTGCACCCAGCTTTACCAAGCAATCTAGCTTGTTCTGGATCAGTGTTCTGTCTTCTTCATTATTTACTACGCCCCCAATCATTGTCTCATCTGCAAACTTTATCAGTGATGATTTTATGTTCTCCTCCAGGTAACTGATAAAAATGTTAAATAGTGTAAGGTCAAGAACTGATCCCTGCGGGACCCCACAGGAAACATACCTGCTCAGTGATGATTCCTCATTTACAGTTACATTTTTCTACCTGTCAGTTAGCCTGTTTTTAATCTGTCACATTCATTTTGTATTTGCTTTTTGTAATAAAAACATTGTGTGGCACCAAGTCAAATGTCCTCCAGAAGTCAACTCTGTTACCATCAACTCTATCAAAAACAGACTCCAACAAGAGACTGCTGAATTGGAATTAATTTGCAAACTGGATACAATTAACTTAGGCTTGAATAAAGACTGGGAGTGGATGGGTCATTACATAAAGTAAAACTATTTCCCCGTGTTTATTTCCTCCCCCTTCCCTCCCCCCCCAGCTGTTCCTCAGGCGTTCTTGTCAACTGCTGGAAATGGCCCACCTTGATTATCACTACAAAAGGCTTTTTCCCCCCTGCTCTCCTGCTGGTAATAGCTCATCTTACCTGATCACTCTCGTTACAGTGTGTATGGTAACACCCATTGTTTCATGTTCTCTGTGTATATAAATCTCCGCACTGTATTTTCCACTGAATGCATCCGATGAAGTGAGCTGTAGCTCACGAAAGCTTATGCTCAAATAAATTTGTTCGTCTCTAAGGTGCCACAAGTACTCCTTTTCTTTTTGCAGATACAGACTAACGCGGCTGCTACTCTGAAATCTATCAAACTTGTAATTCCATCTAAAAAGATATCAAGATAGACAAGATCTATTTTCCATAAACCCATTTTGATTGGCATTAATTATATTACCCTACTTTAATTCTCTATTAATCAAGTCCCTTATCAGCTGCTCCGTTATTTTGCCTGGGATCAATGTCAGGCTAACTGGCATGTTATTACCCAGGTCGTCCTGTGTACTTTTTAAATATTGTCACAACGTTAGCTTTGTTCCAGCCTTCTGGAACTTCCACAATGTTTCATTAAACAATTTAAAATCAACATTAACAGTCCCTGTGAGCTCCTTGGTTGGCTCTTTTAAAACTCTTGGATTCAAGTTATCTAGACCTGCTTCTTTAAAAGCTCTGACTTTAGTAGTTGATGTTTAACATCATCTTGAGTTACTGTTGGAATGGAAAATATTTCATCGTACTCATATGATTTGACTAAATCTACTTTTTTCCAAATACAGAACAGAAATATTTATTATTCTTCCTTTCCTGCATTATATTCACAATCCTACCATTTCCATTTAGTAATGTACCAATCCCATTATTAATATTCTTTTTGTTTCAAGTATGCTTAACAAAAACTTCTCCTCCTTGTCCTTAACCCTGCTATATAGATATCCAAAGTGGCATATATGTAAAAAAAACCCTTTATTTCTATGTCTAATATCAAGGTATGAAAGTGGTACAAAACTCTTTTTCACTCTGCCCTAGGCTTTGAGTGCATCTGAGGTTAGGAAAAAGACAAAATTGACCATACACAAGGCTGAGAAAGAACAGTGGAAACCACCATAATGAGAGAGATTCAGCCCTTTGTATTAATGCCCATTGAGTGATTCTCTGTATGTGGTGCTTTTATCAATCCCCCATCAGAATGAATGTATTTGTGGGCAGCTGACTTATTCTCTGTCTTCTCCCTGGGATTTATTTATTCCGATAATGGGACAAGTTTGGTATTTGTTCTGTGAGGGACAGATTTGGTTAGTGTGTCTGTTTTGCATAAGTCGTGACTTAAGAAAATTCCCACATACCGAGGATACTCTTTTATCTCACAGTTAGGTTGTGTTCTTCTCACTTCAGATGATTTCAAAGTCCTGGACACACCATGGGTTCCCCAAACTGCTCAGCTTGTGCAAAGGAAAAGGGCTGCAAGCACGCAACAATATTTAGGACAATTTTGAATTAAGCAAGGAAACTGTGGGATTCTTTCTGTTGTATATTTGTGTCCCTTTCAAATGTTCCTCTGTAGATTACACCACCCACTGGGCAGTTTGGCTGTCTGCCATCTTCCCTGTTGCCCTGCACTAAGTCATGGTGTTCTGAGTGATAAGAAGGTTGAACCTAACACTTTAACACCTGAATTCTTTCCTCTTCAAGTGCTCAAAATCATCCTTAGAAGTTATGTATATTTGGATTATTTTCTCTGCTTTGATTATTGTATAGAGACAGTATAGAAATGTACCAAATCAGTCTTCTAGAAACAACATGATTCCCCATTTCTTGACCACTTTTGAAACTGTTTATTACAAAAAAGAGATGGTGGGGGCTCTGAAAATGTATGTGGACGTGATTCTCTGCACCCTGCTTACAAGTAACTCCCATGAGACACAGTATAGTGAAGAGAGCACTGAGTCAGACAGTCAGAAACCTGGGTTCCATACCCTTTCTGATATTTATCTGCTGTATGACCATGAACAAGTCACTTTCCCTCTCTGGGCTCAATTTTCCTAGGTGCTGAGCACCCTGGCCCTGATCCTGAAAAGCGTTTAAACACATGTCCCATGGCTTTCAATTGAACAGTTCTCAGGCTTAAGTGATTTCCTGGATCAGTACCTAGAAATTTCAGCCCTTTTCAAGATTGAGCTCCCTGTGTCTGTTTCCCCTTCCACTTTTTGCCTGCCTTGTCTGCTTAGATTGCCATCTCTTTGGGGCAGGAACCATTTCTCTGTGTGTGTGTGTTGTGTTGTGTTGTTTTGTTTTGCTTGAACAGCATCTAACACAATGAGGTCTTGATCTCAGTTGGGGCCTTTAGTTGCTTTCAGTGGGTGTTCTGCAAGGATTTCCATTTCAGGCCCCTTCTCTTAGGTGAAAATGGTGCTGCATTCCTCCCAGCTCCTTTAATTATTCTTTGAGGCTAATTATTATTATTTCATAAGAATGTAAGAATGACCATACTAGGTCAGACCAAAGGTCCATCTAGCGCAGTATCCTGTCTTCTGACAGTGGCCAATGCCAGGTGCCCCAGAGGGAATGAACAGGTAATCATCAAATGATCCATTCCCTGTCACTCATTCCCAGCTTCTTGCAAACAGAGGCTAGGGACACCATCCTTGCTCATCCTGGTTAATAGCCATTGATGGAGCTATCCTTCATGAATTTATCTAGTTCTTTTTTGAATCCTGTTATAGTCTTGGCCTTCACAACATCCTCTGGCAAGGAGTTCCACAGGTTGACTGTGTGTTGTGTGAAGACATACTTCATTTTATTTGTTTTAAAACTGCTGCCTATTAATTTCATTGGTGACCCCTAGTTCTTGTGTTATGAGAAGGAGTAAATAACACGTCCGTATTTACTTTCTCCACACCAGTCATGATTTTATAGACCTCAATCATATCCCCCCTTGGTCATCGTCTTTCCAAGCTGAAAAGTCGTAGTCTTATTAATTTCTCCTCATATGGAAGCTGCTCCATACCCCTAATCATTTTTGTTGCCCTTTTCTGAACCTTTTCCAATTCCAATATATCTTTTTTGAGATGGGATGACCACATCTGCATGCAGTATTCAAGATGTGGGCATACCATAGATTTATATAGAGGCAATCTGATATTTTCTGTCTTATTATCTATTCCTGTCTTAATGATTCTCAACATTCTGGTCACTTTTTTGACTGCCACTGCACATTGAGAGGCTGTTTTCAGAGAACTATCCACAATGACTCCAAGATCTTTCTTGAGTGATAACAGCTAATTTAGACCCCTTCATTTTATATGTATAGTTGCATTACTTTGCATTTATCAACATTGAATTTCATCTGCCATTTTGTTGCCCAGTCACCCACTTTTGTGAGATCCTTTTGTCTTCACAGTCTGCCTGGGACTTAACTATCTTGAGTAGTTTTGTACCATCTGCAAATTTTGCCACCTCACTGTTTACCCCTTTTTCCAGATCATTTATGCATATATTAAATAGGACTGGTCCCAGCACAGACCAATGGGGGACACCACTATTTATCTCTCTCCATTCTGAAAACTGACCATTTATTCCTACCCTTTGTTTCCTATCTTTTAACTAGTTACCAATTAAGTTCCCTCTTAATTTCACTCTCCCTTCCTCTGACTCGGTTTTACATCAGCATACTTCTTTTTTTTAAGCAGTCTGTCACCTTTAGGCTGCAATTTTCAGCTTCCTATGTAATTTGTTGGGGTTTTATTGTTTTTGTTTTTAATTTTCAATCCCAGCAAGGAAACGTTGCCAAGTAAAAGAAATTAGCAGTTCCCCCCATGCCATTGTACTTGACTAGTAGGGATGAGAGTGGTACGAAGTCAGTAGAGCAAATACCAGCGATCCATTTTGGCCCAGGAAGGTTAGAATTCCACAGTGTTTCTATTGCTACAGTATAATAGTATTAGCAGATGGAGCTGGCCCTGAACCAAAAATGTCTGAGCCAGATACTCCCAAAGTTTGGGGAAGTTTTGATCTGGATCCAAATGAAGCATCTGAAATAAGTGTTATATATCTAGGCCCACATTGGTCAATGATGTTCTAAGCACATTACATAAAATGCAGTAAAAAGTGTTGAGGTGATAAAAATCAAATCAATGTGCTGTATTGTGGGTCATTTGGGGAAATAAAAGGTTTCTTTAATCCAATTTAGAATCAGCCAATTTCAAGCTCTTTGTAAGGTCTGGCAGGAGAGACATTTCACAACTCTGCAGCCAAGAGGCAAAGACACAGAGTTACTGCTTCTGCCTTTTCTGATCTCAGGTATCAAACGTTCCAATTTCTGATTAAGGAGGGCAAGATGGTATATGGGGATTCCAGAAGCTTTGGAAGATACTTGGGGACCTAATCTATCAAGTACTTTAAAGTATGGGTATAGGAAACATGTTCAGGGGTGATTGATCCAAGGTTTTGGCCTGGGGCCATCCCTAGTACTCTGTATCCATCATATATTTTCCTTCTCCATGACTTTCAGATTGAAGTTACTTACTCTAAAGTCAAAAGATGATTTTTTCTAAGTGCCAGTCCTGCAAACCGGTCATATCTGAACCTCTTGACATTTCAGGTTCTACAAAACTTGCAAATTCTATTTTGGAGGGCATTGCAAAACTCAGTTAATTTTCTGCATCTCCCCCACTTGTCCGCTAATTTGAACTGATGTTCTATCTAAATTTCCCTATGTATTAAGGATGAGAGATACCTCCAACCCCAAAAGCGAAACTAGCACAAGTAGTTGCCCTGTGTAATAGAGTATTTCATTTGGATTAAATTCTGTTCTTTTTTAAACTAGTGTATATCTGGACTAATCCACTGAGTTCAATGTCACTTTTCTGGATTTACACCTCTAACTTTGTCCCTTTTTAAGAATTTCTCTCACCTGTTCTTTCTTTTTACATAGTCTGAACTTGTTTGTCCCTCTGTTCACTCTGTGCTCCGCCTTCATTTGTCACTGGACTACTTTGTTTTCCTCTTGTCTCCCCTTATGCAGAGCACAAATCCAATTATGTTCACATTTTAGCAGAACTTTTGAACCAACAATATTATTCAAACTCAAAATTAAGCAAAATGAGGGGATTTTTTTGGCCATAACTCCAATTCATACAGGAATTGGTTCATTTGCCAGATTTTGCATTTGGGCAAATAGAAACTGAAAACTAATACAAATACCAGAGACTGTACTTAAAAACATATGTGGCAGTGGTGTTGGCAGCTGTTGACATGGATTTTGACTTTCACGTGGACTCAGAATTTAAGGACAGAAGGCACCATCATGATCATCTAGTCCAGTGGTTCTCAAAGCTGGTCTGCCGCTTGTTCAGGGAAAGCCCCTGGCGGGCCGGGCAGGACCGGTTTGTTTACCTGCCGCGTCCGCAAGTTCGGCCGATTGCGGCTCCCACTGGCCGCAGTTCACCGCTCCAGGCCAATGGGGGCTGCGGGAAGGGCGGCCAGCTCTTCCCTTGGCCCGCACCACTTTCCGCAGCCCCCGTTGGCCTGGAGCGGCGAACCGCAGCCAGTGGGAGCCGCAATCGGCCGAACCTGCGGACGCGGCAGGTAAACAAACCGGCCCGGCCTGGCCCGGCAGGGGCTTTCCCTGAACAAGCGGCGGACCGGCTTTGAGAACCACTGATCTAGTCTGACCTCCTGCACATTGCAAGCCACAGAATCTCACCCACCCAGTCCTGTAAGAGACCTATAACTTCTGGCTGAGTTACTAAAGGACCTCAAATTTTGATTTAAATATTTCAAGTTACAGACAATCCACCATTTACTGTAGTTCAAACCAGAACTGGACACGCTATTCCAGATGAGGTCTCACCAGGGCCTCATGCAATGGTACTAACACTTCCCTATCTCTACTGGAAATACCTCACCTGATGCATCCTAGGATAGCATAAGGCTTGTTCACAGTCGCATCACACTGGTGGCTGAGTCATCCGATGATTGACCAGAACACGCAGGTCTTCCTCCGCCTCCTCTGTGGCTTCCAGCTGGTAAACCCCCAGTTTATAGCAAAAATTTTCATTGTTAGTCCCTAAGTGTAGGACTTCACATTATTAAATTTCATCCAATTCTATAACTCTGGTTTTCAAGGTTGTCCAAAACTCCATGTATAATATTCTGGACCTCCTCCTCATTGGCAATACCTCCCAACTTTGTGTCATCCACAGATTTTATTAACACACTCCCATCTTTTGTGTCCATGTCATTAATGAGAACATTAAATAAAGTTGATCCAAAGACTGACCCTTGAGGAACTCTACTAGTAACCTCCCTACAGCCTGAGAGGTCACCTTTCATCATGACCTGTTGTAGTCTCCCCTTTAATCAGAATCACCTTTCAATTCTCATATTAATCTCCATCTTCTCCAATTTAATTAATAATTTCTCACGTGTAAATGTATCAAATATTTTACTAAAAGCCAGGTACATTAGATCTACTGCATTTCCTTTGTCTAAGCAATCTGCTACCTTCTCAGAAAAAGAGAGATCAGGTTGGTCTGGCATCATCTATCTTTTGTAAAACCGTGCTGTATTTTATCCCAGTTATCATTTACCTCTGTTTTTAATTATTGTCTCTTTTGAAATTTGTTCCAAGACCTTGCATACAATTGAGACTGAGCTAATGGGTCTGTAGTTCCCCACAGAACCTATTTTCCCCTTTCTTAAATATAGGTACTATTTATAGGTTCTCTCTCTCTTTCATATTCACACACACACTTAAATATAGGTACTCTCTATGGGTATGTCTACACTGCTATTAGACACCCATGGCTGGCCCATGCCAGGTGACTCAGTCTAAGGGGCTGTTTAATTGCAGTGTAGACATTCAGGTTTGGGGTGCAGCCCAAGCTCTTCTACCCTCCCACCTCTCAGGGTCTTAGAGCCTGGGCTCCAGCCTGAGTCCAAATATCTACACCACAATTAAACTGTGAGAGCCCAAGTCAGCTGGCATGAATCAGCAGAGGGTTTTTAATTGCAGTGTAAACATACCCTGTATATGAGCAGTCCCCAACTGTTTTAGTTGTGCCCACCCCTGGGAGCTGCAGTTGGGAGCCAGGGCAGGGTCCAGGTGGAGGCTTGGGCTGGGAATGGGTGCAGAGTGGGGCTGGCCTATGCTCCCTCTCCACCCCATGTGGGGGCTGCCCTGGATCCCACCGTGCCCCCCCAAATGTTCTTCTGCATCCCCTAGGGGGGTGCACCCCACAGTCTGGGGACCACTGCTACTATACACTATACAGGCAATTCTCCGGTGATCTAGTATGACCCCAAAGTTTATGGATTCATTACAAATCTTTGCTATTGGGCTTCCAAGTTAATGTGCTAATTCCTCTATCAGATCTTGATGGAGAGCATCTGGCTTCCTGATTTGTTCCTATTAAACTATTTGAGTCTGGTTTCCATCTTGCATGTGGTTATTTCTACTTCCATTTCCTTATTCCCATTAACCACCCTGCCACTGCCCCCAAGCTCCTCACTATCCTTATTAAAAACTGAGGCAAATTATTCGTTTAGTTGTTGGGCCATACCTAAATTATCTTTATTCTCTACCCCATCCTCAGTGGTCCCACTTCTTCTTTCCTTGTTTTCTTTTTATTTATATGGCCAAAGAACCTTTTACTGTTGGTTTTTAATTTCCTTTGCAAGGTCTAACTCTGCTTAGCTTTTGGCAGTTCTCCCCTTCCCTACACTTTGATCTGCAAGAGGTATCTTACTTTGCCAATCCATCCCTTCTCCCATTACTTGTAGGCTTACTATTTTTCCTTGAGATGCTTGTTCATCCTGTCTAGTCTGCAACCTTTCCTTCCAAATTTTTTCCCCTTGCTTGGGACACAGGCTCCAAATAGTTTCTGCAACTTTGACTTAAAGTAATTCCAAGCCTCCTCTACATTCAGATCCTTGTGTTTTTCAGTCCATTACACTTCCCTAATTAATTCTCTTAATTTTTTAAAGTTTGAAATCAAAGACCCTAGTTGAAGACCAATTTTTGTTTATCCTTCCATTTAATTTAAACTGAATTAATTAATGATCACTTTAACAAAGGTTGTCCTCCACATCCAGTTCTTCTGAGAGTCCTTGGTACTTACCAATGCTAAATCTAAAATGGAGTCATCTCTTGTTGCTTCAGTGACTATCTGATGAAGGAATCTGTCTGCTATCACATCCAGGAATATCTGCCCTATCGTTATTAGTAGCACTTGTCCTCTAATTTATGTCTGGGGAATTAGTCTTCCATAATCACACAATTCCCATAATATTTATTTAATTAAAAATATTAGAGGTCTCTATCCATTATCCATATCCATTTTGCGTTTTGGGGGTCTTCTGGTAAGACCACAAGCAATATTCCAATGAAGCATCTGTTACCATTCTTCCCCAAGGTGATTTTGATCCAAACAGATTGCGTATTATCCATTCCATATACCCAGGTAACCCATTCTATTCGCCTGGCTTTCTGCTGTTACACGGCCTGAGCTCCAAAGACCCTCCTTATACTCCCTTCTGCTGCCTGGCTTCTGCCTTGCATCCCATCACCTGTTCCAGTGTCCATCACCGGCTCCCTTCTCTAATTTCAGCATCCATCTTCCATTTCCTCCTTTCATTATGACTGTAGCCGTATTTGTATTCAGTAGAGTTGGGCTGAAGTCCTGTAAGTCAAATTTGTGTCTAGCCCAACCTTCAGGGGTGTGTGATCCAAGCTTCTGGCTTGAATCCATCTCTTCATTCAGTACCCTTCAAATACTGATAGCCACTCTATGGAGAAATTTTACAAAAATTTTCACATACCTGAATTTTTTACATAATTTTTAAAATTATAACCCCCCCCTTTAAAAAACAGACTCTTTAACCCAATTTATGCTTGCATAAGTAGCCATGGCAACAGTTGAGCTAATGCCTTCTGCACCAGCTGTAGAGAGCAGATCAGCCTCTTTTCACGACTGTAAGCCTAAAATGCATTTAACCCACTTTTAACTTGGTCACCAGCTGTTTATACACATACTTGTAATATAATTATAACAACAAACAATGATTATTTTAGCTAGTCCAAGGGAAATCAAAGCAGCTGGCAGGCAAGCATACACAAGCTTAGTTTTCATCCAAGGAATCTTTTCTTGTGCAGTCAAGTATACTGTCAACAAGCTACAGGTGCACACCACATGAATAGTGAAAATGTAATTGGGATGGCATGTGATGGTTGTTCTGAGCCAATAATATGTTCATCCCAGTGTGCATTTTTGCATCTGTTAGTAAAAATGTGTCAGTTTATAAGTTTTTAAGAGAACTAGCAGGTGACAGCATCATTCCCTCTTAAAGACTGAGAGGTGAAATGTTAAAAAGGGGCTATGCTGTCTAAGACAGAGGAATTGGATAATGAGACAAGCTTACTGTGACTAAAAAGTCTTGCTCTCTATTGTATTAAAATGAATGATTTTTGTATTTGATAAAAGAAACTAAATACCCACACAAAGTTTGATGGATAATTGGCAAAGCAAGTCACCTTTCAGGAGTGGGTCAATCCTTAAATTCTTGTGTAACATCTATTTTAACTCCAGCTCTGCAGTCATTTAACTACTTTTATATTTCTCAGAGTCAGTTGCTGAACTCTCCTGTTTTAATAAACATTATAAATGTGATGCAATCCAATTTACTCCAACAATATGTGTATAGTGAATCCCCCATGATGTTCCATTAAGTGGAAGAGGGGCAGGACACATCTGTGTTACTACTTTTGTTTGGAGAATCTGGTCTAACATTAAAGATTGCTATTTTGAGCTGGAGAGACCATTACCTTACACCCATTTTTACAGGGTTTTTTTAAGTATCTGTTGGGCGGCCACAGTCATCTCTTTTATTGAAAACACCGCACATACTTCTGTCACTGTATTCACCTTGATTTGTCCTCTTTTTGTATGGAAAAAAGTTTAAATAAAAAACATGTTGAGTCCAAATTATCCTTGGACATGGACAAAGCTCCCATTGTGTTCAATAGGGCTTCACAAATATACGTGATGAAAGAATTTGGCACTGTACTTAATTATAAATGGGTGCCAGTCCCAACTACTCTAGTTAAGACTGCATAATGTTTTTCATTATCACCACCTGTTTTGAGGTGCTCACAAATTCCTAGAACATTGCTCTTGCAAGCTAAGATTTTTCCTTTCTCTTCCTGCACAAAGATTATTTTAATTTTTTTTAGGTTTGAGTGAAAAGAGTTTGGCTGATTTTTTTTGAATGAGGAGAAAAATATATATTTTTCCATCAGCCTTATTGCTGAGTAAATCAAGTTCTGGACACGCGTGCCCAGGTGTTCAGTTCTGAAAGCTGTGAGACCTCTTAAGGTCCCAGAGAAGTCAGTAAGAGGGTTCTGAGCACCTAGCAAGACTGAGCCCTTGGTCCATACCTCATGGAAAGCTACATAGGACATGTATGTGTGTAACCAGCTATCATGTCTTTGCTCTCTACATAACATTAACAATATGAAGAAACCACAATAACGAAGTTGGGCTCCAAAGAACTGTGTTGACTAACTATATTCAAGGTCTAATTATATATATATATGAATATCTATCAAGATTGATATCTATTTAGATATAGTTTATATGTAGATATAGTTTATTAGTCAATACAGTTATTTAGAGAAGGGGTGTGTGTGTGTGTCAGTGGCGACCCTGGAGGGTGGAGGGCGAAGGGTCACATGACCCTCCCCAAAATGCCAAGGGCGTGGGGGACAAGGCCGACAGCTGGGGAGATGAAGGGGCAGGGCCAGAGTATCTCCTCTTCTGGCCATGCTGCCTGGTGTGGCACTCAGCAGCTGCACTCTCCCACGCAGCTTCCAGCCACACTGCTTGCTTGGGACAGCATGGCCGGAGGCTGCCTGGGAGAGTGCATTAGTGGCTCCACATGTCAGGGGAACTGGAGCACCCCTTCCCTGCCAGGTAATGTGGGATGGGGAGGGGATGGGGAGAGCACGGGCCCCCCGGGGTGGGGGCGGGGTGGGGACAAGTCACGTGGGAGGATGGGAATGAGTCACGTGGGAGGTCACGTGTCCCCCTGTAGCTGTTCCCTTTTTGTGTCCCCCCCACTAGTTGTGTGTGTGTGTGTATGTATACTGCTGCTCTGTTAGATTGTAGTGGCTTCAGCAACAGAAGAGAGGTAGTCCTGCAAGAGGCTTCCAAACTATTTAAAGGTATACTATCCGATTCCTATACATTACATACTAACTTAGCTACTCAGTTTGGAAGGCTTTTCAAAGGAGCCTAAGGGAGTTAGGTTCCTAATTTCTTTGTTTCTTTTGAAATCCCATCCTAAACTCCTTAACGGTCTGAACTGACTGGGACTGCTTACTGAACAGTTCAGGGAAACACACGGTCTGGTGGAAAAAGACCTTGCTTGTGCATTCCCCCACCAAACTGCTTGCTTAGCGAAGGGGCTGGGCCCAGAGTTGGGCACTCAGAAGTCTTAAGTGTTATTTCTACTTCTTCCACTAATCTTAATAATTCTTTGTATTTCACAACTCTTATTTAGTGAATGCAGAGGTGAAAGTAAGTCAGGACATTTACCGGTACGGGGTGGGGCGGCTCCGGCACCTGGAAGAGGCGGGGCTCGGGCGGAAGGGGCGGGGCTGGAGGGGGTGTCAGCATCCCCCAGCCAGCCCTTCCAGGCTGCCTGGCCCGCGCCTCCTGGGGCTCCCGTGTTGATTTAAAGGGCCCAGGGCTCTGGACGCCACTACTGCAGTAGCGGCAATGGCGTCCGGAGCCCCGGGCCCTTTTAAATCGCCGACCCAAGTGCAGCTGCTCCCTTTGCGCCCTCCCCCCCCCGCCCGTCAGCAGCTGGGATGGGGGCAAAAGGGGCAGGGACATTAAAGTGCTAAAGGGTCCTCTGCCGCGACAGCACTTTGAGGATCCTTTAAAGCACTGCCGCAGCAAAGAACCATCCTTAAAAAGCTGCTGCAGCAGTGCTTTAACGTTTCTGCCTCTTCCCCCCCCCGCCTTACCCCATCAGTGGCCCTGCCGGTATGGACCCTACCAGCAGGGCCGCCTACAGGGAAGGCAAAAGGGGCCGGGTATGGGCTAGTGCGGGTTTTTACCGGTACTCCTTACCGGCTCACTTTCACCCCGAGTGAATGCCACACAGCAGGCCGTCAAATAGCATGACTCTCCTGTTACAGGTGAACAAAATGAGGCACAGATAGATGAAATGGTTTGTCCAAAGTCACATATGGGGTGGATGGGTGTGATCGAAGTGAAAACAAAACATACACCTAAGAGACGCACATGTTATCTACTTGACCATTTTTTTTCTCAGAAAAGTTACCTCAGATTTGCAGACTTAGTCACAGGATTATGCTTTGTCCTAACTCTTGACAGTGCTCTGAGGCCTACAAATGAAAAAGCGCTATGAGAGCAAAGCCTTAACATTAAGCTCCCATTTTACAGCAAATAGAGCCGTGCTATAATTAGCTTTTGAATAACAATTTCCTAGCCCCTGGTTTTCAGTCACTCACAACTTTCTGAAACTTTTACCTTTCAGACTGAAATTCTCCACATTTGGTCTCTGGCTGAACATTAATTTGTTTCTAAAGTTTGAGCAAAAACAGCTCGACTATTAAACTTGAGGAAAATAGGGGGGAGGGAGGATACACTTTACCTAAATTAAAAATAGTTGCAGCCTCCTTTTCAACAGTCAGCTGAAATGGCTGTATTTTGAAACCTGAAATTTCTCATGGAGATCACCCTTGTTGAGGTGAACAGAAAGGAAATTGGTTTTGATTTGGCTAGTTTGTGTGGTCTAAAATTGAGTTATGAGCATATGCAATTGACTCCCTCCTCCCACCTTAACTTGTTAAGTGCACATCCAAGCAAGGCTGCTCTGTGTGTATGTGCACAGCAATGTTAGCTTGCCATAATTGGCTAGTCCTCCAAGGCTGGAACTGACACAAGGTCTCTCTACCACTTGAGAGAATGACGGAACACCCTGGCATTGTCTCTGGGCATCTTGTAAGGCTCTGACAAAGGCTTTTGTGCAGTTTGTGAGGGGCTCCTTCGTCTACCCCTAAGCTCAAGTATCGTTATTATGGTCTGGCAGACTTAATGGTGGTGTGTGCATGGGTACACTAGGGACATCATAAATTCAATTACTCTCCAAACAGGAATTTGTAAGATGCACAGAGGTCCACAGAGGCTCCTGAAGATCATGTAAGGAAAAGTGTGACCTTATATTTTAGTATTTTTTAAATAGCATGGGATCATGTAAGTAAAGATGCTATCATAATGCATATACGCAGGGAGGTTATGTTAAGATTGTGATGGCAACTCCAACTTAGTCAAATCCTGATATTTGAATTCTTAAACTGCACCCTTAACATTCTCTTGATGTACTTATTTATACAAAATATGATACAGTACAGAGGACACAGTTTTGCTATAGAACATTTTTAATTGGCAATTGCATTTCTGTGCAAATGAGTAAGTGATAACTATTACCTAGAAATAGATCCAATTCCCCTCCACAGCAGCACTAGTGGTGAATGAATGCTCCTTTGTGTACATTCTTTTCTACCATATGCATTTTCACCAAAGAATAAGAACGGAAAGTTCACAGAAGGTGTACCGCAGATTCCTGTCATGTTTTCCAAGAGTCCGTTTGATTATATAAAAAACTGTCCATCAAAGGACCAATGTGACATTTCATTTCATAAGGACTTCATAAGGAAGACTCTACTTAAGAATATGTGAATAGTTTGCTCATGATCTGATCTGCTGCCTCACAGATAAAACTAATCTGAGTTTAGGCATGCTCTGCATTGTGCAAATGGGGAAGAGGGCAGAGGGGGTCTCCCCCTGATGTTTGAATATTCAACTCTGTGGCCTTGATGGTCTATTGTGGTCAGTTTTTGTTCTTTTGTGTGGAGCATCATATCTTGTTTACATTATTGTTAAGGAAACATGCTAGTTTCCATTATAGTTCAGTCTTCAGAAGTCCTCTCCTAGTGTGGCCCCCTTCATTTTTTTTTCAGAATGTCCAGTTTGTGAAGAATTTTTTTTAAAAATGTACTGAATCCAAATTTTGAAACATAAAAATGTCCCATGAATTGGAAATCCTGAGTTTTGTCCATGTCATAAATATGCAGCTAAGAGTAGCATAAAATCCCTCCTTACCTGTAAAGGGTTAAGAAGCCCAGATAACCTGGTTGGCACCTGACCAGAAGGACCAATGGGGAAAGAAGATACTTTCAAATCTGAGGCGGGGGTGGAAGCTTTGTTTGGTGCTCTGTGTGTGTTCTCCCCGAGACCAAGCAAGTAAACCAGCTCCCACTGAAATGATACATCTAATATTACAGAAATAGTAAGTAATAGCAAGGAAATGTGTTAGAGTATCTTTGTTTTAACTTGTGAATTGTCCCTGTGCTAAGAGGAAGGTTTATCCCTGTTTTTGTAACTTTAAAGTTTTGCCTGGAGGGGAAATCCTCTGTGTTTTGAATCTTTTTGTTACCCTGTAAAGTTATCTTCCCTCCTGATTTTACAGAGGTGATTCTTCTATCTTTTTTTAAATAAATTCTTCTTTTAAGAACCTGATTGATTTTTCATTGTTCTTAAGATCCAAGGGTGGGTCTGTGTTCACCTTTACCAGCTGGTGAGGATATTATTCTCAGAGGTGAAAGTAAGCCGGTACGCCCTGGTACGGCGTACCGGCAAGAGCCAGTGCACCGTACTGGGGCAGCCTGGCTTTCCCAGGGCTTTCCCTGCTTTTACCGCCCCGGCCCTTTAAATAGCCACCGCAGCCCCGCTGCCACTACTCCAGGGCTCTGGGGGCTATTTAAAGGGCCAAGGCAGTAGAGGCAGGGGAATCCCGGGGCCTTTAAATAGCCCCCAGAGCCCCGGGCTGCTGCTGCTACCCTGGTGGGGGGGGAGGAGAAGGGAGGGCACTTACCTTACAGGGTGGGCTGGGGCTGGCTCTGACCCCCCTCAGCCCCGCCCCTTCTGCCCTAGGCCCCGCCCCTTCCGGGGGCCAGAGCTGGCCCCAGTGTACCGGTAAGTCACTCAACTTACTTTCACCCCTGATTATTCTCAAGCCTTCCCCAGGAAAGGGGTTGTAGAGCTTGGGAGAATATTTTGCGGGAATAGGACTCCAAGAGGTCCTTTCCCTGATTCTTTGTCTAAATCACTTGGTGGTGGCAGAATACTGTTCAAGGACAAGGTGGAATTTGTGCCTTGGGAAAGTTTTTAACCTAAGCTGGTAAAAATAAGCTTAGGGGTCTTGCATGCGAGTCCCCACATCTGTACCCCAGAGTTCAGAGTGGGGAAGGAACCCTGACAGTCCACTTCTATTAAAAAGTCATTTCTTCGGACTGCTCTTGTTCAGGTCTTAAAACATTTATCTCTAGATCCCAAGAAAGCTATATTTTAAGTCTTAAGTCGGTCTGAAGTGGAATTTAAGTGGTGCATGGTGGCTTGTGATCAAAGTTAGGATTATTGAAGTGACCTGAACTGTGTATTCCCATACTTTCGAGTGGTGGTGGTGGTTCCTGAAGTCTTTACACACTTTAAGTAGTGTATATAACTATCAAAGTGCAAGTTGTTGGGAAATCAGATCTATAACATATTAGATATAGAGTAAAAATTTCAAAGGTGCCTCACTCCCATTTTCAAAATGGATTTAGGCTCCTATGTGCCCATTTGAAAATTGGATTTAGGCTCCTAAATTGCGTAAGTGCATTTGAATTATGACTTTTACCCATGGAGCCTTTGTCTTTCTCTACTCTTTTTGATGCTATACGCTTGCCAGCAATAAGTTCATATGCATGCTAAATTTCCTATATAAAGTTGGTGGGAGTTTTTTAAGTGCACAGCATCCCTACATTTGTAAATGCAGTAAGATATATGAATCAGGTTCTTGTGGAAGATCACTGATAATTAGGAGGAAAACAGACACTTTTAAAGGATTATCTAGAAGAATTGTTAAAACATCCTAATTAAAACACTCTCACTCTTACCCACTTGATACTTTAGAACTGATCAAATGACTAATCATTTTTATCACTGGGCTATCTTTTGAAAGTACTACAGTTTTTGTATGGAATTTCCAGGAGCTACATTTTATGCACAGTTTCACACACCTTGCTGCTTGTTATTCTGCTGTTTCATCCACACAGCCACAGAAGCAGGTTTAAATGTTTCACAGTGTTCTCTCCAAAAATAAAACCTAGAGAGTTTGCTGAGAATCAAATGCAGGATCTCAGCATTGTGTATTGTATCCAATGTATGCTTCATGTTTCATTATGTTTTACAAGGTATCAGAATCCTGCTCTATTAATAGCGTATGCTAGAAAAGGTTTTAGTAAAACAAAATGAGGTCAGACCCCAAAGGCTCCTAATTTTTGCCATGCAGTGTATCAGTAATAATGTGGTACTGCACAGACAATAAAGTGTGCAGTACCCCAGGGAGATTACCAGGATTCCTGGGGCTCTGTCTGGGGCAGCTCAGGGAGAGGCACACTGGCCCTGGCAGGGAGGGGGAGCCAAGGCAAACTCAGAGTCTGCCCGGCAACCAATAGGGAGTGAGGTGCCCCTCCCAGGGAGTTCAGGAAAGGGGAGAAGCCATTTTTGAGTTAGTCTGGAGCCAGCCAGGCCAAGGGCAGGACTGGCTGTGTGGGGAGCTGATGAGTCCCAGGTCTGCATGCAGGGTTCCCCCTGAGAACTGGCCTCTAGGGACCTGACAGCAAGATCCCCTCAGCTGGGCTTTTCCTTCTCCACTGATGATTACCAGTTTGTAGAGTTTTGCTGGGAAACTTCCCCAGCCAGGCTGAGTTAGCCCTCCAGCTCCCTAGGTGAGACCAGTCACCACATGGTCAGCTCTGCTCTGTCTTCTAGTTCAGGCCTGCTGCGTGTGTGTCTGGACACTGGGCTGGGAGGCTACAGTTTGGATTTTAGTACAGTTGTGTAATCTGCACTTTGAGCCCTACACCCCTTTGTGGTGAGGGGAAATCCTGGGATCGAAGCAGCCTGAAGAAGATCCCTGCCAGCAGAGATCAGCCCCTCTGCAGTGACTGAGGAGTCCAGAGTCATCTCTGAACCTGAGGATCATTCATGGAGTTTGTGAGTGCACTGTTTTTTAGTTAGTCAGGGAATTCATTTTGGGGATTCCCTACTCCCTGAACTGTGTCCTCAAGCCAGGGAGTAAGGGTTTGGGGATTTTATAACCTGCTGCATATTAAACCTGTGGAGGGATTTACCACTTTCTCCCACTTGCGAGTCCTTTGGGCTGTGTAGAACCCAGTCAGCCACACTGCTAAACCACTCCAGAGAAGAATTTTGTGGTCATAAGTCATCAAGGGCCCCAACAAAGTACGTGTACCAATGGGACACTAATCTTACTACATCAAGTCGCGTGACTGGGGAAAGTCACAGGTATTAGCAGCATGGGCACCGGTGAACCCCAAAATAGTGTTTTACCCTGTTAAGTTATATTTGTCTCCTGTTTAATATAATTATTGTGTTGAATATATTGTATGAGTTTGTGTTATTTCTTGGAAGTCTCCAACTTTCTGGCAAGTAAGTGGGGATTACCCTGTGGTTAGAATTTTCCTCCCAAGTTGCCCTGGTGACCCTGCCAGAAAGGAATGAGGGGGGTGGAGGCACCGCCAAATAAATTCATAGGAAAAAATAAAGAAGATACACCCTGCTGAGAGGGTGGCGGGATCCAGAAGAACCCAGACCTGTCCATCAAAACTTGTAAGCAGATTGGCATTAAAGAAGGTAACCGGGTGGAGAGGGGGCGCTACAAGTGCAATAATGTGTAAACGTCAAAATGCTTCTCATTGCTTCAAGTCGATGTTTTCACCTATTCTTTGCAAGAGGTTATGTGACCTAAGAAAAAACCCATTGTTTTGTCCTTTTGGCTCACTTGGTAGCATGCCTGGCTCTGGCCTAAGTTCCTCGTACTCAACGGTGACACTGAAGTGTAATATTATACAGTAAGAATTATCCTTTGGATGAAGCATGTAATTGATATCCATTGTGACCACCCCAGAGGATATTAAAGGTCCTGCAACACTTGTGTAGAACTGTAAGTAATAATCGTGATGCTGAGGCCAGCATTTCATCTAATATATAATATCTAAAGTGTCAGATGAAACAATAGTTTTGTATATGTGAACCTGCATTTGTATGTAGAAATTGTATTGTTACATGTTCAACTCCAAATGTGTGAGCTTCTCAACAGCTGTTCTATTCTATACAAGTTTTTATGCAATGTTTGTCACTATGGTATCGGAGCACCATCCAGCAGTGCATTATGCAATATGAGCACACATTTGTCACTTGTTGTTTGTTTTTCTCATCTTCTCCCCAGAGAGAGAAGTGTGTGCAGTGGAGTGTCTTATTTTTATAGGTATAGAAATATACCTGTTTGTGTTTATGCTAGAGAAGATGAGGTCAAAGAAATGCGCCTTGCACTTAGAGTGGAAAGTGGTGAGGTTTGGGATAATCCTTAGTTCCTGGGAGAGTTCATTCCACAATCTCGGACTTCCTCTGGAGAATGTTCCATCTCGCCCATGGACTAGCTTTACCCTTACTGTGGAGAGTTCCATTGTGGCAGAGGAGTGAAGTTGTCAACCACAGTCTTCATCCCAGGCTATGGAGTGCTCTGGACTGATAAGGATAAGGCCTGAGACCCTGAATTTGATTCAGAATTCTATGGGAAGCCGGTGTAGAGAGCAGAGTACAGGTGCAGGGGCTCATGGTAGCCTGTGTTACTGAGGACATGCTGCAGTTTTCTGTGCCAGTTGGAGTATAAGTGCTGTTTAATGTTCAGTTATATCACATTGCTGTAATCCAGCTGAGTGGTGATGAAGGCCAGAGTAACAGAGGCTAGGTCTTCATTGCCAGGATGAGAGAGAGTCTCCTAGCCAGCTGGAGATGGTAGAAAGCATTACTCACAACCATTGCAATATAAGAGCTCAGCATCAGTGAGGAGTACTCTTAGACCATGGACTAAATTGGCCAATTGTGGATGTGAACCTTCAGTCAAAGGAGAGAGCACCATGGCTGCAAACTCCTCAAAATACTTTCCTCTGCCCACCAGCATCACTTCTGTTTTGTTTGGATTCAGCTTCAGCCAGCTGTTTTCACCCATTAGCTGATCTCACCCCAGTACTGGGCCATCTTGGTGGTAGTGATGTGGTCATATGTGGTGAAGGGTAGGTAGAGCTGTGTCATCTGCATGCTGCTGGCACTTGAGTTCAGATTGTCTGATCAGTTTACCTAGTTGAGTGCATGTAGATATTGAAAAGAGAGAGAGAATTGGAGAGTCTAGTGGTGGAAGTGCAGTTTCCCATCACTACCCTTTGGGTATGTTCCTTTAGGAATGACTCAAATCATTTTATCACCTCTCTCAGGTGAGACAGCAGTATCTCAAAGTAAATAGTATCAAATGCTACCAAAATATCCATGAGGACGAGAATGGATGTCTCTCCTCTGTCAATTGAGAGGAGATCATCCATCAGTGCCACTAATGCAGTTTCGGTTCCATGTCCTGGCCTGAATCCATATTGTGCTAGGTCTACAATGCTGACTTCAGTTAGATGAGTCTATAGTTAGTCTTTTGCTACCTCCTCTATGAACTTTACTCAGGAATGGGAAGTTTGACATTGGGTGATAGTTGGCTAGGACCAAAAGATCCAGGATGGGTTTCTTCAGGGTTGGTCAGACTATTGCATGATTGAAGGACAAAGGGAAGTCACCTTCTCTGAATGAGGCATTCATTGGCTGTTTCAGTCAAGGAGTGCAACCAGTCATTCATGACTGTCTTGTGTAAGGCAGGAAGGGCAAGTGTCGGAACTTCCTGATGAGTGAATGTGCTGAACTCTAAGCATGCAGGAGGGCTGTTGGTTGGTGGTTTCAGGCGGAACAGAACCAGTGATCTTTGAGAAGGCTTCCCAAAGGCGTGTGTGATCTTTTCAGCAAAGTTGGATGATAGTTCTTCTCAGTGCTTGGTGCTGAGCTCTGTTGCAGGTTGTAGGCACTCAGACTTGTAGGCAGGTAAGCTCCTTGCAGTCGGATTTTGCAGCCTCAGGTTCTCTTGGCCTATAAGACAGCCTCAGCATAGTCTTTGAGAAATTTTGTTTCATCCTGTCTAAATCAGCTTTTGTTTACCACCATCAGCTCTTAGGTTTACACCTCTCTCCTTTGATTAGGCGCAGGGTGCCATAAAACCAAAGCGATCTGTGTGGGTGACAGGGACGAAGGGGTCATTTGGGGGCCAGTGTGGAATGGTGGTAATTCTCCAGGTCCATGACTTTTCATCCTGTGGGTGAGGTGGTGTCCTTCAGCAGGCTGTGGAATTTGATGGAGTTTGTGAGTCTTCATGGTCATGCTTGGGCACTGGAAGGTCTCTGACCACTGCGTTTATGAGGTGATGGTTTGTCCAAAACAGTGGCTTGGTAGTAATGTCCTCCATCTTGATATCGAGGTCAAAGATCAGGTTTAATGTGTGACCAACTGGACAAGTGGTGACCTGTGAAAATCCAAGTGGGGAGGTGAGTTTTTTGGTTTTTGCATCTGGGGTATTTTACCACCATCACCGATAAGGTGTCAGTGAGCTCTTTTGTGAATCCTTTTGCCTGGGGGGTCTGTAAATAAGCATAAAACGTATGCCATCTTTGGCTCTGGTTTCTACTGTCAGATAAATGAATTCAAATGAATTTGATTTACATGAGACACACCTCTCTTGCCTTTGCACAGCTTCCATGTGTGTGGGGAAATAGCCCCAAATGGTTGCCCTATTTTTGTGTTGCTACTTGTCACTACACAGTCACTAACTTTTTTTCCCCCAGATACCTAAAGTATTTTCTTCATTGTAGTAACTCGGTGTTAGGTTACTAGACCATCAAGCACAAATCCTTGATTCTAAATTTTTTCGGCAAGCATTAAACTCTGAAACACAGTGATGGATTTCGTTTTGAGCTATGTATACCTCTCAGTGAACAGCGTAGTCCATCCTATTGCCATATAGCCTTCAACCTCACACTACTGGGCAAAACAGGGAAAGGATCAGTGAGACACTGTCTTCTTGAGTAGAAAAAGATGGTAGAGTTGCTTTGTTGTCACTTTGTGGTTTTTGGACTATTGGTATACAGTAGATTTTCCTGTATGTAATCATAAAGAAAATGTCAACTGCTTAAGGGCTCAGTTGTGATTTTTCCATGAGCCCTGAAAAAGGGACAGCATACCACTAGAGCAGAACATAAGGTAGAGACCTCCTGGCTTTCCAGCATCTGTGTGCTAGCTGGTGCATTTGGTGGGTGGATCCCAGGCTGTGCCCACTCTCCATCCCATCTTGCCCACTTAGAACAGGAAGCTGCTTCCCTCTCCATGGTCTGGATAATGAATGAAAGGAAATTAGAGTGAATAAAACGTTGACATAACTGTAGAATGCTGTCTGTACATTTTACAAAAGTCATATTGAAAAATTTGACAAAACTATTTTCTATTGAAAAATGCCATTTTATGAAACCATAACTTTTTGTGGAAACATATGGGGTTTGATGAAAATTTAATCAAAAAGGTTTCTCAGGTCCAGCATGGAATTTCTTCTCAAAATGAGACAGAAAGAGACCCATCATAGGATATTTTTAATGAAAAAATTTGAAAGGCCTTTTTTTGTTCCACACTGAAACAAAAGAATATTTCAAAACCTCAACATTTATGCAAAAATTGTCAAAGTTGTATGTCTAAACTTAGGCACTTAAATCCTTATTGAGGTATTTAAATAAGTGGTCCTTATTTTTATAGATGCTGAGCAACTCATAGTGAAATCAGTGTTCGCTGTGGGAGACCAGCATCTTTGAAACCCTGTTTGCCTTTATGTATCTAAATACCTGGTTTAGGTGCCTAGCATCTGGCATCACTGTCTGATAATCTTTCCATAACTCTAGTGTCTTATCACAGGAACTGAGATCAGCAAAAATTATCCTGTCAGTTTTCACAATAGATCTTTCTAGCACCAGTGGCATGGAGTCCTCAGAAGGGCCCTTGTCTGTGAAACTAGCTCCTTCTGGTGACTTACCATAGCGTGGACTTGACAATTGTCAGAGAATGGCATGAGGTACAATATGCCTGTCCACTCAGCCATTTGACTGATGGTCATTATCATTGCAGTGATCAGAGATTTGGGGCTAAGGAATGAACCACCAACCTGTAGGGAAAGCGGTTTTGCATTTTGATAATATATTTGCTTTTAAATAGTGTGAAGCACTCAGAAGTTATGGTGCCCCATCTAAAGAAAGAGAAAGGAACTTGACAATGTAAGCAGTCCCTTACTATTCCTCCTGTGCAAGAAGAAGGAAGTTCTTATTGTGAGGATGTAATATAACCCAAAATAAACAATTTGATAAATGTGCCTTGTTAATTTGGCAATGACCTACAGTCTTAAACTCTTCTTGAGACCTGGCTTTAACTTTCAGTAGTAAGTGCTGGTTTTAAATTTTTTATGAAGGTAAGGTGAAGTGGAACTACAGATGCCTCTGCTAGCACAAACCAGGAAGTAGACTGGTTTTCTGCATTACGGTCAGGTAGTTCAGCACAACCGTATCACAAAGGTATTGATTACATTTATGTCATGAGATACGTAATAAACACGGCGGTAACTGATAGGAAAGGATATCATTGTCATTTGAGTTTTCTTCCATGTAGACTCCTGGATCCGCTATTGATCCGTGATTATGTGGTCCTTTCCTATGGAGATTGATACCTTTTCTCACATCTGTTTCGTTCCCTGCCTCCTTCAATCAGACTCATTATGAAGAGAGAGAATATAAAAGCAGTTTAGAGAACAGAGTGAACAGCCAACAAAAGAATCACTTAAACAAATGGATTTGTAAAACCTGATTGTTCTAAGCCTGTCCATGCCAGGACGACAATTTGAATTAAACATAAGGTGACTTCTTTCACTGAATCAATAAGTGCAAATAACATAGCTTGCAACCATGTTTTATGTCACAGACAAAAATGGTTCTTAACAGCTCTCTGAAGGCTATGCTTCAGCCACCTGCTGTTAAAGTTGTTTGCATTTTCTTAGAAAATTTGTTCTTCTACAACATTAAAATAGACAAGCATGCAGTCAGCACACTTGGGGCTAGAATTTGTAGATGTTTGAAAGGCACATTTCTTAATGAACACTATAACTTTCAACAAACTTCCTGGTACCAGATATAAATGGCAGGGAGAGAGCATGGAGAGACTCTACTGCAGCTCTTTTTTCTTTTTCAAATTAGGAGTGGCTGGTTTATGCAAAAAGAGAGTTCCTATTGTTGTTTGGAAAGGCCAGTTTGCTGATTAAACCATGTGACTCTTTTTGTCACTTCCATAATAATGGATTACATTGCAAAATACTGTTGTTTTATTCTTGTTTGGTATGCATGCTCTGCTATTTGGGTAGCTATAGGGACCTCCTAACATATATTTTACAGCAATTGTTTCCTTTCCGCACATATGCTGTGTGCATATTGTAATATTTGTTAATTTTTTGCAGTTGGCATGTGATTGTATATTTGGTAGCTGCAACAGGAGAGTGATTGCAGTGGAGACGCTGTCCACAGCTGTTTACAGCAGCATTCCATTTCCCAATTGATGGCTTGCAATGGAGAAAAGGTTCCTAGAAAAATATTTGACCTTTGCACGTGTTTGACTTCCAATCTTTACCTCCCCTAAGGCAAAACCTTAAGGCATGTTCATTCCTCATTTCCTGTTCCCACCTCCTTCCTTCACCAAACTCTGCCATGAAAACAAGTTCCTCTATTACGATCTGTTCTGCCATCCACGATGACCATCCTTCTTCTACAAACCCACCAAAGATGTGTCTACATCCCAGACCCTTCACTGTCTTTCCATTCCTAACCTCTAAAGAGAAGAAGGTGCTGAGCACCACCTATGGGATTTGACACAACTCGGAGACTCACAAAATTGAAAATGCTCAGCATCTTTCAGGTTTTTTTTCCCCCCAAAGTCCTATATATTCCAGCTCCATCCCATTCTTCACTTCTACTCCTTCCCATATTGAATCTTACACCCAGGAACTGGCAGGTAAATAAAGGAAGAACTGACTTTCAAATATTTTGTTCTAAAATGTATTCATTTTTCCATTTTAAGCATACACCTATAGGCCCGGTCTTTAGCTGGTGTAAATCAGCATACTCTATAGATGTCAGCTTATATCAGATGAGGATCCTGGGTGTTAATATTCTGTAACTGATTAGTAAATTTGTCTCTTATAAAACCTTTGCAGTTTACATTTAAGCGGCTGTATGAACAGCAGGCAAACTGCATATATTAACATGTTGTGTGGCTGCTGTTAAATCTAAATCATGTTTGGAGAAAAGCTTAAGGGGAAAGAAAACAACATCCAAGACCAAATGGAGTATTTAAAACTCAACCAGAAAAGAAAAAGCCAAACAAACTGAGCATTTTTTTTTGTTACTAGAAAGGATATAAATCTGGACTGATAGCTTGTATACCAAGATGCAATTTGATCTGATTTCAAATGGCCAGGATGTTATGCCCAGATAAAGGACCCATGGGAAAAGTTTCACATTGTGTTAAATTATCAGTTAAGCATTTATTAACTTAGTTTCTTTTCCTAACAAAAGGATTTTACACCCCAAAATAGAAAGCAAACATCAACTCCATTTTAACTAGTATTGCATTAATAAACAATAAAGGCAATAAAACAATTGTTTAGTTCTTACAGTGACCAGAACTTTTCTTGATAATGAGACACCTTGGCAGGTGCATTTTTATAGATGACTAAGAAAAGCTTAATGGACATGTATTAATCCTCTACCATTAATTATGCATGTTTATAGAATATGCTGTGTGTGTGTGTGTTTGTGTGCGTGCGCACATGCATGTGATCATAAGAACAATTGCAATTTAAAATAAAATAAAGCTGGCAGAATTGTTGAGTTAAGGAGGGTATCTGAGTGGGGGAGGGCCAATATCCAAATGTGCTAGGTTAATTTGGTCACTTTAGCAGTAAGGCAAGCCAAGAGCTCCCATTACATGGGACAGTGTTGCCAGGTGTGACAGATATGGCAGTTTCCTACAATATCTTTGGGAGATCTTACTGCATTAAGTTTATGTATCATTGTGGGTCAGGGGCTGTATGTAATTCAATATTAATCACAGCCCCTCCAGAAACTAAGAACAGTGGGCAGTGATCAGGCAAATTCATGTAACACTTCCAGAGAGGTACTACCACCAGGAGAGTCTTGCATATACTGTTTCAAACTAGATTCTCCAGAGACCACTGGACAGACAAAGGACTTTGAATAAATAGCTTGAGTTTAAGCTGACTCAGGGCCACCTTTTGATTCAGCAAACAGACAGGACCCTCTGTCCAAGGGGAAGACCCAACTGTTTTGTAAGGGGTGGAAGGGGTTACTAGGTGTCCGTGAGACTGATGGCTGCCCTCTGGTAAGCTTTTAGCATGCTGTCATAAATATAAAGGGAAGGGTAAACCCCTTTAAAATCCCTCCTGGCCAGAGGAAATCTCCTCTCACCTGTAAAGGGTTAAGAAGCTAAAGGTAACCTCGCTGGCACCTGACCAAAATGACCAATGAGGAGACAAGATACTTTCAAAAGCTGGGAGGAGGGAGAGAAACAAAGGGTATGTGGGTCTGTCTACATTTTGTCTTTGCCGGGGATAGACCAGGAATGAAGCCTTAGAACTTTTAGTAAGTAATCTAGCTAGGTATGTGTTAGATTATGATTTCTTTAAATGGCTGAGAAAAGAATTGTGCTGAATAGAATAACTATTTCTGTCTGTGTATCTTTTTTGTAACTTAAGGTTTTTGCCTAGAGGGGTTCTCTATGTTTTGAATCTAATTACCCTGTAAGGTATTTACCATCCTGATTTTACAGGGGGGATTTCTTATTTCTAATTCTATTTTTATTAAAAGTCTTCTTGTAAGAAAACTGAATGCTTTTTCATTGTTCTCAGATCCAGGGGTTTGGGTCTGTGGTCACCTATGCAAATTGGTGAGGCTTTTTATCCAACATTTCCCAGGAAAGGGAGGGTGCAAGTGTTGGGAGGATTGTTCATTGTTCTTAAGATCCAAGGGTCTGGGTCTGTAGTCACCTAGGCAAATTGGTGAGGCTTTTTACCAAACCTTGTCCAGGAAGTAGGGTGCAAGGTTTTTGGGAAGTATTTTGGGGGGAAAGACGTGTCCAAACAGCTCTTCCCCAGTAACCAGTATTTGTTTGGTGGTGGTAGCGGCCAATCCAAGGACAAAAGGGTGGAATATTTTGTACCTTGGGGAAGTTTTGACCTAAGCTGGTAAAGATAAGCTTAGGAGGTTTTTCATGCAGGTCCCCACATCTGTACCCTAGAGTTCAGAGTGGGGGAGGAACCTTGACACATGCATATAGGAACTTTTATTGTTTAAATATATTTTCTCTGTAATGCTTTTACCTTAAGAATAAAAGTAAAGTGCTTGATTAGAAGGAGCTGTGTGGTAATTTGTAACTACAGGCAATAGACTGGTCATAGGCTTTGGAGAGAAAGCAAAGTGCAGAACCTGGTCTGTATAGGCAATCTGTCTTGCTGGTGATATCACAGGGTAACCCAGGGAGCTGTGCAGCCTTAAAAACCCCAGTCAGGTAGAAATGAGACATGGGTCTTTCCCCAAGAGAAGTGATGGCTGAAAGCTGCAAACCATTGGTGGACCATGAAGGAGAGGAAACAGGTGCAGTTGTCCTGAGACTGGAACACCACCATTCCTAAATATTTATTTGAACCACGTTTGCCAGTGATGGGCAGCTCTGTTGGTTCCCTCACCAGAGTTGCTGCCCATACAGATTGCACATTTGCTGTTTAAACAACAACAAAAAGGTAAGAAATATCTATGGAGGAAAACAGAGTGCTTAATTTTGGTAGAGACTTAACATCTTCTACAGCAGCATATCCATCTCTGATTTACCTGCAGGGAGCTAAGTGACTTCCAAAAATCACTTTACATGTGTTGTGCTGCATAGACACTATGTTCCTTCTCTTTCTAAGATGATATTTATATGATATGTTATAGATGATGATATCTCTAGCAGCCCCAGACCAAATGTTTATAAAAGCCTCAGTGGAAAAGATATGTCCATTAAGTTTATCTGAAAAATAAAAAGAACCCTGCAGTTAGTTACGGAAGTAAAAATTACCCTGGCTGACAGTGTTTCCTGGCGCTTGGTGGTTTTACTGTGCTATTTGCAATGATGGAGAGGGAATGTGAAACCACAAAGCTGCTGGAAATTTAAAATAACTCCATAAATAGATAATATGAAATTACCAATGTTCTATCAAATAAACATAGATACATTCAGGAGGCTCTAGCTAGCATGTTACATTGATTCACCAAGAAAATACTTTATACAAATTGAAATTAATGATCCCCTATGCAAAATCCAGGATGCCTTTTTAACAGCTACCTGGTCCACTACTGCAACCCAGTGCTGTTTCCCAAGAAACTATAATGATGCAATAATAAAGTTAAATTTTGGAATACATAATAATACTACCTCAACATTAGTGCACATATATGTAGCATAATACTTTCAAATGTCAAATAATGACACTAAGCCCTAGTCTACACTAGGACTTTAGGTCGAATTTAGCAGCGTTAAATCGATGTAAACCTGCACCCGTCCACACGATGAAGCCCTTTATTTCGACTTAAAGGGCTCTTAAAATCGATTTCCTTACTCCACCCCTGACAAGTGGATTAGCGCTTAAATCGGCCTTGCCGGGTCGAATTTGGGGTATTGTGGACACAATTCGACGGTATTGGCCTCCGGGAGCTATCCCAGAGTGCTCCATTGTGACCGCTCTGGACAGCACTCTCAACTCAGATGCACTGGCCAGGTAGACAGGAAAAGAATCGCGAACTTTTGAATCTCATTTTCTGTTTGGCCAGTGTGGCAAGCTGCAGGTGACCATGCAGAGCTCATCAGCAGAGGTGACCATGATGGAGTCCCAGAATCGCAAAAGAGCTCCAGCATGGACCGAACGGGAGGTACGGGATCTGATCGCTGTATGGGGAGAGGAATCCATGCTATCAGAACTCTGTTCCAGTTTTCGAAATGCCAAAACCTTTGTCAAAATCTCCCAGGGCACGAAGGACAGAGGCCGTAACAGGGACCCGAAGCAGTGCCACGTGAAACTTAAGGAGCTGAGGCAAGCCTACCAGAGAGGCGAACGGCCGTTCCGGGTCAGAGCCCCAAACATGCCGCTTCTATGATGAGCTGCATGCCATTTTAGGGGGTTCAGCCACCACTACCCCAGCCGTGTTGTTTGACTCCTTCAATGGAGATGGAGGCAACACGGAAGCAGGTTTTGGGACGAAGATGATGATGATGATGATGAGGTTGTAGATAGCTCACAGCAAGCAAGCGGAGAAACCGGTTTTCCCGACAGCCAGGAACTGTTTCTCACCCTGGACCTGGAGCCAGTACCCCCCGAACCCACCCAAAGCTGCCTCCTGGACCCGGCAGGCGGAGAAGGGACCTCCGGTGAGTGTACCTTTTAAAATACTATACATGGTTTAAAAGCAAGCATGTGAAGGGATTAATTTGCCCTGGCATTTGCGGCTCTCCTGGATGTACTCCCAAAGCCTTTACAAAAGGTTTCTGGGGAGGGCAGCCTTATTGCGTCCTCCATGGTAGGACACTTTACCACTCCAGGCCAGTAATACGTACTCGGGAATCATTGTACAACAAAGCATTGCAGTGTATGTTTGCTGGCATTCAAACAACATCCGTTCTTTATCTCTCTGTGTTATCCTTAGGAGAGTGAGATATCATTCATGGTCACCTGGTTGAAATAGGGTGCTTTTCTTCAGGGGACACTCAGAGGAGCCCGTTCCTGCTGGGCTGTTTGCCTATGGCTGAACAGAAATGTTCCCCGCTGTTAGCCACGGGGAGGGGGGAGGGTTGAAGGGGTAGCCACGCGGTGGGGGGAGGCAAAATACGACCTTGTAACGAAAGCACATGTGCTATGTATGTAATGTTAACAGCAAGGTTTACCCTGAAAGAGTGTAGCCACTGTTTTATAAAATGTGTCTTTTTAAATACCGCAGTCCCTTTTTTTTTTCTCCACCAGCTACATGTGTTTCAATGATCACAGGATCTTCTCCTTCCCAGAGGTTAGTGAAGATTAGAAAGAAAAAAAACTCACTTGTGATGAAATGTTCTCTGAGCTCATGCTGTCCTCCCACACTGACAGAGCACAGACGAATGCGTGAAGGCAAATAATTTCAGAGTGCAGGAAAGCACAAAATGACCGGGAGGAGAGGTGGTGGGCTGAAGAGAGGGCTGAAGCTCAAATGTGGCGGGAGCGTGATGAGAGGAGGCAGGATTCAATGCTGAGGCTGCTGGAGGATCAAACCAGTATGCTCCAGTGTATGGCTGAGCTGCAGCAAAGGCAGCTGGAGCACAGACTGCCACTACAGCCTCTGTGTAACCAACCGCCCTCCTCCCCAGGTTCCATAGCCTCCACACCCAGACGCCCAAGAACGCGGTGGGGGGGGCCTCCGGCCAACCAGCCACTCCACCACAGAGGATTGCCCAAAAACCAGAAGGCTGGCATTCAATAAATTTTAAAGTTGTAAACTTTTAAAGTGCTGTGTGGCATTTTCCTTCCCTCCTCCACCACCCCTCCTGGGCTACCTTGGTAGTCATCCCCCTATTTGTGTGATGAATGAATAAAGAATGCATGAATGTGAAGCAACAATGACTTTATTGCCTCTGCAAGCGGTGATCAAAGGGAGGGGAGGGTGGTTAGGAGGGGAGGGTGGTTAGCTTACAGGGAAGTAGAGTGAACCAAGGGGCGGGGGGTTTCATCAAGGAGAAACAAACAGAAGTTTCACACCGTAGCCTGGCCAGTCATGAAACTGGTTTTCAAAGCTTCTCTGATGCGTACCGCCCCCTCCTGTGCTCTTCTAACCGCCCTGGTGTCTGGCTGCGCGTAACCAGCAGCCAGGCGATTTGCCTCAACCTCCCACCCCGCCATAAAGGTCTTCCCCTTACTCTCACAGATATTGTGGAGCACACAGCAAGCAGTAATAACAGTGGGAATATTGGTTTCGCTGAGGTCTAAGCGAGTCAGTAAACTGCGCCAGCGCGCCTGTAAACGTCCAAATGCACATTCTACCACCATTCTGCACTTGCTCAGCCTGTAGTTGAACAGCTCCTGACTACTGTCCAGGCTGCCTGTGTATGGCTTCATGAGCCATGGCATTAAGGGGTAGGCTGGGTCCCCAAGGATAACTATAGGCATTTCAACATCCCCAACAGTTATTTTCTGGTCTGGGAATAAAGTCCCTTCCTGCAGCTTTTGAAACAGACTAGAGTTCCTGAAGATGCGAGCATCATGTACCTTTCCCGGCCATCCCACATTGATGTTGGTGAAATGTCCCTTGTGATCCACCAGAGCTTGCAGCACTATTGAAAAGTACCCCTTGCGGTTTATGTACTCGGCGGCTTGGTGCTCCGGTGCCAAGATAGGGATATGGGTTCCGTCTATGGCCCCACCACAGCTAGGGAATCCCATTGCAGCAAAGCCATCCACTATGACCTGCACATTTCCCAGGGTCACTACCCTTGATATCAGCAGATCTTTGATTGCGTGGACTACTTGCATCACAGCAACCCCCACAGTAGGTTTGCCCACTCCAAATTGATTCCCAACTGACCGGTAGCTGTCTGGCATTGCAAGCTTCCACAGGGCTATCACCACTCGCTTCTCAACGGTGAGGGCTGCTCTCATCTTGGTATTCATGCGCTTCAGGGCAGGGGAAAGCAAGTCACAAAGTTCCATGAAAGTGCACTTACGCATGCGAAAGTTTCGCAGCCACTGGGAATCGTCCCAGACCTGCAACACTATGCGGTCCCACCAGTCTGTGCTTGTTTCCCGAGCCCAGAATCGGCGTTCCACAGCACGAACCTGCCCCATTAGCACCATGATGCATGCATTGGCAGGGCCCATGCTTTCAGAGAAATCTGTGTCCATGTCCTGATCACTCACGTGACCGCGCTGACGTCGCCTCCTCGCCCGGTATCGCTCTGCCAGGTTCTGGTGCTGCATATACTGCTGGATAATGCGTGTGGTGTTTAATGTGCTCCTAATTGCCAAAGTGAGCTGAGCGGCCTCCATGCTTGCCTTGGTATGGTGTCCGCACAGAAAAAAGGCGTGGAACGATTGTCTGCCGTTGCTCTGACGGAGGGAGGGGCGACTGACGACACGGCTTACAGGGTTGGCTTCAGGGAGCTAAAATCAGCAAAGGGGGTGGCTTTACATCAAGGAATATTTCAGGCAGGACTTCACGGAGGGTTCCAATAAGAAATAGTGCACCTAAGTTATTGTTGTTATTGGAACAAGGAGGTTAGCCTGGCCTCTGATTGATACATGGCTAGATTTACCTCGCTGCACCTTCTCTGTGAGTCACTGCAGTGTGACCTAGAGGAATGAGTCCCCTAGACGGGGGAGAGGGGGAAGCAAATGAGTACAAAACATATCTGGTCTATTTCTTGTTTTGATCCACTCCATCTATCTTTTACATCTTTGGCTGGCAGCAGACGGTGCAGAAGGACTGCATGTCGTCCACATCTCAGGGCTGCTCGGCAGAAGATGGTACAATAGGACTGCTAGCCATCCTCATCTCTTGCCTGCCCGGCAGAAGATGATGCAATAGGACTGCTAGCAATCTATATCGCCTGCCTGCTCACCATAAGATGGTTCAATAGAACTGACTGCAGGACTAAAGAGAATGACTTGATCAAGTCACTCCAAATTTAGTCCCTGCGCCCATGTCTGCCCAGGTGCTCCTGATCGACCTCACAGAGGCAACCAGGAGCACCTTGGACATGACGATGACGGCTACCAGTCCTATTGCACCGTCTGCTGCCACAAAGCAATGGGTTGCTGCTACTGTGTAGCAATGCAGTACCGTGTCTGCCAGCACCCAGGAGACATATGGTGACAGTGAGCTGAGCGGGCTCCATGCTTGCCGTGGTATGGCGTCTGCACAGGTAACTCAGGAAAAAAGGCGCGAAACGATTGTCTGCCCTTGCTTTTATGGAGGGAGGGAGGGAACGAGGGCCTGACGATATGTACCCAGAACCACCCGCGACAATGTTTTAGCCCCATCAGGCATTGGGATCTCAACCCAGAATTCCAATGGGCAGCGGAGACTGCGGGAACTGTGGGATAGCTACCCACAGTGGGATAGCTACCCACAGTGCAATGCTCCGGAAGTCGACTCTAGCCTCGGTACTGTGGAAGCACTCCGCCGAGTTAATGCACTTAGAGCATTTTCTGTGGACACACACACACTCGAATATATAAAACCGATTTCTAAAAAGCCGACTTCTATAAATTCGACCTAATTTCATAGTGTAGACATACCCTTATAAATGTACACTAAAATAAATACAATACAGCTGATCCATACTTCCATTTACTTCACTGGGAGATTGGCCTTTGACTTCAATTGAAGCTCACTTAGGCCAGGATGTGCAACGTGGCCATCCCTAACTCAAGTCAACACAACCTTCAGACCTCACCATGCCTCATGTATTCAACGCACATCCATAATCATACAGTGTAGCATTCAGAGGGGGTTTGAGAGAGAATGGTAATAGCATATTGCATGCAGATTATAGAAATTAGGGTTGGGCTCAAAGTAAAACTCAGTATGCAAACACCCTGAACTTTGAAGTGCAGATCCAGAGTCAAACAGTTACAATGCAAAAAACCCTGAATTCTGAGAAAGTTAGGATCTGAGTTTAGATATGGAACTAGACAATTGCAATATATCTTGGGAAGTAGGCCATATTGAACAAAGGTTAATTTCCTTGTGACTTTTCCAATGGGTAAGCCTTTAACAACACATGGTGGACTTGAAGTGGGGTGTGATTGCTTTTATTTAGTACAGCTTTCAAAGATTTGGGGAACACTGATGGAATGTGACAAGAGAAAATTGAATTTGAAGTCTGGTAATCAGTCTACAATCATGGCTTTCTCCTCTGGAAGAAGAAAAGCAAGTATTTTTGAATCAGGGATTCAATAGCATATCCAGCTATAATAGCATTGGGTAAAGGGGGGCAGAAAAGATTTTCAGTTTCTTAAATATCCCTAGGGCTGGTTATTTCTTGCTTTCGTGGTATAACTCTTTGAGACCGAATGTACCGCTGTATTCATACCCAAAACACTATTGTAATAATCTTTTGTTCAGAATATGCATTGTGAGGTGTCATTTGAAAACTAATAACTCACTAGTCAATATTTTCATGGTGAAATGTATGTAGCAACATTATGTGTAAAGTTATGATATCCCCCGTATGATGATAAAGGCACATGTTCACACTCATGTAGCTCCAAGTAGGTAGATCTGGTCAAGCAGGGCCGTTTTAAACAAAGGGATGTGTGTTTACCTCAGTTTGCACATAAGTGATAAACAGAGTTCTCAGACAGCAAGAGGGGGAAGAAAGAAGACCCCCCCCCCAAAAAAATCTGCATTTCAGCATAGATTGGTGAAAAGAAACAGCATGAAGCCTCCTTCCTCCACCAGACACCATGTCTCCCTGACTTTAACTAGGGATCACACTCAGGAAAATGCTTTTCAGAGGGTGACTGAACTATAAAAGTGAGGGGCAAAAACACCTCAAGATATCTCTCCCTGTCCATCTCTCTTTTCACCTAAGACAAAAGAAACGGCCATTGGACCTTGGGAGCAGACCCTGACCTGAAACTTGGTCAGCAATGCTATTGAAAACCTGTGGCAAGAATTTCACCCTGAACCAAGTTTAGTTTAGTTTTAGTACGAGGAAGTATTTCATCTTTATTTTTCTTGTAACCATTTCTGACTTTAATGCCTTAATACTTGTAAACCTCTCTTTATAGTTAAATAAACTTGTCTTATTCTTTAATTAAAACTAATCCAGTGTTGTGAATTGGTTGGGTAACTCCATTTAAGGTAGCAGTCTGTTGTATCATGATCCCCTTAGGAGGGCAATAGACCCAATATATGGACTGTCCAGGAAAGGGCTGGACAGAACACACATTTTGTGGGGAAATCCAGGACTGGGAGTGTGCTGGGGTCACCCTGCAAGTAGTAACTGAGACTGGTGGAAGCCAGAGTGTGGCTGGTGTTTGCTAACAGGCTGCTAAAGTCAGAATTGCTGAACCAGGGCTGTGGCTATACACTGACACTCAGGGTGTGAGCTGCATGTTATTTGGCTGTTTGTGAGGAGCCCAAGTTCAGAACTACAGCAGCAAAGCATTGTGAGCGCTCCAGCTTGCAGGGCAAATGGTGACACAGCCCCTCACTGGTCTGGATTGCACCCTGAAATGTCATACTCTCCCCTTCTTCCTCTCCTCAAGCCACACTCTGAGAGAATCAAAGCCTCATTGTTTTTTTTTCCAGGAACAAATCTTTGATGTAAAATGTAGGATATGTCTACACTTGGAGCTAGGAGTGTGATTCCTGGCTCATGTAGACATACTCACACTAGCGCTTACCAAGCTAGGATGCTGAAAATAGTAGTGTAGTGTGGTAGCACAGGTTAGCTCTCCTCAGTACAATCCCACCTGGACCACATGGGTACATGCTTGGGGTAGCTACCCTGTGCCACAGCTACTGCTGCCCATGATAGTTCAGTGATACTTCTCTATTTAGCATGCTAGCTCAATGAGAGCTAGCACAAGTATGTCTATGGAAGCTGGGAATCACACCCCCTAGCTCCAGGTAGATTATCCAGACAGGGAGCAGATATACTGTCATGGGATTTAGGTGCTTGATTGCACACACTGGGTAGTGAAACTAGAACATTCAGATACATTAGCACAGTAAACAGCTCATAAACAATCTACTAGCCGAAATGTATTCCCACCAAGTATCCATGGAGCAATATTTGAATAACAGATACATTCATACAAATTGCAGCCTTTCTGTGGACAATTGGCACTTAGGAGAAAGGGCTAAATTCAAAGAATAAATTGTCTGCAACAAATAATTCACCCCATTCTAGATACTGCCTTCATATATTAATTTTAATCTTTATTCATTTTCTTTTTTGGTCACTGGTATTTCTATACAGGCTGTTCTCCCAGCCACAGGCTACTAGTGTGGACTGAAACTCAGCATCAATCTTCAATATAATGTAGGAAGGAAAAAAATATACAAAAGCAAGCCAGTAGCTACAGGCAGTTGAATGGACCCCAGGCAGTGTGCAGCAGATTCTTATGGTTCATGATCGAGGTGGTCTATTTCTCTTTCATATTCAGGCAGTTGTGCTGAATCATATAGATGAAACAAGGCGTAGTGCAACCCCACACAATAATCTTTGACTCATTTTTAGCACGCTTAACAACTATCTTACACCTCTTTTGTTCCACTTAAATCAATACAAGCCTAATCAGAACATCTCTCTCAAGAAATCAATTCAAGCTCAATGATACTTTAATAGCAATGACGGCTGCTTAGTGGGTATGATAATGTGCTAAATGGAGATGCTAATATTTATTTAGTGGAGTTAAGAATGTGTATCTCGATCTCATTCTGGTTCTTTTGCTCCTCTGGTAACAGCTCTCCCAGTCACAGAAACAGGAACTGACCATCTGTATCAGACTAGTGGTCCATCTGCTTCGGTATCCTATGTCTAACAGTGGGCAGTGCCATATATTTCAGAGGAAGGTACAAGAAACCCAGCAGCAGACAAGTAGGGAATAACTTGCCCATGGGGAAGTTTCCTCTTAACTCTTGACAGTTAGTGGTTATGTCCTGTAAATAGGTATTTATATCTCCTTATATTTTTGTTATCCTATCTAATGTAATAGTGGATTTTCTCATTATCCACAGTTGGGCTTATGTACATAGGGAAAAAGCCCAGAGTAACTAGTGCAGAGTAGCTAATGCGTACTAGCTATTTTGCACTAACTCCCGATGTGGACATTCTTACTGAGTACTAGGAATGCCTTTGTGCATTTTGCTTAATAAAGCACACTAAGCTAAAGTGCACAAAGGCACATTTAATTTACAGTGAGGGTGACCACACAGGGAGTTAGTGCAAAATAGCTAAGGAACTGTAGCTTATTCAACACTAACTTCCTGGTATGGAAAAGTCCTAAATGTCTGAACTTTTTAAAAACAATTTTACTAACTCTTGACCTCAGTGCTACCTTGTGGCAATGAGTTTCATAGGTTAACTACAGATTGTATTGGGGGGAAAATAGTATTTCCCTTGATCATTTTAAAGTGTGTTGCATTTCAATTTTTATGTTCTCCCAGTTCCACTGGATGCCACATTCTTCTTTTATGAGGGAGGGTTTACCTGATGTAACTTCTCTGGACCATATTGCTTTACCACGTTCCCTCTTAGAGTATGTCTACGTACAAAGTGCCAGCTGACTTGGGCTCATGGGGCTTGGGCTGTGAGGCTGTTTCATTGCTGCGTAGCCTTCTAGGGTCATGTTGGAGCCTGAGCTCTGGGACCCTCTCACCCCACAGGGTCCTAGAGCCTGGGCCCCAGTCTGAGTCTGGAAGTCTACACTTGAATGAAAGAACTAATTCAGTTTAAACTAAATGGAAGGATGACCAAAAATAGACCTACAACTAGGGTCCTTGATTTCAAAAGGGCAAACTTAAAAAAATTCAGGGAATTAGTTTGGGAAGTAGACTGGACTGAAGAACTCAAGGATCTGAATGTGGAGGAGGCTTGGAATTACTTTAAGCCAAAGTTGCAAAATCTATCTAAAGCCTGCATCTCAAGCAAGGGGGAAAGTATTCATAGGGAAGGATTGTAGACCAAGCTGGATGAGCAAACATCTCAAACAGGTGATTAAGAGAAAGCAGAAAGCCTACCAAGAATGGAAGAGGGGAAGGATTAGCAAGGAAAGCTACCTCTTAGAGGTCAGAAAGTGTAGGGATAAGTTAGACCTTGTAAAGGAATTTAAAACCCACAGTAAAAGATTCTATAGCTGTATAAATAAAAGAAAAAGAAGTGGGACTGCTAAGTACTGAGGGTGGGGTGGAGATTAAAGATAATCTAGGCATGTTCCAACACCTAAACAAATACTTTGCCTCGGTTTTTAATGAGGCTAATGAAGAGTTTAGGGGTAGTGGCAGGGTGGCTAATGGGAATGAGGCTCTGGAGGTAGAAATTTCCACAGCTGAGGTCGAAGTCAAACTCAAACAGTTTAATGGGACTAAATCGGAGGGCCTGGACAATCTCCATCCAAGAATATCAAAGGAACGGGCACATGAAATTGCAAGTCCAACAGCAAGGAGTTTAATGTAAACTCAGGGGTCATACGCTATGACTGGAGAATTGCTAATATAATGCCTATTTTTAAGAAATTGAAAAGAAGAGATTTGGGAAACTATAGGCCTGTTAATTTTCCCTCAATTGAATGCAAGGTCTTGGAACAAATTTGGAAAGAGAAAGTAGTTAAGGACATAGAGGTAAACGATAATTGGAATAAAATACAACTACCTTACAAAAGGTAGAACATGCCCAACCAACCTGATCTTCTTTGAGAAGATAACTGATTTTATAGACAAAGGAAATGCAGTAGATCTAATCTACCTGGATTTCAGTAAGACCCAGTTCCACGTGGAAAATTATTAGTTAATTTGGAGAAAAGAATCGAAAGGAACTGGTTAAAATGAAGACTACTACAATGAGTCATACTGAAAGGTGAACTGTCAGCCTGAAGGGGGGGAGTATTAGTGCAGTTCCTCAGGGATTGGTCTTGGGATCAATCTTATTTAACATATTTATTCGTGGCCTTGGCAGAAAAAGTGGGAGTGTGTTAATAAAATTTGCAGGTGACACAAGGCTGTGAGGTACTGACAAACAGAAAAGGACCAAAATATCATCCAAGAAAATCTGGTCGGCCTTGAAGCCTGGACTAATAGAAATGGGATGAAATTTAATAATGCAAAGTCATGCACTTAGGGACTAACCACAAGAATTTTTGCTATAAGCTGGGGATGTATCAGTTGGAAGAAACAGAGGAGGAGAAAGATATGGGTGTATTAGCTGATCACAGGATGACTATGAGCTGCTAATGTGATGTGGCCATGGAAAAAGCTAATGCAGTCCTAGGATGCATCAGGTGTGGTATTTCCAGGAGAGATAGGGAAGTGTTAGTACCATTATACAATGCACTGGTGAGACCTCATCTGGAATACTGGATGCAGTTCTGGTCTCTCATGTTTAAGAAAGATAAATTTGAACTGGAACAGGTGCAGAGAAGAGCTACTAAGATAATCCAAGGAATGGAAAACCTACCTTATGAGAGGAGATTCAATGAGTGTGGCTTGTTTAGCCTAACCAAAAGAAGTCTGAGGGCTGCTCTCTATAAATACATTAGATAGATAAATACCAGGGAGGGAGAGGAGTTAAGCGTCAATGTGGACACAAGAAAAAATGGATATAAAATGGCCATCAATAAGGTTAGTCTTGAAATTAGCAAAGGTTTCTAACCAGTAGATGGGTGAAGTTCTGGAACACCCTTCCAAGGGGAGCAGTGGGAGCAAGAAACCTAACTGGCTTCAAGACTGAGTTTGATAAGTTTATGGAGGGGATGGTCTGCTGAGACTGTCTACAATGGCATGTGGCCGATCTGCAACTGCTAGCAGCAAATATCTCCAATAGCTTGTGGTGGGACATGAGATGGGGAGGACTCTGAGTTACTACAGAGAATTCTTTCCCAGGTGTCCAGCTGGTGGGTCCTTCCCATACGCTCAGGGTCTAACTGATCGCCATATTTGGGGTTGGGAAGGAATTTTTGCCTGGGTCAGATGGGCCCCAGGGGTTTTACACCTTTCTCTGCAGCATGGGGCGCATAGGTCACTTGCAGGTTTAAACTAGTGTAAATGGTGGATTCTCTGTAACTTTACGTCTTTAAATCATGATTTGAGGACATCAGTAACTCAGCCAAAGGTTAGGGGTCTATAACAGGAGTGGGTGGGTCAAATTCTGTAGCCTGTAATGTTCAGGAGGTCACACTAGATGATCACAATGGTCCCTTCTGCACTTAAAGTCTGAGACCTGCAAGCCCATGTCATCTGGCACAGGCTAGCTGCAGGTTTCTCTTTGCTGTGTAGACATACCCATGTTGAGCTTATTCCTTAACTAAGCTATCTCAATCTTTTACTCTCTCCTCATACATAAGTCGTTGCCACGCCTTTGTTATCCACTTCTGGATTTTCTCTATTTGTGAAATATTTTTTTCATATTGGATAACCAGAACTCGATTCAGGGTGAGGTGGACCATTCATTCATATGACATTCTTTTGTCTTGCTTTCTATCTTATTCCTAGTGCATACTAATATTTTGTTTTTATTTTTGATCATCAGTGTTCACTAAAAAAAGGTTTTTTTATTGAGCTATTTGCAGTGATGACTGGGTCTTCTTCCAGAACAGTTAGTTTATTTAGAGCCCAGCAACGTGTATGAGCAGTTCAAATGATTCTTTACAATGTTTGTTACTCTGTATTTCATCTGTTATCATGCTGTCCACTTGCCCAGCTTTGTTAGGTCCCTCTGGAGCACCTTACATCTCTCTCCAGTGTCAACTGTCCTAAATAATTTTGTGCCATCTGCCTATTTAGCCATCTTACAATTCATTTTCAGATCATTCATAGATATTCTAAATACTACCTATCCTGGTATGGAACCTTGGGGCACCTGCTGGCAACCTTCTGACCTGTTGAGAATTGACCATTTATTCTCTCTTTGTTTTCTGCCCCTCGGTCAGTTTCTAATCTATGACGGGACCTTAGCTCCCACCCCATAATTCCCACTACAGCAGTATGACATATGGAAAGGGTAATAATTGTTTCAGGACTTCCTGCTCCTGGCTAGTAGTTTGTTCCTTCTATATCAGCTACATGTATTGAGATACCATGCTGGGCTTCTTACAGCGGCCCTTGTCACTTCCACTTATCAAACAGCAGATTTAGTCCCTCTCCCAGTGCAGGCAGTGCCTCTGAGCTCCATGTGTCTGTCTAGTGACATGATGGGCTGCACAGCATGCCAGAAAACAGCACTGCTATTAAAATGGTGATAATCAGTAACTCCTTTTAATGGGAAGAAAAGACCATCTACCAAGTCAAGCTGAATTCTACTGTACAAGACAGGTTATCTTAAGCTGCCTGATCACCTACAGCATTTGGACTCGTACACTAAGGTGCCAGTAACATAGGCAGAGAAACGGGGGTATTTCATAACTCTCAGCTCAGTTGTAGGAACTCAGTGTATCTCCCCTTTGGTTGGTACACTAGTGTTGTAGGTAGCATTCAGCATGACAGAGCTGTTAGGAACAAGCTATAGTGAATGGCTGCGCTAAATAGAGGAATCCTGAAACAAAGGTAAATATTAAAAATTAGAAGTATGTGGGGTAAAGTTTAAATCAGCTCTCACACTTCTAACAATTCTAAAACTTTGTGTCTCATTATGTCCTAGGATTCACCAGCATATTTGGCTGATGGGTAGGTTTTAGACTTATTCAGCCTGGCAAGAGTGAAAAACACTCAGTAGAGGGCAGAGTCTAGTTCTTGAACTGTAAATGTTTCATACTATATAGCTAATTAAAACATAGCGTTCCTTGAATTGCAATGAGTACTTAGTACTTCTAGCTACTCAGAAACTCTCAGAATCAAGCCCACACTGTTTTACAGCTTAACACTTTTATGTATAATCAGTTTTGCTTTAAAATTCTTAGTCACTAGTGTAATGCTACAATATTGAGGTTGTAGAAAAATCTTTAAGTCCAAACAGAGAACTCATTGCATTGGAATTTAAAAAAACCAAAAAGGTGACATTTCTAAGCTTTTGTAATCAATGTTTTTACAAAACCTAAATTGTGGACCTAAGTTGACCTGACATCTTTTTAAGGAACTTGCCCAAGGTCACACAGTGTCCATACAGAGTCAGCCAGAATTAGACCTCGGGAGCTGTAGGTGTTCAGTCCACTAGACCAAGGTGCCCCTCATGCTGCCATTGTAACTCCGTGGCGAGATCAGACTGATATTTTTCTAGACAGGACTAATTTCTAAAAACATATAAGAATCACCACCACAGTGGAGAGTGAAATATCATTTTGCACCAACAGAGGGCAAACTCTTCATTTTTAAGTTAAACAAAAAAATACTTCATTCAAGTATTGCACATAAAATAAAGAAACAAGGCACTTAAACCTCCAGGACTCTCACTTCCTTGTCTAATCTCACCACTTAAATATCCCATAGGAAATCACTTTAGATTGTGAGCTTGTTGGGGGAGGATCATGCCTTCATTTATGTTTGGACAGCACCTACTGCAGTGTGGGCTGTACTGACAAAGATCTGAGGAATTTTGCCCAGACACACAAAAGGACTTAACCCCTAACTTCCATTTTTGATGCCTGTGTCCCAAATTTAGATACCACTGGGATCCTCAAAAAGTGCTTCTCACCTGCTGCCTATCTCTGGAGATGTCTAAAATACTTCAGTGCCTAAAGTTTCTCCATAAAAGTCCTGTAGGTGCCTAAATTTCTGCATATTCACAATGCCTCAGTGTAGGTCCCTGAGCGTCTGTCTCAGGCCTAAGCCCCAGTGCAATCTTCAAAACAGGTGCAGATGGGTTTTCCCCCAACGACCTTGCCTGTGGACCTGATGCTGTAGGTGTTCTCAAAGCATGCCTAACTCCACACACAATGGCTGGGGAGGGGTAGGGGGAAGGATGAGGCCTCCCTTAACCTTTAGTCTAGTGGTTAGGTACTCATGCAGGATATGGGATACCCCTGTTCAATTTCCCCCTCTGCCTGATGAGGAGAAGGGATTTGGACTTGGGTCTCCCCAGCCGCCTCAGGTGACTGCTCTCTCCACTGGACTATAGAGTCATTCTCAAACTCTCTGACCCAATGCCTATTAAATTATTTATCCACAGAAAAACAGGTTGAACTGGAGAGATTGAGGCAGTCTCACATCAGACTATCCCAGAGTCCAGTGACTAGGGCACCTGTGTTCAGATCCCTTTACCATGTCAGGCAGTGGGGCAAACTGAATTGCATTCTCCCACATCCTTGGTAAACTTCCTAATCGCTGGGCTCCATGTTACAAGGGAGTCTCCTCCTCCTCTGTTTTGTGTGGAGTTAGGTGTGTGCTGCCACCAGTCTTGCAAATAATGGCTTAGGCGCCTGTCTCCAGGAGAGGGTTCCCAGCTGTGGATTGCAAGCAGAGATAGGTACCTCCCCTCCAGCCCAGTTTTCCATGCCTAACTCCCCTGGGCTTAAGACACACCCCTCTTCTCAACATTTCCTATTGGCTCCTCTTCCAGCATGCTGCCTTTTGTGGATCCCATTCTTAGGTGCCTATGGCAACTTCCACCTTCTCTGTATGTATATATGTATATCTTCTTACTATATGCTCCATTCTATGCATCCGATGAAGTGGGCTGTTGTCCATGAAAGCTTATGCTCTGATAAATTTGTTTGTCCCTAAGTGCCACAAGTACTCCTGTTCTTTTTGCGGATACAGACTAACACAGCCACTACTCTGAACCTGGGGTTTGTGGGTTTCACTGAGTGGCTGGGAATCTAAAAGTAAGCCTTACAATACATAAGTCACACTAAAGATTTGGGTCTGTGTCTGTTTCTTGTCTACCACATGTTTTCCAAGAAACTTTCCTCTCTGGGGCCTTTTAAAGTGCCAGTCCTTTTAAAACTCCCTTGCTGTCCACAAATTACTGCTCCTAAGGTAGTAGCAGCTTCTGCTCTGATGTTGCATAAATTTATAATCCTCCTTTTTGTTTTTTTTACATTAAAGAGACTAGTAGCAGCAAGAAAACTTCTTATCCTAATGTAATAACAATAATGGTTAGCATTGCTGTAGTGCCTTTCATCTGAGGATATCAAAGCGTGTTCCAAACACTAGCTAGTTAAAGCTACACCACTCTTGCAAGGTAAATACTTCTAATGTGGGCAGCACTGAGCTACTGTATTTCTTAGAGCTCGGAGGAGTACTGTCAGAGTCCATGGGCTTTTGAGAGAAAGATGTAATTGTAGAGAGGAAGATGTGAGGTTTAGAACCCATGGATTAGGACTGTTCAGACAAAGGGCTAGCTAGCTGGGACCATTTTTATCCATTTCGGCCATGTTCTTGTCAAATTTCCTCTCTGCCTAAACTCTGAGTGACTAGCTTTTCAGTCTGAACATGCAGGTAGGAACAGCTATAAGTAATGTCCTGGCAAGGGGGTAGGATCGCCCTAATGTTGGGTCAAAGTAAAGAAGTACGCCTTTGCTGGCCTGTGTTTATAGCAAGTGCTTGGCAGCTGAAGTTACACTTGGGCTTTCCTTATAGCCCCCTGGTTTAAATGTTGATAGATTCCTTCTCACGTCCCTGAAAAAGTATTCTTTTTTGGCTTACATTTTCCATGCTTGGTGTCAGCCCAGAGATATGCCTTATTATTTATTTAAAATGTTCAGCCAAATCCCTTTGGCTATTTGAATTATGAGAGGGTGAAAGTAATATACTTTTCTCATTGCGTTAACATTTTCAGGTGTTTCCTTCTGCCCACCAAGCCTGATAGTATGAGACGTGGAGTTCCCATCTGATGTATACTCAACTCCCCCTCAGGTCAATTTCCTGGGGGTGGAGGGGAGTTAGGGTGCTCCCAGGAGACACTCAGCATCCTGCAGCATCAGGCCCACGTAACTAAAAAATGGCTGATCTTTCAAATCTGCAGTGTTCATATTAGCTAATGGTCTCTGAGGCCTTTGCTTAACTCTGACTGAATTATTGAACTCAAGGCATTTAAATACTATTTCCAGCATCTGCAACAACATCCAATGCTAGCTAAAGCTTCTATATTATCGTCTCGGGCCTTGATTTTGCAATAAGCTGCATGTGTCTCTGTGCCCAAATGGAGCTCCACTACAGTGGGGCTTGACATGGGCACAGGGGTCATCCACATGGAGCTTGTGGCAGGAGTGTGACCTCAGTTTTCTACATAGATATTAGCTATGTTGCTATATAGTTACTATAGTAAGTTCAACACAAAATCTTAAAGGCATAAACCACTTTAAAGTGGCATAAGGCATAGGTTAGATGTAACATTCAACCATAGGAGGGATCCAGTCTCTGCTAATAGAGACTACCTAATTTTTGAGAAGGCCAAAGGTTGACGATGGATATGGTTCAGGATGGCCTTAGTTAAGAGGACTGTATTACAATAAGAGTCAGAGTTAAGGTTCAGTCTTCCTCAACTTTCATATATCTTGACATCTCAATCCTTATCCAGGTAACTTTAATTTTGAATTTCTAGCATATGCCCCCATCCTTCAAACACTTTACATAGATGCTTGTCTTTAAGCATATAAATAGTCCCTTTGGCTTCAGTGGGACAAATTACTTGTTTATTAAGCATGCCCATAAAGATGCTTAAAGGATTATGGCCACAGTTCTTCCTATGATACTACCCGTGTGAATAAACAGGCATTTTGTCTCAGTAGAGCTGAAGCACTGAAAGATGCAGCAGCCACTCTTTAGCTGCTGTGGTCCGGGGGTGGAGGAATTATAGCTGTTTCATATTTTCCAAAGGAAATCCAAACACCTCCGTTACACTGGGATCCCTCAACTGCACGGCCTTTAGCACCGCATGCTGGCAACAAGCACCACAAAACTAACATCATCTCAGTTAAGGCAACCATGCAATTTATGTTATATTAGTTGTTCAGTGATTATTATAGCCCAGCTGCTCTAGCCACTTTAAAAATGATGCGTGCTCTAACCAATGTTGTGTACTGACGCCAATGCCTCTTAAAGGGCCTGTGCATGTGAATTGCTACTGAGGCATGTAACCTTGTAAAAATAGCACTGCCATTAAATTCTTATTTTTAACTCATCAACACCTGGGTCATCTTTCAAAACTAATGTTTCTGTATCTGTGGATGTTTTTTGGCTGGGCTTGCTAGGGAATTTTTAAAATAAAAGCCCTCTCTGGCAGTTGCTTCCTCTGGAGATTACTGATTTTAAGGGTGAACTCTCATCCCTGACCCATGACCCCTATTGTTCATTTGGTTGAGTCTCCATACTAATTGGGAACCCTCCAGCAAGAGAGGGGTTACACAGAGCTCTAGCCTTGCTTGTCAAGAGCAAAGAAAAAGGCTTTAAGGAGCATTCGTACCTCATCGCTGCTTTCAGCTGGAGTTGTGCCAAACTACTCACCATTACTTTGAGCAGCAGAGAACACAGAGTAGCCATCAATCTTTGAAGAACATGGCTATTCAGCTACCTTCAGAGGTTGGTGCCAGGTTTAGAACAAAATGGTGTCTTAAAGCTCTGGCCAAATTTTTCTCTCTCTCTCTCTCTCTTCCTTTTATTGCTGCTTCACCCCCCGCCCCCATTACAGTCCTCAGTACCCTAACAGTGACAACAGGGGGAGAAAAAAACAACAACTACATGTTCAGCACAGTGCTTGTTTTTTCTGTTTGACTCTTGTATCCAAATGCCTTTTGCAAACATAGTATAGTTCATTCTTGCTGTATCTAAGGTGTGGTTTATTCTGTGTGAATATTTAAATGCTGTTTCAGTCTTTGAAAACAAATGTTTAACTATGTTCAGTCCTAAACAACATACACCCAACTCAAAGTAGGAGGGAGGTGGTCACCACAAATGTCTCTAAAGCCAAGTAGCAAGCTGTCCATTGTTGACTCCCTTTGGTTTTTGAATATAAAAATAGAAGGAAATCATTACAAAAGTATGATCCAATAATCCTAGTGTGCTACTTCATACAAAGCTATCCTCTTGCAGTGTTAGAGTCCTTTAAGAATTATTATTCTTGTTTGGGGGGGGGAATGTTTGACTTATCCATTTTATCATAATTATGATCTCTTTTGTACATTTATTTCACAAAACACGGAATCATTAAGAATAAATTCAAGAATTTTACTGTTCAGAATACATCAGGGGGTCCACATTTTTGTTGTCATAAGGCTCCTTTGTCCCACTCTGGCAACACAAAAAAAAAAGATGTAAAGCCATCTTAGCTAGCGACCACAGCAACTCCTTAGGTTAAATAATAGCTCTGCACCACGATGCAGCCCCTGGTAAAGGGGGCATGACTAGAACAGAAAGGGTGTGGCTAGCCTGAGCATGTGATTGTAGACAAATGTTCAGAAGTTTAGGATAAAATCAACATGTGTGACCCACAAACACTTGTTCTTTCCATAACTGGAATATGTTAGTTACAATAGAGCTAGGAAAACAGTGGAAAGAGATGGATGTCAGGATGACTATGCATCATGGGATGCAGATTCAAAGCCAGATATTCAAAACCTGTTCTTTACATGTTTGTGACAGGGTGTACCAGGTCCTTCATGTTCCCCTACTGGAGGCCCATGGTCCTACTACACCTCGCCCCAGGAAAGGAGCAATGAAGGTGGGTTCTCCAGGCCTGCCTAGAAAGGCTGCACAGAGTAGTCAATCAGAGGTCAGCAGGCTGACATAAAAGGAGCTGTGGGGGCAAGAGCAGCTCCGTTCCTAGCTGGGACCAGAGGAGAAGAGAGTGGAGCGTTCCTCTACTCTGGCCACAGGAGCTCAACTGGCTGCATTCACTTAAGCTGGAAGAGAGAGGTCTTGAGCACTTTAACTCTAAGGTAAGGGCTGAAGATAAAGGGACCAGGTGGGAAGAAGCCCCACGAAGTACCTGTAACTAATTGCAGGAAGCAGTACATGGCTACTGGTTACAAGGTTCCTTGGTTGGTGAAGTGGTGTAAACCCTGAGAAGGGGATAAGGCTAGTTGAAAAGCCTGAGTGAAGGGCTGAATTTAAAGGACCAAAAAGCAGGACTGAAGACCCTGGTGAGGTCAGACAGACCGGTTTTGTTGGACTCTTTGGTACCTTGGAAAGGGTTCATTTTCATTCTGAGACCCAGCTTGAAGGACGAGCCACTGAAGACCTGCCAAGTGAGGTTGGCAAGAAGTGCCAGGAGTGGGAAATGGCCTGCAGTACTGCACACAGCAGCAGGAGATGGTTAGGAGGCGAGTTGCCCCTCTTACAGTGTTACAAATAGTATGTTAAATTATTGGAAATGAACGAATTTTTAAAATCTAACTTTGATAATTTATGCTGTACTGAGGGCCAAGCATTTTACTCTGCTTAAGTAATGAAAATAGACAAGTCAGGTTTCAGAGTAGCAGCCGTGTTAGTCTGTATTCGCAAAAAGAAAAGGAGTACTAGTGGCACCTTAGAGACTAACCAATTTATTTGAGCATAAGCTTTCGTGAGCTACAGCTCACTTCATTGAATGAAGTGAGCTGTAGTTCACAAAAGCTTATGCTCAAATAAATTGGTTAGTGTCTAAGGTGCCACTAGTTCTCCTTTTCAATAGACAAGTCAGTTTCTCTGATTTTATAGTCAGTTAACTGTGTGGTTCTCAAGCATCAGCACAATGCTTCAATGTCTGGGTTGTAAACCCTGCAGGAGAATGTGTCCTCTTTGTTTAACAAACCACAGACACACACAATATCTACTGGAAACTTGTTAGAAAAATAATTCTTTTCTATAGAGTTGGGGTTTTATAAAAACTTATTTTCGCAGAGTATAAATTTGGGGCCACATGTGACCTGGAAAGTACCTATGCTTAACTGTTCACCCTTCAGTTTCATCAGCTTCAAATTGCAAACTAGGTAGAAGGCAAGAGAGCATCAAGTTTAAAATCAGGCTGCATTTAGATTAGTAATTGTGTTAGATTAGGCAATTAGTAACATTGGCTGTGTTTGTGAGCACCTGTTTGGAAAAGTGTTACCTCATTTTGAAATACTCTTAGTAGACATTGATTAAAGGTAAATCCTAATGGAGTAATAGAACTATACCCTTGTGACCACAGTATATCACACCTGGTGTCATTAATTCTATCAACTACCGTGGTACAATGATGCTTTGTATTCCTGCAGTTTGTGTTGAAAGAACATGCCAAAGACAAGATAAAGGAATGCTATTAACATGGAGAAATTATAGAGAGCACTTATCCTTGTCAGTCCCCACATTTTCAGGATGAGCTATACCTAGTTCTTAAGGAGGGGAACTAGTTGTAGTATAATAGTTTAACATTATCTTATAGGAAAGATTTCCTTCAGGAAATAATGTGGAGAATGAGTTTGCTGCCTAGTTATTCCCTGTCGTTTTGTAGTCTACCACCCTCAAGCGTTAAAGTCTCTGTTTAACTACGTGCTGGTGGTGGGGAAAATTGTTCAGTCTCTCTCAGTAATATTTTTTTAAGGGATGGAGATAGTGGGAGGGATTTTTAATAAGAGACTGAACAGAAAATTAAGGGCACCAACTTCCTTCCTCCAATGTTTCTCACAATGTTGCAATGTGAGGGAATCGGAAGTATGCTTCATGGCAATGCAGCCAAAGATTGTATGTGGTGACAAAATCATGTTTTTTGAGGACCTCCACTGACACAGTAAAACACCCGTACATCTGGATGTTAACCCAACTCCCCAGTTTTTTGAGATTTTCACTTGGCTAGTGTCAGGCACTTCAAAAATATCAGTGCATTTAGAAGCACACCCAGATAGACACTGGTGTAGTGTAGCAATGCAAGGTCTTGTTTTTATAAACTGTTCAGTGTGGGTTCTGAAAGTGTGACAAACCAGCTACAACCAACACAAGCAAGCTATTTGCAGTGTGTACAATAATACTTGTAAAAAACAAACAAACAAACATCAAAATCTTCCTGATGAATTCTCCTATCAATCCTGGGGTGTGGCGGGGGGGGAATGTCTGATCCCACGCTCATTGCACCAGACAGACAAAAGTTGGCATTTAAAACACACCTGCTAACCAGAAACAACCAGGTAAGCCTGATTTCCAAATTGTCTTTGGATAGCAGGGCAGTGAGCATATCTATGATCGTGTGTTCACAGATATATTTGCATTTGCAAAACATGAGCAGAAAACTCTTATGCCTGAATATGTGCCCTCACACCTGCTTCGATCCACAAAATGACACCCTTGATACAGACAAATTACAAATAAAATGCCATGAATCTTAGTCATCTAGTAAGTGAGGTTGAAAGCACACTATGCCCATTCATGGCTCTGCTGTATATAATTGATTTTGTTACCATCAGTGAGCATGTAGGTAATGTAACATGCCCATTTAGGGGCCCAATTATTGAACTAAGTGGGAAATAGTTTTCCTGTCCTGTGAAAATTTTTGAGATTTCAAAGATTTTTCTCATTCTGCTTCAGGATGAAACTGCGACCTTTTCAATGTTGAGGACAGATGACAGAGTACCCCCAGACCCCAGTATGGGCAATAGTCCAATGGTTAAGGCACTGCCTCAGGCAGAGCAGGGACTCAAACCTGCACCTCTCATTTCCTAGACCTAACCACTGGGCTCTGGGCGATTCTGGGGGAGGACAAGTCTTTCTCTTGCTCACATACCCATTTTGAACAAAAGTTCCATCCTGGACCTGAAAAATCGTTCTCAATGAGAGTTTAACCATTTTGTCCAGCTCTGCCCTTAACTGAGCGGCAGTGAAGGAGTTAGACTGATGTTTGGCTTTAGACCGTTTTGCTGCAGCAGATGCAGGTTCTTAGACTGGCAGAGACAAACTCAGACTGGCACACAAATAATGTCTCTAAAGCCAGCATATTTAAAAAAAAAAAAGAGAGATAGAGAGAGTGCCATTCATCCATCTTGAAAAGCCCTTCTTTAGTGTACTCTGTGTGCCTCGAAATATACTGCAGACAAGCCAATGCGCTTCTGTGAGGAAACAAAACAATTCTGTGGTATGACTGCCTCTGCAAGATCCAGTGACATGGATGCACAAGCGAGAGGATGCTTTATTAAGGACACTAGAGGAGTAGGAAAACAGTCGGCAAATATACTACTAAGGCCTTGTCTGCCCTGAGAAATGTAGCTAAAATGCCCTACTTTTGCTACCATTGGCTCAGCTCCACTGGCAGTATTCAGAGAGCTAGTGTGGACAAAGTGTCACTGACCACCACCATGTTATGTTAGACCTGTGCTGAGCAAGGTTCAACAGCACTGTACTTGAAACATGTGTGGCTAGGGTTACCAGATAGCAACTGTGAAAAAACGGGACAGGTGGTGGGGGGTAATAGGTGCCTATTTAAGAAAAAGTCCCAAAAAACAGGACTGTCCCTTTAAAAACGGGACATCTGGTCACTCTACATGTGGCCACTTGGTGTCCTGCCTACATTACTGGTAGCAATGGTGGGTCATTTTAGCAACTAACTCCTACAATAGCTACAGCCTATAAGGAAATCTGTTTTAATGTTTGCTTTTCTTCTTCTGATTCTTCTCCAGCTCACTACTGGGAGGCAGAGTCTGCTGCAAAACACTCAGAACTTAGATGCCCGCAAAGCCAAGTTGAGTTTATGTTGTTTGCAGTCAAGGTTTCTGCTTTCAATTAACTCTTAAACAATTTGATTATCACTTGGGTCTTTTACTGATATATGGCATTAATTCACTGGAATGTGCGAATTAATTCATTTGCATTCAGTTCTCTTAATAGAGAAAGAGTGCTGAGTGACTCCTATCTTAGTCCAACCAGACGTGTGAATCATGCATTGAATTACAGCTCTGTGGTCGGGAGGTAGGTTATCCATTGCTGCTGCCAAGCACAGGGGAAATATCCTCCTTCAAGAAAATTTTTCCTGACTCCCATAAACAAAATAATATGTTTTGTTTCTAGTCTTCTAGGAAGGATTTCACTTCTTTTCTCCTCTGCTAAACATTTGTTTCATCAAGCTAAGCTTTTGCTGTTATGTTCCTAATTAAGTTAACGAGTGTGTGGCCTAATTTGGCAACAGAATATCCTATTGTACTACAGACTCTTCAATACTAAAAGTAGCATCCTATAATGATTCAGTTTTTCATGCTTTGAGTTTAGATCAAAAGCTAATGACACCTTTGAAGACATTTCTAATGCATGCATTAAAACCATGAAAACAATAATAGTTTGCTTTGCTCTGCGATAGACTGCGTGCTGGAAACCAACACCTTTTATTTGCTTTACTTTAGTTTAATTTACTAAAACTTATGTATATAATTATAGCTCCCTTTTGTCTGTCATTTATATTGGAATAGAAGGAATAGACGCACAGAATGATCTTGCACAGAGTACAATAAGTAAAAATGACATCTTGTTGAAAAAATTTCACAGATTTCTTAAAAACAAACTCTATTCCTGAACCAAAATGTTTTAAGATTGATTGAAGGTTCTAAATGGATAGGTAATAGGCTTTCTTAAAAAAATAATTAGAATGCTATTGACATGTTTGGAAACTTGGAAATTCAGATTATGTATAACATTTGTAAATGAGGGAAAAACATACAGCAAATGTTAGGATTTCAGGAAGTACCAACCTTAACTCTGTCCTATTTCTTTTAATTATCCCTCCATTACAAATCCTATCTATTGCCACATAAATTACATTTTCTTATATGTTGTGTATATGAATCACAATAATATGGTATCTTATTGTACAAAGATATAACCTACATCCAATCTGTATCAGTTACAAGGGAATGTAAAGCATGACTTTCTTTGTAGGGGCATATATATTTGTCTGAAGAGGGTGATCTGTGATTTATTTGTCCAGGGTGAAGTTGCCCTGAGTTAATCTCTGGCTGCTGGCTTCCCAATTAGGAGACTGCTTAGGGTTGAGTGGGCTACCCAGCCCATAAACGGGTGGTGGATGGGTCTTAGGTGAGTCACGTGTGGGGGATAATGTGTAACTGTTGTCTCTGGCCCGTACGCTGAGGATGGGGGAGGCCATCTCCATCCTTTGTCTGTTAATATAAATGTATATAGCTTCATAGCTGTGCCTGGCACTTTACGTATAGAGAACAGAGTCTTTGTCTCAAGGAATTTACCAGTGGGGTCAACAAGTTGAGAGTTCAGTAGTGGAGAGTTTGTGGACTATAGTTGAAAGTTAGATAGGTGGAGGTAATTGGACATAATTGTCAGATTTAAAGATGGTGTTAGAACTTTAAGGTTATTTGTAGACTCATCCTTTATGATCCCTGACTTAAGGTAATGAGCTAGTTTGCATAATGTGGGAGGAAAGGGGGTCAGATTGTACTGCACTTAAAAAGAAAGTTAGGAATATATAAACTATTCAGGACTAAGGTTCCCTCCTGTGGTGCTGAGAAGGAAGTCTTAGATCTTATAAGAACTGCAGACTCTCCTCCTGTAGTTTCCTTGCTGAGGAGCTTATAAGTATCTTCAAAAGTGGTCTAATTATGGACAGCATTCTTCTCTCTGATCCATGTTACAGATCTCAGTTGCATATGCTGCATGAATTCCATTTGTGGAACTTTCATTCGTGTGCCTGGGCAGGCTCTCATGAACCCAGTCCTGAAATTCTACCACCATACTGGGAAAATGGGGATAACTTTCCTGTGTTTGGTGGAGTCACTCCATCTCAGGATTGGGTTAAACCATCCCAGCCAGAGATGACTAATCTCAGAGGCTTTTAAAGTACTGTGGTGAACTTATTTATTTATTAGCTCTTTATTGGACAAGACTGCACCAAATGGAAAGTAGTTTATATAAAATCCCAATTTACAGTGTAGGACACAAGTTCTTCACTCCCACATCAAATGATACAAGTTGGAACCCAGGCTGTATTATCAGTATATTCAGGGGTGGTTGTTTTTTTTTTTCTGGATCAAGGTGGAAGTATTTTCAGAAGAGGCATTTATTATAAATTTGCCAAGTGTCACTGCCTCCTTCTTTGGTTATAGTTAGGAGAAAGTGTTCTTGTTCAAATGGGAAGACCAAGGAAAATGGAGGAACATAGTCTCACTCCTCTTAGGTGAAGGTCTATGTACCCTAGAACACAGGGGTGCCATTTAGGGAGGTTGGGGGAGGGCACCTGTCTCCCCCCCTCCCGTCCCCTCCCAAGTTTCATACCACATTTGGGTGAAGTCTGCATGCAGCAGGAGGGAAGATGCTGCTCCTCCCGCCCCCCCTTGCCCTGTTCCGCTCCACTGCCATCTGCAGCCACAGCACTGGCCCTGCACCCCCTATCATGGAGCTGTCCCTGGCCAAGCTGCTTGGGACTGGGAGCTTCCTGATCTGCTGCCCAGAGCTGGGCAGGGGCTGATGTCAGGAAATCTTCCTCTTTCCCTGCCATGTATCCCAGTCTCCGTTGAGGTAGGGGACAAGAAGCCTGTCTGTGCTAGTGCTTCTGCTTCAGAAAGGGGAGCTGCGGCTGCTGCTGTACTGAACAAGCCTTCAGGCTCCTGAGTACTAGTCTTAAAGAGACAGCGCCCTGACACTAACGCAGGCACACACAGAGTTTCCCACACGCATTCCCCACATCATGCACACACTCTCTCTCACGCGCACACACACTCACTTGTATTATTGTTGTTGTTACTACTTGGTACTTCCTGTCGAAATGTCCAGTGCACACATGTTCTCTGTAATTTTATTCTTTCAAAATTTGTTTAGGATTACAGTGCTGTTATTTTAGTTTTTTGACTGGTGTATGCATTTCATAATTTTATTTCTCTCTCATGCTTAAATTTAATTCTTTGAGTAGTGAGTGCTAAAATGCCTAACCTGTCCTGGCTGGGTTATCATCAAAAGTATCATCATTACTTTTATTACCATATTGTGCTCTGTCATTCATTATTTAAAGTGGTACAATTAAATAAGAGTATCCTTTTAGAATTTGAATTTAGCTTGTACTCAGCTAAGCAGTGCCAGTGTAAAACAAATAGCTAAAAAAAATAACTTTAGACACTATACAAATGAAGGTCACTTATTTTCAAGTTGTATTTTTAGTTATATCTATAAAATAACTTAAAATTAATTGAAAACATATGCAGTTCCGAGTCTGATACTAATAGCAAAGATGGAGTCAAATGTTAGTGAGTCACGTATATCATTGTGATTGATAAACATAAATGCCAAAATAATTAGAAAAATAAATTCCTGTTCTTAATAAAAGAGAAAAAAACATAATCATGTATGTTAAAATTAAATGATTTTAGTGGAGTAAAAAACAATTGGCTAAAATGGAGTCGATAATGGCAGTAACTCGGTGGGTATGTCTGTTAAATAAAATCTGCTTACTTTTTCTATCTCTACTAGAGATAGTGTACAAAATATCAAACTTGTGTTTCTGATGTCTGTGTTAAGGCTCCAAAACTGATACCTCAAGGTTTGGGTTGGGAAAATTGTGCTGAATGATCCCGATTGTTCTAAATTTATATATACACTTAAAATGTGGCTTTAGTTGGTGTTTGTCTATATTGTTTTATGTAGGAATTAGAATTTAGAGTTTTCAGATGCCTAAGTAGCCCCTGGGCTCATGGTAAAAATTGCTTCCTCCCCCCCCTCAATAAAAAATAGCACCTCTGCTGGAACACAGGGCTCTTGCAAGCTCATGGGCATGATATGTAGAGAGCCTCATGTGAGAATCTCATCACTACATAACTGGGCAATTCCACTGATGATTAGTGTTCCCAACTGTTGATTCTTATCATGGGCATTGTGATACTTGTGGGGGTGGGGGTGGGGAGCATGGGAGTGGAGGACGGGGTTCATAAAGCCCTAGCAGTTAGAATCAAGAAATTACATGAGAATGTGTTTTCAGTTTTCTAAAAAAGTTTCAATCCTTCATGGTTTTGCAGAAATCTTGCAAACCTAGGAAATGAACCCTAAGAAATCAGAAGGCAAGTATGAAAAGAATTCCACATTTACTATTTTGTTTAATCTCAGGATTTTAAATCCAATATCATGATATTTTTTTTTGTGGGCCTGACTAATGATTTTTGAACACTTGCATTACATATGAATCAAGTGCAAAATAATCAGTAAAGATCCACAGTGCCAATTAGAGATCTGTGTTGCAATGGCAGCGATGCTATTGTTAGAGGATGGGGGTGAGTAAACGTTATTAAAGGTAAGAGATGAATTCACCTGGCTTTAAATGAAACATCAAAAGCAAGCTGGAGAGAACTCCAGTTCTGCCTGGTTCAAAGAAATTCCCTCATAGGTCATCAGGTTACAAATGCAAGATTATAACAGAAATTTCATTGGCTGAGCTTACTCCTAGGGATATAATGAGGTTTGCTAGACACTGTTGAAAGCGGTAGTAGTATTGTGCAAATTAACCTTTTGGGGCACTGGTGCACCTTGGTCCTTCCTATTCTCTGCCAGTGGCACATAATAGTCTAATCTCCTATGGGATGTAATACTTTGGTCTATTTTTGTGTCTTGGATTCAGTGTACTGATGCTGGGTGGTGGTGGTGACCTGAGAGATACAGGCCAGCCTACATGATCTGGTGTTCCCTTCTGCCTTAAACTCCATGACTTTGGTTCTTTTCATGGGTGTTACATGCATCCCCATGCAGGCTGGATGGAACAGTTCTGTTTCTGTCTTGTCCTTCTCTGGGACAAAATGGGCCTTGGTGTAAGCTCTTCATTAAAGTCAATGATTTAGCCAGGTTTACAGATGCTTTACTTTGCTGGAGCACCCAAAGCAAATAGAGTGCGCTGGTAAATCTGGTCCATTACTTTTAGATGGCTTAACCTTCTCAGGTTTCAGAGTAACAGCCGTGTTAGTCTGTATTCGCAAAAAGAAAAGGAGTACTTGTGGCACCTTAGAGACTAACCACTTTATTTGAGCATAAGCTTTCATGAGCTACAGCTCACTTCATCGGATGCATACTGTGGAAAGTGTCTTCTATACTTTCCACAGGTATAAAAAGATCTTCTACACTTTCCACAGTATGCATCCGATGAAGTGAGCTGTAGCTCACGAAAGCTTATGCTCAAATAAATTGGTTAGTCTCTAAGGTGCCACAAGTACTCCTTTTCTTTTAACCTTCTCAATTCATTTTTAATGGTGAATAAAGCCTGGCTGGCTTGTCAGTTTCTACAGAGAGTTTCAGCTTTGTGGTATTTGATATAATGATTAATGAATATGAACATCAAAAGATTCTGTTTCTTATCCAAGCTTTGAGCCTCTTTTGATTTCTAGGTGTAAACACAGTATGGCAGAAATAGTAGCTTTTCCCAGCTCCAGCCAGCCAGCAGGACCAGTGGCTTTCCCAACAGCTTTGTTTATTTAAAGCAAAATTGTGTTTAGTGATTAAATAAATGTCCTGAAATATGAAGAGAGATTTTAGATGCTTATTCTCCACTGCCTTGTGTAATCATTGACATCAGTGCAAAATGGTTGTAAATCACTACCATTTTAATTTATTAGCATTTCACACTCTTTGTATGGGTGTATATAACTACACACGGCCAGAGAAGTGGAATCTGGCACAGTCTACTAGTACCTCTTTTTCACCCTCTCGCTCTCACACAGCAAGAGGAATATAAAGATTAACCCTTTGGCGGGAGGAACAGAAGTGTATGCTTTTTAATCAGCAACAATAATGATCAAAGATAACGATTGTTCTACTATTGGTAATTTACTGATTATCATTAGAGCTGTTGAGTAATCGCAGGTAACTCATGCAATTAACATGAAAAAATTAATAGCAATTAACTCAAAACATCATGATTAAAAAACATTAATTGTGATTAATTGCCCTGTTAAACGATAGAATATCAATTGAAATTAATTAAGTATTTTTGGATGGGGGGAGAATTGTATGTCTCCTGCTCTGTTTTACCTGCATTCTGCCATATATTTTATGTGATAGCAGTCTCAGTTGATGACCCAGCACATGTTCATTTTAAGAACACTTTCACTGCAAATTTGACAAAACACAAAGAAGGTACCAATGTGAGTTTTCTAAAGGTAGCTACAGCACTCGACCCAAGGTTTAAGAATCTGAAGTGCCTTCCAAAATCTGAGAGGGACAAGGTGTGGAGCATGCTTTCAGAAGTCTTAAAAGAGTAACACTGTAAAGTGGAAACTACAGAACCCGAACCATCAAAAAAGAAAATCAACCTTCTACTGGTGGCATCTGGCTCAGATGATTAAAATGAACATGCATCGGTCCGCACTGCTTTGGATTGTTATCCAGCAGAACCTGTCATCAGCATGGACATGTGTCCTCTGGAATGGTGGTTGAAGCATCAAGGGACATATGAATCTTCAGTTCATCTGGTACATAAATATCTTGTGATGCTGGCTATGACAGTGCTATGTGAATGCCTGTTCTCACTTTCCGGTGCCACTGTAAACAAGAAGCAGGCAGCATTATCTCTGGTAAAGGTAAACAGGCTTGTTTGTCTGAGCAATTGGCTGAACAAGAAGTAAGACTAAGTGGACTTATGTTTTACGTTGTTTTATTTTTAAATATTTGTATTAGGTGAATTGAAAAATACTATTTCTTTTGGTTTTTAGAGTGCAAATATTTGTAATAAAAATAAATTCAAAGTGAGTACTATACACTTTGTATTGTGTGTTATAATTGAAATCAGTATATTTGAAAATGTAGAAAACATCCAAAATATTTAAATAAATGGTATTCTGTTGTTTAACAGCACGATTAATCGCGATTAATTTTTTTAATAGCTTGACAGCTATATTAAGTACGTTTCAAATTATTGGATTTTAATTTCAGTAGAATTTTTGTTGGGGTATTTATTCGCAAGAGATTGTGCAGCAGGGACAACCATGGGAAGTGATTCACCCCAGGATGGTGTGGGCGTGAACAAGAATGAGAAAGGATGGTGGGCAGGAAATGGAAGAAGCTGAGGAAAACTACTCTTAATCTGATATTTATAGCTAGACATTACCAAAGAAGATAGATGCGAAGTATACTTACAAAAGCCCATTTCTTGCAAATGTTGGGTGAAGAGGTCTATCAATTTCTAAAGACTTTTTAAAGAATGTAGTGGGGGTGAAAAACTTAACAGGCTTCAGAACTGCGCTTGATAAATTTATGGAGGGGATGGTCTGATGAGACTGCCTGCAATGGCATGTAGCCAATCTGGAACTGCTAGAAGCAAATATCTCCAATGGCTGGTGATAGAACATTGTATGGGGAGGGCTCTGAGTTACTACAGAGAATTCTTTCTCAGGTCTCTGGCTGGTAGGTCTTGCCCACATGCCTGGGGTCTAACTGATCACCATATTTTGGGCCAGGAAATAATTTTCCCCCAGGTCAGATTGGCAGAGACCATGGGTGGGTTTTTGGGTTTTTTTTGTTGGTTTTTTTTTTTTTTGCCTTCCTCTGCAATATGTGGCATGGGTCACTTACAGGTTTAAACTAGTGTAAATGGTGGATTCTCTGTAACTTGAAATCTTTAAATCATGATTTGAGGATGTCAGTAGCTCAGCCAGAGATTATGGGTCTATTACAAGAGGGGATTGGCGAGGTTCTGTGGCCTGCAATGTGCAGGAGGTCAGGCTAGATGATCATGATAGTCCCTTCTGACCTTGAAGTCTGAGTCTATGAATGAATCCCCTAATGATTTCTAGTATAACTTACTGCTCTTCAAAAATAATAAATCAGAATGATTTACTATTGATGTAACTTGATAATTAATGTTTACCGAGCCCCCTCATTCTACATAAGGGGGGCCTCCTGCTCTGCAAGATCTCCCACCTAAACTCCAATGACCTCCACCCGCAGGGCCCAGTTCTCAGCTCCAGTGTGGCCCCTTTGCACTGTTCTGTTATCACAGAGGGAATTTAAAGGTGGCCTAACCAGCCACCTAGCAATTCATTCTACCTTTGCCCCAATCTTCTCAGACCACCTCACTGGTCCAAAGAATCTGGCCCTAAATCCAACTAGAAGCATAGGTCCAAAGAGAGGCCTAAGTCTAAATGGAATTTACGTCCTCTTTTCATTTCCTTTATTGGAATAGTTTCAGTTTAAAACTTAGGCCCCAGTCCCGCAAGCAACTTCATGCAGAAGGACTTGTGCAAAGCAAATGGCAGGATTTGGGTCCATGATGATTTTAAGAAGAACTCGGTGGATGTTAGTGGCAGTAACACATGAGCTCTGGGGAGAATAGAGGCTTGGAAGCTGTTTAAACTCATGGTCCCTGTTATGATCTCATGTATCTGTTTGAATATAACATGTGGCTGGAAAGTTACTTACATTTTTGACTTGTCTTCCGCTCTTTTCATCTGTGATAGATGCAGCTACATAAAGATATGTTGGATTGGATTCAGATCAAGGTGCTTTCTACTGCTGACCTTAAATAAGATCATGAGATGACTCTGACTCAATATCTGATAAATGATTAAATTATTTATATTTAAATAAGTTATTTTGATGTGCACACGTGCAGCAGAAATAAGGAGAAAATGGAAACATTCTCACTCAGGATACTGTTGGGGACAAGTAGAATAATATCACGGATAGCATCAAAGATCAGTTGCTGATATTCTACAAAAATAAATTTACATGGTAACTGTGAAACTGTAATTTGATGCACCATAACATTGTGTAGGATTCCTGACTGCTTATTGTATCAACAGATTTTACAGTGATTCCATTAGTTACTTAAAATGCCCACGTTAAACTCTGCAATCTATTGGCTATATTTTGGCTAATTTATAGTATCTTATATTGATATGAATAGTGAATCTGCTGTTTTAATGTGTCCAAGATCAATAAAGGCTATTAGTCTTTCTGCATTTATATTATTAAGAAGTAATGTCTTATTGACAGCTCATTACATTAGACTTCCTATGTAGATATGTTTTCTGGTCTGTTTTCATAATCTTTTCTCTCATCCTCTGTATAATGTGCATTAACTGGTTCTGACTTAACATCAAGTGCATGTAACAGTGTCTTTTCTGAAATGTCTCTCTCAAACGGATACTCCTTCTCATATAGTTGCAGAAACAAATATTGCAATTTGCTCTACCATAAATTAGCCAGATTATGTAAAAAGAAAAGGAGTACTTGTGGCACCTTAGAGACTAACCAATTTATTAGCGCATAAGCTTTTGTGAGCTACAGCTTACATCATCGGATGTAGCTCACAAAGGCTTATGCTCTAATAAACTGGTTCGTCTCTAAGGTGCCACAAGTACTCCTTTTCTTTTTACGGATACAGACTAACATGGCTGCTACTCTGTACCCAGATTATGTTAGTCCCAGGTAAAGTGGTATATTAAAGGTGACAAGCATCAGTCTCCAACTGTAATAGTGAAGGACAAACCTCAAAGATTCAGTTTGGTTACATTGGGCTCCCAGAGATAGGGTGCTTACCTGAAATATTCAAACTTCTGGTCTAGCAACTGGTTCAAAAATAAAAAAAACTTTTCAAGATTGTTTTTGAGTATTCAAAATGGATCCAGCTTTATTTTTGTTTTTTAAAAACTGAATTTTTTTGGTCATCATTTTTCCAATTTGTTTTATCAATCAGTGTCGAAACAGTTATTGCATTTTTTTCATTCACTGAAAAAAATCTTGTTTTTTGATAAACAGAAAACTTAGAAATCAACTTTTTTAATGAAAATCTTTCAGTTTTGAAAAACAATTCAGGAATGCTGGGAAACTATTCAGAGGTAATAGGTAACTTGTATTAGCAAAGGGAATTTAGCTTATATAGAAGTGTAAAGCCTGAGATTACGTCTTTGTTTTGTTTTCTGTGTAACTTGTATAAGTTTGCTTCTTTGTACTATTTCATCTTAAAGAATCTAGGATTTTTCTATTAGATACACTATTTATTTTTACCTCAAGCAGGTCTCTCTGCAAGCTGTGTGAAGTGTGTGAGACAAAGTGAACTGATAGTGGGAGGAAGGTTTCATGCCTTTGGGATTGATGAACCAGGCGAAAAGTCCAATTGTCTAGTCATTAAAATTCAGGAAGATGGATTTGAGGTGACTCTGGATTGGAAGGCAGTGTTGAGGTCACCTTGCAAATAGCAACTAGGCTGGTGGAAGCCAGGGTGGGACCTTATGCTTGTAGGTTGAACTACTGGTGTCAGAGTTCTGAACTATAGCAGCATAGCATTGACACCCCAAGTTACAAGGCAGGTGGTGGCAGAACCCCCTATTGGTGTGGGTGATCCCCAAAATGTTACAGGAGGCAAAGATTACTGGCAAAGTACTCTGTTTATCAGGGCTACATTGCACCCTAAACTTATAGTCAAAGCGCATCAGTCACAGGTAACAGGTTCTTTACTCAGGTGGCTATTTAGGGAATTTTACTGAGTTGAACTGGTGGTGCACACAAATAGAAACATGAGGAGTTTACTTAAAAATCCAAATCCATCCACTCATAAGCATAATTATACAAAACCAGATACATATAATAAAACACACCCTGGAATGTGCATGCTCACAGCCTTAGGCTGGTAGAAGAAAAAGCAATTCCCCCCCCCCCATGTTGACATACTTCACAAATGTATGGAGACTGACAGAACAACGAAGGTAGTAGAAAAAGCAGAGATCACCACAACAGATCTTGTTCATACTCAGACTCTGCCATTTTGTCCATCCTTGTGTCCCAGCTATGGATTAGTCTGACCCTCTTTTCATACCATTTTTTTTGCATCGCCCACGCATCCAGGACCATATTTGATTTAAGTCTCAGCCTCCTGCCCATGTGTATCATTCCAAAGAACCATAATTAAGGTTGATTGCTCACAAAAGTTATTTGCGTCATACATTTCCCAATGATTTAGATACATAAATGCGGTTTTTCCACGGTTACATATACCCCCAAATTCCCTAGAAATCCATTATTTTAAGTTTTTATGGTGTACTTTTTCACAGGCTACATATTGCAACATCTTATGACTTCAGGTCAAGCACTTGTACTGAGCTTTTTACAAGCCCTTGCTTAGAAAGCCTCAGCTTGTTGCTAAGTCTAAATGTTCATATTGTAGGTCCCCTTTCTTCAGCTATCTTGTATAAAATGTAAACTGAACAGGATCAGGCCATGTGGTAGCAGGTCAACTTCAAGATATTGTGGGGATTATGGTGTGTTAGAAATGCGTATCACTGAAGTCTTCAAAAAAACCAAAACTCTGCAGTGTGACAAACCTCTTTATCTTTGCACCACACAGCATGTAAGCATATAATTGCTAGCACCCATTGACATGTATGGCCCCTCTTCATCCCACAAAATTCATGCCCACATCAGTGCACATGACCTTACAAACCTAGTGTCTGCTGTGAGGAAAACAGCAATTCCACTTGGTTAGAGATATGGCCCACAGGATGATTCATTAATTTAACATCGTAGGAAATACCTGAAAGTCACATCAGCTTTATGGCTTCAATAAAGTGTTCCACCTAACATAGGTACTGTGAAGTGCTCACATTCTATCTAATACTGAAGTGATAATTGCGCTGTTTTACGAGGCAGTAATCCAGTTCCTGAGTGGATAAACTACAAGTCTGAAGGTTCAGTAGTTTATCTTGACAAAGAAACGGGATTATTGCTGAGTACAGTAGTATGAAGATACTACTGCCACTGTTCTGCTTTTTTTTTTTTTTAAGTACTAGATGTGTTTGTCCAACTATTAAACTGCATTTAAAAAATTTTAAAAAAACCTCTGTGGATTTGTTTGTTTTTAAAAGCTTACAAAAGAAAGAGGCCCATAGCCAATATAGAACATCTAATGAAAAGTGTGTATCTATCTAGGTGGGTAGCATTAAAGAATGTAAAACACAGGGTAGTGGTAATATTGGAGTGAATTATTTTCTTTTTGAGGATTTCTGTTGGACTCTGTCAGCTCTCTGCACCAATGAAGTCTTGTAGCAGACGTAACTAAGGACATGTCTACACTGGCAAAGTTACAGCGTCAGCAGTTGCAGCACTGCTCAGAGAGTGCCGAAGGAAAACCGCTGTTGTGTGTTCACACTGACAGCTGCCTGCGCAATAGCGTGTTCACACTTGCAGCGCTATTTGGGGCGATGCACTCTGGGCAGCTATCCCACAGAGCACCTCTTTCTCTTTTGCTGCTGAGACTTATGCGAAGGCGGAAGGGGTCGTGAGGCATCACAAGGGTCCTGTCCCAATGTCCCATGATGCATTGCTTTGCACCCCAGCAATCCCTGTGCTTCTGTCCACATTTGGTGTCATCTTTCAATGGTTTGTGTACTGCGCGCCCTGCTCTGCCTCTTTCGGGCTGCAGGAATGGATCCCGAGCTGTTGACCAGTACACTGCTCGCACTGACCAACACATCATGAGTAGCCACAGGGGCAGGGTAAATCGCTGTTCCTGGATCCTGCTATACACTAGGCACATGGCTCTTGGGCAGAGCCAGCACTGTGGGGTGGGCCTGATAATCATTCTTGTCCCCACACTTTCCACAGGAGGTGATCATTATGGAAGATATCTCGCTGGTGAGGGTGAGCAGGGAATCAAAGGAGGGTCTTCTCCAAGCCTGCGGCTTCCGCCCTGGCACCTATGCAGCTTATCTGTGTGCAGCAATGGCCCCCTCACCCGTTATGTCAAAGTGGCACGGGAAAGTTACCGATAATGGGGCAAGAAACAAAGCAGCTCTGCCGAGGAACCTGCGTCTGCTGATTGCCCAGTATCTCCACGAGAGTCTCCTGGAGATCTCTGAGGGAGATTCCCGTGAAGTGAGGTAATCTATCAACAGCCTGTTCCGCTGCTCAGACTAGGCATGAGGTGGGAGACAAGCCTGCTTTCTGCAACCCTCCTGCCCCCAACAACTCGCTTCAGCAATTCCCAAAATCAGATCCACTTACCAGGGGCTTCCTCTCCTATTTGTGCCTTGCCAATATCTGACCGCTGTGACTGGTTAGCCTCCTCCGAGGTAGAAAAGAGCTCCTGGCTGCATGCATCTTTGGCCTCCAAGTCATCCTCTGCCTCTGGGTCCCCCTCCTCCTCTTTGTCCAAGATTGCCTCCTTCTGGCTCGGTCCACTCTCAACTGGCACGTGAGCCAATGAAGTATCCACAGGGCCTTCGCAGTAGAGGTGGGGTCACCACCGAGTATCACGTCCAGCTCTTTGTAGAGCCTACAGCTCATGGGCACAGCACTGGAGTGGTGGTTTGCCTCCTGCACCTTGTGATAGGCGTTCCGCAGCTCCTTCACTTTGACCCTGCACTGCAGTGTGTCATAGAATCATAGAATATCAGGGTTGGAAGAGACCTCTGGAGATCATCTAGTCCAACCCCCTGCTCAAAGCAGGACCAGTCCCCAGTTTTTGCCCCAGATCCCTAAATGGCCCCCTCAAGGATTGAACTCTCAACCCTGGGTTTAGCAAGCCAATACTCAAACCACTGAGCTATGCCTCCCCCCCAAAAAATAAGGAGGTGCAATTGTTTCAGGCCCTTTTGAGGTAGCTCACACCACCAGGTACAAATGCCTGTCCCCCAACCTCTGTCCCAGTCATGGCCCCTTTCTATCATGCATCTAGAAATCTGTCCATAGGTATCATAATTCTGATGGCTGGAGTGCAGCTGGGACTGGATAGCCTCCTCTCCTCAAATGCCGATGAGGTCCAGCAGCTCGGCATTGCTCCAAGCTGGGGGATCTCCTGCTGCGTGGAGCAGGCATTGCCACCTGGAAAGATGTGCTGAGACCACTGCATGCATCACCGAGCAAACAGGAAGGGGACTTTCAAATTTGCAAAGGAATGTACGGGGTGGGGCTGACAGTTGGTCACCCAAGGGCAGGGCAGTCGAGTTCAAACCGATGGCCAGAGAGGTGAGAACAGGCATTGTGGGACACCTCCTGGAGGCCCATCGCAGCGCTGTAATCACCACAGTGCTGTAGCCCTGGTGCAGAAAGCTCTATGCCTCTCGTCGGGGTGGTTTTTTTTAGAGCGCTGCCTCTGCACAGTTTCTGCGCACTAAGTGGCTTGGCAGTGTATACACCTTGGCAGTTACAGCGCTCAAAGCTGCCGTACTGTGCAGAAACTTGCCAGTGTAGACGGGGCCTAAGGATGGAACGGGTAGGTCTTGGAAGGTGTGGAAGGTTCTCTGTAGTCCCTGCACATTGTGGATGGGCTTCCAAGCGAAGTGCAAATCAGAAAGGTTTGGGTGTAGACAACAGGCAGAAATATTGGATCTGTGGTTACTTGGATACCATGGTTTAGAGACTTAGTGCAGAGTGGCAGCAGCCATTATTATAACCACTGCCAAAGACACTATGTCTGGCTAGCATGATTCAGCTCACCTCCCTGACTCCAGTGCAGCTCCAGCATATAAGGACAGGATTTAACTAAATAGTTCTACAGTCAATAGAAATGTCCTCAAGTGTAACTTGAGAATATTATAATTGGGTGTGTGTGCGTGCGTAATATTGCTCACCGCTGGGTAGAATCAGAACTGCTCAACTGTGTGTCATTGATTTGACTAGTATCCGGCTTAACAAAGGGTCTCCCTTAGCACGAGGGTCTGGGCTTCTGGAGCAGGAGAGCATGCATTGACCAAATTATCGTAATGTAACTCCTTTCCCAGTGTTGAATGCATCATTGGATGAGAGCTGAACACCGTAAGGACTCAAGTGTAACATCAGAAATGCAGATGGTGATTATTAATCTCCCATGTCTTTGGATAAAAGGTAAAAAGCACATTTCCATTGCTCTCATTTGCGTTAATTACTCATCTTTATTGTTTCAACCCTTACTTAGCCAATTCATTTTCACAAAGTCATTTTTCAGCCAGTAAATCGTTTCATGTTCCACACACAAAAGGCCCAGGTATACAAATATGCTGCTCAGAAGTCGTGCCTTCTTTATTTTTCCTGGAAACTACAGTCTTTGTTAGAAATCCATGTTTCCTTTCCTACATCCTGTGCTAATGCATCATGCTCTGGCAGGTCAAGGTCTATCATGCCAGTCATATCATGTTATGTAAAATGGATACTATAAACAGGCAAATTCTCCCTGTCGTCTTGACATCTTTTTTTGGTATATGTTTGTTGTCTCCAGCTTCGGTTCAGAAGAGCTCAGGGTTAAGAGAGCTTCAAATCAACTGGTTGTCTACAACCTTAAATAGTCTAAATATAATGACTTAACCCAGGTGAAAGAAAAACTGCAGTCCTTAGTCCTGTCACCTCTCCATTAATGAGCACAGAAATCACAGCTCCCGGTTTTATAAACCTCATTTAGATGTGTCAGCAAGAACCAGAGCTATATTAAAGGCCTGAAACTGGAACAATAATTGAGAAGGCTCACTGCCAATTACTTTTCATCTTCAAACAACTGCTTACAGTTCATTCCTGACAAATACTGAAAGGTCATCGGGACTTATTTTCTAACGAATAATGGTTATTTAGATTTTCTGTTTGTTCCTAACACCCTGGTGTGGTAGGGACAGAAAACCTTATATGATACAAGGCAAACAGCACACGTGTCTCTTTGAAAAGCCATTTGAATTGAAGTCATACAAGGACAGTCCATTTTTCTTTTTAATCGTGGGTAATATTCATAATAGTTTCTGTGCCTTCCATTTTCTTTCTTATTACTTACAGATAATGCAATGGAAATGCAATCGTTTTTAATTATTTACTTTATCCTCATCCTTTATCTCTTTCCCTTTATGAAAGGTGAGTTTGTTTCATTCCGCTCCCTTTGTTGAACTATTATAAAGCCATCAAATAGCAGCATGCCCCTTCCAGAGCTAATATTCAGACTATGCACATTATAGCAGCTAGTCCTTTAGTTTAGGATCCTAATTTGGTCCAGTCCTACCACACACATTTTTAATGATAAGAAATCACTGCTCTTCTGTGACATGGCATGACCTTAGTGTTATGCCATAGTAGAAATAAGGCTTGTGACATCTCTCATTTCAACGGTATGAATACATTGTACTCATCATTGTCTTCTGAGGTTTGAAGTTTCAAAGAAGATGCCAAATTAATTCTCATAAATATTCCTCAGTTTGTTAATGCTGAAAGGTGTCTTCTCTTTTGATGTTTCAAAGTGCTGTTAATAGGAAAATGAGGTACAATCTCAAGTTAAAAATCATATATTCTTTTTAAAAATATCCCTACTTATCTTACTAACATCTTAAAGAAGTTTTGACAATCTAATTCACTTTTCACTATTTATGATGCTTTTTCCATTTCACTTAATTTGGAGTGTGAAAATAGATTAGTTGGCTTCATTTTTGTTTCTAGCTCATTTCACTTTCATCTTCCTGGGTCCTAACAATGTTTGAATTATAAGCACTACAAGCAATTATACAACATATTTGCTTTTAAAAATCCCCATTGAAATTTTAAATGTTGACTGAAACATTTCTGTTTCTCTTATATCTTGTAAAAGATGGAGGAAATTTGTTTCTTTAAACAATATGGTCTCGGCTCCACAGCCATAGTTCAAAGCCTTTCAGTACAGGTCTGCTGCCAAACAAACAAAAAAACCCTGTTGCATTCACTTGCCATGATATGCAACGTGTTCTGCTTTTTCTCTCGTCTCTCTAACTCAGTGCCATTGTGAGTGACCTTTTCTTCTTTTCTCCAAGTTCTCTGGAAGCATGCCGCAGGCCAAAAATTGGGACAGGGTGGAAATAGAAATACAGGAGGCATTCACATGTTCATCAAGCAAATTATTCCTGTTCATAAGGGAAATGTTTATTACCTTGTCCAAAATGTGGACATATTTGTAAATGATTCTTGGCAGGGATGGGCAAAGTGCAACAGTAGAGCTGTTTACTCTAGAGTTCCATTTCTTAGCTCATTAAAGCCTTTCGTGCCATGCTGAAAATACCCTGCCAAGAAGTGTATCTGGGTATTTTTATGTTGGAAAAACATTCTAGACAGTCTAACTAGAAACAGAAATGCAGGAATCATTTCACGCAGTAGAGTCTAAGGGAAATTTAAGTTTGTTCCAAAGGTTTGATTTCTTGACCCAGTAAAAAGTGGCTCTAGGCAAGGTCATTTAATAGCCACATGATCGTGGTTGTTATATGAGAGAAACTATAGAAAGAGAAGCTATAATGGGAGGCATGAGGTCAGTCATAACTAACAAAACAAAGTAAAATAAAACTTTTGGATGACAATAGTGGAAGGAAAGGAAAAAAAATCACCCCAAATCAAATGGAGGTATAGAGTGCTAAGTTGGTATGTCAGTGACCTAGAAATACCAAGGGAAGGTCTCTAGAGTCTGGAGGTAGTAGAAACCAGGGAAATGGGAATTTCAGTGGGGCCAGAATTTCACCCTAGAAGAGTAACTGCATCTTGTACTCTAAATGTAGTAGTCAGATTGCCAAAGAACAGATATAGCTGATATCTATATAGCAGTGCTACAGCATTAGTCAAAGTAGCTGATGATGTAAGTGGCAAAAACAGAAATTGAATGTCTCTTTCTTGTGACAAATGTCACCAGACTTAGTGATTATTTATGATTTTGACTTAAAATCTGAAACTAGAAAGGGATATTGGAGTCATTTATTCTTCAGCACTTGATGACAAGAGCACAGGTAACTGATGTGCTTCACATCAACTGTTGATATTTTTCATATGATTAACAAGGATTTTAAGGTTCATGAGGTATGACTGTGGCTTGTATCCCTGCCTGGCACTATAAAAAGGAATTTATTTTTAATCCTGTGAAGAGAACTGTGAATTGCTTTGGTGGCTTTGACAAAATAACAGCTGTGACGACTGACGGTGCTCCAGCTGCATGTGGGGGAGTCAACAGCTTTATTGATTTACTTAAAAAGAAATATGAAGTGAACTTTGTACTTTTTTATTGAACGAGACACCAAAAGGCCTTATGTGGGAAGGTGCTGGAACTGACAAATGCCAGGGAAGTTATTAAAGTGATTAACTTTGTTGGAGCAAAGAATTGAGCTCTCAACAACCATAACTTTGTCTCTTATACAAAAGATGCTGAGAGTGGAGTCTGGGGATTGGTTTCTTCCTGCTAAGGTCTTCCGGTGGAAAGGACATTCTGAGAAATGATAGATTTTGTCCTCAGAGAAGACAATGTTAACTTTCCATCCTGAAGCCCTCTAGAATCAATAACCTACCTGTGAACTCTCTCAGCAAAAACTATTGCTTGAATATTGTTGTTTTGTGTGATTTGGCATTTATTTTTAAGGTAACTCTTATCTGAGGTGATGTGGTGGGGCGGGGGGGTTAGTGGCAAATTGACAGATATGGGAAAATAAAATTAGCAGAAGGCAATCTCAGCGATACAATATACAAGTGGTTCTCAACCTGTGGCCCATGGGCTGCTTGCAACCCAATCACCACACAGCTGCAGCCCATGTGACATCCTCAGGGCCATACAGATAGTGTTGTATGCGGCCCACATAACACATTGTGGGCCGCATATGCAGCCCCCAATGGTAAATAGGTTGAGAACCACTGCAATGTACTCATGCTACAGCACTCACCTGAAGAGACAATCAGGGAATTTTCTAGTGCAGGGATTCTCAAACGTAATTGCACTGCGACCACCTTCTGACAACAAAAATTACTACACAACCCCAGGAAGGTGGACTAAAGCCTGAGCCCACTGGAGCCCCGCAGTCCTGGGCAGGGGCAGGGAAGGGGCAAAGTCCAAGCCCCAACATCCCAGACGGAGGGGTTGGGGGCAAAGCCAAGCCCAAGGGCTTCAGCCCTGGGTGGGGGGCCTGTAACCTAAGCCCTGACGCCCAGGGCTGAAGCCAAAGTCCAAGCCGCACTCCCTGGGGCTGAAGTCTTTGGTCTTCAACTCACGGGGGGTGTAGCTTGGGCTTCGGCCCCAGGCGGCAGGGCTTGGGGTTTGGCCCCTGGCCCCAGCAAATCTAAACACCAGCCCTGTTGACCCCATTAAAACAGGGTCACAACCTACTTTGGGGTCTGCCCCAAAGTTTGAGAACCGCTGTTCTAGAGCAGTTGTTAACAGAACTTGTTTTTCCTGGTGTTTCAGAAAGTAGCTTTCTGCTATGTATTGGGGGGGAAAGATTTAACTACAAGGATAAGACTTCCAGGAAAGGTTGTGGAATCCCCATCATTGGAGGATTTTAAGAATAGGTTGGACAAACATCTGTCAGGATTGTCTAGGTTATCATGGTCCTGCCTCAGAGGAGAGGGCTCAACTAGCTCACCTTCCAGCCCTACGTTTCTATGATTCTGTGTATTGATCCATTCTTGAAACATGCCAAACCAAGCTACCAGAAGATATTATTCCTTATTCAGAAAAAAAAATCACATTGAGTTCAAGGACTACAGGATCTAGGCCTGAAAGAATAAAACAAAGGAGTTGAGGTATGAATAAGACGCTGGAATAGTTTGATCATTTGGATTATACTAAGAAATCTGAGTTCCAGACAGTTCAAAATCAACCTCTAGATTAATGGTAATAGTTTGTATAGTTATTAGAAATGGACACAAGCGGCAAAAGTTTATCCTTAGACTTTGACACCTACCCCACCTCACAAAATTAGGGAGGCTTGGGGTTTAGGGTTCCGGTTTTATTCCATCTCCAATAGCAACTGTATTTACAGAGGAAAACGCCATTATATTTCAACAGATATATTTATATGTGCTGCAGAAAGGAAGAAATCAGCTGATGTCTTAATTTCACATATACAAAGTTACAAACAAAATTGATGCTTTTCCAGCTTCATCTAAATAAAGGTCAGTTAACACATCTTCCATGGTGTGCAATGCAGTGTGCTGACCGAAATAGAACTTGTGAGCTTTAACTAATAAGAAAACCACATCAATTAGCGCTCTGATCATCTCAGAGAATGATTTCTGAAGTTTCAAAGCAGCATGACATTCTATCTTTTTGTGATGACCCCATTCACAGCATTTCAGCTCGGAAGCAACAACTTAGCATTGTGTGAGCTGCAGAAAATGGCATCTTCCTGAGTAGAAAATATTCTGCATTTTAAAGAAGTTTGGGATTTGTGAATTTATTATTGTTTGTTGAGTACAGGCAATGTAGTCAGTATGGTAGAAAATGGTGTCTTCCTCATGGAGCTTATAACTGATGCGCTCTATTTTGTCCCTTTAAAACCAAAGCTGCAGTCTGCCTATGTGCGTTGTATGCGCGCATAGCATCTGTCCCAGGAAGTGGATTGCTGAAGCAGGTGGAATGCCTGTGGGAGCATTGGAACAAGTTCTCAGAGACAGAATTTAAGAGCAGCTTTAGCTTTCCTTTTTGACACTGCAGCAGGCATCCCATAGCACCAGCCTCACGCTACGAGCTGACTCATAGTGAAAGGGTATAATTCTGGTGTTGCCCCAATCTAACCAAACCGTGGCCTCTCTGGTTGGCCAGAGTTGCTACATACACCAATCATTCCCCTGCAACTGGAGTACAAACATTAGGATTCCAGCAGCTACTGAACCGGTGCATAAAGTGGGCACGGGCACACTTCCTGTCCATTCTTCCGTCTCCTCTCCTCATTGTACTCTCATTCAAGGCCAGGGGATATTGATTCGAAACAGTCTAACAATAGGAAACAATCCAAACCTTTAAAATGCTTGGTGACCATACTGTAGACTTGTCACATAGCTCTGGGCAGCAGGTGTTTGTTTTATAAATTAAATAACAGCATGTCTTTGGGTGACAGAATAACACTGACACGCTTCATGGAAGAAGTAAGTTTTGAGGAGGGATTTGGAAAAGGATGGGACACACATGTCATTTTGAGGCATAAGGATGGAAGAATGGCATGTAGATGTGCGGGGAAAGAATACAGAAGGAGCACATAAATGGGAGGAGTGGACAGAGCAAAAGCAGCTGTATGGAAGTCCCAGAGATACAGCTTGGACAAAAATTGTGTAGGACCTTGAACATAAGGATGCTGAGCTTAAAATTCATTTGGAAGGTGAGAGGAAACCAGTGGAGGGATTTGAAGAGACAAGAAGATGATTTTTCACTGCCACAGTTTGGATGAACTCAAAAGGAGTGAATATCAAGGGTGCTAGAGAGAAGAAAGTTGTAGAAGTCTAGTCAACAAATGACCAGAAGATAGAGGAGGCTTTTAGCCGTAACGTAATGCTATAGAGGTATGCATGAAAAAACATGATTTGGGAACATCCTGGGCATGGTGGGGGGAAAAGAGAAAATGGTAGCAAGTGTGGGTAATAATAACTGTCTCACAAATGGTCCCCTAGGGCTGGGGAAGTTTGCTTTTAAAAATGTTCATATTTGCAAATGCCGACCAAGGTAAAAATGCTTTCTCCAGCTTAAAACTCATTAAAGCAAGTACAAAGAATAAAGAGATTAGCTGATAATAATCTTCTATATCTATTTCCCACAACAGGTGCCAGTGTCCGTGTAGATAGCACATTAAAGTGAAAGCTATTGAGGTAATCTAATCTCTGTAGCTCTTTGTATCACATTTGAAATATATTTCTATTTTATTTTTGTTGTATTTTGTTCCTATTAGTATTCTGGAACTATAATTGTCCTTCAGATAAATTATATGAGGCAACATGGGGGAAGTCAATATTTTTCATAATAATTTAAATGTATGTCAACATTCTTGGTTCGTTTGATGAGTTAAGACCTATTTTGGTTGCAGACAATAGCATTATTACAAAAAATAATCATCATCATTTGGCTTTTTCAATATTAATCATCTCCTGTTCTAAAGAAATTCCCTTCACCTTGAGATATAAATTAGACTAGACAAGAAATTGTATCTTTCTTGAGAAATACCTGCGTAAATTTTAACTAATCCCAGACCAATTCAGATCAGCATTGTAAGGCTCCAATCTTTTAACAACATGGGTATTTCTGGTGAAGTCAATGGGACTAGTCACATGATTAAAGTTAAGCATGTGTATAAGCATTTGCAATACCAGTTTACTATCGCCAGGAGTCCTGCCAGACATGTACCATGTCTGACCACATTCTTGGTGCTCGAACTCCCTTCTCCTGCTACCTCTTTCCTGACCCCAACTGGTACAGCTCCCACTTGCCCATTTAGTCTCTGTACCATATGGGAGGGCACTTCACTTTCCTTAAAGTAGTCCCTCCTCTTCAGATGAGCACTGTGCATAAGGAGGGAACCACTTTCACCCCCAACCCAAACTAGCTTCTACTTCCTTTGACTGACTCCCCCTCCCACTCCCTAAAGCATCTCCTAGTTCCTTCAGCTGGCTTTAGGGAATAGATATCCTAATCTTCGACTGAAGCGTATGCTCCTTCCCCACAAACCAACAGCTGCTTAAAAAGAAAACACATTTTTTTTTGCTAATGACAATTGTTTGTAATTACAGTCAAACTCCCCACCTGCTCCCATATTGCGTTAATCCCTGGTGTGACAGACTCTGGCTGTGAGAGACACTAGTGCTGAGATCTAGCATCACAGTACCATTATGACTGTCACTAATTTGTACAAGTAGTGGCATATTTGAGGAGAGCGATATATATATCAATCAGTCTAGGGTTCTTCATGTTTGTGGTAAGTGCTTTCAATGAATTCAGCCCTGCTATTACTTAGTTGCTAATTATTCTATTTCACACAAGCATGCACCCACGTCCTCAGTAGGACTGCAAGATCTACAGCTTGAGTTGGTGTCATGAATAATAATCCTCTTTTAGCTCCCAGGGGCTTACAAAGAGTGATAGTGAAGTTCATGCTTATTGAGGGGGTCACTCTGGTATAGAAGACAGGGATTGCCGAATCATTCTTCCATCCAGAAAAAGCCCAGAGAGGCAGGGATAATCTTTTCTCAGGGCATGGTATATAATATACTGGTATCTTGGTTAGGTTTGCTTTTGTTTGTTTTGTGGGGGGAGTAGCATGTTGCTCTCCAATGGTTGGCCCGTGGAGATGATAAAAGATCTGCTATTATTGCTGGGTATGAGATATCTCCTTGCACTCAAGTGATAGAAGTTGGTGGGATGTTTTTGCAGCTGAAGAACCAGAGTTCTAGGCCCAGCTCCCTAGCTGTGTGTGGGTCTGAAAAAGAGATTTCTGTAGTAACTGTTTATTCTCCGCAGCACATGTATTCATTACGGTTGCTGAGCATAATATTCCCTGCAGTTCCTCAGTAAGACATCAAGGGTAAAATATTCTCTGGGGGCTAACACAAATTGTTACACCAGCTCAAGTTAAAATCTGTTTCTTATGCTTTGTCCTTTGGAGTATGGACCTGCAAAGCAGCACGTTGGCTATTCAGAGATTATTTGACATTTGCTATTTTTAAAATTGTGATTAAACACACTCATCAAGGACTATTATTATAATATTTCTGAAGTAGTCTGCAACATTTATCCACAAGATATCAAAGTACTTGTATAGCTACCAGCCCCACAACAATATTCCTTTGTTTATAGAGGGGTTGACAGAATTTTTAATGTCCAAGAATTTTTAATATCATTTGAGTTTTGCCTACTTACAGCATGGCTAATGTTGGCCTATTTACTAAGATTTTCAAAAGTAACTAGTGATTTTGGCTTCCTTGATTTTTGGGTGCCCAGCTTGTGTCACCTTAAAGAGGTCTGATTTTCAAAAGTGCTAAGTACCCACCCTCTGAAACTCGGGACCTTTAATGGTATCTCACGGAAAGGAAGGGGGGGGGAAGGGTGAGAAAACCTGGATTTGTGCTGGAAATGGCCCTCCTTGATGATCACTTTAGATAAGCTGTTACGAGCAGGACAGTGGGGTGGGAGGAAGTTTTGTTTCATGGTCTCTGTGTGTATATGTCTTCTGCAGTTTCCACAATATGCTATGCATCCGATGAAGTGAGCTGTAGCTCACGAAAGCTCATGCTCAAATAAACTGGTTAGTCTCTAAGGTGCCACAAGTACTCCTTTTCTTTTTTCTTTTTACGAATACAGACTAACACGGCTGTTACTCTGAAACTCACCATTACTAGTCACTTGAAATTCTTAGATCTTAATTTTAGTAACTTGAGATCCAATAGTGCATTCTTCCTGTGAAAGGGGGATAAATTAGGGCAGGATGATTTTTGGATTTGCAGCATCTAAACTGTTCAACATTTGACCTATGCATCTTTCCTGGAACTATGAGGGCTACTATAGCTTTTCTGTAGAATAAGTGCTGTTGTTCTATCTGAGCTGGACAAATTATGCAAAACTATTTATCTGATTATTCGTTCTAAAGTTCTGATTAATTTCTTGTGCCACGTCCACTTTCTGCAAACGTTTGAGTGATCAAATTTACAGGCACACAATTTCAAGAGAAGTGTATTTCAGTGTTTGGGTTGGAAATGCTTGCGCACTGATTTAATCAGCAGTAACGCGTTTCTACCTTCACATCACCCCAGTATGTTCTCCTCCATCTCCATCCCAATCTTATTCTGATTCCCCACCCACCCAAACTACACACGGTTTTCCACTTCTATTACACTGCAGGCAGATTGAGAGCTCTGTTCAAGCAGTGCATTTTAATATCCCACACATCTCTGGCAGAAACCCATGATGGAGAAAAGTACAGCATTAGAGAACGGACTTGACTCTGCTTTAAACCACTGATGTCCATGATAAGAGCCTGTTTGAAATTTGTTTTAATCTAGTTTAAGACAGCAAGTATAATTAAACAAATCTGTCATTTTTACAGGTTTAATACATCCTATATGACTCCATCACCTTGTACTGAGTGCTGAAGAAGGCACAGTGAATGGAGTTAAAAGCTGCTAGGAAGATGTTAGCAGCCAGAATCTTTACATTGTACCTTTCTAGTATAATGAAAGGAAAAGTTAACAGTGCTGTTTTTGTCACTGATGCATTAAGCTAATGATATAAGAGTTGTACAGAAGGAGCTGCAGTAAAACGCATTTTTAAGATATGTTACAGCACTACCCTATTATGTCACATTTAAAAAAAACTTGCTAATTTGGGACCTTTTCCCTGTATTTATACAAGAACATAAGAATTGCTATATCACATCAGACAAATGGTCCTTCTGGTCCAGTGTGCTGTCTCTAACAATGGCCAGTACCAGGTGCTTCAAAGGCAAGTGCAAGAATCCGCACAGTAGGAGAATATGGAATAGCCTGCCCTCGGAGGATGTTTTTTCTTAACCTCCTCAGTTACAGGTTGATTTAAGCCTTGAAGCATGATGTCAGAAATATAAACGGAAGGGTAAACACCTTTAAATTCTTCCTGGCCAGAGGAAAAACCCTTTCACCTTTAAAGGATTAAGAAGCTAGGATAACCTCGCTGGCACCTGACCAAAATGACCAATGAGGAGACAAGATACTTTCAAAGCTGGAGCCGGGGTGGGGGACGACAAAGGGTTCTCTCTGTCTGTGTGTTTTTTCTTTTGCCGGGACCAGAGCAGAATGCAGGTCAGACCTCCTGTAAAGGGCTAATAAGCAATCTAGTTAAATATGCGTTAGATTCTGTTTTGTTCAAATGGCTGATAAAATAAGTTGTGCTGAATGGAATGTATATTCCTGTTTTTGTGTCTTTTTGTAACTTAAGGTTTTGCCTAGAGGGATTCTCTATGTTTTGAATCTGATTACCTTGTAAGGTATTTACCATCCTGATTTTACAGAGGTGATTCTTTTACTTTTTCTTCAATTAAAATTCTTCTTCTAAGAACCTGATTGCTTTTTCATTGTTCTTAAGATCCAAAGGTTTGGGTCTGTGTTCACCTATGCAAATTGGTGAGGATTTTTATCAAGCCTTCCCCAGAAAAGGGGGTATAGGATTTGGGAGGATTTGGGGGGGAAAGACATTTCCAAGCGGGCTCTTTCCCTTTTATATATTTGTTAGACGCTTGGTGGTGGCAGCAGTAAAGTCCAGGGGCAAAAGGTAAAATAGTTTGTACCTTAGGGAAGTTTTAACCTAAGCTGGTAAAAATAAGCTTAGGTGGTTTTTCATGCAGGTCCCCACATCTGTACTCTAGAGTTCAGAGTGGGCAAGGAACCTTGACACATGAGAGTTCACATTTACAACCACTCCGAACTTAAAAAAAAACAAACAAAACCTTGCTAGTGCAGCTCTGCATGTTCTTCTTCACTGTGTACATTGGAAGAGATCTCCTATCCGTCTGTCTGTTGGAACCTGAAATGCCACTCAGTACAAGCTAAGTCACTTTTGGCCTTTAATTTTAGTAACTCTTGATCCATTCTCCCGGTGAAGCCTGGCTCTGGGTCTGGATATTTGGGACAAGGGAGGTGCTGTGATGAGGTTATTAGTAATGTGCTCTGATATAGTACTAAACATTATTTGGAGGTGCAGAGAACAGAAGAGGATATGGACTTGTTCCCTATCCCTTCTTCATAACAGCCTCTGTCCAGCCAACAAGTGTTGGAGCTGTTCAGTTTAGTTCTGTTTTCTCCCTTCGGGATATGGCCCAATATCGTCCGGGCCATCATGAAAATCTGCTTCATTTAGTTGCACATCTACCTCAGTCAAAACTTAGGGAGCAGCCCTGAAGCCCTTCTCAGCTGGAGATGTGTTTATTAGTGGAGGACAATCGTGAAGGTGGCTTTTAGGCCTCTGCTGCAGCTGCTGGTCTGCTCAGTGCTCCCCATAAAATCCTGCGGGTGCTTTGGAGCCCCTTGTTGGAATATGTGCTGCATAGACTGGGGGTTGTAAAACTGCTGCCACGTGTGGCTTATTCATGTGGAAGATGGAAAATACTACGCTGTCAAATGTGTCGCTGTGAATGGTGCATAGAAATGGGAAGAAGGCAAAATATATATTTCACTTTGACATTTTCTCCTCCCTACCTGCCTCTCCAAATGGGCCAACCCAGAAGCCCCAAAAGCAGAAGTGAGTCTGTTTACCACACAGAATGGTATGCTTCACTTTCTGGTGTTTTCATTTGGATAGCAGATTTTCAGAGTAAAACTTAAATCGGGTCAATTCCAATTATGGGGATTTTGGATTCCATTCGCATTCTGCATTAAAAACAAAAAATCAGTCTTCACACAAAGCAGCTGATGCTAGCTGGTGATTTTGCTTCACCCACCATTGTCACGGTGTGCAAAGAATTAATGAGGCACAACTGATAAATTAATGCTCATCTTTATTAGTATTTTATTCTTCACTAAATAGGGAGCACATAATCTTTGATCATTTGTTTAAGTTACTTTAAAAATGCAGCTTTAATATTATTTTCCCATTAATCCGTGACAAACTGTAAAATTGAATAATTTCACTGTGACTAACCCAGGAAATTTGTCATCTTTGTCTCTGGCTTACACAACACTGTAGTAATGGATATTACTATACTTAGCTTGGGTGCATGGACGATGATGATAGTGTTTTTCTAGTGGGGGTGTTGGATGCATACGTTGTTATTTTGGAGGGACATTACAAGCATCTGAATCTGGGCTCTTGCATTGTTTGCCCATGAGGGTCTTGCGTTTTTTTCCAGTGCTTCATTTTTAAATGCAAGTACAGTTCCTGAAAGGTGCTGGAGAATGCAGTCCTATTAGTCCTCAGGACAGGTAGAGGCAGGAAGACAGCAAAGGGTGCAATAAGCTTGCATGGCAGATCAGGCACCACCTGTGGGATGTGCAAATATGAAAATAACATCAGGTCAAATCAACAAATGTAGGCCAGGCTGGGACCCAAACCTACCTACATTTGGGGTGAATTCAGGATATTTATCCCAAATATCCTCCATTAACAAACATTTCTCAGAGCCTAGGAGTCTTTAAGGTGCCACCGGACTCCTCGCTATCTTTTTAGCTAATTTAGACTCCATCATTTTGTATGTAGTCGGAATTATTTTTTCCAATGTGCATTACTTTGCACTTATCCACATTGAATTTCATTTGCCATTTTGTTGCCTGATGACAGCCATCCAACACAAACACAAAAAGTGGAACCCACTACTACTATTCCACAACCCACAGCATTCAACCATTGGGAAAAACCATGGCACCAGTACCCACCATATGAACAGTACATGACACCCGAACATCATCAATTTTTTAAGACTTCGCCCTAACTGGAGCTGAATTATCTGTATTTTAAGGGACTGAAAACTTCTGCCCCACCCCAGAACCTGATACGATACCAACATGTGGAAAACTAGAAGAACTCTTCTGCCTACTCTGCCTCAAAGAATTATTTTCACAACAATGATAACAACACTCACAATTATCCTGTCCAAACCAACAAAGAAAAGAAAACAGAATCATCTGGCTCGACACCACAGAGTGGATGAAACCAGACTCTTGATCCTTAAATTGACTGCTTCTGAAAAAAAATTGACTGAAATCCTGAGCAAACATCACATTCACCACTGAGAGGACAGCTATACAGTCTCTGAACCCTTACCAGCAGATAGTGATCAAAGTAGCGGACAAAAGGGGAATCATCATGGTCCTCAACAGGGATGACTATGTTAACAAGGCTAACCGACCATTCTCTAACACTACCTACTATACAGAACTCAAAGAAGACCTCACACCATAATTTACCCAGTAATTTAAGGACATTATCAAATTCTTCCTCCAAAAACTCTGAGAAATTCTATAAACTCATCCCACAAACCCACCCTAGGGACCTTCTGATATGATTCCCAAGCTACACAAACAAGGGAATGCAGGCAGACCCATCATATCTGGCGAGAGCACTCTTACTGAAGGAATATCAAGACTCATAGAAACCATCCTCAAACCACTCACCACACAAAGAGCTAGCTTCCACAACCGACTTCCTCCAGAAACTCCAACATTAACAACCTCCCTCAGAACACCATCCTTGCCACCATGATGTCATGATGTCACTTTCCTATACACCTATATCCCTCACAATGACAACATAGCTACCTTGCTCAAATATTTATAAGACAATGGACAACTCTCAGATATCCACCCCAAACACATTGCTGAACTCAACCATTTCATCCTCACCAATAACAATTTTACATTCAACAACAAACATGGGAACAGCCATGGATACTAGCATGGCTTCCCAATATGCCAACCTCTTCATGGGACTCTTTGAAGAACAATTTATGGACAAATGCACCACAAAACCAATGATATTTCTGAGATACACTGATATTTTTATCCTTTGGATAAACAACTTAGATTTCCATCACCACTTCAACCACCACCATTAAACTCTCTCTGGAATATTCTCACATCAGCACCAACTTGCTGGATATCATGAACAGCTTCAACAATGGAATCCTGCACACAGCTATATCAAGAAACCCACCGATTACCACACCTACCTTCATAGATCCAGTAACCACCCCAGACACATCAAGAAATCTATTATCTATAGATGGGCACTCAGATATCACAGAACATGCTCCGTGGAGAAAGTCTAGGATATACATCTTAACACATTGAAAACCACCTTCATGAAACAAGGACGCTCCACCAGAGAAGTAGATCGCATTATGAAGGAGGCCCTTCAAATACTCCGAGAGAACTTACTTCAATACAGAAATAAAAGTCCCTCCAACGACATGCTGCTAGCTTTTACCTAAACCCATACAGGGTATCATCGAACAGCTACAACCAATACTCGATGGGGACCCCATCCTGAAAGAAATCTTTCCTGAACCCTCTCTTCTGGTCTTCAAACAACCCCCCACCCTCTCCAAGCTCATCAGAAGCAAGCTCCCCACACACCAACCACAAGCAGCACCAGACCCTGCCAGAACAACAGATGCAAAACCTGCAGGCATATCTCCACTGCTATAATGACCAACATGCCCCACAACACACCTTTCAAGAACCCTGGGTCCTACACATACCTATCACAACATGTGATATACCTTGTACAGTGCACTAAATGTCCCAATAACAACTATGTGGGTGAAACCAGACAATCACTATGTTCTCGAATCAACTCACACAGGAAAATAATAAAAAACAAAAACATCCTATTACCTGTGGGTGAACACTTTTTTCACACAGCAATCACTCTAAATCTGATCTATTGGTCCTCATCCTCAAAGGAAACCTGCACAACACTTTCAAAAGATGAGCGTGGGAGCTTAAATTTGTAACTTTGCTAGACACTAAAAATCATGGTCTTCATAAAGACAATAGGTTTATGGTTTATTAAAACAATCTGTAACCCACTAACCCCCCTTTTTGTCCTATTACTACAGGAGTATTAATGGGCCACTTCCCCTTGAATGGTCCCATAGAATATGTGCTAACTACTTATGCTAAACTGTATTTTGATCTTGTATTTAGCTGACACTCTTAGTATCTTACCCAGACTGAAGAAGAGCTCTATGTAGCTCAAAAGCTTGTCTCTCTCACCAGCAGAAGTTGGTCCAATAAAAGATATAACAGTAGAACCTCAGAGTTATGGATACCACGGGATGGAGATTTTTCGTAACTTTGAAATGTTCTGTGATGCTGAACAAGATATTAGGGACTTCAGCCATGGGGGGTTGGGACTGCAGCTGTGTGTGGGGGGTCAGGGTTAAGGGCATGGCTTTGGGGCTTCTGACCCTCGGGGGGGCTCGGGGCTTCTGACCCTCAGGGGGGCTCAGGGCTTCTGCCCACCGGGAGCACCACGGTTCAGAGCTTTAGATCTGGGGTGGGGGAGTGTTGCAGCTCGGGGCTTGAGCCCTGCAGCTCTGTTCCTGGCTTCAATCCCATAGGGGGCACCGCAGCTTTGGGCTCTCCATGGCTCTGACCTGGTTTCAGCCAGGAGAAGGCATGCCAGGGCTTGGAGTTTTAGCTATGGGAGGAGCACTGGGTCTGAAACTGGAACTCCCCTCATAGGTAAAGCCCTTACCCCAGCAACCCTCGCAGGGCTGAAGCCAGGAACAGAGCCGCGGTGCTGAAGCTCAGAGCCCCAAGACTCTACCCTGTCTAAAGCCCTGAGCCATGGTGCTCCCAAGGGTCTAAAGCCCCAAGCATCCTCCCCCACCCAGAGCCCTCGCCCCCCACTCTGTGGCTGCAGCCCCAGCCCCCCCAAGGCAGATAAGTCTGTAACTTTGGTTTTCATATCTTTGAGGTTCTACATACCTCACCCACCTTGTCTCTCTAATTTTGTTACCCAGTCACCCAGTTTTGTGAGATCCCTTTGTAACTCTTTGCATTTAGCTTTGGACTTAACTATCTTGAGTAATTTTGTAACATCTTCAGACTTTGCTGTAACCTAGCTGTTAACCCTTTCTTCCAGTTTTTTAATGAATATATTAAACAGCACAGGTCATAGTACAGATCCTTGGGACACCCTGCTATTTACCTCTTTTCATTGTAAAAACTGACCATTTAGTTCTCCCCTTTGTTTCCTATCTTTTTGCCAGTTAGTGATCCATGAGAGCGTGATCCATCCTTCCCTCTAATCCCATAACTGCTTACTTGGTGTGGGACTTTGTCAAAGGCTTTCTGAAAGTCCAAGTGCGCTATATCAACTGGATCATGCTTGTCGACATGCTTGTTGAAACCTTCAAAGAATTCTAATAGATTGGTGATGCATGATTTTCCTTTACAAAAGCAGTGTTCATCTATGTGTCTGATAATTCTGTTTTTTTTACTATAGTTTCAACCAATTTGCCTAGTGCTGAAGTTAGGTTTACTGGCCTATAATTGCCAGGATTGGCTCTGGAACCTTTTTAGAATATTGACGTTACATTAACTATCCTTCAGTCATTTGAGACCAGTTTAAGCTATTGGTTATATACCTCAGTTGTTAGTTCTTCAGTTCCATAGTTGAATTCCTTCAGAACTCTTGGGTGAATATTATCTGATAGTGGTGACTTATTACTGTTTAATTTATCAATTTGTTCCAAAACCACCTCTATTGACACCTCAATCTGGGACAGTTCCTCAGATTTGTCTCCTAAAAAGAATTGCTCAGGTGTGGGGATCTCCCTCACATCCTCTGCAGCGGAGACTGATGCAAATAATTCATTTAGCTTCTCTGCAACACCCTTGTCTTCCTTGAGTTTTCCTTTAGAATCTTGATTGTCCAGTGGGCCCACTGACTGTTTGGCAGGCTTCCTGCTTCTGATGTGCTTTACAAAAAATCGTTGTTGCTTTCTGTCCTTAGTTAGCTGTTCTTCAAAGTGTTTTTGGGTCTGCCTAATTATATTTTTACATTTGACTTTCCAGAGTTTATGCTCCTTTCTATTTTCCTCAGTGGTAATTGACTTCCTGCTTCATGGAGACTTACAAGTTTAGACAGTGCTAATAGACAAACAGAATTTTGGGTGCTTGTCCAAACCAAATCTTTCAAGATACCTCGACCGCTAACTTTATATGTATATTTAGGTAGAGTTCTCTGTGACATTTGTCAAGTCTCTCTGCACCTAAATTTCCTCCTATGCATGTTGGTAATAATGATAACTTCAAAGTTGTCCTGTAATGTTTGGTTCGTTATTTGTCATGTTCTTTATGTCCTCAAATGGAAGTGTTGTGATTTTTTCCTAGTTTACTTTGTACATGGCTGGTTTATTGGTACAATAATACTGGGGTGTAGTCTGGTAATGTGGTAGCCCTTTTAGGAGGCCTTGCTAGTTTAATACTGGAGTTAGCATGTGGTTTTTGTTTAGATGTTAACTTTCCCTTTGATACATTTCTTATCTGCTTCTACAACTACTGAGGGAATAAAAGTATTATCTCACTGTGAGAGTTAAAATTCTGCCAGGGAAACGTGGAAAGTGTAAAATGCTCCACAGCTCTACAGGCTATGAATCATAATTAAGACTAAGATTTAGTCACGGGTATTTTTGGTAAAAGTCATGGACAGGTCATAGGCAATGAACAAAAATTCATGGCCTGTGACCTGCCAGTGACTTTTACCAAAAATACTTGTGACTAAAACTCTACTTCCGGGGTCCCATTGCTCAGGGGGACCCCTGCTGGGCAGGGCCCTGCTCCAGTGCTGGGGGTTGACTTCCCCCCCGCCGCTGCTCCTGGGGATCACTCTCTGGATGGCCTCTGGGCATCCCGGGACTGCCACTGCTCGGGCAGTTCCTGGAGCCAGCTGCCTGGGGCACCCGAGCAGTGGCCGTTATGGCTGGCCTCAGGGACCACTGCTCAGGCAGTCCGCAGGACCACTGCTCAGATGGTCCTTGAGGCTGCCCCCAGAACCGCTGCTCAGGCAGTCCCTGGGGCCAGCTGTCCAGGGCCTCCTGAGCACCGGCTGGTGCGGCTGGCCCCGGGTTGCTCCAGCAGTGGCTGGTGAAGCTGGCCGTGGGGCGCCTGAACACCTGGTCCTGGCGCCAGCTGCTCCAGCGGCACTGAAGTCAGCTTCACCAGCCACTGCAGAAGTCACGGAGGTCGCGGAAAGTCACGGAATCTGTGACTTCCATGATCTCCATGAAAGAATCACAGCCTTAATCATAATAGGGTAGGTCTATACTAGAAGCGCTGTATCAGCGCAGCTGCGCCACTGTAGCACATCTGGAGAAGACGCTGTATGCCGATCGGAGAGCATTCTCCCATTGGCATAATTACTCCATCTGTGTGAGAGGCAGAAGCTGTGTCGGCTTTGGTGTGGACAGTGTTTAGGTCGCTGAAACTTGTGTCACTTGGGGGTGTCTTTTTCACGTTCCTGAGTGACGTAAGTTAGATCATCTGAAGTGGTAGCGTAGACCTGCAGTAAATACAAAATCTATTTTGGTAAGCAACTGCTGCATTTTGCTGCTTATTCCTATGTAAACATCCTCTTCTTGTTAGTGGGAATGGATGTTTTCCCTTTTCTTTCATATAACGCACATATAGTCTGTCAATCAAACTCTTTGTGTTCTCTGAAAGATCTCTAGTATTCTGCTGGAGAAAACCCAGTTTATCTGCTGTTCCTGCTGCCCTCGTCTGATGTTATTGTATTAAACTTTCATTTGATGATCTTCAGTCTTTTAACAGTATATGTGCAGTGCATGGATCATTTTAAGTAATGCTTTGGTTACACCTTAAAAACCGTAGGAAAGGATATTGATTGGAGACCAGCCCAGAAGATATTCTAGCTCTGATCCACCTTATGTGCTACAGGTACACACTTTGGGGAGGCTGTTGGAGTGTGTTCACTTTCCTATGGTGCCTGATGCGTGGAACAGGTCCACAGATAACATCCTTCACAAAATCTGTTCATTTAATGTACCATCACAAGCCCTGTTCCTCATTCAAGATAAAATATCTTCAAACCTTGGATACTCTGTTTCCTCTCCTTAGGCACTTGCTCTTGTCCACTCAGTCCTCTCTGTATCTCCACCTCTTTCTTGTTCCCTCCCCTCAAATCAAAACTGTTCAAAGGTAACCACTACCCCATTTCCGCTCTTTTTAAAAAAAAAAAAAAAAATCTATTCAAAACTAGTTTTGTCAAAAAAAAAATTCTCTGTGAAAAAATCCTTTCTTTTGCACATCTCTACTCTTCACATTCATACAAATTCAAGACATACACAAAATTCCAAATAGTCCCCAATGGCAATCTCGCTTTACAAATGTATTGGCTATTAAATTTGACTCTGAACTAAGATTTGTGTGTACTCTCTCTTCATCTGCCCCCTCCTCCCAGTATAGACTGTATTTAAGTAAAACAGCAAGAGAGTTGGCCTATGCAGTCCTAGAGCCTTGAAATTCTGTCCTGCAGACGGAAGTTAATTTCTATTGTTTTTACAGGAACACAATGTTCTTCAAGGAAATTTACTCTATAGTGCAGAATTTAAATAATGATCTATGGACTACTGAAGTCAATGGGCTTTGGATCAGGCCCTTAACTCTGTAGGATAAGGGCAATATTGAGGCTCTAGGAGTGCATACTGCAGCCACAGTGGCAGTAAGAGAAGCTGTCAAGTAGGCAATTGCCTTCAAGGTCTCCAGGTTTCTTTGCCCATTAGGTCAATTATGCACTAAGTCAACTTGTTGGATTGGCTGAGGAAACTATATTTATCCTTGCTTTGCCTATGGGTGAAAGTAACTAATATCTGGCACTAGTGTTCATCAGACACCTCTGAGGAATCTTTGGAACCAGAGGCAAAACATTTGTTTGCTTTCCTTTATAATGTAGAGACTAATGTGCAGTAATTGATAGGAAAGGCTTAACATTTCATTTATTGACAGAGCATTTTCATTGGTTAAAGTAGCACATTAATCTCCTCTGTATAAACCTCACAGATCAATTGAAACTTGTTGTTAGCAATTTAAACTACCAGCTTCTTCTTCCAACATTATATATATATATTATGCATTTCCCTCAAAGTCTCTTACAGTGGAAATAAAATTACTCCAAGTACTAGTTATTATGATGTGGGTTAACACATCTGTTCTTCCAAGCTTATGGTACTCCAGGGTATGTTTATCTCAGCCATTCTTTATGGCTCACAGCACCCTGGGGCATGGTGCTTCTCATAATGCCTGTACCTCCAAGTTATGCTTTACTTTTTAAGAGAGTTGTTAGAGTGGGTGATGATTGAATTTGATCAAAACTAGTCTTTTTCCACACTGTTTCCCAAAACCATTCCACAATTTGGAGTGTTACATTCCTTGAAGACAGAATATTTTGCAAGAATGATGGCAATCATTATATAAGGGAACATCAAAGGCTCATTTTGCACGCCCCAATTTTAGGGGCTTATTCTGTGTGTGTGCATTGAAATCTAATGAATTAAAATAATAAAGAATTATATGTGACAGTATCTTGGTGGAAGCAGCCAAGAATTTGGATACTTTGCATAGCAGTCATCAATCAAGGAGCCAGTGAAACTGATTTAGAGGCAGGGGGGCTGGTGGAATCTTTCTGGAACCAGCCATACAAGGTTCTACCATACAACGTCTGCCCTGCTATCTGGAGAGCTCCCACTTAGGGAGTGGATACCTCAAGCTCATGCCACGGAGTTGTCCTGGCCCAGTTCCCTGTGCAATTATATCATTGCTGTGCTGTTCACTGGCTCCAGTCTCACTGGGGCTTTGAGCTTTGATTTCCCCTCTTGTTCCCATTTAAGGAAACAAAACCTTTGCACCAAGATGACCAGCTTCTAAAACCCTCCCCACCTTAGATCCCCAAGTGTGTGGGAATGGAAGGGGGCATAATTTAGCAAAGCCTATGAGACTTAGGGGCAGCTCTGGGGTTTTTATGGGCTTCCGCAGTATGGGACTGAGATATAACTATTGTTGAATTTGACCTTTAAATAGGGGCTCATACTCCCTTTTTATTAGACATTCCTCCTCCCCCCCTTTTTTCATTTAAAATAAAATGTCTGACAAGCCGCTACTCTGTTATTGCAGAATTGCTTCTAAATCATGTTTGCAGAATATAGGAGGTAAATATATTATATATATATATATATATATATATATATAAAATAAAAATCACAGTTCATTCACGTTCTTCTGCAAGTTGATGCTATAATGAAATATCTAAAAGTATTAGATTTTAATACACAAGCTAGTAAAACTGGAGCGTATCCATTAAGCCTTTGATGTTAGGCCTACAAAGCCGATTCGGGGCACAACAAAGTGAATCTAACTTAGCAGAATAGAGATTATTGCCTGGATGAGAAGCATGCCTCAGAAAGAGAGAGCATTTAGTAGAAAAAAGGACTGGTCTGTTCGGCTTTCAGCTTTTCACTTCAGTAACTGTATAAAAGGTTTGTCATGAACTGGTCAGAACTGCATGGTTAGCTCAGACCAAACCTGGTGGTCAATGAAACGGGAAGAGAGTAGATCTGCTGACAGGGGATAAACTGTGCCTTAGGACAAAACCGTCCCATAAGAACTTGATCGATAGGGCATGTTGGGGCCATGGTAAAAGCAGGGCTATACACAACTTGCAATTTGTGCCATTGCTGTAAGTGCAGTGACTCATAGGGGGTCTGGGATAGCACTCTGATCTGCTGTATACAATGGCTGGGATAGATGCCAGACAAATGAGTGGCGGGGACAGGTGGGTCTCTGTGCTTCCTGCCATGTCCATCACAGCCTAAATTCTAAAACTAAAATGGTGCCTTTATAATTTTCACACACTGAATTTAGCTGAGTTGAGGAGGTGCTGTGCGGGATTATGTCACTCGGCATATTGTGCTAGCAAGGGAGTCAACAGGGTGCAGTGTGACATGCATGTTGTGCTCTATGAAACTATATTCCCCTTCTCCTGCCGCCACCACAAAAAAAGAGTGTGAAATAATTTTCTGTAGAATACATGTTAGCAGCAAAACATCTCTACCTATCTCCTCTGATGTACCCCTAGAGAAGAACCCACTAATATTGTTGTCCATGACACCCACACTAGAGATTAAACTGCCTCCCCTGTACAAAGAGTAATTTGAGGTTTGCACAAGGCAAATTGCACAGAACTTGGATGGGTGGAAGATAGTCTTCTTGCCCTAAGCCACGAGATCTAGCAGAGTTTCTCCTCAGCTGCTACTGTAAACTGGGATCTGTGCTTCTGCATGCCAGATGGGTATGGCAGGTGGATCTGTCTCATCTCTCATTCACTGACCCCTCACTGGCCCCAGTCACAAACCCCTCATCAGTGATTAAAAGCAGCCCCCACAAATGGCAGCTCCATAATGCAAAGGGATGTCACCACCCCCACAAATCCTTTCCCCCGTCTGTTACTTTTTGCAGAGCAACAATAGTGATTTTGCTGCATGTGAGGCCTATACACCCATGTAGAGAGGTGGCAAGATTAGTCTCCTTATAGCCAATAAATCTCTACACCCAAGGCACATACAATGATTCACCTTTCATTGCAAGGGAACTGCAGCTGTTATCAACTCTTCTGTGTGCATTAATGGTGAGTGTTTGTAAGACCATGAAAGGTACCCAGAGGTTTGTTTGATATACTCTACACACTAGTCATACTGAATGGGCTTGAAAATTGGTGAGCTCGTATTAGCAGGTGAATTTGCACTGTTTTCCCTCTTTGAGAATTACAACATGGTGAATCTTTGTTTTCTGAGAGCGGATCTGAAAAGGGGGTGGTTGTTGACTTCTCCCTCGTTACTCCATATGTGCCCCTGAGATATTGGGAAAATTGAGACACGTCAGTTAAATTCAGCAGACAAAATAATATGCACATCAATCAACAGTATTATTTACTGCAAGTTTTCATCAAATATGCATGATTTAAATGATTGACACATTACAAAGACATGTTTTAGAGGAAAACTATATAAAAGACTAAAAGATTGTGGTCTACTTGGTCGGGAAATGTGGTTTAATTTAAAAATCATATAATTGTTATGGGAAGAGGCATATAAATCAAGCATTTTAATGTTGACAAGATTTTTATCAGGCATTCTAATCCCTTGCAATATCCCCTCTATTATCCAATAAGGATGTATAATAAAGTCTATTTTCAGGCTGTTACTGTAAGAATAATGACATAAGTTTTCCTCACTCCTTTTCATCACTGGGAAAGTTTTGCCCTATTTTTTGACATTGGCATGAATAGGAAAAAGTGCACACAAAAAAGAAACCATCTTCTATGCCTATGAACTCATCTATATAGCAATTGCCTGCAGCATTGCTACAGTTCTTAAAGTCGCTACAAAAATCCAATTCAGATTCTTTTCCTCCCTAGCTGAGTGGATGGAAGAGTCCTCTGTCTGTCTGACATGAACGTGAACATTTAACAAACAGCATTCATGGGAAATATCAGTCCCACCTGGTCAATTTCCATTTTTTCCTACTACTCTCCAATACATTATGCTTGCTAATTAGGACCTGAATTTATAAAGCTGTATGTATGCTGGTGGGTATGGCTAACCTTCAGTGGGGGATGTGGGATTTAAGTGGATAGGGATGGAGTGACGGGAAGGTCCTTGTTTCTTTTTGCTAATCAACAAGTGACCTGTTTGTCAAACTAAGGAATAGTATTTACAGATTTTCATTGGGAAGTTGACGTTAGAACTGCATGATAATGGACTTTTGGGTTTTCTGGCAAATCTGAAAAATAAAATAAATATATATGTTTTGTGTCAAACATTTAGGCAAATTGAAAACTGTTAAAAAATTACTTGAGGTCGAACAATGTTTTGTGAGACAACACAAAAGGTTTTGTTTTGATTTTGAGCATTTAACGTTTTAATTTGTTTTTTATAAAACTGAAGGAAATTTCAAAATACAAATAGTTTCAAATAATAATCAATGTTCTGTTTCAACTTTTTCCAGATGAAACATTTGATTTTTTTCAGAATATTTTTGGGGTTATGTATATGTGTGAGGGATATTGGTGTGTGGTTTTTTGTTTTTTGTTTTCATTTTGTTTTTTGGTTGGTTTTTTTGTTTGTTGTTTGGGGGGGGGGGGTTGTCTGAAACAATTCAGCAAAACTGACATGAATTCATGAAATGTTTTGATATTGCCAAATCTCCATTCTTCTCAATCAACATTTCTCCCAGCTCTAGTGGTTGGTCACCACATCTGGCCTCAAGCCTGAGTTGACTGAAAATTACAGGAGAGAAAGAGAGCTTGAGAACTTCATTTCCGGCTGCAGAAAAGTTTCCCTGGTAAGGGGGAAGAGATGGGACATTTAAAACAAATTCACAAGCTCCCAAGGTTGTAGATTTTATTTCCAAGAACAATTAGCTGTGTAATGATAGTTCAGTGATCTACCTCTTAGACAACACTGCCCCACTCTCTTCACAAAGCAGAATAGAATTACCAAAGAAAATACATGATATTGGGGTGGGAAAGAATATAATTTTGTGGCAAAAAGATCTTACATCAATGACTGACTTCATGGACCCTGACTCTTAAATGAAGAGGTTGTGTGCCAGTTCCCTAGAATTAAAAGTGGGTCAAAAGGAAATGGCTTCTCTCGAGAACAAGCTGACCACTTTGGATAGACTGGGCACAAGCCACCAACACAGCTGTCTGTGGAGCCAGCCAATTGCTGAACTGTATGCTGCTGGAAGAACCCCGTGTTTTCCATAGCGTAGCTAGCATATTAGCCTTTTGACAACCAGCTAAATCAGAGGAGGAGGAAGAGTGGGATCAAAACACCGGCATGTGGTTTGTTTTAATTATGGGGCAGGGAGATCTCCAAATGCAAAAACAAAACAGAAAATGAAGTTTGAGTTGCATTTGAAAAAGGAAGAGAACTTGCCAAAAAGTGGGTAATCGTCCGTAGCACGTTACCAAAGGAACATATTCTGTATTAAGAATTCCACATTTTACTGAATGAACATTTCAGAATTAATTCTATTCTTGTCCTTTGAGTACATGATAAAGTAGATAGGGAAACTAAAGTCATCATTGCTGTCGTACAGACATGAAAATGTACTGTTCATTTCCTCCCTTAGCCCTGACCTTTCAGGAAGATAATCATAATGGAAAAAACTAATGATAGTTTAGTCACATGCCAAAAAAAGTTCTCATTATGGACAAGTAGGGGAGTGGAATTTTACAAGGCTTGTGTAGTAATTACCTTGAGTAATTGTTTCTGACACATGTTACAAATAGTGCAGCTGGATGTGGACAGATTCAATTCCCACTGAAGTCAATGGGAGATCTTCCATTGACATCAGTGGGAGATGGAGATAGATAATGGGCCTGCAGGATCTTGCCCAGGAAGCTGTTTTTTTATATTTGTATGTGTATATACAGAAATACAGATAACTTTAGATGGTGAAAGTATCTGAGATACCTGAATGTCCTTCCAAATGGAGAAATTAGAATGGATGTCAGAATTGTAGGATGTTACATTATGGTCATATTTTAGAAGACATATGTTCAAAAGCTTGGTGAGAAATGTGTTGAAAACATGTTGCCTTTAAAGGAAAATTCAATTTAAATTTGGATGCTGTTTAGTAAGTAGAAAAGAAACTAATTCCAAATGGGGCCAGTCACATCTCTTCAACATTTTTTTAAAGCTTTTATAATGTACTCATCTTTTTAAAATTTGTATCAATTTCAAATTAAACTGAATATGCTGCATTATGTTCTTGCTATTTCTCTACTGATAGGTTCAATCTCCATGGTGATCTATGTGCAAACTCATCATAAGGAATGAGTCTAAAAAAAATGTTCAAAATATCCTCTTCTGAACTGTTGGGAATATGAGCACGTAAGAGTTTGTGAGTTAGTAGAGCTGCGAAAACTAAATGTCAGAGCAAGAATGAGATCACAACCTTGTGGTCTTGTTCTGAATGTATTTTTATTACAGGAGGTAAAACTTAGCCCAAGGCCAGACTTCATCAGAAAGGGGGATGGGTCTGCCCCCTCTCCTCGTAAAAATAGTTTTTTCTTTTCCCCAAACATCTGAGAAATTAAAGCGGACCTTGGTAACAGTTCGGAGTTAGGGTGTGATACCCTTATTCATGCAGAATTCTGCCTTACATTCTGTATTAAGAATTCCACATTTTATTGAACGAACATTTCATTGCAATCAATGGGTCTAGTCGTGGAGTAGGATACTACTTTGTGAGCATAAAGCTATTGCAATTTGCCCCCATATGATCAAATATGGGTGTGGTCTACATACCAAGGTTCTGAAAATCAAACCCTATGCATTTTTCCCAGCCCTAAAAGGGAACCCCAAATCTTTACCAATGTCTGAGTTCAGAAATGCAGAGTGAATCATTGAAAAGCCAGCATTTGCCATCAGTGGGGGGTCTTAAATGGTTGCTTTCTCTTGCTATTGTTTTATAGCTTTGAAATGTAGAGGTCAGGGAGTCAGGATGTCATGGTTCTATTCCTATCTCTGCCATTGACTTACTGTGGGACCTTGGGCAAGTCTGTTAGAGCCAAATTTTCAAAAGTAGCCTCTAATTTTGGGTATCCAACTTCAGAAACCTACATCCTGATTTTCAGATGTGCTGAGCAGGTGGCCACTGAAGTCAACAGGAGTTTTGGGGGCTCAATACCTTTGAAAAATCTTGCCCTAGGCTTGCGTGAGGCATCCAAAACCAGAATCTACAACTGAAAACGTAGGCCTGAGCTGCTCTGTCCCATAGTTTGTCCATCTATGAAATTGGTATAAAAATATTTACCTACTTAACAGGAATATTGATTTGTTTCTGTAAATCATTTTGAGAGCATTGAATGAAAAATACTATACACTGTACAGTGAGGCAAATTTGGCCCTTAATTAACCCATGAAACCCCTTTGAAGTTGCTGGGTTACACAAATATAACTGAAGAGCAAAAGCTGGCCCACTAAGTGTAAAGTGTTACTACACCTCCAGTTCTAATGTGTTTGTCAGTTTGTGCTTTCTTTACATGAGAGGAAAATACACCCATTTTTGGGGCTTCATACTATTAACTTTGGGTCAGATTCTCAGGTGGTGAAAGTTGGCGTAAGTCCATTGACTTCAGTGGCACTAGACTGTTTTACAGCTGTTGAGGAGCTGGGCTGTTCTTTTAGGCTGGGAACTTTGGTCAAGAAGGATAGGATTGCATGTGCAGGGGTGTGTGTCAGGTCTAATCACCACCCCTCTTTCCCAGGTGTCACCCTTTCTTCACATGGGTGTGGTGTGTTAGGATCTGTCTCCAGCAGAGGGCAGAGAAGGTTTTGTACACTCCATCACAGGGGGGTTGCAAGTCGCCATAGCAATAAAGTGAGAGCAGAACCTGGAGTAAATTCCGTGCAGCCCACAACAGAAAGCACTGTATTTTCTGTGTGGGACATCTATTAGCTTATCAAAGAGAAAGTTAAATGGTGACTTAAACACAGTCTATAAATACTTACAAGACAAACAAAAAATTGGCAATGGGCTCTTCAATCTAGCAGAGAAAGGTATAAGATGATCCAGTGGCTGGAAGTTGAAGCTAGACAAATTCAGACTGTAAATAAGGCACCAATTTTTAACAATGAAGGTAATTAATGACTGAACAATTTATCAGGGGTTATGGTAGATTCTAAATCAAGATTGGATGTTTTTATAAAAGATATGATCTAGTTCAGACGGGAATTAATTCAGGGAAGCGTTATCGCCTATGTTATGCAGGAGATCAGACAACATGATCACAATGGTCCCTTCTGGGTTGATAATCTATGAATTTCTGATAAACTGCAGAATGCAGCAAAACATACTGAAAGGTAGCAAATATGCATAGTAATTGTATTTTATATTCACCTGGGAGAAATCCAGATTAATAATAATCTATCGGGAAAGCTCAAACAACTAATCACTTAACCCCGCCCTGGTCTTCTGAAATCACATTTCCTTTGTTTGGTGCCTGGAAATGTTTGTGTTGCTTAAGTCAAGAAGGCTGAGCCTGGATTGTAAAGGGACAGGGCCACTTGATAAAACAAGCATTCTGGGAAAGCAAAACAAAGCAGTCGTTTATCTCTGAGGTTGGGTCCTTTAGCAGCCAGGGCATGGCAATAAGAAACACTTTTCACACCACATCTCCTCATGAGATTATCCACAGGGAGAGGAAAATGGTTCCAGTTATGCCAAAAGTCACAACATCTGTCAGCAATCCAAACACTCCTCCCCAGAAGCCAGCTGGGTTGCATTTCTTGGAAAGTCCTTGGAGTAGCTGAAAAAAACCTGAGAAAATAAAAGATTTTTTATAAAATTAATTTATAGGAAACATCCACACAGAATATAATACACTGCGCCTCATGTTAGTTCTAACCTTTTTACCCACAAGAGAAGCCTGCCGTTTGCAGCCAGGAATTTACAAATGTGAATGCTAAAGGCAAGTTATCAGAATAAACTGCTCTGAACTGGCTTCTGCCACTGCTGTTGGCAGAACTGCTGCTCTGAGAGTTATTGAAAATATGTTCATATATATATATATATATAAATATATATATATGTGTGAGAAAGGAGACGAATATATATATATTCTTCTTTCCCAGATGCCCCCTCTGTTTTTTTTAGGGCCAACTAATCAAAGGTAAATGTTTTAAATATGTCCTGTCTACTTATGGATTATACACAACATTTTCCAATCTCCTTTCTCACTTGTCATGACTATACCACACTATGTTGGATACATTTTGTACAGTAATGGGTTGTCCCAGCTAATCCCTTGGTAAACTCTGAAGAGGTTTGGCACTTGTTTGGCACAGCTCACACATTGCAAAAGAATAGAATCATGCAATCATAGAACTGGAAGGGACCTCAATAGGTCATCTAATTCAGTCCTCTGCACTCAAGGCAGGACTAAGTAATAACTAGACCATTCCTAACTTGCTTTTGAAAGCCTCCAATGATTAGGGCCCTACCAAATTCACGGCCATGAAAAACACGTCACAGACCATGAAATCTAGTCTTCCCCCCATGATTTCTGGTCTTTTGTGTGCTTTTACCAATTATGTTATACCAATTTCATGGGGAGACCAAAGTTTCTCAAACTGGGGGTCCTGACCCAAAAGTAAGTTGCAGGGGGGTCACGAGGTTATTTTAGGGGGGACTGTGGTATTACCACCATTACTTCTGTGCTGCTGCCTTTCAGAGATGGACAGCCAGAGAGTGGCAGCTGGTGATTGAGGGCTTAGTGATTAAAGGTGGCAATTCCATATCATGTCATTCTTACTTCTGCACTCCTGCTGGCAGCGGTTCTGCCTTCAGAGCTGGGCTCTGGGTGAGCAGCCATCAATCTCTGGCCACCCAGCTCTGAAGGCAGCACCACCACCTGCAGCCGTGCAAAAGTAAGGATAGCAGTACCACAACCTGCCCCCCCCCACACACTAACCTTGAGATCCCCCCACAACTCCTTTTTGGGTCAGGATCCCTACAATTAGAACACTGTGAAATTTGATTTAAATAACTGAAATCATTAAATTTACTATTTGTAAAAGCCTATGACCTTGAAATTGACCAAAATGAACCATGAATTAGGTAGGGCCCTACCAATGATGAAGATTCCACAAACTCCCTAGGCAGTTTGTTCTAATCTTAACTACCCTGACAGGACGTTTTTCCTAAAGTCCAACCTAAACTGCCCTGGCTGAAATTTAAACTCATTGCTTCTGATCCTATCCTCCGAGGTTAACGAGAACAATTTCGTATGTGCATAGAGATTGTGGACCATGTAGAAGTGGTCAGTAATCCCTAAGTGCTCATTCCTGAACACACTTATTGCTGGGCATCGGATTTAGTACTGTGAGTAGTCCCATGAATTTCAGTGAAACAACTACTGATACAAGCTCTGCACCCCGTTGTACAGTGGGCACACTTAAATGTTTGTTACATTCATTCTTCTGCAGAGCAAGTTTCGCAGCAATCTCCCCCTACTGATCTTTTGGGCTGTCTGCCTGCCTCCCTCCCACCCCCTCCCCGCTTACTCTAGACTAATCAATAAAAGGGTCTCTTTCTTCTATTTTGATCAGTAAGTGATGATCATGCTCCCTTCGTTTCCAAAAAAAGATCCCTTAAATCTATTGAGCTGCATCCGCAGCTGGTGTAAATCAACATAGATCCACTGTGGAGCTGATTTGATTTAACCAGCTCAGGATTTGGCCCAATGGCGGTACCCTATACACTACCTAAACTAGACAAGGATTATAGTGGCAACTGGTTTGTTTACAGGAAGCTGCCATGTTTGTGCTTCCACGTTGTATAAATATATACAAATACATTTTTACTCTCAAAGACTCTGTAGAATTCCGATCCGCTATGAGTTAAAAAAATACAAAACAAAACATAAACCCCACAACAACAAACTAGCAATAAACCTCTTTTTCTGCCTGTAGAGCAAATAATGCAGTAATGACTGATGGCTGCTGTCTTTGTGTGGTGAGGGGATTCCCTACAGCATTAGATGTCATTGGTGTTTCTTTATTTTTGTCTATTTTATATTTCTCAGGCTAAAGGAATTGAAACTGTGTTGCACCAAGGGGGCCTGGTGCTATGATGGGTCTGGAGAGATACTTGCTCTCCTCCTCCTCACCTTGCAGCTTCCTTGAAACAAGTCAGCCAAGTATTTTACAGACACTATAATTTCCTTTGCAGCACTGTCCATTACCATACCGCCCTGTGCTTGACGTCTTACTGGAGTTACTACTATACATTTGCATTGTGTCCTTTGGAGAAACCCCATGTTGATCCTGAGGATCTTGCCCAAGCACTGAGAGAATTGAATGGACTTTGCAATGTGGCTGTGAATGTTAGTAATGTTTGCTTACAATGAATGGTCCTTTACTCTGTGTGCTAACTACTTATGCTAAACAATCTCTGCTCCACTTTGCATATTGCTGTTACACTGGGAGTACCTTTCCCAAACCTGAAGAAGAGCTCTGTGTAAGCTGGAAAGCTTGTCTCTCTCACCAACAGAAGTTTGTCCATTAAAAGATATTACCTCACCCACCTTGTCTCTCCAATAAAGTTAATATTCATCCAAATGTTGATACAATATCAGGGAGCGTGGTGAAGTTCCCTCCACCTGTTCCTTGGCATGATGTTAGCTTATAGAATCTGAATCTTTTGGACATAACAAATCCTGCATCTTGGCAGGGGGTTAGACTAAATGACCCGTGTGGTCCGTTCTAAATGACCCTCGTGGTTCGTTCTAACCCTGTGATTGTATGATTCCATGAATCTTGTCTTTGTGACTGAGCTGTGTGTTTCATGATGCCAGCTATAAAGCTGATATTTACACTGCTCTTCTGCTTCAAGAAATGATTGTTACTCTTGCTTTAGATTTGTAGTGTTCCACTGTAAATGTTGATTGGTCTAGTGGTAATTTTCACTTCTTATTCGTGTCAGGACTAGACTTGATGAGTTCATTAACTGGATTTAATGCTGCTTGTTGCTGATGACAAGCAAAAAATTAAAGCTCGGGTTAACACCTTCCTTCACAGATGCTAAACTGTATATGGCGAACATTTGATTTGCTTATTGCTTTTCACATTCCTGAGACACTACTTGAGTTAATGATTATTCTACAGTATATATTGTGTGCATGTGCATGTATTTAGTCATCTTTACTGGGTTCTCTCCTGTGTTTGACTTGTTTCTGTCTGTGAAGGGGACGAGAGCCTGAGTTATGACAGCAAGTGCCAGATACTCATTGAAAAAGCCTAGGGGTGCTTCAGGATGCCTTGTTGTACCAGCAGCTATTTCAGTGTTCTGTGATACAGAGACAGCACAACAGCCACAGCCATGAAAGCTCCCTCTGAACATCCTGCTTTCACAGTGATGTTGTAAGGGTTCCATGGAGCCCAAAGGGCAATGAGGACATTAGTACAAGCAGTCCTGGGAAGGGGGATGTTAGGTTTGGAGACAGATTCTCATTCATCTTGGGATCAGTGACAGCTGAGCACTCATGGATAATGTTGTGGGGAGCTTTAGAATACTTTGCTACACCTGCAGTCATTTCAGTGTTGTGTGAGTGAGATGGCCCTTTATCCCAACACCTCTAGCCATGTAGGCCAAGCCTGATGCTCTGACCCCCTCCCTTGATGGGGTATTTATGTTATCTAGAAGGTCCCTGTGGGGGAAGGTGACACACTACACACAATAGGGGTTACCTTTGCCTGTTTAAAGCACAGTCAGGGTTCTGTGGGTAAAGGGACCTAACACTGCACAGTTCTAAGTGGGTGGACACTGTTAAAGACTGTTGTCTGTACACTAAGCGTTTTCTTAACATTTCCCACCATTGCACCAACTGTGCATCTCCAATAGTGGGAACTCTAGTATGGACCCAGTGCTGGCATTTTTACCTCCATGTTCTCTAGCTCTGCTCAGAATTGTTTAGGTAACATGGTGGTAAGAACCCCAGCAGCCAGCAGCACCTTGATTATGCTAGAGCAGTGATACTCAGACTGAGGCTTGCAAGCCACAAGTAGCTCTTCAATGTGTCACCTGGGCCTCTCTGCTGCCCATGATATTGCAGCACACTGTGTGATTTAATTAGCCAGTCAGGATGCTTTTACTATGTTGTTAACCAATTGTAGTTGAGAAAAATAAGACTTGGTCAGTCATTCTGCTGTGGGAAATATCTATATAACATATATAGATAGTAAATGAAACAATGAATTCCCACCATTGTGGCTTTTTTGGGTTATGTTGATCGCTGATTTGGCTCCTGAACCACTGAGGTCTGAGTGTGACTGTGCTTCAACCATTGCTACCAGTGGTGGAGTTGTACTAGCAACAGTGTGGGGAACACTCTTGAGCGAGTTCAGCTCAGTTTGTGCGAGGGCTCTGAAGAAGGCATTCTGCTTTTTCAAATGCAGATTTTGCTCTTCCTATGTTGCTGTGTTCTCTGAGCCAGGAATGCAAAACCAGACTTTGAACATATATTCCTAAGGCAGCTAATGAGTCTTTTGTGCTGTGTTCCCCGTGCATGCGCAGGGCGTGGCTACACTTGTGAGGTACAGCGCAATAAAGCAGCCCCGGGCGCCCTCGCTCGCTCCCTGTCCACACTGGCAAGGCATGTAGAGCTCTCTGACTCGGTGGCTACAGTGCTGCCGGTACTTCACCTCAGTGAGTGGAATAACGTTTGCTGTGCCCCTGCTGGAGCGCCGCGGCACCATTGTGGACGAGGTGTTGCATTACTGTGCTCTGATTGACCTCCGGAAACATCCCATAATCCCCTTAAATCAGGTGGCCACTCTTGTCATTATTGTGAAATTGGCTGCCGGAATGCGGAAATGCCCATTGAAAGCTCCATTTTGGAGAAGCCGGCTGCTTATCAGCTCTGAGAAAAAGCAACCATTTACTGTTTGCTTTGAGTGAGTGAGAGAGAGGCGGGGGGGAGGGGGGTCTGAACTTACAAGACAGCATGCTGACACACTCTCAGCACCCCAGAAACCCACTCTCTCTCCCCCCACATACACACAACACACTCCCTGTCACACTCCACCCCACCCCATTTGAAAAGCACGTTGCAGTCACTTGCATGCTGGGATAGCTGCCCATAATGCACTGCTCCCAATGCCACTGCAAGTGCCGCAAGTGTGGCCACACCAGTGCACTGTCAGCTGTCACTGTCAGCTTTCCCTACTGCGCTCTACGAAGGCGGGTTTAACTCACAGCGCTCTAAATCTGCAAGTGTAGCCATGCCCTGAGTGTGGAGAGAGAAAGGAGGGTAAGCGTCAAGAGGTGAAATTTGATGCTACAATAGTTTGAGGCCTTTTTATATGGAGACCTGCTGTTTATCAGTGTGGGTAAGGGAACACAGTACATCCTGGCCTGAGATCCATTTTTTATGTGGCTTAGTGAGAGGGCTTTGTAGAGGTAACATGGCTCTTTTTCTTTTTCTCTGAGTAAACCATGGAAGAGCTTTACAAGCCATTTATGTATTCCTATTGACTGTCAATGCCTCCTTCTAAAACAATGCATTGTTGCCAGTGCTTAATTTGTAATGAAAGAGGTGCCAGGGCTCAAGCAATTTTTTTTTACATTCATAACTGACACAGCAAGCGCAGGTGTGCCGGGGCTCTGAACTGCCAAGCCTCGTAGTGCTGGGGCTCAGCCTTGGCACAAAGCAAGCACTGACTGCTGCAATCAGAACCATTTTCTCCAAGCTACGGTTGAAAATTGCAATTATCCTCAATATAGCTAGTGCCACATAAGTTTGAGAGGGTCCATATCTGATAAGGAAAATACAAAGGCTGATTGAGAAACAAAAAAAAATTTCTTAGGAAAATGGGAAGTTTTCATTTTGAAGTGTTCAAAATGGATGCACTTATCATGTCGGCTAAATTTTTACATCTAAAAAAATCATTTTTTTTAGCAAAAACATGATTGAAAATATTATCAAAATTGTTTTGTGTATTGAAAACTTAGTTTTGGTAAATGAGAATTTAATATAACTTTAATATAAAAAAGCATGACACTTTCCATAAAAAATAATTTTGAAAAATGGTCATTTAATTAAATCTTTCCATTCACAAAATATCCATCAGGTTTCTCAGACGAAAGGTGTGTAATATTCAACAAAGCACTAGAATAGCAGTCTGCTTATCTAAACTGTGTATTTACTAGGGCTGTCAATTAATCGCAGTTAACTTATGCGATTAACTCAAAAAAAATTAATCATGATTAAAACAATTGATCACGATTAATTGCAGTTTTAATCACACTGTTAAACAGTAGAATACCAATTGAAATTTATTAAATATTTTTGATGTTTTTCTATATTTTCATGTATATTGTAATCTGTCTTGTAATTGAAATCAAAGTGTATATTATTTTTATTACAAATATTTGCACTGTAAACATGAAGAAAAATAGGTTTCACAGAAGCAGCCGTGTTAGTCTGTGTCCGCAAAAAGAAAAGGAGTACTTGTGGCACCTTAGAGACTAACAAATTTATTTGAGCATAAGCTTTCGTGAGCTGAATGCATCCAATGAAGTGAGCTGTAGCTCACGAAAGCTTATGCTCAAATAAATTTGTTAGTCTCTAAGGTGCCACAAATACTCCTTTTCTTTATGATGAAAAATACTATTTTTTGTTTAATTCACCTCATACAACCACTGTAGTGCAATCTTTTTGTCGTGAAAGTACAATTTACAAATGTAGATTTTTTGTTACATAACTGCACTCAAAAACAAAACAATGTAAAACTTCAGAGCCTAGAAGTCCACTCAGTGCTACTTCTTGTTCAGCCAATCACTAAGACTAACAAGTCTGTTTACATTTACAGGAGATACTGCTGCCCTCTTCTTATTTACGTCGCCAGAAAGTGAGAACAGGCATTTGCATGGCACTTTTGTAGCCGGCGTACTATAGTAATTAAGTGCCAGGTATGCTAAACATTTGTATGCCCCTTCAGCCACCATTCCAGAGGCCATGCTTCCATGCTGATAACACTCGTTTAAAAAAAAATGTGTTAATTACATTTGTGACTGAACTCCTTGGGGAGAATTATATGTCCCCTACTCTGTTTTACCTGCATTCTGCCATATATTTCATGTTATAGCAGTCTCGGATGATGACCCAGCACATGTTGTTCATTTTAAGAACACTTTCACTGCAGATTTCACAAAACGCAAAGAAGGTACCAATGTGAGATTTCTAAAGATATCTACAGCACTCGACCCAAGGTTTAAGAATCTGAAGTGCCTTCCAAAATCTGAGAGGGATGAGGTGTGGAGCATGTTTTTAGAAGTCTTAAAAGAGTAACACTGTAATGTGGAAACTACAGAACCCGAACCACCAAAAAAGAAAATCAACCTTCTGTTGGTGGCATCTGACTCAGATAATGAAAATAAACATGCGTCAGTCCGCACTGCTTTGCATTGTTATTGAGCAAAACCAGTCATCAGCATGGACACATGTCCCCTGGAATGGTGGTTGAAGCATGAAGGGACATATAAATCTTTAACGCATCTGGCACATAAGTATCTTACGACTCTGGCTATAACAGTGCCATGCGAACACTTGTTCTCACTTTTAGGTGACATTGTAAACAAGAAGTGGGCAGCATTATCTCCTGCAAATGTAAACAAATGTTTTTTTCTTAGCGATTGGCTGAACAAGAAGTAGGGCTGAGTGGACTTGCAGGCTCAAATTTTACATTGTTTTATTTTTGAATGCAGTTATTTTTGTACATAATTCTACATTTGTAAATTCAACTTTCATAATAAAGAGATTGCACTACAGTACTTGTATTAGGTGAATTGAAAAATACTATTTCTTTTGTTTTTTTACAGTGTAAATACTTGTAATCACAAATAAATATAACATTAACACTGTACACTTTGTATTCTGTGTTGTAATTGAAATCAATATATTTGAAAATGTAGAAAACATACAAAAATATTTAAATAAATGGTATTCTATTATTAACAGTGTGATTAATCGCGATTAATTTTTTTAATCGCTTGACAGCCCTAGTATTTACCTGTTATATCTGATGGCAGTACTCACTCGGGGAAGTATAAGCTCAGTTTATCCCTGGAGTCTCAATAAATGTCTCAGCAGCTGTGTGTGTGTGTGTGTGTGTGCTTTGGGTCATTGTCTGAACAGAAAAGAAAATAGAGACATTAATTGTAGTCTTTAACATGGCCAAGACACACACTTACTGGATTACAGTAATCAAGTAGGATACTTGGCTTTGCCATGCTTGGGGCTGGAGGGAGTCTGTCTTTACCAATACTCTTGTGCAGGGCATCACTGCATACCAGATATATTTCTCCTCAAACGATTTGTCATCCATTGTCTCAGTTGAAGCTAGGATATACCATCATCAGTGTTGGGGTTTGATTCACATATATGGAAACACAGTGACAACCTTAAAGATATAGGGGGAAATCGTGGCCCCACTGAAGTCAATTGGTTTCATCCATACTTTTGAGTATAACTATGGGGCCAAACCTGTGTGTGCTAATCATTCTCCCAATGCAAAGTTAATACGTGGGAGTGCTTGAATCAGTTAACTCTTTGGTAACAGAAACACATTTTGTTGAGTCTCTCCTTCTCTACTGTTGTTTCATCTGTGAAATTGATATGAAATGTCTCTACTACCTTGAGCCATTTCTATCCCTGATCCTTTCACTTCACCTTATTTGCGGTCTAGATAAGGTAGCAATGGCTGGAAGCCAAAGAAACAGATTAAATTTATCCAGCACTTCAAGCAAGCAACTTTAGAATGCCAGTGCTAATGTATTTAATAATTTACCTGGCCTTCACATAATGCCATCCCAGGTTTTCAGGAGGGTGGGTTATGCCTTATTTTGTTTTTGTTTCACTTGCTTATGGTGATGCAAAATATTTCTTTGGATGTGCGCACACATTTTAGCAGCCGTCAGCTCATTATCCTCCTACATTACCTTCAGAATTTCATCAGTTATTTCCCTGCATTGGAAACCTAGAAAGAAATTGACATATTAAACACAGTCTACTATTTTTCTATAATAGTTCATATGTGTTTAAACAAAGTACAGCTTGCGGGTGCTTCTATAAAACCTAGGGATGTAATTCTGATCCCACTAAAATCATGGCTAAACACCCACTGATTTTAATGGGGTCAGTATTTACCTCAGAGTGGCATAGAGGTGTCCAGGGACCTTGGGGGGAAAAAGTCTGAAACAGGCCTCTTGGTAATTTTTTTTTGGAAGGCTGGGGGAAGGTCTGGAGGGGAGTTGAAGAGCGAGCTCACCCCACACTCATGCTGGAGTGTGGCAGCTCCTATCCTGCGGGCCTGGGCCCACCTTTCTGCTCCAGGTGTTGCTTGCCATCTGGTGTGCGGGATCACAGCACCATTCAGGTTTGGCCCAGCCATCACTCCATCAAGTGGGCCTGGCAGCCCATCCCTTATGATGGAGGGGCTATTGGGCCAAACTTCAGTGGAGCTGCAACCCCGCGCACCAGGCCCCAACACCACTTAGTTTGGAGGCCCTCTCAAAAAGGGATCTCAGAGCAAACTGATCCTGTTGGCGCATACACACCCTTCCTCTCCCAGATGGCTTTGCCAGGTGTATTTACAAGCAGATCATTTCACAAGCCCTCCACCCCTGGGCTGCACTCCCAGCACAATGGTCACTGTGGGTGGATATGAAGGCTAGACCAGATAATGTTTATGCTCCTTTTGGGGAACCAGCATAGCAGTCTTAGGGTATGTCTACACTACGGAATAAGGTCGAATTTATAGAAGTCGGTTTTTTAGAAATCGGTTTTATATATTTGAGTGTGTGTGTCCCCACAGAAGTGCATTAAGTGCATTAACTCGGCGGAGTGCTTCCACAGTACCGAGGCTAGAGTCGACTTCCGGAGTGTTGCACTATGGATAGCTATCCCACAGTTCCCGCAGTCTCCGCTGCCCATTGGAATTCTGGGTTGAGATCCCAATGCCTGATGGGGCTAAAACATTGCCGCGGGTGGTTCTGGGTACATATCGTCAGTCCCCCCTTCCCTCCCTCCCTCCGTGAAAGCAAGGGCAGACAATCGTTTCGTGCCTTTTTTCCTGAGTTACCTGTGCGGACGCCATACCACCGCAAGCATGGAGCCCGCTCAGGTAACCGTCACCGTATGTCTCCTGGGTGCTGGCAGACGCGGTACGGCATTGCTACACAGTAGCAGCAACCCATTGCCTTGTGGCAGCAGACGGTACAATACGACTGGTAGCCGTCATCGTCATGTCCAAGGTGCTCCTGGCCGCGTCGGCTGGGAGCGCCTGGGCAGACATGGGCGCAGGGACTAAATTTTTAGTGACTTGACCAGGTCATTCTCTTAAGTCCGGCAGTCAGTCCTATTGAACCGTCTTATGGTGAGCAGGCAGGCAATATGGATTGCTAGCAGTCCTACTGCACCGTCTTCTGCCGAGCAGCCATGAGATGTGGATGGCATGCAGTCCTTCTGCACCGTCTGCTGCCAGCCAAAGATGTAAAAGATAGATGGAGTGGATCAAAACAAGAAATAGACCAGATTTGTTTTGTACTCATTTGCCTCCTCCCCCGTCTAGGGGACTCATTCCTCTAGGTCACACTGCAGTCACTCACAGAGAAGGTGCAGCGAGGTAAATCTAGCCATGTATCAATCAGAGGCCAGGCTAACCTCCTTGTTCCAATAACAACAATAACTTAGGTGCACCATTTCTTATTGGAACCCTCCATGAAGTCCTGCCTGAAATACTCCTTGATGATCAACCCCCTTTGTTGATTTTAGCTCCCTGAAGCCAACCCTGTAAGCCGTGTCCTCAGTCGCCCCTCCCTGCGTCAGAGCAATGGCAAACAATCGTGCATCTGAGTTGAGAGTGCTGTCCAGAGCAGTCACAATGGAGCACTCTGATTGGGCTAAAACATTGTCGCGGGTGGTTCTGGGTACATATTGTCAGGCCCTCGTTCCCTCCCTCCCTCCGTGAAGGCAAGGGCAGACAATCGTTTCGCACCTTTTTTCCTGAGTTACCTGTGCAGACGCCATACCACTGCAAGCATGGAGCCCGCTCAGGTAACCGTCACCGTATGTCTCCTGGGTGCTGGCAGACGCGGTACGGCATTGCTACACAGTAGCAGCAACCCATTGCCTTCTGGCAGCAGACTGTGCAGTATGACTGATAGCCGTCCTCGTCATGTCCGAGGTGCTCCTGGCCACGTCGGCTGGGAGCACCTGGGCAGACATGGGCGCAGGGACTAAAGTTTTAGTGACTTGACCAGGTCATTCTCTTTAGTCCTGCAGTCAGTCCTATTGAACCGTCTTATGGTGAGCAGGCAGACAATACGGATTGCTAGCAGTCGTACTGTACCATCTTCTGCCGGGCAGGCAAGAGATGACGATGGCTAGCAATCGTATTGTACCATCTTCTGCTGGGCAGGCAAGAGATGACCATGGCTAGTAGTCATATTGCACCATCTTCTGCCAGGCAGGCAAGAGATGAGGATGGCTAGCAGTCGTACTGTACCATCTTCTGTTGAGCAGCCATGAGATGTGGATGGCATGCAGTCCTTCTGCACCGTCTGCTGCCAGCCAAAGATGTAAAAGATAGATGGAGTGGATCAAAACAAGAAATAGACCAGATTTGTTTTGTACTCATTTGCCTCCTCCCCCATCTAGGGGTCTCATTTCTCTAGGTCACACTGCAGTCACTCACAGAGAAGGTGCAGCGAGGTAAATCTAGCCATGTATCAATCAGAGGCCAGGCTAACCTCCTTGTTCCAATAAGAACAATAACTTAGGTGCACCATTTCTTATTGGAACCCTCCGTGAAGTCCTGCCTGAAATACTCCTTGATGTAAACCCACCCCCTTTGTTGATTTTAGCCATGAAGCCAACCCTGTAAGCCATGTCATCAGTCGCCCCTCCCTCCATCAGAGCAACGGCAGACAATCATTCCGCGCCTTTTTTCTGTGCGGACGCCATACCAAGGCAAGCATGGAGGCCGCTCAGCTCACTTTGGCAATTAGGAGCACATTAAACACCACACGCATTATCCAGCAGTATATGCAGCACCAGAACCTGGCAAAGCGATACTGGGCGAGGAGGCGACGTCAGCGCGGTCACGTGAGTGATCAGGACATGGACACAGATTTCTCTGAAAGCATGGGCACTGCCAATGCATGCATCATGGTGCTAATGGGGCAGGTTCATGCTGTGGAAAGCTGATTCTGGGCTCAGGAAACAAGCACAGACTGGTGGGACCGCATAGTGTTGCAGGTCTGGGACGATTCCCAGTGGCTGCGAAACTTTCGCATGCCTAAGGGCACTTTCATGGAACTTTGTGACTTGCTTTCCCCTGCCCTGAAGCGCATGAATACCAAGATGAGAGCAGCCCTCACAGTTGAGAAGCGAGTGGCGATAGCCCTGTGGAAGCTTGCAACGTCAGACAGCTACCGGTCAGTTGGGAATCAATTTGGAGTGGGCAAATCTACTGTTGGGGCTGCTGTGATGCAAGTAGTCCACGCAATCAAAGATCTGCTGATATCAAGGGTAGTGACCCTGGGAAATGTGCAGGTCATAGTGGATGGCTTTGCTGCAATGGGATTCCCTAACTGTGGTGGGGCCATAGACGGAACCCATATCCCTATCTTGGCACCGGCGCACCAAGCCGCTGAGTACATAAACCGCAAGGGGTACTTTTCAATAGTGCTGCAAGCTCTGATGGATCACAAGGGACGTTTCACCAACATCAACATGGGATGGCCGGGGAAGGTACATGACGCTCGCATCTTCAGGAACTCTGGTCTGTTTCAAAAGCTGCAAGAAGGGACTTTATTCCCAGACCAGAAAATAACTGTTGGGGATGTTGAAATGCCTATAGTTATCCTTGGGGACCCAGTCTACCCCTTAATGCCATGGCTCATGAAGCCGTACACAGGCAGCCTGGACAGTAGTCAGGAGCTGTTCAACTACAGCCTGAGCAAGTGCAGAATGGTGGTAGAATGTGCATTTGGACGTTTACAGGCGCGCTGGCGCAGTTTACTGACTCGCTTAGACCTCAGCGAAACCAATATTCCCACTGTTATTACTGCTTGCTGTGTGCTCCACAATATCTGTGAGAGTAAGGGGGAGACGTTTATGGCGGGGTGGGAGGTTGAGGCAAATCGCCTGGCTGCTGGTTACGCGCAGCCAGACACCAGGGCGGTTAGAAGAGCACAGGAGGGCGCGGTACGCATCAGAGAAGCTTTGAAAACCAGTTTCATGACTGGCCAGGCTACGGTGTGAAACTTCTGTTTGTTTCTCCTTGATGAAACCCCCCGCCCCTTGGTTCACTCTACTTCCCTGCAAGCTAACCACCTTCCCCTCCTCCCTTCGATCACCGCTTGCAGAGGCAATAAAGTCATTGTTGCTTCACATTCATGCATTCTTTATTCATTCATCACACAAATAGGGGAATGACTACCAAGGTAGCCCAGGAGGGGTGGTGGAGGAGGGAAGGAAAATGCCACACAGCACTTTAAAAGTTTACAACTTTAAAATTTATTGAATGCCAGCCTTCTTTTTTTTGGGCAATCCTCTGTGGCGGAATGGCTGGTTGGCCGGTGGCCCCCCCACCGCGTTCTTGGGCGTCTGGGTGTGGAGGCTATGGAACTTGGGGAGGAGGGCGGTTGGTTACACAGAGGCTGTAGTGGCAGTCTGTGCTCCAGCTGCCTTTGCTGCAGCTCAACCATACACTGGAGCATACTGGTTTGGTCCTCCAGCAGCCTCAGCATTGAATCCTGCCTCCTCTCATCACGCTGCCGCCACATTCGAGCTTCAGCCCTCTCTTCAGCCCGCCACTTACTCTCTTCAGCCCGCCACCTCTCCTCCCGGTCGTTTTGTGCTTTCCTGCAGTCTGACATTATTTGCCTCCACGCATTCGTCTGTGCTCTGTCAGTGTGGGAGGACAGCATGAGCTCGGAGAACATTTCATCTCGAGTGCGTTTTTTTTTCTTTCTAATCTTCACTAGCCTCTGGGAAGGAGAAGATCCTGTGATCATTGAAACACATGCAGCTGGTGGAGAAAAAAAAAGGGACAGCGGTATTTAAAAAGACACATTTTATAAAACACTGGCTACACTCTTTCAGGGTAAACCTTGCTGTTAACATTACATACATAGCACATGTGCTTTTGTTACAAGGTCGCATTTTGCCTCCCCCCACCGCGTGGCTACCCCCTCAACCCTCCCCCCTCCCTGTGGCTAACAGCGGGGAACATTTCTGTTCAGCCGCAGGCAAACAGCCCAGCAGGAATGGGCTCCTCTGAGTGTCCCCTGAAGAAAAGCACCCTATTTCAACCAGGTGACCATGGATTATATCTCACTCTCCTGAGGATAACACAGAGAGATAAAGAACGGATGTTGTTTGAACGCCAGCAAACATACACTGCAATGCTTTGTTGTACAATGATTCCCGAGTACGTGTTACTGGCCTGGAGTGGTAAAGTGTCCTACCATGAAGGACGCAATAAGTCTGCCCTCCCCAGAAACCTTTTGCAAAGGCTTTGGGAGTATATCCAGGAGAGCCGCGAATGCCAGGGCAAAGTAATCCTTTCACATGCTTGCTTTTAAACCATGTATAGTATTTTAAAAGGTACACTCACCGGAGGTCCCTTCTCCGCCTGCTGGGTCCAGGAGGCAGCCTTGGGTGGGTTCGGGGGATACTGGCTCCAGGTCCAGGGTGAGAAACAGTTCCTGGCTGTCGGGAAAACCGGTTTCTCCGCTTGCTTGCTGTGAGCTATCTACAACCTCATCATCATCATCATCTTCTTCATCCCCAAAACCTGCTTCCGTATTGCCTCCATCTCCATTGAAGGAGTCAAACAACACGGCTGGGGTAGTGGTGGCTGAACCCCCTAAAATGGCATGCAGCTCATCATAGAAGCGGCATGTTTGGGGCTCTGACCCGGAGCGGCCGTTCGCCTCTCTGATTTTCTGGTAGGCTTGCCTCAGCTCCTTCAGTTTCACGCGGCACTGCTTCGGGTCCCTGTTATGGCCTCTGTCCTTCATGCCCTGGGAGATTTTGACAAAGGTTTTGGCATTTCGAAAACTGGAACGGAGTTCTGATAGCACGGATTCCTCTCCCCATACAGTGATCAGATCCCGTACCTCCCGTTCGGTCCATGCTGGAGCTCTTTTGCGATTCTGAGACTCCATCATGGTCACCTCTGCTGATGAGCTCTGCATGGTCACCTGCAGCTTGCCACGCTGGCCAAACAGGAAATGAGATTCAAAAGTTCGCAGTTCTTTTCCTGTCTACCTGGCCAGTGCATCTGAGTTGAGAGTGCTGTCCAGAGCGGTCAAAATGGAGCACTCTGGGATAGCTCCCGGAGGCCAATACCATCGAATTGTGTCCACAGTACCCCAAATTCGACCCGGCAAGGCTGATTTAAGCGCTAATCCACTTGTCAGGGGTGGAGTAAGGAAATCGATTTTAAGAGCCCTTTAAGTCGAAATAAAGGGCTTCATCGTGTGGACGGGTGCAGGTTTACATCGATTTAATGCTGCTAAATTCGACCTAAAGTCCTAGTGTAGACCAGGGATTACTGATGCTGATACCATCTTTTCATATTGCCCACAGATAAGTAATGATGATGGTCTTGTCTAAGGCCAAACAGCAAGTCTCTAACAGAGCTGGGAATAGGATCTAGGCCTACCAACACCTTGCCCTGTACTTTAAAAAGTTCTTTAAATTGTTTTATATCTCTACAACATTTTACTTAAAGATACAGGGCCAGCTCCTCAAGTGGCATAAGACAGCATAGCTCTGTTGAATTCTGATTAACACCAGCTGAGGATCTGGTTTACATCATCTTCCCAGGACCGCTTAGTAAAGAGAGGCATAACTTTAATTCTTGTAATTGTTTATTTGCTTAAATTTGAATGAAAGGGATGCATACAGATATTCCAGCACCGTGCCAAGACAGCATTATCACAGATTTTGTTAGTTAATCTCCCATCTGTAAAGCAAGCTTTGTTTGGATTATCTACAGGGCACATATTCCTCTGTGAATTTGTTTTCTGGATAAAGGGGAATATACTCAAGTAAATTAATTTGCAAACAGATACAGCCACTGCTGGATGAATGTATTCTCTCTTGGTACTTGAGGTATAGCTCTGTTGGTATCTGGGCTATTGGCATACACTGAAGTGCTTAGATTGCTTGCCAGAAATCTTCCTATAATGTTGTAAGGAGTTATGTGATAATTTTGTGGTTTGAATAGCAGGTTGGAAATGTATGCCCTCCAGTTTGGAGCGTAGCTAGTTTGAGGAAACGGCAGAGCAGGGTGGCAGGGAAATTATTGTAACACGTTTATTTTAATACAACAACAGGCAGTAGGCATGTGATTCCCTGTGTTGCTGTGTCCATCTAATGCTTCCACCATTTCGAAACACTGTTTCTTGTCGTTTAGTTGGTCTGCCTAGAAAAATACACAGCAAAAACACTAATGACCTAATCATCTCAATAGCATTGGCTGTAGTATGTTTTCTACCCCTAGGCAAGCTGGAAAATACCCGCCTCTCACAGCCTGTGGCCAGGCTCCCCATAAAGCAGTTGCTAAACATTTAGCTGCCCTAGGAAACTGAATGTTGCCACATAATTCACAGTTCAGCCAGCTGATTTATTGATCAAAACCAGAATGAACAAAAAGTGAGTCGAGGGGCCCAGTGATTCAGCGGGCTGTTATTTTTTGTCTTTAACACCAAAATGAAATTCAGAGTTGAAGTGTGAAGTAGACAAAACAACAGCACAATTACAAAGGAGGAAGTAACAAAAAATACCTGATTTGAAAACCTCCGTGGGACGTAGAAGGATAAAGCACAGCCAGGGAAGTGACTATATAAAAATGGCACTGTGTGACACATCGTCTCCTTGTATGCCTTCTAGTTATAGCTACTCATTTTATGGACAAACAAGTTATCATTTTTACTACTGTTAGCGCTGCAGAGTCAGTACATCTATAGCAAAACAAAATAGATTATATTCAGCCGCATAGCTCAGTAACAGAATGGTCTGTTCAAATCTAAAGCCCCAGTCCTGCAATGAGCTTTGCGCCAGCAGACCCCCATACCAGCACAAAGTTCCATGGACTTTTGTGTGGCTGCATGTGGGCGAAGCAGTTTTCAGGATTGGGGTCTAGTCAGAATCTTTGTCAGTGGTAATGGTGTAAGAGGTAGTGAGATCTGCCCATGAAAATAAACAGCTTGATCTTCAGATCTCTGGTTTTGTCTCCTGGGTGCAGTCAGTTATTAAAAAAAATATTTTGACTTGTGGACTGAAAAATTGATATGGCTATTGCTGAAAAAGTACAAACAGAACACATTCAAAATAAATTAAAATTTGTCTGGTTACCTCAACTGCCAGAGGCAGAATTCTAGACTGTACGTTGTATCTATTAGTTGGGTTTGTACGGGAATCCAATACTATAATGATTAAAAAAAATATAGTCAGAAAACTACAATATCACTGTGACAGGCGCCCCATGCAAACCCTGGCTGGCAGGCAGATTACTCCATGCTCAGCTGTCCTAGAGATGTAAAAGAATGTGGTGATAAAAGCAGGGCTTGGGGCTCTCAGGAAAATTAGGAAAATCTATGTAAACAGATCCCTGGTAGTCTGAAGGTGGAGAGCCTCTGAGAAGATAGCTTCATACCCAGTATCTAAAGAGCAGGGATGCAGCCCAAATTTGACTTTGTACATGTTTAAAAAAAATCCTTTGTTTGATTTTGAGTGTGTTTAGGGGTGAGGGGTGTGGGGCAACCAGGAAATCCTCAAAAGCTTAGGGGGGGAAAGTCACTCTAAGGACTTCCTTTTGCAGTTGGATCAAGTGACCCATTCTATTATTGTAGGGCAGGGGTAGGCAAACTATGGCCCGGGGGCCGTATCTGGCCCTTCAGACATTTTAATCCGGCCCTTGAGCACCATCTGGGGAGCAGGGTCGGGGGCTTGCCCCACTTTGCACATGCCAGGGCTCCATGTGGCTTGCATATGGGCAGCCAGGGGGCTCTGCACATCGCCCCTGCAGCTCCCATTGTCCAGCTACAGCGGCCAATGGGAGCTGCAGGGGCAGTGCCTGTGGATGGGGCAGCATGCAGAGTCACCTAGTCGTGCATCCGCATAGGAGCCGGAGGGAGAACATGCTGCTGCTTCTGGGATCTGCTTGAGGTAAGCGCCACCCGGAGCTTGCTCCCCTGTCCCCCTCTGGCACCCCAACCCCCTGCCCCAGCCCTGATCCCCCTCCAGCCCTCCAAACCCCTCGGTCCCAGCCTGGAGCACCCTCCTGCACCCCCAACCCTACATTCACAGCCCCACCACAGAACCCACACCCCCAGCTGAGACTCTCACTCTCTCCCACACCCTAATTTTGTGGGCATTCATGGCCCATCACACAATTTCCATACCCAGATGTGGCCCGCATCTTCAGCATAGCTCTGTTGAAGTTGATGGGGGTTATGCTGATTTGCACCTGCTGAGGATCTGCCCCTTATTAATTTGTAGTGTCCCCAGAACCAAAATGGTGGGGTGCCCCTACTCTTTGAAATAATTCTTTGGTAATGTCCTGGTTTGACTGCAAGAGACAGTACGCTTGCCAGTAAACTCTAAGGGCAGGTCTACACTGCAAAGAAAAACGCACGGCTGGCCTGTGCCAGTTGACCGGGGCTTAGGCTGTGGGACTGTTTCATTGCTGTGTAGACTTCTGGGCTTGGGGTGGAGCCCGGTTTCTAGGGCCCTGTGGGATGGGAAAGTCCCAGAGCTTAAGCTACAGCGTGAGTCTGGAAGTCTACACAGTAATAAAACACTTAGCAGCATTGCTACAGCCTGAGCTCCTTCACCGAGGAAAGGGACAGGGATTAGACAGGAGAGAGTGACAGTTTTCTGCCTAGTTGTAATTAACCCATTAGGTTACACTCTTAATTCTTTCTTGCTTTCTAGCGCTTTGGGTCTAATTCTGATCTCCAGGTTGCTGGTGTTGGTAGAAACGGAACACATGTCAATGGAGTAATCCCTCTGTAAAACCAGTGCAAGAGATCAGAATCAGACCTTTTTGTCTCTAATGAATACCCTTCCTCTCATTTAAGCTGATGAATGTTTTAGGGGACACCCCTGGTGCCAGCAGATCTGGAATCAGGGAGTACAAGGAGCATCTCTGGATCTTCTGACTTCTCAGAGGTGCTGAGCACACCCATGCTGAAGCTGAGGATCTGGCCCATTTGCAATTCCTGTACCTCTCCCACCTACACACATGCACAGACACACTGAGCATCACAGTATCAAATGGAAAAAAAAAGGTGATTAGGCTGAAAAGCTCTTTTCGTGCACATCCTGTTCCCTGCCATGAGTTTAAATTAAGAAAAAGTAAAACTAAATGAACAATGCAACATCACCAAGATCACCCTAATGATATCTGACAACCTGCCAAAAGGCGAGGAAGAGGACAACAGAATGTAAAACTACACAATAAATAGTGCTGATCTGCCAAAATATGCTCAGTCCGTCTGAGAAAAGGTTCTGATTAGCGTAAAAGTGATGCTGTTGCACTTTCCACATGTGGTCTCCAGAGAGATGGTGGAATTCGCATATGATGAGAAATAGACTAAGATTATCTAGCTGGAGAAGGGTTAGAAAAGCTTGACTGAAGTGTTCAAAATTATGAATGCCATTGTGAAACCTAATCAGTCCTGCCTTTTCCTCTGTCCCCTGATATAAGGAAAAGTGGCATTCTATTAAATTAAAGACAGTAATTTTGGAGAACCAATAAAATTAAATATTTATTTTATGCAACATGTATTAATCTTGGAATTTGTTGCCAGAGAAGGTCATCACATCAGATATTGTGGATGGAGGTTTTGAAGGTGTGGGTACATTGTGACATTTGTGGCAAAGCAGGTTAGAATAGTGCTAAAGGTAATTCAGTCTGTAAGACTCTGCCAAGGGATGTGGGGACAGGTGGGAATTCCCCTTCCTTCTTTCCTTGTGCCCCTACCTTTGAAAAAACCTCTAACTGGCACAATATTCATTAGCCCATTGTTGCCATGAAATTCCCAGCCAAGTCCTCTGCCTTGACTCCCCATTGAAAACAGAGATCATAAACTCTGTCCTAATGTTCAAAGCCCTCCATGGGATTGGCCATAGCAATTGGAGAGATGCCCTCCCCACTTCTGGCCCTGTATGACCTCACACAATAGTTACCTTCCATTGGAAAGGTGAAGCAGATAGCAAGAGGCTTGTGAGTGCAAGTGACACAGCTTTCACTGAAGGTGGACTTAAGATATGGAATGAACTCTCACAAGGGATAAGAGAGTGAGTGACAGGACTAACCACTTTCAGAACTGAATGCAACCTTGGCTTAGCTTTCCCTCAAGAAGTTCTCTCTCTTTTTCTCTCATGCACACACTAACCTATATTAAAAAGAACCCCAAACTTTAGACTAACTAATCTATTTCTACAGGGAAGAAAAAGAGAGATGATGGAGGTTACTATTTTTAAATACTTGAAAGTGTTGAGATATTACAGGGAAGGCAGCATATATGAACTTAGATAAATATGTGACTGAGTATAGTGATAATTGGTATGTATATGGAAGAGAGACTGGAAAGGATGACTCTGTGTGTGTGTGTGTGTGTGAGAGAAAGAGAGACAGACAGAAGCACCGTGAGGGGAGAGTGGTGCTTTAGGGGAGCAGAAGGAGTGATTGCAATAAGAAAGAAGAATCATAGTAGGGGAGTGAGAAGGTAGAGCGGGAAAGGGAAAATGGAGGAAGTAGAGATAGTTAAAACAAAGCAGGGAAACAAGAAGTGGAACATAGAAAAAAGAAGGAAAAAAGAGGAAAAGACAATATGCAATACTGTATATAATATAAATATATAGTAAAAGAGTAAGAAGATAAAAAGGAAAGAAAAAGAAAAAAGACATTTTAATTTTTTTAATAGAAATCTGAGTGACAATGTTAGTCAAAACATGTAAATGATATTTGCTTATATAAAATATATGTAAAGAGGGGTGTGAGTGAGATAAATAAAATGTAGGGAGAGGTATGTAGGGATTTTCCCTGTTTCTGAAAATACATCCCTTGCAGTCAAGTGGATTCTTTCTGCGATATAGATCTTCTTCCAAAGATTATAGTGAGCACAGTAAGTAAAATAGGTATGTTGAGGGGCTTATTCTTTTCCTGTATTGCATTTCAGTACTCATGCCAGTCATGGCAGAAGTACATGACCTGAGTCATTTCTGAATTTAAAGTTTGTAGAGTGTTGAAAAGCACTGCAGACTGTGGAGGGTGAACTGGTTCTGAGAAGCTACCAGCAAGTGTCCTCTTCTGTCCATATCCTCAGTATGCAAATTAGTTCAGTGCTGGCAGTCTACACATCATTAGTGTCTGAAGTAGCTTATTTATAGAGAGAGTTCCAGTTTGGACCCATTTATCCAACTGCCAGCCCCTATCCAGAATTTTGGGAGTTTGGATAAAATGGGATCCAACGACAAACCATCCTTGGTTTTGATTCTACAGAAACAAAATCCAGCTGGTAAGGTTTTCCTAAACAGCCCTCATTTCTTCCTCTTTATTTACAGAATCCTGAATTTGACTGCATGAGACACTTGGAGCTTTCAACAGCATCTGGAGTTACTCTTTGGTTTACATAAGTTTCCCTCCACACACACAAACACCCCACTTTGCTATGATATAATATAAAAGCCATAGAATTAGGAACAGGAGTCTGAAAAATACCCAGCAGTTTTCAGCTACTAATATATAATTCTTAAAGCTGAAAAAAAAAACTCACAAGGGAAAACAAACTGTGGAGCCTTATCTCCAGTGAGTATTTCTTTTAAGAACATAAACAAACATTTCATCTCTAGAGGAATAGAAAGATATTGGAAAGCTTGAAAAATGTAGGTAATTTTTATATAAGTACTGATCCATTTGAGCTTGATGTTTTCCCACCTCTTAGGAGTCTTTCCTTTTTTATACAGTCTATCTTGGAACCAATGCATGTTTACAGTGGGATAAAATTTCAGAACCTGTATCAGAATTTTTTCCCCAAAAATTACATGCATTTTTCACATCCCCAATATTTCATGTGTTTGCAAAAATACGTGGGTGTAAAGTGGTAAAACTTTGTATGATTGTGCAGTGGATACAATTTTGCCCCCAACTGAAATGAAAAATAGGCCCATTTGGGCTGAAAATGGTCTCATTTTACCACGAACATTTCCCAATAATGGAACCAATTTCAGTTTGCAGTAAAATGAGAAAACAGTCATGTTTGAATTTTGTTGCAAAAATGTCATACTCGTCTACTTACAATAAAGGTCATGCTTCTGACTGAGTCCCTGATCCTCTATTAGAACTATTACCTACTGTCTGTACTGCAATGGTGCCTAGGAACCCCAGTTGTGGATCAGGGCCCAGTTGTGCTAGATGTTGTACAAACACAGGATCCATGCAGGCATACTGCTGCACCTGCACCAATCCCATTTAAATCAGTGGAACTTTGCCTGGGTACAGCAGGCCACCTGCAGACTATCAATTGCAGGATCAGGGCCACAGGCTGCTCTTTAAACTCCTTATGCTCTGATTTTCAATTATGATTGATACCTTTTTCTATTTATTTCTTGATCTTGTTCTTCCTCATTCCCTCCCACCAGGGTGAAGTTCAAATCCTGTCTTCTAACCCCAACAAGACTTGAGGATAAGGCAATACATTCTGAGTGAATTAACCCCTTGTCCATCCCTGTGGATAAAGCTCTCTTTACAAGAACACTCTCTGGGAAATTTATTGATGAAAATTCTGGGTGAAATCATGACTCCATCGGAGTCCATGGCAAAAATCTCACTGAGTTTGATGGAGCTACACTTTCATTCTAGTTTCTACTACCCACAGATATTACAGCTTGCTCCTTGATTCTTGCAGACCTGAAAAGTACAGATCATGGTTTGAAAAGTCAATTCTCTGTGCTTTATGTGCACTTTGGGAATGTAGCAAAACTCATTCTGAGCAATATAAACATGCTAATCTATCCTTGTATTATTCCGTTAATGGAAACAAGTAGTCTATCATCCTAGTCCAGGTTTTGGAGAAGATTCAGAATCTTCAGAGTAGGAAATTGGCATTTTGGGCTATATCTCCAGTCCTGCTGTTAAGAGTTTGTGGATATTCCCATGGTAAAATGGAAACTATTTCTACATCAGAAATCTAATCCACAAATTCCTGCTCCTGAAGCCTTTGTATCTCTAGCTCTATCCACTCCATCACATGCAGAGATAATTTCTCAACTCACTGACCTGGTTTCATATCTTATGTTCCTCTCCTTTATATTTAGATCTCTTGGCTGCATGGCTTATTCATAAGCACTCAGCTTTTTAGAAATCAAATTTTAACTGATTTGGTAAATCTCTCTTGCATACATACAAACACACAGACCTATGTCACACACAAAAAAATACCTTAATTTAAAGAATAATAAGACCGCAGAGTCAAGCACTGAAAAGTTAGGCATTTAGATTACTCCTGCAATGTTAATTTGTCCCCCTTATGAATGTGCATTGTGATATGGTTTTTAATTCCATGATCATATACTATTTTTTCCATTGGACTCCTGCCTCATCACTGCACAGGACAGACTAGGACTGTGTACTGAAGGAGGTTGTGGTCTGCAGAACCCTTGTCTCAATTGTTGTAGAAGTTGGAAGGCGACTAGTGAAGGAGGCAGGGGATTGCAGGAAGAGAAGTAATGGTCTCATGGTTAAGACAGTTGAATGCTGCCTAGGAGAATTGGATTCTATCCCTGCTTCTGCCACAGCGTTCCTATGTGATGCTGGGCAAATCACTTAAACAGAACATTTCACAGGTGATTGCTAATTGTGTTCATCATTTTCTTGGTGTCTGATATGGTACCGGGGGTCTGATTTACAGAAGTGTTGAGTCCTCGTATCTGCAGCTGTAGTCAGCTGTGCTTTTAACATATAAAGTACTATACAATGCAAAGTGCCTCCATTTCCCATCTGTAAAATGGGGATAATAGCCTTTCATTGCATGGGGTTGTAGTTGCAATAAATTAATGAATATTTGAGAAGTAGCTGATAAGCACCATAGAAAAACCAATGAGGAAATTAACAATTCTGTCTTCAGAGCAGGGTCTGAATAGTATGAAGTAAATAAGGCCTGGGCACCACACACTGAACAATGAGAATAAGACAAAGTATTGAATAGCTGCTCACTAAGTGAAGAGAAGAAGAAATGGGTAGGTGGGACTTTGTGAGTCATCCAGCCAGCTCATTGGGCAAAAAGGGGACAGAACAAAAGGTGGAGACCATGCAGTCAAATACAGAGGGCCTAATTGGTGCTATGTCATTACACAGGGCATGAAAACTGTCAAATTATGGATTAGGAATGGAATAGAGTTGTTATTACTACTAACTTTTCACAGCACCGAAACTGCTCTGCCATCCGTTTCTAGAGACCCCTTTTGCGCAGGGCTCTATCTCTCACCTTTTAGATCTAGGAATCTTTCTGCTGCTGTTGACTCTATGGCAAGGAACATTCTGTCAGATCGCTAGTTGAATCATGGAGATCTGACATTGTTCTTGAAGGGTTTGAATTTCATTCTTCTCAATCAAATTCTTGAATGTTTGTTTTTAGGAATGCCATTGCTAGTATTATTTAGACTTTTGGGGATGTTCCTTGATCTTCTGTCTTGAGCCCCATGCTGTTTAACAACTCCTGATGCTTCTTTGGGGGATTATTTTCAGTCTCTGTGCTTTGTGTCAGGGCTATGCACTGATCTATTTCTCTCTCACAAATCAGACAACCTGAGTGACACAGACTCTGGCCCAGCGTCTCTCAGTAGAGACTTTGCAGAGGTCACACACAAAAATTAAATTTGAATATCAACACAATCCAAATGTTTTTTTTTCTGAGCCAAAGTAACTGGTGATATATTTTCACCTTCTTAGCACTTATCAACTAAGGATCTCAAAGTACCTACAAGCATTCACTAATTCAGCTTTGAAACATCCCTAAATTAAGGATTAAAGAGATCATTTCACCCACCACTGAAATTTGGCTATTTCCCAGTGGGAGCATCACAGCCATTCAACAGAGCACAGATATACTGCATAGTGGTAGATTAGGGCCGCAAGTGAAAAGGAATATGATATCCAGTTGAAGTTAACATTTTCATTACTGCATTGTAGGTCAGGTTCTTCTCTGCAGCAAAGCACAGTAGAGGGTTACTTTGGGTCAGTGGTTCTCAACCTGTGGCCCAGTCAGCACACAGCTGCAGCCCATGTGACTTCCTCAGGGCCATATAGGGAGTATATATATTGTGTGGATGCGGCCCTTATAGCAGAGAGAGCTGCATATGCCCCCAGAATGATAAATAGGTTGAGAACCACTGCTTTAGATTGATGCTTCAAAGTGACATAATTGGGAAGAAGGGGAGTCAGTGGATTTTTCAGAGCCTTTCACCCTTAGGCTGCTAGTTCTAATCCAGACTTAATAACAACTTTCAGTCACTACTAACTATCTGATGGCTGTTTGATGGGGGGTGACATGAGTTTGGTCTCAGTCCGATGTCTGGTGAAGTGCACACCTCACAAAACAACAATCCAACTGAGACTACCTGGTGTCATCACTGATCTCCAAGTCTAGGTAAGCATAGAAAATGAGTCGTCCTCCTCATTCCGGAAGCGGGTATCCAGGTTAGGGATTGGGCGTATTGGCAGGGCAGTGTGAGGAAACTTGCACTTCTGTTGCCTGTGCTCTTCCTTTTTTTTTTTTTTTTTTTTTTGAGGACTTCATTTTCCAAGACTGTCAATCTGACAATAAATTCAAATTTAAACTAATTAATAAAAGTTTACATAGCTCTGTATAGAACTTAGTGTGCATTTTGCCCTGCATTAAGGTACATTTGGCAGCACTCAAGTGGCTGAGTTTGGGTCCCTTTTCCTACTGATAACCACAATATTATGACACTTTCCTCTTTTAAGAGTTAGAGCCCTGATCTTTCTCACATCAGTGTAAATCAGGAGCAATGCTACGGATGTCATTGGAATTACATTGGCATAAAATTGATGTTAGAGCAGAATCAAGAGATCGTAATTTTTAGACTCCTGGAAGACTATATTCTGTTGGAGCACTTTGAAAATGTCCACAGGTATTCTTTCTACCATCTTAGGCATCCTGTTAGAATACAAGCTTTTTTCTCTTTAAAGCTGGTTTAGATATTAGATTTCATATCTCTATGACCTACTAGTTTTATTATTGTAATTTTTTACTTGATGTCTTGCAAAATTGATCAGCAGGTTCTAATTTATTCAAAATGCAGCTGCTACAGTAGGTTTCTGGCTAATATTTGTCCTAGGCAGCACCTCACAGCTGGCTGACTGTTAGCATCCCTTGTTTAAGATCCTTCTAAGCAGTTATATGGTCCCCATTACAATAGTATCTGAGCATCTCATAAATATTAATGTAGTTATCCTCACAAACACCTATGAGGGAACTGTTGTTATCCCAATTTTACAGAGAGATGCTAAGGGACTCGCCATACAGGAAGTTGTTGGCAGATCAGGGAATTGAACCCATGCCTTTGGCTAGCACAATCCTTTCTCTCTCTTCTCATGCTCATTTATGTTCCAGTGGGTTCTGTTGGTAGTAGTTCTTTAGAAACTGTATGTCAGTTCTAGGTGGGAAGTATGATAGTTGCTCGGCCATAGTGAAGAGCAAGATTTTGGAAAATTCACTGAATACTCTTGACCAGGACTTTGAAAAACCAACTAGAATTGACCTACCCTAAATTCCATTCCAGGTTTTATGTAAGAGTGGGACAGCACTTTAGGGGAAGTGGGATTGGTTAATCCTGTGTAGATATCCAGCCACAGTAAGATATATTTTACAAGGCTGCTGCTGGTTCGTATTAGTGCTGAAGTCTAATTATACTAATTTAAGGTTCTTAGCAATCAATGACAAAGCTTACAGGTGGGATTTTTCCCCTCATTCTTTTCATTAAGCTCCAGCTCCTCAGCTCTTTACTAAGATCCATTTGCATCCCTAACCCAGACAGCTATTGTCTTCCTCTGTCAATTACTTTGTGCACTATACTTGCTAAGCATGAATGACTTAATTTTACAGCTTGGCCTGCAGCCAGCAACACAGTCAAATAGAACCAACTAGACCACTGGCCTCATTTTCAGAGGTGATGCACACCAGTTGCTCCCACTGACTTCAACTGATGCTAGGGGTGTTGGGACTTTCTGAAAATCAGACCCTCTTTTAAGAAATCATGACAAAGACCCTGGAGCTGCAGTGCTATTGCGGGAAGACTAATAGAAACTATACCTTTTCTCTCTTCAAATCATATCTTTGTGTGTGTTGTATTTTTAGCCTTTTCACTGAATGCCCAGCATGGGGAATTGTGCATACATGTATCACTATCAGAAAGGTGACGTGCTTATTTCACTGGTTTCTTAGTTTGTAATACAAACTGTCTTGTCCAGTATTTACAAAGAATTTTGAGACACAGGTTCACTGACATTCTGCACATTTTACAAATGTAAACCTGTATGATCTAGTAGTCTTGCTTTTACACTTTGTAGTCAAAGTTATTATTCACACGTACAAAAATATATCTGAATATATTTCAAAAATTCGTATTTTTCAAAATCCTGATCTCATTGAAATCAGTGGGAGCTTTGCCATTGACATCGTTGGAGTATTAGACTCTGTGGTTCAAACCCTGAAATGGAGTATGAATTGGAGTTGCTTCGTTGAAATAAACACAACTATAACATTCCAGGGTGCAATCCAGACCAGTGAGGGGGCCGTGTCACTACTTCCCCTACAACTTGGAATGCCTCACAATGTTGCTAGAGTAGCAGCCGTGTTAGTCTGTATCTGTAAAAAGAAAAGGAGTACTTGTGGCACCTTAGAGACGAACAAATTTATTAGAGCATAAGCTTTCGTGAGCTACAGCTCACTTCATCGGATGCATACAGTTGAAAATACAGTGGGGAGATTTTATATACACAGAGAACATGAAACAGTGGGTGTTACCGTACACACTGTAACAAGAGTGATCAGGAAAGGTGAGCTATTACCAGCGGGAGCGGGGGGAACCTTTTGTAGTGATAATCAAGGTAAGCCATTTCCAGCAGTTTACCAGGACAGTGGGAGGGGAAATAAGCAAGGGGAAATAGTTTTACTTTGTGTAATGACACATCCACTCCCAGTCTCTATTCAAGCCTAATTTAATGGTGTCCAGTTTGCAAATTAATTCCAATTCACCAGTCTCTTGTTGGAGACTGTTTTTGAATTTTTTTTGTTGAAGAATTGCCACTTTTAGGTCTATAATCGAGTGACCAAAGAGATTGAAGTGTTCTCCGACTGGTTTTTGAATGTTATAATTCTTGACGTCTGATTTGTGTCCATTTATTCTTTTATGTAAAGACTGTCCAGTTTGACCAATGTACATGGCAGAGGGGCTTTGCTGGCACATGATGGCATATATCACATTGGTAGATGCACAGGTGAACGAGCCTCTGATAGTGTGGCTGATGTGATTAGGCCCTATGATGGCGTCCCCTGAATAGATATGCGGACACAGTTGGCAATGGGCTTTGTTGCAAGGATAAGTTCCTGGGTTAGTGTTTTTGTTGTGTGGTGTGTGGTTGCTGGTGAGTATTTGCTTCAGGTTGGGGGGCTGTCTGTAAGCAAGGACTGGCCTGTCTCCCAAGATCTGTGAGAGTGATGGGCCGTCCTTCAGGATAGGTTGTAGATCCTTGATGATGCGTTGGAGAGATTTTAGTTCACCTTTCCTGATCACTCTTGTTACAGTCTGTATGGTAACACCCATTGTTTCATGTTCTCTGTGTATATAAAATCTCCCCACTATATTTTCCTCTGTATGCATCCAGTGAAGTGAGCTGTAGCTCATGAAAGCGTATGCTCTAATAAATTCGTTAGTCTCTGAGGTGCCACAAGTACTCCTTTTCTTTTCACAATGTTTTGCTGCTGTAGTTCCCAACCTGGGGTCCGCATGCAGGTCACACCCCTAGTTTCTATGTGTAGCCACAGCCCTGGTCCAGCAGCCTTGGTTACTACTTGCAGGGTGATCCTAACACATCCTAGATTTTCCCCCAAAGAACATGTGTTTTGCACTCTCCTGGCCTCACCAGCCCTCTCCTGGACAGTCCAGATATGTTAGCTCAGTTCCCCCTCTAACGGGATTGTAACAATGTGGCACCCACCTCTTGCAAGCACCCATTCAGGTCAGGTGTGTCTGAGGTCTTTAAATATTCCCAGTGCTGGTATCTAGCTGTACCTCAAGACTTCCTCCCTGGAGGCAATGGTTTCACCCTCTTGGTCTTCTGGCCCCAGCTCTCCAGCAGGGCCTCTTGACAATTCAGTTCTCCTTCCGGGGGTTTACCGCTGTCTGACTATAGGCCAGTTCCCAGTGGTCTACATGGGGGACCTGGGCTCACCTACGACTCTGGGTCCCAGTCCAGGGACCCTAAGTATAGCAGCCACATGTCACCATGTCCTTTTAACTACACTGCTTTCAGTTTCCTGGGCCCCTTCCCTGCATCCCCAGCCTTTGCCAAAACTTCACTCTTACTTCAGGACTCATCTAAGTTCAGGTCCAGCAGCCAGCCAGGAGCTCTTCTTTACTTCCCTGGTCCTGCCCACACTGAGCTGTCCATGGTGATGCAGTTCCCTTTGGCCAGCCAGGAGCACCCACTGTACTCCTCTAGCTCCAGCAAGGAACTGACTATCTCTATCTCTGTAGCTCCTTTTATATGGCCCTCCTGGGCCCTGCTTGGCCACTCCCTGCAGCCACGCTAGGATGTTTGGAGGACTCATCTACTGCTCCTTTCCTGGGACAGATATGGCAGGACAGTGAGACCTCCAGCAAGGGGCCTCTGGACATAGTCCACCCCATCACAGGGATCAACAAACAACAGTCTGCTACCTTAAGTGAATTTACCCAAACAATTCACAACACCGGATCCATTTTAATTTAGTAATAAAATAAGTTTATTTAACTTTAAAAAAAGAGATTTTTAAATGAGTACAAGTATAGGGCATTAAAGTCAGAAATGGTTACAAGAGTAAAAAAATATAAAACACTTCCTAAACTTAACAAACTAAACTAGAGTTAAGGTAAAGTCCCTTACCTTATGTTTTCAAAACATTGCTGACCAAATTCTCAGGCCAGGATCTGCTCCCAGATTCCAACAGCTGTTTCTTTTGTCGTCTTAGGTGAAAAGAGAGAGCTGGATAGGGGGAGAGAACTTCGGGTGTGTTTGCTCCTCACTTTTATAGTCCAGGCTCCTTTTGAAATGCATTTTTCTGATGGTTACCCCTCAAAGCAAAGTTTATTCCAACAGTAAAAAAGATGACTTGGTGTCTGGTGGTGAAAGAAGTTCCATTTTGTTTCTTTTCATCTCTGTTTGCTGAAATGCAGATTTTCCTTGTCTTCTGTCTTCCTCTTCTCACTGTCTGAGGAGCCTTTTAACAACTTATATGCAAACTAAGGTAAATACACATTCTTTTGTTTAAGACATGCTTGACCAGTTCTGCCTAATCAGGGTGATGTGGCCTTGAAAATGTGCTACCAACATCATTTAGAAGGAATTCATAACTTTACCCATAATGTTGCGAGACACATTTCATCGTATTATTGACCAGTAAGTTATTAGTGCTCAAAAGATACCTCTCAAGGCATATTTTATACAAAGATTATTACAACGGTGTATAGGATGTGAATACAGAGGTACATTCTGTCACAACAGCTATTCTGATTTTAAACCAGCTGAGGATCAGGTCCATATGTGTTTGTTTTCTTGATGGCCTAATAATTACAAAACTTACCTTTAAAAATCTAATGAGCCCAGTGTCAGAGAATTTGAGTACCTGAATAATGCTACTTTGGTTAAGCCATTCAAATAAAATAACATATGTTAGGATGTGATTTACCACTGAGGCTTTTTTTAAGAATATGATTTATGAAATATGATGCTGAATTATACTTAACTGCATAGCACTTTGAAGATAGCATGCATCATCAGAAGCTCTCAAAGTTCTTTATGAACACTAATTAATTCTCACAATGCCCTTCTAGATAAGGTTGTCATACCTATTTTAAGAGATGGGTAAACTTGGTCACAAGAGGCTGTGGTTTGCCCAAAGTCACATAGTGTCAGAGGCGAGAGTAGAACTCAGGAGTCCCCAGGCTCACTGCCCACCAGATAAGATTTGACTACATTAGCAAAAAATAGATAATGCAGGGGTCTCAAACACCTGTTTGAGTTATACGGAGTTATTTCCTGTGGTTATTTCCTGCTGTCTGCCATAGGCGCTGACTCCACTAGCAGCCAAGCTCCCCTCCTCCCCTGCCCCGCCTCTTCCCACCACTCCCATCCTGTGCACACACAGAATATACATGATAGCTGCAGTCTGTTCTAACCTCTATCTCTGCGAGGAATGATCTAATAATTCACTTTTGGCTGTACCAGTCATGAATTATCACTCTGCTCATTCATGAAGATGAAAGTAAATGTCATCACAGCACTTGGCCATCACATATTTTGCAATTCTGTGTGTGTGTGAATAAACTGTGTTATTAAATTAATTTAAAAAGTTTCACATAAATTACCTCCAAGGATGTATTTTTCTTTCTTCCTAGTAAACTAGGATTTGTAGTACCATGAGTGTTAATCATTAGTTTGTAAGTGGTTATCCACATCTTCACTATTCACTGATGCAAATGAGCCAGAAAGAAATAGTAAACCAAAGATTATCATTCTTCGAGAGAAGTAAAAACATATTTTATACAGGTGGAAACTAAATCCCAGGTCTTCTACAGCACAGCCACTGCAGAAGTGCTCTCTTTCCTGCACAAACGAAACTGTTAGATCATTAAACATGGTTGATATTATGATACCAATATTACAGTACAATGTAGTATAGTACCGATCCCCACAAAATTGGTTGTTACAAAATTTGATGACTGGTTTGCTACAGCTTTAGCATATACAGAGTTTGCCTCGGATTTTTAAATGAAGTGTGAGTTGATTTTTAAAAAACGCTGTTTCTATTATGCATATGTAGTTATATACAAATGTAGGACTCAGGTATAAAAATGCTTTACATTTGATCAAATACAGTGACAACTATATAATGATTCCTGTGTATACCGTAATTCGAAAAGACAGTCATCCACTATATGTAAAACAATTTTTCTATTATTGAACTTAACACTAACAGAATTATACTCAATCAGTCACAGTAGTATGGAGCTGGTGAAGAAAGGTCTTTTTTCCCATGGAAAATGCCACGTTTTAACACAAAACCCAAACGTTTATGGTTTTCAGCCCAAAAGTGTTTAGGTTATAGCTTTTCAGTGAAAACTCAGTTTTCCTCAGAAGGAAATCACTTTTTGCTGTAAAAAAAACATTTTGTTGTAACTCCAGTTCAGTCAAACAGCAGATGTAGTAAAAAAATTTTGACCTTCCCTACACAGCAGCAAACATAAGTTTTAGTGTCATTTAGTTAACTTTGAAGGTGACGTATACCTTTATTATGTATTTATCAATCATGTTCATTACACTCATTCCTTTGGACCAACCAAGATTGGGGCCACATTGTGTGAGGTACTGTACAAACACAGAGTAGTAGATAGTTCCTGCCCTGGAGAGTTTACAGTCTAAATAGACCAGACAGAAACAGAGTGTGAGAAAAGTGTAGAACTCACAAGCAGAGTGAACAATGTGATGGTGGCAAATGTCATGTTAGTTCCATGATTTTTGGAGAGTTGGGGAGGAGGTTAGGCAGAAAGGGGATAAGCTAAATAGACAGGTGAAGGAAGAATGGACATTAAAGAGAGGGAGGTGAAGGGGACAGGACAGGGGAGAAAAAGATAAGGGGGCAGATGTTGAGTGAAGCTGAATTAAGAGACTGAAGATGGGTGAGGGGCAGGGTTGGAGCAAGCAGCCAATCAGCACAGGGCATAGAAAGTCAGTCAAATCTGTAGAAAGTTCTCTGAATGCCAGAAGGTCCTTGCTTTGGCTGCCCTTGCAGCTGCCCCTGCTGGGGTCTCTGGCTGGTTACTCTCTATAGTTTTACTTCAAGGCCACATTCCAAGAACAGGGAGGGAACAATCCAGGTCCTAGTTTTCCCAGAATGGATTGTTACCTTGTGATGGGGTGTACCAGACCCTCTGAGGCCCCCTGCTGGAGGCCTTGTGGTCCTGCCACACCCCGCCCCAGAACAGGGCAGTGGAGACAGTCTTCCAACTGCCTTGAGTGGCTGTGTGAGACACAGCCAATCAGGCTCCAGAAAGCTAGTATAAGAGAGCAGCAGGTCCCGAGTGGGATCAGTTCCTTGCGGGAGGAGCTTGGCTGGCTGGTGGAGGGAGGGAGCTAGCTGGCTGGCTGGCTGGCTGGCTGGCTGCAGGGCATTGTACAGGGCAGTGCTGGCAGAAACCAGAGAGAGCGAGAAGGAGCTCTGGGGCTTATTGCTGTGACTCCATCAGGACAAGGCACTGAGGTAAGGGTGAAGAAGGTGTGGGGCAACAGGGAAGTGGCCCCGGGAATTAGAGCAGTGGCATGGCTTAGATAAAGGGACACTTCCCTCCAACCCCCCATTAGCCACTGGGAGGAAGTGGCCTGAACTTTGAGGCACCCCAGAAGAGGAACTGAACTCTTTAGTGGTCTAGCAGGAGAGCTGGGGCCTGAAATGCCCAGAGAGGGTGAGGACATTGCCTCTGGGGGGAGTCCTGGAGTACAGCTCGATACCAGGGCTGAGACCATTGATAGACTATGGGACTAATTAAGGACCTAAGCCCAAGGAGGGCTACAGGGAAAGTAAGTGCAGGTTCGCACACACTCAACCAGGAGGCACTTGCTAGAGGTGAGTGCACTACTACAATCCCCTGTACACTGGTCTAGGTCTGGTGGTGGTGGGCATGCAGGGAGTGGTCCTGGCAGGGCCCAATTTTACCCAGTGCAGCAGTCCCTACTTTAGCTGCTTCTGCAGCCACTGCTACCAGGTGGAGCTTCTGGCCAGCTCCTCTCAGCAGTTGTTCCCTAAGACCACATCACCACATATTTTTCCAAGTAAGGAAGATGGTTGACCCACTCAAATAGATCATTCCCATTTTATAGAGATTATCTGGTCTGATTACATTACTTAGGCTTAAAACAGGTATATCACTAGAACCAGTAATACCTCTAGAACCAGGATGAACTTTTTAAATTCACCCACTGTAGGTTCTTCCCATAGGAGATAATGTTCTGTAATAATTCAAGCCATAAAAATTGGAACAAATTAACAAAAATAATAAGAATTTCTAACGTTAAGTAAATAAAAATTTATTTTTTGTTAATAAAATAATAAGAATTTCTAATATTGAAGCATTACAATACAGTAAATGCAATAAGACTGTAAAATGCCCATAGAGATTTTATGCATATACAGCCTTGTGTTGCACAATATGATCTCTAACATACGGGTACTGTTAATCTGCTTGATCCTGCATCTACTGAAGTCAAGGGCAAAAACCCATTGACTACAATAAAGCAGAATCAAGTTCCATTTCCACTGCTGTTTCAGTAACTAGCCACAGCATCTGAAAAGTTGTAGGTGGAAAGCGAAGATTTTGCTCTGGTCTATCAAGAGAATAAGGAACCTACAGTATCTGTTCCTGACGTTCAAGTGCAAATTGTATCGCAATCCATGTTTTTCCATCTGAAACAGATTATTTAATCACACTGGAAGTCTTTGCACTGTCATATTTGCATCTCCTTTGCTGTTTTCTTGCCTTTGCAGCTTCTCCCCTACAGACAACAGTAAGAATCTGAGTTTCTGGTGTATGAGAACCGCTTCCCTTCTGAGGTTACTTTATGCACAAATGCAGTTGCACTGCTCAATGTGTTAGACTCAATGTGGTGCAGTCCATCAGAGTATAGGCAGAAGTTAAACAAATAGAGTCATTCTGTGTGGGTGTGTAAGAAATGCTTGTAAGTTTAAAGCAGTAAAATACCCAATCCTAACAGAGAGATGTTAGTCTTCATAATACAAAGACTGCAGGTTCATGAGGCATCGTGCTATATCATGCAATCATGCTCAAGAGATTGCCTTTTTCAAAAAAGCCACTACAGGTGGGGTTTTCAAAATAATTTAATGTTGATTTAACTCTGCTTCTTCTGAAGTCAGCCAATTATTTTCCATAAAAGGTTTTTTCAACAGATATTTTGTTTTTTTTGTTGAACGAGAAATTCTTGCACAAAATGTTAGGGTTTTAATCAAAATCCCCAGAAACTTGTTGCTACTTGAAAACCAAAATTTTTCATCTACAATCTCCAAACAATTCCATTTTCTGCAACCAAAAGCTGAAAAATCCTCAGTTTGGGAGTTTTAAGTTTTTTAGTTAATGTTTTTTCTTTAACTTTTTCAGTTGTTAACGAAAATGAACACTCTTTTCATTATTTTTTTCACTAGAAAATAATTCCCCAGCAGCTTTAGCTTTAACATTTACATCACTAGGAGCAGAGCTAGGCCAATTCTGAACAGTTTTGAAAACTACACTCCAAATGCAGCTCTAGTTTTCTAAGATGGACACTCTGAGGAGCTAAGCAGGAGGAGGTTGTCCAAGGTACAAAAGTCTACATAGTATATCAAATTGTGAACAAGTTATGATACGCTGCAATTTCTTAATTACTTTTATTAATAGATATTGCACTTATCACCAAGGCAGCTAAATATATTAATTCAATTAATATTTAAAAATCCATAAATTAATAAATCGTCTATCCTAATGCCAGTAACATCAGGATCAGTGACTTGTTGTATCTGTTTTTGGAATGAAGAAAAAGTCATACTTTAACTGTCCTGTCTTTCCATTCCATTGCAAGTGATCATCCTTTGCAAGGCTTCCTGTGTAGTCAGCACTGAGCAGCATAGGTCCACAACAAAGCATGACTGTTTTATGTAGTGGAGGATGCTACAGCGCATGATGTTTCCTTGATGTAAGTACTCTCCTCCATCTACTACCATTGTCTCTCTCACTGCTATACCAGTTTGGAGGTTGCACTTTTAATGAATTAAATGCTTTGACATTTAATTCATTAAAAGTCTTCTGAATAATTACTGTATTTTACCTTCTAGCACAGCACAATTTAATTTAGATAGCAGTAGATCATTTTTGTTAAGTTAATTAGGGTTCAAGTAGTAGTTGCTCATATATATGTGGGATAGCTGTTATCTTCATGAGTGGGTTTCTGATTATCTCACCAGCTGCATCCAACCATAGCATATACCAAGTTCTCCATGTATCAATCAGCAGATTCATGAATTTTTCAGTGCACATAGTCTTTCTGATGCCACATTCACATTTCATATGAATGAAAACAACTTTTAAAGATTAAAACTGCAGTTGCATACCAGCTACCAGAAAGAAGAAATAGCTAAAATGCATGCTGGCCTTCAGTACACAGAATGACAGATTAACTAAGCTTGCTTCCTGGCATCTAAGCAGTCGTCGTCTCCATTAATAGTAAGAATATAGTTTTCCAAAACGCAGTACTAATTTATAAACAGCAGTACAGGTTTGCGATGGCAGGGTGGAAATGCAGAAGGAAGGGTAAGTGGCAGAATAATTATTCTTGCTAGCAAAATGTTCTATACTATAATTAGAACATAGCTGCAGCTTAATGCAGCATATGGGGGACAGTGTGGTTTAGTACACAGAACACTGGACTTGGAATCAGGGTTCTGTTTTTAGCTTTGCCTCTGCCCTGCTTTTTGACCATGGTAAGTCACTTCACTTCCCTTCTCTGTTCTGGATTCCTATCTCCCCATTTCTCTATCGTTTATCTATTTACAAGTGCACAAAGTACAAACTCTTTGTGGCCCGGACTGTCTCTCACTATGCGGGTGTGAAGCACCTACCACAATGAGGCCCAAATGTTGGGTTGGGCCACTAAGTGCTATTGCAGTACGAACATAAATAATAAAGTAATATCTTCATTTGAGCATGTCACAACCAATAATAATGACTGTACTCAAGAGAATTAGTCTAGTAACATACCGGTATTGAAGTCAGTCCTTGTCTTTGTCTTGGATAGACCTGAGCCTGTGCGAGCAGTGATGCACAAAATTCAGTGGCGTTGGTAGCCACTACCGATTGCATCCCGACCTCCACAGACCTTGGAGAGCAGTACTATAGAAGCCTGAGATTCCTGTTAGAATCATGTAGGCATCTAATACTCAGTGAGTTCAATTAAGAAATATTCTTGCACACAGCGATCATAAAGCAAGAATTAACCTTTGCTCTGTGTCTGACAGATATAAGAAAATACGTTATGTAAGCTAATTTAGACACAACTGAGTCTTGTTACACACTGCAGAGCTGAAATCACTGATAACCAGGTCTAAGCATTAGACCTTCTTTGGGATAGTGTGTCTGCTGCAAGAGATTGCCCATTGTGCACCAGCAGTGAGGATCTCCCCCAGTAACAGCTGAAGTCACTGAGAGCTGGAATCACTGAGCGCAGTGTTAAGTGGTGACACCTGGAGACATTCCAGAGGATTGGTGATTGTCTGGCAGGGTGGTCAGCGGAGAGGACAAGAGTGGAGCCCCACAGAGAGGTGCAGCAATCAGCCAGCAGGGTGGCTGGTGGAGAGGTGTGGCAATTGGGCAGTAGAGCAGCTGATGAAGAGAAGCAGTGAGTGAGTGCCTGGGCAGAGGAGTGAGTAAGGTGCCTTCTTACCCCCACTTCACCCAGGGTGGGAGGTGAACTCTGCAGATGCACCTCTGAACTCCGGGTCTGCACTGACCAAGGACAGCAACTGTGAGTGGGTTGCAGAGAAGAGATGGGCATGTTAAAGGGACTTTTGGTTGCTGGACTTAACCTGAGGGAAAAGGACACTGACCATCTTACTTGAGGGATGGGTCTTTTGTTCATGGTTTATGAACCCTGTTTGCGGTGTTTTCCCAAATTAATGCCAAATTGCTTTTCCCCCTTTTTATTAAAAGTTTCTTTGCTACACTCAGACTCTGTGCTTGTGAGAGGGGAAGTATTGCCTTTTAGAGATGCCCAGAGGGTGGTGTGTAATTGTCCCAGGTCACTCGGTGGGAGCTCGAGACAGTTTTGTATTGAATTATTGAAAAGGAACCCCTAGATACAGAACCTGGCCCTTGTTACTGCCAACACTGACTGGCAGAAAGGTTACAGTTACAGTGTACTGTATATCATTAAATGTTACACAAAACAACATAAAATAGTGGTAAGAGATAATATAATCATCAGATTTCCCATAATAACCAATTAATAGCAGTGGACCCTCATGATCTAAATTCATGGGTCCATCTCTTTTCCATACGAAGGATATTCTCATGGGGGCGGGGGGAATCCTCCTCCCAAAATAGGGACTTCATACTCTTTTTCTGTACCACTGTCTTCCACTCTGATTCTTGTCCTCTTCCTGGAGAGACTTGCCAAGGTCTCAACTTGTCCCCTCCTTGTTGGATCTCTGGCTCTTATTTTCTGTCATCCCTCAGCCAGTGAACGTCCTTTTCCCTTGCTTCCTTCTGGTGACTGAAACTTGCAAGTGTTCAATCTTTCATAACTCTGCTGCAGGAATCAGGCTTTTTCTCAGCTGCAGTCCCTTAGCAGAAGCTCTCTAATTCAGATACTATAGTCTTGCTGAGCCTTAACATGCCTCTCTGGCTACCTCTAGCTGCAAAGTGGGTCCTCGGAAAACCTTTTCTGAAGCTCCCTGATCTGAGGCTATTTTTACTAGGCCCTTTCAGCTTGGAAAGGGGGATCAGTAATAAAGGTTCCCTGTGAAGACATAACACAGATAGCCCCATCTCAAAGCTGGATTCCCTCTATTACGTGGTAGATGTAGAGAATTACCCAACTCTCCTTCCTGCTTCCTGATATGCACACAATGTGGTTTACTGATTTTTTGAGGTGGAACAATATGACTGGCTGGGAAGGAGGTTGTCCAACTTTCCCTGGAATCTGATTGATTGTTTTAATCAGGAAGGGACCATGCTGTGCATCAAACATCATCATATGAGCTCTGAAGTTGCAGTAGCTCATTCTCCTGCTGATGGAATGACAGTAATGGCTTTTTCAGACTCCATTACAGCTTTCTCTACCAATATCTAGCTAGCTCCTAATATAGCTTACGTCATAGCAGTAGTTTCTCTTTCTCTTTCTTTCTTCACAGTATCTACAGAATACACTTAATGAGGGGAAGATAATTCTTACCCTTATTTATGGGAGCTGGTCAATAATTTTCCATTAACATGCAGTTTCTGCAAAATCAAAACTGTCTGTGGAAAACTTTGAATTTGCCATAATATTTTGATTTTTCTGTTGGGGAAAATCTAAATTAAATATTTTATATTGGGATGGTCCAACCCAAATTGAAATGTTTTGTTGAATGAAATCAAAACAATTCATGGTACATAAGTTCAGCATTGAATGATGGTCTCCTCTCTGGTTGAACTGCTGCAGAGCATCATTGGAGTCCCATGACCCTGGTGCATAACAGGAGATGTCAGGTGGTCCACAGAGAAGAATGAGGTCATGAGGCACACAAATTACAACTCCAATAAGTCACTGTATCAACTTAGGTGCATACATTACAATGTCCAACCAAACATTTTGACTCTTCCAAATCAACGGATTTTTGGAACTTTTCATGCCATGAAAATATTTTGCTAGTTTGACTTTTTGTCCCAATTTGGGATGAAAATAAGTGTCTAAATATCAGAGTTTTACATAAGTTGGAAATTCCAAATTTTGACCAGCTCTGTTATGTATTTGTCTTACAATAGAAATGAAAGACCCAGAGACCGAGGTTCCATTGAACTAGGCACTGTTCAAACACCTAATAAGTCATTCGCCAAGAGCTTACAACCTAATATGACAAGCAACGGATGAGAAGAATAGCAAAAGGACAGGGGAATTAAGTGGTTTCCCTAAGTCTCCTGAATCTCTTTCCTATCCACTAGACCAATAGCGGTATTATATTCATTGCTCAGGGAAGAGGGAGGAGCCATAAAGTTAATTATAAAGTCCCTCCTCACTCAGCTGTGTGGCTAGAACTGATATTCCAGAGTCCTTGTTAGGTATTATTATGCTTGAATAATTTTGAAAGAAGATTCATGATGAATTTTGTACAGACATTATTTTTGCTACAGATATGTGACTTACATTTGTAGTACTTTTGAATACTCTTGGCACATTCAGGTTTGCGTCAGTAAGTGGTGTCAGAGCTGTTTGAATGTACGTGACAGGTTGACAGGTGAATTTATTTCTGTTCTTTATTGTTATGTCTTTTCTTTTATGGGATATCCTTTTCAAAGTTGTTTCTGTGTTTCTTCATCATACAAAGTAAGTTTTCATTTTTGAAGGCAACAATTGCATCTACACTGGTGGAAGATGCTCTTTCAAAATGTAAAACAAAGTGTGGATTGGTGCATGCAAATGGCATTGATTAATGTATGGCCTTTTCAACAAATGTGGGTGCTGTGCGTTGGCAATAAATTTGGCAGACAAATTTTGATTGCTCTCATTAGTGGATTTATTTAGTTATGCTACAAAAGTAACTTGTTTTTCTTGACTCTAAGGTTGCTCAAGTGCATTTCTCATTGGCACAGTCACTACACATCAGTGGAATCACCAGTTTAGTCAACAATAACATCCACAACGTCCTCAGTTCACATGCCTTATTCACAAATCATGCCATTCAAATGTGCTCACAGACTTTTTTCTACCACAAACTAATTTTTAATTCCAACATATGACTAATCACTATGCAGACCTCTAATATCTTACTGTTGGACTCAAATGCACAACCTTAACCTCAAAATGGGCTTAGCAGACTGGAGAATCCAGCCCTAGAAATGTAATCATGTCACTGTCAGAATTCTTGGCAGTCATGAGTAATTCAGCACAAAAAACAATCACAAAATAAAGGGAGCATCACCTACAAATGACCTTTCTGAAGAACTTCCCGCTGTCCGAGTTGCTAGGAAAATAGTTACAGAAATTACATCAGATTGTACAGTAAAGCTGCAAGCAAGGTTCAGTAGGCTGGAAGAAAGAACTGGACAGAAAACTAATCTATTGAGCACATATAACGACCTGACCAATGGCAGGGAAGAAATGGAACAGAGGATTTCAAAGGTAGGGGATAGTGCTAAGCAGAAAGATAATAAAGAGGCAAATTGGAACAGCAAGTTGGATTTCTCATTGAAAAAACAGAGGACCTTGAAAATGGCAGACACTACAAACATATTCATGTTACCATGCTTCCAGGTGCTACAGAGAGCAAGCGCCCTCACGGCCTTGTCTGAATCCAGGCTTCCCAAAACCTTGTGTGTGACTAGAAAGATGAAAAAAATGTCAGGATTGGGAGGATTCATACGATTGGTGTATCCCTCTTCAAACACCCTCGTGTAGCTAACACCAGCCATCATCAGGCTTCAGCATTTCCATGACCTCCTATTGGTGGCTGCCTAAGTCATTACGGATGTGAGTGAAGGAGATACCTGGGTTCTTATTTTTCCCCAAGGTTATGCAACTAGAATTAATAAAAGAATAAGTGAATTCATGGATAGCTCCTACTAGCTTCATAAAATAAAGATTAAATTTATCCTGTTCTGCCCTTTTACCCTATGAAGATGTTCCACAAGGACCAAACACTCATCTTCTCTGCAAAACAGCAGGACTTTTATAGATGATGGACCACACCCTCAGCTGATTTCAGTGGAGCTGTGCCATTTTACACCAGCTGACCTGGACAGATGCTATTATAACAAGTGATCAATGAACATTTTAGTCTCAGGGGGCTATGTAAAAAGTGTAAGCCACATGGGGAACATGACTGTTGTATAATATATCTTGACCTTTAAATGTGAGAATCCACAAAAAGAAAAAGGAGTACTTGTGGCACCTTAGAGACTAACCAATTTATTTGAGCATGAGCTTTCGTGAGCTACAGCTCACTTCATCGGATGCATCCGATGAAGTGAGCTGTAGCTCACGAAAGCTCATGCTCAAATAAATTGGTTAGTCTCTAAGGTGCCACAAGTACTCCTTTTTCTTTTTGCGAATACAGACTAACACGGCTGTTACTCTGAAATGTGAGAATGAACCTTTTGGCATTTTACCATATCACTTAATATGGTGTTTCTGGCATTTCACCATATCTGTTTTGGGATCAGGTGTGCAAAGGCAGAAAGTGATCCATGTTTCTGAAAATAAATGTTGCTTTTTTAGCTCTGTTGTTTTATTTCAGAATTTAGTGCTGAATGTGCAAAAAGTGCTTCCTTTCATTTGAGTTTCACCGTCTCATTCGCACAGAATTTTAAGAGAGAGTAAGATTTGCATTATGGAAGAACAGCACAAGATTGTCAAAAGTAACTAATGATTTTGGGTGACTCAGTTTGTGATTAAATAGGTTAACCTTAAATAGGTGTGATTATTTTTTTTCAGAAAATGCTGCGCACACCTGCTCTTGAAAATTACAGTGTTAGAATGTCTCAGTAGGAGTTTCTTCATTTGCTTCAGTGGGAGCAAAATGTGCCTTATTTGTGAAAGTAGACATTTGCTACATGCCTAGAAATTAGGATAAAAGTGTAGACAATGGAGTCAAGTAAACATAAAAGATTATGGGCTCTAGAAGGGATATTGATGGATTTGGTAGATTTTTTTTTTTCAATAGAACTCCATAGATCACTGTGTGGATCGCTGGGAATTCCTAAAGTTGTGTATTTGCCACCACTCTTCAGCTGATAGTGCTGTATAAACTAATAATTGAAAACTGTGCTGTATAATTACACAAGTACCAGGAAGCGGGGAGAGAAGAGACTAATGAGAACTGTTCTGAAAAGTTTCACTTCTCCTTTTGGTCTGAAATTGCTCAAGGAGTGCTACAAGGCCTTTGTTTACTAAGGCTGTCTCTGAGGGGAACATTTGAGTGTTTGGGAGGAAAGCTTGGTTTGGCTGGCAGAGTTTCATAGTTTGTTAGCTATTAGTGTTGTGTGGCTGATAAGCAGTGATGTGGCATTTTGTATTCTTGAAAGTGCCTCTGGAGCTTATCAGAGCATTCTATTATAGACATTTAATTTATTAAATATTATATATAAAAGGGAAGTATCAGAAGGGTAGAAACAGCATAAGGATGAAAGACCTGAGGGTGGTGAGAGAGAACCCCCGGTAAGTCATTTCAGAGTTAAGCAATGTAGAATCCAACGTTGTCTGTAATTACAGGAACAGAGACACAAATTAATAGGTGTTGAGTTCCTTCATTTTCCTTGAAGGTAAATCACTGATTATTGCTCTGTTATTTACTGACAGTGACATGGTGTAGATGCTAACAGAAGGCTGCCTGTACATGCCTCCTTTTGCTTCTGTCTTTTGCAAGTAGGATTAGCTGTATTTATAAGCAATTTATATAGTTATTAATTTACATGCATAGCAGACACAAAGTTTAAGCCACTATATTTTCAAAGAGTCACACATAGTTAGTTGTAAAGTGTGTGATGTTGGAAGTCACTGTAAAACATCAAGACAGCTATCTCAGTGTCAAACCCTAGAAGAGATCTGGCACAGATAGTTTTACCTCAGTGTAGCTAGTTAAGGTCAAACCTATACCTCACACTAGGGGTCGACCTTGAGTAGCTACAGTGAGGTAAAAGCTACAGTACCTTGTCTCCAACACAGTTTTACAGTGAGCTATCTCACTGTGTGGGAGTTTTGTTGTTGTTTTGCAGTGAAGGCATAACCTTGGTCACTGCTTTGAAAATTTAAGGGTAACTATAGAAATGAAGATGAAAGAAATGAGATTTGTTTTGTGTAGATTCTTGAGATGAAATTCAATCTACACCTGATGATGTTTTTTGTAAAATAGATTAGTCTGAATCACAGTATTCAGATCTCAACCTGAGACTTTTCAAAATCAGGATGTTGGATTAGCACCATCTGTGTTGTAAAGACTTCATTTTTGCCCATCAAAAGTATGCACTTCTGTTCTTATATACTATGTCAGTTTAAGTTATTGTTTGTTTTTTTCTTGTGAAATAAACTCCAAGGCAAAATATCTTAGTACCACAAAAACCTATGCCTGACTTCGGACTAGATTCTGATATCGCTGTTCACACTGAATAGTACTTCACTGTGCAGTAGACCCATTGAAGAATATGGAAAAGCTTGTGCCATAAGGCACTGCTCATTATGATTATGAGTATCAGAATCTGACTCAGGGTGGGCTAATCTCTTTTTAAAGTAAAAGTCACCAATGCTTGCATTATGTTCTGGCAGAACTCGTATGAAGCCGTATCCTGAAAACCAGTTCATTAACTAGGTCATTAAGACTGTGAAAATGTATGTTCTATAGATCTGAAGACATCGGGTGCAGTTCAATTCCCAATATTACTCTTAACTTAGTTAACTATCTGTGGGCTTTAATGACTGAATCAATGTATTGCAGGAAAGACATCAAGTTTTTAAAATATTGCTGTATTATAGTTAATGTGCAAAGCTTTTCCTCTTCTGTCAGCACAGTTATGATGATTTCTTTCAACGATTTAGTCGGGAACAAAATGTTTTCAAGCCCTTCCAGTATGGGTTTTTTTATGTAAGGGATATGTGATATAGGAGGGCCAGGGAGCAGTGGGGCAGTGCTAGAGGGGAAATATATAAGCTCAAGGCTAATTAAGGCGCAGTTCCCTGTAGACTAGGGAAGGTGGCTGCAGGTTAATTGGAGCACCTGCAGTCAGTTAAGGCCCTGTTAGGAACCTAATAAAACCCCTTGCTTCAGGCAGACAGAAAAGAGGAGGAAGGAGAGAGGACTGGAGCTTGGAGGTGTGCTGTGAGACTTGGAAAATCAGAGAACTGAAGTAAGGAGGACCCTGCCCAGTAGGGGAGGAAGACTCCCTTCCCCAGCATCTAAGGACTGCAGGTACCCCACCCAAGGGGGAAGAAGGTAAGAACCCACAGGGGTTGAAAGGGGCTGGGGCTCAGAGTGAGGAGCAAACCCAGACCCCTCCCCCGCTTCCCTCCTTTACCACCTTCCTGGGCTATCGACACCCCAAGAACAGGGGCAAAGGGTGGCATTTTAGCTCCCTGCCAAGAAAAGCGCAAGACCCACCAGACTAAGATCGGCCATCTTGTCACAAATGATAAAATTCACTCATCATTTAGATAGATAAAAGATGAAGTATTTGTATAAAAGTGTGTGTGTGTGTATGAATGAATACAGATACTTCATGTTTTGTAAGAAGGATCTATAAAGGGCTCTGGTATTTGGATTTCTGATATTTTATAAAATTATCTATAATTACACGTCATAAATTTTATTTTTTGCTGAATTTTCTTTTTTTACACAATTTCTATATTGACTTTAGGAAGAAGAAACTTGTAAGGGGAATCTGACATAAAAGCAGTGTTTAGACTCAGTCGCAACACAATTTATTACAATAAAAGCTAAACTGGAATACCAGTTGTCACTGGCTTCTTGTGCATATGTAAGTATACTTTTTCCCTCAGGGTCACAGCCACAGTCTGTTCCAGGAGAGCATATAGAGACAGTGTGTGATTCACCTATCATTGTAACTAGGGGGGAATTATGTACAAAATTAGAATACCTGGCACAGAGCTCAGTCCTGAAAAGCGTTAGTACACAATGTGTCAGATAGGCTAAAGTCTCCTTTTGTTCATTCGCATGAAATAAACACGAGAATAACCTTCAGGTAAGTGGATTTCTCTGCCAGCCTGGAATAGGTCTAGGATATAGTCCTATTGTTATTCACTATTCCAGATGACCAGTGATACCGATGTTGTTAGTAATCTGTGTTGAGCAGCAGCACTACTGTATGTCAGATGCACTATAAATCCAAAAATTTGCAAAGTGATGATGGTGATGTTCCAAGTGAATTTTTGCCTACCATATAATTTCATAAAACAATAAACCCCAATCTACTGCATTCATCAGATCGGCCAATAACCTAGTTAATTTGCAAAACATTACCTGAGACAAGCATTGCTACTTGCTCACATAATAAAAGTAATAATAATGGTTCCCCTGATTTATTAGCAATTCTAGCGAGGCCTTTGGAAGAAGACATTTTTTACCTAGATCGGAGATTCTCAGACTATAGGGTGGCACAGGTATGTGCCAGGGGAGGTGCCTGTGTTTTGGCCTGGAGCATAGTGCTGTCGAAGTGATCCAGTGCATACACAATAGCTCTGAGCCTGCACCAATTAACACTCATGACCTAACTGCACCACCTTGTGCAGGATTTGCATAGCCTTTCCATGTGCATGGTTGTTCAGAGAGCCTGATCTTGCAGGGCAGGGGGCAAGGTTTGCCTTTAGTCACCCACAGAAAAGGTATGGGATGATGCAGCCTGCCCAGGGCCAGGTTACAGATAGGGGGCAGTGCCCCTACCCAGAGTTAGAGGTGTCATGCCCCTGTCCCAGGTAATGGTGCTAGAGCCAAAAAGGACATGCCCTGGGACCGCAGCTTGTCACGCTACAGCCTCAGCCAAGCAGCCGGTGGCAGCACGGGGGTTGCCATGGAGTGACAGATTCAGGTGGGGCAGATAGGCCGGATAGGGAGTTCTAGGCCATGGTGCAGTAGATGCAAATGCTGTTGCTGGCCAGGGAAACATGGGAGCATGGCTACACCCAAGCTCCTTCACCCATAAGGTGCTGCTCTTATCCCACAGAGCTGCCAGCTGGCAGCCCCATAGCAAAGGGCGCCTCCCTCCACCACCACCCTAGCCAGGCAACTCATCTTTTTCCTGTGCCATGCCTCCTCCCTCTGGAACAAAGCAACCAGCTATGGGATGTGCAGGGGGTGTGGAAGCAGAACCATGATGCCCTGGCCACCCTATTGGGGTGGTCATGCAGCCTCAAATGGAGGAGGAGATGGAAATATGCAGCTTCAAGGAGAAGATGCTCTGTGCAGTCTTCCAGCCCCAGAAGCTGGCCAGTGGGCCTCATGTTGAGGTATTCATGGTCATCTTCCTTCTTGGCCAGCCCAAGGGGGTCCTGCGGGATCAAGAAAGCCAAGTGAAAAGCCCTGAAGAAAGAGTTGGAACAAGCTTCAGGCTGGGACATGGCTATCCTCCCCATTCTCTGATGCTAGAGCTCAGCCACTCACACCAGGAGGAAGTACCATAGGCATTGGGGTCTCTTTGGCTGATGGGGACAGGAGCTACTCCTTGCCTGGGAGCTATGGGGAGGCACAATTATACTTTTGCCCAGCTTAGGGAGGCTCACTATGACAAAATTTGAGAACCCCTGACCTTGATTATTTTTTTTTCTTCATTGAGGGTTTGATTTTTCCCTTTTATTATTACTTTTATTCTTTACGTTCTCCTGGTACCCACATTCTGCTCAGTGCTATGCAAACATACCTGAAAATCTGCTCCTTCCCCAGAGACATGGCGCCACCTCTCTCCCAAGATATTTTTTGACAAATGTTCCTTCATTCATTTGCTGTCTTTCACTCTTATCCTTCACTGGGGTCATCTAGCACAGCCCCGTGCCATTCTTCCGGTTCCAGTGCACATAGGCACAGTGGTCTGCACTGGCAGGTCCAAATACAGCACCAGGTCCTGTGTGAGGCTGCGGTGTTTGAAGAAGGATTTTGATTCCAAAGGTTGGTTCTCAAGCAAACATCTTATGAGAGAGTAATGATGGCAGGATTAGGGCAGGTGTTTATAAACTGAGACCATTAAGACAAGATTCATCAAAAAAGAAAGAAAAGAAAAACCAGTGTTACATCCATGAATTTATAATATGCTGAATAAAATGTCAACATGTGTAATCTTTACCTGTGGAAAAAGATAAAAAAGGATGTTGTCAAATTCTTGAAGCAACATGTGTTCCATAATTAGTGGTAAAGGAACTTCAAGTTATCCCAGAGATGTAAGTGTTGTAAAATGTCAGGGATTTCTTTGAAACAATGATGCTTGCCACAGCCAGGTGATATTGTAGCTAGTTGGCACTGCCATCCCCCTCCCACTTTCCTGTTTCTGGATGAAACCCAAGGCTCCGTACAGCATGAAGAACCTATGCAATTCTAAATAGTTTTGAGTCCTGGTGATCACCTCTCTTTTTTGAGTTATGCCAGTGTAACTGAGGTCAACTGAGCCATCTAAGGATGTGGTGTGTAGGGTGGCAGGGCATTATCATTTGAAGTGTCTTTAACTTTGAGATTCATTCTCCCTTCCCTGATTTGATAGAACCCAGAATTAATGAACTTCTGAACATGTGTAAAACTTCATCTATTTTTCCAGGTTGTCTGTGCAAATGGTTTGAGTGGAAATGACTGATAGGTGGGGGGAGGTTTGGGTGCTTTGGGAGTTTTTTAAATAAGAATATTGGAACTTTTATTTAAATGTCTTGTTTGTTCATGCACTTAGTTTTAGACAGGCTTTTTTGGTTTGTTTTTTTTTAAATAGCGAATATCCAGTTTTTTAATAGAATGAGAGGACAGGAGCTCACTGGCATTCACTTATTCTCGTTACAGAAATCTGATATAAATGTCGTCAATGAAAGACATTTGGCCACTGATAATATCAGTTTTAAAACAGAGGGCCAGATCCTGAGGCATAGGACGGCCACTTTGCACCATTCTGCCAGCGGATTCTGCTTGAAAAGCTGGCATTTCCAGCCATGGGAGAATCACCCAAGTACATAATGGTATCCTCCAAAGGCAAAGAGTCAGTGTTCATGCTGCTATGCCACCCTTTCCCAGCTGCTGGTGTATGTGGTTTGTCTGGAGCTTCCCCATGCCTCATTGATTCCTGGCTGATGGCTTGCTCCTGGGTTTGTTACATTATAGATTAGCCAAGCAGAGACCAGTCTTTACGGTACGTATATTCTCCCACTCTTGAGTTGCACTATATGTAGTTGGGCCAGACCTCAGGACATGACACACATGCTACTCAAACAGTGGGTAACAGATGACTGTATTTTCATCTGGAATTAAAAGTCCAATGGCTCTTTATAGCTCTGGAGATTAATTGTGTGACTGAAATGTCTCCACAGCCACTGCATGAGAGAAGTCGGAGATAAAAATACATCTGCCTGGTTAGTCGGTAAGCAGAGAGCCTCACTAGTTATTAATGAACTTCCATAAGTCCAGAAATATAATGCTGAACTCAAGGGGACTGTGCTACATGCATCCACATGATACATCATGGCCTCAGAGCTGTAGAGGACTTGCAAATGGGAATTCTATATCTATGAGCAACATAGACATGACATTAAGGGCCAGATTCTGAGGCCTTGACACAGATTTTACTCAGTTGTTGTAAAGGCTAAGGAAAAATTGATCCAGGGCTTCAGGATTTATTACTTGAGCCCTGTGCTATAATTTGAATAGTATAATGGTCAGAACTCAATAACTACAAATGCAGAGATGTTATAAACTGCAATGTTTATAGCAGGTCTTTGTAATACTGTACATGATGCTGTTTTGTAAATAGACAAACTTCAGATTAAACAGCTTGCTTTTGTTTTATTTGAGGAAGGATCATCATGTGGTGAAGACATTGGAATAAGTCTCAGGAGACCTGAGTTCAATTCCTGGCTCTATCACAAACTGCAGCATTCCTAAATTATATAATCTCTCTTGTCCCAATTCAGTAAATTGCCTAAGCACATACTTAACTTTAAGCATATGTGTAGTTTCACAGAAGTCAAGATCTCTGAACTTCATCTCTCTATCTGTGAAATGGGGATGATAATAATACTTAATTTCTCTCATCCTTAGCCCTGGTCTACACTGTAAGTTTAGATCTAATTTAGCAGCATTAGATTGATTTAACCCTGCATCCGTCCACACGACGAAGCCATTTTTGTTGACTTATAGGGCTCTTACAATCGATTTCTGTACTCCTCCCTGAAGAGGGGATTAGCGAGGAAATTGACATCGCCGGGTTGAATTTGGGGTAGTGTGGACGCAATTCGATGGTATTGGCCTCCGGGAGCTATCCCAGTGTGCTCCATTGTGACCGCTCTGGACAGCACTTTCAACTCAGATGCACTGGCCAGGTACACAGGAAAAGCCCCGGGAACTTTTGAATTTCATTTTCTGTTTGGCCAGCGTGGTGAGCTCATCAGCACAGGTGACCATGCAGTCCCAGAATCGCAAAAGAATCATAGAATCATAGAATATCAGGGTTGGAAGGGACCTCAGGAGGTCATCTAGTCCAACCCCCTGCTCAAAGCAGGACCAATCCCCAACTAAATCATCCCAGCCAGGGCTTTGTCAAGCCTGACCTTAAAAACTTCTAAGGAAGGAGATTCCACCACCTCCCTAGGTAATGCATTCCAGTGTTTCACCACCCTCCTAGTGAAAAAGTTTTTCCTAATATCCTAAAACTCCCCCACTGCAACTTGAGACCATGACTCCTTGTTCTGTCATCAGCTACCACTGAGAACAGTCTAGATCCATCCTCTTTGGAACCCCCTTTCTGGTAGTTGAAAGCAGCTATCAAATCCCCCCTCATTCTTCTCTTCCGCAGACTAAACAATCCCAGTTCGCTCAGCCTCTCCTCATAAGTCATGTGTTCCAATCCCCTAATCATTTTTGTTGCCCTCCGCTGGACTTTTTCCACATCCTTCTTGTAGTGTGGGGCCCAAAACTGGACACAGTACTCCAGATGAGGCCTCACCAATGTCGAATAGAGGGGAACAATCATGCCCCTCGATCTGCTGGCAGATCCAGCATGGACGGAACGGGAGGTACTGGATCTGATTGCTGTATGGGGAGATGAATCCATGCTATCAGAACTGTGTTCCAAAAGACGAAATGCCAATATATTTGCCAAAATCTCCAAGAGCATGATGGACAGAGGCTACAACAGGGACCTGCAGCTGTGCCGTGTGAAAATTAAGGAGCTCAGGCAAGCCTACCAAAGAGGCAAATTCCTGCTCTGGGTCAGAGCCCCAGACATGCTGCTTCTATGATGAGCTGCATGCAATTCTAGGGAGTGCCCCTACTACTATCCCACCCCTGTCCGTGGACACCTGCAAGGGGGGAGTCTCACGCAACAGGCATGAGGATTTTGGGGACGAGGAAGATGAGGAGAAGGATAGCACACAGCAGGCCAGCTGAGAAGCCATTCTCCCCGACAGCCAGGAACTGTTTATCACCAAGGAGCCAATACCCTCCCAAGGCAGGCTCCCGGACCATGAAGCTGGAGAAGGCACCTCTGGTGAGTGTACCTTTGTAAATATAATACATGGTTTAAAAGGAAGCCTGTTTAGTGATTAATTTGCCCTGAAAACTTGGGATGCATTCGTGGCCAGTACAGCCCCTCCTTTTAAATGGCCAACCCAATGGGTGCTTAGTATGGGAAAGGAGGGTGCTGCTGTTTGAAACCATTCCCACATGTTATGAAGGTTGAAGAAGCCGAAAGACTGGCTTACCATGGCTGCCTGCAAGCCAAATTCTGTTGCCTGGCCCTGCGTGTGTGATCTCTCACACCAAACCGGCAGGCCCTCAATATAAAAGGCAAAATACGACCTTGTACCGAAAGCACATGTACTATTTAATGTTAACAGCTTGGTTCACCGTGAAAGAGTCTACCCATTGTTCTCTAAAATGTGTCTTTTTAAATACTACTCTCCCTTTTTTTCCTCACGCAGCTGTAAATGTTTCAACACTCCTCCTATCATCTCCATCCCAGAGGCTAGCACAGATAAGAAGGCAAAAAAAATGCACTCGCGATGAAATGTTCTGAGCTCAGGTAGTCCTCCTGCACTGAAAGAGCTCAGCAGAATGTGTGGAGGCAAACACTGGCAGAGTCCAGGAAAGCAGAAAATGAACGTGAGGACAGGAGGGACGAGCAAGATGAGAGGTGATTGGGGGGGAGGGCAAGATGAGAGGTGGCGGCAGCGTGATGAGAGGAGGCAGGATGCAATGCTGAGGCTACTGGGGGATCAAACTGATGTGCTCCGGCGTCTGGTGGAGCTGCAGGAAAGGCAGCAGGAGCACAGACCACCTCTGCAGCCCCTGTGTATCCACCCACCCTCCTCCCCAAGTTCCATAGCCTCCTCACCCAGATGCCCAAGAACGTGGCGGGGGGGCCTCTGGGCACCCAACTACTCCACCCCAGAGGGCTGCCCAAGCAATAGAAAGCTGGCATTCAATAAGTTTTGAAATGCAGTGTGGTCTTGTCCTTACCTCCTCCCCTCATCCACCATCCCACCCCGTGCTTCCCTCCTCTCCCACCCCTCCCGGGCTACCGTGGCACTTATCCCCCTATTTGTGTGAAGAATTAATAAAGAATGCATGATTTTGAAACAACAATGACTTTATTGCCTCTGAAAGCAGAGATCGAAGGGGGAGGGCAGTTGGGTTACAGGGAAGTAGAGTGAACTAAGGGGGTGGGTTTTCATCAAGGAGAAGCAAACAGAACTGTCACACCATAGCCTGGCCAGTCATGAAACTGGTTTTCAAAGCTTCTCTGATGTGCACCACGCCCTCCTGTGCTCTTCTAACTGCCCTGGTGTCTGGCTGTGTGTAACCAGCAGCCAGGCGATTTGCCTCAACCTCCCACCCCTCCATAAACATCTCCCCCTTACTCTCACAGATATTGTGGAGCGCACAGCAAGCAGTAATAATAGTGGGAATACTGGTTTCGCTGAGGTCTAACTGAGTCAGTAAACTGCACCAGCATGCTTTTAAACATCCAAATGCACATTCTACCACCATTCTGCACTTGCTCAGCCTGTAGTTGAAGAGCTCCTGACTACTGTCCAGGCTGCCTGTGCATGGCTTCATGAGCGATGGCGTTAAGGGGTAGGCTGGGTCCCCAAGGATAACCACAGGCATTTCAACATCCCCAACAGTTAGTTATTTTCTGGTCTGGGAAGTAAGTCCCTTCCTGCAGCTGTTCAAACAGATCAGAGTTCCTGAAGATGCAAGCATCATGTACCTTTCCCGGCCATCCCATGTTGATGTCGGTGAAATGTCCCTTGTGATCCACCAGTGCTTGCAGCACCATTGAAAAGTACCCCTTATGGTTTATGTACTGACTGCCAAGGTGGTCCGGTCCCAAGATAGACAGAACGCATATCCCTATCACCCCACCACAGTTAGGGAATCCCATTGCAGCAAAGCCATCCACTATGACCTGCACATTTCCCAGAGTCACTATCCTTGATAGCAACAGCTCAGTGATTGCATTGGCTACTTGGATCATGGCAGCCCCCACAGTAGATTTGCCCACTCCAAATTGGTTCCCGACTGACCGGTAGCTGTCTGCCATTGCAGGCTTCCACAGGGCTATTGCCACTCGCTTCTGAACTGTGAGGGCTGCTCTCATCTTGGTATTCTTGCGCTTCAGGGCAGGGGAAAGCAAGTCACAAAGTTCCATAAAAGTGCCCTTACACATGCGGAAGTTTCGCAGCCACTGGGAATCATCCCAGATCTGCAACTCTATGTGGTCCCACCAGTCTGTGCTTGTTTCCCCAGCCCAAAATTGGCATTCCACAGCATGAGCCTGCCGTATTGCCATCAGGATGTCCAAATTGCCAAGGCCCGTGCTTTGAGAGAAGTCTGTGTCCATGTTCTTGTCACCGCACTGCCGTCGCCTCCTCGCCTGCTTTTGTAGGTTCTGGTTCTGCACATACTGCAGGATAATGCACAAGGTGTTTACAATTCTCATAACTGCCATGGTGATCTGAGCAGGCTCCATGCTTGCTGTGGTATGGTGTCTGCAGGAGAGCAGAGTTGCAGCGGAAGCAGTGGCTGACGATGGATGCCATGAGAATAGATATTTATAGAGAACAACGAGAGGATCTGCAAGGTAGATTCATGAAGAGCAGAGTTGCAGCGGAAGCGGTGGAGGACAGTGGTTAGCACCGCGCACATTTCCCGAGGAAGAGCACACGTACCTGGGAGCCCATGACAGACAACATGGAGAAATTCGCTATTGAGACAAGAGCAGCAGAGCAGAGTTGCAGCGGAAGTGGTGTATGACGATGGTTAGGAGCACCCAAGAGGACCAGAACGGATCCCCCGAGCTGCAGGAGAGCAGAGTTGCAGCGGAAGCGGTGGATGACGATGGTTAGCAGACCTACTGCACTGTGTGCTGCCAGCAGCACCCAGGACACAACAGCGGCAGTGTCAGTGAGCTGAGCGGGCTGCACGCTTGCCGTGGTATGGTGTCTGCGCGGAAAAAAGGCATGAAACGATTGTCTGCCATTGCTTTCACGGAGGGAGGGGCGACTGACGACATGTACCCAAAACCACCCGCGACAATGTTTTTGCCCCATCAGTCATTGGGAGCTTAACCCAGAATTCCAGTGGGTGGCGGAGACTGCGGGAATTGTGGGATAGCTACCCACAGTGCACCGCTCCATAAGTCGATGCTAGCCACGGTGCTAGTGAGGACACACTCTGCCGACTTAATGCGCTTAGTGTGGACATACGCAATGGACTGTATAAAATCGATTTCTAAAAATTGACTTCTATAATATCGACCTAATTTTGTAGTGTAGACATACCCTTAGTCTGACTTTTCTATTTATTCCCTATCTCCAAAATCTTACAATATAATCTTACAATATGTGTGTTTAGGTCCAAACTAATGAGGTCATAGAATCATAGAATATCAGGGTTGGAAGGGACCTCAGGAGGTCATCTAGTCCAACCCCCTGCTCAAAGCAGGACCAGTCCCCAATTAAATCATCCCAGCCAGGGCTTTGTCAAGCCTGACCTTAAAAACTTCTAAGGAAGGAGATTCTACCACCTCCCTAGGTAACGCATTCCAGTGTTTCACCACCCTCTTAGTGAAAAAGTTTTTCCTAATATCCAACCTAAACCTCCCCCACTGCAACTTGAGACCATTACTCCTTGTCCTGTCCTCTTCTACCACTGAGAATAGTCTCGAACCATCCTCTTTGGAACCACCTCTCAGGTAGTTGAAAGCAGCTATCAAATCCCCCCTCATTCTTCTCTTCTGCAGACTAAACAATCCCAGTTCCCTCAGCCTCTCCTCATAAGTCATGTGTTCCAGACCCCTCATCATTTTTGTTGCCCTTCGCTGGACTCTCTCCAATTTATCCACATCCTTCTTGTAGTGTGGGGCCCAAAACTGGACACAGTACTCCAGATGAGGCCTCACCAATGTCGAATAGAGGGGAACGATCATGTCCCTCGATCTGCTCGCTATGCCCCTACTTATACATCCCAAAATGCCATTGGCCTTCTTGGCAACAAGGGCACACTCTGACTCATATCCAGCTTCTCGTCCACTGTAACCCCTAGGTCCTTTTCCGCAGAACTGCTGCCTAGCCATTCGGTCCCTAGTCTGTAGCTGTGCATTGGGTTCTTCCGTCCTAAGTGCAGGACCCTGCATTTATCCTTATTGAACCTCATCAGGTTTCTTTTGGCCCAATCCTCCAATTTGTCCAGGTCCCTCTGTATCCTATCTCTGCCCTCCAACGTATCTACCACTCCTCCCAGTTTAGTATCATCCGCAAATTTGCTAAGAGTGCAATCTACACCATCCTCCAGATCATTTATGAAGATATTGAACAAAACCGGCCCCAGGACCGACCCCTGGGGCACTCCACTTGACACTGGCTGCCAACTAGCCAAGGAGCCATTGATCACTACCCGCTGAGCCCGACAATCTAGCCAACTTTCTACCCACCTTATAGTACATTCATCCAGCCCATACTTCTTTAACTTGCTGACAAGAATACTGTGGGACACCGTGTCAAAAGCTTTGCTAAAGTCAAGAAACAATACATCCACTGCTTTCCCTTCATCCACAGAATCAGTAATCTCATCATAGAAGGCGATTAGATTAGTCAGGCATGACCTTCCCTTGGTGAATCCATGCTGACTGTTCCTGATCACTTTACTCTCGTCTAAGTGCTTCAGGATTGATTCCTTGAGGACCTGCTCCATGATTTTTCCGGGGACTGAGGTGAGGCTGACTGGCCTGTAGTTCCCAGGATCCTCCTTCTTCCCTTTTTTAAAGATTGGCACTACATTAGCCTTTTTCCAGTCATCTGGGACTTCCCCCGTTCGCCACGAGTTTTCAAAGATAATGGCCAATGGCTCTGCAATCACATCCGCCAATTCCTTTAGCACTCTCGGATGCAACTCGTCCGGCCCCATGGACTTGTGCACGTCCAGCTTTTCTAAATAGTCCCTAACCACCTCTTTCTCCACAGAGGGCTGGCCATCTACTCCCCATGTTGCGATGCCCAGCGTAGCAGTCTGGGAGCTGTCCTTGTTCGTGAAGACAGAGGCAAAAAAAGCATTGAGCACATTAGCTTTTTCCACATCCTCTGTCACTAGGTTGCCTCCCTCATTCAGTAAGGGGCCCACACTTTCCTTGGCTTTCTTCTTGTTGCCAACATACCTGAAGAAACCCTTCTTGTTACTCTTGACATCTCTTGCTAGCTGCAGCTCCAGGTGCGATTTGGCCCTCCTGATTTCATTCCTACATGCCCGAGCAATATTTTTATACTCTTCCCTGGTCATATGTCCAACCTTCCACTTCTTGTAAGCTTCTTTTTTATGTTTAAGATCCGCTAGGATTTCACCATTAAGCCAAGCTGGTTGCCTGCCATATTTACTATTCTTTTGACTCATCGGGATGGTTTGTCCCTGTAACCTCAACAGGGATTCCTTGAAATACAGCCAGCTCTCCTGGACTCCTTTCCCCTTCATGTTAGTCCCCCAGTGGATCTTACCCATCTGCTCCCTGAGGGAGTCAAAGTCTGCTTTCCTGAAGTCCAGGGTCCGTATCCTGCTGTTTACCTTTCTTCCCTGTGTCAGGATCCTGAACTCGACCATCTCATGGTCACTGCCTCCCAGATTCCCATCCACTTTTGCTTCCCCCACTAATTCTTCCCTGTTTGTGAGCAGGAGGTCAAGAAAAGCTCCCCCCCCAGTTGGCTCGTCCCAATCTTTGTTGGGGTGTCTAGGCACTAACATAATCTTAAAGTAAAGAATTATAGCTTGAAAACCTCTAATCTTTTTTTAAAAATAACAATGAGCTTTACCTGCTGTCTAGTTTAAAAATATTCCTTCACATCAAGGTTCAAATGAACTTTCTACACAAAGAATTAAGATTGTGGAAAAATGTGAGGGAACACATACAGTATCCAAGCAGAAGTATGAACTATATTACTTACTGGATGCTTTCCTGTGCATCAAGAAAAGAAATGTAAACTTGGCAAGTGAACTATAAATATTTCAATTTGTAACTAAAGAAGCATGACACCTATTTGTATTTACAGCAGTTTCTCACATCCAATTATTTACTTTGTTGAGGACAAAATAGTGTTTGCACAGTGTTACCTAGCAGCTCTGTGTTCTTGGGGAACCAGGGCGCAGTACCCAGCCTGTCTGACTCACAAAAGACCTTCCCCTCGCACTCCCCTAGCCTCTGCTTGAACCAAATCTGCATCAGAAGAGAGATTTACAAAAAGCAATGAAAAGGCAGTGGGTGACACACCTAAACCCTTGGGATAAGGATAACAGGATTAAGGAAACTCCATTAGCTTCATTTGCATTGAAGATGGGACAGGGAGGCATCTCCATTAGCATACAGAATGGAGAACAGAGATTCCAAGGCAAGAACCGCACAAAACTCTGGGACCAGAAAAGCAGAGAAGCACTGCATGATGGGGGATCACTGCTCCAGATGTTAATGAACCTGCGCGTGCACACACCCAGCCCAGTAGTTATCAGACCAATTCTAGTAATAAATCCTTTATTGATATCCAAAATACTGAAGTTGCCTAATTGCGTTGTGAGCTCCCTCGAAGGAACACGGCCCGCAGCCAGGAATGATCAGTTCCTAATGTCTAGCCTGAACAAAACAACTTTGGTATATTCCTTTGAGCCATCAGTTTACACATAAAGAAATCTAGTGTTCTTGCTTGAACCACTGTTGTTTCTCTACAAAAACCCCTACCCATGCTTCAAGTAACTATTCTGATGCCTGGATCCAAAATCTGCATCAGTTCCATCGGGACTTCATCTTCTCCTGACTGATCGTGCCGGGGCTCTGCCTGTCTCCAGCACTCCGGACCCTCAGCTGCCACCACCACCTGGGACCCCCGATCGATTCAGGCTTCACGGAGTGGTGAGAACCCAGCGCGCGCTCTCTCTCTCTAGGGATATCCTTCTGACCCTGACTTGTGTGATCAGTTACAGTTTTCTAAACCTGACTTTTATAATCAAATTTAAGTTAGATTTAATATTATAACTGTTTTGTTTGTTTGGCTCCCCTATGGTTATTACCTGGCAATAAATAACTTTCATAATTAAGCCGGTTGCTTCTCTCTCTCTCCCTCTTCCTCCCCTCCACCCCCATGGGTATTTTTTGATTTCCTCATTTGCTCTGCAGCAACGCTCCTCATACCTAAGCTAAAAGATCCCTGCAGCGCCCAAATATCCTGTGGGGTTTGCTCATCAAGTGGGTTACTACCAGAACAATTCTAACATGAAAGTGGGGACAGGGACGTGCTGAACCTGGGACATAGGAGGGTGGCAGATGGAAAGTGCTGCTCGACCCAGCCTGCTCAGGCGCACTCTATTCCGGTGCGGTGTCCGTGGCACACGAGGGGGACAGCTTGGAAGTGCTGCTCGACCCAGCCTGCTGAGTCCAGGGACATAGAAGGGGTCAGCCTGGGAGTGCTGATTGACCCGGTCCTCTCAGGCGTGCTCTGTTAGTGTGTGTGTGCGCGTGTGTGGTGTGTTTGTCTGATTCTGGGGCTGGAAGAACCAAGCCCTGGGTAACCAAGGTCCTGCAGGATAGCTCCATTGGGAGGGAACTTGCAGCAGGGAGAAGTAGAGCTTTGTATGAGAACACAAGTGACAAAAGCAGTGCATCGATGGAAGTACCGACATCCTCCTCCCCCTCCCTTAAAGAGTAACCCTAATAAATGAGCATACCCCCAAATAACAGGCAAATCTGGTAACAAGAGTTGTTTGTTATGCAGTAGTTTAAGAAAGTTGCCTCAGCAGCAGAGAATGTGTTAACTTTTATTTGCTCTTCATTTTCGTAAGGAATATATTTTAGATGACTTTTCTTCTGACACCACTTATATTGAATATCAAAACACAAGAGTAAAGGAAGGTAAACTAGAAACACAAAAGAGCAAATTTACAGAAATTCAGATTTGGGTGCGGGGGGATTGGAAAAAATCTCTGAAAGATAACCATAGATATCTGCCGAAAATCTCTTCAGCTTTGTATTATCCCTACATATGGCAATTGCTATACTTCTGCACACTATGCTTCTGTGGATAACACTTCATTTTATATGTCTTGGGTACCTCAGCTAACATTAATCAGCAGGCTCCATTTACTTCTATGGAGCTAAGCTAGTTTATATTGATTGAGGATCTTTTGACTGTAATGTAAATACTCTCAGAAAGGTCTATACTCCTTTTATACATACACAAGGAGAATAAACCCTGAAATACTGTACCAAGCAATAGTTTTATTGAATGTAATATGTACATTAAAATAATGAAACGCTATGTATACACAGATAAATGGATTAAACTCTGGGAATATAATTAAAACTTGGGGGGAGGGGGAATCTTTGAAACTGGTAGAAATGTATGAAGTTAACCTATGTATGGGGAGGTTGGTGGACACTGGTTGTGAACAAAAAATGTTTCAGGCATAGGAGAAGCCTTCATCTCCTCCTCCCATTCTTTGCAGCTAGGCTGTTCATCCAAGATCAGCTTTGGTGGTACCACAAAACAAATTGTTACTTCTTCCAGAAGCCTAGAATTATGAAGCTAGTGAGGTGGAAGAGGATCAAAAGCTTTTGTTATTGATCAACTACCAGAAAAAGGAGTGTGCTAACATTTCATTTAAGAAAACCAAGCCCCCAAAACATATGTGGTCCAGAGCTTCAGCCAGTATAAATCAGCAGAGCTTCACTGAGGGCAATGAAGTTATGCTGTAGTTCAAACAAGAATTAATTCAGGGAAGTCCTCTGGCCTGCGTTGTGCAGGAGGTCCTACTGGAGGATCACAATTTGTTCTTCTGGCTTAATAATCTGACTCTACACCAGAAGAGGATCTGGCTCATGTATGTGTTATGATATATACATAGTCCGTGTCCTTCCTTGCCTTTTCTCTCTCCTGTTAAATCCATACTTGTCGTTATGATAATCAGTTAGGCTTCCTTATTTGAAAAACTTTCAGTCCATCTTGTATGTGTCTTCTGTGGCATGTCTAGTGCACATTGGAGCACTTTAGAAGATGTGTTTTCCACAGCCACCATCTTTATTTCCCATACCACATATTTCATTTCTGATTCAGGAGAGCCACAGGTTAACCCTACATAGCAGAAGAAATTCCTGAAGTATCATTATACCTGTGGTGGGATGACCCTTTCGGTCTTGCAACTTCAAGTCGGTAGCCCCAGGTGGTCGAATACTCAAAATTCTGTTTCTTTCTTTTTTTTTTTTTTTTTTTTTTAGTGCCCAGGTGAAGAAGACATCTGCCTTTGTTTAATGAAAAACATGTCCATAATCAACACTTTACCTGCATTAAAGCCAATATGGCTTCAAAGTGTTCCAGACTTGCATGGCAGTTAGTTTGTGTGCAGCAGCCATTTGGAGAGGCAATCTGACAAGAATAATTTCAGAGAACATTCAGAGCTTCATGGGTGGAGTCCCATGACAACATGTTGTCCCACAGACTACATTACAAGTGGCTGTATGCCATCTGTGGTCACTGAAGGTGTGTAGCGGGTAGGAAGACAGAGGAGTCGATTAACAAGATGGAACCAATATCCAGTGAACTATTTAAATCTTAGATGACTAGCATTGTCCAGACTGTAATTATTAATAATAATAAATAGCATTTTATAATGCTTTTCCATTCAAGGATCTCAAAATGTGTCTCATGTAAAGATACTTTTTTTACTAGGAGCTTATTATTAGATCTGTGTACATTTTTCCTGTCTCAGAATATTTTCCCATCTCGAATCAAGACAAAGTTGAAATCTCCAGAATATTCATGAATGGAAAAAAAGAATTTTTTTTTTTGTTTCAGGTCAGTCAAAACATTTTGTTTCAATAATTTCAAAATGTTTTGTTTTGATTTCACCCTTCTTTCTTGCTTTAACCTTTTTTTCCCCCAGTCTAATTAGCTTGCATTTTGAAACCAAAAGTCATTTTGAAGCAGAAAACTGGAATTTTTCTTTAGAAAATGTCAAAACTTTTCTCCCCTAACATTGTCATTAGGAAATTCACTGAACAGGATCCTGATTCATCAACGTTTCAGTTTTGATAAATTATTATTATGCATTGTTAATAGTACCTAGGACCCCCAGTCATAGTCCAGGAGGGATCCCCTTTGTGCTAGGTGCTGTACAAACACAGAAGAGGGTCCCTGCCCCCAAACAGTTTAGTCATACCTATTCCATACAGATATGTAAACAGTCAGCAGCTTGCCAGTCATTTGCTAGACTATATAATCTACAATCTCTGGTGGGCTGACTATTTTAAATGTGCCCTTCAAATCAGCCACCTTCTTCTTAGGTGTGCTGAGCCATAGAATCCTAAGTATTTTCTACTTGCTAGAGAGTCTAATATTTGCTGAATGAAGCCTAGTATGTGTAATACAATTCTATGAGAGAGAACTTCTACTGAACTTTGTAAACTCTGATAATAAATCCAATATTAGATAACATATAAAACTTCATGCTACAGTGCGTACGCCAACCACTAACTGACAGGGTTAGGAAGCAAGTTCATCTATGGACATATTATTCCATAATTGTCTTGCACCTTCTTCTGAAGCACCTGTCACTAGCCACTGTCTGAGACAAGATACTAGATGAGATGGACCAATAATCAGGGAGGGCTAGCTCAGTGGTTTGAGCACGGGCCTGCTAAACCCAGGGTTGTGAGTTCAATCCTTGAGGGGGCCATTTAGGGATCTGGGGCAAAAATTGGGGACTGGTCATGCTTTGAGCAGGGGGTTGGACTAGATGACCTCCTGAGGTCCCTTCCAACCCTGATATTCTATGATTCTATGACCTCTGATCTGATACAGCAACTCCTGTGTAAAGACATGTTTATATCTTAACAGTGTTTTCTTGACGACGACTACCACTACATTAACCACTTTCAGTGGTGCACAGTTGTACTGTACCCTCATAAACAGTTCAAGCTCCAGCCACATGCTGACAGACTACCTTCAGGTACATCTGTACTGTGAGCTAGAGGTGTCATTCCAAGTTCGTGTATGCATACTCACACTAGCTCTCATCTGAGCTAGTACCCTAAAAATAGTAGTGTAGCTGCAATAGCCCGGGCAGCAGCAGCAGTGACATGGACTAGCTGCCCCAAGTACAAACCTGCTTAAATCCAGTGGGTATGTACTATGGGGGGGGCTAGCTTGTGCTGCTGCTGCCCATGCGGCCACAGCTGGCTGTGCTATGATTTTGAGCACGCTAGCTCAGGTGAGAGCTAGTGAGAATATGTCTGTATGAGCTGGGAATCACGCCGCTAAAGCGCAAAGTCTAGGTGTAGACTTAATGGGTATTTACAGAGAGCTTATTATGTAAATATGGCATTTGGTACTTACTGACATTGAAATGGTACTCACTGTCCTTAGGCAACTGGAGAATTCCTGAAAACGTGCTGTACAAAACCGGTTTAATCCTCATTCATCAGGACTGACTGAAAGTAGTGTAAACGAAGATGAACAAAGGGCTATAAAGTGAGTAAAGACGGAACTTTGTGTGTCCAGGTTTTATAGCTGATGGAAGAGTTCACCAAACAACTCCTTGACACCAGTTATTCTGCCGCCTTTCTCTCTGGTAGCAATGCACACAGAGTATACATAATGCTCAGGGAATAATCATTGAACATAATGGTCTGTGTGGCTCTTCATAATGCAATGCATTTCTACAGGATGGGGCTATTTACAACTGAGAAACAGCTAACCACACTACTCAGAGCATACTCTTTTAGTCTCATTTTATAAACAAAGCTATGTTCATCCTTCTAGCTGTGTCAAGATGCTGATTCAAAAACCATGAAGCAGAAAAGTTAAGGGATTTTTCCCCCCTTAAAGTGGCCTTTAAAATTATAGTAAAATTTTCAGCATTTCTAATTTCAAGTGGCCAAGATTCTTCAGCTAAGTTGAGAGATGGGCAGAAAACTAAGATTTCTGAGTGCAGACTACACTGGGTTATATAAATCGGATGCTTAAGTATCTAAGTGCCTGGATTGGGCTCTAAAAATTGGGGGTTTGTCCATGTAAAACATTAGAGCCAAATTCTTTCCAAATCCTAAATGATAAAAAGTTGGATGCCCAACAACTAGCTATGGAAAATTCTCTTCAGTTTTAGGAGCTGTATGTAGAGCCCTTGGAAAATTTAACCCAACAGTGTCAGAGTGTGTGCCTAGACCACATGCACAAAACAGGAGAACTGCACTTGCAGCTACAAGTTACGAACACAGTTTTTCCTTTTTTTGCTTATTTTTCATATGCACTTCAGGCATAATGGGTAAAAACATTTCAAAAGGGCTTAAGTGACAAAGCCTAAATCCCACTTACAAAAGTGAATTAGGCACTTCCGAGCCAAAATCTCATTGAAAGTCTGAGGTGTATACTTCTAAATCACTTTTGAAAAAAGGACTTCTGCTTTTGAACCCCTTAGGTGCTTTTGAAACATGTACCTAACTTTATGAAAGTTCTGTCATAAAAATCCCAAACAAATTTTGAATTACAGTGTATTTAGGACATACCAATAAATCCACGGAATTTGACTTAAAAGTATTGCTTCCACTATAAAAGAGGGGAAAGCACATAAAAAGATATTAAGGCCAAAGTTTGTTGAACCTTGTAATTTTTGTAAACAACCTTATTTTAAAATCAATATGTAACCAGTGGAGAGACTTTAGGACAGTACTAATAATGTACGATAAAATAGCTGAAAGAGTTAGTACTCCAGTAGCAGTGTTCTTTATCAGCTGCAATCTCCCTTGACACCAAAGGTCAGATTTATGAAAGATTTTATTCCTGTTGTCCTTGCCCCAGCCCACACGTTCAAATCTGCTTTGAGAGAATTGGACAAAATACATTCCAAGAAAGTGCTAACATTCAGTCTGGGATTTACTTGATATTGTCTCCAGGTGAAAAATGTTAGCTAACAAATTTGATTCTAATTCCAACAAGGAGGCTATTCCATTATTCATTTAGAAAAAAAGAATAACCTAATGGGACTTCTCTGTGACCATACAAAATTGAATCTGGTTGTGGCCTGATTGTTTCCTGCATACATGTCACAGAGTTGGATGGGAAATGATTTTCCCCTCCTGAGAAAATTTTCTGGAATTTTCTCAAATTGAGACAGAGTCAAAATCTCAAAAATTTTAGCAAACCTAAAACAACAATTATCCAGTCTTCTTTTTCCATTCTTCAGTCTGCTAATCAATTTTGTCCACTTATCTCATTTAAAAAAAACCAAAATAAATACACAAAAACCTTTGAAGCCTTCAAGTTGTACAATCACCAAACATAGTGTTCCTACTCCGTCACCTTTGTTTTCTCCTGGGCATGCTCAAACCCATTATGTTTTATGGCCCCTTGTTACAGTTTGTCCTTATTTAGATGTCATTCCATATTCAATGGGTCTATTCACAGTGCATTAAGTTTACCACATGCATAAGTCTTTGCAGGATCGGGGCCTCACACTGTAAACAAATAGTTGCTATGTTTTATTTTATATTTTACAGTCCTCCGCATAATAAGGCCGATGATCCTAATTGTGGGTGCTGGGTTAATACAAATAATGATCATCACCACAACAACTAGTAAAAACAGTAGCTTCAGAAAATAATTCATGGGAAGTAAATTGGTTATGAAACCTGCTTTGCGTTTGTAGTTTATTCTGTTGTAATATCTGTTGCTGAAGGCCAGCAATAGCTCCATGCTTTATTTAAATCCACTCAAACACTCAGAATAGGATTTAGCCTAATTTCACTCTCAGCATACTTCTACCAGTGTCCATATTTCTTTGGATTGGCAATCTGTATATATCTGAAAACATTGTTTATTGTTCTTGATATTATTGCATGCTAAACTGAGCTCTCAAAATGGGTAATCTTAACCCTCTAACCCTTTTCCCACCATCTTTAGTTTGTGGTGCCTTCTTATCATTAGAACTATGTAATTAAGTGATTTTATTTTTTAAATTCACTGGCAGGTCTAAAAAAATGTGGGGTCAACTTGAAACCAAGTTTTCAAAAAAAAATTCAGGGAGTCAAAAAGGTGAAATAATTTTTCTTTCGGGTCGCACAGAACATGTAAAAAATACCAAAATTAAGCCTTTTGATTTTGGACAGAATTTTTAAACATTTTTTGTTGACTGACACAAGCTCGTGTCAATCGACCCACATTCTCATTTTTCACCTAGAAAAGCTGCAGCCAAAAATTTTGCCCAGCACCACTTATCACAGCAAGGGCCCAGTCCGGTAAACACTTAGTGCCAAGTATATTGAGAATGAAAAGTAGCATTTTTAGGGTTCCACCCTTGGTATTGGAAGCTCTTCATATCAAAGATAGTTCTGTTCTGTAAAGCACAAGCACACTTTTGAACAATGGAAAACTATAATTGCTAAGAATTGAAATAATTAATACTGCTTTTTATTTGGTGCCTGTGGTGTCAGAGATTGGGAAAAAATATTATAGGATTTTTCTTCTGTGCTTTAAGATTTCACTGCATAGAGAAGATATGAGACAAAAAATAAAACACCATCTACTTGTTGCTTTGATAGGCAGGAGACATGAATAATGTTATTGATGTGTAGACATAAAGAGCTGGAGGCTCATAACTCAGTTTCCATGTGATAAAAACTCTACAGAAGGTACTTATTGTCATTGGGCACAGGCTGCTTATGATGTAAGGGAGTAGAAATGACAACTGACCTTTCCTGGGGATACAAATGAGCCTATAACTGCTTGCACCTGTTAGTGCCCCTTTCCCCTTCATACACCACGTAACATTTTTGAGCAGCCCTCAAGTCTGCCTGCTTAATTGTATTTTACATCTTCATAGTTGTTGTCAAGGTTCCTTCCCCACTCTGAACTCTAGGGTACAGATGTGGGGACCTGCATGAAAACCTCCTAAGCTTACTTTTACCAGCTTAGGTTAAAACTTCCCCAAGGTACAAATTAATTTTACCCTTTGCCCTTGGATTTCCACTGCCACCACCAAACTTTATCTGGGTTCCTGAAAAAACGGAGTTTGGACACGTCTTTCCCCCCAAAATCCTCCCAACCCTTGCACCCCACTTCCTGGGGAAGGTTTGGTAAAAATCCTCACCAATTTGCATAGGTGACCACAGACCCAAACCCTTGGATCTTAGAACAATGAAAAAGCATTCAGTTTCCTTACAAGAAGACTTTTAATAGAAGTAAAAAGAAAAGAATCACCTCTGTAAAATCAGGATGGTGAATACCTTACAGGGTAATTAGATTCAAAACATAGAGAATCCCTCTAGGTAAAACCTTAAGTTACAAAAAAGACACAAAGACAGGAATATTCATTCTATTCAGCACAGCTATTTTCTCAGCCATTTAAAGAAATCATAATCTAACACATACCTAGCTAGATTACTTACTAAGTTCTAAGACTCCATTCCTGTTCTGTCTCCAGCAAAGCATCACACAGACCCTTTGTTTTTCTCCCTCCTCCCAGCTTTTGAAAGTATCTTGTCTCCTCATTGGTCATTTTGGTCAGGTGTCAGCGAGGTTACCTTTAGCTTCTTAACCCTTTACAGGTGAGAGGATTTTTCCTCTGGCCAGGAGGGATTTTAAAGGGGTTTACCCTTCCCTTTATATTTATGAGAGTTGTCATGTAATTTTTCTTTCACTCTTGATTCTTTAACAGCCTTTTAGAAATTCTAAAATGTCTTTCTCTATCAATGTGATCTATTCCTATTTGATCATGATTTTTTTTCAGTGTGGGTTTTAGCCCATGAAAGCTTATGCCCAGATAAATTTTGTTAGCCTCTAAGGTGCCACAAGAACTCCTTGTTGTTTTTGCTTAAATTAATATGACTTTGTGGCCCCAGTCCTGCCATCACTCCACATGTGAAACTCATGTGAGCTAAACTGGAAGTCTGCGTGGAAGAATATGCAGGCTCAGGATCTTTAGTTTTGTTTAGGTTACTTCCTTATTTGTGCACCAGCATTACCACAGTGGTGCTACTGATAAAGTTTAGCTCAGCTCTGAGTGGGAATCATGTATGCCTGTAGCAAGTTCTCCTCAGTAGCTTGTATTCTAGACAGGGCTGGAAGGTCTAGCAGATGGCTAGCTTGGAGTGTCAGACAGCTTCATTCCCAGTTGACCAATAAAAGTGGCCACAGAACCAGTAAAACATAAATTAAAGATGTAGAGCAAGTCTCTCTCTCTCTCTCATGCGTGCGTGTGCACACAACCCTCTGTTCACATTCTACCCTTAAGGAAAGATGGTTACCAGCAAAATTATGGGCTGACAACAAAAATGTTAGCAGCTAGAGGCATGGTGAAGATGTCTGACCATGGGATGGTGAGCCAGGATCCTTAGTTTTATGCTTTGACTCTGTCACTGATTTTCTGTTGCTTTGGGCAAGTCACCTACCTTTTTCTGATGCACTGGGTTCCTTACATATTACATGCAAAATGAGAGTAGTAAGCTTTACCAACTCAGTTAGTGGCATAAGAATTATTTATTCATATCTGTAAAACACTTTCAAGATTAAAATATCTAAAGTTGCGTTAAGTATTATTATCATCTAATAAGAAGATAGGAGAGGACAAGACATGTGAGATATGATACAGTTAGCTCTCAAACACTTTTAGGTTGCCTAATCTCTCATCTACATTATGTTCCTACCCTTAGAAATGTAATTGCACTGCATTTCAGAGTCATCTGAATGCATTTTCACATAATTCCATTGTCCAGCATAAAAACAACTGTATTAAATCAGAAACCCTTGTGGAGTTGCTCTATTGGAGCAGTTTATCCTTTCTCCTAGACAAATATACCCTTATTAAATGTCAGTAAAATTACGCTTTCCTAAAATCATGACCATCTATTTTATTTCCCTTTTTACTCGCTAAACTACAGTTGGCCTCAAGAACCACCAACTTCTATACACAAAGACAAACAAAAGGTGCTCCATGGGTTATCTTTATTAAACTGCTGGATCAATATTTCAATCATCTGACTTGTTCCAAGAAGTGAAACCCTCATAAATCTTTGATGGCATAATTACCTTCTTGCACCACCTATCAGCCCTAAGGTAGACATGATTTAATAGAGTTTGTGCTTCATCATTAGTGAGTGTGGATGGAAAGAGTGGATTTTTAAAAATATTCCAAGCAAAACTTTTACATTTTGTTTCTGCAGGACTGCAAAGGCAGTGACATTGCCTGAGATGAATAGCGGAAGACAGTGTAACAAATTAATACAAATGAAGTCATTCCTGAGTGACTCCATCTGCTTTGGAAAGGGGGCTCGGGCTCTCCAAAATGTGGCCAAGATCCAGTTAATTAGGCCTGACTCCAGATGAAGCCACACAGGTAACGTATAGCTTCATTAACTCTCTTCAGAAAGGCAGGCATCCAAAACCTAACCTTAATAGAATGCATATGATCCATTGACCATCAGTTTGATATTAAAAAATGAACTTTGTCGTTGCTGTGTTACATGAGGTATTCGGCAAATAATGTATGCAAAATGCAGTGGTCCCAGGCATATTTTATCTTCTTGCACGCCAGTCACTGTATTTGGAGAACAAGGCTCATAATTTTTTGTCTGCAAAGTTTATTCAACATGCGTTAATAATCTAGAAACCAAGCAAGACACGTAAGGTGCCTGGTAGTGTGTTTGCTCCATAATCAACAGGAGGATTATTGGGTAATAACAAATGTTATTCATCTTCATAATGGCTAAATGACAGCCTGTTTAAAAATAACAAATGACTCCTCCTCATTGACTATTACAGAGTGACTATGACCTTCACGTATTTTAAGCAAACCAGTCCTCTTTTCAAAGACTTCCCGAGTTCTTTAATTGATAATGATGAGATGCTTTGTCTTTGCTAAGAAACAAAAGATCTAGTTTTATATGTTTGTAAAAAATTGGAGCATTCTGTATAGGCCTCTGTTAGAAGACACTGAGTATTATACTGATTTTTTCATAAATAATAAATGGATGAATAATTGAAGCAGTTAGTGAGGTGAATAACGAATGTGAGACATTTTCTTTTATCTTTATCAGTCTTCCTTCTGTCTTTTTTTTTTTAAACTTTGTGCTGCTTGATGTTATGTCTTGCAAACTAGAATATGGAGTTTTTAAGACAGGCCTTTTAATCAGTTTAACCCTGTTCTTTGTGAAGGCCCTGATCCTGCAAATACTTAAATATATGTATACATTTACACACATTAATAGTGAGGTTGACTAAGGTGGAGGCCTAGTAAGCAGTGTTCAATATGGTATATCCAGAGTCATTTTTCTTAGAAGATCTTTGGAACAATTTTTGTGGCCTTTTAAAAGTTTTGACAATCAGAGCTGTGTGTTGAGCCCCACAAATGACTTACAGAAATTCTGTCCTTCAGCACTCTCCTCACAGGAAGAGACAGCCAGTGAAATGTGCCTGCTGCTGTATTTGGGTGAAGGAGTCTTAATTTTAAATGGCCAATTAGAGTAGTCCTTGAGGAGCATTCCCTGTAGAAAAAAAAAAAGAGCACAACTACTATGCCTGCTTCTGCTATTTGAAAGATGATAGAATCGTTGCAGCTGCCAACTAGCTTGTTTGACTTATTTACCATACTGTTTAAACCCACCCGATCTTTACGGCTTTAAGAATTTAAGGCTTTCTATTATCTGTTGTTTCTTCCTCAGTACTAAGTGTGTTGTCACAAACTGTAAGGTGCCAGAAATCCATGAAAGAATTGATACAAATATTCTAATTTATCTCTTTATTAATCTCAGACAATTGTTTGGAGCAGACTGTTACCCATTTTTCATGTGAATCCAGGAACATTTTAACCATGCCCCATAAAAGACAATTCCATGTAGAAACAAGTGTAATATTCTCCTTGCATAGTCTCACATTAATTGCAGCAGCGCGCACTGCTCTGCAACACTTTTGTTTTTCATTTTATGGGAAAGTATTCTCCTTGAGCTAGTGGAACAATGGGCTGAATCATTCCAACTTGGGTCCAATTTCCTTCAATAACAGATTTTAGCTGCAAATCAGCATGAGGTCGTTTATCACAGACGTGTCTTTATTCAAGCAAAAAATGAAGGCATTGATTTTGTTACGTGGTTATCAAATTATCTTCATAAATCAGTTAACAGCTGAGTAAACCATGTCACAAACAAAAGTAAATGGTGTTATAGTCAGGTGGGGAAAGGTCAGAGGGTTTTGTATTCCTTCACCTGGGCTGCATACAGATCCCCATGAAAACTAAACAATATTTTATCATTTTTATTTTAAAAAAATTGATGACTATCTGTCCTCTCTGACAAACACATTTCACATACAAATTACTCCTAAAATGTACATTGGAAGCAAGTTACCTTTGGTAATGTTTTAGGCACTTAGTTTAAGATAACTAGACATGCTAAAGGCAGGTGGGTGATTTGATGTTCACAAACAACATTGGGTCAAAGGCTACGTACTGTTCACTGCAAAAGGAGCAGAAAAGTAGCAATTATGCCTTCAGCCTTATAGATGTGATATAGTAAAGCTACCAGCTTCACTTCCTATAATAACAGCTTTTGCCTGCTTGTACCAGATCTGTGAAAATCAGCCTGATACAGAGGAGTGAGGTAAAGGGGAAACACTGTGGTTATAAGATATTTTACTATTTTGTTTTCCACACAACCTAGCCTTCCCCCAGCAATATTCACTATCAATGTAGTTGTGGGAACATTTTGTGTTTCCATCATTTCTTGCCTGCATTGTGATTTTATGTATATTTGTCTCCCTTGTGAGATTACAGGCATTACAGATGTGTTTTTAATGTAAATGCTCTGCCTTCCTCATGAAAGGGCTAAATTAAATAATGTCAGGAAATACTGAAGCCTATTTTCCTTAACCTCTATCCAATGAAGAATTTTAGTCATTTAGTAAATAAACTGATATCAGAGTGGAATTAATGCTAATCACCTCCCTGTATATTATTTATTTGGTGCAAGATAATAATGCAAAGACAGCACAAATATCAGTCAATAACTACAGGGTTGGGAGCTGGTTTTTTCCACTAGAGGCCTGTAGACCTAGATTCACTCATTTAGTTATGGAGATGGCTACCACTATTTAAAACCCCACACCAGACCTGGTGGATTGCTTTCTTGGTGGCCAACCAGGAGCCGCTGGGTCAATTTCCCTTCTATTAGTTTGCCCTCAGGCCACCAAATCTCCGACGTGCCACCGAGCTCTATCTGGAGTGGCCTACATGTTGGCTGTGGCAACAGAGAAAATTACTGTCCTTGACATGAATGGGGGGTTTCTTGAAAAGCATGAATTGTTAAAGTTGTAAAAACTGGGCTACCTTCCCAAAATTGGAACTCCCGGTATGCCTGTATAGGCAGCTGCTCATTTTCGTGACAATTTCAAACACAGATTAAATATATGTCAGAAAACTTGTGGTGATGAGAGTGGGTGGAACTACAACAGGTATCCTAGCCTGACTCCAGCTGATGGGTGAGATTGTGAGACAGCCCTTTGTACTCCCTACTGCTGGCTACCCATACTGAAGGCACCAGCATGATGGGGAGGACGGGGATGAGAACAGCCTCAACAGAGGTTCCATTCTCCATCCTGCACTGGTGGGCAGGGAGTGGGTGGAGCCAAGGCTCCCCCCAGCACATACCAACCCACACAGGTGAGCCTGCATAGATGGGGGAATAACCTGCACCAGGTATACAGTTGGCACAAATTATTTTCCATCCCCTTCCCGAAGAAATGGAGGCGCAGGAGCCAATTCTCTCTGACACAGTTTGGACAATGGTCTTCTCCTGAGTAGCACAGCTACACATTGCCCTTTACTTGGGGACTATAGCAAAACTGAGCCCTGGGTAAATATATTTCTGCCTATTCAAATCCCTCCTTTAATTTAATGTATTCATTCCCCATCCTAACATTTTTTGCAGAGGGTTGCCAGGCCCTGTTAAAGAGCTACCAAGTTTCTTCCCAGAGGTGACTATATTTCTGTAATGAATGAAGCTGTATGTGTTGCAATCTGAACATCAATTTGCAAAACCTCTTCTAGCACCAGGAAGTGAGGAACTGGCAGTATATAAATCAGTCAACTGTCAATACTGCAGCTCAACGGCATAATTTTCAAAGGCAAACTATGTGCAGAAGTTTGCATTTAGCTGAGTGAAAGCATTGACTAACTGTTTATATCAAAAGAGGAGCCTAATCCGGAGAGGTACTGAGCGTTTGCAATGCTAGGAGAGCTCCAGTGGAGAACCCCTCAGGATTCGGCCCATTCTGTGTATATGCAGGAAAGTCTCGGTTCCCTTATGTTAGCTTCTGGGAAGCAGCTGAGATTTTTTAGTAGAGGAAAAGCTCTTGAACAGATTAGAAGGCAATATCCTACTGGGGTTAAATTGCTGTGTAGAAGTAGGCTAGCCAAATACTTTTTGGACCTCACTGAGGAACAAGATTTAGATAAAAATACAACAGATGATTGTGAATCTCAGTAAGGTTTGAAGAGATACATACATATGTATGAACTGTGCTTTTAACTATAATAGTGCAAGTTTCATCATCCACAACTCTTTTAACAGACTCAGTTCAAACAACAGCTATAAAGAGAACTTTTCTAAAGATTGCACATATCTGTGCAGCAATTATTATTGGTACTAGGAGGTCCTTATTTAGTCCCATGTCAGTGATTTCTGAGTAGGGACGGCAGGGTTTGTCTCTTTCTTTCTCTTAATGCACACCTACAATAATAATCCATGATTATCAGCTCTGAGAGCTGTAGATTTTACTCATATAGATGTCTGTCATGATATCAAATGAAAAATCATATTAAAAAAGGAAAATATATCTACCTTTACAAATATAAATGCATGTGGTATAAATGTGACATTTTGGATTAACTGTATTAATAAAATTCTTAGAACTAATCAGCCCAAGATAGCTAATATTTAGAAGCGAGCTGAAGGCATAGCAATTAAAAAGTGCTTTTTAAAATAATGAGGAAAAACTACTACAATAGATTTTTAGATTGTCAAATTACTTTCATTAATAACATGCCTATGGGGCAGATTTTCAAACAGGCCTCAGTTATGTAGGTACAATGAATTGCAGGAGCAAGTAAAAGAATTTAAATGTCTGATTTGTCAGCACAATTTTTGTTTTCATTCACAAATCAGGTAGGTAGATATATAATTTTTTATTTATGCTTGGCTTTTAAAGGCTATTTGGCAAATTTGGCCCATATGCAAGGTTTCTCATCGACTTTAATGCCAGAAGGGACCATCATGATCACTTAGTCTGACCTCCTGCACATTGCAGGCCACAGAACCTTACCCACCCACTAACTCCTGTAATAAACTCATAACCTCTGGCTGAGTCACTGAAATCCTCAAATCATGATTTAAAGACTTCATGTTACAGAGAATCCACTGCTTATAGTGGTTTAAACATGCAAGTGACCCATGCTCTATGCTGCAGAGAAAGTCCAAAAACCCTAGGGTTTCTGCCAATCTGGCCCGGGAGAAAATTTCTTCCTGGCCCCAAATATGGAGATCAGTGGGACCCTGAGAATTTTGGCAAGACCCAACAGCTAGACACCTGGGAAAGAATTATCTGTAGTAACTCTGAGCACTCCCCATCTCGTGTACGATCCCCAACATTAGGGATATTTGCTACTAGCAGTTGCAGATCGGATACATTCCATTGTAGGCAATCTTATCATATCATCCCCTCCATATACTTATCAAACTCAGCCTTGAAGCTAGTTAGGTTTTTTGCCCCCCCACTGCTCCCACTGGAAGGCTGTTGCAGAGCTTCACTCCTCTTAATACTTAACTGTTTGCCTTGTAAACTGCAGTATGTTCCCATATGTTTGAGGCCAGTGCAGTGAGGAATAGTGTAGAAACTTGTGACAAAATGAGCCCCAAAAGCTTATGTGCAAGATCTGTAACTTGGTACTGTATGAAACCAATCCAATGGACAACACCATAGAAAAGGTCCCATGGATTTCCAAAAGACCCTAGAAATGGGGATAGCCTGTGGCAGTGGTTCTCAAAGCTGGTTCGCTGCTTGTTCAGGGAAAGCCCCTGGTGGGCTGGACCGGTTTGTTTACCTGCTGCGTCTGCAGGTTCAGCCGATCACGGCTCCCACTGGCCGCGGTTCGCCGCTCCAGGCCAAGGGGGGCTGTGGGAAGGGCGGCCAGCTCGTCCCTTGGCCCATGCCGCTTCCCACAGCCCCCATTGGCCTGGAGTGGCGAACCGCGGCCAGTGGCAGTGGGAGCCGCGATCGGCCGAACCTGCGGACGCGGCAGGTAAACAAACCGGCCCGGCCCGGCAGGGGCTTTCCCTGAACAAGCAGTGGGCCGGCTTTGAGAACCAGAGAAAAGACAACTACTGCCTGTGATACCATGGGAAAATCACTGCATAAAAGTACTTCTGTGAAAATCAAGTAACATTTCCTTTTGTGCAAAGGTACTTGTGCTGTATGTCTCTGTATCTGTCTGGCCCAAATGACTAAGAAAAAACAAGCATGAAAATGACTCTGTAGCCTGGTGGTTAGAGCCCTCATTTAAAATATGAGAGAGCCAGGATCCAGTCCCCCAGCTCCAATGACTCTCTAATTATTTATCCACAGACCAAGAGCTTCAAGAGGAGAGATTGAGGGATTTCCCATAACAGAATATCCTATAGCCCAGTGACTATAGCACCACCTGAGAACTGGGAGATCCCTGTTCAAATCCGTTCTCCCCATCAGTGGAGGGGGGACTTGAACTAGGTGTCTCCCACATCCCAGTTGAGCATCCTAACCACTGGGCTAAAAGCTATGGGTGAAATAGTCATCCTCTTCCCTGTTTTGTGTGAACTTGCCTGAAGGGACTGAGCTGGTAAGTGGCCTCTGAGCATGCCCTACCACAGGCCTGCACAACATGCGGCCCCCGTGGTCTCACTGTGCGGCCCGCGGGGGGTGAGTAGGCAAGTGGCGGGGTGGGGCAAGCCAACAGCTGGCTGGCTGGCTGGCCGGCCAGCCAGTGGGTGGGCGGGGTGGTGAAGAGACCAGTGGCTGGGGGGCAGGTGAGCTGGCGACGGGGGAGAGGGACTGAGGAAGCGAGAGGGCAGCGGAGGGGTGAGGAGGCGAGCCAGGAGGGGTGGGGGGATAATGAGCCGAGCGGGCAGTGGCGGCAGGAGGGATGGGGAAGAGCAGAGCCTCAGCATGCTCGCTGCTCCGGGGAGGAAGAGGAGGGAGTGTGGCCTTGGGGAAGGGGCTGGAATCAGGGCATATCTGCTACAGCCCCTGCCGTGAGCACCCCCAAGACCCCAGCCCGCCCCCTGCCCATCCTGACCCCTGCACCCTCCTCACATCCCCCCAGCCCCCTGCCCACCCTGACCCCTGCACCCCTTCACACATCCCCAGGCCCCTGCCCTAACCCCTGTACCGCCAAACACCTCCTCTGCACCCCCCCCTGCACTCCACACACCTCCCCAGCCCCCTGCCCTGATCCTGCACTCCCCTCACACCTCCCCAGCCCCCTGCCCTGATCCCTGCACCCCCCTCACACCTCCCCAGCCCTCTGCACCCCCTCACACACCCCTAGACCCCTGTCCTGCCCTGCCCCCTGCACCCGCTCACACCCAGTGGGGTGGCGCTAGGGAAGGAGGGTTTGTTTCCACGGGGTGGGTGGCGCTGGGGAAGGGGGGGTTGTTCCAGCGAGGCCAGGGGGTTTCGGCCCTCAGCTGTTTTCTTTGGAGTAATATGGCCCTCGCCGCTTTACGAGTTGTGCAGGTCTGCCCTACCACCTCTGGCTCCTCAGGCAAGTTAGACAACCAAATGCCTGTCTTTCTCTGGGTTGTGAATTGCTCTGGGGTTAGGCAGGAGACAGGTGCTCAGACACTCACAAGTAGTGTGCATTTTCAGAGGCAGAAACAAAGGGAGCTTTTACTACAAAAACTGAGGCACTGAGTGAGTTTAGGCACCTACCAGATTTTAGTGGGAAATTTGTACATTGCAGTGGTCCTGAAACTGGGACTTAGGCACCTAACTTCTTTTTTTGTGCATTCAGGCCTAAGACCCTAATTCTGCCACTGGTGCTACATATCCAGACTCTTTGTGCCTGTGCAAAGCTGGATTGAAATCAATGGTGTGCTGCACAAGTGCAAAGGTCTGCCTGCCTTGAGCCAGTTGCAGAATTGGGGCCTAAGTGAGCATAATGGTTGCTTGTATAAATCTTGTCTTTGAGGAGTTTTGTAATGAGTCCTGAAAAGAAGTTCCCATGTTTGCATAGTATCTTTCAATGGTGGTATATTGGTAAAAATTCCTGTGGATATGAGGCATCATATTACATCAGATGAAAAAAATTATATCCAGTACAGACAATGATCTCATCTCAGGAACACAACCAAGGATGCTAGCCCATTTTCATAAGAAGAAAACAAATCTTAGCTGGGCAATCTGAAAGGGAATTTAAAATACAGTTTCTGTTGGTAGAACTCCTTCTGGCTTTACAGTTGCTTTTCATTTAAAAGAAGAAAAAATAGAAAATGGCTATACAGATAGTTTATTTAATCAAAATAATTATTTTTAAATACAACAATGTTAAAGTGAGTAATGTGTTTTAAAAAAAGAAAAAAGCAACTTAACATTACATTTCAGTGGAATTATTCTGGAAGTACTTTTTCTGTATTAATATTAAATGAGTTATTTAAGAGTAATAACAATGGACATCAAATGAATGAAAAATAAAAAAGATCAGATTAATTAAAAATCAAAAGACAAATCTTAGATATACTTAGAGTGTCTTCCACCTTAATGTTAGAGCAGGGTAAAAATTTTCAAGCAGAACCTCTTTGCATAAGAAAATATGATTCCTGCAGAAAGTATAGATTCCTTTTAAATGTGTTGATTCTGATCAATTTCATTTTGAAAAAAAATCCGAACAAAGCATTTTGATTGTGAAAATGTTCCATTTTGATATTATCAGATGGGACCGTTTTAATTGTTTGTTTCGAGTTTAAAAAACAAAAAGTCTAAATCAGATCAAACCATTTTGATTTTATCAAAACAAAATGTTCCAATCAACCCGACACATTTTTTAAACTTCATTGTGGAAAATGTCGGTAACTTTTTGTTTTCATTCATATTTGGGAAGTATACACATTTCCAAGTCTCAATTTTTTCATGAAACAGAAATTCTGGTCCCTGCACAGCTCAACTTAACATGTGACATCCATTGAAACCTATTGCCCAGTGATTTGCTTTTTTCAGGGGGAACTGGAGACTCTGGAGCTGATGTGAGGATCACAGCCAAACAGAAGAGAGTTGCAAGGTCTCTCTAAGCATTTATACCATTCTAGCTCTGGATAGACTGAAGGACCACCTAGTATAGTGTCTCCACTTATATCTGTTTAATTATAATGAGAGATTCCCATTCCGTAACTACAGGCATTGACACGGTCATTTCAGTCTGATTTAGGGATTTATCTTTAGTCTGAATGTAAGGGCAGAAACTGATTAAACTCTCCCTTTGCTCTTGGCTTGACTTTAAGCCTCACATACTGGGAGGGTGGGGTTCATCAGACTACAGCCAAAACATTTGTATACACAGTTTAAGTAACAGCATGCTAAACCTTGGCATTATGGTTAAAAATAGCTATCTGTGTTCATGCTGACTCATTTTGTAAATGAGTGGGTAGACAGCTCAGTGGATTGGGATATGGGTAGGGAGCATCTCATCTCTAGGGTCGGGGGTTCAGATTCACCTCAAATCAATAATAACCAGAAGTTATTACCAGAAGCATCTTTTCATAAGCACTTAAATTCATATTTAGGGAGGTGGGAAGAATAAGAGGCACGTTTGCACTATCCAGTTAAGTCTGTGTCAGCATTTCCATTATAAACCCTAGCAGGCCATATAAATTTAATCTGGGCTAAAAGTTGACATACAAGCACCCACCCAGCCCTGGAGTATATTTCAAACTGTATTAAAAATATCTCAGCCACTTATAAGTTAAAATACTCAAGGCTAAATAAAAATAATGAAAAATCCTTTCATCTAGGTGCGGAATGGAAAGAGGAAACAGACTGTCAAATATTCTGTGGTTTTAAAAAATCATAACACTGTCTGTGCATCAAATGAGAAAGCATTAACAAGTTTTTCTGATTAAGTCTGAGGATACTTAAATGGTTCTTGTTGCTTGAACTGTTGGTATATGCTGTCAGCAGGTCCTGGAAACAGACCACAGAGAGCTTTAAAAATGTGAGTGATAACATTTTGAAATCACTGCAGAACTTTACTGCCACAAACGAAAAATATGGAGATTTGGCTTACTCCCAATGGGAAGATGAGCTACATATTTTTGTGTAGCTTGAAGGCATTAAATATGCCCAGTGGGAAGACTGGTTTAAAGAGAATTACAGCAGTTTAAGCATGAAAAATAAGAGTGTACTGCACATCAGCTCTCTCAATTCTCAAGCAGATACTATTACACTTTTTAATAGCTGTCTTTCTGAGATGATTTTTTTTTCTTTTTAAGAAATAGCAAACTACCACTGGATTTAAGAACAGCTAATTCTCTTAATTTGTGGGGAATATTCCACAGATTTGTGTATAAAATATCAAGCAAGAAAATGTTTCTCTTCTGTATATGTTTAGAGAATTAAAAAAACACTAGAAAATGTACTTCGGGATAATGGATTAGTTTATCTAATACACCTTTTCCATCTCTACATTCTGTGTAACTAACTAGCAGATAAATGTCAGGAATATGGGAGGTTGGTGTATGAGTTAGTGTAAAAGTTCCATTTAAAATTTCTAAAGGTCATGCAATCTTGAATAACAATTGATATCCCAAAGATAAGAGTCTCAATGAAATGGCCATGTTGAATGAAATAACCTTTAGAGGAGACACTTCAGTGGTCAGCAGTGTTCCCTCTAATTTTTGACAGGCTGTGTGCGCAAAAAATTTCTTCTATGCAAATTTTTGACAGGCCGTGTGCACAAAAAATTTCTTCTGTACAAATTTTCGTCATGTGCACGGGGTTTAGGATCTGTGTGCGCACGCACAGCTTAGAGGGAACAGTGTCAGTAAAAAATGGAAGGGGACTTCATCTTGCTTTGGCTTCTAACTCAGGTCTTAGCTCTTTTAGAGGCCTTTCTCTTCCTAAATATATAGTAATATGTATGTGAACAGGCTTATGTTTGTGGATAGTTTCTTTTTTTTTGGTCCCATTCTATGCCAGTTTTTACCACGTGAGAATCTGGACCACAATGTCTATACCTGGAAAAATTGGGGTAGGAGGGAAATAATTTGCCTTTATTTCCCTAAATAAACAGAAGACTTGTCAAAGGTAGCCTGCTTTTATCAACAACATTATAAAGCCACATTATCCTCTACCTACGTCTACTTCCTAAGACTCTTAGCTGCAAATCTGCCTTGTCTGCTTCTGACCGTGTGGTGAAAGCTGTGTCTCCTGGCCAGTGGGCTTCAGAAAGACCTCCAGCTATATCACACCCTTTGCTAGCTGGAACTGAAGCAGCCACTTCTCTGACAAAGTGGGTCCCTTACCTAGAAATGTTTGTCTGCATTTTTTCATTGAATTGATCAGACTTGGATCTCTCTGGCTTGCAGGACCCTGCAGCTCTGAGAGTCTGGCGTGACCTCACCAACCTTTCTGCCTTTAGTCTTTTCTATATTTGTAAATACAGAAGACACAATATTCCTGGGTCTTGCTCATTTAAGACAATATAGAGCAGAATACAGTTACACTGTAATTGAATTTTCATCCTCCCTGCCAACAAAATTCATCGCTCCTTGGATTTGTCCCTATCCACTGCTAATTGGATTTCCAAAGAGACAGCTCTGACACTCTGGCCAGCCAGTGTTAAGGTAGCAATGTGCTTGGTACTGAGCAAGATAAAAGAGACATGTTTGCTGTGCCGAGCATATATTCATACATTATAAGGACAGAAGGGATTACTCTGATAATCTGGTCTGGCCTCCTGTGTAACGCAGACCATAGAAGTTCCCTGAATTAATTCCTTTTTGAATTAGAACATCTTTGGAAAAATATCCAACCTTGATTTTAAAATTGCTATTGATAAAGAATCCACGACAACCCTTGGGAAGTTGTTCCAATGATTAATGACCCTCACTGTTAAAAGCCCATACCTTATTTCCAGTCTGATTTTGTCTACTTAAACTTTCAGCCATTGGATCTTGTTATACCTTTGTCTGCCAGATTGAAGAGCCCATTATCAATTTTTTGTTTGCCACGTAGGTACCCATAAACTGTTATCCAGTCACCCCTTAACTATCTCTTTGTTATGATGAATAGACTGCAGTCCTTTAATCGATCACTATAAGGCATGTTTTCCAATCCTTTAATCATTCTTGTGGCTCTTTTCTGAACCCTCCCCAATTTATCAACTTTCTTCTTGAATTGTGGACACCAAATTGTGGACACAGTATTCCAGTGAGAAACACAGTCACACGAGCAACAAATACAGAGATATTATAACCTCACCACTCCTATTTAATATTCTCTTCTGGCCACAGTGTCTCACTAGGAGCTCATGTTCACCTAATTATCCACCATCACCCCCAAGTCTTTTTCAGAGTCACTGCTTCCCAGGTTAGAATTCTCTATCCGGTAAGTATGCCCACATTCTTTGTTCCTTGATGTGTAACTTTACATATGGCCATATTAAGATGCATATTGTTGGCTCACGCCCTGTGTATCAAGTGATTCAGATCACTCTGTATCTTCAGATCACACCTGTCCTCTTCATTATTTACAACTCCCCCAAACTTTGTCACCTGCAAACTTTATCAGAAATAATTTGTTTCCTTCTGTCATTGATAAAAATGTTAAATAAAGTAGGACCAAGACCTGGTCCCTGTGAGACTCAACTAGGTACACACCCACCCACTCACTCATGTTTCCCATTTACCATTGGATTTTGAGACCTGTCAATTACCCAATTTTTGATCCATGTTAACTTTGTGTCATTCTAGTTTTTAATCAGAATGTACCATACCAAGTCAAATGCCTTACAGAAGTGCAAGTGTATTAAACCAACATTATTACCATTATCAACCAAACTTTTTAACCCCCATCCAAAAAAATCTTGCATTCAAAGTGGTTAAGAGCCTCTCCATTTGGGAAGATCTTCTTGCTTTTAAGAAACTGAGTGACAGTCACTTCTACATTAGATAATCCAGCAAGGGGACCCCACTACCTAATGAGCATTTTACATGGGCCCAATTCAGCAAGATACTTGAGCATGTCCATGGGGCTTCACCTATTTAAAGTTACATGTTCTTAACATAGGACTGTAGAAAACTGCATGGAGGAGCTGAACAAAAAAGCTTGCTATTTCCCTTCAGGTTGAGCTGGAGGCCCAGGAGAGGAGGTCCCTTTAAATCATTATCTAATCTGTTATAAGGACTTCAAAGGCAGCCTGGCAGTTATGTCAGAAATCTTAGTGTGTGGGATGTTTCCAGAGTTCACTTTTCGAAGGGCTGTATGGAATCACTGTGGACCCCTCAGATCTAATGGAGGTGATTCCAGGGACCAGGCAGCTACGTGGGAGATATAGGGGGAATAGGAAAAATGGAGCTGGCCAGTTGGTAAAACAAAGGCCTCTGGGAATGCATCTTTGATGCCCAGGCTCCCTTCCCATTGCAGCTGCTCTTCCTCTTTAGGAAAGTGGAGGAAGGAATTCTTTCCCTGTGATGGGGCATGGAACAAGAAGGTGTCTGGGAAGATAGCTCATACCTCCCTATATCCTGTGGTGCTTATGTTTGAGCAGCCATCTTGGCCAACATACCAGGGATTGAACTGATTATATCGAGAGCTAACATATGAGCTGCTACAGCTTGACCTAAAGAGACAAGGCTTCCTAGCTAGCGCTGTAACAGGCTCATGCCCTTTGGGGACCAGACGCCCAGAGAGACCTGCAATGAGTGCTGACCAGTGGGTTACACTTCAAAGGGTCATCCTCCTACAGTGAAGCAAAGCCAAGCTGCCCTTATCTACATGGGGAAGAGGGAGGAAAAAACCCATGGGCAGAGTCTGGAACACCAAAGTTATTGTGATCTATTTTTAAATATTGGGAGGCAGGCAGCTACTGTTTTTATGGGGGCCATATAAACACATACATAGAGAGAAACCAAATTGCATAATATCTGTTCTTCTGAGATTGAGAGGAATAAAATGTGCAATATAGATCCCTCAGACTTTAAAGATCATGGACATTAATCAAAAATTGAAAGGAGATAAGCTACCTTTATTGAGAATAGGCACTGACATTCACAAGAGGCAAAGACCAAAGAGCAAGACCTCAATGAAATAGAAGCTAATTTAGAGGCCATGTCATTTAAAACACTTCTATTCATATATATACATCCCACGTACTACTCAAGTTCACCATTAAATCAGCTGCTGTGGGTTCTCCAAATGAATCTGTCAGCAGTTTAAAAATGCACAGGCTGATATTTAAAAGTACAGTACCAAACCCTGAGTTCGGTGATGAAAAGGTCAGGATGAAGATCTACATGTTCATGAAGTGATCAAGAAACATTAGTAAGGGGGAAGTGATGTTCCAAGGGTGCAAAGTAAGTGAAATAATTAGATCAAAAATGGGCGACCCTTTTGGTGAAATCAGCCCTGGAGTGTGATATTCAGTGAGGGGAAGGAAGGAACTAAACTTTTTTTGGCATACGAGGTACATGGTTACTATAAATTGAGGGTATGATCCACAACACAAGTCCTATCAGTGTTGTTCTCTCTAACACATCACCCTCTAGTTTTTGACTTGCCTTGGTAGCTGTAGTTCTGATTCTACATTCCTTTTGTTGCAAAACACTGGGTCACAGTCTGTTCTCAGTTAAATTGATGTAAATCTGAAGTCATTAATTAAATCCATTCAAGCCAATATAGAGTTACACCCATTGCTTAATTTGCACTGGGGCTTGCCAGGGCTGAGCCCTGGCACCTCTAGGCTTGGCAGTTCCTAACCCCAGCACCTCTGGGCTTGCTCTGCCAGTTATGAAAGTAAAAAAAAAAAAGTTGTGTGAGGCCCAGCACCTCTTTCATTACAAATTAAGCACTGGTTACATCACTGTAACTAAGAGAAGTGTATGGCCCTTTTGTTTCCACCTTGTACTCCTCTGCCTGAAGTAGTTTATAGTAACAATAGGAACAAATGGAAACAAGTGACTGAACTCTCAGTGTCTGTACTATGTAATGATTTTCTCTGCAAAGGTCCACAAATGTGGACATTAAGGTCTTGATTGTCAGGAATCAGAGCCAGCAGCAGAGCCAGTCTCTGGGCAATCTAATGAGCACAGTTGGCCTGTAGTAGATTACCTTATTAACTACCAGCCTGATTGGTGAGAAGAGTCAGCAGACCAGCTCTTAAGCCAAGAACCAGCAGCAGGGTGGTGGCTGTTCAAAGTGTTTGCTTGTGACTGCCATAGCTCCTGCTTGTTCCATGTTCTGTTCTTTTCTTGTTTCCATGTGGGATCCAGCCCTGTCCTGCCTTGCCTCACAGGTAACCTGGGTCTGACCCTTGGCTCTGATTCCTGACTTCTGGTTTTGGTCTAGTCTCTGACACTGAGCTCTTTGTGCCTGACTTCTGCTTTGACCACTAGGCATGACTGTCCATGTACCAGTCATTGACACTGAGTCCTATTGTTGCCTGTTCTATTTAGGTTCTTATACCATATCCATCACCCTCTGACCACTTTTAGAAATACATTAAGTGACATGACTGGCATCTGTCACACATGGCTCTCATTTTCGCCTTTCTCCTGCTGGAAAAAGGAATTTTTTAAAAATAGATGTATTCACTTATTTCATATCTTCTGTACCATGTGCTTATATTTGTGAAGGCCAGATTGAAGAAGTCTATCTTTTAGTTGGAAAAGAAAGTGGTGAGGCTTGAATTGGTTCTTAGATTCTGTAACCTATACTCCAAAGGCTATTGAAGTCAATGGAAAGACACTCGTTACCTTGGGATCAGGCCTTTACACTGCTATTTTGATTAGTATGCCAAGAGAGCTCCTTAAGAGAGTTGGAAGATGGGACTTTGTCCTCCCTCTGTTACATCAATCTAGAATTGCTAGAACATTGCAGAGATGTGGGATGGATGATCTAGACCAAAACTAAGCATTTGGACAACAAGATGTCAGATGAAACCGAGTGTAGACATGCACAAGGCATGTCAGAAAGAACAATTTAGACTCTATGTATGCTCTGTTGGCTTCTAAATAAATTAGAGCTGAAGACCTGGGAGTCATTGTGGCCAGCTCTCTGAAAACATCTGTTCCATGTGTAGCAGCAGTCAAAAAGGCAAATAAGATCATAAAAGTAAATATGATTGCATTGAGAAAGGGATAGAGAATAAACCTGAAAATATTATCATGCCATTTTATAAACTGATGGTATGCTGTCACCTTGGCTACTGTCTTTGGTTCTAGCTCCCACCCCCAATCTCAGAAAGGATCTGATCAAGTATGGCAATTCCTGTGTTCCTATAAAAGCTATATGTTTTATTACATCTCTTAAACTTTATTTATGCCTGGAATGTGCTACAGAAGCTTTAATTACTCTCTGCTGATACATTTTTATGTTGGCTTCCAGTCATATGACCCTGTTATCCAATAGCAAAGCTCCAACAGTTTATCTTGTATAAATGTAAATGAGCATTTGTCCTTGATTTTTACAGTTTCAGCCCCTTGTGTTCAGTTGAAAACTTTATCTTACTCAGAATGTTGTCTGAACTCTACCTAGTACCCCAGGGAATGGGTTAAAGGGTTATTATTTACTTTAATTTTTGTGCCACATTTTCCAAAATTATTTCTTGCAGTTTGTCTTAAAAAATCAGCAAAAATAAAATGTCCTCACTAACTGAAATATATGTGTATATCTCAGCTTTCAGAAGGCCATTTAAATGTCTTACTTAGCCAGAGAGTCAAATTTGCATAAATTGTCTACCCAGAATTCCTCCAGTGAAACTAATCGTTACATAAACTCTGAATTGGTTGAGTAGTGGAACTGAACTGAGAGAAAGTTAAAGTGTTCCTATCTTGTGGCAAGGAATGTATCCATGGTGGTAAGGGTCCACCTATGTTCTAGGTGCCCTCCACTGAAGGTCCTATATGTTCGGTTGCCCTCCACTGAGGATCCTGTGCTGTTAGGAGTACTCTTCAGTTGGAGATGATGGAGAAGCTGCTTCTCAGAGGGAAATGACAAGACGCGGCTCCTTGACAGGATGCTACACAGGGAAAGCTCTTTGCTGAAGTCACAGAGGACAGCAGCAGAGCTCAGTGAACTCTGGTGAGGCCCCTTCTATCCAGCACTAAATGAAGTTGAAATCACTGTAGCTAAGTTAGGTGGTGGAGCCTTAGGACAGGACCAAACAGGACCAGAGACAGGCCTGCCTGCAGCACCTCAGGACTCTGGGACTATGCTACCCACTGTTGGGGATAAACTGGGAAACTGACTCACAAATCCATCCAATTTAGGCGTAATCAGTTTTCACTTTTATTTATACATTTCAGATGGAATTATTTTCAGATACAGTGTCTGGACATACGTTTATGCCGGACAAATAATAATGATGACAGAATTGTAGATGTGCCCTGAAATGTGGTAACTTTGGGTCCCAAGAATTCCTTCCATGATAGTCCTCACCTGCCCAATCTCTTGGTCTGATCCTTCAGTCTTGTCCTTCAGTTTCTGATCTGGCATTTCTCCAAGTTGGGCCCATGTTTACTTAGGCCTTTTGTACATTTCTGTGTTACCCATTACTTAGTCTTTAACCAGTTGGCTTTTCTTCTTTCTGCTGCTGCTTTTTCCTTTTATGCTGCTTTTCCTGGTGAGGGTCACAGCAGCAGCATGGAGAGTCAGGAGGCGTCCTTCCTACTGCCATTCTGGCATCACACCCAACCCTCACCCTTCTCCTCACAGGTGGTGATCCCACGAGATGCCCAGTTGGCTTTTAACTAGGGCTGTCAAGAGGTTAAAAAAATTAATCGTGATTAATCACGCGATTAAAAAATAATAGAATATCATTTATTTAAATATTTTGGATGTTTTTACATTTTCAAATATATTGATTTCAATTACAACACAGAATTCAAAGTATACAGTGCTCACTTTATATTTATTTTTTATTACAAATATTTGCACTGTAAAAAACAAAAGAAATAGTATTTTTCAGTTCACCTCATACAAGTACTGTAGTGCAATCTCTTTATCATGAAATTTGAACTTACAAATGTAGGATTATGTACAAAAAATCTGCATTCAGAAATAAACCAATATAAAATTTTAGAGCCTTCAAGTCCACTCAGTCCTACTACTTGTTCAGACAATTGCTAAGACAAACAAGTTTGTTTACATTTGCAGGAGATAATGCTGCCCTCTTCTTATTTACAATGTCACCAGAAAGTGAAAACAGGCATTCGCATGGCACTGTTGTAGCTGGCATTGCAAGGTATTTACATGCCAGATATGCTAAACATTCGTATGTCCCTTCCTGCTCCAACCACCATTCCATAGGACATGTGTCCATGCTGATGATAGGTTCTGCTCGATAACAATCCAAAGCAGCGTGGACCGACACATGTTCATTTTCATGATCTGAGTCAGATGCCACCAGCAGAAGGCTGATTTTCTTTTTTGGTGGTTTGGGTTCTGTAGTTTCCACATCAGAGTGTTGCTCTTTTAAGACTTCTAAAAGCATGCTCCACACCTCATCCCTCTCAGATTTTGGAAGGCGCTTCAGATTCTTAAACCTTGGATCGAGTGCTGTAGCTATCTTTTGAAATCTCACATTGCTATTGTCATAAATATAAAGGGAAGGGTAAACCCCTTTAAAATCCCTCCTGGCCAGAGGAAAAATCCTCTCACCTGTAAAGGGTTAAGAAGCTAAAGGTAACCTCGCTGGCACCTGACCAAAATGACCAATGAGGAGACAAGATACTTTCAAAAGCTGGGAGGAGGGAGAAAAACAAAGGGTCTGTGTCTGTCTGTATGCTGCTTTTGCCGGGGATAGAACAGGAATGGAGTCTTAGAACTTTAGTAAGTAATCTAGCTAGGTATGTGTTAGATTATGATTTCTTTAAATGGCTGAGAAAAGAACTGTGCTGAATAGAATGACTATTCCTGTCTGTGTGTCTTTTTTGTAACTTAAGGTTTTGCCTAGAGGGATTCTCTATGTTTTGAATCTAATTACCCTGTAAGGTATCTACCATCCTGATTTTACAGAGGGGATTTCTTTACTTCTATTAAAAGTCTTCTTGTAAGAAAACTGAATGCTTTTTCATTGTTCTCAGATCCAAGGGTTTGGGTCTGTGGTCACCTATGCAAATTGGTGAGGATTTTTACCAAACCTTTCCCAGGAAGTGGGGAGCAAGGGTTGGGAGGATTTTGGGGGCAAAAACGTGTCCAAACTACGTTTCCCAGTAAACCCAGTTAGAGTTTGGTGGTGGCAGTGGAGATCCAGGGACAAAGAATAAAATTAATTTGTACCTTGGGGAAGTTTTAACCTAAGCTGGTGAAAGTAAGCTTAGGAGATTTTCATGCAGGTCCCCACATCTGTACCCTAGAGTTCAGAGTGGGAGAGGAACCTTGACAGCTGTCTTTTTTCCTTTTTGTGAAATCTGCAGTGAAAGTATTCTTAAAATGAACAGGTGCTGAGTCATAATCCGAGACTGTTATAACATGAAATATATGGCAGAATGCGGGTAAAACAGAGCATGGGACATACAATTCTCCCCTAATGAGTTTCAGTCACAAATTCAATTAACGCATTATTTTTTTTAACAAGCATCATCAGCATGGAAGCATATCCTCTGGAATGGTGGCCGAAGCATGAAGGGGCACACTAATGTTTAGCATATCTGGCACGTAAATACCTTGCAATGCGAGCTACAAAATTCCCATGCAAATGTCTGTTCTCACTTTCTGGTGACACTGTAAATAAGAAGGCAGCATTATCTCCTGTAAATGTAAACAAACTTGTTTGTCTTAGTGATTGGCTGAACAAGAAGCAGGACTGAGTGGACTTGTAGGCTCTGTATTTTCTCCTAAAAACTTCCAGCCCGACAGGTTACCTTTGTTCTGTCAGCAATAACATCATTTTAAGCACATTAGCAAGTCTATGTAAAAGAATGGGCAAAACCACACTTATGCCAGTAAGGCCTTGGCCTGTTACCTTCTCTGTACTCATTCACTATCCATAATGACAAATCATTGAAAATATAGCTATCAAGGCTCTTAATCTTACCATTAACAGTTCTTAATTGTATATTACAGTATTATAAGTCAGCGTGTTCTCCCCTTCTACTCTTTAATCTATTATAGGTGGGGAGGGAAGGGCGCTATGGGAAACATGATGTTTCTTTAATGTCAACATTTATTTTCTTTAAACATGGGAATTTTCATTCAAAATCCAGTTGTATATGATCTATTACAAAGAAACGTTGTTAGAAATTTTCGTATGAATGCAGGTGAAGGGGTGTTTCAATTTTTGGACCTTGATATTTGTTTGCTTTTGGTGGTACCCCAACACCACTGATACCAAACTGTGATTGGGGTTGAGCAGATGGGGAAGTGATGCCTATTGGGGGTTCATGTCAATGGGTGGGGAACTGAGTTAACAGTCTATGGCCAAAGATATAATGGGGGAGTGACTTACTTATTGTTCATTTAGAAAAATGATTGTGGTGTTTCCCCAGGTTGTGTTCCATTTCCCCCAATAAAGTTCCCTTTGTTTCATAAACTCAGTGCTTGCAGGTGGGAAAGTATTGCCTATTAAGGGCATCCAGAGAAGGTATTTCATGATCCCAGAAATTCTGGGTGAAAACTCAAGCCAGTGGTGCTTCATTCACACAGACTTCATTTTTCTTAATGGGTTGTGTGTGTTTTATTGGTTAAAACAAAATTAAAATCCCTAAAAGTACACAGTTCTGCACTGAAATGATGCACATGCACATCTTCCCCTCGCTTACAGACATCAGTGGGTGCAAAGCGTAGATCTCATATCCTAATCACAGCTCTCTCACTCACCTAAAAGCAGGGCCGGATTAACTTTTTGTGGGCCCGGCGCCAAACATATTTGTGGGGCCCCCTGGGGAATGATTGTAAAAGGGGCTGGGGGCAAAAGCACAGTGGGGAGGGAACTAGGGTTGGTCCCTGGAGAAGGGAGGGGCCAAGGGTAAACTGCAAGCACAGTTGGGCTGGGGAGGGGGTAAACGGAATCCCCCCCTCCCCTGCTCACATAGAGCAGGTACCTACCTGGTTCTAGCCCATTCTCTTCGTCTCTCTCTGCACTGAGCTGCCCCTCCTCCTGCAGCAGCAGGACAGGTTCTCTTCCAGCCCTCTGGTGTGGGTGTTGGGAGTGGGAGGAGCGGAGGCTAATGTGGTTACTCCTACAACCGGACTTTTAGTTTCCAGTCAGCACTGCTAACCGGACACTCAGGTCCCGTTTTCTATTGGAGTTTCCAGTCTAAAACTGGATACCTGGCAACAGGGCTGCCAGAAAAGGCTGGGGGGGGGGAGGGGGCTAAGCCTTAAGTGGGGGGAAGCAAGTGGTGGGTGGGCTAGGGAGTGGAGAGGAGCTAGTGGGCCGGGCCATGTCTGCTGTACTGTTCAGGTAGGTTGGAGATTGTGAAGATCAGTCAACACAGTATCCCCAGCCCAGGTGACGTGACAGACAGTGGTGGATTTAGAGTTAGTGGGGGCCTCCCGGCCCTGTGCTCAGCTTCATTTTTGGGGCCCCTCCTTAGGACCCAGCCAAGAAAAAGGACATTCTCTATTATCTCCCTCTACCCCTGTTTTTCGTTCTTTTTTCTTCCTCCTCCTCCTATAAGAAATAGGAAGTAAATGAAAATAAAGTGAGGTACCTTGATTGTTTTTGTAGTCTAACTTATTTTTCCACAGACCACTTGAAAATCGCTGAGGGTCTCAGCGGAACACTTAATGATCTTTCCAAATACTGTTTGTACCATTAGCTAACTATTGTAAAGTGCTTTGGATAAGAGCGCTGTATAAAAAAAATGTAAAAAAACCTTGGGGTGTGGGGTCTGGCCAGGAGCTAGTATGAGGGAGGGGGCTCAGGGTTGGGGCAGGAGGCTGGGGTGTGGAACACTTACCTGGGGCAGCTCCTGTTTGGTGTGAGCAGTGCAGGTGGGAATGTGGGAGTGGGGGGGAGGGGTGCAGGAGCTCCTGTTTGGTGCTCAGGCTGGGGGTGGGGATGGAGGGGTGCAAAAGTCAGGGCATGGGGTATGGGGAGGCTGGGTATGTGTGTGGGTGCAGGAATCAGGGCAGGGGGCTGGGGAGGTGTGAGAGGGTGCAGGGGTCAGGGCAGGGGGCTGAGGGTGTGTGAGGGGGGTGCAGAGGTCGGGGGGGTCAGGGCAGAGGGCTGGGGGTGTGGGGGTGCTCACGGCAGGGGGCTGGAGGGGGTATGCCCCGATTCCACCCCCTTCCCCAAGGGCCTGCCCCCACCTCTTCTCTGTCTCCTTCCCGGAGCAGTGAGCATGCTGCAGTCCCGCTCCTCCCCCTCCCTGTGCTGGCAAACAGCTGATCGGCGGCAGGGAGATGGGGGGGGGCAGAAAGTAGCACACTGGGGGAAGAGGCGGGGGAGGAACTTGGCTGCTGGTGAAACCTGCCCTGCTGCAGCAGGAGCCCCAGGAGCCAGCAGCATCAAGCTTCTGCCCCCACAGAGGAGAGCGGGGGGTGGGGGAAGAGTGGCCAGGCCGGGGCCCCTTTGGACTGTGGGCCCAGCACCATGGCGCCACTGGCACCATGGTAAATCCGGTACTGCCTCAAAGTAAACACACCTTTACCAAGCTGGCCAACTACTGCTTCCACCATTTAGTATAGGTACATCTAACACACTGACTACCTGGGGTGTATGCAAATAATTCCTATTGGCTACTGCCAGGTTCAGAGGAACAGAGGGAAGGTGACATGGACGACTTCCCTCCCTCCTCTGTTTGTCCTTTAATAATGTTGCCTGGAATCCTGTGGGTTAGAGTGAATGGGTCGGAGGTGAAGAGCCTGACCTTTCAGCAGTTGTGGGTTTGGCAAAGTAAATGTATGTGTGTGAACAGGACATAATGATGGATTGCTAAAAGAGAACAGAGTTAAGGTCGCATAAACAACCTTAACTGTGCATTGCCTGGTTTTCAGAAGATTGAATTTTGCCCAGCTAAACGTTCTGCAAAAGGACGACATACCACCCCACAACTTTAACTCTGCATTCTTGTAGTTTTTTGCCATTGACTTCTAGATTGGTGATGAGCACAGTATAAAAACCTAAGTATCTAAGAGCCTTCCAGTAGTGCATTAAGCAACATGACTACATATCTGTCATATGCTTTGTTCATTCTCTCATCCTCCCCAAAGGGGGAAAAGCATGTGCAGCAGCATGTCTTATGGCGGGTGTTTTTTGTAAATTACCTGTTGCTATGTGTGTGTGTGTCTTAGAGAAGGCAAGATCAAAGAAATGTGCCTTGCACTTTGAGTGGAAGGTCGTGAGGTTTGTGTCTTAGTCCTTAGTTCTTTTGGGAGTTCATTCCACCATCTCTGACTACCCCTGGAGAAAGTTACGGGCAAGTCATTTTGGCTACATTTTTTTAAACTTGGGTCCCTAAAGTTAGATTCCTAAATTCATATTTAGGCATCTTAAGTAGAAGAGTGCTGATTTTTCAGAGGTGGCATCTCAGGGCTGTTGTTTATCAGCAGCTTTGAAAATCAGGTCAGCTTGCATTCAGGTATCTAAGGGATTTACTAACTTAATTTTAGACGCCAAGTTTTAAAACATTAGTTGCCATTTTCCACAAAGGTGGAAAGTGAGTATTGAGAAATAAGCCTTACAGTTCAGAAAGAGTAGCCAGGAGGTCTATAAAAGAGTGACCTGAAATTGCTTCTACCACCCCTACCTAGATGAAACACACCCTTCACAAGTTTCTCCTTACAGAAAGTAGCCAGCTTCCTCTCGGGCATCTTTTTCCCTGTCTTTCAGATCACTGGGTACTTCATTATTTTATTGGGCTTGGTGCAGGGGTATCTGGTTGAAATTCTGTGGCCTGTGTTATACAGGAGGTCACATTAAATGATCTAATAATCCCATCTGGCCTTAAAAATCTATGAATCATAGATTCATATGGGGCCAGGCAGTGGGAGGTGGCAGAGATTGAGACAGGACATGATGTCCCTTCTAGCCTAGAGTTTAGCCAGAAAAGGTAGTAAAAACTTTGGATATTATCTTTCACAGAATGGATGCTGGTGTCTTGAAGGTTGCTGCAATTAATAACAGCCCCAAGTAATATGGCTGCATTGGAGCCTCTCTGTCAAGGACCAGGGATGAGAGCTGGTACAGAGGCACCGGATTTCCATACAGGTGGCCTTCGCCTCTGTTTTCGGGGGACCCTCTAAACGTGGGGGTAGACCCCTGAGCCTATTCTACTGGCAAACCCTGCCCTCACAACAGAGCAACACAGGAGGAACTCCACAAGGGCATCCTTATGGGTATTTCCTTTACCAAATCTTTCCCATGGATTTTTCAATAGGACAGGGGTGATCTGGGCCAATGTTTACGAAGCACCTTAAGATCCTTGAATGAAAGGTGATCTATACACAGTATTATTTAATAATATAAGGCCTTTCTCCCTATTTATTCATTTTTAATTATTATTAAAATTAGGGAAAGAATAAGGATAAAGAGCTCCTGAGATTGTGGCATGTTGCCCAAAGGCTGCTATTTAGAAAATTGGGCCCATTGGATATGGGTTGCATGTTGATTGCATTACAGTATTACATGGTGAAAAAAGTGATGTAGGCCTAAACTTTAAAAAGCGACGAGTGATTTTTTGGGGCGTGCCTCAATTTTTCACTGACAAACTTTACATTCCTTAACAGGGACCGATTTTTCAGAAAATGCTCAACCTACTGTCTGGATGTCAGGCCCCTCACACAAACCCAAACACCCTTCCCGTGCCCCTTCTCCGAGGCCCTGCCCTGCTCACTCCATCCCTCCTCCCTCCGTCGCTTGCTCTCTCTTGTCACTCTTACTCACTTTCACCGGGAAGGGAGTTGGGGTGTGGGAGGGGTGCAGGCTCTGGGCTGGGGCCTAGGGGCTCAGAGTGTGGGAGGGGGCTCCAGGCTGAGCCTGGCTCAGGGGGTTGGGGTGCAAGAGGGGGTGCAGGGCACAAGCTCTGGGAGAGAGTTTGGGTGCTGGAGAGGGCTCAGGGCTGGGGCAGGGGGTTGGGGTGCAGGAGGGAGTGAGGGGTGTGACCTGCAGCTAGACAGTGCTTACCTCGGGTGGCTCCTGGGCAGCGGTGCAGAGGGGCTAAGGCAGGCTCCCTGCCTGCCCTGGATCCGTGCCACTCCCGGAAGCAGCTGGCACGTCTTTTCAGCCCTGAGTGGAGGCAGGGGGCTTCGCGCCTTGCCCGTGCCTGCAGGCACCGCCCTCGCAGCTCCCATTGTCCACAGTTCCCGGCCAATGGGAGCTGCGGAACTGGCACTAGGGGTGGGGGCAGTGCACGGAGACCCCCTGCCCCCTCCCCTTTACCCCCCTCCCCCCAGGCCACAAGGACATGCCAGCCACTTCTGGGAGCGGTGCAGAGCCAGGACAGGCAGGGAACCTGCCTTAGCCCTACTGCACCAACGGACTTTTAGCAGCCTAAAATCTCCCAGTTTGGCTTCAGTAGCCTCCGGGAGATAGAGGCCAATTCCGGAAGGCTCCCAGCAAAACCGGGATGGTTGGTAACCCTATTGGGCACCCAAAAATCATTAGTCACTTTTGAAAACACTTAGGCCCTAACCCAAATGTAAATGAGTTTGTTTGTTTTTAATTTTCCCCCAGATTCATTTGATCCCCAAATTACAGAAGAGAAGATAATAGTTTGGAGCATGTTAATTGGGCTCTTTTGCGTGCATACTTTTGAACATATGACTGTATTATTTAGATGTGCTAGTCAAAGATTTTATATTCTGTAGGCAGTAACATCCTTAAAGAAAAATGAAGGGTGGATTTTTTGTTGACTTTGCTTTTATTCTATCTATACGGGGAACATCGAGCACACATTTCATTTATGAACAAGCTACTTCAGCTACCTTAACAATGAAGTTAGAGCCACCTCAACAGCAACATATTGCCTTAACAATGTTTCATACATTTCTATATTTTATGTACTGCACTGACATTCTGTTCAAGAGGTTGTCTTTTGAATGACTGAATCTTTTAACAGACTGTCGTAAAAAAAGAACATTTTGGAACTTTTATTAACATGGTTTTATTAATATTCATTACAGTGGCACTGTTTCAGCTCAGGAGCTCAAGGAAAAAGGAATGAAAAGTCTCTAGCTACAGTTCTTTGTAGTGTTGAGAAGTTTATTTGGTGTAATACTCGGTTATAGAGGGCACGTTCTAGTTTAGATTAATTAACATTTAAGTATGTTGATTTACAGTATTATTTCATCTGTTTGCCTCTGCCTCTGTTGTGTATGCAGAACCTCTTTGAACCCCTTTAGCTTTATCAGTGGTTGTCAGTAAAAACATATTGAGGATTGGTTTTCTGTCTGTTTTTGTCAGTATCTGTCAGGTCCCCAGTGTGTTTCTGGCTAAAATAAAACTAAATTCCTCCCTTTTCATCTCCTCCTTATCACTGAAGAGAATAATAGTGTGACAGAAGATCTGCAAAGTTACTGTAGTTCATATCATGCCCTTGATGATCTGTAAGCATGGCTCCTATGTATGTGTCAATGGGAGCTGTGCGTGCTGATCAAGAGCATGTTGTGGAACTGTAGTGGTTTAAACTATTACCCTGAGCAGCAGACATATGAGTCCAATCCTGAGAGATGCTGAGGGTCTGCAATCCTATTTACTTCAGTGTGAGTTACAGATGCTAAGTCTCCCTCAGGACCATATGTTTCTCTAAAACAGAAGTGGTTGAGGAATGATTTTCACCTGCAATACACCTGTAAGAGGTAAGTGTGGGACCCAAAGTAGTGACTGTCTGTGGCTTTCTCTATTGTGAGTTTCCTCTTTTCATTATGTCTGAGATGGGGACTGAGATTTATTAGTCTAAAGTGGGCTGGTGTTGATGAGATTATGCTGATATATAGAACAAAACTGAGTCAGAGAAAAGGGAAGAAAATTGAAATGATAAAGTTGTATTGGTAGCTTGTTGAGGTAACTGAAGTGCCTTGTAAAGTTGTATTGTGATGGATTCACATAAAATATGGGCACAATTTGTCGAGATCACTTTGAACAACTGCATACTGCAAAATAGATTCCTTTATTCGGGTGTGAAAGGTATGTTCAATTCTTTGTTGTCGGTGTAAATTTTGAAATGAAAATAAAATCTCTTCTCAGCATGTCTAGACAGTGGGTAATACTTTGCTGTAGGCAGCATATAGTAGGTTGTTTCACCTTTTTTTGAATGCCAAGAAGGATTTCTCCATAAAAAATCAAACCTATCCACTTCATGCACCCATGGAATTTTCAGAGTCTCACCCCGCACAGTAGCAGACACTTTACAGAGCTGGGTTTCAGAATTACTTTCAGTGCCACTAGCGAGGTTGCAGATTAAATGAAAAATGTTCAGCTGGTTACCCAAATCTTATCCAAAATACTAGGTTCTGAAAAGTTCCCGAGAATGGATTTGTTCAAGTGATTACCAAGTACTTCTGCTTTGGTTGTGCCTGGGATCTGAAAGTCCAAAGGCACAGAAAAATGAAAAGTAATGGAAGAGGAAAAATAAACACTACCTTTCCAAATCTCCAAAAAGGGTTGTTTGAGTTACAGATGAAGACTCAGGGATGCAAAGGATCTTTTTCCCCCTCAGAAGTGATACCAATTCCTGAAGATTTTACTTGTACAAAACTCCCATTGAAAATCCATAAGTGTTGCCTGAGTAATAACAGCAGGGTCAGTGCCATGGCTGGTGTATGCCTAATTTATTCCTTATGCACAAATCCTGGAGCCCATTCAAGGAATTAATACCTCTGAGAACTGTAAAATATACTTTGGCTGGGGATCACAGGACACTGTCCTGCAGGGGAGATGGAGTTATCACAATGAAGAGTCCATGCAAGGTTGGTGGGTCAACTACTACATCAGTCTATCAATTATTACACCATGCAAAGCTGGAGTGCTGGAGCCATGGGAGCTATTGAGATTCAAGGGATGTACTAGCAGAGTAGCTCCACTACAACTCTGATGACTGGGAATGAAGGTTCCTTTCCTCACACTCTTCCTCTATACACTACACTCCGAATACCTCCAAACCCCAGAGTATGTATACCTGATTACTTTGTGTGTACACTTGGAGAAGTAATTGTGTCTAAGGGTATGTCTACCCTGCAATGTAAGCCCAGGGTTAGTGGGACTTGAGTCAGCTGACATGTGTTAGGGAACCCTGAACTTGGTGTATAAATTGTATTTTAACCATGCGTTAAGACTTTTCTAATGCATGCTCGAATCTAGGGCTCCAGCATCCATGCTACAATGTGCAGACCCCAGTCAAAGTAACCATACTCCAGAATCCCTAGCATGCGTCCCCCCGAAATGTGGCCGCTCTTGCCATAGGACCATGGTGCACTCTGGGAAAACTTTCTCTAATGTGAAGGATGGGCAGTAAAGTTTGAAAAGCCCACCAACACAGCCTGCTGAGTAATTTTGGTCTGTGCACGCCCAGCCACCAGAGCCCGCAACATGGAGGAGGTGCCTTTTGACAAACTTCCTTGTTTGTGCTTTCACACTGTTAGGATATAGATAATCAGGCCTGTCTGTAAAGGCCTATACTCTAAGAATTTAGGTGTATTCTTATCACTTAGCTAGTTATAGAGGTATAAAAGAAAGAATCAAAATCACTGTCTGCCGGTGTAAGGTCCTTCTCTTACTGTGACAGTCTGAAGCCCTGTGCTTAGGCTAAGATCTTTGGCTAAGCAGCAGAGGCAGCCATGAGCTGGGAAGCGAACGGTCACATCCTCACATTCCAAACTAGTCACATTGAAATAAGGTGCTGTTAGGAATACAATCCTGTCTTGATAATGCCTATCGCCTCCAGAGAAAGAGAAGTGCCTAGAAAATGTAAAAGGAAACTTAGTTTGATAGCATCCTGTCTGGCAAGAACTCACTTATCAATAGCTGGGATGTGAAATCCTCACTTCTGTATTGTTTTGTCATTATAGTTCCCACTTTGCTATTGTTTATTTGCATGGTCTCTGTCTGGTTCTGTGATTGTTTCTGTCTGCTGTATGATTAATTTTGCTGGGTGTAAACTAATTAAGGTGGTGGGATATAATTGGTTACATAATCATGTTACAATATGTTAGGATTGAATAGTTAAATTTCAGGAAAATGATTGGTTAAGGTATAGCTAAGCAGAACTCAAGTTTTACTATGTAGTCTGCAGTCAATCAGAAAGTGTGTGGGTGGGGGAACAGGGAATGGGGGTGGGGAAATTAGAATCATGTTTTGCTAAGGGCAGAAATGGGAACAGGGACACAGGTAAGGCTCTGTGGTGTCAGAGCTGGGAAGGGGGATGCTAAGGAAGGAAACTGGAATCATGCTTGGAAGTTCACCCCAATAAACATGAAATTGTTTGCACCTTTGGACTTCGGGTATTGTTGTTCTCTGTTCATGCGAGAAGGACCAGGGAAGTAAGTGGGTGAAGGAATAAGCCCCCTAACACACACCTCTATCAAGAAACTGGCAGAGCATCCAGGAGATGCTGGAGGTCATTTTGGTGGCATTTTCTATACCATCAAAGATACCTGATGGATTTCCTGATGGAGTTGCAGGAGAAGGAGCAGGAGTAACCTGGCATTGCAAACTCTCGCTGGCAGATGCTGCTCAGTATAATTGGCAGAGCTGCAGATGCCCGCCATGTGGACCACAGCTTCTAGCACAGGACCACAAGCACAGACTGTTGTGACTACATCATCATGCAGACTTGGGATGACCAGCAGGGGTCCAAAACTCTCTCGTGATGAAAGCCACCTTTCTGGAGCTTTGTGAGCAGCTGGCCCGCACCCTCCAGTGTAAAGAGACACATTTGAGGGCATCCCTGCTGGTTCAGAAGTTGGTTTCTATAATAATCTGGCTATCCCAGACTAATACAGGTCCATTGCCAACCAGTTTGAGATTGGAACATCAACTGTTAGTGAAGTGGTGACAAAGATTTCTGAGGTTTACCCCAAGGTGACAGGCATTAAAGATATCCTGGCATGAATTGCTGTCTTCAGGAGAATGGAGTTTCCTAACTGTGCTAGGACTATTGGTGGGATTCATGTGCCCATAGTTTGCCCTCCTGAAGGAGCACATGATACATAAACCACAAAGGGTACTACTCCATTGTGCTCCAGGCACTAGTGGACCACAGAGGCAGATTTATATACCTCAATGTTGGTTGTACAGGAGAAGTTAATAATGCCAGAGTTTTTTGCCACTCAAGATTCTACATTCATGGACCGGCTGGGACACTATTCTCACCAAATGACATTGACATAAACAGAGTTACTGTCCACGCTGTTATTCTTCAGGGGGTGGGGTGGGTGGAATATCCTGTGTACTCCCTTTTGCCCTGGCTTATGAAACTGTACCCTGATTTCAAAGGCCCTGGCAAAAAAACCAAGTTTTATTATACTCTCAGCAGGTGTAGAATAGTTGTTGAATGTGCTTTTGGTAGATTAAAATCATGTTGGAGGTATCTACAAACCTGTTTTGATGCCGGTGTCATCAGTGTTGTCCACATTACTGTGACTTGCCATGCTCTTTGCAACCTTTGTGAAACCAGAGGTGAGCTATTTCCCCCTCCATGGAATTATGATGGCAGGGGGACACTGGATCAGCACACTCAGCCAGAAAGTGCAGGTAACCACTTCAGGAGCTGGTTGTGCCCAGGCAGCAGAAGTCCTGGGGTGCTTTGTGTTCTCACATGATGAACTTGCGTGGCCCAACAGAAGAGGGGGGGGGAATAGTACCTGTACGAATGTGCTTGCAGGAGAAAACTGGTTCATTTTGGGTAGGGGGTGAAGGAGCATGGGAGGGGCATGGGCTTGATTTCCATCCAAAGTCAGTTTGAATGACTTGATGAATAATGAATTTGGTTGGGGGAGAAGGGACGCAATGGCTGTACAGATGGAATTTATTGAAATGTGAATTGCTGTGCCTAGCTAAATAGGACTACCATTTGCTTACTAAAGCTTAATTGCTCCTGAGCATGTTTATAGCTTTATTATCTCAAATCATGATTTAATGATGTGATGCAGTGATAGCAATAAACTTTCTTGAAAACATAGCATGCTCTATTTGTAAACATGTCTTATATCAGTAAATCACTCTCATAGTCTTTGGCAGGCCAGCCACGATTACAAAACCATCCAGTCCTCCAAAAACGGGTAGGAAATAGTTAATACCTGACACAATCGCCCTACCGCTACATATCCCCCAGACCCCATATCTTCCTTTGCTTTCTTTACACATTTTCCCCTCACTTGGCAGCTCAGGGACGGGGGTAGGTTTCCACTGGAGAGTGATGGAAGAAGGAAGGCGGCATAAGGTTTAGTTGCCCTGCCCAGCCACTCATGAGTCCCAAATTCATGGGCCGCCCCGACATGAAGTTGTCCAAGCTACTGCTCACTGCAGGTATGTTGTAGGGTGATCATGCCATGCAGTGGGGGAGGCAGCAGGAGCTGGAGCTTTTGCAGCATTTATAGACTAGAGTTGCTGGAACAGTTCTCTCTGAGCTCTGTCCTCCTCCCTTAGCTGTTGTTCCTGTTCCAGGAACTGCTTTGCAAGTGCCTGCTCCCTCTCTGAAACCCTGTCCGCCACCTGGGTGGCGAGCCTCAGCCTTTCCTCCTGCCCATCAGCAGGCCGTTGTTCCAATCTTTCGTCCATCTGCTTCTGCTGTAGCATCTGCTGGTCTGCCCTTTCTAGAACATCATCCCTAACTTCATCATGGAAACGCTTCTTTTTGAAATGGTCCATGATGGTACGTTGGGCCAGGATCAAGTCCCTGAAGAATAGCAGGATGTATAGGTTGAGGGGCCTGAAATAGGATGAGACACAGGTTTATTGTCTAAAGTAGCTCTGTGGAGGAGCGCAGAATTAATTACTGTGGAATCTCAAGGACATAAAATGTAACATTTCTAAAGTGAAACAACATTCACTATTGTGACCAGGATGCTTCAGTCCTCGTACGGTCTCTGGACACAGCCTTGTTAATTGCACTTACAGAAGTGCAGAGACAGTGGCGAGTTTAAAGTTATAAACTTTATTCTGTTTCATAAAAATGTCATAACTGTCTGCCATATGGGGGGTGGGGCTAGTACGTATCATACCATCTCTGCAAAAGGCTTTTTCTGTCACCACAGGCCTTTCATACATTGGAAGGCATAACTGTTCTTGTGGTGCCCTATTGGCAGAGGGGTTATTCCAAGCTGCTGAGGGGAAACCTGCAGTGTCTGCAGCTGAAGTAATCAAACGTATAGTGACCAAACAGCACGTTTGTGAAAAGAATGGACTAGTCAGTTATACCTGGAAAATGCTCCCTTCCTTGCAATGTGATTATCTGGAGTTCCTGCTGCAGGAAAAATTTGCAGTTATCAGTAGCCAGGATTGGGTCGAGGGTTGTCAGCCCTCTAGGATTGTCCTGGAGTTTCCAGGAATCTAAGATTAATCTTTAATTAATTATTGTCACGTGATGAAACCTCCAGGAATTCATCCAACCAGAATTGGCAACCTTAATTGGGTCAGAATCCATGAGGGAAGTAGTATGATGCTGTGGTAGCCTGCATGTGGCTTACCATGTTATTGCTGCACACAAACCCACTGAAATCTGCAGTTTTACTCTACCCCACACTGTGCACTGCTCCTCGAAATAACTGACACCCCACTAGTTCTTTGGAGAAATGATTTTGTGACCCGCAGACTGCCTAGACTACCTGTAACTGAAATTGACTAGATTGGGAAATAGAATATTGTTTCACAACTACACACACTCAGCTGGCTGCTTACAGGCGGCACCATAGACCCAGAAGGAGTGATTACAGAGTGGCAAATTTCTTATTACTGAAAGGAAAACAAGAAGATATGATGTGATTAGAATAACAGAGACTTGGTGGGATAACTCGCATGACTGGAGTACTGTCACGGATGGGTATAAACTGTTCAGGAAGGACAGGGAGGCCAGAAAAGGTGCGGGAGTTGCACTGTATGTAAGGGAGCAGTATGACTGCTCAGAGCTCAAGTATGAAACTGCAGAAAAACCTGAGAGTCTCTGGATTAAGTTTAGAAGCGTGAGCAACAAGGGTGATGTCGTGGTGGGAGTCTGCTATAGACCACCGGATCAGGGGGATGAGGTGGACAAGGCTTTCTTCCGGCAACTTGCAGAAGCTACTAAATTGCATGCCCTGGTTCTCATGGGCGACTTCAATCATCCTGATATCTGCTGGGAGAGCAATACAGCGGTGCACAGACAATCCAGGAAGTTTTTGGAAAGTGTAGGGGACAATTTCCTGGCGCAGGTGCTGGAGGAACCAACTAGGGGCGGAGCTCTTCTTGACCTGCTGCTCACAAACTGGGAAGAATTAGTAGAGGAAGCAAAAGTGGATGGGAACCTGGGAGGCAGTGACCATGAGATGGTCGAGTTCAGGATCCTGACACAAGGAAGAAAGGAAAGCAGCAGAATACGGACCCTGGACTTCAGAAAAGCAGACTTTGACTCCCTCCGGGAACTGATGGGCAGGATCCTCTGGGAGAATAACATGAGGAGGAAAGGAGTCCAGGAGAGCTGCCTGTATTTTAAAGAATCCTTATTGTGGTTACAGGGACAAACCATCCCGATGTGTAGAAAGAATAGTAAATATGGCAGGCAACCAGCTTGGCTTAACAGTGAAATCCTTGCTGATCTTAAACACAAAAAAGAGGCTTACAAGAAGTGGAAGATTGGGCAAATGACCAGGGATGAGTATAAAAATATTGCTCGGGCATGTAGGAGTGAAATCAGGAAGGCTAAATCACACCTGGAGTTGCAGCTAGCGAGAGATGTTAAGAGTAACAAGAAGGGTTTCTTCAGGTATGTTGGCAACAAGAAGAAAACCAAGGAAAGTGTGGGCCCCTTACTGAATGAGGGAGGCAACCTAGTGACAGAGGATGTGGAAAAAGCTAATGTACTCAATGCTTCTTTTGCCTCTGTCTTCACAAACAAGGTCAGCTCCCAGACTACTGCACTGGGCAGCACAGCATGGGGAGGAGATGGCCAGCCCTCTGTGAAGAAAGAAGTGGTTCGGGACTATTTAGAAAAGCTGGACGTGCACAAGTCCATGGGGCCGGATGCGTTGCGTCCGAGAGTGCTAAAGGAATTGGCAGATATGATTGCAGAGCCATTGGCCATTATCTTTGAAAACTCATGGCGATCAGGGGAAGTCCCGGAAGACTGGAAAAAGGCTAATGTAGTGCCAATCTTTAAAAAAGGGAAGAAGAAGGATCCTGGGAACTACAGGCCAGTCAGCCTCACCTCAGTCCCCGGAAAAATCATGGAGCATGTCCTCAAGGAATCAATTCTGAAGCACTTAGACGAGAAGAAAGCGATCAGGAACAGTCAGCATGGATTCACCAAGGGAAAGTCATGCCTGACTAATCTAATTGCCTTCTATGATGAGGTAACTGGTTCTGTGGATGAAGGGAAAGCAGTGGACGTGTTATTCCTTGACTTTAGCAAAGCTTTTGACATGGTCTCCCACAGTATTCTTGTCAGCAAGTTAAAGAAGTATGGGCTGGATGGATGCACTATAAGGTGGGTAGAAAGTTGGCTAGATTGTCGGGCTCAACTGGTAGTGATCAATGGTTCCATGTCTAGTTGGCAGCCGGTATCTAGCGGAGTGCCCCAAGGGTCGGTCCTGGGGCCAGTTTTGTTCAATATCTTCATTAATGATCTGGAGGATGGTGTGGATTGCACCCTCAGCAAGTTTGCGGATGACACTAAACTGGGAGGAGTGGTAGATACGCTGGAGGGTAGGGATAGGGTACAGAGGGACCTAGACAAATTGGAGGATTGGGCCAAAAGAAATCTGATGAGGTTCAACAAGGACAAGTGCAGAGTCCTGCGCTTGGGACGGAAGAATCCAATGCACCGCTACAGACTAGGGACCGAATGGCTAGGCAGCAGTTCTGCAGAGAAGGACCTAGGGGTGACAGTGGACGAGAACCTGGATATGAGTCAACAGTGTGCCCTTGTTGCCAAGAAGGCCAATGGCATTTTGGGGTGTATAAGTAGGGGCATTGCCAGCAGATCGAGGGACGTGATCATTCCCCTCTATTCGACACTGGTGAGGCCTCATCTGGAGTACTGTGTCCAGTTTTGGGCCCCACACTACAAGAAGGATGTGGAAAAATTGGAGAGAGTCCAGCAAAGGGCAACAAAAATGATTAGGGGTCTGGAACACATGACTTATGAGGAGAGGCTGAGGGAACTGGGATTGTTTAGTCTACGGAAGAGAAGAATGAGGGGGGATTTGATAGCTGCTTTTAACTACCTGAAAGGTGGATCCAAAGAGGATGGATCTAGACTATTCTCAGTGATAGCAGATGACAGGACAAGGAGTAATGGTCTCAAGTTGCAGTGGGGGAGATTTAGGTTGGATATTAGGAAAAACTTTTTCACTAGGAGGGTGGTGAAACACTGGAATGCATTACCTAGGGAGGTGGTGGAATCCCCTTCCTTAGAAGTTTTTAAGGTCAGGCTTGACAGAGCCCTGGCTGGGATGATTTAGTTGGGGATTGGTCCTGCTCTGGGCAGGGGGTTGGACTAGATGACCTCCAGAGGTCCCTTCCAACTCTGATATTCTATGATTCTATGAAGGACCCTACCAAACGTCTGCCTTAACAGTTAAAATAACCTTTGCAGCTCTTCATGAATGTTTGAAATTCCAAGTTGCCATCTTGAACGCCACATGGTTGGGAAGAAGGGGATGCCAAGGCACCGTGATACAATCTGCCATTAGTGGCCAAACGCTTGTAGCCAGGTATAATCATTTTGCATTGCTTCTTACAGCAGAAATCCCTCCTGTTACTATAATAATAAACTCTTAATTTTAGTCATACACTTACCGGGCTCTGCGGCCACTTCTGTCTCCACTGGATTCTCTGCAGGCTTGGCAGCAGGCTGTTTCTTTGGGGGAGGGGAATCAAACAGTTCTTCCAAGTGGTAGGGTCCATATGTCCTGTTTTGGCCAGGACAGTCCAATTTTTAAGCTGTGTCCTGGCCGTTCCAACTTTTTTGGCAAAAGTGGGTATTTGTCCCAATTGCTCTTGCCGGCTTGATCAGTTGGCAAGAGCAAACGGGACAAATGCCCACTTTTTTTTTTTTTTACAGAAAAGTGGGGTGCAGTACAGAGGAATGAGTGGTGATGCCAGTCACTTGCATGGGGGCGGGGGGACAGGCAAGGCTCATGTGGGGGGCAGGCAGGGTTTGAGCAACCAGCCTCATGTGGAGGAAGGGGGGGTGCTTGGGTGAGCAGCTCAAGCCAGCCCTGAATGGGGAGGGGGTGGGCTCGAGCCAGCTCAATGCGGGAGGAGGGGTGGAAGGGCTCGGGCGGCCTGTGTGGTTCCCATTTTCCCTTTGGGAAATATGATCACCCTAGCAAGTGGGGACCAAGTATTTGCTGTTGATCCTGATCCACAGCCTGCTCTAGGACTGGTTTCATTAAGAGGTATTTCATAACCTGGCTGGAAGCCTCCAGCTGGATCCCATCAGTCCCCATGCTGGATTCAGAGACCAGCAGGGCACCATTGCGGCTGACCAGGTCATCATGAAACCCGCTTGGCTCCATGCTGGGCACAGTGCCCAGGACCTGTCAAAGTCATCATAAAATGAGCATGTCATTGACAAGTTGCCCAAGGTGCAGTTCTTGTCCCTGGTCCCCGGTACTTGCTCTTCAGCTTCTTAATATACTCACTGCACTGATCACCTGTCCGGAAACTCTGCAGAGCTGCCAGATTTTTAGGGGTCTGCCAGTATGCATGGACATTTCTGGTGCTTTTGCTGAAGTGCAGAGTTTTACTGACCTTGCACCAGAGATTCACCAAAATCTGTCTGTGCTCCTGTGACCATGAAGCAGTTTGCTTTGCAAAGGTCTTCACTGGTTCACTCTCTGTGGCAAACCCAGGAGGCTCTCTCATAGTGTGCTTACAGATCGGTGATCGGAAAATAATTGGTTAATGCTGGCCTTAGCTGCTGCCATTCACCAAAGGGGTGTATCTTCAGTTTTCAATAAAGTGGATTGCAGATTGTTAGGATAGAGAGGACTAAGGAAGTTGTCCCATGGAATTGTGGGATACTTCTAGCTGACTTCTGGTATTTGAGTCAAGCAGAGCTGTGTCTACACTGCAAAGCAATAGGGCTCAGACCCTGGGTTGCAGCTTAACTCGAGCTCGAACCCTCCAGCCCTTCAGGGTCCCAAGACCCTGGGTCCGAACCCTGGGTTAGTGCAATTGTAGTGTAGACGCAAGGAGGGTTAGGCTTGAACATGAGCTCAAGCCTGGGCTTATGGTATGTCTAAACTGCAAATCTAGGTACTTTTTGAATACAGCAGCAGTGCTCTGTCAGTTACTGTGGAAACCAGAAAGAGCTAACCAGAGTATCCTAAAACACAAGTTCCTGCATGCATAGGTAAATAGATTAGATCCTTTTTTTTCCCGAGGGCAACAATATAATAATTTATTACAAGGGAGTTTGTGGGTAGTGAAATGGAGTTTGCACCCAAGATGTCTAGACACAGCTTTAAATATTACATTTTTTTTTTACTTTGTGTAAAAACAAAAAAAGTGGCTTTATTACTATCAATAGAACTTGTGATGTGCTTGCGCAATGGGATTCATTCTTTCTCTGATACTGGACTCTCCCTATTCCTCTCACTTTATAATGCCCTTCATTCTTTGCTTTGTGTTAAGGATATGTATTGACTTTGTAGAATCACTGCGGCAAGCTGTAAATGATGTATTCAAAGAAAAACCGCTGCCCAGTTCTCATAGAAAGAGCACAAACAGTGATGGGCAATCACTGCTGTGCTGTGTTGTGTATTATAATATTCAGCACAAATACAAATGTCTCTGACAAAAATGCAACAACAAAAGAGAACTAAGCCTTTTTTTAAATAATATAGGGGTCTGGGTATTTTTTCCCTTTGTACTTTTACTCCTTTCCATTTCCTTGCCCGCATCTAGCATACACTTGGCTACTGCTTCTGGAAGAAGAGTCCTTCCTCATATGCAGCTCCTCCCTACGAACAAGAGTGAAACTAGCGATTAGAAAATTGTATGTGTGGTGGCCAATCTGCTACCTGCAGTATACCCATCATCTTCTGTGGTAGATAAGTCATGGCAAATAATAGGATCCCTTACACCGCAGGTGTAATTAGAGATACCCAGAAGTGTTTCAATAAAAGCCAGGCAGAACAGAAAACCTGCCAGTCAGAGTCCCATAAGAAATGTCTGAGAGAAATTAAAAATTGCACAGCATGGCATGCATTATGTGTGTGTGTGTGTATATCTATAGCCTCCAGAATACCCAGAAAGCTTTAAAATCAACTATTTTTTTCAATAAGATTCTTTCAAAGCTTTTTATGCAGGTTGTTTGTAGATAACACTTCTATGGGTTTTTGGTTTGTTTACTTGTTTCTGGTGATACCATGAAGATAATCAGTATCATTTAGTACTTTGCACTAGTAGTAGTAATAGTAAATCTCACGGGGGTAAGAGTAAAGATAAGATGTGTTTTATATAGTACTTGTCATCTTCAAAAGACTTAAAGAATCCATATACCTTGATCACAAAGAGAGACAATCTGACATCTTTGCTGATGGCTGCAGAGGCCGACATTCAGCCCTGTGCAGAAGGCCTATGCACCAAATGAAGTCCCATGTATGCCTTATTTTGAGGACTTCAGTGGCATATAGGCTTTCTGCTGTCCGTCTGCATGGGGGTGAATTTCACCGAGACAGATTTTGTGACATCTTTGTTTCTAAGTGTGACTGTGTGAACCTTTTTTTTTTTTTCCTTAAACAATCTGAAAACAAACCCAGATCTGTTGAGGTTCTCAAGGAGGTGCAGGTTTGCTTGAAATTGGCTCCTATTCTGGGAATTCCATAGTGCCTTTGTGCATTGTGGGATCTTCAGACCATAAAATGAAGGTCTTTCAGCAGGTTGCTCTCCTGAAGATTTTTCTGTCAGTTGGTGGGCACTGGCTGATTTTTGCAGGTGCCCCCACCACGACAGAAAATAAAGGTAATGTGCAAACCAGCTGCCCTCCCTTCTCAGAGGAAATCAGGAGGGAAGGGAGAGACTGCAATCAACCAGATCCCTCTCAAAAGAGAGCAAAAGGAAAGTCTGTGTGTTGGGAGGTGGTTAGGCTGTCTGTTAGAGAAGGGGGCTTGTGAAAGGGTAATGCTGGAAAATTTTGACACACAGATTCTATCATTGGCAGCATGGGCAGTGCCAGCAAGTATCAAAGGCCAGGGCAGGCTAAGCCTCCCCTGAGCCAGGCCATGGCCCAGGCCATGTTCTGCCCCGAGGCCCTGCCTTCCTCCCCCTCTTTCCTGAAGCCTGTAGGGCTCACTAAGCTCCAGCTGGCAGTCTGGAGCTCAGGCCCGCTGGCGTCTTGACCCAGAGCTGGAGAGTCTGGCAGCTCTGCCCAGCGCTGGGTTCTGGCGATGGGGGGGGGCAGCTGGCATGGCTGGGGAGGGTGGGCCACGATTTCTTGAGGCTCAGGTGGAAGGAGCGGGGCTGGCAGGCTAGCCTCCCCGAAGCGGGGGTTCAGTTGATGCCCATGATTGGCAGAGTGGAGGCAGGGTTAATGGCTCAGTATTGTATGAAATTATATGGAGAGCACGAATTGTCCATGAAGTGCCTTAAAAGTGGAGATACATTTTTTGTGCTTGGTGCAGTGGAAAACGGAAAGATGCAAAGGGTGTGAAATGGTCAAATTGAGTCAGGAAGATGATATTTTTGTAGCAGCCTGTTGAACACCTTTAAGAGACAACATTTGTTGAGGCCAGAAAGGAAGTGGTTGCAGCAGTCACAGTGCAAGATGATAAAGGTCTGCGTGAGAGTTTTCGCTGTGTAGACAGAAAGGAACAGCTGTATCTTAGAGATGTTCTTCAGAAAGAAGTGGGAAGATTTAACAGGACCTAGATATGAATCGATTACTTTCTGATCGATAGATGATGCATCGTGCAGGATATTTCAGTAGTGCCATCATTCAATATCAGTAGCGATCATCGCCTACTGAGAGCCAGACTCACGTTCACTGTGAAGGTGGAGAAAAAGCTGCTGTGTATGGTGAACAGAAGGCACCAACTGGTAGCTTTCGACGAGGCAATCCTGAAGGAAAACATTTCTAGGGAAGATTGGAGCCTTCTGGATGACTGCGACGACGATTATGAGAACTTCAGTAAGAGACTGAAACGGTGTGTGAAATCATCTGAGCGTGAAAGACCAAGAAGAGCTAGTGGGAGAATCTCAGAGAATACAAAGACTTTATTGGAGAAGATGAGGAAAATGAAAAGAAATGGCAGTGACAGGCTTGAGTACTCCCTTCTCTGCAAGCTCATATGAATGAAGTTGAAGACTTTGAGAAATTTCAAACTGAAAAGCTCCAAAAGGCTGCTGAAGATCGTAAAAGTCTCAAGAAATCCAAACAGGAACTGGCACTGTACCGGTCATCATTATCAGCTTTGAAGAACAGGGACAGAGAATCAATAACTGATCAAACAGAGATGGAGGCAATCTGCAGGGATTTCTATACCCAGCTGTTTGCATCCCATATAGATATCCCAATGCATTCACTTCAACAAACCGATGAACACATACTCCCGGTTCTCATCAGCAAAGTCCGTCACGCAGTCCATCAAATGAAAGAGGGGAAGACTCCAGGCAAGGATGGTCTGACAGCAGAAGTGCTTAAGGAAGGAGGTCAGGGACTTTGGAAAGCTCTCACCCAAAGGTTCAGCCGCTATCTGGAAATCCAGAATATACCGTCCAGTTGGAAAGAGTCCAATACCATCTTGCTGTATAAGAAAGGCGATCGAGAAAATCTAAAGAACTGTTGCCCCATCTGCCTGCTTTTGCATATCTATAAGTTGTTCACTAAAATAATAACAAATCAACTGTCTCAAAACCTGGATGAACAGCAATTTAGAGAGCAGGCTGGCTTTCGAAGGAATTACAGCACGATAGACCACATCTTCACTCTAAACCAACTCCTCGAGCATTCAAGGGAATACAAGTTCCCCTTGTGCATTGCCTTCATGGACTACGAGAAGGCGTTCAACAGTGTAGAGACTAATGCCATTCTTGAAGCTCTTTCAGAACAGGGCATCAGCGTGAAATATATCACATTACTAAAGGAAGCAAACTCTGGCTGCAGCACGGACATATCTCTGTTCAATACTCCCCTCCGAATCCCCATCAAGAAAGGTGTGAAACAAGGAGATACAGTTTCACCAAAATTATTCACAGCCTGTCTTGAATTGGTTTTTCGATGAGCAGACTTGAAAGGTGGGATTAATATCAACAGCAACTGGCTAAACCATCTCAGGTTTGCAGATGATATAGTGCTGATAGCCAAAAATATAGCCCAGCTTGAGAGAATGCTTAAAGAACTGAATGCGAAAAGTAGTCAAGTCGGATTAAAAATGAACCAGTCAAAAACAAAATACATGAGATCAGATGTTCTTCCAAGAACCCAAATAACTTTTGGAGAAGAGCAGATCCAGGAGGTTGATAAATACGTTTATTTGAGCCAGGAAGTCAACATGCGCCACAATCAGAAAGGCGAACTGTCGCACAGAAAAAAAAAGCTGGATGGTGCGCATTCAGTGACATCAAGGTCATCCTCCAAGGAAAGATCAGCAAAACAACTCATGCAAATCTTTTTAACTCAACCGTGCTTCCAGCGATGTTATATGGCAGTGAAACATGATCACTGACAAAGATTGAAGAACATCAACTGTCTGTCACACAGAGGGGAATGGAACGAACATTTCTGGGCATTTAGCTCCGCGATCACATCCCCAACAAAATAATTAGGCAGCAGTCTGGAGTGCGAGACGTTGTTGTTGAAAGCAGGCTCAGCAAAATGTGGTGGGCGGGACATGTGGCCCAACTCAGCGACAACAGATGGACCGCAGCTATATCCAAGTGATATCTGCGAGAACAGAAATGGCCACGCCGTCAGCCTCCAAAGAGGTGGAATGATTTCCTAACGAGAAGATATGGACAAACATGGCAAAGGATGGCCAGAGTGAGAGAAGATTGGAAGATGTGTTGTGATCGGCTCAGTCTCAACTGATGAAGGACCGACAGTCTATGCAGTCTACGCAGCTATGAGGATCTAGAGAGAGGATTAATTCAAAATCAATGCCAAAGCTACATTGCTGAGTAACAGAGAGGATTGTGTATTGCCTGTGCATACTAAGAAGAGGGTGGAGAGTTTGTGGGGGAAAGATCTCAGTTTTCACCATGTTGAAGGTTGAGTTGATAGTTAGAAATAAGGAGATATCTGAAAGAGATTTTAGTTTGAACAGGAGGAGACAGTTCTGTGTTACCAGCTAAAAGCCAATAGTTAGTCATGTTTTTGAATGAGATTTCCCAGAGTTATGGTATGGAGGAAGAAGAAGAGGTGGCCAGGAAAAAAGTCTCTTGTGGGACCCCCACTGAAAGTTTCAGTGAGGGAGGAGAGGATTCCCAAAGGAAATGAGGGAGTGATAAGAGAGTTTGTCGGAGAACCAAGAAAGGATAGTCAGAAAACTGAAGGTAGGATGCATTTTAAAAGAAGAGCATGGCTGCTGGTGGTGAACACAGCTGACTGGTTGAGAAAGATGAAGATAGAGTACTCATCCTGAGTTTTGGCCGGGAAGAGGTCATTAGAGACTTCAGAGAGAGGCATTTGCAGCAAGTGGATGCTGGATTCTGATGGGGTCTAGACTGGAGCTGGAAAAAAGAACTCCAGATAGTGATTATAGACCACCCTATGAGATTAGAGGTGAAGGGGAGGAGAAAGATGCAGAGGTAGTTGAAGATGCAAATTAGATCAATATTAGGCCTTTTTTTTTAATGGGAGAGACTGAACAATGGTTGTATTGTGCGGGGAATGAACTGGGGGGAGAGGCTAGAGAAGGGGATGAGAGTGTGGGGCAAAGGAGAACAAGAGATCGGGTGGGATGTGATCATTGGAGCAGTTGGAGGATTGCAATAAGAGAGAGATGCCTCTATTGTAGCCACTTTGTTTCATAAAATGCACTTGCCATTTTAAGTTCTGTCCTTCACTATACTTGTTTTGAGTACTTTTTAGAAATAAACAGACTTTTTAGAAATAAAGACTGTATGGCGTTTGAGCCATAGTATTTACTCACTAATATATGGTACTTCTGTGCTTTCTTGGATGTGGGTGGTACTGGCACTCTTGCCCTGTAGACATGACTCTGAAAGATTTCTCTGTTACCTGTTTCAATGACATTTTCAAATGTAGAATTTATATAATATAAATTTCTTTCACTATCAATTTTTTATATGCATTAGCTTTATGTACCACTTCTTGGAACTATGTGTAGTTTTGTTTTACTACTTTGGAATATGCTTCTTTAAGTTCATGGTCTCTCTCTCTCCCCTTTGGATGATGATATCTTATTCCAGTGAATTTTCACAAAATAGAAAATCCAAATCCTTTTTCCTGTGTAAGAGAGATGCCATACCAATGATAATTGTGCATTGTGTAATTAACACTGACCCTCCAAAATGCCCTAAAATGAATAAAATATAGGATGGGATTAATTTTAAAAGAATCTTAATTATATGACAATAAAATGTTAGAAAAGAAGAATGAAGATTAAGATGAAATCTTCATAATTTTGATTCCTCAAAGCATTTAGCTCCCATTCATGCAAGCTGAATAATGGAAATATCCCATTCCTCCCTCTATTGCCAAAGAATGAGTGCTTCCTATCGGCCACCTAATGAAGGAATACTGCAACACAGTTTATCATGTACCACAACCCAATCTTCTTTCTTGAGGAATGATGAAGAGAGATGAAGAGGGGCAGGAATGAAAAAAGGTGGAGAATAAACTAGCCAGAAACATGAAAGCTACTGCATGACATGAAGTGACCACTCAAGTATGAAATAGTTGGGTTTGAGCTTTCTTTATTTTTTCTTTAGAACTTGTAACTTATCCTTCATGTCAGACAGACATGTATATGAGCAGATAAGCAATATACACATGTTTCTTGCAAGTTTTTATTCCAAGAGAATGTGTAAATAGATGGGAGCATATTAAATTATCTTGTTCAAACAGTGATAGCAAAATGTTTTTACATCTCCCCCAAAGACTCTAATCTTTAAGACTACTCAGCATGCTCTATAATTATTTTTTTTAATTTTGCTTGTTTTGTATGGATCTAACTTTACATATAGTTTCAAGGCAGAGAGAACTTCAAGTATTGGAACTAATATATGCAGTAGTTTATATAAAAATATTTACTCATAACATCAATAAAATGCCCATTTTTAAGGATGGAATCTTATGGGTCATCTCAATCTTGAGAGTTAGGGTCATTTTTTTTTTTTAAATTTAAATTGTCATCCCTTTGGTGATTTGTTTTTAAGGAGAAAATTGAGACCTCTAGGATATCCATATTCACCTATTCTATATGGGGTCTGTGTATTTTAAAGCAGATGAGGTGAGATTGTAAGCACCTTCTCTGAAGTGCTGGGTGCTCTCAACTCTGACTTCAGTGGGAGATGAGGGTGCTCGGCATCTTGCCTGATTGAGGCCTTATCTTTTTTTTTTCCAGTAGGAATGTAAGATCACTCCCTCCTCCCCCGCTCCTTTTCTCCCATCCTTCCACTGTGTATCACATAATACGTCTTAGGAAAAGAGTGACAGGCACATTACTCAAACTTTTTTCTGTGAAAAAAATGACACAAATATTGAACTGTAAAAATTAAGGTATGCAAGTAGCATCTATTTTAATAAAACATTTTTTGATATTCAAAATCAACTGTAAACATAAAATTGAGAACCTCACATTGTTTTTTTCCAGTGCTCACTCTGTATATTATAGAATTATCTTGTGCTTTCTGTCATCAGTACAGCATTATGTACTCTATATCTATTCATCCTAAATTATAACCTTATGCAATAGACAGTATCTGCATTTTATTTTCATGGTGCCATGGCATACAACATAATCAAAGTACCTTCACTGCAGCCTCCACACCATTAAAGCTGTCTCATATATGTTTATTGTGACTTCTTTTTTCTTATAGCAGTCTAACTTGGAAAAATAAATAAATTAAGGGGAGGGAGGTAGAGACTACATACAGACTGATTCCAACATATTACAGGAGTGGCATGGATTTACATTTTAAAAAAAAATCTTATCCTATATATTCTTAACATGTTATCTCAAAATAAAGATGTACATATCATCTGCAAGTATAGTATCCATGCTAAACAATATGTATTACATTGAGAATAAATACATTTGTATGGAAATATTTCCACACTTAATAACTAAAAGACTTGATTCTCGCTACAGGTCTTTGGGATTTTGATTAAAATTGCAACTGTGGTAACTTTCTGGAATATTGTTACATGTGCTCAGTAGATCATTCTCCTCAATAAGGTTATATTTTGCCTTATTATCAGAAACACACTGAGACTCAGACATTGACAGACAGTAGCAGCGAGAGACAATTCTGGCTCTCTAGAATGTTTCATTAAAAGTCACCAATCAACCTGAGTCCAGAGATGAATATACAACAGAAGAAAACTGGATAAAATATTGGCTGTCAAAATATATATTTATCACAATTGTAACATCATTTATATTGAACGTTACACCAAACAACGTCAAGACTTCCAAACTGTTAATGTAAGAGTCTCCATTGCATTCTTTCTTTCTTTGTTTTTTTGCAGTGTCATTGTAGCTGTGTTGGTATCAGTATATTAGAGATACAAGGTGGGTGAGGTAATATCTTTTATTGCACCAACTTCCATTGGTGAAAGAGACAAGCTTTTGAACTTACGTAGACCTGAAAAAGAGCTGTGTGTAACCTCAAAAGCTTGTCTCTTTCACCAACAGAAGTTGGTCCAATAATGATAGCCTCACCTACTTTCTCTCGTGTGCGCGCTCGCGTTTTTTATACTGAACTGATTATATAGCGATGAATGTTTATGAAAAATGCATGTCCATAAGATTCCTCAGGTATATTTCTGTGACCTTAGTTCTGCTAAATAATCAAGGCAAATAAAAAAAAATCTAAACTGTGCAATCAATATTCATAGTAGATTTCATCGCAAAGAGACTGGATGTTCCAGGAAATCAATAATGGGAATTAGTCTTCAATGGCAAACTGACTGATTTGGGTAGAGATTATATGGTTTCTATTCTGCACTGAAGTTAGTGGAGTTACTTGAGATCTGACCCAGTGTAACTGAGAATGGAATTGGGCTGTAGGCTGGTAGTGACAAGACGGTATTACCACCTGACAGCTGTTCAGCATATATGAAATGAGCTGCAGTCTCATTCTAGTACCGAATGAACATCTCTTTCACTCCAAAGTTGGTGCTAATTTGTACCCTTACTACAATGTCTGCAGAAAGATGAAGGATCGAATGGGCATAGAGTTAGGAACCTTCTCACCCCTAGAGGTGGTTATTCCAGGTCACCACTGAGGCAAATTGGTAGGGAGCATGGAATGCATCTCCTGTGTACATGTGCTGCCTCTGCTGTAGCAGTTCTGTGGTTAGACAGAGTATTTGAGTTTTCATTGCTGTCAGTTGCCTACCAGTTTCATGACCACCACAGACATTTGAAAAAAGTTTAAAAAGGAAGGGTTTTTAGAGGATTATTTAATGGATTTTTTCAATCTTCTACAATCCCCACAAGAAATCGAATTTACACTGATATCTGTAAGATCAAAGAATATTTATTAATTAGAACTGAGCCTTCTCAAGGAAACAAAGCTTTCCTCTGTTAGAAAAATAAAGCTTTGTATCCCAGTATTTTCAGACTACCTAACAAGTGTGTTTTAAATCTGTCATGTTGTCCTTGTCTTTCCCCATAAATTCCCATTCAGTCCTGAACAGGGATGGTGCATCTTTTAAATCCTCCTAAGACATATTCTCTGTAAAAAGATGTCTCTGGTACACACTGCTGCTTTTCCCAGGACCTGAGATGCGTGTGGAATCTAAAGCCAGTGGGGTTCCCCAGAGGTGCCAAGTCAAAATGGCAGGGTCTGAACCACAGGGTGCCAACTGGACACTAATTACTTGCATCTGGTGGTGTTCCAGACAGCTCCGCAGAGGGACGGAGTGCACATTCCTGGCACCAATTGGCTAATTCAATTTACTTCAACAGCATTCGCCTCTGTCAGAATATTCATGAGCAGCAGAGTGAGTACCAGTGGCACAGGCAGCCAGCAGCCACTTAGACTAGGGAAGGAGCAAGGGCGAAGGAGGAGGGGAAGAGGTGCCTGCCACAAACTCGAGAGGAGCTGGTCTGGAGGAGCCTCCATCTCCACCGGCTCTGAGCTGAGAGTTGGCAGAGGCGAGGGACGGGGGGGGAGAAACCCCGTCGTCACTGCAGCCCAGGTGGAAGCAGAAATCTAGCCCTTTGTGAGCGCTGGGGGCAGGAGGGGGAAGCTGTGCGTCCCCCTCCCCCTTTTTCCCCCCCCTGAGGTGGGCTCAGGAGTGGACTTCGCTTCTCGGACGACAGTGGCCGTGGCGGGGGGCGCTGGGATGTGAGCGGGGACCCCAGCGAGGAGGAAGGTCGCCAGGAGGGTTCCCGGGGAGCTCCTGCCACACACCGCGCAAGGTACCCGCGGGGTAACATCGGAGGCTCCCTTGCCGAGCACCGCGGGAGGCAGAGGGAAGGGGCGCGGGGCTGCCGCTGCTCTCGAGTTTGGCTGGGACTCTTTCAGGTGCGCTGGCGGCGGGGCTGCCTCCGCCCAGCCACGAGCTTCTGGCTCCAACTTCCCCGGCGGTTCGGGCCAAAGGGCTGGCGGGGGGGAGCCGCCTCCGCAGCGCCAGGCTGAGCAGCGCCTCGGGTGCGGGGGACGTGCCCCAGGGCCGCCGGCTCCGGGGTGGTCCCCTCTGCTCTGCTGCGTGCTGGGGGAGCCGCATACGGGGAAACCCCCCAGGGAAAGGAGCCCGGTGGAGGCGGGGAGGTGGTTGCACAGAGGACTCTTCTACAGGCGGCCGCCCCACGGAGATGCCGCCAAGGATCAGACACTGGGGCGCGGGGGGGGGGGGCATGCCCAGCAGGGGGCCGAGAGTGTGGGGAGCCATGGGCTGGGGGCAAAGGGGGGGGGGATTTTGCCCAGTGGAAGCCCTGAACACAGGGGCATTATAGGAGCAGGAGGGAGCCCTGCCCATGGGGTGATTTGGGGGAGCCCTCCAGGGAGCGGGGCACGCGCTGTTGCCAGCCCTCTTCCCCGCCCTTAGAGCCAGGGGAGAATAAATGGAGCTGCGAGCAAAGTGTGCAGGAAACTCTCCCCCTTTCTGTTTTCACTTTTTTTCCTCCTGTGAACCAAGTTTGGTTCTTCTTCCGTGGCTCTCACTGGCCGCGGTGGCCCCTCCCGGCCCGGCCCCCCGCCGGGCAGCCTGCGGTGAAGGGCTCTCCAGCGGCCGACTTGGTGGGACTCTGCTGGGTGTTGCTAGAGGAGGGGAAGGGGTAACAGAAAATAAATGTGAAAGAGATACGGAAGGAAGAGACCAATGGCTGGGCCATAAATCAGCCAGTATATACAAGGAGTTGATGAGAATAGATCTTTTCACCCTCAAAACAAAACAAAACAAAAAAAAACCCACTTTGGAAAGGGGAGGGGGGAACCAAGAAGGTTGGTTATTGGCACCCAGCTCTGAAACCAAGGCAGCTGATGCTGAGCGGAGCCAAGGGGTGCAGTTCTTCTTAGTTAGTTTCAAAACAGCAAGACAGCCTCTGCCAAAGATTGCTGTAAACACTGAATAAAGATTTCATTGTGGGCTGGTGTGACTGGAATAATTAGGCCGTTAATTGTTCATTCTGATCCGAAGGTGCGGGAATCAGTAGGGCACAGTAGCCACAAAATGAGAGAAAGGGAGAGAAAATAGCAACATGCAACATTTATCACTTGCTCCGCTTCTGCAGTACTTTGAATCCCAGAGCCCAGGGGTCGTTATCTATTTAACAAAAGGGCATCTCTGTGAAACTGCAGTTTAAATATGCATTACTGCCATTTTCTCTTCTTAGTTTTTATGCTGGACACAATCAAGTGATGGGTTGTTTTTTTAATCCCGTTTTAGAGAAGTAAAATGTAAATATGCCTGGAGAATGAACATCCTAACTAGACTGACTAATACCAATTAATGCATTTTACTTATGTGCACACTTTATTGCCAGCTCAGCAGGGATGGCCGCTAATGGTGCCAGCTTTTGTGCTGCTGTAAGGCTTTTCAAACAGGCATGCAAGATTTTAACAGTAAACTGTTTGCATTTTAACTTTGTAATTATGTCCAGGTTTAAAACATGTTACTCAGAATGATTTCTCTTTCATGAAAAACTGGTGAAATAACCCTTACTACACTTTTGCTTTTCTATATGATGTAACAGAAAACCCCATGCTTGCTAGTGCTAAAGGTGATTTTAGTAGTCAAGCAAAGTACATAGGCAGTAGACTGACAGTATTGATATTTACTAAAAAATGGTGCTGTAAGTGAAAAGTGGTTGTAAACTATTTCCTAAGTAGCATACAACAAGAGATACATGTACAAAAAAAGAGAGTAGTGATATGTCTAATCGGAGAGAATGAAAGAGCAGGGTATTAAAACAAAGTTGATGAAGTCATAATCATCTGAGCAAAATCACAGGATGATTTGAAGTCTAATGTTGTAAAGGAAACAGATTCAGCTTTGGTGTGACTCCATTGACTTCAAAGAAGTTACACCAGGGATGAATTTGGCTCACAGATTTTAGTACAGATATCCATCCATTATATATTACTAAATAAAAAAAAAATTTTGGCACTGGACAATGTTTAATCAGAACCACAATTAGTATACTTTTCATCTGTATACATAAGGAAGCCAGAGTATAGGAAATACCAGTAAGATAACAGGGGAGTGAGCTTTCACTTTGCTGTCCAGATCATAGTGTTGTATTTTTCTGAGTTTGCCTAAGACTTTGAGATACACTTGTGAGATTTTTGCATTAAGGGAAGGGGAGAAAACAGGATACATGTTAAAGTGCTACAACTGTATAGGTAACTAAATAAAATAATGTAGTCTCTATTCAAATCCCAAATTATCTGAGGATGGACTGAGTGAGCACTGCAGTGTTTGGCCCAAAGTGGGGTGTTGGGAGGAACTCACCTGGATACTAAAAGACCGCAGTTAAAATGCACTTCACAAACGTTCTGATGAAGTTGTCAAAATTGCATTGTCGTAATCCAATGATAGATTGAGGATAAATTCTTTATTTCTGATTTAATTGTAATCCCTGTTGTGAGGAACAGTTTTCAAGGCAATCTGCCAACCTGTTCCTTTTTACCAGAACTTTCTACAAGGGAATATTGCTAACCGTATCTGGATCGACCCACTTTTAGAAACCTAAGAACATTTTACTGAAATATCCTCTAGAGGTAGAAAGACAAAATGTGTAGTGAAAACTATAAGAGACACTACTGACCTTGAGTCGTCGCCAGTGGTGTTTCATTAGGGAACTCTTATAAAGAATCTTAACTTTATAGTGCATCAATTAGTTAAGTGCTGTGTTTAATTTCAGAAAAAAGAAAAGGAGTACTTGTGGCACCTTAGAGACTAACCAATTTATTTGAGCATGAGCTTTCGTGAGCTACAGCTCACTTCATCGGATGCATACTGTGGATGCATACAGCTCACAAAAGCTCATGCTCAAATAAATTGGTTAGTCTCTAAGGTGCCACAAGAACTCCTTTTCTTTTTGCGAATACAGACTAACACGGCTGTTACTCTGAAACCTTTAATTTCAGAATAATTTCTGGAGCCACGACTGAAGACCAGTAAAGTTTTGTCATAAGTCTAATGTTTCTTATATTTAATAAACATAAACATATACCAAATTTATGGTTGTTAAATAAGACATGAAAAACGTGCCTTAAGAACCATGATAATCATGGGGAAACTATCTTATGCCCAAATAAACTTGTTAGTCTCTAAGGTGCCACAAGAAGTCCTCATTGCTTCAGCTATACATAGAGGTTTATACAATTTTATGTATTGAAATCATTAGTCATTGGTTTGTAGTTAAATGCTGAATAATACCTTGTACATAAGTTATGTGAAATGCACAGTACATCTCCAAAATAAAATTGCATTTTCACATACATAATTGTTATTCATAGCAAGTAGTCTCACAAACAGATTCCATCCCTGTAAGTACTGAGTCTGTCAGGCCAATTATGACTAAATTACTGCATGTCCTCTATTGTATAAACTAATTAAAGGGTAATTAATAAAATGATTATTTCATTTCATGGCAATGACTACATCTGGTTGTCATAGCAGAGTTTGTTTGGCATATGGTTGAATGGTCAGACATTACATTGTATGATAGCAACATTTGTGCAGAACACCTAGCAAGACAGCAGAATTTTAATCCTTAAGGCTTTAATTTCAAGACTCTGTGCCAAGGTGTTATTGAATTTGTTTGCTCATACTCTTCATCTAATCTTCCTAGACCTAATATAAAATAATTTAGCCCTTCAGCAAAATTTAAATGAGCTAACCTCATGAGGGACTTAAGTTGGAACTGAAAGATAAAATACTCAGATTTACTTACTTAGTGAAATGAATTGGATGTTGTTAGTTCATTTTCTAGTGGACAGTATATGTTAATACTGTACACTGGCAAAGAAAAGCCATGATGGAATTAGCATTGAGACTAAATTATCTCTTCTCCTCCTCCCCTCCCATCACCTCTGCCTTATAGATGTATACCAGGATGAGGTTGTGGTCAAAATGGCATGGAGAAATCTGCATTGCAGCCTTCTCCGACTGTACCTTGCATCTATAGGTGTACCAAAACTTCAGTTCCCAAAACTCCTAGTACAAACAGTATCGGTAAAATACACACACAATTTAAAATGTTCTTTTAGTAAAATAAATAATATAAATAAATGTGTGTGTATATATATATGATATACAGGATAACTATACACATACTCTGAAAGATCAGTGGTTGAGATTTTCAAAGGAGTCTAGGGGTTTTAAACATACCTTTAATGTGTCTAAATCCCCTAACCTGCTTTGAAAATCACAACCACTGATCTTTCACAGTAGGCTTATGTGTGTGCACGTGTGTGTCTTTTGCAAGTGCTAACCACAAGTAGTCATGGTTCTGACTGAGTATAGCAAAACCAGAGAGAAGAAGAAATGAAGCAATAAATTAACATTTTCATTTATAAATTACACAAAAATGGTTATTTTTTTCAGATAAAGCAAAGTAAAAGGATGTATGAAACTGAATGATCTCATTCGTGCCTTCCTTATTTCATGTACACCATCATGAATGAACAGTTTCTTCACTGAGTAGTCATGATCGCTCATCACCTCCCAAGGTCAGGTGCAGAGTTTGGCCAATGATGCATATAAAGCACTGTTTGTCTGTTTCTCTGAGAGTCTGAGTCCTGTTTCTTGAGATTTTCCAGTTAGACTGATCTATCTCATTTTAATTCTAACCATGTAACTCATTAACACCTGGAAAATCTTTTTATAGCATCTAACTGCATCATATGCATTGTCCAACACATGTACTCTTAATAGGGCTTTCACTGTGGCATTGTCAAAGAACCCTTATGTCACAGCTGGAAACATGAATCTGTCATGTCAGCACTGTACCTTGTTTTAGAAAGCGATAGTATATGAATGTATTTTATGAAGAGAAGTTAAATGTGCTCATGTACTGATCATTAGCAAGCAAGAAATTGAAGCTTATTTTTTATATAAAGATTAAAACTAGTATTAGCAGAGTGCTTTGTACACTAACACTACTGCCTCTAAGGCACTGTATTTAAGGAAAAGCAAGACATGAGGCAAGACAATCATGTCTTAGTATTTTATTGGTGTAATGTGGCTAGTTAAGGATATATCATCATTTACATTTCTTTTAAGAAAATGCCAAATGTTTATAACTCAGCTGTGATAACTTGTCTGAGGCTGAAAGCTGATATGAAAGTCCTTAGTCTGGGAATATTTGTCTTTTAAATTTAATTTAAGTAATTTGACAATTTTAAAAGATGAGTGGAAGGAAATTATCTCTAATTTCATATGCTATTTTTTGTTTGCACCTACAAAATAATTGCAAAAGCAATTGAACAAGAATATTTTGTAGGTCATGAATCCTAGTATCTTGGGTGTTTTGTTTTGTTGTTTTTTTAATTAAAGCAATAGAGGTATACGTTTGTAAAAATGTCTTCAACACTAAGACAAGACCTACTTTTGCGTAAGAATTAATATATATAAATGTGCATTTTCACTTGTGAATTAATCACTGTTTTAAAATTCACCATCTCTTGTTGACACTATAGAGCATGTCAATATGGTAATTCTCTGGTAGAGCTCACTAAGTACACATTGACATGATAGACTATAAGTACTGTGAAGGAAGAAATACAGTTTCTGATGTCAATGATCTGTGGATGAAAGGAGCATTTCATACATTTCCAATATGATCTATTTTTCTTTTTTGAACTAATGTTTTAAAAAAAGTAAACTAATATAATGATAGTTCACACACTGCACCCATTAAAGGTACTTCAAGTGTTTAGAAATAAAGTTACACTGTCAAATGCCCTTTTATAGGTTTAAAATATTTGTCTCCATTGTTTTTAATACTTTCTCAGAACCTTGAAAATGAAGGGCCCAATCCTGTAGCCGTGAGGCAGTCAAAGGTCCAACTGATATCAGTGAAAACATTGCAGTTTAAAGCAACAAATTAGGCTCTGAATTTTCTTCTCTTTTGATTCTTTCCTTCTGCCATGGTCACTATTTCTGGGGGTTTCTGTTTTTTCTAATAGTATTTGAAGACCCAAAAATATTTTTTGTCTGTCTCCCTGTTTATTCACACACACCCCAGTACCATCAGAAGTCTGGGGATAGGGTTTGTTAGATAGTTGCTGTCTGGGGCCAGCAGAGGGCACATACAACTTTGTTTTTGAGTAGGTCCTTTGTGTAAACCGCTTTTTTTTCTTACATGGTGAAGTATGTTTAACAGAATTTGTTGGGGATTTGTAAGGATTCATGTTGGTGAGCTCTGTTACAGCTAGCCAGTGGGCCTGCTATAGTAAGTGCTCACCAACATGAATAAAGTTTGCACAATCAAGTCCTAAGAATCCTAAAGACACAATCCATGAGATTCTAACAGTTCTAAAGTAAGTAACTCTTTGGGACTAAATTATTCAACATGATTTTTTTAAATCTACTACAGCAGCAATTCAGAGGTAAAAATGAAACTATATAATTAATGTCTCCTGTATGCCTAGGTATTTTAGCACTTGTAGCATATAGTGGATTCCTGAAACATGTAACTTGGACACAATGGGGCATGTTAAAGATGGATTGAAAGGCTTACCTATAAATTTTCTTGCTTGTGTAGTTTTGATTCAGAATTGCTGTCATGAAAATTAAAAGAGCAGTAGTAGAACACCATTTGGCAAATCTTATAAAATTGGTATATAGACACTTCACTAGGTGGTGGTGGTGGTTTACTGAGTGCCTTCTGTGTGCTTAGCACTATACAAATATAAAACAAGACATAGGATACATTTTTTCAAAAGCACTTAATTGACCTAGGAACTTACTTTCAAGACTTCCAATGTGTGTTAGACACTGAAGAACCTGTTTTCTTTTTAAAATGGGAGGCTCCTAAGCCTCTTGGGCACTTTTTTGAAAATTTTACCCATAGTCCTTGCACCATAGAGCTTACAATCTAAATGAGATGTAGACAACACCATTCCAACATATATGCTACATGGGATAATGTGATGGGCTAATATTTCAAAGCCTTGTGGAAGAAGAGGGTTTTTAAGGATGTAATTGAAGAAATGAGAGATATCCATGCATGGAAAGGGCATGGAGATGGGTATGGGGAAAGAATGTATAAGGTCCTAGACAGGGTAGTGTGGGAGGAATGTAAGTAGTGTGGGGGAGAGAGAATAGAAGGAAGCAGCAGTAGAGAAAATGGAATGAAGAAGGGCCTTGAAGGTGAAATATGAAGCTTGATCTTGATGCAGAAAACAAGAGGGGAGACCTGTCAAATGACTCCCAGGTTGCTGGAACAAGATAAATTTATCAACGCTACTTTGTATGTACTGAATCAAAGAACTGCAGAGAAGAAGAGGTTGCTATAGTAAAAGAGAGATGATAAATGTGATAATCCCCAGGGCTGAAGAGAGAAGGATAGACTGCAGAGGTGAAAGAGAGAGAATTTGGTGAAAGCATGGGTTGGATATATGTAGAAATAGAAGACAAATGGCAATTAGGTTGTGTGATACAACATGGCCAGAGGGCAGCAGGAGAGTGTTAGAAGGGAGCCTTATTCCATGTAGAGGGAAGAAAGTTTGCTATAAATTAATTAAAGCACTTTGAAGCCAATTAAAGCACCTGAAGCCAGTCATATGATAAAAACTCCCTGCTTCAATCAGACAAGAGGAGGAGTTGAAGCAGAGTGGATTGGTGTTGGAGCAGAGAGCAGTTTGGAGGAGTTGAAGCAGAGTGGATTGGCATTGGAGCAAAGAGCAGTTTGGAGGAGTTGAAACAGAGTGGATTGGCGCTGGAGCAAAGAGCAGTTTGGAGGGAAGCAGAGGAGAGTTTGGAGAAGTGTTGCGGTGGGCTAAGAAGACCAAGACCCTAGGTAAAGAGACACCTGGTTTGTGCAGAGGGGAGGCAGGAAGCCACACAAGCTGAAGGGCAGGAGAGGGAAGTAGCCCAGGGGAAGGAACCGCTAGTTCTAGTGGTTTACCACTACGCCTAGGGCCGGGACCCAGAGTAGAGGGCGGGCCCGGGTCTCTCCCTCTCCACTCCCCTCCTCTAGGACACTAGTGGGGCAGTTAATACCCCAGTTCAGGGGCAAGAAACAGTGCCCTGAACCTCCCCTCAGAAGAGAAAGCGCGAGACCCATCATAGTAGTGCCAGCAATTTGCCACACGTGGTGTAAGGAGTGGGATCTACGCGCTGGGCACTTAAACCAGGGTTAGCCAAAACCCTCCCATCCCTAAGCTGGATGACATGGTCAAGGCCCTAATACAAGCCACCGCAGCCCAGCGGACATATTACAACCATCGGGCAAAAGTACGGGTGATGGTGCTGGTGCCGACAGCAGAAAGCAAGCTCCTAGCCAGCTGGCATGGACCATATGAGATAGTGGAAGCCATTTGGGAGGTGGACTATAAGGTCAGACAACCAGACCGCCGAAGGCCAGAGCAAATTTACCAAATCAACTTACTGAAGCCCTAGCATGACCGAGAGATGTGCCTGGTCATTCGGGGAGCTCCACCCCAGACAGATGACCCACAGGGGCAGGTGAAGATATCTCCTGAGTTAACTCCAGAACAACGAACAGAGGTCATTGATATGATCCAACAGAACCAGGACGTGTTCTGTACACAGCCGGGCCATACGACACTGGTCCAACATCATATTGTCACCAGGCCCGGAGTAAGGGTGACAATAAGACAGTACCAGATACCGGAAGCTAAAAGGGAAGAAATTAGGACAGAAGTGAAGAAGATGCTGGAACTCGAGGTTATTGAAGAATCCCATAGCCAGTGGTCTAGCCCTATCGTCCTAGTCCCCAAGCCTGACAGCACCCTGAGGTTTTGCAATGACTTCCAGAAGTTGAATGAAGTATCCCAATTCGATGCCTATCCGATACCACACATTGATGAGCTAGTTGATCAGGTAGGCAAGGCCCAGTACCTAACCACCCTGGACCTGACCAAAGGATATTGGCAAATTCCCCTGGCCGAGAATGCCAAGGAAAAGACTGCCTTCTCTACACCTGATGGCCTGTTCCAATACACTGTCCTCCCTTTCAGATTCCATGGGGCCCCTGCAACATTCCAACGACTTATGGACAAATTGCTGCGACCCCATGCCAAGTATGCCGCCGCCTATCTAGACGACATAGTCATCCATAGCCCTGACTGGGAAACACACCTAGGAAAAGTAGAAGCAGTGCTAGACACCCTGCGGAAGGCCGGCCTCACTGCCAACCCTCTCAAGTGCATTATAGGACTAGCTGAGGCCAGATACCTCGGGTATGTAGTAAGGAGAGGTTTGGTGAAACCCCAAAGGAATAAAGTGGAGGCAATACAAGGTTGGCCTCGACCAGTCTGCAAAAAGCAGGTCAGAGCATTTCTAGGGATAGTAGGATACTATCGGAGATTCATCCCTCATTTCGCCACAAGAGCAGGGCCATTGACGGATTTGATAAAGGCTCGGGACCCCGAGATAGTAAAGTAGACTGATGCGGCAAAAGGAGTATTTGCAGATTTAAGGACAGCCCTTTGCTGCCATCCAGTACTCATAGCCCCAGACTTCGAGAAGGAATTCATCCTACAAACAGATGCCTCGGTGGTAGGGCTAGGAGCGTCCTTTTGCAGATGGTAGGGAAGGAGGAACACCCGATCTTGTACGTCCTCAGGGAACAAAGGACGCCGTCGTTGAAAAGGAATGTCTGGCGGTAAAATGGGCTATGGAGACTCTCCGCTACTACCTACTGGGGCGGCGGTTTACCCTCGTGACAGACCACGCCCCACTCCAGTGGATGCACAGAAACAAGGAGAAGAATGCAAGAGTGACTAGGTGGTTCCTATCCCTGCAGCCCTTCCATTTCCGGGTACAGCATAGGGCCTGAAGCCAACACGGCAACGCTGATGGCCTATCACGACAGCACTGCCTCTCGTCCCAAGTAGCCCAACCCCATGGTGTTGAGCAAGGGGCGGGGTGGGAATATGAGATACAGCATGTCCAGAGGGCAGCAGGAGAATGTTAGAAGGGAGCTTTATTCCCTGTAGAGGGAACAAAGTTTGCTATACATTAATTAAAGCACCTGAAGCCAATTAAAGCACCTGAAGCCAGTCACATGATAAAAACTCCCTGCTTCAATCAGACAAGAGGAGGAGTTGAAGCAGAGTGGATTGGTGTTGGAGCAGAGAGCAGTTTGGAGGGAAGCAGAGGAGAGTTTGGAGAAGTGCTGCGGTGGGCTAAGAAGACCAAGACCCTAGCTAAAGGGACACCTAGTTTGTGCAGAGGGAGGGCAGGAAGCCCCACAAGCTGAAGGGCAGGAGAGGGAAGTAGCCCAGGGGAAGGAACCGCTAGTTCTAGTGATTTACTGCTATCACTAGGGCCCCTGGGCTGGGACCCGGAATAGAGGGTGGGCCCGGGTCCCTCCCTCTCCGTTCCCCTCCTCTAGGACATTAGTGGGGCAGTTAATACCCCAGTTCAGGGACAAGAAACGGTGTCCTGAACCCCCCCTCAGAAGAGAAAGCACGAGACCCATCATCATAGTGCCAGCAATTTGCACAGTTGTGACATAATATGAAGCTAGGTGAAACAGTTTAAGGTTATAGACCAAGATTCAAACTAGTCTGGTGTTGTCTAGATTTTTATGAGACATCTTTGGGACATATACAGTTCAAGAGATTAAAGGGTTTTATAAAAAGGTAAATTCAATTTTTTTCATGTTGAGTTTGAGGCGATAGTTCATTTAGGAGGAGATGTGAGAGAGGCAGCTAGAGATATGATATTGCTATGTGTAGAGATCGCGGGTAGGAGATCAAATTTGGAGTCCTCCATATAGAGATGATAGCCCGAACCATCTCTTGTATACAGCTCAGGCCTCACACAGGGCCAAATTCTGCTCACTCAGTTTTATGTAAATCCAGAGAAACATCTCTGAACTCAATGGAAGTGCACTAGATTTACCTTGTTGTAACTGAGAGCACAATTTGTCCTGAGATGTCCATCGGAATCTTTAGGAACATTAGTTATGTAAACTTTAGATGAGATGTGTGTGTGCACCTTATGTTATAGAATAAGGAACTAGGCACTCAAGTTCAAATATCTTGGAAAGGGTGATGACATATCAAAGTTTCAAAGAAAACAAATTGATCAGCTCTATGTTATTGAGTTGTCAACTCCTGCCTCTGGTCTGCCTATGAAGCCAGCCTTCATTGCCTGTTAATCCATTTTTCCCTTAAACTCCTGCAGGCTTTGTGCCATGCTGCCTAATATACATGGAAGGATCTCTCCTTAGGACTCACCTCTACTGTGATGCCAATGAAACACTTGACAATAGCTAGACAATGGGTATACTGAGACTTGTGCTTAATAGTGTCAAAAATAATTGTCTTCTCTTCTCCTCATCTTCACCCAGTTCATTTGTTTCTCATTAAATGCTAAGATTGTAAGATCTTTGGGGGAGAGACTGCCTTTTTATTACATGAGTAGAGCAAAGGGTTCTTGATTCCTAATTGGGCACTCTAGGTGCTACTGTAGAATAGTCAAATATGAAAACGTAGTAAAGAAATTTATTAAAAATCTATAAACCTTGAATCTGCATTTTGTTCAAAATCTGTTGCTAATTTATTCCACTGATAATGCATGTTCATATCAAATGTAAGTAAAAATATAGGGTTTAATTGTTTCTTCACATATCTAGTTAATGAAACCTGTACATTTATCTTAGATCACCATTTAAAATACTTTTTGTGGTTCTATTTCTTTTGTAAGTTATTAATATTCTTCAGTTTTAATATCTTGGCAGTGGACAGTGTTTGTTACCTAAGATGATTGCACTTGCCAGCAATTTTTTAGACTATTATGTGACGCCCAAGTGTTTAAAATATGGTCATATCAAAATATGTATTTAAACTATTAAATCTCTTAACAGACAATAATACCATAGGCCTCTTTCTCATGTTGGGGCCCTATCCTGTTCTCACAGACTTCAGGTATAGAGCTGAGATTTTTAAAGCCACCTGTGGGATTTAGACACTCAAATACACTACTGCAACCTCATTGATTTCAATGGGATTATGCTAGTGTAACTAACAGCACAGATGAAAAAAGAGTCTTTAATTTTAATCCTTATAAAAGGGAACTCTGGGATGAGCTCAGGAAGGCAGGACAATCCATGACATGGTAGAAAAGGTGGAAAGTAGTCCTGAAAAAAAAAAGAATCTTCTTCCGGGGTACACAAAAGAATCACTCATTTCTAGTTATATGTTTCTTTCCCTTGGAGTTAGGGGCAGGGATTTCAGAATTTTATAGTCCTTAGGATAATTAAAATGAGATCCCCAAGAGTTTTGGTTATGGGTCCCTTCTTGTCCCATTCATAGATCGTAAACTTTACAGGAGGATTGTAAGCTTTGTCATCTATGACTCTTATACATTAGGATTGCTTTGCTCTGCTAAGGCAAAATTGTTCCTTACATTATAGTTTTTGTTTTCCCCACATAGCTTCTTTTCATAGTCTTCTGCCTTCCATGATATAAGTAATTATTTTCTCTCATTTCTTGATAATGAACTCTAATGGGCCTGCTGTTATGCACGTTTTGAGCCTGGGAAGCTTGTCCGCAATATTACACTATAAGCGTGCTACTCAATGCAATTTGCAAGAGGACAAAGCTATAAGGGTAGTAAAGTGGAATTGCATTCACACTTCTCCATGTAATTTATTTCCCATTTTTTACTGGATATGGTATGGTTTAAATGCTGCCCAAAGGACTTGACACCTGTGCAATACATTACAGAGGTAATCACCAACCAGAGCTCTTGTTGGAGTTGGGGTGATCTCTGGTAAGCTTCCTAGGTGAGTTGGAGAGCTGGAAACCTAGAGTGGGAGCCCTTGCTGGACCGTAGAGGGAGAGTATATGTGCAATTGCCCTGAACTGTGACAAGTGCATAGTATGTACCCCTTAGGCACACTAACCACTCCCCACAGGTGGTGCAGTTCCATACTACCCACTGCATAGGGCACTACATGGGTGAAATTCATGCTTTGGGAATCTAAATGGTGCACAGTCCTGTGCTGGGGTCTTCACAGGGGTGAATGTCACCCTGTGGGTAAATCTTTCAATCTAATCCTGAGTGTAAATTACAAGAGTTCAGAGCACTTGGATTCCTCTTCATTTCTTCTTTTCTTTTTTTTTTTCAAGGGCTGTCTGTGATCATGCTTTTCATCACTGGTTTTATTTTGAACAGTTTCTCTCTGATTTCCGGATTACATAGGTTGTGTGCAGATTCATTTCTCTGCTAGCCACTGATGATCCACAGTGCTTACATACAGTACACCATCTTCACAAACCATAATGAAATTGAGATTTGAAGGAATAACTGGATGAGCAGGCCTCTTTCTCCAGCTGTCATGTCTAGTTGTGGCAGCAAACTGGCGTTGCATTGTAAAAGATGCTAATTTCAATGTGAGCTGTAGCTGTGTTGAGAGAAGCATAAAAGGAATTCTTGATTATCTATATCAGTACTTCTGTCTCTGGGGACAGGCTCTGAGTCTTCAGATCACATATGGCAAGAGTGCTGTGATAAAATATGCATCAATAAAACTTTGCAATTTATGATAAAAGAGTAGAAAGTTTTATACACTGTGATAATTATTCCTGACTAGCATTTCTTTCTTTCTTTCTTTTCTGCCCCTTTGTAATCCTTTACTGTTAATCTGTTTCAGCTTGTTGTACTAATGATTACATCATTGTGAGCATGGGCTACAAGCTCATTTCTTCAGCAAAGCTGTCAACGCTAGGGAGCTCTCCCTTTTTGTAATTCCCAAACCCTCCCTGAGATCCCCAGGTACTCAAACTGTGTACTAGGCTGGGATTTGCTGTTGTAGGAGGGCCCTATTATATAGGGGTTGTTAACTTTTCTTGCACCTTTATATAGATAATTTATATCCCACAAGAATGGAAGATTACCTTCCATACAGGACCAAATTATATCCTCTGAAATACATTTATAGTTCTTAGGAGATGCAGATCTTTGAGAGCAGAATTTATCCCATATTATATATTGATAATGCATTAACCTGCATTGGTTTACAGGTATGTCATTTAAATGATTTTTTTTAATTTAGAAAAAGGAAAAAAATCTCAACCTCTGCCCAGTTGCAAAAAGTACATTGCTGTCCATTTAAATATAACAAGCCGATATACATAGTCAACAAGCCACAGTTTGTTTTTCAGATCCTATGTTACTTTGCTCATCACAGCATAAGAAAGCACGGGTCACTTTTTGTCTGCTTCAGAACACTTGATGATAACTAATAATAATACTTTAGCATTTAAGTCGTGATCCCTGCAAACCGTCTGTGGGCTGAATTCCAAATGACTTCAAAGGGATTTCCAAATGCAGTGTTCACAGGCGCAGGCCTTTATACAGTACTCTGTACTGATGTGTTTGCACAATGCCAAGCACAGTGGGATTCCTTTCCTTATTTGCATATCTAGGCACTACTGTAATACAAATAAATAATTATTAGTCCTGTCTGTCTTTTTTTTTTGCTTTTCTTCTCTTTTCTTTTCTTTGGTAGGAAACTAAAAACTGGCGGGGCTTACGCAGTAGCACATTTCTACACAACTGAGAGAGAAGCTGGGGAAACTGTCCACAACAAACAATTTAGCCCAATAATTCATTCTTTTGTTTTGTTTTATTTTTGCTGTTTAATAGCTTGTTCCCATGCAATGTTTGCAAAATGCTTAACTTTAAGCATGTGTTTAAATTGCATTGATTTCAATGGGAGTTAAACACATGCTTAAGAATTTTGCTGGATCAGGGCCTAAGGCCCCAGTATAGCAGCCCATCTCTGTCACCCACATTAGCACATGCCTGAGTTTAAGCATATTCTTGAATCCCCTTGAAATCAATGGTATTAAGGCATTTACTTAAGTGAGATACAGAACAGGAATGGATTTAAACTCATACTTAAATGCTGTACTGAATCAGGGCCCAAATGAGTAAAAAAGATTCAAATGTCAGTAAAGAGAATGGATTGGATTAATCTGGAAGAATATTCACAAATATTTGTCTTTGTGTGTTTACCTAGCTTCAGTTGAAAAGACAAAATGTAATACTATTAACTCCATATTAAAGAGTGATGAGAGATTTAGGTTACAAAAATAATGACTTTTAATTATACAGCTGTAAGGTGGCGATGACTTTTTAAGACAAGTGGTGGAAAAAAGTCTGGGTTATTTTTCTACCTCTTTGCCTTTACATGAATTAATAGGAATTACAGTCTATTAGAAAGCTGAATGAATTTGTTTAACTCCCCTGTTTTTCATTAAGCCGATCCTAAAGACAGGAGACCTTCAATTAGTTTTGTTGGCAGCACTGGTTAATGTTGTAATGATTGCGAGAAGAGGGGAAAAAACAAAACTTTACTGTGGGGATAAGGGATAAGATAGACCAGGCAAAGAGACAGAATACTTAACCACTAATTAACTCATGTACTCATTTAAAAAAAAAAAAAAAAGCCTGCAACCTGAAAGGGGTAGCAAAGTATTTCTGCACTGCAGGGCAGGCCTTCAGCTTTTGCTACAAAGTGCATATAATATTAATAGTATATAAGAGCCAACTGCCTATAAAATCATAGTCTTCCACTCTTCCAGGTCCTTGTCACAGAGCATATTTAATTTAACATTGCAATATTTATTTTCCAAAGCTAAAAGTGAGCCAAAATATATTTAGTAAAATGAGTATTTTGTAACAGCAGAGTATCTGACCTACGTTCAAGTAGCAAATTAACCCTAATTCATCATTACAATGACCCTATGCCAAACAACCTTATTTCAGCTGCTCCATTCCAGTCCTTCATTGACTTTGTAAAGTGTAACCATAGCAATTTTGCCCGGTTCTGTTTTGGGGTTTTAATTACATCTATCTCTTTTATTATTCCTGTTTGAATCTCTGTGTCGTGCTTGGGTGACTTATAAGCAAGCTTGGCTTGGCCTAAGTATTCTTTAGGGATAGGCTCAAGCCAAAATATGCATATTGTCTTGAAACCATGTCAGATGGGAGCTTGTATCTCAGATTCTAACCAACTAGAGGGTTTTGTTTTCTGACACAAAGGGACGAATCTTGTCTTCTGTTGCATTCATAGGATTGCTTTTGGGCCTCATATATTATGAGTTTTGTGTGTGTGCAATTCACTGGAAACAGTCCCTTTGAAGAATAAATTGATAATACCTCTTGCTTCCACCTTTTCAGTTCTAGCATCATATACCATTACAATAACTAATTCTGCTTTCAGATATGATACACAGAAATCTGTAAATATGTGAATCCAAACATTGTTACTGTCTGACGCATTATTCTTGATCAAATTAATAGGAACAGAATGACCTTAGTAGGTCTTTCCTTATTTCATCTATTGTGTGATCTTCTGTGATGTGTTGCAAAGTGACTCAAGCTTCCTTCCCTCCAAAGATGTATAAAGAACATACCCAATTCCTCTAAGGATTTCTATTAGGGGAGGTCGGAGCAAATATATACTGCAGTAGGGACACAAAGCCAGAAGGCTGCACAAAGGGCATTTAGCTTTAAAATCTGAATCTTCCCCTGAATTCCCTCCAGGCATAGGAGATGGGGATGTTTCATGACAAATTCTGTCAAAATTCAATTGTCTTGTCACTGTACATCATTCTTAAGAAACTGTATAATGATTAAAAAAACCCTTAATTTTTAATATTTTTCATCAGAGTCCTAGATTTCTCAAAGTCAAGCAACTTCTACTCTAGGAGACACAGGAACAAAAATAAAAGCTAGCTGTCATTTCCAAGCCCTAATACAATCCTGCTTGTGGTCGTGTGTGTTTGGGATTGAGGGGTGGGGGGAATAGAACATACAAGAGCAAATGGAAATAACTAGAAGTTTTACATTTGAGAAAAAGTGCTTCCTACAGGTGACACTATAATTAACTTTGTAGGTCCTTGATACGCACTTTAGTCAGAAAGTTTTTGGGGGGAGGATGTACACATATGTATACATATTAATATAATTTGAGTGACTGGACAGGCCCTGTGACCAAGCAGTATCCTCTGTAATGTAATGAAAGTGACCTCTGCTCTTTCTGATTCTTGACTTCTGTCTTTCTTCCATGTCCTCACCTCTCTCTCTGTCCATGCTGTCAAGAGCTGAATCAACGTACTTAGCCCCTGTTGGCTTAGCATTTAATAGCAACCCCTCGGGTGAATTGTGGGACAGCAGTAACAGGTTGCTAAGGAAGCCTCTTCCACACTTTCACAGCTGGAAGCAAGATGACCATGATGTAGGGCCCTTAGAGGTGGGTGAGAACCAAGCAGAGCAAAATGGGGAGGAGGTGGTCACTCGTAGTGTTATATACCAGGAATGCAAAGAATTCTTTCAGGGAAGGGGCTAGGGAATGTAAGTAATAAAAACAAATATATCTTGCTTAAACTGTGTGAGGCATAACAATAGAAACATACTCCCCTTTGATAATACTTAATACTTTCACGTAGCTATAATAAATACAATTTTCAGAAACAATACAGTGTTTTAAAACAAATGATGCTTGCAGAATCACAATCTATTTATCTCTCAGCATCTTCAAGACGCGTGCGTTATTAAATTTCAACCTGGGCTCTCTGTACTATAATGTGGATAATTAATGTGATTATCACTCAGACAATTTTCTGACTGACTGAAATGTACCCTGTATTTTGGCTGCAAATATTTCAATTAGCTTGTACAAGCAAATTCTGCTACCAATTTTTTTCTCATGGTTATCTTTCTTCCTGGCAGTGAGTAGTACTAAAGTACATAGTACATAGTATAGAATTACTAATGCCTGTACTAATGAATGCAAGGTGAATGCATTTGTTTGAGTACATGTTCTGCATTCATTTTTAACTATGCCTGCATCTTCTAATGACACAAAGTGATTATTTTTTTTTCCAACGGATAAGGTTAGGACCAAGGAAACTCTGGATATCCTGCTTATTAAGCTGTAGTTCTTGAGGATTATACATTTGTTACTTCACTTCTAAAAAATGAAGTAAGATTCACTGCAGAAATGTATACGGTTGGGAAAGTATTATGTATTGGTGCTTTATTTTTGATTGCAGTTGTTGGTTACAAAAATTATATTCTAAATTAATAAACATCATAGCGTAAACATAAAAAGAGTTTTCCAGTCCCATTAATGTCTCATGTGAAAAATGTGAAGTATTTCCCCCCAAAAATACTAAAAGTTTCCACTCAGATGTTGACATAGTGGTAGCCACATGGTATGCAGTATTGTCCAATGGGAGACAGAGCTCTTTTGGCAGACTGGGCAGAGGCTGAGGGCAGTGTGGAGACAATATAGTCTCCCTCCTGAGAAATGTTGCTGGCTGCATCTCTCATTATGCACTGCACTCTTCTGACCAGTTTGTGCAATAGCATTGGAATCCCGGTTGTCAGAAGGATAATGCCTTGATTAAGATGGAAGTGAATAAAGGAGGAACTCTAAAAAGTAAAAATTAGGACAATAGAAAGCTTTACTATTTTATTTATTATTTGAAAATGAAGTTTTAACTTATTTTGTTCTTTATGTGAAAGAACAGTTGAACCCTGGCATGGCTGAAATTGTTTCTTTTCCAAGGTCAGTGCTGCACCTTACATTTAGAATAATGGTTTAGTGTGGCTTGTTGATTTCATTTATGAGAAAGATCTATAAAAATTTATCCAGTCTTGCTTCAAGCGTGTTGGAGTATTTCTTCTGAAGTCATGGAGCTCCATCCCAATGGATGCTAGTAAAAAAATCTTTTATTGCATAAAAGTGGGTAATAGCTTACAAGATAAAGAATTGGCCTTTCCACTATATTGAACTTCAAGTCCTAAATGAAACGAGAGAGTCTCTTTTGGATGTTGCACCATATTTAAAAAAAAAACCGAATGCAGTTAAACTATTATGAATTGTTCTAAATTGTATCCGCCACAGAGAGACTGAACTTGAAAGTTGTAAAATTTCATCCTTTTTGCCCTGAATTGAGAGTAATTTAGAAAGGTCAGGGAGACAGACTACTATAAAGGAAATATGGAGAAGTTTATTCTGCCTGTAGACTTCAGCCACTGTCATTGCTGGTCTCTGAACAGGAAATATTTGCCAATAATGGTGGAGCAATTTTTAAAAATTACACATCTCTAAATGTTGTATCTGAATCTGTTCCCATGGAAGTCAATGGGTATCTTACCACTGATTCCCACTGAAGCAGCAGGACATAGAAAATGGCAGTTGTCATTAGCCCATTCCAGACACACAGGAGAAGTGAGCTAATAATAATAATATTTATTTATTCTTTAATAATAATAATCACACAGAGTCCCCCAAGAAGTTCAGGGACCTATTGTGCTAGGTGTGGTATAAACACACAGGAAGATGGGTTGTGCTTCAGAGAACTCACGATTCATAAGAAACAGGTTTAGAACATATTAGTCCCTCTATACAGCCTTTTCCATGAACAGTTACTTCCTTTATTTCCCCTTACTTGCTTCTGGGCAGTGACTATGCTCATTAAATCCACTTGCAAGGTTTCATAATACTTCATTGTTGCTACATGTAGTGTTTTGGGATTTTTCCTGACTCAGTATCACAAATACTATATATACAGAAACTTAGTACATGTTTCTTCTATTTTTCTTATATTAAATGTTTTTCTTTTGGCTATATTGACCTTAAAGTTTATTCAGATACTGTGTATAATATTTCTTAATTGTTAAGAAAGGTTCACATAATGTTTATAATAAATAGCAGGTGTTCATTTAGCAAACAACTTCTTTTAAATCTGTATTAGTCCTATGTTATGCTGTATTTTTACTAGGACTGTCAAGTGATTAATCGTATTGTTAAATAATAACGGAATACCATGTATTTAAATATTTTTGGATGTTTTCTACATTCTCAAATATATTGATTTCAATTAAAACACAGAATACAAAGTGTACAGTGCTCACTTTATATTATTTTCATTACAAATATTTGCACTATAAAAATGATAAACAAAAGAAATAGTATTTTTCAATTCACCTCATACAAGTACTATAGTGCAATCTCTTTATCATGAAAGTTGAACTTACAAATGTAGAATTATGTACAAAAAATAACTGCACTGAAAAATAAAACAATATCAATCTTTAGAGCCTACAAGTCCACTCAGTCCTACGTCAGCCAATCGCTCAGACAAACAAACTTTGTTACAATTTGCAGGAGATAATGCTGCCTGCTTCTTGTTTACGATGTCACCTGAAAGTGAGAACAGGTGTTCCCATGGCACTGTTCGCATGCATCTGGCATCACAAGATATTTACGTGCCAGATGCACTAAAGATTCATATGTCCCTTCATCTTCAACCACTATTCCACAGGACATGCGTCCATGTTGATGATGGGTTCTGCTTGATAACGATCCAAAGCAGAGCGGACCAATGCATGTTCATTTTCATCATCTGAGTCAGATGCCACCAGCAGAAGGTTGATTTTCTTTTTTGGTGGTTTGGGTTCTGTAGTTTCCACATCTGAGTGTTGCTCTTTTAAAATTTCTGAAAGCATGCTCCACACCTCGTCCCTCTCAGATTTTGGGAGGCACTTCTGATTCTTAAACGTTGGGTTGAGTACTGTAGCTATTTTTAGAAATCTCACACTGGTATCTTCTTTGCATTTTGTCAAATCTGCAGTGAAAGTGTTCTTAAAACAAACGTGTGCTGGGTCATCGTCCGAGATTGTTGTAACACGAAATATATGGCAAAATGCGAGTAAAACAGAGACAAGACATACAATTCTTCCCCAAGGAGTTCAGTCACAAATTTAATTAACGCATTATTTTTTAACGAGCATCATCAGCATGGAAGCATATCCTCTGGAATGGTGGCCGAAGCATGAAGAGGCATACAAATTTTTAGCATATCTGTAACATAAATACCTTTCAATGCCGGCTACAAAAGTGCCATGCAAACGCCTGTTCTCACTTTCAGGTGACATAAATAAGAAGCAGGCAGCAGCATCTCCTGTAAATGTAAACAAACTTGTTTGTCTAAGTGATTGGCTGAACAAGAAGTAGGACTGAATGGACTTGTAGGCGCTAAATTTTTACATTGTTTTATTTTTGAGAGCAGTTATGTAACAAAAAAAATCTACATTTGTAAGTTGCACTTTCATGATAAAGAGATTGAACTACTGTACTTGTATGAGGTGAATTGAAAAATACTATTTATTTTGTTTATCATTTTTACAGTGCAAATATTTGTAATAAAAATAATATAAAGTGAGCACTGTACACTTTCTATTCTGTGTTGTAAGAGAAATCAATATATATGAAAATGTAGAAAAACATCCAAAAATATTTAATACATTTCAATTGGTATCCTATTGTTTAACAGTGCGATTAATCGCGATTTATTTTTTAATCGTGAATAATTTTTTGAGTTAATCACGTGCGTTAACTGCGATTAATTAATAAAACCCTAATTTTTATTCAATTCAGTTAGCACCCAGAATGTGCTGAGTGCTGAACGTCTATTAAGGAAGGCAAGGTCAATGACCCAGAGAATTTAAAAGGATATTACAGACACAGGATAGGGGAAACTGAAGCATTCAAGGTGATCAGTCACAGTCTGGTGATATTATATAATGGGGGTGGGGGTTTTTTGTTTGATTTGTTGGTGGGAAATATATGAACTATGCCTAATTACTCCTCAACAATGCTATTATCAGTCAACTAGTTTTCTCGTGGGCATCTTGAGGATTTCAGGAGCAATTTTTGACTGTGAACAGAGGAGACCCCTTGCAGACCAGCTCAGGGAAGGCATTCCATGTGCAGGACATTGGGACAGTTATGGCATCAGCACAGGCATCACTGGGGGAACAGAGGAGGGGAGGGTAATAAAGAAAGACAAGGGATGATGTGAGGGAGGGGGAGCAGACTAAATCAGGAACTTTAAGGCAAGGACAATAGCTTGACCCCCATGTGGGTCTAATCAGCACCTCTGCTTAGCAGCATGTGCTCACATCTGAGGCCAGCATGTTTATTTTACAAGCTTAATTAAAAAAAAACTAGATGATAAAACTAGGTGCAAAGAAAAGTTAAATGTCACTAGTTGTCTTGATAGCTAAGAGCAGCATTCTATATTCTAGCTATTGCAGAATTAATGGCTGTACTTATCCCTTTCTTGGACATTTTGAACTGTATTGAAAGACAGAAGTTTTACTCTTGCATAATTCATGTGACTGGTTAGATTTTTTTTTAACATAGCAGTGAAAAGCAAAACCCAACATATTTTACTCGGGTGGTGATATTTTACCTAAAGCATGGCCATTATCCGTTGCTTTCTGTAATGCTACGTTACAGTGGAATATCTGTGAGATGAGAGACAAGGTGGGTGAGGTAATATTTTTTTTATAGGACCATCTTCTGTTGGTGAGAGAGACAAGCTTTTGAGCTACACAGATCTCTTCTTCAGGTAGAGATGAGGCTCACAAGAATACTGAATGAATTCATTAGGACCAGTGCAGATAAAATCAATTCCTAATTCTTAGTTGCTGAGGGCTATACTTTGCTGTGATGTGAGATGCTCATCTGGGTTTTATTTCAGATAATTTCCATGTGAGGGGTGTGGAGAGAAAATGGCTCTGACATGTAATTTAGGAAAAATGGTATTCTGTCTTTCAAGATATGACATGCACCCCAGAGACACTTCCAGTTCCATCGGAAGGAAAGTATCACCTCAGGAGGTTGAAAGAACAAAAATGAGTTTGAGGGTGGGTGAAGTGCTGCCTAAAATGTAGTTGAACATTTGACGTGCATCCTCTTTGTTCAAAAAGTAAGCAAAACTAACAAATTCTGGATACACAACTTAAAACTGGCCCTAGGCAACTTTAACATAAACAGTAAAACTGAGACAAACTTCTGCCCTAGTTCTTCACCAGATCTTAACCTATGCCCCAGCTCAGGAAAGCTCCTTGTTCAGGATAGTACTTAAGCACGTGCTTAACTAGAGTCCATGGGACTTAATTATGTGCCTATAATGGTATTTAAGAACATTCTAAAAGTAAGCATGTGTATATGTGCTGTCCTGAAGTGGGATAAACTTCAATCTGTGCTTTCCTGAATTGGGACCCAAGTGTTTCTATCAAGTGTGAAGACATATACCTAGGACTCAAAGTATTTTAACATTCATTTAATTATAATTATTTATTTATATATTGTTTTCTCGTTAATCAGACATGACCCCATCTGCACTGAATAAATATACTTAAAGTATACATAAAATTATGATTGCACAATGTAAACCCAATGCATCAGTTCAAATGGAAAATGACTGTTACACAGGAACATAAGTATTGCCAGACTGGATCGATCAAATAGTTCATTATCATTTCTCCAACAATGGGCAAAATGCTAAAGAAGAAAGGAAAAACTCTCTAATAGGCCTGGGCAATGATGAAACCCCATGGATAAGGTGTGTGAGTGGGGAGAGAAGGGGAATTTTTTTTCACTCCTGCTAATAGATATGCACGTTTACATTTCAATTGGTTGTGAAACTCCTACTCATGCTGATGAGCAGGTACTCAGGAGAAGTCCCATTGACCACCAATGTGAGTAAGGGGTTCACACTCCAATCCCTAAATGGGACTTCCCACTTGTTTAAATGAAGGCTATTTTTGTGCTCCAGGAATGAAGTTACCCAACGTATCTTCTATATACTAACAGCGATAGAATGTTTTCAGTTTGCTCACTTCTGACAAATCTCTTTTTGTGATGTTTTTCCCCTCTTGTTAGGAAAGTTTCCCTGTACCTTTACCTCTCAAAGAGATAGAAATGTTTCTTCTCCAGTGTGCACTTAATATAGTCACAGAATTATAGAAATGTAGGGCTGAAAGGGACCTCAAGAGCTCATCTAGTCCAGCCTCCCTGCACTGAATCAGGAGCAAGTAAACCTAGACCATCCCTAATAGATATTTGTCTAACCTGTTCGTAAAAATCTCCATTGATGGGGATTCCACAATCTCCTTTGGTAACCTATTCCAGTACTTAACTATCCTAATAGAAAGTTTTTCCTAATATCTTGTCATTAACTATATTCCCATTGAAATGAAGGGGATCAGGTTCAAGCCCACAGTGGTCTGGTAACCGTGATTTTTTCTTATACCTTATGTAATAGTCAAGTCGTGTGTCTTTGCTTAAGGTGCATAACTGCCCAAATGTGGCAAAAAAAAAATTTAAAAGGAGACTATGAGTCAGATTGTGATCTCAGTTATGCTGGTATAAATCCAGAGTAACTCCAGTACAGTCAGTGAAATTATTCCAGATCTATACCTGTGTCACCTAGATCAGAATTTGGGTCTATGTCCATGTGTGGCATTATTCCAAGTTTTAACTGTAGGTTGTTGATTTCAGATTTTAACTCACTGTGTTTATGCCCTTCTGATTAACCATAATGCTTTGTATTGTTACTACTGCAAAAGAGTTTCCTCAGTTCTTTTCTTCATTTCTCATAAACAGACAAGGGCAATGCAACCTTGATGGAGCTACTATAAGGTGGGTGCAAAACTGGTTGGAAAACCATTCCCAAAGAGTAATCATCAGTGGTTCACAGTCATGCTGGAAGGGCATAGCGAGTGGGATCCCGCAGTGATCAGTTTTGGGTCCGGTTCTGTTCAGTATCTCCATCAACTATTTAGATAATGGCACAGAGAGTATACTTATAAAGTTTGCGGACAATACCAAGCTCGGAGGGGTTGCAAGTGAAGATAGGATTAAAATTCAAAATGATCTGGTCAAACTGGAGAAATGGTCTAAAGTAAATAGGATGAAATTCAATAAGGACAAATGCAAAGTACTCCATTTAGGAAGGAACAATCAGTTGCACACTTACAAAATGGGAAATGACTGCTGAAGAAGGAGTACTGCACAAAGGGATCTGGGGGTCATAGTGGACCACAAGCTAAATATGAGTGAACAGTGTAACAATGTTTTGCAATGTTTTGCATCATTGTTTTAATTTTGTATTAAAATTCATTGTCTAATTAATCAGGTGTTCCTCAGTCTCTTTTAAGATTTTATCATATAGGAAAACATGTGACTATGTGGGAGCAATAGGGAAGCCATCTATCCTTTCTATGTGAATACATTATCCATGTTGTACTACAGGCTGGGCAATGTAAGGACTTAACCTTTAATTAAGGGAAGAATGAGCTAGAAGATGTTCATGTTTGAATTACAGCCAATGCTACTGGCCAACCCTAAAGTTGATCTGCATCCTGACATTATAATGTTTACATTCCAATATAACCAGTCAAAAGTTAGCATTTACACAAAGCCAGTAGCACCTACACACTGGGGAGCAAACACAGAAGAAAGGCAGAAGAAGAAAAGCTCCTGGACTTCTCTTTCTTATGCTTTATGCATGGACTTTCAGAAAGCAGAGTTCCGTTAAGCCAACTTCTCTCTGTACAAACCATGTCCTGGGAGTGGATGACCAGAGCTAAGAACTCTTCTGAGATAGCATTGTAAATGACAGGAATGAAGGCCTGCAACTGTGCCTGGGATCAGCTAGCTATCTGCAGCTGAAATCCCTAATCAGCCAGATTGCTTGATCGCCTGAGCAGCATTACCAGGACCTGCTATCCAATAGTAGCACTTGGCCATTGGCTGCTCAACACTTACACCCTTGCTTCAGCCCTTCTCAGTCTCTGATTCCTGACTTTGGCTCTGACCACTAGGCCTGACTGCCCACATCCATTTTGTGACAACCAAACAAAAAAGGAAGTAAACAAGGGGAGTAGGAATGGATCAGTTACTTAATGGATTCCACTGAGGCCAGCATCTCCCTGTCTGAGATAGTGGGCACCCTGTGGAATCTACAGCTGCAGGTATAATTTTTATGCTGTAGGCACAGGCCATATCACCTGCAATTCTTCCCCCTCAGGAATCTAAAATTCCCCTGCTGGACAAGTTTGGAAGTGACCAAAACCAGTTTGAGCACTTCATTCAAGCCATGGCAGTAATTTTTGATGATCTGTACCAATGCATAGCCAAGGCCACACTCCAGATCCTGAGGCAGGGATTCCAGTCAGATGCTAGTTAGGCTGAGGAATTTCAGCATCTGGTAGCTGACACCACATAGAATGAGGCAGTGCAGGGCTACCACTTCTAGCTCAGCCTTGAACATGAGATCAAAGATGAGCTTGTGCAAATAGAACCACTAGTCAATCTGGATGCCTTGATCAAGCTCAGAATTAAGATTGAGGACCACCTCATAGAAGGTTTATATTCCGACCCCCCCAGTCTTGCCAGGTAGGATCCGCCAACCTCTGGTACCCTCATCCCAGCAGCTTGATGCGCCCATGGCCATGCCTAGTTTCATCTTTCTGATACAGAGAAAACTGGTATCAAGCATCGGGCATATGCCTGTACTGCGATAAACGGGGACACTTCACATTAAGCTACCATGCAAAAGCCTGGTCTGCATTTCCAGTTGGGAAACAGTACATTCCAGTCCAGACAGAGGGGTTTGGGATGGGTTGGGGTCTTCCTCCTCACTTCAGTACTTCATGCCAATGCAGGTCCACAGGGTCTTTGGCAACAGTTAATTGCAGTCTGACACCCCTCCAACTCCCACTCCTCCTCTGGCACTCCACTTCGTTGGAGGTTAACCAAGAAGCTCTGGTGGACTCTGGTGTTTGAAGAAATTGTGTGGATTTGGAGTTTGCCCAAATGCATGCTATCCTAACCCAGCACACGATTCCTCCTGACTTGGCGGAGATCATTTATAGATCACTCCTCTCTTCAGGCCGAGTCACTCACCAAACCACTCTCTTAGAAGTTATCACCCTTCTAGGTCACCTTGAAATCCACCACTTCAGGTTGATCCATGCACCACACTCTCTAGTCATGCTCTGCGTCCTATAGCTCATCCGCCATGACTAATGGATCTGACAGACACCTGAAAGGGATCATTTTAATTCACCATAGTGAATCTTCTCTCCTAGAGTGCAGTTCTACCTGCACCCGAGGAGACCTTGAGACAAAAGGAATGAATCAGGAAGGAAACTCGGCATCCTCTGCTACTCTCCCAAAATGCTTTGGGAATACCTGCCAAGTATCAGGCTTTTGCAGATGTGTTAACAAAAAAAAGGCTGATATCTTACCAAAGAATCACAGATAGGACTGCCTCACTGACCTCTAGCCTGGAGCAGAGGTCCCTTTCAAGTGAATCTATTCCCTCTCTGGAGCTATCTCACGGAAAAGTTACAAAAAGGGTCCTTGGATTGGACTCTGATGTTTCTTTGTGACTAAGAAGGATGGCCCTCTGCATTGTTGTGTGGACTACTAGGCATTAAATAAGGTTTCAGTCTGGAAACTGTACCCCTGATCACTTATAAGTGAGCTCTTTGAAGGACTGTGCTAATCCAGGGTCTTCACCAATTTGGACCTTCACAGATTTTATAATCTAGTTCAGATTGGAGAAGGAGATGAGTGGAAGACCGCTCTCCTTACCAGGTATGTACATTTCACATCACAGTTGGTCGTGTCTTTTGGCCTGTGCAACACTCCAGCAGCCTTTCAGCACTTCATTAATGATATCTTCCAAGACATGTTGGACCAATTTGTGGTCATTTATCTTGATGATATCCTGTTTTTTTCTGAGGATCAGTATCTTCATGAACAGCATGTGTGCCATGTCTGAAACTCTGGCAAAACCACTTGTATGTGAAGCTTGAGAAATATGAGTTCAACTGGGACAGAGTTGAATTCCTAGGTTATATTGTCTCTCCTAAGGGACTAACTATGGATCTATGCAAGGTAGCAGCCATATATGAATCAAGGGCTCTGAAGGATGTATGAGGGTACAGTGGTTCTTGGATTTTGCCAATGCCTACTAGTGTTTCATCAAGGAATTTTCTAGCCTGGTTGCCATTTCTGTGAAAAAGAACAGAGTTCATCTGGTCCTCGAAGGCTCAGTCTGCCTTTGATCAGCTGAAGTGGGCATTCACCATGGCAAATATCCTTATCCATCCAAACCCCATCAGACCATTTACTGTGGAAGCCAATGCATCAAACTTTGCCATAGGCATAGTGTTGTCCCAGCGTGTGGGCTCCCATAGTCAACTTCACCCCTGAGCCTTTTAATTACACACAGACTGACCCCAGTGGAAAAGAATAACATCTAGGACAAGGGATTACTGACAATCAAGACAGTGTTTGAAGAATGGTGTCACCTCCTAAAAGAAACTCCATTCCCAGACCAGGTTCTCGCAGACCATAAGAACCTAAAATATCTCTGGACAGCCAGGCACTTCAATCCGTGCCATATCTGCTGGTCTGTCTTTTTTCCCTGATTTGACTTTGTTGTACCCTATCACCTGGGGGCTAGAAATGGGAAAGTGGATGCCCTGTCCTGAAAAGAGGAGTACCTCGAGACTAGCAAGGAACTCCTCACCACAATCCTTAAGGCATTCAACTTTGTCAGGTATCAGCTGATCCACTATCTAATGTCATCTAACCATTCTCCGCTGTCCCACAACCTCTTCGTGGGCCGGATCTGCCAGACCCTGGATAATGCAGATGCTCAGTCCAGCTCCAAGTTCAGGCTGCAGGATGGCCTTTTCTATCACAAGGATCATATTTACGTTCTAGAGGATCACCCTAACCTCAAGTGTAGCTAGGAAGCTTGTCTCTCTCACCAACAAAAGTGGATCCAATAAAAGATATTTTCTCACCTACCTTGTCTCTCTATATTTTCTGACTGGGAGGCAGGGTCTCAGCTGCATGAGTGTCAGTAAAATGTATGGAAGAAGTCTGTCTTGAGCCCTGTGAAATGTTTAGAAAGTTTCAGAATAAGTCTCTTTCCCATTAACACTTGATTAAAGTTGCATTTTATTCGTTTATTTTTGTTATTTCAGTTTCTCTGCCCCTCCATTCAATCAGAATTCAGCACATCTCCAGTTGGGAAAACAGGGTTCTAAAAGGGCAGCAACAGATTTTCTTGTACTCCAAAGAAGGCTAGATGCTAATGTGATACAAGGAGTGAGAGAAAGGTGATTGCACAGAGATTTTTTTTTCTCAAAATGAAATGATGTAGGACTTCACTTCTGAGGGAAAAATGCCAAAAAGCACATCATCTTCTTCTCACATTGGTAGACAGAGATCTTATAAATGTCAATGATACACCAGAATAGGAAGTTGTGTCTGGAAGCTTGCTGCAGCATGGCTAAAAATGTGGACCTTCAAACAATGCCGGAAGAGGGAGGCTAAAATGTAAAGAGCTAGAAATGAGTTGTAACATTTTCAGTGATGGCAATTAACCCCCATAATACTTGATCAGGAGATTGCTGTTCCACCCTGGTGCTCTTGTGTTATGGTATAGAGGAGGGGTGGGCAAACTTTTTTTGCCACATCAGGGAATAGATATTGTATGGCAGGCCATGAATGCTCACAAAATTGGGGTTGGGGTGCGGGAGGGGGTGCAGACTCTGGAGTGGGGTTGCGGATGAGGAGTTTGGGGTGTAGGAGGGTGCTCTGGGTTGGGACCGAGGAGTTCGGAGGGTGGGAAGGGCAGCAGGGCTGGGGCAGGGGGTTGGGGCATGGGGAGAGGCTCAAGGGGTGTAGGCTTCGAGTGGCGCTTACCTCAAGCGGCTCCCGGAAGCAGTGGCATGTCCCTTCTCTGGCTACTACGGGGAGGCATGGCCAGCTGGCTCTGCTCATCTGTAGGCACCGCCCATGCAGCTCCCATTGGAGTGTGTAGGAGCCAGAGCGGGGCCATGCTGGCTTCTGTGGGCCGCGTGGTGCGGCCCCCAACTCAGTGCCTCAGCTGGAGCGGGGCCAAGCTGCATGGTGCAGCTCTTGGGCCAGCTTAAAACAGCTCGCAGGCCGGATCAGGCCCGTGGGCCGTAGTTTGCCCACCCCAGTATAGAGGCAGGAGCAAAGAGCGCAAAGAGGCACATCGGACTGCCACAAAGGTAAGAGCTTTATTACTGATAACACAGAAGATATCCAGCACTACTTCCTGGTGTAGTGAGACCTACAGCATTAACTCTTTCAGTCCCTTCCTACACCTTTCTGCTGAAGAGCCAAAAAGACTTATTAACACTGAAAAATCCAATAAGACCTAACTGTAAACTGTACCTGAACACAAGTGAGGCTTTCTGAATTGAGATTTTCCTGCTTCCTTATTAAGCTGGCAATCAATACACTGCATTTCTTTTTTTCTCTTTGACACGAGGGTGGCCTTTCTTTTTTCATTTTAGCTTTTGGCTTGGTCATCTCTTTTGGTCTTAGGTTTGGCCTTTTCCTCCTCCTTCTCCTTGGCTTTCAGCCTTTGTTTTTTTTCTTCCTTTTAGCTTTAGGCTTGGCCTTTCTGCTAACTCTTACAGCATTCAGCTCCTCAGGCTGGAAACATATTTTCCAGGAAAGATGGAATGTTTCATGACATTTTCCATAAGTTTTTTTATTCTGTTTCCCACCCCCAAAGTCTTCCATCACTGTTGCTAGCTTTTTCTGCTTTCCATTTTTTTTTTTAGCTTTTTTTATTGAGCTCCATTGCATCTAAATTTGTAGTGTGACCTGTTGATTCTCTTTTCTATTCTCTGGTGGTTGCCCAGGTTTTTCCCAATGGAATGACTATCAAACAATTTTCTTACTTTTTCATTCGCATTCTTCTGATGTCGCTAGGCCTGATGTCAGTCTGCCATTTGCCTTGGGCCCCATGGTGTGGACTAGAAAGCTTACTGTACTGATTATGCTTATTAACAAGTCCTGATACAGCACAAAACTGCTCCTGCACAGACAGACCGCTCTCCCATTATGTCTCTGGGATCTGAGCCTCCTTGCTGTAGCTTCTCTGTTTTTGGCCTACAGCCCCACTTCTCTGCAGAAGCTTTACATGGAGCTTATTTTCTCTGTCCTGGTTTTCTGTTTGCCCCTGCTCTGGGCTGGGTCTTTTGTTGCCTTCACATCCCTTCTCATAGCATTTTGCTGCTTGTTTTCTCTTCCTCACACCTCTGCAGTGCAGCCTGTTCTGGGGACACTCTGTGGCTTGAAGTTGAGGTAGAGTTGCTTGAAAGATTTTTAAAATTAGACTTTTTCAATGAAAAACATTTAAAATTAGTTTTTTAAAAAAAAGACATTTTGGGGTGAAAAATTCCCCCGCCCCTTTTTTTTTTACCAGCTTTAGATGAAGGAACATAGTCACATAGCCCTTCCCCCACAAGGAGTTCTGCTTGCTTTTTCTTCCTCTCCTCTTTCTGGAGGTAGGATCCAGTCAGTTTCAACACCCTGTCATGTGCAGTGCAGACAGGAGCTAGGAGACAGTGAGGTTGCCACTGCGGATAGGGTTTTATTAGTAATAACCCAGAAATGACACAGAAAATCAACAGTACCTCTGGGTATAGTGACAAAGGCCCTCATTCTCCATTGTCCTCCATCTTTGAACAGTCATTTACACCAATGGAAAATTAATGTAAAAAAACTACCATTTTGATTTGGTAGCATTTGACACTAACTCTTCACTGGTGTAAACGACTGCACAAACTCCAGTGCAATGGAGAATCATGCCCTAACTCTTTAAGTTCCTTCCAGCATAGGTGTCCCTATTACATCTCATCTGCTTGCCCATCACACTTTTCAGCATTCCTTCCCTTTGATGGCCCTGACTAGCAAGAAGTCTCCATAGTCAAATTCCTGCCAGTCCTTGTGACAGAAAATCTAGGTTAGTCCTGCTGCAGGTGATATAGAAGGAGAGACTAAGCAGGCACTTTTGGGGTAAGATTCAGAATAGTATTTAGACACCTAATGCCCATTGATTTCAGTGGGAGTTAGGTGTCTAAACACCTTAGTGAAGCTCATCCTTGATGTATGGATAACAGAAACATTCCCTGTACCTGGTTATAAGAGCCAAATTTTCCTGTCAGATGAGCATGCCTGGCTTTCATTTACTTACATGCTGCATTGAGCATCTGAGATAAAAATGTGGCTCTTCATGCCAGATTAGTCCTTAGTTCTCTAGTCCATCCTCTGATTGATGTAAAATATTTCAGTCTATTTTATTTCTGCAGTTTTTTAGTAAGGTTGCCTTTTATCCTGAGGAAGACTTGTATCAGCAAAATAATTCCTCCAGCAAACTCACTCTGCTAATTTCAAGGGTCTGCTGATGCTGTCTGATTCTTGTCATGTCAGACTAAGTAATGCAGTTTGCATTTAATATTAAATTAGGGAAGATGTGAGAACAGTGAAATTACCTGCATTTGCAAAATTAGTTTGGAATGACATTGGCAGCTTCTTCTAATACTTGCTCCACATCTCCCTGCTAAAAGCCCTGAATCTGATACCTAGATGTATAAATTGATGCCAGGCTATGAATCAAGAAAATGCCTTTCTGTACTGTTAAATTCTATGGCATGATGTTAATCTCCCCTCCTGTTGTCTTCACTCACATGTGGCATGGCATAGCATGATGAGAGACTCTCAGTACAATCTAATAGCTGTGGTGTCAGAAAACTGGGGTTAACTCTCAGCATCCCATTTAGGGAGAGAGTTTCAGACACAAGAGCACTTAGGCTCCTGTCATAAATATAAAGGGAAGGGTAACCACCTTTCTGTTTTTCAGAACTATAAAATCCCTCCTGGCCAGAGGAAAAACCCTTTCACCTGTAAAGGGTTAAGAAGCTAGGATAACCTCGCTGGCACCTGACCAAAATGACCAGTGAGGAGACAAGTTACTTTCAAAGCTGGAGGAGGGGGGAACAAAGGGTCTGTCTGTCTGTGTCATGCTTTTGCCGGGAACAGATCAGGAATGCTCTTCAGAACTCCTGTAAAAAGTTAGTAAGCAATCTAGCTAGAAATGAGTTAGATTTCCTTTTGTTTAAATGGCTGGTAAATAAGCTGTGCTGAATGGAATGTATATTCCTGTTTTTGTGGTTTTTTTGTAACTTAAGGTTTTGCCTAGAGGGATTCTCTATGTTTTGAATCTGATTACCCTGTAAGGTATTTACCATCCTGATTTTACAGAGGTGATTCTTTTACTTTTTCTTTAATTGAAATTATTCTTTTAAGATCCTGATTGCTTTTTCACTGTTCTTAAGATCCAAGGTTTGGGTCTGTGTTCACCTATGCAAATTGGTGAGGATTTTTATCAAGCCTTCCCCAGGAAAGGGAGTGTAGGGCTTGGGGGGATATTTTGGGGGAAGACATCTCCAAGTGTGCTCTTTCCCTGTTCTTTGTTTAACACGCTTGGTGGTGGTAGCATAGGGTTCAAGGACAAGGCAAAGTTTGTACCTTGAGGAAGTTTTTAACCTAAGCTGGTAAGAATAAACTTAGGGGGTCTTTCATGCAGGTCCCCACATCTGTACCCTAGAGTTCAGAGTGGGGAAGGAACCTTGACAGCTCCCAACTCCCATTGAGCCCAATGACCTAGAAAATCAGTACTGCTTCTGGGTGTCCTGAAACGTCCATCTTTGAAGGCTTGATGCTCTCTGTGAAAGGTGAATGCTAATGGTCATCTGTGCCTTTGAAAATCTCCTCTAAGGTGGGCCCAGTCAGAAATAGCCCAGTGAATGGAAACAGTGCAAAGGGCATTATTTGAGTTAACTGGCACTGTGGCTCACCAAGAGTTTTCTTTCGGATCAGAGAATGTTGGTCAAGTGATCTAAATAATGAGTATGAGTTACCCAAGCTCCATAAGATCAGTGGCTTGAATCCCAACTGTGTTAAATCAGCTTTTTGGCCTTTTGTGGTAAATAAACGGAGTTGCCTGAAATCTACTTGTGACCCAAGTACACCTGTATATTCACACCTTGCACTCTAGTTTAATCTTTGTACAAAATATGCCTTGAGATATCATTTGAAAACTAATAACTCATTGCCCAATAATATCATGCTGAAATGTGTGTAGCAACATCATATATAAAGGTATAAACATAAGCTGAAATTATGACTGATATGTGTTTATGGGGAGGACGTAAACCACTTTCTCACAGAAAAACAACAAGCTGATGCCTCTAGCCAGGTATAATCAAAGTTAATTGGCAATCACCTGTCAAGGTGCCATTATTTCGCAACAAAGGGGGCAGGAACAGATGAATCTGCATTTTAGCAAGCAACCTCCATAGGTGCTGGAACTAAGGGTATTGGGAGTGCTGCTGCACCCCTGGCTTGAAGTGGTTTCCATTATATACAGGGTTTACAGTTTGGTTCAGTGTCTCTCAGCACCCCTAATATAAAAATTGTTCCAGCACCCCTGCAACCACATGGAATCTCTCACCATGACACTCCATGTCTTTGTTCTCACAGTGGGAAGAAACTTTATCTAAGTGTAACACTTATGAAGATGCATTTCAAAGGGTGACTGGACTATAAAAGTGAGGGGCAAAAACACCCAGCTTCTCTGTCTTTCCGCCCCGCCCCCCCCCACACACACACCAAAGAGGCCAAAGCAACCAGCTATTTGACTTTCGGGTGGCAGGGGGATCTTGGTCAGCCTTGTTGCTGGGAGCATGTGGTAAGGATTTTACCTTGAAACAAGTCTTGTTAAATTTTCACTACTAGAAGTTTTATCTTTATTTCTCTTGTAACTATTTCTGACTTGTTTCAGAGTAGCAGCCATGTTAGTCTGTATTCGCAAAAAGAAAAGGAGTACTTGTGGCACCTTAGAGACGAACAAATTTATTTGAGCATAAGCTTTCGTGAGCTACAGCTCACTTCATCAGATACATTCAGTGGAAAATACAGTGGGGAGATTTATAGAGAGAGAGAGAGCATGAAACAATGGGTGTTACCATACACACTGTAAGAAGAGTGATCACTTAAGATGAGCTATTACCAGAAGGAGAGTGGGGGGGGGGGAGAAAACCTTTTGTAGTGATAATCAAGGTGGGCCATTTCCAGCAGTTGACAAGAACGTCTGAGGAACAGGGGGGGATAAACATGGGGAAATAGTTTTACTTTGTGTAACGACCCATCCACTCCCAGTCTTTATTCAAGCCTAAGTTAATTGTATCCAGTTTGCAAATTAATTCCAATTCAGCAGTCTCTCGTTGGAGTCTGTTTTTGAAGTTTTTTTGTTGAAGAATTGCCACTTTTAGGTCTGTAATCGAGTGACCAGAGAGATTGAAGTGTTCTCTGACTGGTTTTTGAATGTTATAATTCTTGACATCTGATCTGTGTCCATTTATTCTTTTACGTAGAGACTGTCCAGTTTGACCAATGTACATGGCAGAGGGGCATTGCTGGCACATGATGGCATATATCACATTGGTAGATGTGCAGGTGAACGAGCCTCTGATAGTGTGGCTGATGTGATTAGGCCCTATGATGGTGCCCCCTGAATAGATATGTGGACACAGTTGGCAACGGGCTTTCTTGCAAAGATAGGTTCCTGGGTTAGTGGTTCTGTTGTGTGGTGTGTGGTTGCTGGCGAGTATTTGCTTCAGGTTGGGGGGCTGTCTGTAAGCAAGGACTGGCCTGTCTCCCGAGATCTGTGAGAGTGATGGGTCGTCCTTCAGGATAGGTTGTAGATCCTTGATGATGCGTTGGAGAGGTTTTAGTTGGGGGCTGAAGGTGATGGCTAGTGGCGTTCTGTTATTTTCTTTGTTGGGCCTGTCCTGTAGTAGGTGACTTCTGGGTACTCTTCTGGCTCTGTCAATCTGTTTCTTCAATTCAGCAGGTGGGTATTGTAGTTGTAAGAATGCTTGATAGAGATCTTGTAGGTGTTTGTCTCTGTCTGAGGGGTTGGAGCAAATGCGGTTGTATCGTAGAGCTTGGCTGTAGACAATTGATCGTGTGGTGTGGTCTGGATGAAAGCTGGAGGCATGTAGGTAGGAATAGCGGTCAGTAGGCTTCCGGTATAGGGTGGTGTTTATGTGACCATCGCTTATTAGCACCATAGTGTCCAGGAAGTGAATCTCTTGTGTGGACTGGTCCAGGCTGAGGTTGATGGTGGGATGGAAATTGTTGAAATCATGGTGGAATTCCTCAAGGGCTTCTTTTCCAAGGGTCCAGATGATGAAGATGTCATCAATGTAGCGCAAGTAGAGTAGGCGCATTAGGGGACAAGAGCTGAGGAAGCGTTGTTCTAAGTCAGCCATAAAAATGTTGGCATACTGTGGGGCCATGTGGGTACCCATAGCAGTGCCGCTGATTTGAAGGTATACATTGTCCCCAAATGTGAAATAGTTATGGGTGAGGACAAAGTCACAAAGTTCAGCCACCAGGTTTGCCGTGACATTATTGGGGATACTGTTCCTGATGGCTTGTAGTCCATCTTTGTGTGGAATGTTGGTGTAGAGGGCTTCTACATCCATAGTGACCAGGATGGTGTTTTCAGGACGATCACCGATGGATTGTAGTTTCCTCAGGAAGTCAGTGGTGTCTCGAAGATAGCTAGGAGTGCTGGTAGCGTAGGGCCTGAGGAGGGAGTCTACATAGCCAGACAATCCTGCTGTCAGGGTGCCAATGCCTGAGATGATGGAGCGTCCAGGATTTCCAGGTTTATGGACCTTGGGTAGCAGATAGAATACCCCAGGTTGGGGTTCCAGGGGTGTATCTGTGCGGATTTGTTCAGAGCCAGAAGAGTAACCAGAAGTCACCTACTACAGGACAGGCCCAACAAAGAAAATAACAGAATGCCACTAGCCATCACCTTCAGCCCCCAACTAAAACCTTTCCAACGCATCATCAAGGATCTACAACCTATCCTGAAGGACGACCCATCACTCTCACAGATCTCGGGAGACAGGCCAGTCCTTGCTTACAGACAGCCCCCCAACCTGAAGCAAATACTCGCCAGCAACCACACACCACACAACAGAACCACTAACCCAGGAACCTATCTTTGCAAGAAAGCCCGTTGCCAACTGTGTCCACATATCTATTCAGGGGACACCATCATAGGGCCTAATCACATCAGCCACACTATCAGAGGCTCGTTCACCTGCACATCTACCAATGTGATATATGCCATCATGTGCCAGCAATGCCCCTCTGCCATGTACATTGGTCAAACTGGACAGTCTCTACGTAAAAGAATAAATGGACACAAATCAGACGTCAAGAATTATAACATTCAAAAACCAGGTTTCAGAGTAACAGCCGTGTTAATCTGTATTTGCAAAAAGAAAAGGAGTACTTGTGGCACCTTAGAGACTAACTAATTTATTTGAGCATAAGCTTTCGTGAGCTACAGCTCACTTCAGTCGGAGAACACTTCAATCTCTCTGGTCACTCAATTACAGACCTAAAAGTGGCAATTCTTCAACAAAAAAACTTCAAAAACAGACTCCAACTTCAAAAACAGACTCCAATTCCTGAATTGGAATTAATTTGCAAACTGGATACAATTAACTTAGGCTTGACTAGAGACTGGGAGTGGATGGGTCATTACACAAAGTAAAACTATTTCCCCATGTTTATTCCCCTCTCCACCCCCACTGTTCCTCAGATGTTCTTGTCAACTGCTGGAAATGGCCCACTTTGATTATCACTACAAAAGGTTTTCTCCTCCCCCCCCACTCTCCTGCTGGTAATAGCTCATCTTAAGTGATCACTCTTCTTACAGTGTGTATGGTAACACCCATTGTTTCATGCTCTCTCTCTATATAAATCTCCCCACTGTATTTTCCACTGAATGCATCCGATGAAGTGAGCTGTAGCTCACAAAAGCTTATGCTCAAATAAATTTGTTAGTCTCTAAGGTGCCACAAGTACTCCTTTTATTTCTGACTTAATATCTCATACCTGTTCTCACTTAAAATCTCTCTCTTTGTAGTTAAATAACATTTTTTTAATTTTTTAATCAAAACTTAATCCAGTATTAAATGTAAACTGAATTGTATGGTAATTCCAATTAAAGTAGCAAACTGTTGTATATTGACCCCTTCCAGGGGCAATTGAGCTATAATATCTGAACTGTCCAGGAGAGGGTCGGACAGTGCAGAACACATGTTTTTGGGGAAAATCGGGAGTGGGAGCGTGTTGAGGTCATGCTGCAGGTAATAACCCAGGTGGCTGGAAGCCAGAGTGTAGCTGGTGTTTGCTGGGGTCAGAGCTGCTGGACCAGAGCTATTGCTATGAACAGACACTCAGGTGTGACCTGCTTGCTGTTTAGTTATTTGTGAGCAACCCAGGTTGGGAGCTACAGCAGAAAAGCATTGTAAGGCACCCAAGGTTGCAGGGCAGGTGATGGCACTACCCCTCACTGGTCTAGATTGCACCCTGAAATGTGGTACGATTGTGTATGGCTCTCTTACCGAAGACCTTAAAAAACTAAAGGCGCTTCCGCTGTGCATGGCCTATTTTAATTTAAAATATGCCTATTCAGCACTTTGTATGAACATGTGCAGTAAGCAATTATGCATGTCAAACCACACATAGGCCAACAGCTAATTTCCCTCAAACCCTCCCCAAAAAGATGTAATTTGTCCAAACTTAAAATTCTTCCCTCTCATTCTCCCATGACTAGACTAGTGTCCAAAACCTAGACGAAAATGTGTTCCAAAGCCTTCACATTCAAACTTCCTTGAGCCACAACAGGAAAAGGCTGGGGGGAAAGATGGACCTTGCAGCATGACTCAAATCTGGTTCTGCAGGACCAAGCAGGGATGTGCTTATAAATCAAACACATCCCTGCCAGCACCCCGTTGTGTTTAAAACAGGGCTACGTGTGAGCACTTTGGATGATTGCAGCTGCTACATTATCACACCATTGTTGCTAGCATATAAACTATTTTGCCAGGGACAGTTTTCCTAATAAACTTGGGGCTACCTGAGGACTTAGTGAATATAAGATTATTCTGAGAAAGGAAGGGAAGAAGACAAGAAAAATAACCTAAAATTACCTGAAAGTATATACATTCGTACAGCAGATCCCTGACAAGTCATCCCTTGGGAAAAAAATTACTCCTCCTACTATCCCCCTCATGACTTTCCATCTTCTTCCCATGAGACTCCTTCTTTCCCCTGCCCTGTCACTCCTTTTGCCCTTTCCCCCAATCCCTATATGCTGATCCCCTTCTCCTGTTACCTCTGAGTCTTTGCTCACATGCAGACTGCTCTTTTTCCTGGAGGCTCAGTGGTCCTCTCCCTTGACCTCAGGAAGCTTGCTCCCAGCTCTTTCCCCTGCATTTGGCTCTAGCCCTGTGCTGAGTTCGATACTGGGGAAAAACTCAGAGGGGTCTGCCTGCAGATGAGGAGGCAGGCAGCCAACATAGGGAAGTGGCCTGCCACATCATTTCAGGGCATTAATAAGGACAGGGACATTTTGCTCGAACAGATTTTCTAAACCAAGGATTATTCTAGACAACCCAGGACTGTAGGCAGGTATTTCATAAGGGGAAAGTGTCAGTTTCTCAAGTATCTAAGAACTAAAACATACAGTGTGTGCTGCCTTCCTGACACAAGCTGGTGGGCAGGAGATTAGGGCTCTGACCGCATTTCCAGCCCTCCCAGAACCTTTTGTGGTCAGGGAGTATTACCAGACACCCTGAGGCTTCCTTCAGTTCAGGAACTGCATGGGGGGAAGGGTCTCCCCTTTCCAGTGCATCTATCTAGCAGTACATATCCAGAGTTCTCAAAAGTGTTTTGGGTTCTTTCATAATAACAGGTGCTATGTAAATGTACAGTCTTATTACATTCAAGTAATTTGGCATAGTTCAGGGTGTAATGGGGGGGTTGCACCATGAGACTTCAGTTCTCACCTAATGAGATAATGATATTAATTGAAATTCAAGCAAAAACAAAACTAAAAGCCTCACAGTTTTGAGTCCTGTGCTGACATATAAAAGCTTGGCAACAGTTTATTTAAAGTGATTCTCTGTTACAATTAAATTGCAAAAAAATGAATGCTTGGGTATTCATGAAGATGTCTCAAAAACTACCCATAAGAAGTCTGTAAAGGTTAGCTTTAAAAATGTAGCAATAAACCATTATCTCCTTATGCTGAATGTTGGGCTTTTTAAAAAAAAATCAAGTAAACGTCATATTCTGTTACAATCAGTCAATCGAGAATTAATGTATTATTTCTATGCGCACATGCTAACAATCGTAACCATACATAGCAATTATAAATACAATTCGAATCGTATTGCCTATGTTATGTTCCCCTGACAGTCTGCCCATAACATTGGAAAACTGCACAGGTTGTTGAGTGGGAAATATTTTAAGATCTAAACATAGTGAGGTTGGAGTTGGAGTATGTAAAGCTGAATGTTAAACTGTTTGGGATTTATCAGTGTTTTTCGATTATTCATGTTCTGTCTCTTCCAGCTGAAATTGAGGGTGTTGAAAACAAGATGTTCAAAACTGATCTAGATGATTTCTCTGAGGGTTTTGTATAAATGTGATAACCATCACCAGTGAATATAAAGCAAACAAGAAAAAAAAGTAAGCAGCTTGGTCTTTGGTGAATTCACTTAGAGTCTTATGTGTCAGGAACCATTGTACTTATCATTTGAAATCAGACTCCCAGCCTTATCCATGCTCTCTATCAGCCGTTAGACCTTGGCAATGAGCAAACTGCTTCTGAAGGATTGTCGGTTTGTAGCCAGTGCAGGCAAAGCGTCCCTGTCAGGAACAGTAATACATGTTGACAAATGCACATGAATGTTAGATTATCCATTCTGACAAGGCTGTTGATATGGAGGTTTGCTGCAACTGTTGGTTTAGCCAGGCACAGAAGGAAGCTGAAGGCATGAACAAAACCCAAAGGGGGGCTTTTGGTGGAGGGGGATTAATATCATGATGAAAAGTCTTCCTAAATTTGTCTAGAGTTCAGTTTGAGCTTGGAAAGCTGACATGTAATAAAGATGTATTTCAAGGTCTAGCAGCACAGAAGAGGTAACCATGGCAATTTAACCTATTCAGGATGAGACAACAAGAACCAGAATAGAGTTTCTACCGCTCTCTTAAACAGGAGATACTTTGCATATGATAGAGAAAGGGGGAAAATGTGTCCAAAAGTTAGAAAAGGAAGTTAAATAAAATTCATGGGATGGTGGAAGTTAATGTATTTTAAGATTCCCATACAGGTCTCAGAATCACTGGAGCCTAGCAATTAGCAAAGTTCCCATGAATTCCATGGAGACATGATTTCAGCATGGTCCTTCAAGTCCATTTTATTTTAGGGCAAAATAGAGTCCTTCAAGAAAAGTGTATATACCTGGGCTTATTAATTAAAAAAGCATCCAATCAGGGTAATTACCAGGTCTACCTGGTCATCTTGAAGAAAGTATTTATTAAAAAAAGATTTACAATTTCAGAAAGGAATGATTGTCCATAACAGATAGAACTGTCTCAATTTCTAGTATGATAAACAGGTTCTTTTATCACACCATGCTAGTTAGCCATTCTATATATTTTTATTATCACTCTAACTAAGGCATATGCAGCCATGAAACTTTGAGGACAACTCCATAGATCAATTAAAAAGTAGAATATTTAAACATTTATCTGGGAGTTTTTAGTTAGAAATTGTTCTTTAAAAAAATTAACATCCACAAAAGTTTGAAAATAACAGTGAGCCAGACTGAGAAGTGCACAGTCATATTCCTGAGCACTTGCTTATGTGAATAGTCTCATTGAAACTAATGAGACTATTTGAGTGAGTAAGCACCCACCAATGTGAGCAAGGGGGATGCATAATCTGGCTCATAAAAAAAATTGCCTGCCATCCCTAAGGGGCAAGATACAATAATATCAGGACAAGGGAAGTAATAAGGGAGCAGAAAGCATCCTAGCATTGCATTTGGAAGACAATATAACTATTTTTAAGAATATCAGGGCAAATATGAGTTATATAGAATGGTGAGAGTAAGTGTGCACAAGTGCCTCTTTTACACCGGTGATCACTGATGTGTTTCTCTAATACTCATGAAATACTAAATGGGTCTATAGTTATATCCAATCAGGAGACTAAGACTGTGGTGACCCAGGAGCTTGACTCTGCTCTCTTTAAAGTCAGGGAGAAATTTGCCACTGACAATGGCATCAGAATTTGGTTTCTTTTGCAGGCTAATTTTATTTTAGTAAATGTTGTATAACATTAAACCTTAAAAAAAACTGTAGCATAGCTGTCAAATTCACATAGTAGAAGAAGCATTTCTCGCCATACATAAATTGTATTTTAAATATATTTCAAAATGTTTACCTTCCTACAGACAGAGGACAAATAGCTAAAACTTTTTTTTTTGCCTTCTTTTTTTTGACACATTAACAGCAGAGAGACTCAATATCAGAGATTTGAAAGTAGTTACGTTCTACTTTAGTGTTAATTTAACAAGCAAAAGCAGTTCTTGACATTTAAAATAAAGAACATTTTGTGTAAAGACAAGCCTGACCAGAATTCCAGATGTTCTAAGATTTGGGGTCAGACCCAAGAGTCCAGAGCCAACTTCTGTGTGGTCTCACAATTTTCTCTCCTTTTTTTTCCCAATGCTGAATTTGAAGTTTGATCTGGACTGTGGCAGAGGATGAGATAAACATACCTGAGCTTTGAAATCACACTTAGGTGCCTTCCAGATACAGACTCCACCAGATCATCCCTTCACTAATTTTGGGGTGTGAATTTCAGTGCTCACAATACTGGTAGTTTAATACCACTGGTTAGTGACTACGGAGTACAGTAGCATATAGAGTTAGTTGCAACATTTTTGACAAAACTATTTGTTGTAAAAATATGCTGTTTCATCAAAGCCAAAACATTTTGTGGAGGCGTATCAGTTTCGACAGCGTTTTCATCAGGAAGGTTTCTGAAATCCAGGGTCATCTCTCTGGTCAATTCCACAGATAGAGAGGGAGACCCAAATTGGAAAATGGTGGTTTGAGCACAATTCTGTTTCACAACAGCATTCAAAAGGTTTTGGGTTTGTTTCAGTGCAGAATGAAAACAAATTTCAAAACCTCAAATTTTTGTGAAATGGAATTATGGTTTTCTAGTCCGTTCTAGGAGCATGCATCACTTCCCTTGTCCTGATATATTATGCTGCACTGTAGCCTATTTATCACCATCCTCACCTGCAATACTCTTGCCATTCCAATTCTGGCTATCTCTGTAGCAGAGACTATCAGTGAAGCCAAATAGTGAGATGAAGAGATGGACAATGTCACAGTTTAAATGTTTAAGCAATACATTTTTCCTTGTGATTGTCAAATCAGTATTGACGCAGGATGGAAACTCATTTATGAAACTTGACACAGGGCCTGCATGTTACCAGTGTCACAGATTAGGGTTTAGGCTTTATCTGCTGCATTGGGAAGTACCAGTACATTACAATTCACATGCAATTTGAAGGGGAAAAAAGTGATTCTAACTATTTGGATTTTCAGAACACCACACAGAGCCAAATAGCTACAGCTTTCTGAGCTGGTGATGAGTGAAGACAAGTATTAACTTTAAATACTGGCAATATTCAGCCATCTGAATTCAGGTGAAAATTTTAGGCTGATATTTAAGTTACTGAACCTGCAGCAGCACTAAGATGGGAGTAACAATGTGCTCCTCACTCTACCACAAACCTGCAAACCGACTTTGTGAGGGGAAAAGACAGAAGGGTCCTAGCCTGGCCCCTTCCCCTAACCTCAACAGGGAGGGTAAAACAAACTGCCAGTTGTCTCTGAATCTTCATGGTGAGGAAAAATATACCACCCTTCCTCTCCTTGCCCCATTTAATTTTCCTGCAGTGTGTATGTGGGAGGGAGTCCCCTTTTGTGGCGAGAGCAGCAGTCAGCACCATCTCCATTGGCTCATTGGGGAGGGAACAGAAAATCCTCAACCTCCTTCCTCCCTAGTCCTCTTTGCGAGAGGGGGCCAAGAGTCTCCACAACTCCTTTCCCTGGCCACAATAGAAAAAGGGAGACGGCGACTCCAGATTCATCCTCCTTTGGCCCTCATGAGGGAGATTCAAGGGGAACACCCCATATTCATTCATCTCCATGGTGGGCAGGGCAATGAGAATTCCTACTCTGGCAGTCTCAAATGCTAGGGGAGCTTAAAAAAGGCTCTGACAAGAGGCCCCCATGCACTGATTTGTCCTCCTCCCTTACCTTCAATTGTTTTGTAGGGAAGAGGTCTGGTATCCTACTGTTTCCTCCTGGTGTATTCAGAACATGCCCAGCTAACCTATTTCACCCCACACTTGGCTGTTTTTTTGTGGGGGGACAGCTGGTAGGTCTGCTTCCCTATCCAACTGCAGCATCTACTGGAGAGGGTAACAATCCCTCCTCCTACTCTTTAACCCCCCTCATCCCCCCCGCCTCATCTAGCAGCAGCAGTAACCACAAAGACTTTTTTGGTCCTGCTGTTGCCTCTTCTATTGGCCCTTTAATCCTCTGGAACTAAGTATACTTAGAGGATGCGTGGCAATGGTTCACAGCTAACTGCTCCCTGAAGATAGTCTGTGTGGAGGGACAATCAAGTCAGTGGACCTTTCCCACTTCTCCAAAAAAAGAAGAGAAAGGTAAGGGGAAATCCAGGCCTGTGGGAGGAAGGGATTCCTGTAGGGCAGTAGTTGGAATTGGATGAAAATCAGAATACTGAACAAAATCTGAATAATAAGACAATTCACCCACCACTACTCTGTGCCAATCAGCACTATATTGATGTTTACAGGGTTTTTTGTTTGTTTGTTTTTTCCTTTAGCTGCCTCACTACGATTAAATAACAAATTGAAATCTCTAGAATTTGAGTCTGTGGTAATTTTACTGGTGATCCTTAATCTTTTTTTCCCTGTTCTTTCTTTCTCAGCTTAATATTTAAATTGGATTCACTTTTAATTCCTTAATATGCAAACACATTTGTGTCAGAATTGATTCAATATTTAAACTTGTTCAATTTCAAACACATTTTATGCTTCAGCAGTTTCAACTTGTAGATTACTTCAAACATGGAACTGATTCCAAAATTAAACAGGTCTAAATGTTCAGTAAGTGTATTTTAAACTATGTGCTGGCTGTATTTTAGAAGCTTGTACTGGGAATATTAATTTCCTTTGTGGGCACTTTTAGAGTTCATAGTATGTAAGCAATCTGACAAGAAATTGGCTATAGAAATTTAAGCAAGGCTAGAGGTTGATATATAAAATGGCACCCAGCTACCATGGTGATAAACATAGTGTAAAGGCCTAGATAGACAGACTAGTAGTTTTTTTTGTTAATTTTTTAAAAAAATCTGTTGCCATTTCTTTTAATTGTCAGAGTTGAAATACAACAAAATAACAAGCACCACCTGGTGGTGTTGGAACAATTTGTATGGTGGGGGTGCTGAAAGCCATTGAACAAAACTGCAAACCCTGTATATAATGGAAATCACTTCAAGCCAGCACCCCCAGCACTCCTAGTTCCAGAACCTATGCCACTACTCTGAAAGCCCCGGTATCACAACCGATGCATCCTTCTTGGCAATCCTAGCAGATAGGCAGAGAATTGAGCGGTTATGATATCTGCAGTTTAAGTTCTAGATGCATTTGTAGGGCAGAGTGGAGAAGCTAGTACTGCAGCTGTTGTCCATGCCATGTTTTTGTGCATGAATAAGCAGAGGTCTTTTGTTTTAAGTGCTATGGATCTGGTACTTTTCATGAGCTCTCAACTGATTTTAAAAGGAGAACCATTATAGAAATTACAAAGTTTTGGATACTTTTATATACTCCTATAATTCAAAAATAGCTTTGTTCTTTAAAAGGAAATGTATTCCATTAGTTAATGATGTGGATGAGGCTCTTTTTTGTTCATTTAAAGTTAAAATTGCTGAGTTCTTAATGTTTGAATGTTGGCCAATGCACACACACACTACCTGCTTTTATTTCAGAATCATTTAATACACATATCTGTATTATTATTGTAATGCCTTCACATTATTAACTGATAGGTTATATATACCTGCCAAGGCCCGCTATTTAATAAAAACAGCAGTAGGTTGAACATTTGAATAATTTTGATATATTTGCATAAACTGAGACACAAAGCATCAGAAGCATGTTTCTTCCTTTAAAGTTATACTGAAGAAAAAAAAACACGACAGAGAAGATGATTGCATGCAAATAGACTGAATATCCAGCCAGACCATCTTGAGGACCTAGCTAGAGAGCTATCTGGATGGTTTTCAGTCTGCAAGAAGGCTATATCCCTTTGGGATTTACCATTGATGATGATTTGTGGGGAGCATTGAGTATTGATAGGCATTATATATATATATATATATATAAATTGAGTGAGTAAATTTCCATGCCATATTTACAATATGGTTCCTATTATTTTTCATGGTAACAAGTTCTATTAAGGTGGGCTATTTGGGTGAAGTAAGTACCTGTTATGACGACTCCTAATTTAAGGCTTGATTCTGACACTGTTGATTAGTACTATTACTATGCGAGGCAGTAGAGCTACCCACAGAATAAAACACTACTGTGTGTTTGTGTGCAGTAATACCAGAATCTGGCAGAACGTTGGAGAGCAATCAGAATTTGTATAATCTAAATCCAAGCATGACTTAAGGGTCCATGCACAGAGCTAGCCAACGAAGCCTGGATGTCTTCTCTCTCATGCTAAAAGAAGAGGGTCAACCACTTCTGCAGCAATGTTCCTGTCTTTGAGATGGACCCTGTAGATCCATGTGTGGGTATGCAGAGGTTGGGCCATGGGGATGAGTAGGAGGACAGGATAGGGGGAATGCATAATATATGTTTCCCAAGAATCCCCCTCTGCAATGAGGAACTCTGCCTCTAAGGGGGCCCCAAAGGCAGCTAGAGGAAGTTTTGTGATTGGAATGCATGGGGCTTAGGTGCCACACCCAAGGTTCCCTCTGCAGGGGAAAAGGATGGTGAAACCCAATGGGAGAATACAGAGGAAACACGACTGGAATCATGCAGAGTTGTCTGTGCCTGTGCAGGTGCTGCTGTGGAGACTGTGATAAGGCCCTGGGAGAAGCTGAGGAAATAGAATATTGCTTTGAAACATTTTAGTGCCAAGGCTGTTTATCTTCCCACACAAATCACTCTCTGCTTTTGTAGTAAATGCCCACAGCCTGGCACCAGGAAAAAAAACACGGTATATTTCAGTACATCTGTAGCAAACGCCAAAAGGCAATATTCTGTTGTGAAAAGGCATAGACTTGACAGGTCTGGTTGTATTACAAGGGTATCCTCTTGAAGATCCAGATAGGCCTCAGGCCAGCAAACACTTAAGTTCATACTTAACTTTAAACATTGACTTCAGTGAGGCGACTCACATTTTTTAAATTAAGCATGTGCTTTGCTGGACCAGGTCTATAATGATTCTGAAGGATTATCCATACATGTATCAGATAAATAAAACATGCAGCTGAAAAATTATCAGATGTCTTGAAAGTTTGGTAGCTTGGCCTCTCCGTACCTGGTACTCACATTGACTTCAGAATGAGTTCAAAATCCAGATCAGCTGCAGGAGCAGGTCTGCATTTCTCACTGAAAAATATAATGCTCTAGAAGAGCTACTGAAGTTAGGTAAACAATATACATGTTAAAAATTGCCTGCCTGGAATTGAAGTATGTATTTATGAAATGCACAGTGAATGAGCCCTTGTGGACTATTATTTCAATGTCCATATATTCCCATAAGAGATCTCTCTTTTTTTTTCTTTTTAACAGTACTTGTAAGGATAAACAATACATTCATATAGCACAAAGAATCCAACATAAACACACAAATGCAAGGCAATTCATAGATAAAATTAGAAGTCTGTTTAACTCTCACCCATAATACATCAAGAAAGGCTCTAAAATAGTGCATGATCTTATATACTGTATTTCTGTGACAAAAGGTGCTGAGAGCAGAAAACGAGTGTATGAACAGCTGCTTGGTTTTTTACAATCAGTAACACTGTCACTGAAATACTCTTAAAAATGTCATGAGTGGTTACATCACAATACAGGGCATGTGTCTACCTTTTAGACACAACCCTGCATTGCGGAAGGTACAGAACCACACTGCTTCAGAAGGAGCACCGAAACACATTCTGCTTTGTAGAGACCTTCTTGACCTGCCAGGTGCATAAAGCCATGCTCCCACGACTACATCCCTTTAGCTGCTAAAGGATACAGCTTCCTATTCCTTGCATATTCAACCAGTTCCATTGGCTTGTTTGTGGGAAGATGTGTGGAGTCATGGATAGAGCTGAAAGAATAATTGATTTTTTGCTTCAGAGACTGCACCAAAAAAACCTGAATTTCTCCCCTTCCCCACAAAAAACTTCAACCCCCCAATAGTTTGGTTCAAACCAAAACTGAATTTTCAGCTTTTTCTTGCCAAAATGGAAAAAAATGGTTTAGAATCAAACAAAATATTTTGTTCAATTCAAAATGATTTTTCTTCCAGATTTTTGTTTTGTTTTGTTGTTGTTCTGGGGTGTTTTTTCTCCCTTTTCTTTTAAAATTTAGATAATTTTTGAAATGCCATTTTAAGTGAAAAGTGAAAATTTAGAAACAAAATGTCAAAATAAAACATTTCACTTAAAATGACTGGAAAAAATATTTTTTGAGGGGGAAATCCATTTTGGGGTGGGAGACAAAACTATTAGCAAAATTTGATCTGATTGTTTAGAGTTTCAGTGCCCTCCCAAAATACATTTACAGCAAATTTACTATTTGCAAAAAAAAAAAAAAATTGTTTACCCCGTCAAGTCATGGGTCCTGCTCATACCACCTCCCTTCCCCTAAAAGGTAACCACAAGCGAATAGGGACAGGAATTCTGCCTGACACAGGATCTGAGAAAGTGGGGACTTCTGCCACCCTCTGCTCACATATAGAAGACTTGCAGAATCTGACCCATAATGGTTTGATTTTTTTATAATTTAAATTAGAGCTGATTTTGAATGAGAAGATAAAGTATTTTGAACCAAAAATTTTTGTTTCTTCACACTTATAAATGGCCAAATATACACATATAAATACCTGTAATAGAAAATAGTAATATGTCAGTAATGATTATTTTTTGGCAAATATCAGGTTTTATGGAATTGAGAGTTAACTGTTCACCATGCATTAATATTTAATTCTCTGGTCAATACAGCTCAATGTTTATATAATGAACAAGTCAGTATGACCCGCATATGTCAATTCATATGTTCTGAATGTCTTCCTGAGAATAGCTGCAATTCTCTCCATTGTAGCCATGAATTTCAAAAGCCGTAAAACCTTCCCAATGAAGCTAAAATTCCAGTAGGGAGATAGAAGTTAAAAGTACATGAAAAAGTATATTTACTTTAATCAAGCCAGTCAGAAAGAGGTTTGCATATATTATTTGGTCCATCAGATAGGATTCAGAGACAGGTGGTGAAAATGATTAGCGGCACTAAGAGAAATTGAAAAAGATGGTGGCTATTTAGTTTGGAGAGAAGACAAATAATAGAAAACATGAAAGGTATACAAAATAATGTACTGTATAGAGATGGTAACTCCACAGTTTCTAATTACCCTGTCTCATAATACAAGAATAAGGGGGCACTGAGTGAAATTGAAAGGCCAACAAATTTAAAAACTGATAAAATGAGATATAGTTTTACACAAAAGTACAATTAACTTGTGGAACCATGGCCACTAGATATCATTGAGGTTTAGTAAGATTCAAAAAAGGGTTGGATTTTTATGTGGATATTTAGGACATCCACAATTACAATAGATAGGATTTAAAATATAAAGGTCATATAGCCACGTTCTTCAGGATGTAAACCAACCACTGACTGATGAGGTTAGGTTAGGAAGAAGCTTTCCCTACAGTCAAGTTGTTCCATAATTTACCAATAGGTTTCTTGCTTCTTCCTCTGAACCATCTGGCACTGGCAGGCTACTAAGCCAGCTGGACCATTGCTCTGATCTGGTTGGCAGTACCTATATGCCCATAGTAGAGAGAATGATTAAAGGATTGGAAAATATGCCTTATAGTAAAAGGAAAAGGACTACTTGTGGCACCTTAGAGACTAACAAATTTACTTGAGCATAAGCTTTCGTGAGCTACAGCTCACTTCATCGGATGCATGCAGTGAGCTGTTGCTCAAGAAAGCTTATGCTCAAATAAATTTGTTAGTCTCTAAGGTGCCACAAGTACTCCTGTTCTTTTTGCCGATACAGACTAACACGGCTGCTACTCTGAAACATGCTTTATCGTGATAGACTCCATGAACTCAATCTGTTTAGTTTAACCAAGAGAAGATTAAAAAGTTACATGATCACAGTTTTTCAGTACCTACATGGGGAATAAAAATTTGATAATGGGCTCATCAGTCTAGCAGACAAAGTTCTGACAAGATCCAATGGCTGGAAGCTGAAGCTAGAGAAATTCAGACTATTAATAAGGTGCATATTTTTAACAGTGAGAGTAGTTAACCACTGGAACAATTTACCAAGGGTTGCGGTGGATTCTCTATCACTGGCCATTTTTAAATCAAGACTGGATTTTCATCTAAAAGATATGCTCTAGTTCAAACAGGAATCAGTTCAGTGAGTCTTATGACCTGTGGTATGCAGGAGGCAGATGATCACAATGGTCCCTTCTTCATTTATAATCTGGTTCTATATAAATGAAAGGCACCCTTGTTTATTTGTAATAAAAATTGAGACACCCATTGTGAATTACTGAATTTTGTAAATTAGCAAGTAAACAAAGCAATAAAGAAGCTAGGATAATGCATCACGTAATGTGCTTTGTTCACTTATTTGGTAAGTGTAGGTTAGCTTCAATTATTTATTATCACTAGTTAGATACCAATCATTGTTCTATTTTGAAGTCCTAATAACAGGAGGCTTCATCACAATATTTTGCTGTTATGTTTGCTGAGAAGTGGGAAAGAGACCACCTTTGTTGTGGGTAAAATTAGGTGGTTTAGGGATTTCCAAAAAGTACAAATTAGCAAGATTCTGCTTTTGCACTTTCTGCAGAAGTCAGCAGCGGGCATTTGAGATGTACTCATTTGTTTGTGTGATCTGATTGGTTAACTGTGTTCCACAGATGATGATTATGGATCTCTGAAGAAAGAAACAATAAAAACTTAGTGAGTAATTGAATGGCTGCTTTTATCCAATCATGAAAAGTATTTTGTTGTTAATGTAACAATAGTTAATAAAAACTTACAAGAAATGAAAATGTTCAAACAGTATTTCTCAGGCTAGACAGTGATGCTGTACTACAAATATTTGGGTAGAAATTTAATAGAGTTGATACTAATAATTACAAAATAAGTTAGGCCAAATTTTTTAGAATTTCCAGATCTGAATTTTGTTTTTGACTCCTCTATAATATAAAGAGGGAGGTGTCAAAAAAACCAAGCTGCTGCAGAGAGAGGGGAACCAGAGGGACAAGAACTCATGAGGGACAATTGGTTGTAGAGGAACAGATCCCAGGCAGAGACCCCCAAACATTTTCCCATTTGTCAAAATCCTCCTGCACACATCTCCCAAAATCTTTACCTATACATCATTCTGTTAAAACCTCCTGGCACAAATAGGTGAAAGAGGTTTGGCAGGGATCTAAGTCCTAAACACAGAGTAGGATGTCAAGTAGGGTACTCAAGAATAGCTGTATTGCCTAGAAAACACCTAAAGATGGATAACATCAGTCTTGTGACAGTCATTCCTTTCTGTTCTACTTCCTTGTATTTCTTTTGCCTTCCCCTTTTGTTTTCTTCCCTCTCAGTTTAAAAATATATTTGCTTCTGTTCCATATGACTTTTTTTCCTAATGGGCCATAAAAAGGAAATGCACCATTGACACATTTTGTTCATCCATTGCGAAAAGTAAGACTCCTTTTATAGAGGAAGACTAATGTAGCATTTACTGTGCAATCCAAAAATGTTAAAACTGAAACAGGTCATTGTTGGGCTCAGATCACAAGATGAATATCCACAAACCCATTTGGCTTTCTTTCCAAGTCAGTAAAGAAAAAAATCTTTGATGGTTTTTTTTTTATCTTTTTCAATCAAGATTATCAAAGTTAAACAAGCGAGAACATTGGAGTTGGAAAGAGGTTGATTTCATTCCTCAGGATCAATTTATGATGGTCTAAAATAAGCTTCTTTTAACAGATGCTGTTGCTGCAAAATTGCATGCCTCAGTTTACTCTGTAAGGAATACAATTAAACCAAGGCAAAGCTGGTTATGACTCATGTATAATGAAATGAAAACAGTATAATCATTAAACACAACATAAAGCCATTGATTCCTTGTATTATTGTCAGGTTTAATTGAATTACATTTTTCCCTTTCAGTTCTTAATTATGCAGTTCATTCCTGAATCCTAGTTTTCATGCACAGAATGAGATAAGGGTGGGAGGGATAGCTCAGTGGTTTGCGCATTGGCCTGCTAAACCCAGGGTTGTGAGTTCAATCCTTGAAGGGGCCATTTAGGGATCTGAGGAAATAATTGGGGATTGGTCCTGATTTGAGCAGGGGGTTGGACTAGATGACCTCCTGAGGTCCCTTCCAGCCCTGATATTCTATGAAGCACCTAATGCTCTCCCTTCTTACCTTAGCAGCTAAAATACAAGCCTATTGAGTCCAGACATGCCTTTGTTGGACTTAATTAAAGCCAAGCACATTCAGAGCCCCTGATAAAAGCAGATATTTCTGTACTGAGACTGTTACTGGGTGATGAGACAACAGACCTGCTTCCTGTACAATGTCTGTATTTCTAACCTGCAGCTAAATTCCCTGCACCCATTTCTGTCTGAATGCACAAAATGTGACTTACGGTAGTTTGCAAAGATAAGCCAGGTTACTAATGAGCATTCTAAAAAACAGGAGCAGAAGAATGGCGAGGGAAAGTGCAGCAATGATAGAAACGTAAAGAAAAACCTGTTCACATAGTGCAAAAAGGTGTGTTTGTGGAAGAGGGATTCAAATCTAATGTAAGCCCTTCATACCAATAGCAGATACAAAGAGCATTAAAAATGATAGCATTGGGACTTGGTGCCCTTCGTTATATTGTACATTTTGCCCAAGATATGCTGATATTGGGGCTGGTTTGCTGTTTGTTGACAATAGCAGGGACATACTGTACAATTTCTCACTGACAGAGCTGATCAAATGGCAGAAAAAAAGTGTTTGAATAAATTATTGAAGGAAAAACATAGAAATTAGTTGAATAACAAAGTCACTGACTATTGTTTGACCCGTTCGAGTCATCAGGGGACTTTGCCGCACTTGGGGTCAGTTTCTGTCGCCCTTATTCATGGTGAGGAGTAACCTGTTGTGCAAGTAGTCCCATTGAAATCAGTGGAATTATTTATGAAGGTGCTACTTACTATGAGTAAACTGGGCCCAAATTGCTTCTTGATGAGTAGGTTCACTTGGTATGGTTTTAGCCTAAAGTTTTTTTTTTCTTTTCAGACTTTCCACTGAATATGCTCCATTTCTACTGCCCAGATTCTGATCTCCTTGCCCCAGCTGAATAGCACTATCCTCGATATGTAGTCCCAGTGACTTCAAGCTATTATACCATTGACTTCAGTGGGTCTGCTCATGGACCAACGTGCTATTCAGAAAGGGTGTCAGACTCTAGTTCCAGATGACTTGTATCAGTTTGTTAAAAGATGGCATGTTTGAGCGATGTTTCTATTCTGCACAGATTCACAGGGACATCCAACATAATTATGAGAGACAGCCAGAGAGTCCTCTTCACAAGGATTTATGAAATAATTTTTCCACTCCTCAAGAATGGAAAATTGTGAAAGGAGATTATGACAAAGTCTGTGGAATAAATTGAAGCAACGCATACTTGCCAACATCTTTAATTAAAGAGAAGAGGGTGGCTTATCAAAGATAACTGGGGAAATATTGACTGGAGGTGAAAATATCTGAAAGGAACAGTATGCTGAGGAACGCCAGGTTCTTCCCAAATAACTATTTTTATCATGTAAGAGTCCTACCTAATCTCCTTCCATCCAGCCTCATTTGTTTGTTCTGAGAATAGTCTGGTGTTCAAAATGTTAAGAAAGTTGAGGTACTTGGTCAGGTTCTGTTATGACTATTTTATTTATTATTCATTGTATTTACTTTATGGTAGCTTGAATATTTCTACTGTATCTGATTGTATTTAATTTAGTTAATATGACCCCTATAACCATTGAACCCACTGTGCAGTAGTTATCTCTGCTGTGTTACTTTCAGTAACAGACTTAAAGATGCTCAGTACAAAAATGCTTCCAAATTCCATTTCATATTATGTGCCAGTCTGTGTAGGCGCTGTGGCATGCACTTCCTTTCTCTAACCACTTTTTTACTCCGTCTGTCATGCTGAAAACACAGGAGAACAGAAAAGGCATATTGATTTGGGATCTGTGGATGAATGGGGTTTAGGTCCACCCAGGCTTGACCTTAATCCAGGATGGTAATAATGCAGAAGAATTTCATGAAAATAATACATGTGGTCCATCACCTCAGTGATTTCCTATAAAAGCATACAGATATAATTAAGCCCATATTCTGTTCCTATTTGAGGAGAATATTTCTTTTCCTGTTGAATACTGATTTGTACATCTGTGAAGAGAGAACCTACCAGCCGCGGGAAAAGAAAACAACGATGTTGTAAGCTGCTTTATAGCTTTGTTTTTTTCTTCTGTCTGTCAGGCTGTCTCTTTGTCTCCTCTCCCCTGACATTCTCTGCCCCCACCCCACCCCCAACCTGCCCCCTGCCTAAGTCTTTGTTTCTCTGTTGCTCTTTGGTGTCTGATGAATTTAAAAGTGCTGTTTTTGCAAATGACAAAATAGCAACATTTAATCAGGATTTCTGTAACTGGTTTCTTTATATTTCATTTATCAGGCACTTTGTATTACCTTTCCCCCATCGCTGTGAGGGAAGTTGCAATATAATAGGCAGATCCTCTGAGAGGCGGAAGACCCTCAACTCCAAGCCATTCGGTCAGCTCCACCGATTACAATGGGAATGGAAAGTGCTCAGCCCCTTGTAGCACAAGGCCCTAAGGCAGCAGCAGCTGGAAGTGGCAAATTATTTTTTTCACCTGATTCTCCAACTCAGCAAATCATTAACATGGTTTAAACTGGAAATGAAGATGCTAGAAAACAGCATCTAACTATAGGGTGTCTGTACAGTTCTATAAAAGGATCTTTTTCATGCGTAGTGGTTCAAAGTGTTTCATATAGCTGTCACCCTTGAAAAGGTTACTGGCAGTACTCGTTGGGGATATCGAAGATACCTCAGTTATCATCTACACTACGCAAAGTGAAATACTGCAGTGGCTTATATATCCCTGTGTGACAACTGTTGTTTATTTGTATTCTAGTAGCATGATACAGACTCTGATCAGGATCAGAGAGTCCCATTGTGTGAGGCACTGTACAACCAGAGGCAGTGCTAGCCTATTGGGGGCCCTAAACAGGAATATTTTGGGGCGGGGGCCACATAACACATACTGATAATTAATAGGCCCCTCTTGACCTGCTCAACTCACTAAGAAATTGCTTAGTCTGCTTATGCCCACCGCCGGCTCTGTGTACATCCATATAGTCAATGATGGTCCCTGCCCTGAAGAGTTTACAACTGTGGAAGGCTAGCTGGTAAGGGATGAGGCTTGGGAGTTGACAGGCAGCTGCTGGAGCTTCACCTTGGGGAGAGAACTGGGAGCCAAGGTCTGGAGCGAGGGGGAGGAATGGGCTACAGCCTGCTTGGGAGGATTGGTTCTCCAATCCTCCCAAGAGGCAGGAGCCTTCCATGGTGAGAAGATGGTGAGGCAGGGGTTAGAATCTCCTCGGGATGGAGAACAAGGATGAGAAGGCTGGAGCAGGCCTTGGGAGAAAATTATTTGTATAGTTAGCTGTTCAGAACAATGTCCATGTTTTTCCACTTAACAGGGTATCCCATCCCCAACCGGCTTTTCACGGGCTACATCATTGCCAGGTAATGTAGCCACAGACAGGTTCATCTGCATTTTCATGGCGCTTTTTGATCATATTAAGATAACTTGATTGAGCTAAAATAACTGAAAAACACAAGCTTTTTGCATGTGAAGATAGAACCAAATTGTACACACAAATTCTGACCTTCCCTGCTCTTCTTTCTGGCAGGATCTTTGCTTTCTTTATTCTAACCCTTAGTGTGAACTTTCCCTATTTGACATCCTTTTTCCCTTTTCTTCTCCAGCCATATTACACTCCCCTTTCCTCCAGTGCACTACAGGCACAAGACTCTAGCCCCTGGATACAGTCAACTGATTAGGAGAGTTTCTGACTCTCATTGTGTGACATGTAGCAAATGGGGTATTGTCACTGGAACTTTAATTGCTGCAGAGGAGAGGTGAAACAAGTATCATAGCAGAATCATTTACTGGTGTGGAAGTTTGTACCGATTTTGGTGCCTATATGAAGTGGCATGATTTTCAGAGAGGCTGAATGCCAATAGCTTTCATCAACTTCAGTGGGAGCCATTAGTATTCAGCACCTTTGAAAAATCACACCAGTCATTTAGGTGCATTAATATGAATTGAAGTGCCTGAGTTACTGCATTCAACTTTGGAAATTTTGGTCTCTGCTCTTGTAGTGCACCTCCTGTTCAGCTCTGTGTGTTATCCTCAGTTATATTAGTAATTCAAATGAATTACACTACTGTCACCCAATCATTTCCTGTTAATGGCATCTGGTGGCAGAGATTTTTTTTTTAAAAATCATTCATAATAATTTAATCCAAGTATCTTTTTATTGCTGCTGCTATTTAAGATAACTTGTTTGTGTAAATTTGTACAACTTTACCAGAGATACATGGCTCCATTTCCAAGTTGCCTTCTGATTTTGAGTATTTTTAACAGCTTTATTTGTTAATGTATTTTTTCCTATAATTATACCAAGATAACTCCTAAGTGTGGGGTTACATCTAAGAGAGCTATTAAGCGTTACTGCTGGTTTTTGATAGCACCATGCAGTTGTGCAGGGATCTTTATATTTAGTGCCAACAAAGCCTTGTAAAACTAAAAATATTTAGCTATAAAAATATGCTAGGCACCATTTTTGCTCATGCTAGTAGTAGTAATCAAACATGACAGCCTAAAGGCTAGTTGTGAACACTCTGTTAGGAAGCTGTGGGTTCAATAGAAATTTCAAATACCCTTGTTGTAGTGTGCCTTATTGGCTGAATTTGTACTGTGCAGTATCTTATGCAAAGACCTCAGCTTGATAAGAGGCATATTTTGTGAACTCTTTGTTCATCTCTTCCCCAAAATCATCCCCATGTAATAAAGGGCTTTTACATTCATAAAATCTGATCCTGCTCTTTCTCTTTGGTAAAATTCACTTAGTTCTGTGGCAAATGTAAATAAAAAATAGCAATTCTTTAATGTGCTTACATCTCAGCTAGGTCTGTTATAGTATGAGGAAAACATATTAGTATGTGTAATAATACTGATGATGAATAATTAACTTGTATAACATGCCATTAATCTTCAAGTACTTTATAGACTTTGTATATACAAGAGTCACTTCACTCATCACTGAAATCCAGTTACATCTGGATTAAAGCACAGCAGCTGGTAAATTGTATACGCAAACACATTAAAACAATTTAGGACAGGAACTGAAGAGGAATACCATACACAATTAAAACCGCAGGGGGAATTTAGATAGGCTAGGCAGAAAGTAGTATTAAAAATCGTGCATATAGTGCTGCAAATTTACACAGTGCTTTCCAAATGTAATTACCAGCATTGGAATTTGGCCAGGACACTAAGGATAATATCCCTGCTCTTCTAGAAAGGGTCTCTGTATCTTTTAACAGCCACATGTAATCAGGACCTCAACTTCATGTCTTATTCAAAAGGAAGAGCACCACCATCAGCAAAAATTTCTGTAGCACCTAGGTATTTTTTGGAAATCTCTCATCCAAGTATTGGGCCCGGCCTGACCTTCATTAGCTTTTGAAAGCTGATGGGAATCATAGTACAAAATGGCATTGCTATGTGAATATATTTAAAAGGATGAACATTTTGCTGTGAGTTTGTTTAATCAGAAGAAAAAATGGTTAGAATACTAGAGAAGGAAAACTTTAACAGCCAAAACATTATTTGGAATATGACAGGTTTCAGAGGAGCAGCCGTGTTAGTCTGTATTCACAAAAAGAAAAGGAGTACTTGGTTAGTCTCTAAGGTGCCACAAGTACTCCTTTTCTATTTGGAATATGTTACCACTACTCTGTGTCCTATGCATAAATAAGGTAAATACCTTCAAAAGACCTAGTGAACAATGGCATAGGATCTGTCTCTTCTGTCTACATACCAGTAAATATGGAAAGAGACCCTTAACAATTTGAACAGGTGAATTAGGATGCCTAATTTATGAAAGCCAAGCCCCTGGGACATGATATATCCCTGGGACATGATATATATGTATATATTGTGACAGGGTTGGGCCAGATGGCTACAAGAGAGTGATAAAAAGCAGATATATTAGCCCCAGGTTAAGCAGGTTCCTTTTCCCTGGGTAAGGTAACAGGGAAAGTTCCAGAACAATTAGGAACTTTCTGGAAACAATTAAGGCAGACAGGCTGATTAGAACACCTGCAGCCAATCAAGAAGCTGCTAGAATCAATTAAGGCAGGCTAATCAGGGCACCTGGGTTTAAAAAGGAGCTCACTTCAGTTTATGGTGTGCATGTGAGGAGCTGGGAGCAAGAGGTGCAAGAAGCTGAGAGTGAGAAGGCATACTACTGGAAGACTGAGAAGTACAAGCATTATCAGACATCAGGAGGGAGGTCCTGTGGTGAGGATAAAGAAGGTGTTGGGAGGAGGCCATGGGGAAGTATCCCAGGCAGTTGTAGCTGTCACGCAGCTGTTACAGGAGCCACTGTAGACAGCTGCAATCCACAGGGCCCTGGGCTGGAACCCGGAGTAGAGGGTGGGCCCGGGTTCTACTAAATTCTATATGGTTTTAAAGTAATTTCTGTCATACACTAATTAATACCTATGGAACCCTCTTGGCTACATACCTATTACATTTTATAGGACTTTTTTCATAAGTGCAAATTAAATAATATACTCTTTGTGCCAAATCCATCCCTGAACTTTCATGTTACTTACACTGAGGCTAAAATGGTTTATATCCCTTATATTCAATTTACATTTTCCCCGGTAGTTTTCCTCAGTAGTTTTATAATGTATTAATGGGACAATATAATTTCCTCTTGTGTTCATAATAATACCTTTACGTTACCATGTATTTTAACAAATGTCTGTTTAGAATAATGGATAGCTATTTATTTTAATAATGTTTGCACATACTGTTTGCTGTAGCTAAATTGCATTCCTGTTAATTATCATGATCATCCTAAAATATTCAGCTGTTATCATGTGGCTGGGTGGCCACTGCAGGATTCCAGTTTATAGTGCCAAAGTTGTTATCTCTACAGGACTGGCTCAAATCCCATGGAAGCTCATTTGCTTGATGTGAAAACTATATAGGGAGGAAAGGCTATCCAGATTTCAAGTCACTTAGGGCCAGATTTTCAAAGGTATTTGATTTCAGTGGGAGTGAGGCCCCTGGGTATTTCTGAAAATCCCACTAGGTATCTGTCTACATCTTTAAGCACCTAAGTGACTAAAGTCTGGCTTTTAGTCTCTCTGTGCCTCAGTTCTCACATCTAAAATGGGGATAATAGTATTTCACAAGGGAGTTGGGAGGCTAAATGCACTAAAGATTATGAGGACTATAGTAACAAGGGGCATAGATACATGTTTAAACAGCTCTTTTTGTTGAAGAGCAAAACATAATGGGTCAAATTAATCCCTTATGTATCTCAGTTGACTTCTGTGAAGCTACACCAGAACAGTTCTACCAATCACATCTGTCTCTCTTAAGTATCTATATATCAACTTAGAATACAGGTTCTTCTTCGAGTGCTTGCTCATGTCCATTCCACATTAGTTATGTGCGCTCGCCACATGCACCAGTGCCGGAAGTTTTTCCCCTCACCAGTATCCGTAGGGGAGCAGCTCTGATGCCCTCTGGAGTGGTGCCCACATGATGCAGTATAAGGGGCGCCGCCAGCTCCCCCCAGCCTCAGTTCCTTCTTGCTGCCAGTGACAGTGCACGGAACGTTCACTGCTCTTACTAGTGTTGCTTTGGCTTCGTTCATATGAACTAGAGTTATCGTAAAGTTAGTGTACATAGTTAGTTGTTGAGTTAGTTAGCCCTTAGCAGCAGTTAGAGTCTTGTTAGACCTGCCAGTGACTTAGCCGGGGGCCGGGGCATGCCCTGGTCCCAGGCTTTAAGCCCTGCGATCACTGCAAATGGCCCATGCCCATGAGCGATCCGCATAGTAGCTGTCTCAGGTGCCTCAGTGAAGGGCACATAAGTGATAAGTGTTGAATCTGCTAGTCCTTTAAACTTCTGATGGAGTCGGCACTCATTCCAGCCCTGGAGCAAAGGTCCGACTTGGCACCCAGCACCGCTGCATTGGTGCATAGTGTCCTGCCAACACCGTCGATGAGCAGGCACTGATCCCCGTCCACGGCCCTGACCAAGAAGAGAAGAAGGCTGATAGGACATGGTCTCCTACTTCCCACAAGGGGAAGGACAGGGCTGGGGGCAAGCTAAGACCCATGCCAGGCAGCTCATCTTCCCTATGAGGAAGTTGTGCTCCAGCACAGGTCGAGTGACGCAGTTCCTTGCCTGGAAGCCTGGACACAGAGGTGGGCTTTCATCAGCTTCAGGTGCTGTCGATGCCAGAAGCGCTTCAGACTGTGCAGGAGATCCTGACTCTTCTGGTGCCGCCAACACCAACTGTGCCCGGACCTCGGGTAAGCCTGCCTTGGGACCTTTCAGTGCACCCTCACCCCAGTGGTACAGCTCCCACCATTCACCTGCTCAAAGCCATCATGCCTCAGAGTTAGGGAGGCAGTCACATTGGAGACTCCACCAGTGGGATTCGAGGCGGACCTCACCGGTTATCTGGCACAGACCCATGGAGGCACACACTCCTCGGTGAGAAAGTCGGGACCTGCCCTTCATGTCACCAGAATGCCCTTACAGATCCCGGGAACGATTGGAGGACCAGAGCCGTGGGCCCCACCAACGATCCCCAAGACTGATGTCACTGTATTTGGGGAGACCCCCCCCCCAGTGCCTGGCCAGCGATACCTCCAGGTCCCGCTCCTTGTCCTGGTACCGGTCTCGAAGCACGAGGCGTGGATCGTTGGTCTCCCACGCAGATCTGCCAAGCGCCGCCAGTCACCGAGGTCCCCACGGAGGCGCACATCCCACTTGGACCGGTCCTCCTCTAGATACAACCATGATTATTGCTAGGCACGGAGTTGCCACTCCAGTGGATCCGGGTCACTGGGCAGCCATCGCTTCGGATATGGCTCCGGTATGGAGCAAGTCTCCACGTCAGCGGGGAAGCCTCCCAGACCCACCTGCCTCCCAGATCCACTGGTGCCACCTGCGTCGTCAGTACTGAAACCTGCCCCAGGCCCAGTGGCCAGCCCCGTGGTACCCCTGGACTCTGTGGGGGTTCACCCAGCCCTCCTAGACTGCTCACTGTCGGGTGCCTCAGACAAGCCTGTGGCCTCAACAACCCAATGCCTGAGGTTCCGGGGTAAGACCCAGCAAGTCCATATGGACCAAGGGGAACAGCCAGCTGGACCACCAATGGGTGCCGTGGAACTCGAGCTACCAGCCTCCTCCTCCTCCTCACCGGACCAGGCACTCATAGACCCCCCCTCACCCGGTTCCTCAGGATAATGCTAAGGCGCACCAGAAGCTGTTGAAGAGGGTCCAGTCCAAACTTGGCCTGCAGCAGAGGAGTTGGAGGAGCAAGGAGACTTCCTGTTCGACGTCGTCTCCTCCACAGCCGCGCTAGGGTGGCCCTTCCCCTTCATGAAGTGGTATTGAAGATATCCAGCACCGGCAAACCCCCTCCTCTCTGCCCCCCATTTCCAAATGGGCAGAACGTAAGTACTTTGTCCCGACTAAGGGGCATGAATACCTTTACTCCCACCTGCCCCAAATTCCCTGGTGGTTGAGGCAGTTAACTACAGGGAACACCAGGGGCAACCCAGAGCTACCCCCAAAAATAAAGACTTCAGAACACTGGACCTGTTCAGAGGGAAAATTTATTCCTTGTCTAGCTTCCAGTTGAAAGTGGCCAACCACCAGGCCCTCCTTGGCCGCTACAACTTTAATATGTGGCAGACTGCGGCCAAGTTTGAGAATGCCCTCCCGGAAAGTTCCTGGAAAGAAATCCTTGATGAGGGGACGGCCGCTGCCAGGGCGGCCCATCAAGCGGCATCTGACTCGGCAGATTCTGCTGCCTGCACCATGGTGTCCACCATCTCCATGTGATGAGCATCCTGGATGCTCCTCTCCGGGTTGTCCTCTGAGGCTCAGCAGTTGATTCAGGACCTCCCCTTCGATGGCCAGGCCCTGTTTGTGGAGCAGACGGACAACAAAATTACCTGGACTAAAGGACTCCTAAACCACCCTAAAAACCCTGGGGCTCTATGTTCCGGGCCCGGCACGTAAGCGCTTCAAACTGCAATTTCCCCAGGGGCAAGTGAGCCAGCCCCAGCAGGATCCGCTGCACAAAAAGCCCAAGGGCTATAGATGGCGCATGAGCCACCCGCCCCAACCCAGTCAGGCTCGACCCGCTCCAAGTAAGGAGCTAAAAAGTTGTTTTGAGGGTATGCCCAAGGGCAACCTACCAGTCTATTTCCTGGATCTGATTTTTCCCAATTTTTTGCAACTGCTTTTCTTTTTTCCTCCTGCACAGTCAGCGATAACTTTGGACCGCTGGGTCCTCAGTATGGTGGCTCACAGCTACACCCTCCAATATATTTCCACCCCCCCTCCTACCCCCGTTCCCCGTCCCTCTTCAGGGACCCTTCTCACGAGAGTCTTCTCGGGCAGGAGGTTCAGGGACTCTTACAGCTGGGGGCAGAACAAGGGTTTCTATTCTTGGTATTTTTTTGATCCCAAAGGCCAAGGGTGGTCTGCGTCCCATCCTGGACCTGCAAGACCTCAACAGATACCTAAGGAAGCTAAAGTTTTGCATGGTCTCCCTGACCTCCATTATCCCCTCCCTGGATCCAGGAGACTGGTATGCCGCCCTCAACCTGAAAGACGCATACTTTCACGTAGCGGTCTTCCCAGGACACAGACACTTTCTCTGTTTTATGGTTGGTTCGGCCCACTACCAGTTTGCAGTCCTTCCATTTGGCCTGGCTACAGCACCAAGAGCGTTTACCACGTGCATGGTGGTAGTTACCTCAGGCATCGGGGTAACCAGATTTACCCTTACCTCGACGACTGGCTGGTCAAAGGCAACTCCAAGGCGCAGGGTCAACACGACGTCACTGTACTACAAGCCACGTGCTGCTCCTTGGGACTACTGGTCAACCACAAAAAGTCCATATTTTTTCCAGTTCAAGGGATAGAATTCATTGGGGCCGTGCTCAACTCGACCCGGGTGAGAGTGTTCCTGCCGTTAGACAAGTTTCAGGCCACGATGGACCTCATCGTGGAAGTGTCCACGTTCCCCCTTACAATGGCCAGGGTGTGCCTGCACCTGCTAGGCCACATCACAGCTTGCACATACGTGTTCCGCCATGCCAGGCTCCGCATGCAGCCCTTGTAGCAATGGCGGGCATCAACGTATTCCCAATCCAGGGACCACCTGGAAAAGATCGTAACCATTCCTCCGGCAGTTCTCACCTTCCTGCAGTGGTGGACTGATGGCAAGAAGGTCCTGGAAGGAGTCCCGTTTGACAGTCCCACGCCATCTGTCGAGCTAGTGTTGGACGCTTCGGACCTCCGTTGGGGGACACACCTCAGACATCTCTGGACTCAGGGGATGTGGACCCTGGAGGAGACAATGTTACACATAAATATCAAGGAGCTCAGAGTGGTCCGGCTGGCCAGCGGGGTCTTCCTGCTGCACCTTTTGGGCAAAGTGTTGAGAGTCCTGATGGACAATGCGGCCTCAATGTTCTATATCAACAGGTAAGGAGGAGCACACTCCTCAGCTCTCTGCCAACAGGCTCTCCATCTCTGGGACTTCTGCATCGGCCATGACATCCATATGGAAGCTGGTCATCTCCCCGGCATCAGGAATGCCCTAGCAGACCACTTCAGCAGGGACTTCTCCTCTCACCACGAGTGGTCGTTCCACCCGGAGGTGGGCCTGCATGATCTTCCAGAGGTGGGGAACTCCCCAAGTAGATCTGTTTGCCACCAGGCAAAACAAAAAGTTCCATCAGTTTTGCTCCCAGCAGGGCCTGAGCAAGGGCTCCCTCTCCGATGCCTTCCTCCTGTCATGGGTCGAGGGTCTGATGTACGTGTTCCCTCCAATCCCTCTGGTCAGCTGGGTCCTAATAAAGATCAAGAGGGACAAGGCACAGGTCATCATGATCATTGCCTCTGCGTGGCCTCGCCAGCACTGATTCGGCACGCTCATGAACATGGTAGTGGCCCTTCCCTGGCCCCTTCCCTACCATCCGGACCTGATGTCACAGGATCATGGTCAGCTCTAATACTCAAGTCTCTACACCTCTTGGCATGGATGTTCCATTGTTGAAACCGGAGCTGTGTACCTGCTTGGAGGAGGTCCAGCAGGTCCTCCTGAAAAGTAGGAAGCCATCCATGAGACTAACTTACCTGGCCAAGTGGATGAGGTTTTCCAACTGGGCATTGGAGCACAGCATTTCTCCCTCGCGTTCTTCAGTGCAGTCCATCTTGGACTACTTACTGCAGCTCAGGAACCAGGGTTTGGTGCATTCTTCCATCAGAGTGCACCTTGCGGCCATCTCCGCGTTCCACCAGCCAGTCCAAGGTCAGATGGTCTTTTCTCATGACAGGACTGTCAGGTTCCTGAGGGGCCCCAAGAGGCTTTAACTGCAGGTATGGGCCCCTGTCCCACAGTGGGACCTTAACCTGGTCCTCTCCAGGCTCACCAGCCCGCCTTTTGCACCGCTGGGCTCTTGCTCCCTTTCCTACTTGTCCTGGAAGGTCACTTTCCTGGTGGCAGTGATGTAGGCAAGACAAGTCTCAGAGATTAAGGCCGTGACCTCAGAACTGACTTACATAGTGTTTTATAAGGACAAGGTCCAGCTGCGGCCCCACCCAGCCTTCCTGCAAAAGGTGGTATCTTCCTTCCACATGAGCTGGGATGTATTCCTGCCAGTGTTCTCTCCCAAGCTGCACAAGACTGCTGAGGAGAGGCATCTGCACATGCTGGATATCTGGAGGGCCTTGGCTTTTTACTTGGAGCATACCAAGCCTTTCCGTAAATGGACCCAGCTCTTCATTGCTACAGCAGATAGGATGAAGGGCCTTCTGGTTTCTTCACAGAGCATTTCCAACTGGATCATCTCTTGCATAAAGACCTGTTATAAGCTAACAAAGGTCCCTCCACCGCTGATCGTCAGGGCCCATTCGACTGGAGTGCAGGCGTCTTCAGAAGCCTTTCTGGCAAACATCCTGATCCAGGACATCTGTAGAGCCATGACGTGGTCCTCGGTCCACACGTTCACGTCTCATTATGCCATCACTCAGCAGGCCAGAGATGACGCTGTGTTCGGCAGAGCTATATTACAATCTACGTAGCCGTGAACTCTTACCCACCTCCACGGGAACTGCTGGGAGTCACCTAATGTGGAATGGACAGGAGCAAGCACTCGAAGAAGAAAAGACAGTTACCGGTTCTGTAACTGGTGTTCTTTGAGATGTGTTGCTCATGTCCATTCCACGACCCACCCTCCTTCCCCACTGTCGGAGTTTCCAGCAAGAAGGAACTGAGGGTAGGGCCCCTTATACCGTGCCATGTGGGCGCCACTCCAAAGGGTGCCAGAGCTGCTTCCCTACAGATACTGCTGAGGGAAAAACTTCCAGCCCCTGTGCATGTGGCGAGCACACACCTAAGGTGGTATGGAAATGAGCAACACTCCCCAAAGATCACCAGTTACGGAACAGGTAACTGTCTTTTCTATCTAATTCAATAGCACAAATTCTGTTGAAGAGAACCAACCCATCATGTGCTATGTTGTTGCCTTCCTAATTAATTCTGTTTTCATCAAAAATATTTGCTGCAAAAAATTTGCTGCAATTATTAGGGGAAATCATGAGTGAATACCTATGTCCTCATTGTGCTTTAATGGTAATGAGATTTGGATTTATCTTGATCTCCAAGTTCAACAGCTGGAGGCCCTCCAAAAAATAATCTAGCTCACCAAGTTTTATCACAGGCTACTTCAGCTGAAATGTTGCAGTGGAGTACAACTCTCATGTGAAAACTCTTTGAAGTCAGTGGGAGAAAATGTATTGACTTTGATCAGGCCTGTTGGATTGCAGAGGTAGAGGCAAAGTAAAATAGCTAGGATATAGTACATTGAAAGTTTTAAGAATTAAGGCCAAAACATTGATATAGATCCAAAATACCGTGGTGGTGGTTGTTTAACATTTTACATTATTCTAGTGACTAAGGGTCACAAATAGGTTGGGCCCCATTGTGTTAGTTTCTGTGCAAACATACACAAGATGACAGTTCCTGCCCAAAGACTTTACAGTCTAAGACAGCGTTTCTCAAACTGGGGTCTGTGGACCCCTGGGGGTCCCCAAGGGTACTCCTGGGGGTCAACAGGCCCCACTGATCAACTCCCCCTCCCTCAACTCCTCCCCCACCCTCTATCTCCGGGAGGCTACTGAAGCAAAACTGGGAGATCTTAGGCACTAAGTCTGGCGGCGCAGCAGGGCTAAGGCAGGCTCCATACTTGCCTTGCTTCCATGTGGCTCCCAGAAGCAGCCGGCACATCCCTGCAGCCCCTGGCAGGACAGGGTTTTTTTGTGCACTGCCCCCGCCGCGAGTGCCAACTCCAGAGCTCCCATTGGCCAGGAACTGTGGCCAATGGGAACTGCGGGAGTGGTGGCTGCGGGCAGGCGCAGCGCCTGGAGATCCCCTGGCCCTCCGACCTAGGAGACACTGCCAGAGAGATGTGCCGGTCGCTTTCAGGAGCCACCCGAGGTAAGCGCTGCCCAGATGGAGCCAGCATCCCTCAATCCTTCCCACACCCCAACCCCCAGCCCCAGCCCAGAGCCTGCACCCCAAACCCCCTCCTTCATCCAAACTCCCTTCCAGAGCCCACACCCCCGCCTCAGCCTGGTGAAAGTGAGTGAGGGTGGGGGAGGGCGAGTGATGAAGGGAGGGGGGCTGGAGTGAGTGGGGGTGGGGCCTGGGGCTGAGCAGGAGAGCTTGGGGGGTCCCCAAAAAATTTTACATCAAAATGGGGGTCCTCAAGTTGCTGAAGTTTGAGAACCACTGATCTAAGAGACACGATGTAACTGGTGGATGAGACAAACAAGCGAGCCAGTCTCGGATGCAGAAGATACAATCATAGAACCATAGGACTGGAAGGGCCCTCAAGAGGTCGTCTAGTCCAGTCCCCTGCACTCATGGCAGGACTAAGTATTATCTAGCCCATCCCTGACGGGTGTTTGTCTAACCTGATCATAAAAATCGCCAACTATGGAGATTCCACAAGCTCCCTAGGCAATTTATTCCAGTGCTTAAACATCCTGATAGGAAGTTTTTTCTGATGTCCAACCTAAATCACCCTTGCTGCAATTTAAGCCCATTTCTTCTTGTCCTGTCCTCAGAGGTTAACTAGAACAATTTTCACCTTCCTCCTTGAAACAACCTTTTGTGTATTTGAAAATTGTTATCATGTCCCCTCTCAGTCTTCTCTTCTGCAGACTAAATAAACCCAATCTCCTTTCATAGGTCACATTTTCTAGACCTTTAATCATTTTTGTTTTTCTTCTCTGGACTTTCTCCAGTATCTCCACATCTTTACTGAAATGTGGCACCCAGAAGTGGACACAGTACTCCAGTTGAGGCCTGAAAAGCATGGAGTGGAGCAGAAGCATTACTTCTTGTGTGTTGCTTACAGCACTCCTGCTAATACATCCCGGAATGATGTTTGTGACAGTGTTACACTGTTCACTGATATTTAGCTTCTGACCCACTATGACCCCCAGATCCCTTTCTGCAGTACTCCTTCCTAGGCAGTTATTTCCTATTTTGTATGTGTGCAACTGATTTGTTCCTTCCTCAGTGGAGTACTTTGCATTTGTCTTTATTGAATTTCATCCTATTTTCTTCAGACCATTTCTCCAGTGTATCCAGCATTTTGAATTTTAATCCTATCCTCCAAAGCACTTGCAACTCCTCCCAGCTTGGTATCATCTGCAAACTTTATAAGTGTATTGTCTGTGCCATTATCTAAATCAGTGGTCACTAACCCATTGATCATGATCGACTGGTCGATCCTAGAGGATCTCCCAGGTGATCGCAATCACCGGCAGTGTAGTGTGGCTACAGCTAAGGCAGACTCGCTGCATACCCCGTCCCCAAACCGCTCCCAGAAGTGGTCAGCACAGCCCTGCGGCCGGGTGTGGAGGGGGAGGGGTCTCCCTTCACGTGCTGCTCCTGCCTGCAAGCACCGCCCCCGCAGCTCCCATTGTCCGGGAGAGTTGTGGGGGCAGTGCTTGCAGAGAGAGGCAGTGTGCGGAGCCATGTGCCCCCCTGTGCCCTGCCTCCCCCTGCCCCCAAGGGGCCACAAGGATGCATTGGCCCCTTCCGGGAGCAATGGGGGTAGGCAGGAAGCCTGCCTTAGCCTCGCTGCACCTGCCACTGACCGGGAGCCACCGGAGGCAAGTGCTGCCCGGCATGAGGCTGCACCCCAACCCTCATCCCTAAGCCCCCTCCCGGATCCAGCACCCTTTACCCCTCCTGCACCCCAACACTCTTCCCCATCCCTGACCTCCCTCCCAGAGCCCACACCCTCCAACCCCTCCTGCACCCAAACACTGCCCCAGGCTCAGCCCAGAGCCCCCTCCCACACTGTGAACCCCTTGGCCCCAGCCCAGAGTCCACACACAGACACCCCTGAATGCCAACTTCCTGCCCCAGCCCGGTGAAAGTGAGCGAGGGTGGGGGAGAGTGAGTGATGGAGAGAGGGGGTGATGGGGAAAGTGGGGCAGGACTTTTGGGAAGGGGCAGGGCCTCGAGGAAGAGGCAGGGTAGATCCTGGGTTGCCCTTAAATTCAAAAAGTGATCTTGGGCATAAAAAGGTTGGAGACCACTGATCTAAATTATTGATGAAGATATTGAACAGAACCCAACCCAGAATTTAATCCCTGAGGGACCCCACTCGATACATCCTTCCAGCTTGACTGTGAACCACTGATAACTACTCTCTGGGAATGGCTTTCCAACCAGTTATGCACCCACCTTATAGTAGCTCCATCTAGGTTATATTTCCCTAGTTTGTTTATGAGATGGTCATGTGAGACAGTACAAAAACCTTACTAAAGTCAAGATATACCACATCTACCACTTCTCCCCCCCTCCTCCCCACCCACAAGGCTTGTTACCCTGTCAAAGAAAGCTATTAGGTTGGTTTCACATGACTTGTTCTTGACAAATCCATGCTGTTACTTACACCTTTTTATCTTTTGCAAATTGATTGCTTGATTATTTCTTCCATTATCTTTCTGGGTACTGAAGTTAAGCTGACTGCTCTGTAATTTCCTGGGTTGTCCTTATTTCCTTTTTTTATAGATTGGCCCTTTATTTGTCCTTTTCCAGTCCTCTGGAATCTCCCATCTTCAATGGCTTTTCAAAGATAATCGCTAATGGCTCATCTATCTCCTCAGTCAGCTCCTGGCGTATTCTAGGATATATTTCATCAGGTCCTGGTGACTTGAAAACATCTAACTTGTCTAAGTAATTTTTAACTTGTTCTTTCCCTGTTTTACCCTCTGATCCTACCTCATTTCCCCTGGCATTCACTATGTTAGATATCTAATTGCTACTAACCTTTATGTTGAACATAATTTAACACCTCTGCAATTTCCACATTTTTTGTTATTGTTTTCTCCCTCATTAAGTAATGGATCTATTCTGTCCTTAGTCTTCCTTGTGCTTCTAATGTATTTGTAGAATGTTTTCTTGTTACCCTTTATGTCTCTAGCTATTTTGATGGGATAACAAATATTTATATCTGGATGTGAACGATTCTTAGCTGATCAGTACTAGTAGTCACAATTATTTACCTGCTTATTCATCAGGTTGCAGCATCCTGTATTCGTTATAGCAGAGGTGGGTTTTGAGGAGACACATGAAAGAGGACTAGGCAGTGGCTTTACAGAGTTTGACAGGGAGCCTTTTCCACTTGTAAAGGATGACATGGAAGAAAGCAGAACATTTTTGTTGGGGAAGTGGGCAATCGAGGTTGGCATCTTTAGCAGAGCATGTCCTATTGGCAGGCTGCTTTACTTTGAATGCAGGTTCAACAAGTGAAAATGTTCATGGGGCCTGCTTGTTTACTCCAGGTAGACCATATTACGTTAGCCCACCATGAAAATAATAAAAGCATGGATTACTGTTTGTTAGACCTGCACCCATAGGGAAATGATGTAATCTTCTGGATGCACATGAAAGAATGCTTTCCTGGATACTACAGCTCCCTGGAAACAGGAATTCCTTATCCAAAAAGGAACAAAAACTCAATTTTGAAATTTCCAAATTTCAACTTTGATATTTTGATTTTGATGAATCAGCATTTCTGACAGACAAACATTTCATCAGAAAATTTCCAACCAGCTCTACTGACTACTGTTGCTATTTGGGTGTCTATGAGTAGTGTTGAATCCAATAGGATGTTAAGACTTTGTACCATCTTCACAAATTGAGGTCCGCTGGGTGAGGTCATACTTCCAGCCAGTTCCTGAAAGTGCTTCCTTTCTCCTTCTAGTAAGCATCATCTTTCTCATTCCTGGGTTGAGTTGGAGCCAGCTTGTACCATCCAGGCATTGGACAGGCTGGCCTAGATTTAGAAGATATGGCTGTTGTCTGTGCACTACTGGTGTTTGGAATGAATAATGAGCCCTATGAGATTCTACAAGGTACAACACTTGGGAAGGATGAGTAACTGCTTATCACAACCGTTGGAGATCTATACATGGGGAATGAATGAAGCCAAAACATGCAGCTCTACCTAGTCTGTAGGTCTGATGTGGGAGTCAACTGTTCCTCATGGTCAACTGTGCTGAAGTCTGCTGATAGAGCTAATATTACACACAAACCCCTACATTAAGATAATATTATTCCACCCCGGCTCCTGCCTCATCCCATTCTCCTCATTTAGCCAGTCCAAGTCTTGACTTCTCAGGCTTCTCATCCCAGTCCCAATCTCTTTGTCCAGCAAATCCTAGTTTCATCCCTCTGGACTCCTGCTTCCAGTCCCCTCACACTCCCAGTCCCAGCCTCCTCACCCAGCCAGTTGCATTTCCACTGCTCCCAGCTTCTCATCCAATCTGTTTTTCTTCCTCACTCTTCTGTTCCCGTGCCCATTCCCCATCTCCATTGGCTCCCAATCCCCATCTCCCTCCTTGGGCTCCTCAGCCAATCCCTCCTTGGCTTTCTGTCCCAGTCTCTTTTCCCAGCCAGTCCCATTTCTCCTCCTGCACCCTAGCTCCTCATCAGATCAGTCTCCTGTCCCACATCACCTCCTTCCCTTGGACCCACTGGTTCTCAGTTCCAGTTTCCTCACTGAGGCAGTCCCAGTCTCCTCTTCCTGCTCTTTATTTGATCTCAATCTCTTCCATACCTCCCAATACCTCCCTAGGAATGCTGGAATTTCTCAGATCCAGACAACTGAACTTTTACCATAGAGGATATGCCGGCACATGCTTCTGCAGCATTTAGAGATTTAAGTCTGTTTTTTTGTGATATTTACTCATGGAATAGGACTCTGTTCAGTGTAAGTAATTGTAACCACCACCACCCCACTTTCCTTCCTGGGTTAGTCAGGAACAGGCAAAACTCACCTGTGTGCCTAAGTACCTAATGTTGTCTAAAGTAAAAGAAAGCCTGAGTATCCCAGTGGTGATGGATAGATGGGAATCCTCTATCAACCCCCCTGCTGCCGTCCTTTTACTTATAAAAAAAAATTAATCTTAGCAGTGCCTCCACCTGACTGAATCCTGTACCCACTCACTGGCAGGATTGGGAGCTTCCAGGAATAAACCTGAGCTAATCTATGCAACTCTAACTTAAAATTACCAATTATAAACAATATACAATCAATATACTCTTAGATTAGAGTTAACACACCTTTACTTAACAATTTAGAAAAACATGATATAAAATTGCGATTAATTAGAATGTCACAACCAATTTAAATCAGCAGAGGGCACTTCAACAAATCAATAAATAAATGCAGTTTACGGAAGTAAATTAAACTTAACCAAATTACACTGACACCATTTACCCCACCTTCAGTGTGCATTCCTCTGAATTTCAGAGTTCTAGACACTTGCTTGCATGGGCGTGCTTGAAGATCTTGAACCAGGGACAGTACTCTGCTGGTCCAGTAAAGCAGTCCAGCCAAGGCAACAAGGGGCAGAACGATTGGGATCACTCCAAGCTGCACAACCCCTCTGAAGCAGGAGGTTCCCTGAGGTTAGTCTGACCCAGCCCCGGGAGCAGCCAGTGCAGGGAAAAAGGAAGTCCTGTCCTTCCTCAGCTGATCCAGGAGTAGCAGCTGGAGCCCCATGTAAGGTAGGAGCCCCCGGCCACGGTGCCCCCAACCCTGCCCCCGGGCCCAGCACTTGGGGACTAAAGGGGCCCTGGGCTGGCTGGGACGGGGGGGTAACAACAGCGCCCTGAGTGGTCACCCACATCACCCACCTGTCAGGCTAGCCCTTCCCCCTGCAAAAAGTATGACCTCACGCTCATACTATGCCACCCTCACCTATGTACTTCTGTTGGTGGTGGTGGTGTTGCCACCACAGCAGGGTGCCCGGCCAGCAGCCGCTGCTCTCCACTCTCTGGCTACCCAGCTCTGAAGGCAGCACAAAAGTACAGGTGGCAATCTTGCGACCTCCCTACACTCGACAGATTTTATGGGAGAGGCCAGATTTCACAGTCTGTGACGCATTTTTCACGGCCGTGAATTTGGTATGGCCCTATCAATAAGGCTATGCCAACTTTTCTCAGAACTCTTAGTCTCTTGGCTAATGTCCTTTCCCTTGCAAGCATTTTCCCAAACAACAAAGGTGGTGGTTACTCACACTGCGTTCACTGCAGGCCAACCTCAGTCAGTTCTGGGCACAGCACAGTTTCTCTATCCTGGTTGCATTGTAGCCCACCAGCAGCCTCTGAAGCTCCCTGCTTGGTTAACCCCCCAGTAGTTACTCATCAGCAGCTTCTAGCTTTCTAGCAGCAGCTCCTAGCTTGAACAGAGCTCGTCAGGGCTGAATCCCCATTCTGGCACTTCTAGTGCAGAAGGTGGGGGCCCACAAGCATTCTAAAAATTAATACTTGCCACTCCAGCCTTGCATTAAACTCCCAAAATTACAGCTTTTCTCTGACCTTGGTTAACACTGCCACCACCCAAATACAAAAAAACAAAACAAAAAAACAACCTTGGACCCAGGAAGGAACACTTGGGAATTCCTCCCTGTGGGGTACCCTCAAGCCCTTTCACCCACCCTGCCTCTGGGGAATAGCTGAGGGAAAAAAAACAAAAGGAAATTAGCTGTTGCTACCAAACAATATGCACAAACCTCTTAGGACACCAAAAATCCAATCTTGTTCTTAAAAGTAAATTTTATTAAAAACAAAAAGGAAGAAAATACATCTTGAACTTAGGCTTTTGTTAGATTTTAAAAGAGCAATTCCAAAAATTAAATACCCAAACTAGCTTTCTTGGGGGTTCAGCTTACAGGTTACAAGCAAACAAAAGCATCAGGGGTTGGCACAAAGGAGATCCACAACCCAAAATAAGAAATAAACCTGATCACGTCTAACTAAACATTCCCTATCCAAATAATTTCTTCTAGGTATGGAAGATACTTTTTCATACCTGGTTCAAACCTTGCACAGCATTCTTGCTTATAGCATTGCCGCTCCGTGTCCCTGCAGCCCAGAGAACAACAGACAAAGGGAAAGTTTCTTTCCCAATTCTTAAAAGTTCTAGCCTTCCCATTGGCTCTTTTAGTCAGTGCCCACTTTTTTTTTTTTTTTTTTTTTTACCTCGGGGGACTTTTTAACCCTTTACAGGTAAAGCAAGTAGAGAACAGCTACCAAGAGGGATTTTACAGCTAACTGGCTGGCTGGATGTCCGTGAAAGGGAGCTACCCACCCCTCCTTCATTTATCACAGAGCTCCACAAAGTAATCTCAGCTCCCCATGAAGGTGGAGCCCACCGCATGCTCAACCTGCGTCACGTCAAAGCAGAAGTCTTTCTCCTCCCCAAGGTATCATGGGAATTGTAGTCTCCAAGGCTGGATTGCAGCATTCAGGATCTTCCAAATTGGAACACCCGCAGTATAGTTCAGAGATCTCAGGGTGCATACATAAGGGTATTGGAACCTCACCCTTACCGACCTTCATTTTTTACTCTTCCAAAACAAAAAAGTTGAGTATGCAAAGCCTATCATTCTTACACGTTCCAGTTCAGTCTGTTTTTCTGACATGATACATAAAATAGGAAAGACTTGTTTATTCATAACTATTTTACACAGCTTTAAATGGGTAGGTTCTTTACCTTTCAAGTTTTTTTTTATTCTTTGTTGAATTAGAGAGATTATTTCAGAGTCCATTTGGTGCAACACCGCTTCAGCCATGAAAATAGCCTGCTCTACTACTGTTGTCCACAACATAATTCCACATTGGCTATATCCAATTTATTTTTACACTGTATTGTCACCAGTTAAAATTGGTCTTGTTCCTCAGTTCCTTCCATTTTCCAAATGAAAAGGGAAAGGTACAGATAAACCCCAGTTTAATTTGTTCTGGAAATTATTGGAAAGCTCCCACTGAGAGGGAAGCCACTGCCTATCAGTGCAGAATGACATACAGCCATACCCCAAACAAAAGGAGATCCCGCTTTTCTGCAAGTGTATTCAGGCATGTATAGACATACTGGCTGAGGTACCAGCCCATTCGAATCTTAATGGGGAAAAAAGAGATGAGAACCTTAAAAAAAAAAAAGAATAATCAAGTGAGAATGGAGACTGAATGAATGAAAACAAATTGTGAATTGGTGAAGAGAGGGGGAAACTATTTTGCCTGTCTAGGCCAGTAGATAACTACATTGCTGTTATATATGTTTTAGAGCTATCTGAATTATTCTGTTATTACAGATAAAGGTGACAGTAAGATTGATTTGGGAATGTGAATTGAAGTGTGTTTAGAGGTTGGGGTACAAGCTATCTTTTTTCTCTTTCTCTTTTTGCTCTCTTTCAGCAAATCAAGACTCCACATTAATTCAACCCAAATTAACCTGTTAAGATAAAATATCTCTGAGATGCATTTTAAACATAATTCTTGCAAAATGAGTATGTAACTTTATTAAAAAACCAAAGTACTAGTCAAAAGGTGAAAGAAATAGGTTACATGATTATGAAGGAAGAGGCTATTTAAGAAATAGCTGAAATGGCAGTTCTTTTTAAATTGCCATGTGGATGTTTTTAAAATGCCGTGAGAAGGGTAGCTTTTCTTAAATGCTTTTTCCTTATACTCTGCTCTTAAGCAAAAGGAAAGAAATATATTTGTAGAGAAAATCATTTTATGGTAGATTTCCCTGTTCCTGAATGAATGCCCACAACTTATCCATTTTAACAATACATAATGGTAATTGTTCTAGCCATGACATTCCATCTACTGTGAAAACAGTTGACAGGAAGAAATGTCAAAGTTATGTTAATGACATACTAGAAACAATTTACCACTACACTAATAACGTATATTTCAAAGGATAAGCAATCATGTGAATTGGGGTGGGGAGGGGGAAAAACCCAAACCTTGATTTTATTTTAAAAGGAATCTTAGGGCCTGAGCCATTGAATTCAGTAGAAAGATTCCCATCGACTTCACTGGGCTTTGGATCAGACACATTGTGTATAAGGACTGTAACCTTTTTTGTTGTCCTCAGCAAAGAGCACTTAATAATGTACAAAACTAACAAAAATCTGCTTTCTCTCCACTGTTGGTGATTTCCATAGTAAATCACCAGGGAATGGTTCTTCTGACCCTCCATGCTCTAGGTATACAAGTTAAAAGGGAAAGTTTTAAAAAAAGTAAAACGCTTCCAGTTAGAAACACAAGCAGTAATCCCACTGAAATCAGTTCTTATCTCAATTAGTAGCCAGTTTGTTCAAGCATTAACAGCCTCAGGCCAGCTTAATAAACCAGTTCCTAACTGCTGGTAATGACAGATTTCTCAGGGACTATTACTTAATTAACAATAATTTGAAAGGGCAGTTCAACTAAAATGATGCATGTATTTGGTGGTATATCTGAGCAATATCAAATTAAAAGGATTTGTAGAATGGTAGCATTTACTGTTGTCTTTTGGTTTGTGTGTGTGGTGTGTGAGCTATTTCTACTTTCTTGAATGTGGGGCCATAACAATGAAGTTTGTTCCCACTGGGTAGTTTGCACAATGCTTAATCATCACAATATGCCTTCTGAGTTTGTGTATTATGATTTTAATTGGAAATGCTAACTTGATTAAAAAATAATAAAGCCCACCCTTTTCATCCTTTCTGCACCAGAATGAGCCGTTTCCCCCAAGACATGCATTATTCATTTCCAGCCACCGAAACATAAAATGTTTGCTATTGTTCCTACTGTCCACCCATCAGCATCTTCCTGGTGAATGGCTTCTGTACATCTCACCTCATGGATTACTAGATTCATTCAGATACTAGTGCTTTTGCTGAGAGGGAGGGAAAATCTTCAGACTAAGCCTACTCTGATTGGTTTGTGACAATATCTTCTGCCTGAAAGATGCTGGACTCTAAAATACAAATGAAACTTTCTTCTTTAGAGATGGGTTGTGTTACAGAGAGGGAAGAACTGCTGAGGGGCCGATCATACACACTGAAGTGCACAAGAATCAGGCAATGTATAAACTGAACTGCAGCAGTAAGTGACAAGACAACAGAAAAAATGCAAACATAGTGACATTTTTACAAGAAAAAGGAAGGTATATTATAATTTTCCTGTGTTATTCATAATGGTTTTGTTTCTTCTCACTGAATAAAATATATAGATACCAATCCTATATTGTTTAAAAAAAATTATTAGGCAACTGCTAAATATAGTGATTGGTAGCTGTATAAAAGGTTTAGGAATAATTTTATTATTTGTTATTCAAAGTTTATATAACCCAGGTCTTAGTTTTAAAATTTTACATTGTTTAAGAAGCATAAATACATGAAAACATTGTATGTGATTTGCAAAACACATGTAATTGAAAAGTTGATTTGTAAAATGGGTATTAAGTGCTACAAATTTATGTTTGCTTTCAGATAATTCTTGTTCAAAGGACTAATCCGCATGTCTCAACCGTCTAGTCAATGTTTATACTTGGAAGTAGATTAGGATGGCACTTGTACAAAACACTGACTTCTACGGTGGATTAAGATTGGTTGCAATGACACAGAATTTCTCCTTTATTTCTTTTGAGTTTAAAGATTTCTTTAGTTTACAACATCAAGGGCATCCTTCTAAATAGATATCTGTGTAGTAATTTTATTTTAGAACATGCCATATTAATCAGATTGATATGGTATTGTGTCAGAAACAGCACATGTTGTTTTGAAATGTGCCTTGTGGCAAAACAAGTGAGGAATATATAACAATATATGTATTTATTTGAAGAGAAAGAAGAGTTACAATGAATGAAGCTCTGTTATGCTAAGTGTTGGACAGACACTACATCTGTTCTTGAAATACAGAATGAATGTTACAACAGAAATCAAAAGTTGTATTCTTCTTGACATATTTTTTTTTCTAATTCATAATGCTTTCTTTTCCTAGCTTAATTCAGTGCTTCTGCTGTATAGCAAAAAAGTTTATAAACTATCACTACACTGAGATTCATGATGTGTGTGGATTTTCATTAAAGGAAGACTCCACTGTTTTTTAACAAAGGCTGTAGAGTTAGTTAAATGTGTGTTAAAAATATTCAAAAAATTATACATGCCAACTAAGGATTATCACTGGAGGTTCCTAGTTTTCTCTTGCAGCGAATAGCTGTTATCTGGCAGGACAAAGGGCAAAAAGCATTACCGGCCCCTGTCCTGTGCACCTGCTCAGTTTTGGCCAGCTCTTCAGCTTCACAACAGGTCATACTCCACACATGAAACAGTGGCTGGCTGTTTCAGAGAGAAACTTTTGAGGCCTGATAAGCTCCTGGCTATGGAGTCTTGATTATGGGCACTAGATCAAAGTGATTCTTGGAGTGGAAGGATTTTCACTGTGATTCTTATTAAGTTATTCATAGTTATTCAGAGTCTCCATCCACTTTTGCCCCTGCAGTAACTGAAACCCATAGCCCTTCAAAGTCTGGGGAGAACCTCAGAACAGTTTGTACAGTGATGTGGGTGATGCAGCTTGGGCTTCCACTGGTGGCTCTATGACTCTTGCAAGCTTCCTCTCAGCCAGCTGAACTTTCAACGTAGTCTCTGACCAAATGTCTGGAGCAGCTCAGTAGTGCAAGAGGCAGTTTTGGCGCAATGGGCTAAGCACAGGAAAAAGTAAGGGACACCTATATTCTAGTCCCAACCTTCAGTCTGATGGCCTAGTCCCTTTATGCTTGGGTCTCTTCATCTATGAAATGGAGCACTCTCCTATCTCTGGTATAGCAAGCCACCACTCTTCTTATTTAAATCCCCTTTAAAAACACGCTTCTTCAGTGATGCTTACAATATCTGAGTCAATCATATTCACTGTCTTTATCGTCTATATTTACTCATAAACCAGCAGCAACCCTCTTTAATAATTTAAAATGTAATAATTTCTGAGGTTCATCACTTATTCATACATATACAATGCCTACTGTATTCATCCTTCTGCCTTATATGTCCTTTTCATAAAGTATGTGTGTATGTGAGCTACATGTGCATTGCATTTGTCCTTCCTTTTGTCTACAGATGGTGTATATTCATGCACATCATATTTGCTAGGTAGAATGGACACATGCTTTACCACATATTCCAGATTAGGTTCTTTTTATGTTAACAGCAATGTTAGTCATGAAAAGAAACCCAATACTCTTAGATTTATACAAGCGGAAATCATTCTGACATTTTTAAAAAATGGAGTCTTCCCTTAAATTGTATTTTTGCTTGATGGCCCAAGAGCAGCAGGTAAGTCCTTTTCCTGAAAGATTTCTAGAAAGAATGTTTTGGGCAGAAGAGGGGCAGGTGATGAACGGCATGCCTTTTGACAGATGATACTAGGCACTTATATCGAAGCTTCCATCTCAAAGGATTTCAAAGTGTTTGTCTGAAACAGTATACGAACCAAATTTTTCAAAAGTGCCTTTAGTCTCTGCATGCCCAATTTTGTGCCTGCAATCATTTGTAGGCACAATTTTGTTGGCACAATTAATTGTGGGCCCAAGTGATAGACTTTAGATATTTAACTCTCTAATCTGCATTTACAAATGGCATTTACAACCTGCAAAACGTGTAGCAACATGTTTAAATTCTGTCATTTGCCACTGTCATTTGCAATGCAACTGATTGTGCGTCAAACCCAGATGACTTTATTCACGTGATTATTCCTATTGAAGTCAATTGGACTACACAAATGAATAATACAAGCAAGATTTTTCCCCAAAGGTACAAAATCAGAGGCCAGGTTGAAGCCGTTTTTGAGAATGTGGTCTTATATGTATAAGAATCACTTCACCAAGTACTAAAACAGAGCCATCTCTAAGGTTAAGTGCAGTAGATATTTTACAATGCAGAGCAACACTACACCACTATATAGGCCAGGCAGCGTAGAAAAATGTCTCACAATCATTTGAAACTGCAGGTTGATCTAAGTAGACAGACTAACTAACCAAGCTAGTAGATAATGTCAAAACCTAACACCTTTACTCTTGCAAAAAGTGGCAAGGATTCTTTAGAGTACAAACAGGCAGGATCTCAGTTTTACATCTTATCTGAATGATGCCAAAAAGGAATTCCTCATTATATCTATATGATGTTGTAAAGCAAGTTGTGATTGAGTCACTTGCAATCAAACTTTGTTTATTGGGAATAGATTGTACTTAGTAGAATGGGCCAGCTAATTGTTTTCACTAGATATATCAACATGAACCTGTGCTGTGAGGCAGAACATGAGAAAGATTTTGTTTTGTTTTTCTTGTGTTTTCATACCAGGGATTTGAAAGGTAACATAGGGGTAGGCTTACTTGCCTATAGTTGTGGGGAGTAGTGCATGGTTAGCAGTTTTATCTCAGTCTTTAATAAGGTATTAATCAGCACATGCAGAAGCAGAAACCGTTTCTGAATAAATACTGAATCTCTGCACTAAAGATGGCCATTTTGTTGATTTAATGTGATAACTCACTGAGGTTAGACAGATTACATCATGGTATGTATCACAATGAGCCATACACTAGAATCACTTAGGGGTATGACCCATTAGATGAAGTGATAATCCTAAAGAATGGTATTTAAGCATATTTGTACTGTTCAGTGACTTGGTAAATCAGCTCAACTATTGCTATCATGTGAAAAGGGAACCTCTTGGGCAATCAACACACAGATCTACTGCATACTTGCATTTCAGCCTTAACCATAAAGTGCAGCAATTACAAATAAACTTCTATTCACCTGTTCACAGCGGGAAAGTATATTTTTTTGAAAGGCCAGTAAAATATCAGTTTTTCTTCATTATCATTAGTCATCATGGTAAAGAGTGTGCAAGCTGGTTGTTTTTTGTCTCCTCTCATAAATGTTAACCACATTTGACAAGGATAGTTCATTCTTTATGCTAATCCTGATAGGTTCTCAGGTAAGCCAATACAATAAAAACAACTCTCAACAAATATGGATTCAGCATAACCAAAGAGGAAAACTAACAAAGGACTGAGGAAATACTAAACAAAATGGGAAGTAAAGCTATTAATGAAAGGGAGTGAAGACTATTAGAATTATGGGTTTCAATATGATGAGAGGGTACAAAAACCAGGGCTATTTAGTTTGCAAAGAAGAGTGAGGGTATGATCCCTAAAATACTTCCATTCATTTTCACTGGGCGTTGAATCAGGCTCTTAGTGGAGACTAGACTAAGAGGTCAAAATTACTTACAATATAATAAAAATTGATCAGTCCTTCTTTTTACCCTGTTCCCAAAAGATTAAGTTAAATGGCTGTTCAGAAGGAAATACATGGTGTACTGTCAACTTGTGAATTCATTGCCACTGGATTTCAGTGAGCCGATAGTGTGGGCCAAATAATTTTCAAGCTAAGAAATGGGAATTAAAATTCATGCATAGGTGCAGAAACTGATAAGGAATTTTTCCCACCACTTACAACATTTCACAACTGCATAGGCACACTTTATCTTTTTAAAAGTATTATTAAATGTTGACTACATGTAAAACAGTATAATAAAATTTACCACAAAGACCATAACTGGTATATATCCTCCACTGGCATAATGGTACTTCAGAAGCCAATTATTATCAAGTAATATCCCACAAAAGAGAAACAAACAAAAATGACATCAAGGCTGATGCTTCATCTTTACCTGGAAGTAAAGCTTGATTCAGTAACAATCTTGCAGTCAATATTTACAGCTTTACACATGCTGTTCCCGCAATTCTTATACTGTACATTATTCTGAGAGTCTCTAACCTAATGTCTATACACTCTCAAATAAATCCCCCTTTCCCTTCATTTTTTACATCTTCTTTTGGTAGGATGCCAAATTAGAAGTCCATTCTATTTCCACTTGGAAAGCACCATCCTTCCAATTTCTTGATATAATCCTCTTTGCCACCATTAATCTTGGCTAATCTGTATCCAAGTCTCTTTTGTCAAAATTTCTTTCACTTCTGAACTACCAAAGTGTGCTGAGAGGGAAAGGGAGAACTTACTTTGAAGCATCAGTTATTGACAACTTCCAAAGGCAGGATACCATACTAAACAGATCAGTGACCTTGTCTGATAGGAGTACTCCTATGTTCCTTAAAGGTACAAGACCTGTGAGTAGAAAAAATTTTAAAAGGCAAAATTATAAGGAAGAAAAAATTAGTGGACAAAGCATAAATATAGTAGCTTGAAAAGAAGCATCTTTTTTGCTGCAGTGGATATGCAGATGGGCTAGCAAGGAAGATACACTGGAGAGGAATACAGTGTGTGAGGATGTATTTCATAGAATCATAGGACTGGAGGGGACCACAATAAGTCATCTAGTCCAGTCCCCAGTTTTGCTTTTCTTTAAGTCTTTAAGTTCTTTTTCTTTTAAGTATTTTCTTGGCCAGGTTGTTTTTTGACAATGTATGTGGAGTCCTGAGAAGGATTTCCAAATATAAACTGGGTATCTTGAAAGAGTTACTGACACCTTAGCATGTAGAAATTGTAAGCTATCCGTATCCCTCCATATTCGTGCTGTTCTAGTCAGGCACCTTAGTAGTCCTGACAGTGTCTCAGTTCCAGTTACTTCTCTGGGGAGGAAACCATTAAAGATTTGGGGTTTAGGCCTTGCCAGTACTTGGAATTACCCTCGAGTGAGCCAATGGTAGCCAACAACTGGGGTAACTGCACTGAGCAAGTCCCAAGCATAGATAAAGAAAGCCATGCTTTGTACGATTGAATTCATCCCCCTTTCAAGTCCATGTTGGGGTTTGAACTGATATATATTAACCAGTTGCTAGCCATCAGTGGCTGAATTCCTAGTATATACACAAGGCCCGAGACATTAGAAGGCTATGAAGTCTCTCAGGTCTGTCATGATCATAATAATAATTATTTATATGTAGATAGTCTGTCAGGATGACATATACTATTAACAAAAAATAGACATATTCAAATTCAGCCATCTCTCAGATGGAAGGCAGCAACCAACTGGGTCACAACCAAACTGCACAACAGTTTCGGCCACGCATACTGTAGCAAACTCCTACTCCGAGCACACAGATCCTAGGGTTCTGAAGTCTCTTCTGAAAGACCCACATATAATAAACTGCATGGTCTTCAGTTTTCCCGAAAGTGATGGAGGCCCAAGTCAACCTCGATATTATTTATTACTATAAATAGCAAAGGCTGCTGTGCCTTAAAGAAATCCAGATGGATGAACTTGCAAATAAGTCAGCTATAGGAATATGGCATATTGTGGGTGGTTTGTGAAGGTGGGAATGGAGTCCCAATACCAGATTATGAAGGACAATAAGAATGGACAATGGCATCCTCTTCTTGAAGTGTATTACTGGTGTATGTCACATTCGGGGAGACCAATTAGATAGTACCACACACACTTCCTGTGGAGATTTTAACAATTGAGTCTGAGGAACAAAATCTAAAGTTTGATGTGAAAATCATCTGAGATTTGTTTTTTTTTTCAAGGTTTAGGAATGTTATTTTTGCTGAATTAGAACAGTTCTGGGAAGAATGAGGTCAGTATGTCTTTATTCCTTGTTGCTTTATTCTTTTAACCTGAAAGATTTCTGTGAAGGCCATGCACTCATATTTTGTATTCCCAGAGACACTTTGAAGCTTGGAGATAAGAACGAGGTTGATAGCACTATAGCACCTCAGATAGTTATACTGTAAGACTCTATTTCTTGCGCTGGTTTGATTTCATAGACAGTAGCCTGACATTGGCTCAAAAATATTCTTCAGCTTGTTGGTTAACAGTATTTCTTCATGCTTGGTATTGGAGTTGAGGCAATCAGCAAGGTCAGGGCCAGATAACATAGATGTCAGTATTAGCCTGCAGTATAAATGTCAGATCCAAGAAAGTTTTTAAATTAGGATGAGGGTTTCCAAATCTTGCAATACTGATAGCCACATGGGCAGCTACCCCGTAGCTTGGTGGCTATACCTGTCCTACTTTGTAAGTGGGCATGTTTTAATTTAAAAAAAAATTAGTGCATGCACATGACTGTATGTTTAATAAATGTATCTTGACAGATGGCTAGAAAATACTTGTTGTTTGAAACAAAAATCTGCTGGTGATCATCTTTGTCTTCACCCTGCAGCTGTTCGGAGATAGTGGCTTTGAGTCAATTTTTAGGACGTTACATTTATCCTTGGACTGGATTTCTGGCATACTGGGATTAGGAGCATACTATGTATCTTGTAAAACCCACCTTTTAGAATTAACATGTGTTTTTCAAATCCGTATGTTCTCACTCTCACCTGGAGTTTTGAGTTTGTCGTATGCACGCCAAAATGCCACTTGGAATTTCAAGCTAACTGGCAAAACTCAATGGTATTATAATGAAACTAGAAAGTTCTTTCACCTCCAAGAGACTCCCTTTCCCCCTTCTTTCTGACCTCTTCTGAACACCTCCAACCCAATCTTCTCATACCATTGCTGGCAGCCAGGCAGCCTGCTCTCCACATCTAATGTTTGCAGATAAGCTGACAGGTATAGCTTCCAATCTCTGTGGCACTTTCTGGGGAACAGGCAGCCTGCTCACCCCTCCATTTGGCAGCAGTGGAACGAGAAAGGCTCCATCTCTCACTGTTGGGTGGAGCTTTACCACATTCTGGGTCTGAAGCACCCAGAATGCTATTCCTGATAAATAGGGGGAATGCTTCAGTTACCCTAGTTACCATGCAGTGTCAGCTGGGACATCTCAAATTCAAGGCACTATCCATTTGTGGAACTGGAGCTGTTTTGAACACGCTGCTGCTGAATGAAGGAGCAGGCAAGTCACCTGCTCAAAACCCAGCAGTTGTTTGTGGATGTAGAAAACAGGTTATAATTGATCTCACAGCAAATGAAAGAGCTAGCCAGCTGACTGAGCCCTAAATACATTAAGAGGGGGAAGGGAAGCAGGGAGATCACAGGCTGCTAGGTTTCTCCCTACACAGAAGAGTGCAGCACACAAAAGGTCCTGGGTCAGCTGCAGGAAGAGAGTGGGAAGTCATGCTGAGGGGAGAAGGGATGCGTGGGTGGGTCCTCTTGAAAGTTTACAGAGACCTCTCGTCTAGCTTTATAAAGCTCTAGATCAGGTTCACAAAACATCTCTTGGTGGTGGCTTGCCAATCTGGGCAAGAGGTTTATGGGAATCCATCATGAAACCTGGATTCAAATTTATTCTGAAGTCTTGCACTGCCTTAATTATAGGGGCATTGTTTTTTTATATATTTTTGGGGGTTTCAAATATACTCAGCACTGGCCTAACTTTGCTCCCATTGGTGTTGACTTTAGAGGAAACATTTCAGCCAGCACTGAGCATTTTTGAAAAGCCCATCTTTATTTATTATAGCATGTCATTGTCAATTACCTCTCATTTAGTGAAAATTTTGGAGTAGATCCTCAGCAGGTGTAAGTCATTGGCATACGTCCATTTGGAAATGTTTACCTTGTGATTGTTTGTAAATTTCCTTCTTGGTATGTTTATGGTCCTGTAAGCATTCCACTGGGATTTATATGATGGGACTCCCTCTGTCATTCTGCAAGAGTTCTTCATTCTGCGGGCATTCCATAGTTTTGAAGGACTTCAAATCTTGAGTAAAATGAGTTCCCTGATGTGTCCTAAGAGAGATGGTTGACTGGTCTGTGGATGTAACTTTGTGACATTGCTCCGTATTCTGAGTTAATGCTTAAGCACCATATGGTGCATTGTCAAGTTTCATTGTATTTATCGAGATCTTAATAAAAAGGGGGAAAAAAACAGGGGCAGGGGGAGAAAAAGAAAAGCACATTTTCAGTCCCAGTCTATTTCCCAAACTAACAAATGTCTCAGGAATTTGTTTTTTAATATCAACTTGCACAATGTGTAGCAACAATCCCCAACAGTAGCAATAGGCTAGAACAGGGATCAGCGCAGGCAACTCTGTAAACACCCCAGCTTCCTTTTGGTAATGATGAGCATGGGGTGCAGCCATTTATTCCCTTGTTCAGTAGGAGCTTCTGTGGCGCTAGCACATAAATATTACAAGACAGCGTTACAAACAACTAAGGGGACAGACTGGAAAGTAAGCTGGGAAAGAATAAAAAAAGTAATCCATTTACTGTTACCCCGCAGCCTGTGTTTTAAATATCACAGGAAATTTAAGGAACCAAACAAACAGCTCACTTAGAGCACATTTTGCACTCAAGTTTAATTTCTTCCTACTGTGTTCATTACCAAGCTGTTTGGTTTCTTTAGGCTGAATGGTGGGTGGGTGGGTGGGGGTAACCTTTAAAAAGAGTCATTACACATGGAAATCAATTTCAACTAATGTAGTCTTAATACAGGATAACAATTTCTGCGTGTATATGTAAAAAAAATCGTGTGTGTGTGTGTATTTATTCCTATAGAGAGAGAGAGAGAATATAAATGTGACTGTATCCCTCTTCCCCCATCTTTTCTGTGTCACTTGTCTTCTAAGGCCGCCATTCTGCAAACAAATTACCTTGGCTCAGCCCCTGTGCCCACTGAAGTCAGGAGGACTCTGTACAGGTGCAAGGGTCAATGCACCCAGATTCAGCTGAAAGATCAGGCCTGCAAAGACTGATAAATGTGATTAATTTTATTCATGTAAGTAGTCCCATTGCCTTCAGTGAGCTCACCCCCAATGCAGTCAATGACCATACTCACGTGCATAAAGTTAAACAGTGTGTAAATCTTTTCAGGATTTGGGCTTTAGATAATGAGATCTTGGTGCACTGAATTTTCATATATACATATTTGTAAAGTGTCTAATACAATGCACCTAGCCCTGACTGAGTACTCTGGGTGCCGATATCATCATTATATAATACAAACCATATTTGTATTCTTTCTTTGGAAGTACCATTGTCCATAGAAATAACATAAGTGGTTCATTTATAAGACTTGTGACAAGTTTATTCCTACAAATATTTCTCTCCCTTTTCATTTTCGCCTGAAACAGATATTGAATAAGGAGTAGTTTAACTGAAGCATAAATGTAAATTTTAAAAAGATGGGAGTTTTACATCAGCTCCTACATAGAACACACATTAATTTTCAATTGTAGAATGTGAGTTACAAGAGTTGTTTCAAACATGGTGGAGAATGTATACTTGTGCCCCTGTTGTATGGAATGATTAAAGAGACATAGACCACCAGTTGCACAGGGTTCAAAAAGGGCTTCACAGGTTCTAATGATGCCAAAAGCCATATTTGTAACAGTTTGGTAAAAATAATAAAAAGACTTTCCCGCAATGTGTCTGAGGCGGGAGTAGGAGAAGAAGGTAGCCTAGATAACTGAACTGGCAACCAGATATCCATCACAAAAAGAAAAGCAAAAAAGGAGTTTGTCGAGCACTTTGGGTCAGAGAGCTAAGCTGTTCTGATGTAGACAAGTCCATTACCATGGGGGAGTCCGCTGTGGATAACAAATTGGGTTCTAAGACACACTTTTAAATTGCATCATTTATTTCTTACTTGACAAATAAAATACTCTTTGAGGTAGGGTTACCACCTTTGAAATGCGCAAAAAAAAAAAAAAAGCTTCCCCCCAAACCCCAAAAAGGCAAGCCCACTGCAAACCCAACCCCCAATTACATGGCAACTCCACAAACCCACCCCCCCTTCAACAGCCACTTATGGTATCTAAATAACACATACAGATAAGATAGATCACATTGCCTGTCTCCTCACTCTCAAGTGACTCAAACCCTCTCTCACATGCACGGGCGGTTCCCTTGCATGTTGGTGGGCAGACAGCTGCTGTACATTCAACAGTTTTGATCTGTTATCGCTTAAACTGTGGAAGTGGGAACACTGTAGCATCTTTAGCTGGACACAAACTTTTAACATTAGATATCCCAGTGTAGTGTGATAATAATGCCAGATTAAGTTATTTTTCTGGCACCTGGCAAATCTATTTTAAAAAAAAACAACAAAAAACAAAAACAGCCAACCCAGTCAAATGCCGGCCAGGTGGTAACCCTCCTCTGAGACAAATCCTGCTCATTATGCTCATGCAAAGAAACAGTCTCACTGGCTTTAATGGGGCTCTTCACATGAGCAAAGGAGGCAGGATTTCACCCTTTATTCTGTTTTTAAATTTTTTAAGCAACAAAATCCTGACTAGACCAGTGTCATTTTCTGTTATATACTCCACGTGGAAAGCAGAACAGCCGTCATTTCTATCTTTTCAGATGTTTAAGCCTCTTGAGGACTCTTACATGAGTCCATAAAACAATTTGCATTAAGGGAAGGGAATATTAAGGACCTTACTACATGAGTAATTTCACTGATTTCACTTGAGCTACTCACGTAGCAAGGTACTACTCAGCGTGAGACTTGATGGCATTTGATCCTAAAGTTGTGTTATCAGTCACTGACATGTCAGACATTTAATAAAAAAACAAAACAAAAAAACCCACAACCTTAGGTACATGTGTGCTAGATTTCATAGTGTTGTGTAGTCCATCCTGTAACCTCACAAACAATATTCTAGAAGTGCCTCTCACAGCACCAGAGTTAAGGAATTGGTTTTGGATTTGAAGCAGGGATTCAATCACTTTGCTATATATGAAGAATATAATATATCCTCCCCAAAATTACACTTGCTCTTTGGGCACAAATAATTTTTTTGAAAATTTACAAGTAAATCCAATAATTTGTTTGAGTTAAAATTACTTTAAAAAATTATCTTTAGAAATTTATCACCTAAAGTCCATATTTTTGTCCCAAATTATCTTAGTAATGGAATAACACAAACTTTGCATATAGTTAAACTCATTAAAATCTAGTGTGTAGGCTACGTTGAAAGTTGTTTTTTCTAAGGATTAGTGATCATCATTTACCATTTTTCTTCATAGCTGAGAATTTCTCCTTCAGCAGAGACTAACAGGTAATTTTTCTTCAACAGAGAATTCTAAGAACTTACATCTTTAAAAATACCTGTCATCTCCCATTGTTCTCAGTGGGATTGGAGCTACAGCTGCCCTTCACAAAGGTGCCATGTTTCAAAATGACTACTGCCTCCCATTGTTCCCAGGAGGAGTGAAGTCAAAATACCCTCAGCTAAGATGGTGATGACAGCATAGAGAGCCACTGAGTCAGTGGAAGGTGCCTTGAGGAAAAAGAATTGGGGGGGGGAACAAAAAAAACCCCTGTGTCTTTAAAAATCAGTTTAATTTAATCTGGAACTACAAACACTTATGTACTAATCATAATTATAGGTTTATTCTCTGGCATCACTGCGGGGCAGAGTTAACATCATTTGGGTGCCTTACCATGCATTTCTGTACCATAACATGTTTAGATTTCTTTTAAGTAACTTGTAATTATCCCCAAAATCAAGCATTAAAAATAGAAGAAATTCAAACATCCCTATAATGTTACTTGTGCAGAACCCAGCCTCACTCACTGTGCATCTTCAACAAATTCACTAAGAGCATGGTCCAAATTCCAGTTAATTTAATGGAAAGGCTGCCCTATATGTAGCACTATGTAAATGGTTAGCTATGTGATTGGTAATTAATTACTTAAAATTCTAAAAAAATGAAAAACAAAACATTCCAATATACTGCACGGGCAATAAATACAATTTCCAAAGACATATCATCATATCATTGATAATACAAAACTAGGAGACTCAAAAGCACCTCTTCTCAGTGATGTGTGTTTTGCTGCCAAATTTCAACATTCTAATAGAGCCATTTTGTTGTTAGTGCTGGTACATATATAAAAAAAAAGAAATAGCAAGAAAGTTGTTGGCCAAGTATATTCTCCCTTATGGTTACTTTTAACCTTAACACCTGATTAGATGCATAATCACAATGAGACAGAGTCAGTGGAGTGCCATGTACCCTAATGGTGCTACATTATAGCTGGACTGTTGTTGCTTAAATGAAATAATAATTACTAATAATTCTTGCAGAGACTAAGAGAGGAAAATTTCAGCCAAATTTGCAAAGTTTGGGAAAGTTGTGAGCTATTGAAAAGCCTGGGGTTAGAATGGGAAAGCTTACACAGCTGTTAGCATTTACTTCTGCTCCTAGTATAATGCTCTAGTCTGTCCAGAATGTGATGGCATAACATTTAGAAACACATTCCAGTTAGTCAAGACATTAATTTACATTCATTCTGCCTAATGGCAAAATTTCTGATGATAGTATTACTATTCTGAAAGGGATTTTTGACTGTATCCTAAATGTTCTCAGTGATATGGCTGTTGGGGGCCATAGAAAATGCATGTTCTGTGGAGATGCACATTTTCAAAAGGAGTTTCTAATGGAACGTGAAGGCAAAGCCCAATGATGTTCGAGTGAAAAGCAGTATTAGTACAGAAAGCATGGCAGTATGAATTTCACTGCTTCCCCCTTTCATTTTCCTGTTGCTTTCTGCTGGTACACATATAGGCAGATATAGGGGAAGGATTACTGTGATCAGATTCCCTGCACTAATCTCCCATAGCTGCTTCAGCTTCAGTTATATGACATTATGTAACTGTGCTCTGGTACTGCTTTGGCTGACTGCAGTCAACCCTTGCCAGGTTTACTTAGTGCTAGGAGGAAACTGGCAGTGTTGGATTTGAATGGTTAGATGGTCTGTTGTAAGGAATCAACTAGATCTAGTATGGAATCAACTGGATCTGACATCAAAGTTTCTCCCAACAAGTCATCAAAATTAGGAGTTGTCATGGAAAGAGGTTCAATCAGAGGAACACAGTCCTACTGGAACATCCCTGGACTCCAGTACTAGTTGAGGCTGCAACTGGTTCATATTTCATTTCCATAAAATACCATCAGATGTTTTGTTTGAGGTAAAACTAAATCCCTTGCATTTTACAAATTCTCCAAGTACCCCTTTCACTCCAGAACTGTAGTTACGAATCCACACTAAGTTTCTGACTTGAAAAGAATGTTGCCAAGTCTCACATCATCATTCAGTTTGCATAGCTTTAGATTTGGCTACATGTGAGGCAACATCAGGACATAACAGATCCCTACAGGTATGCAAAGATCACTTCAAGAAAAGTGTTGTAAGTGACTCCTAGGTAGTAGCATGTTATATGTTCCTGTAAACAAGCAAGAAATTGTCTAATTTCTGCTGACGACTCAAAATAGACTTGTTAGTTCTTAAGGTGTGCTTAAGTGTTAGTACAAAGCATTCCACTAGTCTGTTTGTAGCAGGGTGTTATGAAGCAGAGCATATGTGCTGAATTTCATTTGAAGCTAAGTGCTTCTGAAATTCTTTAGAACAGAAATGAGGTCCATTGTCATTCATCAACTGTAACGATAAACCACATTGGCTAAATAAGGTACAAAGATGTCCAATCATCTTGGTAGCTGTAGCAGATGTTCTTCTGAAAACTTCCGGCCACTTCAATTGGGCATTGACTACAACCAAAATCATACAACCTTCTAAAGGTCTTGCAAACTCCACGTGAATACCTGTGCAAGGAGTCTGAGGCCACGACCAAGGATGTAGACCAGCTGGGCCAAGATCATGCTGAATTTGCTGACACACAGTCCTCTCATTATCTTTGTTGATCCCCAGCCACCACACATGACTCCAGGTTCCGGCCTTCATACGTACAATACTTGATCTTCGTGAAGAGCTTCCAAAACTTTAGATTGAACTGATTTCAAAATGATCACTTGCATTCCCCATATGATGCAACCATAATTCACATATATTTCACGTTGATGTGATAAGAATTGTGTAAACTGGGGATTCATATGATCCAACACCGTAACGTGTAGTACCTCTCCCTTCACAAGAGCAAGCATATCATCCTTAGCAATTTCTTTGTTGATATCTGTGTTAGTGATGGGTAACCTATCCATTAAATTGAGATAGAACACTTCATCTGAAGTTTCTTTGTGTTGAAGGGCGCTTGGACGTGGCAGGCATCACAGTCCATCAGCATTGCTGTGCTGAGTCCCTTTATGAAATTGACTAGCATAGGAATGAGCTGAAAATAGTAATGCCCATCATTGCATACAAGCAGCAACTAATGACAGAATTCCATGTTTCCATCCAAAAATAGAAAGTAATGGGTGATGACATACAGATAGATATGGAACTTACAAATTCTGAAGATAATGCTGAGAGTTTTTTGCTCTATTTTTGCATAGCTGTTCTCAGGCTTAGTGATTGTTCTTGATGCACAGGCAGTTTGTTTCTTCATGCCATTAGCAAAAATGTAGGAAAGAACTGCATCCACTCCATATGATGAATCACCACAAGTCAATTGCAATGGTAGCAAATCATCAAAGTGCATAAGAATTTTGAGTGATGACAGCAGTTTTTTGCTTATTTAAATGAATACTCAGACTCAGTCCATTTCTATTTTTACTTTGCTTATAATAGTTCAAGTAAAGGTGTCAATACTGGTGCTAGATTAAGCAGAAATTTACCACAGTAGTTAAATAGTGTTCAGGATGAACATAACTTTTGAAGATGATCCTCTTGATCCTTTCGTGTAACAAGGATCTTATTCAAATAGCATTGAACTCCGTTCTGACCCTTCAGGATCTCATCCATCACTTTCTGGAACAGGGCAGGTACCAGTGTGATACAGAAAGGCACCCTGTTGTAACAAAATAAGTCTCTGTGTGTGTTAATTGTGAGATATTTGTGAGATGCCAGATCATCTCAATTTGCAGGTATGCATTGAGCAAATCCAATTTACTGAAACATTTTCATTCACTAAGAATAACAGACAAATCTTCAGTATAAGCTAGTGGAAGTTGGTCTGCCCATAAAACTGGGTTCAGAGTCACTTTGAAATCTCCACAAATTCAAACAGAGCCATCCTTCTTGATCACTGGTACCATGGGTATAGCCCACTGTGTGTGAGAAACCAGTGACAAGACTCCGATATTCATTAAATGGTCCAAATCAACTTCCAGAGGCTTCAGAGCATAAGGCACAACTCTGGGCTTGCAATATTTTGGCTGGCTGTCAGACTGAACAGTGACTTCACTGGCACGTTGCTCATCTGTCCAAGCTCTTTTTCAAAAACTTTGGAGTGTCTGTCCAGTATTTTTCAAATATTTTGAGGTGCTTTTGTGATTGCCTTGATCTTGGTCCAGTTCACCTTGAGCTTCTCAAGCAAGATCTGCCAAATAATAGTAGATACTTCCCTTCAATCACATACAAGGATAAAACAACTGATTATCCATCTAATTGAACTTTCACCTGGAGTATCCCTTTTGGGACCTACTTTCACCGAGCATAAGTTTTCAAAATTGTGGAGGTGGACAAAGTCTGGTGATAGTAGATGCAGAAATCAGTGAGACGGCAGCTCCAGTATCAAGCTCCATTCCTGTAGGAACTCCTTCAATCAAAGTTGTGACCCAGATGCCATCTCTGACTCCAGCTTCTGATAACACATGTAGTGCTAGATCTTGGTCAGTAGAACTCTTGTCTTTTTCCACATTATGAATTCCCAACTTCCGTCCTTCCTTAGGTTTATTCTTGGATGGATGGTTATTCTGTGTTGCTGGTTGTTGAATTGTCATACAAGTCACAGTGATGTGCCCAGGAATCCTTCTAAGCAGCACGGTCTGTGCCAAATGGAAATTTCTTACATTCCCATGGTCCTCTGTGTTGCTCATTCACAAGATGAACGTCTCAGTTCACACTAAATTCCAGAGCATCCTTCTCTGAGATTTCCATTGCAACTGCTACGTTAATTGCCTTATTGAATTAAGTGCTGATACAGTCAATAACTTCTTCTGAACCTGGTCATTGCATAATCCAGAAACCAATTGGTCACACAGGTCATCACAATGTTTGTCCAAATGACAATGCTCTAACAATTTCCTTAGAGCAGCAATGAACTGTGCTATGGCTCTCCACTTCTTTGATGTCACTGATAGAACCTATATCATTCTGCCATGGGGTAGGAGAATATGTTCCTGCTTTGCTGCAGTAATTGCAGCGTACATGGCAGTTCTGAGCACAGGAGGAGACAATAGATCATGCAACAGCCCATATGCCTTCGGACCCATCACTGTCAACAAGGTTGAAACTCATCCAGCAGGAATGGTGGTTTGCAGGTTACAAATTGCTCAAAACATTCATGGTACATCACCACATTTTGCAGTTTGTCGAATTCACCAACACACCCCACAAAAGTTGCCATTTCTCTGCTCTCCTGTTGGAGTTTGCAGCTCGTGAAGGTCTTCTCTGCCACAGAAAAACTGTTACTGCACTATCTGTGCTTGACCTGCCTCTTCTAGATCCATGGCAACACTGCAGACTACACATTTTTTTCTTTGGCTGTACTTGATTTCCCTCTGCTGGCTATAGACCCTCAGCACAGGCTAGGCTGTTTGTCCATTTGTCTACCTGCACCAGGTCAACCAAGAAGGCTGCTTGATTTCCCCTCACTGCTTTCTTTTCAGATACTCCAGGCAGCAGCCTATTCTTTTGTTCTGTTTTTAATTGCCTGTTTCCCCCTCTCTAGCTGTCTGGTTCACATTGTCTCAGCAGCAAAAGCAGCAGTCTGTCACCTTGTGCCTCTAGGTGAACTTCTCCCCCTTTTTACAGTATTATTTGCTTACTTTCTCTTGTTGTTCAGGGAATGGGAGCACTGGACACTCATGGGATAGAAATCTTCCATTGCCAAATGTTCTATTCAGACTCAGCAGAGAAGGAAATAGACACAGAGGGAAGTGATAGAAACACAGCTGTCTGCTGTTCTCACTTTATGCTTCTGGAAGCAAAACTGAAACTAACATGAAAGTGAGGCTTTGCACTGGGGTGAGGGGAAATGCTCAAACTTTTAAAGGGACAGGACAATCCTGGGCCCAATTCTGACTTGAGTTACACAGGTGCAACTTCCATTGACTTTACAGTGAATTGGATTCATTTAATTGGGGACAGAGTTTGGATCCAAGAGATTTATCATGCCAACATCGGTAACTGCCCTCCCTCTCCAATTTATAAAGGCCCATCTATTCTGTAAATCATTCTGGCTATAATATATTTATATTATTGAATATTTGTTGTATTTTGTGCCTTGTTTATTGTACCTGTTATGCTTTAGACTGTAAGCTCCTCAGGCAATGGACTTATTTGTTTGCCACACTTCATGTAATGTACAACATGCACATCAGTTGCACTATATAACGATACTGTTTCTATTATACCCCCTTAAAAGCCACGGTTATATTACAACACTCCATTCTTGTAACTTCATGTTGAAAATATCTTCATGTTGAAAATATCACATTATATTACTTTCCACTTAAAGAATTTTCTATGCAGCTGTGCAAAATAATTGTTAATGATTTTTAATCCTTTGAAGGGTTTCAGTTAAGGGAATTTGACAGCTATCTCCTGCCAGTTTTTATTTCCTCAGGATGAAACAATTAAGTAGGCCTCAAGGCCATAAATTTATAACAGTAATGAAATTAAGTGTGTTCGTTAAGTGTCACAATTGAAAAAACACTTGCTAAGGAGTTCATTTGTTCTGAGAGGGTGGAAAAGTAGAGTTCCCCTAAAGAACAGCGGAAATATTTAGACCCACAGGATGTGCTGAGTATTTTGACAGAGGAACTCAAGTGCAAAGTCACCTCATTTAACCCAGAAAACAGCAAAAGAAAAGATTGCAACAGTCCACTGCCTGGAGTGAGGTCACCAGCTAATCTGACTTCATGACAACAAAAGATCCTAGCCTGATGAGAAAGTGTCCTCTGATGGAGGTCGGCATTCCTCTGCCTAAATGAGCCTTTTAGGCTTAAGAAGGAAAAATTTGTTAGCTGGTCTCACTTAGACATATCCCACAATAGCCATGTGACCATCAGCATTCTGAAACCTTTTGTGGATTATATAATGATTAATTGACCATTCACATTCTAGAAATGTCACATTAGCCACAGCAATCAGCTCCTCAGAGAGAAGGCAACAGAGTGTGAAACCTGAATTCAAGCAACAGGGGTTTGAAAGAATTAGAAATAATTAGAAAGTCAGAAATAATTTGCAGTTGCTAGAAATTAAATTCAAGGTTTGTAATATAGCCATCATATTTAAGATGGTTTCTAAACAGAAAAAGAAAGTCAACTGGCACAGAGGTATGAGTTATCTATACTAATTTCCATCTTTCAAATGTTTTCATGGGGCTTCTGGTCATAAATATTTCTAAAGTGCAACCTATTAACTCAAGCCGATCAATAATATACTGGAACCCTGCAGGTACTTAAGTTAGCAAAGCAGAGAACTCTTACTTACTAACTATATCCTAGTGGGGTTTGCATCTGAGTGTGCAGTGCTGCAACTAATAAAGTAACAAGTCTTCCTTGTCTAGGACAAGCATACCCCGGTATCAGAGTTTTATGTGGAGGACTGAATGTTTTACAGCACAGTTGTCTTTTGTGAAAAAAGATGCTCCCTCTACGTTGGCAAAAACATGAACGTCTTAATTTTCCTTAACTTTACAGGAGACCATCATCCTTAAAGCTGTCTGCTCCAGTCAAAGTCTCTCTTGGAAGTTTCAAAGGCCTGCTTTTTCTTCCTGAAAAACCCCAGCTGTGATGTTTTGACTTTTAAAAAACCCTTGGTAAACAGATGTGGACTTCAGATAGAATGAGCAATGCAAAGAACTGGCTTGGACTTGGTGTGTCCTTATATTTTTGGGGACTGATGGACCTTACTACACTTGCACTCTCTGGGAGTGCCAGGCCACTCACCAAAAGCCAGGAAGATAACCTGTCGGACAAGCTGCTACTGCATCAGCGAATGAAGAGGAGCTGGGTATGGAACCAGTTTTTTGTTCTTGAAGAATACACTGGAACCGATCCTCTGTATGTTGGCAAGGTAAGAACCATGAAATCGGAGGGACAAGGGATATCAAAAAGAGAGAGAGAGTGTGTGTGTAAGTAAGTAAATATGGCAAAACGTGAAGTTTCCCCAAGTACCAATTCTTACCTTCCTGTGGCAATGAATTTATCCACATCTAATTTACTTCAGCTCCTGAGTGCTTTTGAGTGGTGTCACCTTGAACAGGGAAGAATGTCTCTTTCGAGAAGCTGTCAATGTGTTTGCCTATTTCAGAAAGATCCACTCTAACAATTATCAGTTGTAATTGGGGTAGCCTTAGAAAATCTGCAACAGACTTTCTAGGGACCACTAAAGTGTCAAGGCAAAGCAAGGTTATATTGACATATGAGGATTGGGGAAGAAAGAGAGTGCTTGTGATCATGCTTCTGTCTCTGATCAAGTCTGGTGTTAAAGCTAAAATTTACAATCGAACAAGAATAACCAGTGGCTTGTGAAAAGCAAGACTTCAAATGATTTTCTGTTGACTTCTATAGTCTGAATCTCCTCTCATTTACACCAGCTTTACTACAGTGTAATTCTATTGATTTAAATGCAGCGAATGCCTGATTTATACCAATGTGAGAGCAGATCCTTAAATTCAAAGACACGGGGCCTGATTCTCCATTAGCCTGCACCTTGTGTAGACTACTCCTCCAGCACAAAGCCAGGGCAAAGCAGATGTAAAGTGCTATCAAATCCAGTGGTGCAAGAGGCTTCACAAGGTACAGGCTAATAGAGAATGAAACCCATTATGTTTACAGTCACAATTTACCTTTTGTCACACACTATAACCCACCCTCTCTGCTCCATTTTCCTACTGCTTATCAAGACTGATGTGGATGAAATAATTTTGACCCTGCTGTTTAAGAAGTTTCAGCAACTAGCTTTGCTTCCAGCCTATGTTGATTGCAGTAAGTTGTAATTATAGCTTGAACAATACAGTTATGGTTTCCACACCTCAGGATGATCAGATGCTGTGGTGAGGAGCACAGTATAAATACAGATAAATATGATTGATAGATTAATAGGTGAGTAAGTAGATATGTAGAAAGATTACATTATGGTTTTTACCCACATCATCAGGTTTTGACATGCTGAATTAGGACCTGGGGAAAGTCAGATGTCTCTGGTTCATTCTTTTCTTCTAGGTTGTGCATCTTAGCAAACAAAATTTCAAAAGTCAAAGGGCCTGCTTTTGAATTGATTTATCGCTAGTATAACTCCATGGGGTTCTCAGTTACATGGTGTAAAATCAAAATAATTCCACTGACTTCAGTGGAGTTATTCCTGATTTGGTGTTAGTATGACTATTGACTTCATTGACTTCAGTGAAGTTACTCCGGATTGACACTGTTGTAAATGAGCCCCCCTCGAGTGTCTCACCATTTTGGCTTCATCACTGCCTAACTTTTCTGTTTTTCATCTCCATTTCTTTTGGAACGAAAGGAGTTAATATTTAATTCCCCCATAAATCTTTGTTTAAGAATAAGGAACAGTTTTTTCTCAGTCACAGCAGTGTAACACTGAAGTTATTTCAAATCTGCACTGGGCACTTGGAGCAGAACCTGGGTTTAAATGAGTATATAAAACTGGTTAATGTTTTTGAGAGCCAGGTTGTATAACTAACCATGTAAAAACTTAAATATAAAAAACTGCAGGCAAAACCTCAGATGATCTGAGCTCCCACTCAGCACATCTGAGGAAAGTGTGGCAAAGATAATTCTAAGCCACCTTTCTATCCACCTTGATCCTAGGATCTTGACACAACTCAGAACAGACACAGGACTGCTCTAATTTATGCCATATACAATGGCCCTGTATATCATTCTGGTGGCCAGAGATTGCTGGAGTGCACATGTTTTGTCAATGCTCCCTCCCTGATGGAAGGGGGAAGAGTGAATACCAAAAAGCCAGTTATATTGGCTTTACACCATGAAGTGTTCCCCCGTAACAGGGAAATCCCTTGCTGCTTCTTTAGAATAGCATTCTCGTCCCCTTTGTGCCACTAGAGCAGCACCAAGGAGATTCAATCTACGCTGTGGATTTTGTCGGCTATGGAAAATGTGCCTCATAGTTAACTAAGAAATACAGGGAAAGTATCTTTTGGGGGGGGGGGGGAAGGAAAAGATTCTCCATTAGTCAGCATAATGCTTGCTTTTTTCTGTGATGCCTAAAGTTGTCATTTAGAGGTTAGTTTCAAAGTGTTACATGGTGTTTTAGCTACATGACTCCCATTAAAGTTAAAGACTAGGTAAAGGTGAGTGGCCAATGTGATAAGTTAGGGAGACAAAAACTAATTTTCAGTGTCAGGCTTTTTCTTACTTCATCCAGCAACCTAGAATGCTCCACCATTTGACTTCTGGTTCCAGAGGAGTTCAGGGCTCACTTCTTTGCACGTACCACTCCTCCCCACCCCTGTTTTAGAGGTTAACAGGCATTTGAGCCTGGCAGCTGAACAAATGTTCAAGGGAGCGGAGAGGCCACAGGACACCTCCCACTGTGTGCCGTTGTGCATCAACGCAGCACAATTACACTCTCTCACAGAGCCCCTGCGCACATTATCCTCCCTAAAGGGATGGAAGGGGCAGGAGGAGGTAGGGCCATGTCCCAGTGAGTGGAGCTGGTCGGAGCACAAGGGAGCACATGCTGCACTCCCTGAGGCACAGTTCCCACCGTGAAATACCTCCTGGGGTGATTTCTCACTGCCCTTACACAAGGCTGTGTCTATCAGACATAAATAAAGCTCCCAGGTAGGTTTTACCATTCTGCCCAAAGAAGGCTACTCAGACTGACATAGTTAATGCTTTCTCAGGGGCCACCTGCTTCATCTCTGCAGTAGCTCATCTTTTACTGTGCAGAGAAAAATCCAAATAAATTCCTCCCAGCTCCAAGCCTGCCATGTGGCAGCATGATGCTGCAGCAGCCACAGCACCATGCCAACTTAAAACAGGATTTCCTTTCCAACACAGTAACTGCTACATTGTACACACCTATTTGTAAAACTGCAGTGTCAGAGGATTTGGTTTGTCACTGCAGTGATGTGAGCTTCTGTCTCTGCAATGATGAAATCGGTTAGATTTATAGTATAGACTGGAATGATAGAACCCTTGCTTTCAAAATGCTAAACGCATTGCAGAAGAAATCTCAGTTTCTTCCCCCTATCCCTCCAAACACACACAATTCAATTTTATGCTTGTCCTCTTTGTTTTGTCTGGAAACAATAGGATACGTGATAAGTAATGCTAACAGCAGTTTTGCAGCATAACAGCTAGCCTGCTTGGGACACACAACTCTTAACTCTAAACTCTTAACTCTTAACACACAACTGCAGAGTAGGAGACCCTCCATTATCCTAAAATTGTTATTAATTGGCCAAATTTACACCATTGATTTCAAATCAGATTGGGTACAGGGGATATAATTTAGTAGTGAATGTGGCTCAATGCCTTTTTCAAGTCACTCGAACATTACAGTGCAGCTTCCTATATTTTATTTTATTTACTATTTAATGAATACTTTTTTATTAATGCACCAGAAACATTTCTTTCTCTCTGCCATAGCCAGTCAAATGTGACAGCTACACCTACCCAAGAGGTCATGCTAACACACAATACCAAACACCCTAAAAAGAGTAGAAAGTGGCTAAGTGGTTCTGAATCAAATTTTACAATAGTCTCCTCCTCCTGGAAAAGTCCTGTTTACTAGCATCTGGATTGATATTCTGAGTTAGAGGTATGTAGAGCAAAAGATGACAACTAGTGTCTTTTTTAATTAATCACCAGATACCATTTTATAAAGATATGCTAGTTTGTAGGGTGGCATCTGTATTAATACTGGTAACAGTAATCTGAATTTGACTGCTTTTTTGTTGATGCTGAATGTAACTGGTTCTCCTGTTCTTCCCCCATTTAACTGATGCATCAACTATGAAATACTAGTGTTCCAGAGAAATGTCAAGACTCCAGAGAACACTGTCTGATTCCACAGTAGCCATAGCAGAGACCAGCAGCAAAGTGGTTAAATGAAATATCAATTACCAAACAAGTTCACTGTCACCATCTGAACCTTTCGGTTTTTCAGTATGTAATAAAAAGAGGCTCCAGTTGTAACTTTTAAACCAGTGTGATTCAGAGTAAAGCCAATAGAAGTGGATTTTTTTTAAAGGGATCAGGTGGTCTGTGGGGAGAAGGACCCTAAAATGTGCTTTAACACTTTTTAAAAGAAATAGAAGTTTACATATTTTAATACACATTTTTCACACTATGATGTGGATTGGATTATAAAATAAATCTACTGCCTCAAATATGTAATTTCAATATCCATTAAAGGAAACACTAGTGATTGGTAGACCTCCATTTAGCTGACCTATATATTCTAAACAGTTTTGTGGTGGCACTCCCATTGCTGCGACAGCTTTGCTGAATCACAGCACAATCTAGTTCTCATCTAAATTAATGTGAAATGTCCACTGAATTCTATAGGGGTAGGCTCAAGGTCTGCATAGGTCACACATGGTACTCTGATAGGTTAGGGAGAAAAATAGTCTCCAAAAATGTATAGAATCACAGGGCCAGATCCATAGCTAAGTGCAAATTGACATACCTCAGTTGAAGCAATGGGGCCACAGTGACTTACAGTCTGGCCCACAGGAATTAGAGACAGGTAGTATAAGGTGACTTAGTCCATCCCCCAACAAATCAGAGGTTCTTCTATTTTGAAATCAGAGGTTATTTTATCATGTATATTTGTAGAATTTTGTCAGTTTAATTTTAAATGTCCCTGATATGGGATTCCACCACTTTCCTCAGAAGTATATTCTGTTGACTAATAGAAAAGGAGTACTTGTGGCACCTTAGAGACTAACCAATTTATTTGAGCATAAGCTTTCATGAGCTCCAGCTCACTTCATTGGATGCATACTGTGGAAAGTGTAGAAGATCTTTTTATACACACAAAGCATGAAAAAATACCTCCCCCGACCCCACTCTCCTGCGGGTAATAGCTTATCTAAAGTGATCACTCTCCTTACAATGTGTATGATAATCAAGTTGGGCCATTTCCAGCACAAATCCAGGTTTTCTCACCCCCGCCCCCCCACACACACACAACCCACTCTCCTGCTGGTAATAGCTTATCTAAAGTGACCACTCTCCTTACAATGTGTATGATAATCAAGGTGGGCCATTTCCAGCACAAATCCAGGGTTTAACAAGAACGTCTGGGGGGGGGGGCGGTAGGAAAAAACAAGGGGAAATAGGTTACCTTGCATAATGACTTAGCCACTCCCAGTCTCTATTCAAGCCTAAGTTAATTGTATCCAATTTGCAAATGAATTCCAATTCAACAGTTTCTGGCTGGAGTCTGGATTTGAAGTTTTTTTGTTGTAATATCGCAACTTTCATGTCTGTAATCGCGTGACCAGAGAGATTGAAGTGTTCTCCGACTGGTTTATGAATGTTATAATTCTTGACATCTGATTTGTGTCCATTTATTCTTTTACGTAGAGACTGTCCAGTTTGACCAATGTACATGGCAGAGGGGCATTGCTGGCACATGATGGCATACATCACATTGGTGGATGTGCAGGTGAACGAGCCTCTGATAGTGTGGCTGATGTTATTAGGCCCTGTGATGGTGTCCCCTGAATAGATATGTGGGCACAGTTGGCAACGGGCTTTGTTGCAAGGATAGGTTCCTCGGTTAGTGGTTCTGTTGTGTGGTATGTGGTTGCTGGTAAGTATTTACTCACGAAAGCTTATGCTCAAATAAATTGGTTAGTCTCTAAGGTGCCACAAGTACTCCTTTTCTTTTTGCGAATACAGACTAACACGGCTGTTACTCTGAAACCTGTCATTATGCAAGGCACTGCATTTAGCCGTATGGAGTGGAAATCTATCAACTGCATGAAAAAACTTGTACAGATACAGACAGACATCATCTTCCTTTCCAAATGCAAACAGATGGACATCGTACCAAAAGGACTGAAGGTAAAAAATCCATTACAATCTACATACCACACAGACTATGCTGACAGCTTGTGCCACACGCTCTCAAAGAAACTGCGGAACCACCTGATCAACATCCTCTACAACAAACAGGGAAAGATTAAGAATGAGCTCTCAAAAATGGATACTCTCATAAAAAACCAACCTTCCACACAAACTTCCTCGTGGCTGGACTTTACTCAAACTAGACAAGCCATTTACAACACACACTTTGCTTCTCTACAAAAGAAAAAGGACACAAAACTTTCTAAACTACTACATGCCACATGGGGCCACAGCAATGGTTCCCTCAACCCACCCAGCAATATTGTTAACCTGTCCAACTATACTCTCAGCCCAGCAGAAGCAGCTGTCCTATCTCGGGGCCTCTCCTTCTGCCCCTCCACCCCCACGAACATGATACAGTTCTGTGGTGACCTAGAATCCTATTTTCGACGTCTTCGACTCAAGGAATATTTCCAACATACCTCTGAACAACATACTAATCCACAGAGACCTCCCTACCAACACTACAAAAAGAAGGATTCTAGGTGGACTCCTTCTGAAGGTCGAAACAGCAGACTGGACTTCTACATAGAGTGCTTCTGCCGACGTGCACAGGCTGAAATTGTGGAAAAGCAGCATCACTTGCCCCATAACCTCAGCCGTGCGGAACACAATGCCATCCACAGCCTCAGAAACAACTCTGACATCATAATCAAAAAGGCTGACAAAGGAGGCGCTGTTGTCATCATGAATAGGTCAGAATATGAACAAGAGGCTGCTCAGCAGCTCTCCAACACCACTTTCTACAAGCCATTACCCTCTGATCCCACTGAGAATTACCAAAAGAAACTACAGCATTTGCTCAAGAAACTCCCTGAAAAAGCACAAGATCAAATCCGCACAGACACACCCCTGGAACCCCAACTTGGGATATTCTATCTACTACCCAAGATCCATAAACCTGGAAATCCTGGGCGCCCCATCATCTCAGGCATTGGCACCCTGACAGCAGGATTGTCTGGCTATGTAGACTCCCTCCTCAGGCCCTACGCTACCAGCACTCCCAGCTACCTTCGAGACACCATTGACTTCCTGAGGAAACTACAGTCCATCGGTAATCTTCCTGATAACACCATCCTGGCCACTATGGATGTAGAAGCCCTCTACACCAACATTCCACACAAAGATGGACTACAAGCCGTCAAGAACACTATCCCCGATAGTGTCACGGCTAACCTGGTGGCTGAACTTTGTGACTTTGTCCTTACCCATAACTATTTTACATTTGGGGACAATGTATACCTTCAGATCAGCGGCACTGCTATGGGTACCCGCATGGCCCCACAGTATGCCAACATTTTTATGGCTGACTTAGAACAACGCTTCCTCAGCTCTTGTCCCCTAACACCCCTACTCTACTTACGCTATATTGATGACATCTTCATCATCTGGACCCTTGGAAAAGAAGCCCTTGAGGAATTCCACCATGATTTCAACAATTTCCATCCCACCATCAACCTCAGCCTGGTCCAGTTCACACAAGAGATCCACTTCCTGGACACTACAGTGCTAATAAACGATGGTCACATAAACACCACCCTATACCGGAAACCTACTGACCGCTATTCCTACCTACATGCCTCCAGCTTTCACCCTGACCACACCACACAATCCATCGTCTACAGCCAAGCTCTGCGATACAACCGCATTTGCTCCAACCCCTCAGACAGAGACAAACACCTACAAGATCTCTATCAAGCATTCTTACAACTACAATACCCACCTGCGGAAGTGAAGAAACAGATTGATAGAGCCAGAAGAGTTCCCAGAAGTCACCTACTACAGGACAGGCCTAACAAAGAAAATAACAGAACGCCACTAGCCGTCACCTTCAGCCCCCAACTAAAACCCCTCCAACGCATTATTAAGGATCTACAACCTATCCTGAAGGATGACCCAACACTCTCACAAATCTTGGGAGACAGGCCAGTCCTTGCCTACAGACAGCCCCCCAACCTGAAGCAAATACTCACCAGCAACCATGTACCACACAACAGAACCACTAACCCAGGAACCTATCTTTGCAACAAAGCCCGTTGCCAACTGTGCCCACATATCTATTCAGGGGACACCATCACAGGGCCTAATAACATCAGCCACACTATCAGAGGCTCGTTCACCTGCACATCCACCAATGTGATGTATGCCATCATGTGCCAGCAATGCCCCTCTGCCATGTACATTGGTCAAACTGGACAGTCTCTACGTAAAAGAATAAATGGACACAAATCAGATGTCAAGAATTATAACATTCATAAACCAGTCAGAGAACACTTCAATCTCTCTGGTCACGCGATTACAGACATGAAAGTTGCGATATTACAACAGAAAAACTTCAAATCCAGACTCCAGCCAGAAACTGCTGAATTGGAATTCATTTGCAAATTGGACACAATTAACTTAGGCTTAAATAGAGACTGGGAGTGGCTAAGTCATTATGCAAGGTAACCTATTTCCCCTTGTTTTTTCCTACCGCCCCCCCCCCCCCAGACGTTCTTGTTAAACCCTGGATTTGTGCTGGAAATGGCCCACCTTGATTATCATACACATTGTAAGGAGAGTGGTCACTTTAGATAAGCTATTACCAGCAGGAGAGTGGGGTGGGGGGAGGTATTTTTTCATGCTTTGTGTGTATAAAAAGATCTTCTACACTTTCCACAGTATGCATCCGATGAAGTGAGCTGTAGCTCACGAAAGCTTATGCTCAAATAAATTGGTTAGTCTCTAAGGTGCCACAAGTACTCCTTTTTGCGAATACAGACTAACATGGCTGTTACTCTGAAACCTATTGACTAATAAATCTCACCATCAGGACTTGGTTCCTGCTTTTCAACCTAAATTTCTTCTTTAGTAATTTCATTCTATTGCTTCTGTTTATATCCATTTTACTATTCTAAACACTTCCCCTCCGCCCTTGATATTTGCTGGTGTTCAGTCCACTAGACCAGTGGTTCTCAAACTAGGGGCGCCGCTTGTTCAGGGAAAGCCCCTTGAGGGCCAGGCTGGTTTGTTTACCTGCTGCATCCACAGGTTCAGCTGATCACAGCTCCCACTGGCCACGGTTCGCTGCCCCAGGCCAATGGTGGCTGCGGGAAAGGCAACCAGCACGTCCCTCGGCCTGCGCCACTTTCTGCAGCCCCCATTGGCCTGGAACGGCGAACTGCGGCCAGTGGGAGCTGCGATCGGCCAAACCTGTGGATGCGGCAGGTAAACAAATGGGCCCGGCCTGCCAGGGGCTTTCCCTGAACAAGCGGCTCCCCTAGTTTGAGAACCACTGCACTAGACCAATGATGCTCCTGTTGGTCACAGTTCAGTGATGCACTTACGCGGCCCTTCTCATCAAAATATTTATACATGTGTAAAGTTAAGGAAGTGCTTAACTACTTTGCTGAAGCTGGGCTATTATGCCCACCATTGTTTATTCATCCACCAGTGTTGCAAATATATATTAAAAAAAAAATCAAGCTTGACAAACAAAAGCTATTCTTCATAAATCCATTCTGATTATTGTTCATGGTTCTATTATCTTCGAAATGCTTCGGGCCTGATCTAACGTGTTTCATTGATTTCATCAGGCCATAAAGCCCCAATCCAGCAAAGCATTTAAGAATGTGCTTGAATTGAAATTAAATGATTTGTTTGATCTTAATATTTGTTCTAATATTTCACTAGGGTTAGACGTTTAGCAGAATGGTAATTACCAGGGTGACTCTTGTACCTGGTTTTGAAGATAATTAGTACAACATTTAGTTTTCTTCTGCATTTGGTTGTGTCTCCAGTTAGCCACAACTTCTCAGAACTGTTTACCAGTCATGCAGCAAATTTATTCGTTAATTCTATTTAAAACTCTGGGATGCATTTAAAATCCACAGGCTAGCTTGTATATACTCAAATGTTCCAAACTGCTTGCCTTACCTGTTCTTTAATAATAAAAACAAGGAGGGTGAGGCAATATCTTTTATTGGACCAACTTCTTGTCTCTTCTTTCACAGCAGAAGAGCTCTGTGGAGCTCAAACTCTGGTCTCTTTCACCAAGAGAAGACTTTGTCCAATAAAAGCTATTACCTCATACACCTTGTCTGTCTCATATCCTGGGACCAACATGGCTACAACACTGCAAACAACTTTCATAATAGCTACTTTATACTACCTGCCTTATTACCTAGCTGTCCAGCTCTATTTTTCTTGTTAGAGACAATTTTTTAAAGACGTTCTGCATCACAGCAGTTATTGAGTAGTCATTCATGCCATTCCACTCCTCATTCACTAGTTGACTGAGGGCTTGTATACACAACAAGTTACTGCCCAGCAAGCCAAGCTATAGCTCACCAATTAGCTGTGCAGTGACATCCAATGTGGACACTGATACAGCATACTGAAAAACCTGGAGTGCAGCTTGGCAAACTTTCAGTGTGCTGTAGAAGGTCCACATGCGACGTTACTGCACGGTAAGTTGGTGCACTGTAGATTCACACCCTGGCTTGCTGGGTAGTAACTTGCTTTATAGACAAGCCCTTACTGTATTTTCTCTCTAGTCCAGTACTTCTTTTGCCCCTGGTATATTTTATAACAGACATTCTCATTCCTTTTAATCCTCTTTAGAAAGTATAAAGTCATTCTGCATGTTTTTTGTCCTTATCTTTTCCTAAGCCTTAGCTCAGAGGTCCCCAAACTGTGGGGTGTGCCTCCCTAGGGGTCACAGATGAACATTCATGGGGGTGCTGCGGGGCCCAGGTCAGCCTCCAGGGGGGTGGAGGGGGAGCACCACCCAGCCCTGCTCTGGTGCCACCTCCAGCCACAGTCTCAGCTCCCAGTCCCACGCCTGGCCTCCCCCTAGCAGCAGCAGTGCTGCACCTGGCCCTGGTCCTGGCCCCAGACCCACCCCCCAGCTAGGGTGACCAGGTGTCCAGTTTTCAACTGGAACACCCAGTCGAAAAGGGACCCTGACAGCTCCGGTCAGCACTGCCCACTGGGCCATTAAAAGTCCAGTTGGTGGCGCTAAGGCAGGCTAGTTCCTATCTGTCCTGGCTGGCACCGCGCTGTGCTCCGGAAGCAGCCAGAAGATCTGGCTCCTAGGTGGCGGGGTGGGGGCCAAGGGGCTCCGCGCACTGCCCCTGCCCCGAGCACTGGCAAATGGGGGCTGCGGGGGCGGTGTCTGCAGGCGAGAGCAGCGCGTGGAGACTCCTGGACCCCCATGTAGGACCCAGACCTACTAGCTGCTTCCAGGGCATGGGCAGTGCAGTGCCAGGACAGGCAGGCAGCCTGCCTTACCCACTGCACTGCTGACCGGGAGCCACCCAAGGTAAAATTGCACCCCAAACCCAAACACCAACCCCCTGCCCCAGCCCTGGGCCCCCCCAAACTCAGAGTACCCTCCTGCACCCCAAACCGCTCATCCCCAGCCCCGAGCCCTCACCCCATCCTGAACCCAAGCTACCTGCCTCAACCCACAGGCCCCTCCCACACTCCAAATCCCTTGGCCCCACCCCCCAGCCTGGAGCCCCTTCCTGAACCCCAAACCTCTCATCCCTGGACCCAGCCCAGAGCCCTCACTCCCTCCCACCTTCCACACCCCAACCCCCTGCCTCAACCCGCAGCCCCCTCCCACACCCTGAACCCATTTTTGGCCCCACCCTAGAGCCCCTAACCCCAGTTAGAGCCCTCACCCCCTCCCTCACTCCAACCTCCCACCCCAGCCAAGTGAGGTGAGTGAGGGTGAGGGAGAGCGAGCCACAGAAGGAGGGGGAAATGGGGGGCGGGGCCTTGGGGAAGGGGCGGGGCTAGGGTGTTCGATTTTTTTGTTACTAGAAATACCCCCAGATGTGGCCTGAGCCTCAGCTCCCTGACCCTTGTCTGCTTCCCGGCCCGGCTCGGGGGGGCGTGGACCTGAAAAGTTTGGGGACCATTTCTTAGCTGAGTATGGGCATTATCTGAAGCCCATTGAAGTCAAAAGAGAGACTCCCACAGACTTATATGAGCTTTGAATCAAACCCCAAGAGCATTCTTGTTTGGTTGCCTCCTCCTTTTTCCACGGTACAGATTTGGGGGTAGAAATGAGGGGGAGGTTAACCTCAACTTTGCACTTCTGCTGTTTGAATTATTTGTATCCTTCCATATTTAAACAACAACAGAAAAGAAAAAAAAAAGTTTCTAAAACCAGTAGATGAATTTCAATAGGAAGACCAAAATGTTCTGAAAACTAATTTTCATGGTGGTGTTCACCACATACACTCCAGGCTTGTTTCCTGATTAGATTGTGTTACTTTTTGCAGCTCCATTCCGATATGGACAGAGGAGATGGATCAATCAAGTACATTCTCTCAGGAGAAGGAGCTGGCATTGTATTTACGATCGATGATACCACTGGGGACATTCATGCCATTCAGAGATTGGACCGAGAGGAGAGGTCCCAGTATACTCTGAGGGCTCAGGCCCTGGACAGACGGACAGGCAGGCCAATGGAACCAGAATCAGAGTTCATCATCAAAATCCAGGACATCAATGACAATGAACCCAAGTTCCTGGATGGACCTTATGTAGCCTCAGTTCCAGAAATGTCACCAGTAGGTAAGGTGAATTTAAGAACATAATTTTCATTATGAGCAAATTACAATTAATCACCAGTACACAAATTACCCAAGTCTTTGGCCTCTACTTTGGGTCCTTTGTTCTGCAGCATTGGGAAAACCTTCTCTAGAACATCTCTGGCTGCTGCAAGCAAGCGTACTTGGTTTACATCACCAGTTGCTGGCCCCACACAGCATAGGAGGCATGTCAAGGGAAAGATGGGGGCAGGAAAGGGCATAGCTTGAATGTATTGTGCTCTGACAATCTGTATGTGTGTAATGGTCTCTTGGACACCCACTATGAGTCAGTGAAGGTTAGAGCACCTCTGAGCCTGATCTAGCTTATACCAGACATCGGAATTTCCCCCAGCTGCCCCCAGGATTGAAGGTGTGCAAAGCTAGCTTTAAGCCACCTTTGACTTCCACTCCTTTCTGGTCCTGCACCAAGCTTAGCTCAGTGGACCCAATGATCTGACCCAATGTGTTTTATGCTGTTAGAAAGAGTGGGATCAAAGAAGAATTTATTGGATATTTTTTGCAGTACAGCCAGAATGCAAACAGGAGGCTTCCTGGGACCTAACCAAACAGGAAAACACCTTTCCATGTAAAACTTCTAGTAAACATGGAAAGTATTTTTTTCCAATTTTGTCAGTTTTTCATTTCCTTGGAAGAAACAATTGTTTTGTGGTGGCATAATGCTGACAAAGAAATACTGCAAGCTAAATCATCTGTTGTGTGCTTACAGACAGGGCGGCGCACCACATAGTGTAGGGGCATCGACCTTCAGGAAGAGCGGAGCACCAAACAGCCTGACAGCCTAGCTCTGCAGATGGCAGGCAAACAAAAGCCTCTTGCCGTAAGGTGGGGAGGCTGGCAGCAGGGAGCAGTAGGGGGACCTGGGCCCACCTCACTCCACCAGGACCCATCCCACAGCCCTGAGAGTGGTGGAGTGTTCTACCACTGGGATTTAGCCAAAACATGCTGACTTGGATTCAGGCAACAACAAAACTGGACTACAATCTGGTGTCCCTGGGCTACTTCCTACATTCCCTGCATGGTGTACCTGTGTCTTGGGTTCATCCTCTGTCTCACCGGGGTACACAGCTAACGGCAGTCCCAGCAATTCCTCAAAATTCCTACCAGCAGGCAGTTCTGGTAAGTCCTCAGCAATGCAGGGATCCTCTTCAAGCACCAGCAGCAGGAAGGAGGCATCTGTCTCCTCCAGTGGCTCCAGCCCAGCTGGAGCTGTAGAGCTTGCTTTTTATGCTCCTGTCCCACCCTCTGCTTCCAGTGGGGTGAGTGCAGATGTCCTGGTTCCACCCATCAGAAGGTGGGCAGGGGTCAATCTCAAAGGGAGGCCAAGGCACCTCACTACAATGGCACACGTTAAATGAATTAAAAACTGGCTAACTGATAGGTCTCAAAATATAATTGTAAATGGGGAATCATCATCTACCGGATTTGTATTCAGTGGGATCCTGCAAGGATAGGTTTTTGGCCTTACACTATTGAACATTTTTTAACAGTGACCTGGAAGAAAATATATAAGCATCACTGATAAAGTTTGTAGATAACACAAAAATTGGGAGAGTTGATACATAATGAAAAAGGACAGGTCACTGATTCAGAGAGATCTGGATTGCTTGGTAAACTGAGTGCAAGCAAACAGTATGGATTTTAGTATGGCTAAATGTAAATGTAGACATCTAGGAACAAAGAATGCAAGCCATATTTAGGGGATGCAGGATGGGAAACTCTACCCTGGGAATCAGTGACTTTGAAAAGGATTGAGGAGGGGAGGGAATGAACAGAAAAAGTAATCATCAAGTGATCCATCCCCCGTCGCTCATTCCCAGCTTCTGGCAAACAGAGGCTAGGGCCACCATTCCTGCCCATCCTGGCTAATAGCCATTGATGGACCTATCCTCCATGAATTTATCTAGTTCTTTTTTGAACCCAGTCATGGTCTTGGCCTTCACAACATCTTCTGGCAAGGAGTTCCACAGGTTGACTGTGTGTTGTGTGAAGAAATACTTCCTTTTATTTATTTTAAGCCTGCAGCCTATTAATTTCATTTGGTGACTCCTAGTTCTTGTGTTATGAGAAGTAGTAAACAACACTTCCTTATCTACTTTCTCTATACCAGTCATGATTTTAATAGACCTCAATCTATCTCCCCTTCACCATCTCTTTTCCAAGCTGAAAACTCTGTTTTATTAATCTCTCCTCATACAGAAGCAGTTCCATACCCCTAATAATTTTTGTTGCCCTTTTCTGAACCTTTTCCAATTCCAGTATATCTTTTTTGACATGGGGCGATCACATCTGCACACAGTATTCAAGATGTGGGCATACCATGGATTTATATAGAGACAACATAATATTTTCTGTCCTATTTTCTATCTCCTTCTTAATTATTCCCAGCATTCTATTTGCTTTTTTGAGTGCCACTGCACATTGAGTGGATGTTTTCAGAGAACTATCCACAATAACTCCAAGATCTCTTTCTTGAGTGGTAACAGCTAATTGACTCAAGGAGCTCAATCTGTTTAGCTTAACAAAGAGAAGGTTAAGGGTTGACTTGATTTCAGTCTATAAATATCTATTTGGGGAACAAATATTTAATAATGGGCTTTTCAATGGAGAGAAAGGTATAACATAATCCACTGGTTGGAAGTTGAAACTGGACACATTCAGACTAGAAATAAGTCATAATTTTTTAAAGTGAGGGTAATTAACCATTGGAATAGTTTACCAAGGTTCATGGTGGATTCTCCATCATTGACAATTTTTAAATCAAGACTGGATATTTTTCTAAAAGATGTGCTCTAGGAATTATTTTGGGAAAGTTCAATGACTTGTGTTATAGTAGAGGTCAGAATAGGATACTCACAGTGGCCTTGTAATCCATGAATCTATGAGATCCAATATAATAGAACATTTTTTATGGATTGAAACTAGTTAGAACTGTTTTCTTTCTTCCCAGCTATGAATTTAATAAGGGTCTACCCTGTTGTTGTTGGGTTTTTTGTTTTGTTTTTCAGGCACCTCTGTTATCCAGGTGACAGCAACAGATGCTGATGATCCAACCTATGGGAACAGTGCCAGAGTAGTCTACAGTATTCTCCAGGGGCAACCATATTTCTCTGTGGACTCCAGAACAGGTATTTTATTTCAACAAGGAATCAGCCAAAAAGTATGACTTCTCTTAGCTTTCATTCACTATGGACCACATTCTTCCTCAAGGAAACACCCAGTGAATCTTAAACACCAGATGGACACAGGAGAGCAAAACTACTGGGGCAGGAAGAAAGTTAAAAGACAAAACACACTACCTGAGTCTTATTTCTATATAAGAGCCAGAATAGAACAGTTTTATGTTGGAGATTAAGCATCATTGCAATAGAGATCTTCAGAGCAAGAATATGCTATCTGCAGTAGCATATTCATCTAAATTACCAAATTCTGCATTAGTGGAGTTGGGTTTATTTTGTGCTGTTACTATTCTTGTAGGCTATCATTTCAATGAAGTCTTCAGCAGATCTGGTACACAAATCCACGTGTTAAAAAACCTTTATACCAATAGAGGTAAGAAAGTAGAAGCAAAAAAATGTAGTTAGCTGGAGTAGTCCTATGTAAGGGTTTATTTATTAATAGCCCTAGATTTATGCACAGGACACTGCATATGACACACACCACATAATGTCTGTATCATAGGAGGAATCATACATTTTTTGACAACTCCCAGGGGCCAACTGTAGTGTTAAGGTCAGAAACTCATGAGAGGATATTTATTGTTGAACCCTAGGGGAACAAAATAAAAAGAAATACCATATAACTCACTTTTGAAAGTTACCACTACATGAAATATGTCCATTATCCAAGAAGAAACTTAGATACGCTTTGTTCTTTCCTGAGCCCTATTATACATAGGCAAAACAGAGCTATTTATTTAGTATTTGGGTTATAAACCATAGAATGAGTAACCCCTTAATCATTTTTGTTTTCGAAGTGAGGACATTTTCTGTATTAAGGGGCAGAGAGGGGACACAGTCTATAAAGTATTCACACACAGAGGGCCCATTTTGCAAAGATGCTAAGCACTTTCACATCCCAGTGGGAATTGAAGATCCACAGCATTTAATGGGCAGTGCTCAACTTCTTGCAGAATCAGGCTCATAAAAACTGCAGGTGGCAACATTTAAACAGTCCACTTGTGAATTGTTTGCATTAGTCTCTATTTCTTTCTTAGTATATAGGATGATAGTTGCCACTGCAGTATCATTTTAGTGCTGTTTTGTTAAGCCCCGCACACAGTGTGTCTGCTAAAAGTAACCACTAAAAGTATGTAGAATTCAGCAAGGGCAGTCAGGTATTAAAAAAAAGAAAAGAGAAAAAGACTTTAAAGCCTTAAGAAGGGAAGGGAGGTGCTGAGGTGAGGATGAGAATAGCCTAAATAAAGAAGAGGTCAGTTACACTACTAGAATCCCTGAAGCAGGAGACCGAGAGAGAGCTAAGGAAGCATGATCTAAAAGTCCAGAGAGCTGTAGCCTTGCGAGTTCCTGCTTTTATAACCAAAAGCAACAATCTGCTTTAGTGAGTCAGCAAAGGCAGTAATTGCATCGGATGGCGCTTTGCAGACTCTGTCAGAGAAGTATTGCTGCCACCTCATGTTCTTTTTCAGTAATGTTACCATAAAAGAAAGCAGACTCTGCATTGTGGATTTTTGCGTGATTACCAATAGCAATTTCTGTGTTCCCAACTCTGAGATGTAAGTTACAAAATAAAACTACCAGTCTTTCTTTATAGACTATCCATAGGAAACAAAATGGAGACTGAGGGCCAAATTCTGTTCCAATTTACACTGGAATTGATGTGAAGTAACTCCATTGGCTTCATTTGAATCACTCTAAATCTACACTGGTGTGATTGAAAGCAGAGTCTGACCCCATTCTTTTAAATTAGGAGCAACTGTGTTTTTTTATTAAAACCAGCTCTGTCCTGTTTTGCATATTGTTTAAACAGAATTTCTTTTCTGTCCTAAAACCTTTAAAAAAAATCTTACAGGCTTAATTAGAACAGCTCTAATGAACATGGACAGAGAAGCAAAAGACTATTATGAAGTGATTATCCAGGCCAAAGATATGGGTGGACAGCTGGGAGGATTAGCTGGGACAACCAAAGTCAACATCACCCTCTCTGATGTCAATGACAATCCACCCAGATTTCCACAGAGTGAGTATCTGCTTTATTACAATGTTACTGAAGAGGGAAGATGGGTTGAAATACTTGCATGATGAATATCTGCACTTACTTTGACCTTTTCAAATGGAATCAATCCATGACTAGAATAGGGTACAAACAATTTTCCTGTCCCCCTGAGCATTTTTGAAATTTTTTACTGTCTCAAAACAGGATGAAAAGTCAAAATCTCAAAAAAAAATCTGAGAACTGAAATCCAAAACAAATGTCAGATCTTCTTTCTTCTTTCAATAATTTCAAAACATGTATTGATTTTGACATTTTAAAATCTTATTTTCATTAAAAGTTTTTTTCAAAGTGAAAAACTAAACTTTGTTGAGAAAATGTCAAAGCATCCCATTCCGACATTTCTAAATTTTTCAAAAAAAAAAATTGAATCAGAATATTTGTCAAAACTGACCCTTTCCTGCAAAGTTTTTGTTTAGACAAATTGACATTTTCCAAACCAAAAAATAAAAAAAATTATTGACCAGTTGTATCCCTGACTTCTTTTTTTTTAAACCTATTTATTTTTGGTATTTATGGTTTCGTTTTTCCTTTTTAAATTTAGGAAATCAGGGGCATTCCTTTATCCCTAGATTAGATACTGCAGGCCTTTGCAAGAGGGTTGCCATGCACTACTTTGTTTGTTTTCTCATCCTTAGCATGGAAGGATGTCTGTCTCAAGGGCTGGGAGGGAGGAGAGAGAAAGGGATTTAATTCAGCAATTCAGTTTAGCCTCTCCTCTTTATGAGTGAGTCTGTTGTTTGTGCTGAACAGTATGGAATAGTTTTGCATACAGACTATTCCCCAGTAAAAATTCAACTGAACTCACCAAAAGATTATTTAAAGTCTAAGGCATATGATGATTTCAGAAAGGTTAGTTTGGATTTACACTGGTGTAACTCAAAGCAAGATTTGGCTCATTACACCCTTCTCTAAATGCATCCCCTAATGCCTGATGCTAAGCAAAGTCCATTGAAGTCAAAGGAAAGACTCCCTTCAACTTCAGTGGCTTGAGCAATGCCCATATTTTCTTAGACTAACAGCCTGATACTCTAGTTATTTTTAATGTTTTCAATACTTTTGTCTGTTCCTTTTCTCCTCCTCCCTTTACATACTCTGCTTTGCTAAAACCAAACTCAGCTGAGAGCACTCTCCAGCAAAACCATCACCGCATATTGCTTTTTATTTTCTTCCTCCTCTTCCCCTTGTTAATCAAGTCTGACTTGATGTATGTTATAGATGTCATTTCTGTTTTTAAAACATCAAGTGGAGAGACTTGGTGTCAATCCTATGGATTAGGGAAAATGGTATTAAATGACATCAGGCCCCATCACTGATGCTGTCCTTTAGAATAAGAGTTAAATAAACGGTATAGTTAAGAGAGATTGTTCAAGCATGGAGCTGAGCTAGGGTGGCAGGTAATATCATAAGCATTGTATTTGTACTTTAAAAAAAAACTACTTTATTAAATTGCCGTTCTCTCTTTCCCCAAGCCTGTTGTTAAAGCAGATCAGTTATGCACTAATTCTGCTCTCATTTCATTTTGAGTTGCCATTGGAAGCACTGGTGTTTTGATGATAATCACTTAAATATGCCCCTAACAGGCAGCTTACTGAAACTCAGCAAGGCAAATCCAAATTAGTAATGGCTTCCTAAATGGAGATGACCCTTTGCTTTTCAGCCTGGAAAAAAGAACCTTTAACTGGACCTCTCTTCAGACTGCTGGATTTGTTGACTGTGGCCAGTCCTCTGAATTCCTGTACAGTTTTTGTTCCAGTCATGTTTTTTTCCCCCTCCCCCTCCACTTCTCTTGCCAGAACATTATCAGATGAGTGTGCTGGAGTCCGCTCCAGTCAGCTCCACTGTGGGCCGTGTTGTTGCTAAAGACCTGGATGAAGGCATTAATGCTGAAATGAAATACAGCTTTGTAGATGGAGATGGACTGGATGTCTTTGACATTAACACTGATCCTAATTACCAAGTTGGCATCATAACTGTGAGAAAGGTAGTAAGTTCTCTTTTTATATCCATTTATACAGCTAATAGTTCCGGTTACATTTCATGGGTGCAATATTCTGTTATGGCTACTGTAACTTGGTTCCCATTACATGACAATAGCTTCTTTCCCATTATGAAACACCATTTCTTTAACACTCTTTGCTAAAATATGAAAACACGCTGTATTCTCAGGAATAAACCTTAAAAAGAGAGAGGACAGTGATCTGAATAAATAGGTACATAAATGTCCCAGTTCAGTATTTATCCACGTAAATAACCTTTGTAGCTTAATTACACAACAGTGAGAGTGATCTGATCAATATTTGCATTTGAACTGTAGACATTTTTCATGCTGGTGTCCCATAAACAATAATAAAGCAAGCCAAATAATTATTTATAAACCAATAAAAACCAGGCTGTTTTTTTAATTGCTGCTTGAAGATCCATAAATGCTAATTAGGTTAGAAGCTCTACTTTAAAATGGCAGCTGTGAAATTGCTAGTATTTTGTACCGCAGGCTGCACAGAAAGGAATATAGTATTTTGCTTAGAGTATCTCCTGCAGAATATTTATTTTATAATTTTATACAAATGTTAGCTGTTGAACTCTTTCTTGATTATGAAGCTATTGTTATACCTTTTCCTAGGCATATCTAGTGCACTCAGAATGAAATAAGTTCTCTGTTTAAATAGCCTGAGCCAAAATCATCCACTAAAATAGAGTGACACAGAGACTGGATTTGATCTTCTATCTTTCCAGATTACTGTTTCCATTTCAGAAGTCTGATTTGTCTTGCGTACCCCAAGTTTCACCTCACTTAAAAACTACTCGCTTACAAAATCAGACATAAAAACACAAAATTGTCACAGCACATATTATTACTGAAAAATTGCTTCCTTTCTCATTTTTACCCTATAATTATAAAATAAATCGATTGGAATATAAATATTGTACTTACATTTCAATGTATAGTGTCTATTGAGCAGTATAAACAAGTCATTGTATGAAATTTTAGTTTGTACTGACTTTGCTAGTGCTTTATATGTAGTTTGTTGTAAAACTACGCAAATATATAGATGAGCGGATGCACCCCCTGGAACACTTCTGCGTTCGTCCAACTGAGAAGCATTACTCTAGTTCTTAAGGCCAAGATTCGGCAAAGCATTTAAGCATAAGTATGCAGTACTATAAAAGATGCATTGTAGAAGATACCAAAGGAGAAGAATATCTCACACCAACACAGTCAGGTACATCTCATTCTAGGCTACCAGAGCTTATATGTTTGTAAAACTGTGTGCCCCTATGGCATTTTATAAGATTATTAATTTGTGTATAGCCACACTCCACTTTGGAAAAGTTCTCATTCAGATCAAGATTTCAAACCCACAAGGAGAGCAGACGTGGCGAACTGTGTGTTTTGCTTGTTCTGTAGAGCTACAAAGTTTGTACCCAGAATGCAGCTCCATGACTTTTGTTTTGGATCCATCTCTACAAAACAACAACAACAAAAGATTTAGTTTTCCTGTCACACTGTTAACAGACTCAAAGGGTAACATATTTGTAGTGCAACCTAAACTTTGGAGTCAATTAAATAGTACTTTCATGAGGCCAAGTGAGTCCAGTGTCTGGGGCAAAGGATTGGGAACTAAAAAAATCCTAAACTGTTGCAATGCAGACAGCCATTGATGCATGCAGAGACACTGAGCAAGTCACTTAAACCCCTTGTGCATCAATCCAGCTGTAAAACTGGATTAAAAAGTAGCTATGGTTAACCTCAAAAAGTCTGGAGTGCCAGTTCAGTCCAGATAATTTCTCAAATGTTCTAAAATTTAGCTGAACTTCTTCGATCTGTAAAACTGGTCTGGAAATCATGTTAGAATAGACTATCTTTCTGGCCCTGGAACTTCACTGAAAACCAGATGATTCATATGAACAGAGAAAGGGGCCAAATCCTAATGTCCTTGCTTAACCCTGCAAAATTACCACTGGCTTCAACTGGAGTTTTGCCAAATAAAGACGGTGTGACCAGGCCTAAGGAATTAGCTACTTGATACAATAGCGATGAGCAGCAATTAAATAAATAGACAATGGAACTTGTCACTAGTGTAAAATCACAGGGTTTGCAGGACACTTTGATCTAAAAGCCATCTGAGGAACAGCTTCTCACCAGCTACCTTCCCCCTGCTCTGACTGCTCCTTCCCCATCCTGCCTCCTACTGGCTTGCTAGTAGACAGTTTGAATCAGCAAATAATATAATACTTTGTATTTCTATAGCACCTTCCATCCAAAGACCTCAAAGCATTTCAAACTTTAGTGAGTTCAGCATCTCTAAATAGGTGGATCTGGCTTCTCAGCTGGAAAGCGGAGCCCCTGGCTCTGACTCCCCTTGTGGGAGAAGGTAGCTAGTTCTTCTTCAAGTAGTGTCCCTATGGGTGCATGTGCACCCCGCGTCTCTAATCGGAGATTTTTGGCAACAGTGTCGGTTGAGCCGGCGCACGAGCTCGCTCTCCCTCCCTTATGGTCTGCCTCGAGGCTATCTAGCACTGCGGGGGCAAACCCCATTCACTTCCTTCTCCATGCCTTTGGCCTCAAATGGAGTGAGCAGATGGAGAGAGCAGTCATTCCTTCCTTATCTGTGTCATTAGCATAAGCAGTTGTTTTTGTTTTTTGTTCTCCTTAATAGTTAGTGTTTCCTTTGTTGTTTTTACTCCTTTTGGGATTAAAAAAAAAAAGAGAGAGAGAGCGTGAGAGAGAGAGGAGAAAGAAAGAAAAAACTTTAGTTTCCTGCCCTATCTGGGGGCATACCCCTCCCATCGGGATGAAAGTAATTTAAAGGATTTACTGATACGCTGGAGTCCTGAGCGGGGGGCGGAGCCTCAACTGGAAGGGGCGGGGCCTCAACCAGAAGAGGTGGGGTCTTTAAATCCCTGGGCCCTTTAAATTGAGATTTAAAGGGCCCGGGGCTCCAGCTGCCCATGGTAGCTGTAGCTACCCCATGATAGTGGTAGCTGCGGCAGTGGCTGGGAGTGCCGGGGTTCGGGCGGCAATTTAAAGGGCCTGGGGCTCTGGCTGCTGCCACCACAGTGGAGCCTGGCCCCTTTAAATCGCTGCCCAAGAGCAGCATAGAAAAACCCTTTGGTACCAGGGACAACAAAACGTCCATCTGCGGAGTGCTCTGCACCTTCCCAACTATCAGTACTGACAACATACCACACACACTCCTCTGCGGTACCAAGTGAGCTCTAGTACCCTGGAGACCTGTGGCTCTTAAGACAATTAACATACCATCTCTAAAAGAGTGGCACTGACAAAACTTTCTGTACCGGGTGCAACAAAAAACTCATCTAGGGAGTGCTCTGCACCTTCTTAACCATCGGTACCGACAAAGTACCGTGGACACTCCTCCATGGTACCGAGTGAGCCCAGGGTTCTGCATGGTCTCTGGTACCCTGGAGACCTGATGGTTGGGGAAGAAATGCAATCCCCATTACTTGGTACCAGGCTCCCGGTACCAAGCACATCCCGGCACCCGGAATCGCTCTTGGCACCAGGCCGTGTACCGCCACTACTCCAGTCAGCACCACCCTTACCCAGTGTTGAGTCTGACAGTGGCCAGGAGGAGGTAATTTCCCTGCCCTCTCATCACAATACAAGAGTCCTCCCCAATTTCATTGAGCCAACCCACAAATCCTAGTATGGGCCCCCTGGGGTAAGCCTACCACCCATGCCTGCCCTCCTTCCTCCATGGCCGTATTGCAATCCTTGGGCAAAGTACACACACACACACATATCACGGCCGTCCAGCGTCTCTCAGAGAGAGTCCACCAGATGGTGTCCTACAGCCTGGCTGTCCAGAGCCCCTGAGGGAGAGGAGAAGGAAGCTTTTTCAGAACAGGAAGAAGGACTCAAAGAGGAAGCTACCCCTCCAGCACACTTATCCTCATCTCCACCAGATGAAGCTGTACCGCCTCCCTCCTGCCCATCACTAGGTGATGATTTTAAGAACTTTCTGGATCTTACCAAGAGGGTGACAGGTGAGCTGCAAATTCCCCTACAGGAGGTGGCAGATACACATCACAAGTTGGTGGATATTCTGCACACCTCCTCCTCATCCAGAATTGCCCTCCCAATTAATGAGGTGATTCTAGATCCTACCAAAGTCATCTGGCAGACACCAGCCTTCATCGCACCAACCAGCAACAGAGCCAAAAATAAAAATACTACATCCCTCCCAAAGAGATAGACTTTGTTTCAACATCCGCAACCCAACTCCATCACAGTGGATGTGGTTAATGCACAAAGCAAGCAACATAATGCCAAGTCGACCCCAAACGATCCGACTTGACAAGATGGTGTATTTGTCGGCGACATTACGTTTAGAGTCACAAATTACCAAACTGTCATGGCCAAATACAATTTTATTAATTATGGGAAACTCAGTGCATTTCTAGAACATTTACTGGAGACACAAAAGGAACAGTTTCAGACCATTCTTAGAGAGGATCAGTTAACAGCCAGACTGGTGCTAGAGACAGCACTGAATGTAGCTGATACATCTGCCCACCATGACAGTGGTACTGTGGAGGGCTTCTTGACTACACCTTTCTGGATTGCCCAAAAAACTGCAGAAGACTTCCAGTTTGAAGGGCAAACTCTTCACAAAGATGACAGATTCTTCTCTCCGCATCCTGAAGGGTTCCCGGACCACATTATGCTCCCTAGGAATCTACACTGCAGGACAGAAAAGAAGATGTACCTCTCAGACACAGCACAGGTCACAATCTCCTCAATACCCACCAGCTCAGTGCTGTTACAAGCCACAGTGTAAAAGGACCAGGGCTCAAAAGTGGGCAAACCCCAGTCTGCAACCTCTCAAACCACGTCTTCTAAGCACTTTTGATGGGTTGGTTGAGGGCCTGAACAATTATACCTTGCAACATCAGCTGCCACCTACACACCTGTCACGTCCCCTTCAGAAGTCACCTGGCCCTACTTCACAGCAGTTGGGAAAATATCACCTCTGACTGATGTGTCCTGGAGATAATTTTGAAGAGTTACACCATTCAATTAATGTCTCTCCCCCATTCCAACCCTCCTTCCCCGTCCCCCTTCAGGGACCCTTCTTATGAGAACCTACTTCATCAGGAAACATATAATTTGTTATGCTTAGGGGCCATTGATTCAGTCCTGGTGCAACTCAGGAGCAAGGGGTTTTACTCTCATTATTTCCTGATCCCCAAGGCAAAGGGAGGTTGGAGGCCCATTCTAGATCTAAGGGCATTAAACAAATACAGGAAGGTGCAGACATTCAAGATGGTCACAGTCGCAGCCATTATTCCAACTCTAGAGCAAGTAGATTGATTTCCAGCCCTCGACCTACAAGATGTCTACTGCCATATCTCAATACAACGATCGTACAGGAGACTTCCTATGGTTTACCTTTGAGGCAGGACCATTATCAGTACAGACTGCTCCACCCAGGGTATTCTCCAAGCTACTCTTCATTGTAGCGGCACACTAACCTCGGTACAGTGACTGGAGTTTATCGGGGCCAAAATTCATGCAGTATAAGTGAGAGAGTATTGTTCCCGCTATGCAGACTCACCACCCTGGCATGGATGCCTCCCTAATAGGCTGGGGAGCTCACCTACACAACCACAAGGTTCAGGGCAAATGCCCTTCTACAGAAGTGACCTTCCATATCACTCTTTTGGAGCTAAGGGCTGTCAGGAACGCCTGTGCACACTTTCTGCCTCATCAAGAACACCCACACAAGTCATGATTGACTTAATATGACCTGTATGTTGTACATAAATCACCAAGAGGGTGTCAGATCTCCCTCCCTCTGCAAGCAAGCACTCAAACTTTGGAACTAGTGCATCCATCACAGTTTGCTCATCTCAGCTGTCTATTTACTAGGGATACAGAACATGACAGCTGACAGTCTCAGTCAAAATTTTTGTCATGAGCATGAGTGGGTACTGAACTCAGAGGTGCTTCAAGATATAATCGCCCTTTGGGGAAACCTGACTACGGATCTCTTCGCTACTTACCGGAACAAGAAATGTCCTCGTTACTGCTCCAGGGCCAGCCTGGGGAGACGCCCTCATCCTCGCATGGGACAGGGCTTTCTTGTATGCCTTTTCCCAGTTTCCTCTTCTATCAAAGGTCCTGTTGAAAATTCAACAAGACAAAGTGAGAGTTATTCTGATTGTCCCTCCTGGCCATGACAAGTCTGGCTCCCTTACCTGACACAGATGGCAATATGCCCTCCTGTTCCTCTTCTGCCCATTCCTCACCTGCTCTCTCAATATAATGGGCTGATCCTTCACCCCAACCTGCAGGTCCTCTGCCTTTCCTCCACAGAAAGATCCAAAAGCTCTGCAAAATCGGCTCAAAGACTATCCAAATGGGTCTCTGGTTGCATTAATCACAGTTATCAAGGGTGCCACCTGCTTCCATCCAGAGTCCATACGCACTCCATTAGGTCAGTTTCTACCTCGATCACATTCCTTAAAGATATCCCTATCTCAGTAACCTGTAGAGCAACAACTTGGGCCTCAGCCCATACTTTCGCAGAACATTATGCGATCTCTGAATATTTGGCCCCCGGCACCATCTTTGACTCCACAGTACTCTCTGTAGTAACAGACTCAACTCAGAAGTCCCAACCTCCAGTGGTGGGTACCGCTCAGGAGTCACCTACGGTGGAGCACCCATAGGGACACTAGTCAAAGAAGAAGAGGAAGTCACTCACCTTGTGCAGTAATGATGGTTCTTCAAGATATGTGTCCCCCTATGGATGCTTCACAACCTGCCCTCTGTGGAGTTCTCTGTAGGGCTCTGTGGTGGAGAAGGAAGTGAGGGGGTTCACTAGCACAATGCTAGATAGCCTCGAGGCAGACCACGAGGGAGGGAGAGCACATGCGTGGGCTCAACGGACACGGCTACCAAAAATCTCTGATTAGAGATACAGGGGCGCACATACAGCTACAGTGTGGCACCCATAGGGACACACATCTCAAAGAAGCATCGTTACTGCACAAGGTGAGTGAGTACCTCTTCTGGTTGCCACAAACTGGCTCAGCAGAGTGTAGCAATTACAGCAAACTACTGACTTCCACGGTGGTGGTGTGGGGGGCGAGTGCACGATGATCTCTGCTGCCTATGGGTTGGGGAGAACTTCTGCCATTTATGCTGTGCCCTCCCACATACCTACCACAACTGGCCTTCCCCTTCATCCTCCTTGAATGCACTCCCAATTGCCCTGCCACCCAGCCCTCTCACAATTCCACTACCTGCCTAATTTTGTTCAGTTGTCAAAAAGAAAAGAATGACAAAGATTGAAGGTCAATAGTGCTCCAAGAGGTTGGGAATAGCTGTACAAGCCTCAATCAGATCCACCTCCATAGTGAATTAAGTGGGTTAATGATCTGCTCTATGCAAGGCAGTTTCATGGTTCTAAGGTTACAAAATACGAGGCTTAAAACCATAAAATCCATGATTTTTTATAGAACACTGTATGCCTCTGAAAACTGGGCAATTGTATTATAGGCACAAAGTTTGTTTTGCTCAGACTCTGCACCAATTAAGGGGATTCTACTGAGCTATTTTCCACTGTAAAACTCCCTATATATTGAGGGTTTGTGAACATTTAGTTATTAGAACTGCAGAAAATTAAATTTGCAGCAGGGTCCCCCATAACTTAACTATAACCTTGCAATTGCTTCTGCTTCCACTAGACTTATGGATAGCACTTGATTGGGTGAATCATTTTCGGTTTTTCAGTTGTTTCAAACAGAACCCTTCCTCTCATCACTTTAGTGGTATGGTTTTTAGTTAAATACAGAATGTTCCTGATACAATTGCCACTTCAGGATTTATTTTCAACTAAAAATATTTAAATGTAGTATTTGGCATGACTGACGGTGTAACAGAGAGAAATCTGTGGAAAGACACCAAGATGCAGTGTAAAGGGGAGAAGCATTTCTTTCAGGCACGCAGGAGGCTGCAGCCTAACACAACGAATTCAACAGGCTTAACACTGTCCTTTTCTCTTCCTCAGCCCTTAAGTTTTGAGAGCAAGAAGAGCTACACTTTAAAAGTAGAGGGCACCAATCCCCACCTGGAAATGCGTTTCCTGAACCTGGGCCCCTTTCGAGACACCACGACTGTGCACATCAGCGTGGAGGATGTGGATGAGCCCCCAGTGTTTGAGTCTAGCTTCTATTTTGTGGAAGTGCCTGAGGATGTGGAGATCGGAACCACCATACAAATTATTTCTGCCAGTGACCCTGATGTGACCAACAACTCAATCAGGTTTTTCAGAGTGTTTTTTTAGCTTTTCTTGTTATCCAGAGATTTTCTACTGTATGTCTTAGGCCAGATGCTCAGCTGGTGTAAACTGAAACCTCCATAGCAGATCTGTCCCCATATTGTGTTGTAGGTAATCAGCTCTCTTCTCTCTTTTCCCTTCTGTTTCAAAACACATAGGTTGCATGTAACAATCTTTGTCAACAGTTCAGCTATACAAATACATTTGTAATAGATATAGTGCTAACAACATATGCACGGACCACTCAATTATATATTGTGATATTCAAGCTGCTTAGCTAGATATTCCCATAAGCAATAAAGGAAGGTAAACTACAGTCATGGGAGCTTCATGTCTACAATTCAGCCAGGAACCAAAAGAATGAGCTACATGATTATCTCTCTCATTTCCAGAGTGACAGCCAAGTCTTAGCAGAAAATTCCAGTGTTCTTTGAGGCCATCTCATGTATTCATTGTTGAAACTTACATAAAGTTGAAGGTTCATTGCATGTTCATAGACCAGCAGATAACACTTAAACGTTTCTCTGATCTATGCAAGTGGTTGCTATATTGTTTCCCTCCCCCTGTGCAAGTTCAGCTTCTCAGCTGCCTGGCTTCAGGATTTTTACAGAGGAGCACAGCAGGAACGCTAGATGCTGAGTTGTTACAATTGTTGAAGGGACAATGAAATCCTTATGTGTGGCTTTATGGGCTTCACACAGGGAGGAAACCTGACAGACACAAAGCCTGTTCTGCTTAGTGCACCATTTTCCCCCTAGAAGTGCTCTAAGATGTATTCTTTCCTTTTCCCTACATCATGTCAAACGTTTCTAACTCCTATCTAGGTTATGAGACTATCCTTCATTCTGCTCTGTACTTCTCATCTTAGTCTTTTCCTTCACTATCAAACTACGTCATTCTGCTCTCTCTGCCTCAGGGTCTTACATTCTGACATCATCCACACTCTGCAGCTTTGCAGTGAAAGCAAGTTTGTGTGCACGTGTGAAAAAAAAAATCTGTAGACACAAAAGGTAGATATTTGTTCATATTTTTACTGTAGTTTTTGAGTTTTTTTCCAGACTTTTCAGCTAACTCAGTTGAGAACAAACTTTTTAAGGGGCGGTGGGGAATACAAACAGCAAGGCGAGAACAACTATTTAAATTCAGGAGCAATTAAAAATATGCCCCAGTATTTACATACACACATTTTCTTACATGCAGCCTCTCTTTCTTCCTGCATTGTAAATACACAGACAGAAACAAAATATGAGTGACTGGTTTGGGAAAATAAAGATGTAGAGATCAACTATTGCTCCTCCACTGGCTTGCACCTCATTTGGCCAGTTACATCTATGTCTAATGAGAGCAAAATCAGAATGGTAGTGTTTTACACCGTCTTTTCACTCACTTTCTACTGGTGTAAATGACTGCACGAGGTGCAAGGTTGGGGAGAATCTGGCCCTCGTAGTGCAAAAATTTTAAAAAAGAGGAGGAAAACACACTCAGTGCCTCAAAAATAATTCCACTATGGTTGTAATCCAAAAAAATATATATTTTTAATTAAAATTTTTTTTCAAATTTGAAAATAAGTTTAAAGAGCCAGAACATGTTTCAGAAGGGCTCACTAAACACATGGGAACACTCAAATCCTCTTATTCCCAGCTTCTGGCATCTGGACTCCCACACTGAGAGACTCCGATTGCTGGAAATATGGCTTGAATACTGCTGAGTGACTAAGGAGAATTATTTAAACAGTGCAATAGAAGTGAGCGTGGAAGACTAGTTATTAACAGGAGATAGTGTCTGGAGAAATCAGTACAAAGCCCCCACCTGTGCTTTGTGACATCACTGATTGATACTGAACCACTAATCAGAAGGCTATATTCACTTTCAGATACTAGCTGGCCTTAAACTGTCATAGCAAAAGTCTTTTTATAGACCCCATACAAGAATGATTATTATAGAAAAATACAGCAACCCTCATGCAGATTTCTGTAATAAATCTAATACCTCAAAAATCTCTATTTAAAATAGAAAAAATACCCTTTCCCCACCTTCTCTCACTTTTTCTGGGGGGGGGAAATTGCTGTTTCTTTCCCAAGTGCAGAGCTTTACAGTGTTCTGTATTGCCAGTGCTATACAACATGATGCTGTCTCAAAATCAGTCTTGCACGCTTGTTCCGCAGATTGTAAAGCAGAACAGAATTCAGAATAATGGTCCCAATTCTGCTTCTGTTGATGTCAGTGGATAAACTCGTATTCAGTTCTAGGAGAGCACTGTGGATTGCGCCAACAGTGGTGGAAATGGGTCTGAACTATAATCTAAACAATAGTGCTTGGATTGGTGCCTGGTGATAGCTTTTGAGGGAGTGCCTACATTAGATAGATAGCTGTAATAGATTAAACGGTATACATTACAGTTACACATTATACATTACACATCAGCAACCTCCCAAAGACAGAAAGAAAGGGGGGGGGGGGAGAACAGTCTACTCTAGTCTTTAATTTAGTGTGAAAATTAAAGGTATTTTTCATCTACAGAAAAGCATGATAATATTGCAGAGAAAGTGGTCTGTGCTTCCAAGTCCAAATGTTCTTTTCCACAACATAAAATGAATCTGTGGACTTCATTACTGCAGAATATCATTGATGCAAATAGGTGTCAAAAAAGGATTACACATTATGGGCTCATTGAAGACTCTCAGAATCAGAATGATATTGAGGATGCAGAAGAACTGCCCCCACAGCAGTAGCTGGATGCACTTTTGCACCCTACATTCCCATTGCCATCTGAGAGTTTTGGATGTGCAGAGAAATAGCAAAATTTCCACCTCTAGTAAATACATGACAGACATCAGAAGGATTGTCCCTGGGTTTCATGAAGGGTGATAATTGTGGATCAGATGTCTGAATTTAAAAAGAAAAAAATTATGCCAAAATGGATAGTGTCAGACAACTCTGTTCAAAACTGAGAGACACATTCCAGTGCTTGTTTCTAACGTCCAAACTAACATGGTTACTATACTGGTATAGTCAAAGTAGTTAAATGTGTCCAAGCAACAGGAGATTGATAGTAATATAAAAGTGCTTATACCAGCATATCTTATTCCTATACAGGAAAGGGAATAACTATACCAGTACAAGGTACCTTTATCCTGGTATAATTGCATCCCCAGTAGGGGTTGTACTAGTATAACTATCTCAGTAACAGACTCCCACCCAATTAGTTAGGCTGTACAACTTTCAACATAGTCTGTGGTGAACTGTGCATTACACTCCCCACCCGCCAGCTTCAAACTATTAGAGTTCCCTGTGAAGAGATGCCAATACTGAACCACTTGTCAGTTAGTGAAGGCTCCAGTCCTTACCTGCTGAAGACAATGGGAACAGGAGTAGGTTCTAGATGAATGCAGTTATGTTCCATATGGTAGTTGGTGAGGTTCCTTAGTGGCTCAAAACTGGGTGACTGGGCAACAAAATGGGAGATTAAATTCAATGTTGATAAATGCGAACATAATCCCAACTATACATATAGAATGATGGGGTCTAAATTAGCTGTTACCACTCAAGAAAGAGATCTTGGAGTCATTGTGGATAGTTTTCTGAAAACATCCCCTCAGTGTGCAGCGGCAGTCAGAAAAGCTAACCAAATGTTATGAAACATTAGGAAAAGGATAGATAAGACAAAAAATATCATATTGCCTCTATATAAATCCATGGTAAGACAACATCTTGAATATTGTATGCAGATGTGGTCACCCCATCTCAAAAAAGATACATTTGAATTTGAAAAGGAACGGAAAAGGGCAAACAAAATGATTCGGGGGTCTGGAACGGCTGCTGTTTGAGGAGAGATTAATAAGACTGGGACTTGTCAGCTTGGAAAAGAGACACCTAAGGGAATATATGAGAGAGGTCTATAAAATCATGACTGGTGTGGAGAAAGTAAATAAGTGTTATTTACTCCTTCTCATAATACAAGAACTAGGAGTCACCAAATGAAATTAATAGGCAGCAGGTTTAAAACAAATAAAAGGCAGTATTTCTTCACACAATGCACAGTCAACCTGTGCAACTCTTTGCCAGAGGATGTTGTGAAGACCAAGACTATAACAGGGCTCCAAAAAGAACTAGATAAATTTATGGAGGATAAATTCATCAATGGCTATTAGCTGGGATGGGGAGGGATGGTGTCCCTGCCCTCTGTTTGCCAAAAGCTGGGAGTGGGTGACAGGGGCTGGATCACTTGATGATTACCTTGTCTTTTCATTCCCTCTGAAGCACTTGGTATTGACCACTATTGGAAAACAGGCTACTGGGCTAGATGGACCATTGGTCTGACTCAGTATGGCCGTTCTTATGGATGTAGCACCAATGTTTCCACAAGAGTTGCATAATATTTTTAATATGTACTTTTGCAGATATTCAATTGATAGAAGCAGTGATCCGGGGAGGTTCTTTTACGTCGACATTGCAACAGGAGCTCTGATGACTGCAAGACCTCTTGACCGGGAAGACCTTTCTTGGCACAATATCACTGTGCTGGCTGTGGAGCTGAGTAAGTAGATGGAGACTGTAGATAAATTAGAGATACAACAGGAACAGTGATAGACTGTTTTCAATTAAGCGATTCAGGTGTTTTTTTATTAATTGAATGGAAGTCACATCTGTTTGAATTGAACTTCTCACATTACAGAGTGAATATTGTATTTTAGTTTTTCCACTTTTTTTTTGGTAGAGGGATGAGACTGGGGGGCTTACAATTAAATGCAGAGTGTTGTTTTCTCAAATCATTAGTATTCAAGTGAATTATTGTAAAGCTCTTCTTGAAATATGATTCAGTGAGAGCCCTCCCTCCAGAACAACTAGTTAACAAAAACAGATGCTGCAGTGTGTATCAGAGTAGAAACCAAGGCTTCTAGGGAGGATTGGATGGCTCAGGGAATTGGAAATAGGATGAAAGCTTTTTCACTTCTGGGTCACTGGTTCAAATCCATCCTAGGTCAGTAGAGAGCAAATGTCATTACCGAATCATAGAATATCAGGGTTGGAAGGGACCTCAGGAGGTCATCTAGTCCAACCCCCTGCTCAAAGCAGGACCAATTTTTGCCCCAGATCCCTAAATGGCCCCCTCAAGGATTGAACTCACAACCCTGGGTTTAGCAGGCCAATGCTCAAACCACTGAGCTATCCCTCCCCCCACCTAGTAGGCCAGTGGCAAAGCCAGAATAGAACCCAGGTCACTGGAGTTCCAGTCCAGTGTTCTGTCCTCTAGGCCACATATGACCCGTACCATCTGCTTGCTGTTTATAGCCAAGTCATTTCACACAAGCTACTGAAGCTGTGTGAATTGCTTTTAACAACTCCAGAACAGTTGAAATTTGCTAGGATTCCCTATTTAGTTACATACCAAAAACTCAGCCCAGATTCACCATTGTGAATGTCTAGATGCAAAGGAGGCACTGACAGTTTTAAAATGAATCTATGAAAAACTGCTTAGCTTGGGGTTTGGGGCACAAATGAACATGAAATTCAAAGCAGAGCTCCAGGCATCTGAGCTGAAACCTCTATGGTTCACAAGGTTTTGTTAATGATCTCAGTCCATTTTCTTGTGGACATCACAAAATCTGCCACCACTCAGCATTAACTGGTATCTTTGTGAGCAGTCTCTCATTTGTCCACCAACTGATTGGACTGATCTAGAAAGACCACATCTAGGGCTACATCAGATTTGAAACAGACTAGCTGGGCAGTTTGAATGTGTGTGCACTCCTGCTATTTAGGCAGTGCCTGCTTTGTGGCTGGAGTACTTCATACTCCAGGGCTCTTTAACCTGGCAACTTTTGCAATCAGTAACTTAACCTAGGAGCCAATTCTGCCACTCTTCTGTTGAGCAGAACCCGCAGACTGCTAAGTGAATTGGACCACCTGCCCCATAAGGTTCAGTTCACTGTGGTGGGGGAATCAGGTCCTTAAAAATTAAAGTTGAGATTTTCAAGATCACCTAAGAGATTTGTACACCAAATTCCCATTTATTTTAGGCAGCTTTGAAAATCTCAAACTAACTGTGCTATCAAAAGGCTTCAAAAGTAAATGTTACTTCTGCCAACTGCAGCAGTGAACACAGAGGGCTAGATTCACAAACGGACTTAGGTGCACAAATGCCAGTTTAGGGACTTAAATCCAAGAATCAGGTCATCTAGGATTCACAAATCTCCAGCTCAGCTGCCCTCAAATCCAGTAGGCACTTAAACTCACTCTGTGCCTAAAATTTTGCAGCAAAAGTTCACTAGGAGCCTACATTTCTGCCGTTGAGCATGTGCCCTGCCGCCCCTCACCAGGCGTCCAGCTGCCTAAATCCCAGAACAATGCATGAACCAGGAGAAGACAGACTTGCCCTCCACATTGGGCTCCAATAGATAAGCTTACAAAAACAGCCAGGGCGGTCGACAACTCCTAACTTTTAGCTGGTGGGTACTTATCTGGGATGTGGGAAAGCTGGTTCAAATCCCCCCACACATATGAAGAATCTGAACTGAGATCTTCCACCTCTCAGGTGCATGTCTTAGCCATGGCATTATGGGATATTCTGATGTGGTCCCTCAGTCTCCTGTTCAAACTGTGGATAAATTTTAAAAAAATCCATTACAGCAGGGATACTGGGTGTCTCACATTGCAGGGAGTGTTCTGACCACCAAGATACAGCATCATTCTTATGCTTTCTCCCTCTCTGCCTCTGGCCCCATGAATTTTGTTAAATTGTATACTCATCCTCAGTCTGCAAGTGAATGTTTTTGGAACGGTTGTACAAAATACATCTGGCCATCTCTGAGTTAGGTGAAAGGTGGTAGTGAGCGGGGTGGGGCGGAAATATACCATTCCTGCTTTAATAAAAGTGTCAAGGTTTTGCTTGTTGTTTTAAATTTACACAGCTCAAAGTTACAAGTGTAAAACTTTGCCTTGGATTAGTCCTCAATGAAGAAGAATTGCTTGTTTTATCTCAAAAAGATTGGAGGGACAGATCAAGAGGATCTTGACTTGCCACTGCACCACTACTCTAATGCAGCCAAAAATCCAATTTCATAAGTCCAGGGAGGCTCACTTAAGTTAAGCGCAAGGGTGACCTACCCCAGTAGTGGAGAGCTAATGTAAGGGCTTTTATAACACACCTCCCCTCCCTATATAGCAGCAGGAAGGAGTCATGACCTGATCTGACCCTACAGTGGCATGTAGCCGATCTACATCTGCTAGCAGCAAATGTCTCCAATGGCCAGTGATGGGACACTAGATGGGGATGGCTCTGAGTTACTGCAGAGAATTCTTTCCCAGGTGTCTGGCTCGTGGGTCTTTTCCACATGCTCAGGGTCTAACTAACCACAATATATGAGGTTGGGAAGGAATTTTCCCCCGGGTCAGATTGACAGAGATCTTGGGGGCTTTTCACCATCCTCTGCAGCATGGGGAATGGATCACTGGTGGGGTTAAGGTAGTGTAAATGGTGGACTCTCTGTAACTTGGAGTCTTTAAATCATGATTTGTGGACTTCAGTGACTCAGCCAAAGATTAGGGGTCTATTACAGGGGTGGGTGCATGAGGTTCTGTGGCCTGCAGTATGCAGGAGATCAGACTAGATGGTTAAGGTCAGATGGGACCATCACAAAGTCTATGAGTTTCTATTTTTAAAGGATAGTTTGGTATTATTCAGTCTATAAATTAGACATTCATATACCTCGGTGATGGATATAAAATATATATGGATAGATAAACTACATAATCAAATTATTCAATAGTATTAACTCAGTAGTACAGTCATGCTACATGCAATATGAATACCATACATAAAAAAGTACAAAAATTCCAGAGTGTATACTCTACAATATTTGAAAGTATGACATCATGCTATAGAGAGAGATAATATTTTAAATATATACACAAGGTAGCAGGGTTAAAGTTGAGAACTAAATCTCAACTTTTATGAACTTTTGAACATTTGATCACTCAGTCTTCATCTTGTTTTTTGAATGGTGTTTCATTTTGGTTATGTGGGATAACTGGGTGTGGGGGACCAAAAAACACCACAAGAAGAAAGAAACTAATGTATTTATCTTGTAGACACTGGGTTTGTAAGTTATTTGATCTGAAGATGTTTACCTTGATGAACTCATTTCTCCTTCCATTTGTGAGCAACTAAGCTGATAAATTATGTCCCACTTGCTTTCCACAAAAGATGTCATGAAAATTCCATCTTTTTCTCTTTGAAATTTGACTGCAAACTTTTATAGAATTTTTTACATTTTTCAACTAGTGCTATAGCTGATCAAAAAAAGGATGATTTTTGTATAAAATATTTGTCCAAAATGTCAAGTTGTTTTATAGCTGAAATTCTAAATTTTGAGAAAAATCAGAATTGCAGAATTTCAAAAAATTTTAATCAGCTCCTTGAGCCCATTGCCTTCTGAAACACGACTAATTGAATCACATCCTCCAACCCTAGCCTACCTTAATTCTTGGCATCGTCTCAAACTTTCCCAGAAATTTACCTGGTTCTGGAGGCCAGGTTTGAGAAAGCCGTAAACATTTGAGGAGTCGAGATGGTTAGACTGGAAGCTGGAACTCAATCTTGCCTATAGTATCTGCTATCTTCCCACACCAGTTACAATTCAAATAAATTTCATTCAGTGCAACAAGGCTAAAAAGGAGAGTTCCCTTGCCTTTTTGGTAGGGCAAGCAGCTACTTTTCCCTGTGATTATGAAGTCCCTGTAGTTATTTTGTTCTTTCTTCTTTTAGACAATCCCTCACAGGTTGGCAGTGTATCAGTCACAGTAAAAGTCCTGGATGTGAATGATAATGCTCCTCAGTTTTCCAGGTTCTATGAAGCTTTTGTGTGTGAAAATGCAAAAGCTGGGCAGGTGAGAAATCCTATATGTCTGTGAGAGATGAATGTTGTCACTTACATGCAGATACTGCATTGTATGGGCATAGCCAGCAACTAAGAAAGGGGAGGGGATGGGGCAAAGCAGATGTGCACTACAGGACATCAGATGTTTCATCAGAACTCTGTTCAGCAGAGTTCATCCATAGCACCTTCTGTTCATCCATAGCACCTTTCTCCTCCCCATTGATCAAAAAGTACTTTGTAAACTCTGATTTACTTCACTTCTGACATGAAGCCATCTTTAGAGAGGCAGGCAGCAGACAATCAGACAGCATGTTGCACAGCAGCAATGACAAGAGGAAATGTGAGACCACTGGGGCAAACTCAGCCTCTAATGAAGAGCATTATGAAGTCCTTAGTGCTCCTACATGACAGGCAGTGGCTTGGGTTGTGTTTTTTGTTTGTTCTTGGGGTTTTTTTTTGTTTTTTTAAATCCTGGCAGGAAGAACTCCACATGCACAGTAAGTTGCATAGAATTGAACCTATCCCTCTAGGAAGGATGACAGACTGAGTCAGCTCTCTAGGGGTTTGATCATGTAATTACAGGAAGTCTAGGTATTTCTAACATAGGATCCTAGGTTCCACTCATTGACACCCATGAAAATCAAGAATCACTCCACTGAAGCAAGCAGTGCCGACTTCACGATGGTGTCCCTCCTCTGTCTCAAATCAGACCTTTCATATATAAACTCATTCATTGGGGTGTCTATATTCCACAGGCAGACACACAAACTCAGCATTTAAGGTCTGATCTTACACTCATTGATGTCAGTGGGAATTTTGTCACTGAGCCCAGCGGTTGCTCAACCTGGCCCTTAGGCATTCAGTATCCATGGTACTACATTTGGGTGCTCAAATCAGAATTGGATGCCTAAATTTAAAAACTGGAATGCCCATCTCTTAGTAGGGGAGGAAAAAATAAACATTTCCTATTTTAGACCTGCCCTTAGCTTTCACTAAATCTACTTCAAGCCTAATTACCACTATAAAGTAGCCTGGAGCGAGTGGGCCGACTTCATGATATGACTCTCCTCAAGTCAATGGGTTTATACCAGAGATAACTTTGTACAAACTATGCACAAAGAAGCCCCAGCATGAGGCAAAGAAAAATCATCACTGGGTTTCCTAGGGGACAAACTTTTTAAGTAGTGCATGAGAATTTAGACAGGCAGCTGCCATTAGGAATAACTGGAGTCATGTGACTAAATTGCTTTGCACCACTCTGAAACATTCCTGGAATCAGTTTCAAAGTGCTGTTTAAGACTGCCCAGATCGATCATTTCCCGGTTAATCACTTAGAAAACAAACTTCAATGCTATGAATTCAAGTAGAAGTTTATTCTTTATATTAAAAACTAAGCAACAGGTTTGTCTTTGATTCTGTTACATGCTCAGGCTGAGCCAGGGGCGTATTCTGTTACTCCCCATTGAAATCAACAGGCTACATATGGAGTAAGGGTGGCAGAAATTGGCTCTGAATCAGCTTCTATTTTAGTTTCTTTCCAAACAGCCTATTATATTCACTGCTTAAGGCAATGCTTGTTTGTTTTCTTATTGTTGACTCCATAGGAAAAACCTAATTAATTAAAAAAAATTAAGGGAGCTTAGATTTCACCATTTAAAGTCAATGGCAAAACTCCCACTGACTTAAGTGGAGTTAGAATTTCACCCAAGATATTTTGAACTGTGGGTCAACTACACTATCACCAGCACTAGTTCTTCTGAAATCCAAATGCTTTTTCTAGTGCACATCCTTGGTGACAGAATATATAGAATGGGGAGGGAAGTTTATATTCCGTAACTTACAGTAGGTTTAGCTTATTGTGTGAAAGTTAGTAGAAACTAGCGAATGGAGCAGGGGCTGGAATTTAAATTTGACCATTTTTGGAGGGGCACGTTCTGTGCCCCTGCCAATTATTGGGGGGAGGGCATGCCCCTGCTTGCCTTCCCCCTTGTGCACACCCCTGGAAGGGAGCATTCATCACATGGAAATCAGGCATGGAAAATATACATATATAATGCTACAGAACTGCCTTTTTTTCCATCTTTTAAGCAAAGCAACATGTTTCCTTGTGAAACATTCCTTACTATTTAAAATTGTGTTCAAAATACTCATCTAGGGTTCAGTGTGGATAAGTGTCTGAAAGTTATCTACTTGGTAGTAGAAAATGAGGTTGGAAGTCTATTTACAATGGGCTTTCTTGTGACTTCTGATCATGTGCTTCTGAGCATTTCAGAGGCTTCAAAAAAGGTTTGATTTAAGCTGGGAACTGAGGAGTGGCTTGTCTGTTATTTTAAATGAACCAATTGGCCCATCCCTAGTTTTACTGGGATTTTTATGATTGTAATGAAATAAAATGAAGTCTAGAAGGCTTTCAGTGTCTCAGGTCATGAGTTGTCCCTCACAAGATGGTCTTGTTCAAACACTGAATTGGCTTTCACTTTTGGAGTGTAATTCTTTAAGCGGTGTCTCCCTAGCAGGGCTGCTACCACTCTGTTTTGTTCTTGCATCCCACAGCTGATTCAGACAGTGAGTGCAATTGACCAGGATGACCCACAAGGGGGTCAGCACTTCTACTACAGCTTGGCTCCTGAGGCAGCTAACAACCCCAACTTCACTCTGAGGGACAATCAAGGTAATCAGAGTGGACGCCATCCGTTAGTGACACTTATTTCTATAGTTGGAAATAGATGGAGTTGGATGTGAGAGGCTTTGACTCACAGTGCGCTATGAACCTGCCATTATCAATAATGCCAAGTGACATCTGCTCCTTAAAGGCAGCAATAAAATGACATTTTATACACTTGAAGGTTATACAACATTTGCGTCTATATAAATATTTCCCAGTGATTGGCGCTTTTCTTCGAGGAAAAGTGTCAGTATTGTGCAAATTCAGATCTTGTGGTCATGCTGTAGGCATCTAAAATTTCAAGAGTGGGACTTGGTTCAAAAGGCGAGGCTTAAAGGTAGGATTAGAACTGGAACTAGGAGAAATCGAGAGCAAAATAATTTCACTCTTTTGCACCCTACATGTTTTCTTCCAAGCACAGAATGTGAATGCTCCTATTATTCCAGTGTCTCCTCTCTTTTTCTCAAAGCTCTTTACACTTGTTCACTTGCTGCTCATAAACAAGCTGTAAGAGTTACAGGGGAGATGCACAGCACAGAGGTAAGAAGCCATCTAGGACGCACGGAGCAGAAAGGGAGAAGCCAGAGTAGAACACTCAAAAAAGGAAACACGGAGTAACAAGGGAAGACAGTGAAAAACCATTGTCTAAGAACAAGGAGATAAGCATGTTAGCTGGATGGTTCAAATGGGATCATTCAAAGTGAAAAACATTTGGAACTGAACCTGATCTTGCAATCCTTGCACACAGGATCAGGCCTAAAAGTGTCCTTTATTCTAGCTTTAAGAGGTAGCCACAACTATATAAACATTCGCAGTGAAATATTTAGTGCAGAAGCGGCTCACCACGTCTTGCCCAGTGGTACAGAGCTACTTCTCTGCACTGCGTATAGGAGACCTAGCATTGACAATGGAGCTGATACAGGATTGGAAAATAATGCTTTCAGCCTATGGTAGGAAGAAGTCTCTCCTGTACATCATATTAACTCTGGAAGCTTCTTTCAAAGTGAAACAAATTTGACTCAAATAGAGTTTGTTCTATTTTTTGTGCTCATGCAAAGCTGTTGTGCACTTCTTTGGCAGTCCTCCAGGTGCTATCCCACACTGCTTTGCAGGCAACCATTAATGACTTGTCTATTTACCTCTGTGCCTTCCACTGCTCTGGTGTCAAGCTGACCAGATGCCCCTTTCCCAGTTTAAAAACTGGCACAGGGCCAGATTTTGTCCATTTTCTCCTGGATTTGAATGCATCAGTATTACTCCAGAAGCCCTAAAACATGCCTAGAGCAGCTGCTTGGAGCTATGCTGAGAGTCTGAATCTAATCACCACCTGGGGAGAAGCATCAGGAAGCTCTTGTGGCCACCCACCAGAAGAAAGCTCTTTCTGTGGGCACTGCTAAGCACATAACCAGGCCGGGCCTCAACCAGCACACCAAACACTGCAGGGTAAAGAGCAAACAGCCCAGGAGGACTTACATTCACACTGGGGATGCTGGGAAAAGGCCCAGTAGTGGCAATGTGACCTGTCCATCTTTTGAAGACCTAGACAGAATTTTGATCAGTTACCCTACCACCCAAACCAGGAAGGGTATGGACCCTGCTCTGTCCCCACCCCAAGGACAACCTGCAAGACTCACTGGAGGATGAACATGAGGAAGTCAGTGAAGACCTCTCCCCAGAATGCTAAGATTTCTTCAGGATTCAGAACCATGATGTTGGCCAGGTAGAAAGTGAGCCCAGTTCCTGATGTGCAGCAACCAAGCCCAATTCCCAGCCAGAAATCCAGGCTCGGACTGATAAGGCAGACCCTCTCAAGGGAAGCTTGTCATGTAAGTATCTATCTTTATAATTAAATTATTATTATTATTGTGCTATGCTAGCTTCAGTTTGGGTGCCCCATGGCCAAAGCCACTTTAGTTTGATGCAAGCTAGGAGCCTTTCCGAGTCTTCAGCCCCGTCCCCAGTCGACATTGCGTTTTTGGCCCCTCCATACAGTTTTCAAAATGGTGGCTGCTCTGGCCAAGCAGCCTGCATCTGTCTCATGCTAAAGCCCTGACCATTTTCAAGCCCACACCATGGAGGACACATGTCCATCCACCTATTTTTCTTCCCTCTCCCCACATCTGTCCTGTCTGGCAAACCCCCCCAACCCCATTTGCCCTCTCAAAATGGCAGCCAGCAGCCTGGCACAGCCTCCACCTGCACCCCCCATACCTCCTCAAGCTTATTTAAGTAATGAAAACATTCATTTGTGCAAAATTAAACAGTTTATCAATGCAGTGGTTACAGGAAGTTTGGTTACTATTCAGTTTACATGAAGTAGACACGGACACCGCATGCCTGTACAGGTACAAAAACTACAGCTCCTCGCAGAGGCATTGATGCTCTGTAACAGTGAATGCTTCAGACAACCATGGCAGAACCCTAGTTTTCTCTGCACTTTCACCACCTCTGCAAGGAAGATAAAGCAGAATCTAAGCCAAAGAAATTACCTGATTTTGGTCTGGGCATTATGGAGGATGGCTACGCAGCCATCCCCCTTCCATTCCTGCAGCATTTTGGGGGAAGAGCCGTCTTGGTGAATAACTTCACCACGTATCTCACTGGTCTGCCCTTTGCTTTTTTCAATAAGGCCATTCTCTGCTTTTTAGTCACCCACCTCTATGTAATATCACTGAGAATCAGGACAGCCTAAAAGTGATGTAGAGGGGATTCCAGTTCTCCCACACAGGCCCCCCACTCACCCCTACCGCACTGTATAAGCAAAAATGCAAAATTCCCAACCCTTCCGTAGCCTCTGAGGGGCAACGGCAAACTCCAAGCAGCAAATATCACATACAGACAAAAATCCCTGTAGAGTTCTCATTCACACACTACTTACCATCTCTGAAGTTCCCCCAAGACTAGGAAGAATCTCAAGGAAAGAAAGTCACCAAGTGCATTGTGATGGGTTGGGTCACAGAAACCCCCTTGGGACTGCCACCTGATGTGCTGAGACTACCCCTGAGCCCATTTTTCCTGCCAGCTTGGGACTTCAGTACCCTGTCTTGTTGAGCCAGACATGCTAGCCTGCTGCAAACACAGACCCAGGTCTGAACCACGTCCCCATAAAGCTGAAGAGTTAACTGAAAACAGCTTAAGAAGTGCTCCTGTTTCTAGCACCCAGACACCTAGCTCCCAATGGGATCCAAACACCAAATAAATCCATTTTACTCTGTATAAAGCTTATACAGGGTAAACTCATAAATTGTCCTCCTTCTGTAACACTGATAGAGAGATATGGACAGCTGTTTGCTCTCCCAGGTATTAGTCACTAACTCTGCGTTCAATAATAAGTAACGGTGATTTTATTAAGTATAAAAAGTAGAATTTAAGTGGTTCCAAGTAATTAAAGACAGAACAAAGTAAATTACCAAGCAAAATAAAACAAAAACACACAAGTCTAAGCCTAATACGGTAGGAAATTAAATGCAGGTAAACTTCACCCTCAGAGATGTTCCAATAAGCTTCTTTCACAGACTAGACTCCTTCCTAGTCTGGGTCCAGCAATCACTCACCCCCCCCCCCCCCCGTAGTTACTGTCCTTTGTTTCAGTTTCTTTCAGGCATCTTTTAAGTCAGCTGAAGACAAAACGGAAAGGCTTCCAGGGCCTTTTATATTTTCTCTCTTGTGAATGGAAACCTCTTTGTTCTTCTGTGCAAAGTCATAGCAACAAGATGGAGTTTGTAGCCACCTGGGCAAGTCACATGTCTATGAATGATCCAACATTTTGCAGGCCGACGCCATTGTTTACATGTTAGTTTGAACATCCCCAGGAAAGCTCAGATGTGGATTGGTGTCGCCTAAAGTCCATTGTCAGTTAAGTGTTTCTTTATTGGGCACTTACTGAGACTTTCTCAAGAAGCTGACCAAATGCTTCACTGAGGTTACTTAGAGTCAAACACATTGAGATACAAGTAAATAGCCAATATTCATAACTTCAGATACAAAAAATGATACACACATATAGACTGTATAATCATAACCAGCAAACTACAACCTTTCCAGACTCACCCCACTTGGCCTCCTCTGTACAAGACCTGGTGCAACCATAGGACCCTGTTTGCAACAATGATCTATACAGTCACAGTTTATGTCAATAACGTCACATGCATATTAAAAACAATGCTATTGTAGCCTCTCTGGAATATGAACAATAACCACTTCTATCTTTTCCTTCCTCCCACAGCCGCAGCACTTGCAGTGGTCAGACCCTCCATGACAAGGCCTTTATCAATAGCTGAGATGCTGGCTAACCTGACAGACTTAAAACGCAGCATGAAATGTTTGCGGGCCTCATTGCAGAGGCCCAATGACAAATGAAAATAGTGGAGAGATGGAGGCTGTACTTGGGCAAAGAGAAGGAAAAAGAAACTGAGCTCCTCAGAGAGACCATTGGGGTGAACAAAGACAGTGTCACAGTGGCCAGGGACAGCATTGCAATGGCAAAAGATGCTGTTGAAATAGACATGGAGATATGAAGGCATCTCCTGGAGGCTACAGAGAGCCGGAAGGGTCTGCTGCAGCTTCTGTTAACCAGGACCCAGCCATGTTATGCAGCCCCTGACAATATAGGGTACTGGGAACACTAGCAACAGCGTGTGCTACTCTACACCCAACAGAGTACCCCCAACCCCACAAAGGCCATTCCTTCACAGACCCAAGCTCAGGACAGCAAGAGCAGTTTCACCTGGGAGCCCTCATCTACCACCCTTAATAACTTTGACCCTTGCCACTCAACACCAGAAGAGGAAGAGGCGAGGCATATGTTCACCTGTGAATTGAGCCCTCCCTCCCCTGGTTGTGTTCTGCCCTCCACTGCACAATGTCACTTTGAATTTTTGTTTAGTTATTGTTCTAAATAAGGCCTCTTTCTGTTTGCTATATAATACAGTGTTTAATAATAAAACTCATTAAAATAATTTATAAAAAAAGAGTTGTCAATGCATTTTATATAGAAAATCCATAGACTGTAAATAGTTCAGAGTGTTTTACAGAAGAACCAAGCACAGACAAAATAAAATGATTGCCACAACATTGCCCTTCACTTCACTAATACTGCACTGCTCACAATCCGCCCCCCACACACACACACACACCCTCAACTAGGTAACAGCTGCACATTTTCAGGCTGAGACTCAAAGTAAGATCAAGAGGTATCTATGATAGCATTGCCCTGGCTGTTTCTATTTTGTATTGGATTCCTTGCTGGCTTCTCAAGACACAGCCTTAATCCCGGGTGGAAGGCTTTTCCCTTACTCTGACAAATGTTGTTCAAAATGTCACGGAGCAATAATTTTAAGGCACTTATTTTTTTCCCTCCAGCTTCCAACATATTCCACAAACAGCACCACCTTCCTTTCAAACGGCAAAATGCACACCCACTGTCATTCTGCAACTATTAAGACTGCAGTTAAACAATTCCTTCCTTCTGTCCAAACCAACTGTGAATGGCTGTTACCCAGGGAAGCAGGGGACAAGCCAGGTCTCCTAGGATAACCAGAGCAATCTGCACACCATTCATGTCCATAATCATCCTCTAGGCAAACTGTTCTTGATCCATTAAGATAAACAGAGCTGAGTTCCCAAAATCCAACCATTGTGGACTCTTCCAGACCAGCCTGCATTTAAGTCCGTAAACCTGCCACGGTGGTCAACAGCCTTTGTAGCACCATGGAGAAATACCCCTTTCTGTGTATAAATTCTGAGCTGCGGGCATGGAGGGGAAGGGATGGAAGGAGCCAAATAATAGGTACATTGTATTGGAGCAACTGATGGCAGCAGTTTGGGAATCCCAGGAGTGCAAACCCATCAGTAATATGCTGAACATTACCAAGCTTTATAACCTGGTGCAACAGTACCTCTTCCATGGCACCACACATAAACAATGGCCCCCACAGCTGATCTCCCCAGGCCAAATTGGTTGGCAGTGTTCCAGTAGCATTCTGGGGTGACCAGCTTCCAGGTGGCAATGGCAGCCTACTTCTCCGCAGGTATGGGGCACCGTGTGTTGGTATGCTGCCGCTCCAGGGCCAGTTCTGTACAGATCTCAAAAAAGGTTGCCTACGCTACCCTGAAATTCTCTCGCCATGGCGGATTGCCCCAGCTCTGCAGAGTGATCCTTTCCCACCAATCCACGCTGGCTTCCCGAGCCCAGAAATGGCACTGCAGGCTGTGAAGCTACTTCAGCAACTGCTTCTCTCATGTCAGTCGCTCACCGTCCTCCTCTTCTTCCTCAGCCTCTGAAGCTGATGTGGCAAGTGAAGTCCAAACCCAAAGTCATCCAGCTTTGAGTGCTGAAATAGAGTCCAAGCAGCCTCTGCGTGCTCACAGTTGCCAGCGTTGCTGAGTCCATGCTGGCTGACAGCAATTCAAAAATCAATGCTAGTCTGCCCAGAAAAGGAAGCATGGGGAAGAGAGAATGGAAAAATGGGATTTTTTTTTTTTAAATTGAAATGCCCTGGCTTCTGGTATACATCCCACAATTCACAGAGAGAAAAATCCCAGAATGCACACTGCTCAGCAGCAAAGCAAAGGACCATGGGATACCCTCAGAGAATGCAACATGCTTGTTGTTCACCAAGCCACCACTGTGTGTGCACAATGATATGAATCGAAAGAGGCACCACCAGCCTGTGTGTGTGCCATTAGTGCAGCTCATGTCCTGCAAATTACATAATGCATGTCAAATTAATCCTCTACCCCCACTCCCACTCTGTGTAGACAAACCTAGAGATGGCAAAGAATTCTCTTCACTGATTTAGCGCTGACGAGATCAGCGCTGACTTCCCCAGAAAATCCCTGCACGTTTTCATGAGGATCGAACTGTGAACAGCTGCCTGAACCCCAACCCTTCTGGCCAGCTGCACCCACGGTAATTCGGAAGTCCTGACTCTGAAGTTTGTAGTGTGGACAGGGGCCTTTCGTTTTTGAGAAGAGCTGGTTGAGAACTGGAAATTCTGTTCGGCAGGAAAGTGCAACATTTTGGCAAGGGGTGTTCTAAATTAGAAGAGTGAAATTTCAATTTCCTGTGAAATAATTCCAAAAAAGTTTGAATTGAGACCAAAATGTTTCATTTCAATATAGTGTTGCAATATTTTGTTTCAACTTTGTTTTCATTCATTTAGTTTTGACGTTTATATTATACATGACATTAATATATAAATACCATATTATATAAATTAATATAATTAAATGAAATGAATCAAAATGAAATGTTTGATATTGTCAAAACAAAACACTTCAATCTTTTCCCATCTAAAGTTTTGTCAAAATGGACGTTCCTGCAAAACGTTTTAATTTTGATTAAACTGCCCTTATTTTGGGGGGGGAGGGGCGGAGGGAGAGTGCTGAAAAAGCATGCCATCCTCCCCTCCCCTCACAACCCAACCCAACCCAAAGAGACACTGAATGAGACTTATTTTGGCTTCTTTTATCTCCCTGGTGCCCCCAGCTTGTATAGCCCAGAATGATTGAGCCAGCTGATTTTAGAGGTCTTTCAGATGTAGAAAAAACAAGCCACACATCAAAAATAAGAGACCATCACATGTCCACAAGGGTTACACAAAGAGGTTTCCACAGCATTTGCACTGGAAGCACAAACAACAAGGCCTAGAAAAGCTGCTGAGCAGGAACAAACAGGGACAAGAAGTTACCCTCAACTGTTCATTTCTATCTTGCTTTCTGAAAGATATTTTAGCAAGATCTGAAGGCTGAGAGTTTGCTCTAGGCACTTAGTGTCACAAAGGGTAAGAGAGTCTCATAAGGTGTACGCCTTACAGCTCTATATGTTTTAGCCTGAAAACATGTTGGAGTGAGGATGGGAGACTGAGGCAAAATGCTGATTAGTGACAAACTGGTGAAAAGCAAAGAAAACAGGGAAAGGATATCCCAGATGTGTGTCTAATGCTGGAGGGGGGAGGGGGTTAAACCTCCATTTCCAGCTGAAAATGTTTGCATCATAAATTCTTATATATCTTTCTTGATTTCCTACCCTAGACAACACTGCCTGGATTTTAACCAGGAGATCTGGCTTCCGACAGCACGAGCAGAACACCTTTTATCTCCCCATCCTGATCGCCGATAACGGGCGCCCCATGTTGAGCAGTACTGGCACTCTGACCGTGCACGTGTGCAGCTGCGATGACGATGGGGTGGTGATGTCTTGCAATGCAGAGGCCTATATACTCCCTGTCAGCCTGAGCAGAGGAGCACTCATTGCAATCCTAGCCTGCATCTTCGTCTTGTTAGGTAAAACTTGTGTTCCCTTTCCTAATGAGGGGATTAACTCACCTATTCTGGTCATGATACTTGGCAGACTGTTAGCCTCACAAAGGTTGATTTTATGTTGTGTATAAAATAGAAGTGTGTGTATAATATATATAAAGCTTTTTCTTTATTGACCTCAGCATTTCCCCCAAGATTTTATGAGACAAAGAAGGGCAACAGGGCAAGGGAGGTCAAATGGTCCAAGTTTCTCTCACACACACACAAATCAGAAAAAAATTGAAAACTTGTAAATTTCAGTATTTGGCTCTGAATCTTCCAGATGTTTAGCACCTCTGCTCCCATTCTTAGTTTTAATCAGATCTATCTACTTACTTAGATGCAGTGGTGAGCTGGAGCCAGTTCGCACCGGTTTGCTAGAACCGGTTGTTAAATTTAGAAGCCCTTTTAGAACCGGTTGTTCCGTGAGGGGCAACCGGTTCTAAAAGGGCTTCTAAATTTAACCGGTCAAAAGTGGCACCTTAGGCGCCGACTCCACAGGTGCTCCAGTCCTGGAGCACCCAAGGGGAAAATTTGGTGGGTGCAGAGCACCCACCGGCAGCTCCCCGCCCCACCCCCAGGCTCACCTCACCTCCGCTCCGCCTCCTCCCTACTCTGCTTCTCCCCCCCGCCTGGCTTCCCGCGAATCAGCTGTTTGCACAGGAAGCTGGGGCAGGCTGAGAAGCAGGCCGCGGCTTCCTGTTCAGGCCCAGGGGGGCAGAGGTGAGCTGGGGCAGGGGGGCATGAGGAGGGCTGCCCGTGCCACAGCAGGTAACCCGGGGTGGGGGTGGGGGCGCGCGCAGGGGAACCGCTCCCCACCCCAGCTCACCTCCGCCACCCTCGGCCTGAGCGGGAAGCCACGGCCTGCTTCTCTGCCCTCTCCGGCTGATTCACGGGAAGCCGGCGGGGGTGGGAGGGGGGGTGCAGAGAAGCAGAGCAGGGCAGTGGGTTCAGGGGAGGAGGCAGAGCGGAGGTGAGCTAGGGCCAGGCGCGGGGCAGGGAGCTGCCGGTGGGTGCTCTGCACCCACCAATTTTCCCCCATGGGTGCTCCAGCCCCGGAGCACCCAGGGAGTCAGCACCTAAGGCACCACTTTAGATGTGATCAGTAGGGGGAGCGACCGCTCCCCCTACTTGCTCCCTAGCTATGCTCCCCTGCCCCTAGGAGCCAGCGGGACCTGCCGGATGCTTCCTGGGAGGTGCCCCAGGTAAGCACTGCCGGGACTCCCCACCTCGCCCCCCGGCAGGTGCCTCTGGCTCTTAGGGGTGGGGTGGGCACCCACTACGGTGGCCCACGAGACCCTCCTGCCCAGTTCTGGGGGCAGTCAGGGGACGGGGGAAGCAGGTGGATGGGGCAGGGGTCCCAGGGGGCGGGGGTGGGCAATGAGTGGGGTGAGGAGGGAACCCGTTGTTAAGATTTTGGCAGCTCATCACTGCTTAGATGGTCCCATCATCATAGTATCTAAGGTTAGTATCTCATCTCCAGGGGGAGCTACAGTGCTTAATAGCTCTCTTGTGCTCTCATTTACCTTCAGATCTGGTCTGTTTCCCTACCCATTTCCCCTGTACTCTGCCCCAGATATTGGGATCAACAGGAATCTGGGTCAAATTGCTCCTGCCCTTGATCCCCACATATTCCCTAAAGTTTCAGAAGTTCATTCTGAGAAGCAATGGGATAGAGGCACAGGCTAACATTTTCAAAAGTACCGAAGTCCTATTTTCAACAGTGACTTAGGCAAACAGGAGCCTAAGGCCATGTCTACACTAGAGAGCTTACAGCTGTGCCACTGTAAGATCTCTTGTGTAGCCACTCTATGCGGATGGGAGTGAGCTCTCCCGTTAACATAATTAAACCATCCCCAACGAGCAGCTGTGGCTATGTTGGTGGGAGAAGCTCCCACGTTTACATAGAGCTGACCACACCGGTGCTTGTCAGTGTCATGTATGTTGCTCAATCAGGTGTTTTTTTCCCCCACACCCTTTAGCAACGTAAGTTATACCAACTAAAGTGATAGTATAGACATAGCCTAAGTGTCATTAAAAAAAAATCAATGGGATTTATGAGAGAAAGGGAGCAGATTAGATGGGCTCAAAGCACAACATTTGGGTATGGGTCCAATTTTACAGCAAACCCTCTCCCCACTCCAAAGTTCTGGATTGTTTAAATCCTGAGATTTGGTTTGGCCTCTTATAGGAAAAAGGAGCCACATTCAGACAAAAAATTTAAAATTAGTTTTCTTAGCTCCATCCCAGAAGTATTTGACTTCTATGCACTACTGATTTGGGCTCCTATCTAGAGGAAATCATTAAATGAGGTATTTTAGTTACTATCGTTACAAAATTGTCATACTGATTCTGTCAGAGTTTGTAAACACCAAATACAATGGCTGGACTGGGCATTGGTATTTGCATTCTCACTGCATCTTTCAGCCATGCCTTCTGTTAGAAATGCACATTTGTTCCTTGTCTCAGTGATTAAGGAGAGCAGAAGCCAGAGAGCTAATTTTTCTGATGCCCGTATGTTTCGGTTGCCCCTTGTAGTGCTCGTGCTGCTCATTTTATCCATGAGGCGGCATGGGAAGCAGCCTTACATCATCGATGAAGAAGAGAACATCCATGAGAATATCGTCCGGTACGATGATGAAGGGGGCGGGGAGGAAGACACAGAGGCCTTCGACATTGCTGCCATGTGGAATCCCCGGGAGGCCCAGGTAGTGGTGAAAAGCAGGCAGGAGATGCTGCCAGAAATAGAGAGCCTCTCCCGCTACGTACCTCAGACGTGCATAACAGACAACAACGTTCACAACTATGTGCTGGCCAAGCTGTACGAAGCCGACATGGACCTCTGGGCTCCTCCTTTTGACTCCCTCCAAACATACATGTTTGAAGGGAACGGCTCAGTGGCAGAGTCACTCAGTTCATTACAGTCTGTCACTACGGACTCAGACCAGAGCTATGACTACCTGACAGACTGGGGACCTCGCTTTAAAAAGCTGGCCGAGATGTATGGCGTCACAGAGGGCAATGGGGCTCTGTGGTAATGAGTGAGGAGCAGAGTGTTTTCTGCACAACACAAACGTCCTAATCTAGATCCATTCTCATCAGAAGCTTGTGTGGACATAGGGTGAGACCTCCTAAAATCGCAGTATGGTGCTTAAATGAGAATGGGAGAGAGGGGTGCAAACAAAGCTCTCTCAGTGTGTCAGCTTTACTCAGTTAAATTAAGTTACATTTTTAAACAATGAAGAACAAAGAGGAAAGTATTTCCTGATTTTTAGAGCTACATTTGAAAGCTTCGTTCCTGGAATATAATGATATTACTAGTCTCGGTTTTTTTACATGGCAGCTTATGGAGTTCTTTGCATCTGGATATGAAGATCCTTAGGGTCCAATAGTAATCTTCCGCTCACAGGGAAATTGTCAGTCAAAGAGGATCCCCAATTTGGTTATTTCCCCCCATTGCTAGCCAACAAAACAGAAAACTGGAATCTTCTGGAGTATTCATGATAAAATCAGCCTTCTTCCTTTGTTGCTAAGAGTCCTTTTAACCTTTGAAAAACAAGCCTGGCTTTTCCCATGTTACTCAGAGGAGAGGGCTTGGAAAGATCTTCGGATTTGTGCTCTAGTTTAATTGCTGATCATGAATCACTGAGGTTAAATACTAATCTGTCCTTTGTCAAGTTAGCATACATTTATTTTCCCTCTCAGCTCTTTAAAATTTTGGCACTGCGGAACTGCTCAGAACAAAACCAGAAAATCTGCCTCTTTTGCACTGTAGATGTCTCTTCCATGTGCCAAATGTGATGGTTAGATGCTAGCAATGAAAGCCAAATAAAAACAAATTTGATAAAATACATGGGTTAGAGGGGCTTTCCTAATCTGTGTGAGGTCAATCCAAGGGATGTTTACATACTGTAGATAACCTACTTGAACAAATGCAGTATTATAGAAGAATAAATGGATGTAAGAAAATTACATGTAAAAGTTTTGTATATTTGTTAATAATTTTGGTAATAAATATGATGTACTGCATACAGTACAGTACCTTAGCACCTCTTTTAATAAAAGTTATACTGAAGGGAAAGTCTGATGACAATTTATTGGATGCTTTACGTACACCAGTTAGTGCTTTGGAACAGCAGGCAAAAAGTGGTTAATCAGAGCTGTACAATGGAACTGAACTTTCAAGCTGCAGGGTCAAGCCCATAAAATGTTCACTTCTAAATAGTGGAACCCTTGTCAAAGAGCTCATTTAGGAGAGAGTCATTCCTCACTTTATGAAGCATTTAAGGCCATGTTTTAAACGCAGCTTCTCTTGTTGCATGCACAACACTTATGCACTCATTGGTTCACTCATGGATGAAACCTACTCATGGAACCCATTTGTGCTCAATTTCCTGTGCAAATAGAATTTGGTGCATGGGGATTCTCTCATTTGTGTGCCCTAAAGGTAGTACACAAAAATCACATGCAGAAGTGAACCAACAACTAGGTGCATGTTTTACTGGAATCTTGTGATGAAATAGAGATCTCAAATTGCATCTACAGGTTCTTTACATATAAAGAGGCTGTGCACACAAGGGTGTGCTGAAACATGTGCCAGACCTAAAAGTAACATGATTGTGTTATTTCGCATCTTTCTTCCCTGCCCCCCCCCTGCCCCATCTTCATTTTACTCACACGCACACCCACACACGCACCCCTGTCTCTTTATTTAGTCTAATTTTAGATTATAAGCTCTTCAGCAAAGAACTAGTCATCTCAGATGCCTACACTCCTATGTAAACAGCAAATAAAAGTGCTCTAGGGTTTCTCAGATGTTTGCTCATCAGTTGTGACAAAATTATGAGTTTTAATAGATACAATATGCTAATAGTTCAGTTCTACATCTGGCTTGCACCCTTCACTGTCAAAAGGGGGCGGGGGGGGGGGGGGGAAGACCCCCTAGGAGCAAAGAAATATATTCTGTAAAAGTGGCTACAGTATAAACCAAGGCCATACACCAGTTTTCCTATCACTGCAGTTTTATAGCACTGTAAGTCTCTTATAAATCAGTGAAGTAATAATACCATAAAATCATTTTAACAGCATGGCGAATCAGGCTTATAATGTTTTAATTATAGAAGCAAGAACTCAGGGTTTAACCCATTTTATAATTTATGTATTGGCTCTAGAATTCAAACCCTGTTAGACCTTTAAGTGTATTTTTTGTTTGTTTATACGGAGAATAAAAATAAAAATGTTTTTCCCTAAAAATAGTTCTATGAAGCCCTGCTCATAGTTCCTCCTATTCTTGAACATCACAGTCATGAAAATTAAACTCTGCTGTACTTGGTGGAGTGCGAACGGTTCTGCAGTCCCAGTTCTACATTTGCCCTCACTCAGCCTCCTTGATATTTACAGAACACTCTTTATATGGTACATTTATGGACAGGTGTGAGGGAGCTCCAGTAGGCCTCAGACCAATTTCTCACTGGGAGTGCAGGCAACTGCCAGAAGAGGACCATGTGCAGTGGAAGAGGAACTCATCCAAAGAAAGAGGAGAGACTATTGGAGAGGGGGGCACACATAGGGTAGTAAAATCTAGCCCTTACTCCTACTGGGGATCAGGGGCAAACTCTCATTATGACTGAGGGCATCACAATCTGCCCACAGTGGTTTGGCCGGGGGGGGGGGGGTGAGAGTTCGTTAATCTGGAGAAGAAGACAATTGACTTGGGGAGCACAGAGTGATTTTTGGAGAAGGCAAGCCAGGAAAGAGAGTGAGCAAAAGAGAAGATTTGGAGTGAAAGGGCTGGCAGAGAGGGGGAAAATGGAAGCAACGAGAGCAGAGTAAATAAAGCAAAAGAACGGTCAGAGAAGTGAAAAAAAGACCAAATGATATACAACAATAAAACTGCTACTTGTCAAGGCAAACCTACACCAATATGGCACTAAGTATCTAGTGTGGGGTGTCATGTTTTTGCACGTGTTCATAGAGTATGTTGGGAATATTAGTTACCAGCATCGAGGAAAGCGAACAAATGATCAAAAAAAAAAAAAGTCCATTCTTACATTGTTCTCTCCTTGCTGCTAGAACACTCAAATGTCAGTTCCTACATTATACTTCAGTGTCTGATCCAAAGAACACTGAAGTTAATGGAAAAGGTTTTAATGGGCTTTGGATTAGGTCCTTAAATAGCTTTCCGTAGGTGCTGGAACTAGGGGTGCAGGGGGTGCTGCAGCACCCTCTGGCTTGAAGTGTTTTCCATTATATACAAGGCTTACAGTGTGGTTCAATGGCTTTCAGCACCTCCACTATAAAAATTGTTCCAGCTCCCCTGCAGCTTTCCATATTCAGGCTCTGGTAGGCAACCAAGGGAGCCTCATTATTGCTGCAGAATTAACCGCAGGAACTGATGGTAGAAGAAACCCAGCCATCAAGAAAGAAAGGCATTTGTGCAGGTGAACAGTTCACAGGCTTTTGAGAGGTTTATGGTTCATAACCAAGATTTTGAACTACACCCACGAGGGAGCAGGCAAGCAGTGCAGAGCACACAACACTGGTGTGATGGGCTTACAATGGGCTGCCTATCTCCAGAGATAGTCACATTCTGCAATACTAAAAACCTCTAGCTGGTTTCCATGTTCCAGTAGAGCTGTGGTTTCTTTCTTTGCTTTTACAGCTATATACTACTTGATTTGCCCACTGGCACCTGGCAGTGCAGGTCTATTGCACCTATCAGGGAAATTCCCAGAGGGAAAGGCAGGTGGTGTTTACATGGCTGCTTTTGGTGGGGGTTCTGCCTGGGGAGAGCAGCTTTAAAGCACGTTGGGGCTTCACAGAAGCCCCAATAGTAGACTATGCCAAGGAGGATATTTGATGAATAATCAGAATTCCTGCTTTTCAAAGTTAGGTGTGGTGAAATGGTGCCTACATTTACCATAGCTCCATAAGTCTGACAATACCCCACCTGTTTGCCTGCCATGTAGCAGCCACGCCATGGTACTTCCATCACAGTCTTGTCTTTAACAGCCATGTTACGTAGTGGTTTGCAAATCGTAAATGCATGGTTCAAACCGTTAGCAGTTGCTTGTAGTCCTCTCTCCACCTTCCCCCATCCCAAAAAAAGTGTCCTCTGTGTGTTTGGTGACAGGATATTACAGGACGTCATTAAATTAATGACAGGTTTCAGAGTAACAGCCGTATTAGTCTGTATTCGCAAAAAGAAAAGAAGTGAGCTGTAGCTTATGCTCAAATAAATTGGTTAGTCTCTAAGGTGCCACAAGTACTCCTTTTCTTTTTATTAAATTAATGATGACAGAGCAAGGCTCCATGGGCCTAAACTGGAACAGGAAAATATAAAATTAGACTGAACCCAAAAAAAAACATGTAACACTAAATGCAGTTAGCACAGTGGGCAAGCTGCTAAGGGAAAGTCTGAATCACCTACACTAGACTATTTAAAGCCAAATTTGATGCCAGGCATTTTATATTCATGGCATATAAATGATTATTAATCAGAGATGGTTTAAAGATAAAGAGAATATCGAAAGGAACCACACTACAGGTAGCTGTGGACTAGATGACCCACTAGAGTTTCGGAAGCTCCACCCAAAAGATTGATTATACAGTTCACAACCAATGCTGCTTGGCCAAAATAGCATTAACTTGTAGTAAAAGCACTGGACGTCTAGGTGAAAGGCTCCTTATCCCATTTCCAATGCCCTAAGTCATGCAGTCCCTGTAGCAGCCTTAACTGTAGAGTGTGTACTTTTACTGATTTCCTTCGTTTCTTCAGTCCTGCTGGGTTCTTTTCCACGTAAACCAGTCTGTTGGACCACAGGAATTGCCATGCCAGGGTAACCCTCCTGGCTGGGGTTGTCAGCAGAAATAAGGACCAGGTTCAATTTTCTAGGGGTTCCTTCTGAAAAATTAGGCAACACAGGCTCTAGCCTCCACCCAAAACCCTGGGAAACTGTATCTCTATATATCACCCTGGGCATCTTTGATAGGCCAAACTTCCCCACTCACAAGCACCAAGTCCAGGGGCTAACAACAGAATGTTATGGTAGGGGAGTGCCAACAGAATACATCTGGGAAAGCCAGCAGTTAATAAATTAACAGCATCCATTCGGTGTCTTGGCAATACTCCCAATCTCAATCCTCCTCTTACATTTGCGAAGGGCTAATGTCTTCTAGCCACTTTCCTCCTTCCCAGCTCCCCCACTCACAGTGTGTTGTCCAGGCTGGTGGAGTCCAAGGATTCTGGGAGGTCTGTCTCTGGCTCCTAAATGAAATGCAGGCTGGCCTGTTCCAGGGGCTCTCTCACCTCATCCAGCTGATTTGATTTCAGCTCTGAGCACTGAGTAGAGAGACTCGCACCAGAGGCCCTCAGGTAGGCTGCCCCTCTCTGCGGCTTCAGTCCATCTCAGTGCCGGCACCTACCTCAGCACTGCCTCAGGTCATCTCTATCTGCCTTGCAAAGCTGCCTCACCTCAGCCTGGGGCCCTTCTGCTAAGTCTTCAGTGGTACAGAAGATGCTTAACAGAGTGCTAACCACCAGAGAGGTACTCCCAGCAAAATATACATGCCTCTTTCACCTCTCTCCATGCGCTCACTTGTGCCTGACTGCAGAATCGGTCAGGGTGGCCCCTCACCCTAGGCACATTTGGTTCTCCTGTCCTTTTGTTTCCTAACAGGAAAAACAACATTGTATTGCCCCCAAACTCAAACAAACAACTGTATTTTAACTATCCCATAACCAAAATGCAAATGAGGCCTGGCCCATTCAGTCATTCCCACTTGCTCGCCAATAGATGCCAGAGAGCTCCCTCCTCTGTGGAGCCTCTGTCCATCTGTAGTTCTCAAGCAGCTCTGGCTTTAGGCCACAGGGTTTACACCAGAATAAACCTATGGATTATCAGCTCACATTCATGTTTCTAATTGTGACCAGAAACAGATGTTTCAGAGGAAGGTGGCAGAAATCCCGAAATAGGCAATTATGGAATACCCTGCCCTGAGGGGAAGCATCTTTCTAATCTGTCATTTAGTGGTTGCCTTATGTCAGGGTATATGAGAAGGTGAGAGAGTGGTTGGGTGGCTATGGCACTAGACAGATTCACAAGACCTGGGTTCTATTCCTGGCTTTGCCAGGGATCTTGGGCAAGTCACTTTAACAATCTGTTTTTGCCTTTGTCTCTCCGCTCTTCAGATTGTAAGATCACCACTGTCTCTTGCATTGGCTTTTATAATTGCAGTAAGCAGAGGTTTTCACTGAGCTACCCATAATGATATCCAAGTCTTCAGAGTGAAACAGTCAATGTAGGACCCAGCAATCAGTACATGATGGTAGAGTCTTTAATGATGTGAACACATACCATTTTTTCCAGAAGATTCTGTACTCCAATTTCCTTGAAGACTGCTTAAAGCTTGCTGGGGGGGGGGAGGGAGTAGGGGAGAAACCCACCTTATAACCGGAAAAAAAAAATCCCTCATGCCACTGCTATATCTCCCTAGCTGGCTTAGGCAAGCAAAGGCAGGATGGCTTAATAAATGGATTCCAGTACTCGTAAAGAAATGAAAACAAGAATCATTCTCCCCACACCACTCATCCAAATACTTACCAACGGCTGCTACAACCTTTATTTGGACCCCCCCCCCACACACACACACACACACACACATTTTCCCAAGGAACTGAGACCTAAACGTACACAATCAAACATTCCACCCCCAGCATTTATCCTAAAAGTGAAACAAAACTGTCTTCAGTCTCATATTTAAGGATTCCCTGGATGCATAATATGGTACAGGACAGGGAGAAATGTTTATAATAATGGTAATTTCACAGAGCAAGGGACTGAGGGCCAGCTTTTTAAAAGTTATTTACAGGGCCAGCTCCAGGCACCAGCTTTCCAGGCAGGTGCTTGGGGTGGCATTCAGAATGGGGCGGCAGTCCGTGTCCCGCGGCGGCTTTTGGGCGCTCTTCCGGAGGCAGAGGCAATTCGGCAGCAGCAATTCAGCGGCGACTGCTTGGGGCAGCAAAATTGGTAGAACCGTCCCTGAGTATTTAGGTGCCTAATTTCCATTGATTTTAATGGGAGCTAAGTGCCTACGTGTAACCCACACGCCTTCTGGGTGGGGTGTTGTGTCCCATCTAGTGGCACTGAGACCACTTAAAGAGAGAGATAAAATGAGTCTGCTCCATAGCCTTAGCTAAGAGCCAGTTGGCTTTTAGTTCATGCGGTAGAGGCTCATGCACTAAGCTCCAGAGGTCCCCAGTTCGATCCTCCCCAGCAACAACCGGGGTCTGTCAGCATTACATAAGCACTTTTGAAAATCCCATTAGGTGCCTATCTGCATCTTTAGGCACCTAAATACCTTTGGAAAAACATGGCCCTGGAACTCAAGACCACTAGTTTCTATTCCCAGCTTTAGGAAGGACTGTTATCATATGGCTATTGCAAGGGTTCAGGAGCAAGGATTCCTAGAGCCAGCTCTTCAGCTGATATGAACATTGACTTCAGCAGAGCTAGGATTTACACCAGCTGAGGATTTGGCTCCAAGTCTACATTCCGAAAGACAGAGATGGAGAGAGTAGGTCAGGACTCCTGGAACCTGTTTCTGTCTCTGATTCTCTGTGAGACCTTGGGCAAATCTATGAACCCCCCCCTTGTGACTCAGTTTACTCATCAATAAAATGGGGCTAATCATGAAAGGATTAATTAGTGCTTGTGAAGAGCTTTTTCAGTTTTTAAAGTATAAAGAAGAAGATTCTTTTTCCCCCAGAGGGAGTGATCGGATGGAATAGCCTGTTTCCTAAGGAAAGAATGGCCGGCTGGGGTACAGGCATTAGTCCTTTTTTCCAGGGGCTCTGGTAACAAGATTAAAATGGTTTTAGTTTTATTTAACATCCAGAAACGCTGAAGAGTTCCTGATATTTCACATTAACTCACCCAGATATGGGGCAGTATTTCCCCTTCCCACACTGGGGAGATTCCAGTAGCACCCTTGGGCCCTGATCCTGCAATCAGATCCAAGCAGACAGGCCCCTGCACAGAGCTCCGGTGACAGGAGAACTTTGTCCTCTGGGCTAAACGTCTATGGATCAAGGAATAAAGCTGGGCCTGCTCCTGCTCAGATCCAAGCAAGTTTTGCCATGGATGTCAGAGGGAGCAGAATCAGACCCTCTGTCAGCACTGCTTCAGAAAAAGGGGAACTGCGTAATGCTGGGCCTGCAGTTCTCACGGGAGGGAGTAGGGAGGACATTAGGAGGACACTGGGGGCACTTTCAGTGATAAGACGACAAAAAAGGCATGATACTTTTTAAAGACCGGTTAGGAATATTCTGTGGGAATCCCACTTTCCAGACCACTGTTAAGGAATGTGCGGCTTAAGAAAGTATTTTGAAAATTCATATTCCCTAATAGCCGTAAGTCAATCCTACGAAGACTGATTTTTCTTTTTTTAAGGGTGCATGAGCTAAAAACTTTTATAACTAAAGACAAATGCTTGTCATGGCACATGACAAAAAATAAGGACGTTTAGCTCAATGAAGTTGGATTTTTGTTGCTGTCATTGAGATTTGGAAACAGACAACTGGAAGAAACTTGATGTCCTATTCTGATTTACATCTCCACTCCCACAACATGTGCCGTGTTTCCTCTAGACAGCAACAGATGTAGGTGTGGGCCCTATAGGTCTGTGCCTAGGGGCCCAGCTTCTGGAGTCACAGGATGAGGTAAGAATAAGAGCTTTCAAATACATATTTTTTAAAAAAGGTCTTCTAAGCACTCATGGTTGGGGGAGAGGAGGCAAAAAGCTTGAAAGGGTGACCAGAGTGCACCCAATGCAGTCGTGTCTGCCTAAGTCTGCAGAGAGCCTGAATCAGTAACTCTGAGAGCTACCCCCATTCATCCTAGTGCAGAGTTACCTTTAAGCCTCAGTGCTATAGGAGGCCCTGCTAACACCACCCCTCAGTGTGTAGGCCCTTCCCAGCCACTTGAGCAGGTGCACCGTGGCTGATAGGTAAGTATTGGATGTCCCCCTTCTGCCAGCTCTGCCTCTGTGTCACCTTTGCTGCTCCCAAGACAAGTGACCCTACTGCTATTCCTTGGGGGGGGGGGGGAAGAGGGAGGTATAGTGGCCCATGACACTTCCCCCTCCTCTTTAGGAAGGGAGGAGGGCTCACCTGCCACCACCACTCCAGGGGGGGTTGAGGCCACATATCCCACATCTTAATGTGCCTAGAGTACCTGATTTCCTTAATCCAGCCTTTATTCTGACTGATTAACAAAGGACTACGTTCTCCTTCGTCTTGCAGCTTGTGAGATCATTTAAATCTGTGCAGCACGGGTGTAAATCAGAATGGCAGCCTTTTATGCCCTCTTTGTACAAGCCTAAATGACTACACAAGATACCAGGCAGGAGAGAATCATGCCCCAAGATATGTTTTCTGCCTCCCAACATGTAAAACGACGAGCCAGGTGCCAGGAGTGAGGCAGTTTATAGGCTCCCTGAATCAGAGATTATTAGGGTTGGAAGAGACCTTAGGAGGTCATCTAGTCTAATCCCCTGCTCAAAGCAGGACCAACATCAACTAAATCATCCCAGCCAGGGCTCTGTCAAGACAGGCCTCAAAAACCTCTAAGGATGGAGATTCCACCACCTCCCTAGGTAACCCATTCCAGTGTTTCACTACCCTCCTAGTGAATAGTGTTTCCTAATATCCAACCTGGACCTCCTCCACTGCAACTTGAGACCATTGCTTCTTGTTCTGTCATCTGCCACCGTGGAGAACAGCCAAGCTCCATCCTCTTTGGAACCCCCTTTCAGGTAGTTGAAAGCAGCTATCAAATCCCCCCTCTTTCTTCTGTTCTGCAGACTAAATAATCCCAGTTCCCTCAGCATCTCCTCATAAGTCATGTGCTCCAGGCCCCTAATCATTTTTGTTGCCCTCTGCTGGACTCTTTCCAATTTTTCCACATCCTTGTAGTGTGGGGCCCAAAACTGGACGCAATACTCCAGGTGTGGCCTCACCAGTGCTGAATAGAGGGGAATAATCACTTCCCTTGATCTGCTGGCAATGCCCCTACTTCTACAGCCTAATATGCCGTTGGCCTTCTTGGCAACAAGGGCTCATTGCTGACTCATATCCAGCTTCTTGTCCACTGTATGTTTGGACTCCGCACTAAGAGTAAAAACTGCCTTTCCAGGATGCAATACAATGTGCCCTGTCTTCAAGGATACTTGTGTAACATCCCCAGAAAGAACATTAACAAATACAATGTGTCCAAGTATAACAACACTCCAGTAGCACTTTTTCTCTGAGGCGCTCATCCATCCTAATCTGGGAAGTAACCAAGTACCGTATATAGCTGGGGAAACTGAAGCACAAAGCAATCAAGTGCCTTGCTCAGCATGACATAGGAAGTCAGTGGCAACAGGGAGTAGAACACAGAAGTCCCAGCTTACAATTCCCCTTCCTCTAACCACTAGCCAATTCTTCTACTTTAGAAAATATGTGATTTTTGACTTGGGGATACTAAATCTGAGTGGAAATCATTGCTGGACTTGCCCCTCTGTATAGAGAGCTTTTAGTGTTCAAGGTGTTAGTACTGGATGATATAAAATATACAGACACACCTACAAGGAAAATACACAGTAATATTTAGGATTTATGTTGTACTTTTCATACTGGGATCTCCAAGAGCTTTACAAACATTAATTAAATAAGCCCACAATATCCCTGTGAGGTAAATGTTACCCACCCATTTTTACAGATGAGTAGACAGAAGCACAGAGAAGTTAAATCAATTGAGTAAGGTCTCACAGCACGTCAACATAGAAATGGTAACAGAACCTAGAAGTCCTGACTTCCAATCCATTGCTCTAATTAGGAGACAATGGTTCTTTGTCTTATTTAGTAGGTTCTGCTTACAGCACAAGTAGCAAATAGACAGCAGACGTTTGAGTTATATTTCAAATGAATAGTTTTTCTTCTGATTAAATAAATGCATCTGCAGGTGAAATGAATAATTCAGTCTTATGGTATAAAGCGAACAATATATTGATCCAAAGAACCTTCATTTCAGTGATTCCTCTATATTTGAAATTCTTAATTACCATTCAGCCAGTTTTCGAATGATTGAGGAAATCAAAAGTCAACACTGCATTTAGAACCCAAACAGATGAGTTGGATGGAAAAAATTGCAACAGCTCTTAATTAATTTTGATATTCAGAGTTAATTTGAGAAGTGTTTTCCTACACTAACGTGACATAAATTAATAGTAATTTTGAGAAATAAGTGTTGGTATAAACACTCTAGACAATCACTCACAGCTGGATCTTCACATTCATCTCAACTGTCCTTTCCTAAGGGATTGAATCTCACTCCGAGCTCTGCCTCCTTCAAAAATATCAGATGTGTAATGGGTTTATTTTATAAATACACAGCACACTCATCACTGTAGTAGGTAACCAACTTTACCCATATTATGAGAAAGAAAATTTACTCCAGGCTTCCAGATAAGGACTAGATATTGCCTTCAGTGCCCAGCTAGCTTTGATTCTAGCCACAATTTAGAGTGAAAATTTCTCAAAGTGAGAAAAACTTGTGTGTCTTAAATGGTGTAGTACATTCTGGATTTGCCAGTTTGGGAATCCCTCTGGACAGCTCTTCTGGCTGGAATTTTGGCAGAGGAGAAGGAGAAATGTTTAGCTTCCACAATGATCACAGCATAGAAACGAAAGCTTCCCATGCTGTTAGTGGTTTATTCAGGGTGAGTCTTCTTCCATGGGCACTCTTGCCACCACCCATCTATCAGCCACATACTGTCTAAACAGCCACCCACCAGCGAGAAGGCACTGTGGTCCATGGAGGCCTAGGTTCTGCTGCTGGCTCTGCTACTGACTCACCATGTATCCTTGGTGAATTCATTTGAATGCTCTGAGCCTCAGTTTCCCCATCACTATAACAGAGGAGTGTTTACCTGCCTCTTTAAAGGGTAAGGCCAATGCAAAGTATTTTATTGTTTAATGACATATTTTGGAAGGCATTTTAAGACACCAGGAACATAAAGAAGTGTCACATAGACCTGTGTACCTTTAAAAACACAAACAACCACACACACCAAAAAAAAAAAAATCAAACCAAAACCCTCCCAAAGCAAGACTGCACACATAATTCTCCCATTATGGGAAAGGATAGGAGAGCGAGAATGCACCACTTGTGACAGGTGTTGGTCACGTCACTTAATTGACTAGTGGAAGGTGCTCAGATACTATGGTGAGGAGGGCAGCATAAGACCTATGTAGGGCAGACTAATGGCATATGAAACCAAGTTCTAATCACTTCCCCTTTTCTCAGTTTCCATACTGTACTCGTAATGTGTTATTTTGCTCCTCTGTATTGCCCTTCATGCAAGGATCTCTAAAAACCCTAACGATTAATTAATGGAGCAGCACAACATCCCTGTGAGGTCTACAGAGAACGTAATCAGTGGCCCTTAGAGTAATACCCATGAATATTAATTTCAGAGAGAATCAGTGCAGTAACTGATGCAAACTCACAGATTTTAATATTCGTAATCTGTCTTCATTTGTCACAGTAGTCATGCAATCCATGAATTCTCAAGGGGATTTTGAGCCTGACAGGACTTTCCACTGACAAAGCTCCAGCAGGGATGAAGAGTGTCTTTCCAGTGTGGGACACGTTGGGAAGGATGAGGGATCAGCACAAGAAACTAGCAGGAAGAAAAACCTTAAAAGAAAGATGATCTTGTGCTTAAGAGAGGAGGCTGGGACTCAGGACACCTGGGTTCAGTTTCTAGGTCTGCCACAGACTTAAACGCTCTGCCTCAGCTCCTTAGAGCTTAGAAGAAAGCCAAGGAAAGTGTGGGCCCCTTACTGAATGAGGGAGGCAACCTAGTGACAGAGGATGTGGAGAAAGCTAATGTACTCAATGCTTTTTTTGCCTCTGTTTTCACTAACAAGGTCAGCTCCCAGACTGCTGCGCTGGGCATCACAAAATGGGGAAGAGATGGCCAGCCCTCTGTGGAGATAGAGGTGGTTAGGGACTATTTAGAAAAGCTGGACGTGCACAAGTCCATGGGGCCGGACGAGTTGCATCCGAGAGTGCTGAAGGAATTGGCGGCTGTGATTGCAGAGCCCTTGGCCATTATCTTTGAAAACTCGTGGCGAACGGGGGAAGTCTCGGATGACTGAAAAAAGGCTAATGTAGTGCCAATCTTTAAAAAAGAGAAGAAGGAGGATCCTGGGAACTACAGGCCAGTCAGCCTCACCTCAGTCCCTGGAAAAATCATGGAGCAGGTCCTCAAAGAATCAATCCTGAAGCACTTACATGAGAGGAAAGTGATCAGGAACAGTCAGCATGGATTCACCAAGGGAAGGTCATGCCTGACTAATCTAATCGCCTTTTATGATGAGATTACTGGTTCTGTGGATGAAGGGAAAGCAGTGGATGTATTGTTTCTTGACTTTAGCAAAGCTTTTGACACGGTCTCCCACAGTATTCTTGTCAGCAAGTTAAGGAAGTATGGGCTGGATGAATGCACTATAAGGTGGGTAGAAAGCTGGCTAGATTGTCGGGCTCAACGGGTAGTGATCAATGGCTCCATGTCTAGTTGGCAGCCGGTGTCAAGTGGAGTGCCCCAGGGGTCAGTCCTGGGGCCGGTTTTGTTCAATATCTTCATAAATGATCTGGAGGATGGTGTGGATTGCACTCTCAGCAAATTTGCGGATGATACTAAACTGGGAGGAGTGGTAGATACGCTGGAGGGGAGGGATAGGATACAGAAGGACCTAGACAAATTGGAGGATTGGGCCAAAAGAAATCTGATGAGGTTCAATAAGGATAAGTGCAGGGTCCTACACTTAGGATGGAAGAATCCAATGCACCGCTACAGACTAGGGACCGAATGGCTAGGCAGCAGTTCTGTGGAAAAGGACCTAGGGGTGACAGTGGACGAGAAGCTGGATATGAGTCAGCAGTGTGCCCTTGTTGCCAAGAAGGCCAATGGCATTTTGGGATGTATAAGTAGGGGCACAGCGAGCAGATCAAGGGACGTGATCGTTCCCCTCTATTCGACACTGGTGAGGCCTCATCTGGAGTACTGTGTCCAGTTTGGGGCCCCACACTACAAGAAGGATGTGGATAAATTGGAGAGAGTTCAGCGAAGGGCAACAAAAATGATTAGGGGTCTAGAGCACATGACTTATGAGGAGAGGCTGAGGGAGCTGGGATTGTTTAGTCTGCAGAAGAGAAGAATGAGGGGGGATTTGATAGCTGCTTTCAACTACCTGAAAGGGGGTTCCAAAGAGGATGGCTCTAGACTGTTCTCAATGGTAGCAGATGACAGAACGAGGAGTAATGGTCTCAAGTTGCAAGGGGGGAGGTTTAGATTGGATATTAGGAAAAACTTTTTCACTAAGAGGGTGGTGAAACACTGGAATGCGTTACCTAGGGAGGTGGTAGAATCTCCTTCCTTAGAGGTTTTTAAGGTCAGGCTTGACAAAGCCCTGGCTGGGATGATTTAACTGGGAATTGGTCCTGCTTCGAGCAGGGGGTTGGACTAGATGACCTTCTGGGGTCCCTTCCAACCCTGATATTCTATGATTCTATCTCTAAAATGGGAATAATACGTTCTTATTTTGTCTTATCTGCTTTCTAAGCTCACAGGCAGTCTCTCTCACTAGGAGCATGCACAGCACCTAGCCCTATGCAGCCCTAATCACATTTGGGGCCCCTCGGCACAATTGTTTAAAAAAAACAACACACCATGTGATTTAGCCCAGTTTTTGGCAACGTTTTCCCCCAACAAACTCACTGCTCCCCTCATGCTATTGACCCAAAGTAAATATGGAGAGTGTCTACAAACACAAACCAGCTGTAGTAAAATGAATGCTCGGTTTGCTTCCAGTCAGCAAACAGACTGACTTCCTTTTTGTTTTGTTTAAGATATCATTACTGGGTACACCTAGTCTCTCTACCTTTTATACTTCAGTGACCACATTATTTTCTTAAACTTGACCTAATTTCAGATGCAAAGCTTTGCTGAGTGGTGATAAAGAATTGCACATGTGTTATTTTCCACACCAATCAACACAATATGGAAGGCAGGAGCATAGCCCTGTGACAAGAACTGCTAGCGTACGCTGGTATTGAGGGACCAGCCTAGCTAGGGACCGACTTGTTGCATGCAGGTGCACTGGTGGATGTGCAGAGCCCCCACTCACTTCACTGGCGCTCCTCACAGATGCACAAGCTTGCACACCACCAAAAGTTACAGGGTCAGGGCCACAGTGGCTGAAATGACATCAGGCTGAACATGGGAACACACTGATTCTTCTGGCCAGTGATCAGAATTGACATTGTGCACTGCTGTTTGTTGAGACTGTTGCCATTTTGACAACAGGAGTTTAAAACCAAAGTCTTTTGGGGCTGTAGGCCACGTCCTTCTGGGTTTGGTTTATGTGAGATCAGGATTTCATCCGTGCCAAGTTGCTTCCAGCATCGATAAGAGATGTTGGCAGGGGATGCTCAAGCTGCACAGAGTTTGCCGTGCATAATAATCCGCTAATTTTCATAATACTCTAGCAAGGCCTAATTAATTCCCTGGGATTTCACCAGACTGCTGGACTATCATTAGAAACCCTAACACAGCAGGAGCTCAAAAGGTGGGCAACCACTCATTGCAGCTCTGCTGCAGCTGGGTACTCACCCTCCCAGGCAGAGCTGGCTAAACTGCAGCCTTGGTAAACGCGGTCCAGTAGACTGCGCAAAGGCATCAGGGAGCAGGAAGAAGTTCTTTGGCAGGATGATGTTCCTGTTGCCATCACAGTTTAACATGGAAATCGCTGTTGCAAAACATGGGGAGGAGGCACCAGCACTGTCACTTTCCATCTGTTGAGTTGGAAGGGCGTGAGGGTGGCAGGCAGGAAAAAGTATTGCATAGGAAATGCATCGGGGAGGCTGTATCAGAGATTTCATTCTGGACTTTCTAGAGGAAGAGGGGAAGCCACATGCACACCAGTCTCAAAACCATGGGCCAAGACAAAGGGCCTGACTGTTGCATCCTTACTCATGGTTGTGGGCACTTGCTCACTTGGGTAAGTGCTTGCCCCAGAAGTAAAGGTTTCACAAGCGGAAGAATGCTTCACCATATATTTAACAAATCCGAATACAAAGCCCAGGAAAGCCTACGGATGAGAGGTAACAGTAACCACGGTAATCAACAGGTGCTAAACCTTAACAGGGATGTTCACCTTGGTAACAAGTCCGGTGCCCTGGGCCAGAAAATAAAGTTCAATCTGTGATAGTATTGCCAACTCCAAGTGTTAAAAATCCATGAGATTGGCTTAAATAATCATGGGATTTTTTTAAAAAAAAATTAATATATCTGAGGTTAATTTTATTTCCCTTCTGGAACATTTGGGGTTCAAATTTTTTCTACAGCCATGAGGGCTAGAAACCTAGGGCTAGTTCCACAAAGGGATTTAGGTGCTTGACTGTCATTTTAGGTGCCTAAATCCAAGATTCGGGCACTACTGGCATTCACAAAACCCCTACTCAGCTGCCAGCTCCCCCTGTAGGCACCTAAGCTTGCTCAGCATCTCAATGTTTGCACCATAAGTTCCCTAGGCACCTCTGGTTAAGTCTACACTGCACAACAAGAACAAAGAACTTGCAGCAGCAGTTATCAGAACCCATGTCAACTCACTTGGGCTCACAGTACAAGGATAAAATGTATCCATTCCTGGTTGGGCTGGAGCCTGAGTTTTGAGACCTTTCCGGGTTTCAGAGCCTAGACTGGTTTCAGAGTAGCAGCTGTGTTAGTCTGTATTCATCCGATGAAGTGACCTGTAGCTCACGAAAGCTTATGCTCAAATAAACTGGTTAGTCTCTAAGGTGCCACAAGTACTCCTTTTCTTTTTAGAGCCTAGACTGCAGCCGAAGAAGGAACGTCTACTCTGCTAGAATGTCTCTACTGCTAAACTCAGACAACTGGTAAGTAACGTCTCATGGAAAGAGAATCTAAGTAGAAAAGGAGCTCAGGAGAGCTGACAACGTCTCAAGGAAACAATATTAAAAGCACAACTGCAAACTATCATGATGTAAAGGAAAGATAGAGCCATATTGGCCTCTTACTATCAGGAGCTCTTTAATGACCTGAAAAATCAAAAAGGAATCCTACAAAAAGTGGACACATGAATGAATTGCTAAAGAAGAACACAAAAGAATAAACACAAGCATGTAAGAACAAAATCAGAAAGGCTAAGGCACAAAATGAGTTACACCTAGCCAGGAACATAAAAGGCAGCATGAAGAAGTTCTTTAAATACACTAGGAGGAAGAGAAAGATGAAGAAAAGTGTAGGTCCTCTACTCAGCAGGGAAGGAGAGCTAATAACTGGTGACATGGAGAAAGCGGAGGTGTTTAATGCCTATTTTGCTTCAGTCTTCACACACACACACACACAAAAGGACTAATGATAACCAGATACTCAATATAATTAATATTAACAACAAGGAGGAAGGAACACAAACCAAAACAGGTTAAAAACTATTTAGATAAGTTAAATGAATTCAAGTTGGCAGGGCCTAATGAAATTCATCCTAGGGTACATAAGGAATTAGCTGAAGCAATCTCAGAACCATTAGCACTGCTCTTATCAGCTGTCCCATGTGTCAGATTTGTTATCAGAGGAAATTACAGTCCCTGGTTGGAAAGTTATTTGAAAGTTTACAGGCAGTGAAAACATTTACAAAGGTGGTGATTTCTGTAGTTTCTTCTCCCTACAAATAAATACCTGGCTACCCCAGGAAGGGTCAGAAAGAGAGAGAGAATGGAAACATGAGAAAGAAACAGGCAGACCAAGAACACTGTCTAATCCTACCATGCTTACTCATCCGAACAGCCCCCTAATTTCAATGCCGGAGAAGGACCTCTTCCTAGAGTCCTATATGGAGTCAACATCACATCAAGAACTCTAAATGACATCACACATTAAAGAGACAAGTTAGGTGAGGTAACTTTACTCTTTTGGGGAGTTGGTCCAATAAAAGATATTACTGCACCCACCTCATCTCTAATAGCCTGGGGCCAACACGGTACAACACCACTGCACACAAGTCAGGCATTAAGGCAGCACCATGATTTGAAGATGCAATAGCACAATGTATTGAGCCAATATCATGATATTAAGCCTCAATGTCATCATACTGGAGAGGAGTTTATGGGAAATTCACTTAAAGGGACACACACCGTTCTGGTATGCCCAAAAATTTGACCTTCCTTCCTTTTCTACTTCCAACGTCCGTGCAGTTCTTTCCATAGTATGTGTTCATCTGTAGCTTATTTTTTCCCCAAAACTTTTTGCATGAATAACAAACTGTCTAAAAAATAAATGCACAAGCAATAGAGAGGGTAAAACTGGGGGAGGAAAGAGATCCCGTTTCAAGGTTTCCACAGGTTAGCATAACCAGCAAGGAAAAAATATTTTAAACTTGATAAAAATACCTAAGAGTGTCTTTTCAACAGCAGTGATTATGCTAGATGACACCTCTACAGCTGGATCAGAAAAAAATCCTTCAGCAAGTTTCAATTGTGCCTGGTTATCCCAAACTGTCACTTTAGAGCTGTCAGCATCTAGCGCCAACCTTTCCAGTTCAGTACATTTTTGAAATGGCAGGCATGCGTGTTTTAAATTCTATTTTTGTTGAGCCACAGTGACTCCCAGTGGCCAATTAGTTTAATGTCCAGATGTAAGTTCCCGAGCTAGGAGTTGGGGGAGTTAATACAAGAGGAATCACCAAACAGTGGTTGCAGAATGGCCTCTGTCTTTGTAGTAAGATAAACAAACACTCCCACTATGTTTTTTAATGCCTTGCACATTCTTCAGGCTTATGACACTCTGAATTAGGACATTTAGCCCTCAGTGTGGAAGCTAATTCAGCAGAACTTTTCTTTTTCCATATACGAATAAATGAGATTATTTGTTGCACAGCACATATGTAACAAAGGGTTAATACATACCCAGACTATAGGCACGTGGATATATAAGTGGAGGCCTCCTCCGCTGCTATTTTGGACAGGCAAGAGAGGATACATTTGCTACAGCATTCTTACCTTGAATCTCCATCTATGTCTGGACACAGAGCTGTGATCAGAGAGGTGGGGATGCTAGTTTCTAAGATGATTGTTGATATCTAGCCCATGAGACTCATCCTCCTGTGCTTAAATAAAATGTTAATTACTTTGTTAAAGAAATCCAAGTGGCTGCTTTTGTGAGTCTTATCTACATCACTGTTCAGGATGCAGAGTCTCTTTTACAGGTTAATTCTCAGCTGAGTACTACTTCACAGATGGAATATTGGACTCCGTAGATAATGTCAGAGATCATAGCAATATTAATAGCCTTGCTGCAGTGGTATAAAGGGCCCATTAATCCTCCTACCCAGACTCTGGAGGATTTCCCAGAGATGTGGATATTCCTGAATAGCACAGAGCTAGGGTAGCAGTTCTACACAACACCCCTTCTAGCTTCAGGCAAATGGGTAGTCCTGGGTGAAAGTGCACCTCTGCACACCAGTGATCCCTGGCTGCTGAAACAGTCCTTTGGGGCCATAGGCAGCTTGGTACAATGTAGAGCAGCCTCAAAGCTGCTCTACAGTGCCAGAAGGCTGAACTAGTCTCCAGCCAGCCCCAAAATCGAGGAGCTACAAAAGGTAGCATAAAAACACAAACCAATCCCTTTGTAGTGCCAGTCCCCCTATTTTTCCAGTGCAAATGCCAGATTAATACCCGATATGAGCATTTCTATTCCCACTCAAAAGAAAAAGCCCCCAAAAGCAGTGAATTCCTGTGCAACTAGCCAACGAATCTGCTCCAATCAATTGCAAAAGATGCACTACAGTTCACTATGATGGACATTGGGTAGTGTGTTTAAATGCAGTGGAACATATATATCAAACACAAGGAATAAAGCATGGAGGAAAGTAAAGAAAATCAGAAAGCTACAGAGTCATTTTCTATTTCATTTTATTTTTGTGTTGGAATTTTAGAATTCACCTATGCCATGCTTTAGCCATATGTACAATAAGAAACCACATACATGGTTTTAGAACAAAACCCATATCAATGACACTTTCTATTTAAGGGAATGTTTATAAAGGCCTAAATGATTAATAGAGGTTATAAACATGTTACATACATGAATAGTATGTGTTATAGACAATTATGAATCCATCAGTAGAAGATGCTATGGATGGTTATAAGCAATCCATTGGCCTGTGTAATTATATTTAACAATGGATTAACCATGCATTAAAATGTCTTTTAATCAATTATACTCCACCTATAAATGTACCCTTAATAGAACGCGACTCCCTGATGTCAATAATGAAAGTTTACTGACCCATCAAAACTAAAACTCCAGACACCTAACCCATTTCTCAAGTCACACTCTTCCCAGGCACTAATAAGAATAAGTAAATCTGGCAGCATGCCCCTGAAGGTCAACAGACTCATGCTCTTTGGGGCCAGCAGTTATGCTTAAATCTCTAGTCTAATTATCTGGATTCATGTGTGTGAAGCTACCTGACATAGCTTTCCATCACTTGTTATATGGCTCCAGGGAGATGTACTTTCCCCTTTTGCTCATTTCAGTTTAAAAATCATTTCTATGAGAGTCCATTTAGAAGACACCGGGGCATCGTCATTCATTTAAAAAGCTATGAGGAAGTAAAACTCTTTTCACCACACTTAGTGAAGGCATTGCAACTGTACACTCTGCATAACATAAACAAAATCCTTATCCTCATCCCTGAAGATATGCACTAGATGGAAGGTCAAATCCAGAGCACATGCTCAGAGAACAATCTGAATTCTAGATCTGTTCTCAGATTTAGACCATTGCACAATGCTTGTTCTATTTCTATACTATCTTCAAGAGCAGTTATTGATGCAAACATTTCTACAAGTAAAACAAATGGAAGAAACCACTCAGATCCTAACTATAGTTGGGTTAGCGAACACACACATTAATAGGTATTAGGTGCATGGTATTAAAATATGTGTAGGCATTGCAGAGTTATGTTAACAATGCATTATGCTCTTTCCACAATTCTATTCACCCATGCTAAGTATCCCAGAACACTTTGCAACGTTAAAGTCAGCTTTGGCAAATATGAAATCTGTCAAAGACAAGACACATTAATGTCCTGCCCTGCTACAAGCTTGGGAGGTACATTAATGGGCACCTAGTTTGGAATGTAGTATCCAAAACGGAGATAAAGAAAGGTACATCATGGTACCAGAAAAAACAAGACAAAAAACTGATTGGTAAATTTTAGTCTAGGGTGAGAGTGCTTTTATCTCATTAAAAAAAACATGCTATACATATGTCTGGTTTTGAATGCATATTTTGGAGCACACCTTCTATGTAAGAGCAGCAAAGAGTCCTGTGGCACCTTATAGGCTAACAGACATATTGGAGCATAAGTTTTTGTGGGTGAATACCCACTTCGTCGGTGGGTATGCATCTGACAAAGTGGGTATTCACCCACAAAAGCTTATGCTCCAATATGTCTGTTAGTCTATAAGGTGCCACAGGACTCTTTGCTGCTCTTACAGATCCAGACTAACATGGCTACCCCTCTGATACTTGACACCTTCTATGTAAGGTGAACTGTGTGTTGTGAGAAATGGCTTCCCAGAGGGAGTGGTATGTATGCTTCCTTTTTGTATTGTACTACTTGGTCTTGAGACAATAAATTGGCTAAGCTTGGTTATTTGGCCTCTTGAACATTTTTAATGGCAAACCACAAGTGTCATCAAGAACAATTAGCTAGAAACCTTTAACAATACGCTGCTAAAAAACTATGCTATGCTCACTGGTTTGACAATACATTGTTATTACAAACTCAAATCATGAGCCTTTTGAGTGAGTCTGGGTCCAGTTTTATGTAGAAATGGACAAACCTGGAATCTTGAATACAGGTGGAAGGGAAAGGGAGCAGATGTGGAAAATTAAGTCAAAAAGATCAGCTTCCTGGTGATTCCACTGAACCAGACACTTTTCACTCATACATATAAATGATTCCTAAAAGAATTTTGTAGATTCCATGCTTTTAAAAATATATGAAGAGAGACATGATTCTACCCAAAATTTGTATGTGGGATATAAAGCGTTTGGGGAGAGGGTTTCAAAAGTACCCAATGGCACCCAAAGGCCATAGCAACTGCTGTTAGGCAATTTTGAAAATTCCATTGTTTGGGATTAGAAATTCAACAAGATACAGCTCAGTGGAGTGTCCCCAGCTGAAGCTAGTTCCTCTGCCAAGTTTCATTGGTGCCCGTGTTCATTAATAAGCAATGTAATAGTATTCAACACCTTTGTCTTATAGCTTAAAAAAAATAATCACTGATTTAGCCATGCTTAAAACGTGTGACCACATGGCCTCATGGTTTTGACACTGGTTGTTCCTCTGCCTTCTGCTTTCTCACAGTCACATTACACTTGGGCCCTGAGTCTGCAAAGAGTCAGGCACATGTTTAACTTTAAACACAAAAGCAGTCTCCTTCAGCTCCGCGGTTAAAGTTAAGCTAAATTAAGTTACTCACATGCCTAAAGTTAATCACGTGTATACATGTTTGCAGCATCACGGACTTGTGAGATGATCAGGAAATAGAAAAAAAAGTGATTTTTTCCACCCTATTTTTAAATGAAATTTGGCAGTTTTTGAACATTGGTAGCCAGCTGTAATTGTAAACTCAACAGAGCAGGGACGGAACCTTTCTAGGACCTCTGTTAAGCACCTAACACACTGTTGGGCACACAGAAATAAACAATGTGCCCTAATGCAATGATTGATGCTCATATGGCACTGATCCTGTTCCAGTCAAGTAAACGGCAAAATTGACATTAATTTTGATGGCACAGGAACAAACTTAAATTATTAAAAGCGAAACACACACCAAAAAAAGCTTGGCAAGTGTGGAAGTATCGGGGAAGGCTTTGCTGTAGCATCCCTGCTTCTGTGTACTGCATTCTCTTCTTTAGAGCTACTTAAAATCCTTTAGTATGTCTGTCATTTAAAAATATTCACACAGAAAAAAAAAATGTTAACATGTCCATCAATGTTTCAGAATGCATTTACCCAGGCTACACTTTGAATAAACAGGCCAGATCCTCAGCTGCTGTAAAATTGACTTAGCTCTGTTAACATCATTTTGCAGCAGGGTAGGATCTGACTCCTCTGCCCCAGGGTGGATAGACCCAAATGAGGAGCAAAATTACAAGCTAGTAGAGAAAAAAAAAAATCTAGAAATAGGGAGGGATGAGTTCCTTCATTGTGGTGTATGATGAAGTTCTCTAGGAACTCAGATTCACAATTCAGCATTACAGATGTCTGTGATTTACAATAGTATAAAGCAGGAAGACAGGAAATCCGTGTGGGGACAGAGGCAATGAGTCCAAAGGGCAAGACATCTTTCATAATAAGGGATCGTGGAGACCTATAAGCAAACCTTTGACATTGCAGTCTGAAGAGCCAAATTGGTATGCATGTTTGAGGTTGCCATGCACCATTCTGAATTACAGGATATAGGAAACTTCTTGAATATAGAGGAGTATTTACTTTTGTTTCCAGAAATGAAATATTACCCAAATCACTTACCTTTCCAAAACTCAGGGATTCTTTCGATAAACTGGGGCCTGGATCCAAAGAGTCCTTGGCATTGACTTTGCAAAACCAAAACCCAGAAGGACAAAGTTTTGCAGTACCATCCCTAGTTTTACCCTTCTCTGGTTCCTGTAGTTTCCAGGAGGCATTCAGAACTTGCATAAATTCTTTCTAATCCTTGATTCTTCCACTGGGAATTTGTTCAAGTAGGTTTCTCAGCTTTGGGGCTGACATATAATGCTGCAACTGCCATGCTCTTAATTACCACATCCTTTTACTCAAAACACACTAATTGAGTCGTGATCTCACTGCAAATGAGCCCTAACCTGCTGTTTTCCTGCTTGCTCAAGTACTGCAAATAAAAAATAATGGCACTTGCAATTAACCAAAGACCAGCAATCTAACCTGCCCTTCAGCCCATGACGGGTAAAAGTTCAATTTAAAAAGTAAGGTGAATAAGTGTATATAAAGTGAACCAGGTTCAGGCACAGGTCAGACATACCAAAAAATAAAACAAAACAAAAAACAAAACCCACCACTACAAGAAATTACCTCTCATCACAAGGCTGGAGGAATAGGCAATAGTAGGTGAAATTTTATTTTCCAAAGGTCAAAAATCAGAAAAAATATTGCACACACATAAGGCGATACAACATAACACCTACTGGTCTTTGGCTAGAAGGTCATCTTTGAAAATTCAAGGTGAGCAGGAATTCAGATTATACGTGCTGCAGGGATGAAATGAGTGACCAGTTTGAGCACAATGAAGGGGGGGGGGGTCAGATCAATTACTCAAATCAAGTAAACAAAACAGTCACACCTATTATTATCTGTCCAGCCCCGAGGGGGAATGTGAGATTTTCCCCTAACACACTATTTATTCACTTGGGGGGGACATTCACTCCCAGGCAGAAGGACCAGACAATGAAACCTGACTAGAGCCCCCCGACTCTCTCTCACACACCCCCAAAGGGGTGAAGTTTGCCCTGGTGCAAAAGCCAGTCCAAGGTTCTTCACCCACTGAAGTGGTGCATTGAGGCAGTACGTGTGGAAGAGGCGGTTAAGGGGGGAGGAGGAGCAGCCATGCAGGAGTTCATTCGCACTCCCAGAAAACAATGGAAGAGGTCTCTATGGTGGCTCTGCTTAACCAGGGATGTAGGACGGCAATACAGTTGGGCTGGGGATATGATGAGGAAATGGTCACAAGATCCAAGTTTATGCAGATCCAGTGACCTCATATGGGGCATCATTTGCTATGGGGCAAAGGGGGCTGTTGCACCCACCCCTAGACCTTGGTGTCCTACCCCCCAAATCCTTTTCGTAGATCTATATGCGCTATCATGTCTTCCACTCCCCTGACTTTGCAGGATACACTATAATCCCATATAACGTTCTATAGGCTGACACAATTTTGCCTCTCCTCACAAATATTATTGAAATGACACCCTAGTGCACAAACCCTAGAGGGGTGGCTATTTACTCCCACCTCAATATACTATCCTAGGGAGGTCCACAACAACTTGACCACTGGCCTCATTTTCTCACACTTAGCCTCACCCTGTTTTTTTTTGTTTGTTTGTTTTTAAATATATTTGCACCTGTAGCCCCAAATGTACCACTTGACTGTTTCCGGGGCAATGCAAATGCTGTGGTGTTGCCTGCCTCACACCCTGACCCCAGTTTGAGGAGAGGGGACCGACCTGTGCTTTGCCCACAGAAGAACCTGCCTACAGAGTCATTGTACTAGACGTCATTTCTAGAGAAACATACAAAGTCAGACAATTCTTCTCATTTTGCTATTGGGGAAACAAAAACCCATGAGTGAGATTTCTATAGATCATTTCATGAACATGTAACTTGATATGAGCTAGAGCAGTGGTTCTCAAACTTTGTTTTTTTCCCTGCAGACCACTTGAAAATTGCTGGGGGTCTCAGTGGATCACTTAATGATCTTTCCAAATGTTTGTGTTGTTAGCTAACTATTGTAAAGTGCTTTGGATAAAAGTGATTTGTTATATATATAAAAACCTTAATAATTAACTTTTCTTTGCTCTACAAATAGAAGCCCACAACTCATATTTTAATATCAGTAGTCTTCCCTTTCTAATGCAATGGATGTGCCCTCTCCCCCTCCACAGCAGCCACAAAGCTGGGACTGGGAAGGAGGGCTGTCTCTCTCCGGCAGCCGCAGCCCTGGAGCTGGGGAAAGTTGCCTCTTTCTCTGGCCGCCTCAGCCCCAGATTTCCCAAATTCTCCCCACCCCCTCGTCTCACCCCACTGCCCCCTCCCATCTACCCCGTATTTCCCCCCAAGGCCACCACCTCACCTTACATATGCGTCTTCTCCAGGGTACAGGCACCTAATTAGTGGAGCCCCACCTGCGCGGCTCTACTAATTAGGTGGGTGGCCCTTCATTCTCTGATGTGTGGCCACCCAGGCACGCACCTTAGAGGGAACTATCCACAGACCACCTGATAGGGTGACCAGACAGCAAGTGTGAAAAATCGGGACGGGGTGGAGGCTAATAGGCACCTATATAAGACAAAGCCCCAAATATCAGGACTGTCCCTATAAAATCGGAACATCTGGTCACCCTACCACCTGAAGGGAGCTTGTAGACCGCTGGTGGTCTGCGGACCACAGTTTGAGAACCGCTGACCTAGAGAACAGACTTGTTTTTAACTTTGTAGCCATTGTTGTCACTGTGGTATCTTACCATCTTTCCCCTGCAATACTCCATGTATTCTGACTGTGTTTATGGGCCAGTTGAAGAGCCCTCGTACAGCCAATTTAATTGCTCTGAATTCCAATTAGTTATCACAGCTGTAGAGTGGCTGCCTCATATTTCAAAACTTAATGAGTTCCATTCCTGTTAATTATACTTCTTTTAAAATTCCTGGTCATTTTCTCCATTAACTTCATTTATTAACTAATTAATTCCTTCTACGTTTTTAAAGCATGATACCACCAGTGAATTATGTAGGTCACCCCAAATAAGTACCAGCAACATTTTTACATTGCAAAATCTTTTGTATTCTGTACACCTGGATCATTAGCCTCCTGTAGTTTGTGGTTGGGAGTCATTTCCCTTTGCCCTCCCAGAACAACTCCTTATCTGTCTGTTCAAGACCCTGTTCTGATGAGGTGGAATGAGAGATTTCATCTGCACAGTAACACAAAAATTTTCACAGTGGTGGAAGAGGCTGATTCTGTAACTAAGTGAAAGAAGCATGGATTAATAGTGCTATCCAACACCTGGTACACTTTTTGGTGTTTTGCAAATGATGGGAAGATACGGGTCATATGTGGCCTAGAGGACAGAACACTGGACTGGAACTCCAGTGACCTGGGTTCTATTCCTGGCTTTGCCACTGGCCTACTAGGTGACCTTGGACAAGTCACTTCACTGCCCTATGCCTCAGTTTCCCCATATGTGAATACAGCTAATACATTGGCCTCCCTTTGAGAGCTACTGATGATAAGAGCTAGGTATTATTCCTCAAGGTCATACAGAAAGTTAAAGTCTTAGTCACAAAGTCCTGAGAAATCCTAATAGATTTGTGGGGGATCATCTAGTCCCCTTTCCTTTTGGATCCCAAAGAATCCTATTTTCCCTGGTTAACACCTACCCATATAAGTCCCTACACTGCAATTTTCTAAAGAAGGAAGGGGATTGAGCAAATATCTCAGCAACATTCCTTTGGCCAAATGATGTGCAATCACTGCAAAATGGCTTTCTCCCCTTCCAAAGGTTGTTAAGCACGATGAGAATCAAATCCAGGTCTCTCTTATAGCAGAGTTATACACAGGGCTACAGGTTCTATGTACTCCCATTGACGTGTTAGAAATTAATAAGGGTACATTGACTTCTCAAAAAAAAAAAAACTAAAAAAAGCAAGATTAGGTTGAATTTCACCTAGAAGCTGCATGAGCATTAGTTGAAATAAAGAGAACACTGTAACAGACATATTTTCCTGGTCCAAATCCACCTTTCATGCAGTAGGACATCAGGGCATCTGCCACTGTAATACACACATCATTTAACACATATAATGAGAGAACATTCTGATGGGGCTCGTTCACTTTCTAGAGGGATAGTCGCACAAGTGAAACATTCAGAGACTACTTGGCAGCTCCCAGTGATCGTGATAAATTAGTTCACTCCCAGCAAAACAAAGAGAAAGAAAGATTAGTATGTAAAGCCAAAATAAATTCCAGATCATCAGTAAAGAAAAACCTCATGGTAGCTGTCAGATGAACACACCCATATGGAATTAGAAGCACTTGACTGTGCCATAGACAGTACCATCCTTGTAATACCCCACAGATTTTATTGTTATTACAGGGAAAGCTAAATTTGATTAAAATTGTATTAAAATCTTGGGTGGACTCAGCATATTTGCAAAATTGGGGCTTCCAAAAAAATATATATCAAGAAAACATAGAAGAGCTTAATGCCAGATTGGGGACACAAGCATTTCAGACTAAAATTTGGATGTCAACATCAGGGATTATTCTGAGTAAAAGTGTGCTTGATGCTTTACAGTGCAATTTAAAAGACAATGTTCCTGTCCCAAGGGGGTTGCAATGGATGGACCACTGGACTGAGACTCCAGAGACCTTAGCTCTATTCCTGGCTCAGCCACTGGTCTGCTGGGTGACCTTGGGCAAGTTACTTCACCTCTCAGTTCCCCAAGCTGTACAGTGGGGATGATACCTCTTTTGTAAAGAGTTTTGAGCTCTACTGATGAAAAGTGCTGAGAGAGCCAGGCCTTATCATTACTAAGTTTTGAGCACCTGCACTTCAGGGGGGATTTTAGGTTCTCAAAACCACTGAAAAATCAAATCTTAATATTAGATGTGATGCTTTCAGAGGAGGTAATAATCAGGAGGAGACGGGTGCAATATACACATGCATGAAATCATCAGCCCTTAGAAACTGCAAATAGTACAGCAACCAGGCACTACCACAAACACATGAGACCTATCCTCTTTCTACACTGGCTTCCCATAGACTACGGAGGCAAATCCACGGTGTCAGTCCTTATCTGCAAGGCACTCAGTGGCCTGCACCAAAGATATCTAAAATATTTACTACAGCTCAGGATGAGGACTGTGGTCCACAACTCCGCTCCTCAGGCAACATGGATCTACCTATCACAAGGTCAAAATTTGTCTGTTCAGGAGACAGCTTTCTCAGGGCCTAGCCCTAGACTGTGGGATGAGCTCCCCTAGAACTAAGGACCATCACCACCTTCTGATCTAAATGCAAAGCACTTCTTCTTCAACCTGCCTTCTCGAATATAAACACATAGCAATGGATGCATTTTAAAAAAAATAAATCCCTATCCAGCAGACACAACTCTCTCTTTGATGAGAGGATGGGAGAGAGAACAGATCATATATTATGGGTATTAGAGCTTGCCTCAGGGTGCAGTACTGTGCACAGGGCGGGGGTGGGGGTGAGGAGGGTGATTTCTAAAGTTCACCAATATGTTGCATGCTCACTAGCCGCTCTAGACTTGTGAGCACACAGTGAAAGTTACCAAGTGTGCATGAACATAGTGCTTCAGAAATCACACCCCCATTACCACACCACATAGACAAGCCCTGAGTCACATCACTTAATGCACTACTGCAAAGTGCTCCGATACTGTATTAGGGTGATATAAGAACCTATATAGAATGCTCGGTGTTTTACAAATATATAAGGACAATAAGATTCCTACCCCCATCTAATAATTTGAAAATCCTGCTATCAAAGATGGTTCAAATATGAAACAAAGGCTCCCAGCCACCCAGACCTATTTTAAAAGGAAAGGTTTGGGGGTTTGTTTTGGGGGATTTTTTGTGGGAGTCAAAGGAAACAAAAGCAGTTGTGGAATAAAGAAGGTAAGCCACTACCCAAAGTACAGGACTTTTTTTTTTTCTTTTTGTGGATTAAAAAAAAAAAAAAAAAAAGAGGAATTCCTGGTAGGAATACATTTCAAGATTCAAATTTAAGTTCAATAACTAGTAAGGACATATAGTAATATTAGTCATTGTACAATGCTCTAGGTAACCAAATACTTAACTGCAGCTCCTAAAATATTAATAAATAAAACCCTGATTGGACAATATTTGCATGAATGAAAATGCTAAGTTCTGGTCATATGAAAGTCAATACTTAGAATAATTTTGAAACTCTATTAAGCAAAATGAGCGATCCCAGTTTTTGACTCTTGTCAACCAATATTAGTGACCTGGGACAGAAATGAAGGTTTCAAAATGCTGTGAGAAATGACATACTTACCAGGCAGAGAAGAGAATAAGGCTCCTTTGCTCCTCTAACTCCATTGCAGAAAGTCACTCACTTCTTTTCCACACCATTTTAAAAAGGTTCCTTAAGAAACGGTGGGGGGGGCATAATTTGCATACTGTACTATGCGTCTAAAGAGATTTGTTACCAACTCCTGTTTCCAGCCCCTCAGATTATATCTTGAGTGTAACAGTTTTAGCCACTACTGCATGATGGTGCAAAAAGATGTAAACATCCAGAGTGAGAGAAAAAGTGTCTTAATGAACTTATCTTTACAGAAAACAAGCTTTATTCTTGCAGCTGTTTTGTTAGCACTTATGGTACTGGATGCCTCGGACATTGCTAATGAGCTAAAACACCTTTCACCTGTAGGTCAATAGTTTGAACCCTGCCCAGCTCAGCAAAGATTAAAAGTTGTTACCATTTAATACCATTTAATGGATATTTAATAGTCCTCACATGAAATGTCTTTGGTGAGACTCAGTTCCAGTATCACCAATTTATTGCTGTGCATAGAGTGGAAGATCTTCAGGGCAGGGACTCTCTTACTCAGTGTTTGTACAATGCCTAGTACTGTTCCAAAGACACAGAATCCATCTGGGAGTCATTTCATTTGGAGTTTGTTTTAAATGGAGATGACTGAGCTTACCCTGTATATGGCTTGGTCATTTTATTGCTAGACAGAGCTTGGAACCCTAGGCTAGCTGAAAGTTTTCCATTGACCCTCTCCTTACTTTCTCCCCCTGCTTCCCCCCCCCCACCCCAAATGGGACTTTTGATTACAAGAAAACTGACAGAGTGTCTGCTTTCCTTGATGAATTTTTGTTTTAAGTAGAAAACAATTTTTTTTTTCAGTTTCTGGAAGTTCTCAGCCCAAAAACATCAGTTTACAGAATTTTTTGAATTTTCAATAGAAAATAAAAATTTTCCATAGAAAATAACAAAAAATTTAATTATAATCAAAAATTTTGGTGTGAGGGGGAGGGGAAATCCCCACCATTTCCCAGCTAACTCCATTAAGACCGAACCTACATTACAGTTTCCCCACTGTTAGGAATCCATTTCCAAAGAGGTTTTAAAAAAAACCTTCTGCAAACCGCACTGCTCTAAGGACACATCCTTCCAATCCCCTCTTCTTAACAGATGAAAAACAAAGGCTGAGGGCCAGATTCAGAAGGGAGTCCAGGTGGGGCTGATTCTCTGTTGTGCTGTGGTCTCTTTACATTACTCTGGTGCTTTAATGGGGAGGGAGAAGGAGTGGGGGAGGAACACAAGCGGATCTGACCCTAGGAGAATCCTCCTGCATAAAAGGAATTCAACAGTGCTGAGTACCGAGTTGTTGTCGTCGTTGACTTTAGTGAGAGCTGGTGGGGCGCAGCACTTCTAAATCAGTGGCCTGATATTCAGGTGTTGAAATATGGACTTTAGAACCTAACCTTCAGCACTCATTTTTAAACTCTTAGCCAAGAGGGCAGGAAAAGTATGAAGAAAAGCATCTAACAGGAGAGTGAGATATAAGCACCAACCCACCTGTCTATCCCCCAAACTACTTACACCCTAGTCTAAGTAGGTGCAACTCCCATTAACTTCAATAGAAATTTTACTTATTCCAGGAGCTGATTTTTCCCTATGGAATAAAAATCAGTCATTCTCACTTGTAACTTACATTACTGTTCACACCACTGCTCAGTGTGGGGTAGCTGTATTTATAGCTCTCTTTTGAAACAGGTTGGTGAATGTGTGTTAAAGATCTGTTGGCATTTGCTTCTAGTGCATAGTTATACGGTAACTTCAGTGACAGTTTTGCTCTAATGAGAGCTGAATAAGAGCTGGAGAAATTGGCTCAGTGTTAGTTACAGGACCTTCAGATCTTAAGTAACCCAATGGTCATTCAACACAGTACTGGCGCCTTAACAGCCATTTTAGTTTTGGTGTTGAATTAAGTGTTTCTCTGAGAAATAAAGCTGCAGTAAAGGTGTAGTTCAAAAAAAATGCTGCATCTGGAATAAAATTACTGCTTGCTTCAAAAGGAGAAGAAAGAAAAGGGCCCAAGTACCATTTTATTTCCTGAGAGGCACTTTTCACAGCTGACAATTGAAATCATTAGTTATCTCCTGCTTGGCTGTTTTTTGGCGGCTTGTCAGGCTGAGCCTCACCGCATGAAGGTGCTGGGAAATCTAAACGTGTGTGGAGTAAAAATCTTCATTCATAGGGGAAGATAAAGACGAGGGAAATTCTTGAAGAAGGGCAATGAAGAGCAAGAGTAGGGTCTTCTGGGGAGGTTACCTGGCATGGTCCCTTCTGATGGAATTAGTCATGCAATGATTACACTATGATTGCCATCAGGCTGGGGCCGGAGCGTTTTGTTTTCCTAGTGGGAGTGGAATGTAATTTCAGGCAAATGAGATAAGCTTGATCAAGATAACCATTTAGTGGGGCTTGGTTAAAAACCATGAATTTAGTCGTGGTAAGTCTATTCTGCAGCGGGGAAGCATAAATTCTAGCACAGGTAGACATGCACACATTACCCACCAGCTCTGTTCAAGCTAATGCCTAAAAATAGCAGCATGGCTGCAGCTGTACAGGCCGTGGTTCTCACTAGCCCTCCAAGTACTTATAAGGAAGTTGGGCAGGATCAGGGCTGGCTTTAGGGGCAGGCAACCCAGGTGACCACCAGAGGTGCTGGGCTTCAGGGGGACGACGGGGTTAAGGTGCTGTTTTTGTTGTTAGCTACAAAAGGGAAAATAGAACGTTTGAAGTAAAATGTTTCAGATATTCCATACGTGGAGTCATTTTTCACTAACCTCCTAGAATGTTCCGGACCTCCGTAGAATCTCATAGAACCTTCCAAACTTTCCGAGAACTACATTTTCCTTGAACCTCCTAGAATGTTGTCAGCCGTGCCCTCGTGGGTATATAAGGGGCTAGGTGTCGCCAATCCATGAGATGGAACGAAATGAAGTAGCCCAGCTGCGATATTGTGAACCTTGTTTTATTATGTAACTGTAAGCAACCTTTGGAACTAAAGGACTAGGGTCAACATTCTAAGGCTGTCACCTACTGTAACCCTATTTAATACTGGCCCACCCAATGTTGGTGCACCATTCAATTTCTTGACCTTAGTACATTTCAGTTACAATTAAAATGTTTCTATAACTAGAGGAAATGAATTTTTATTTACTTATATTTGGAATGAATAAATACAGATTCACAGATCCTAACATGCAAATTTATCATCTTATATGACAGGGATAAATCATGCATGCAAATCGTGCATCAAAGTCATGAAATGGGCTACAAATGCAATAAAAAATATAAGGTATTCAAAAGTTTAACAAACCAAAGATGCTCCTCACCTGGGGCACAATTTGATCTAGGGCAGGCCCTGGGCAGAATTGTTTAGGCATTAGCTTGCGCAGAGCTAGTCTACGTATGTCTACCTGTGCTGGGATTTATACCTCCCAGGTGCAGTGTAGACATACCCTAAGTTTCACAACACCTTGGTGAGGTACTGTAGGTAGCATTATGCCCCATTTTACAGATGTGTAACATGAGGCACACATGAAGTGAAGCAACTTACCCAAGGTCAGACGTTAAATCAGTGACTGAGTCTAAACAAACTTTCAATGCCTTGTTCTAAGCACTCTTCTCATGGCCTGATTTTGAGAAGTGCTGAGCACTCACACGTACAACTGACTTCAGTGGGAGCTGCAGGTGCTTCTCTGAAAAAATCAGGCCATAATTGATTATTAAAGGTCCATCTGACTGAAACAGCATCAATTAAGTAGCAGAAACACAGCAATAGTCCCCCTCCCTTGCCTCCAAACATTGACAGTGAATGGAGAAAAGGTTGTTCTTTAACCTGCTGTATTAAGACAGCATGGGTCTAGTCAGCAGTCTCAGAGAACCCAATCTGTATTTAGGCGATGATATTTATAATGCAACACTGTACTCTAATTCAGTTCCCAGAGGACAGTCTGTGCTGTTTCTGTTGCTCTAGCAGAAGTGAACAGCTGTCTTATCTATTTCCCAAGGCCCCAGTGCAAACTAAATCCTACCATCTCCACTTACGTTGAAGGACCAGGTACTCTAATGTGGTTGGTAGGTGGGGAGCAGAGTATTGTTTCTGGTGTTGGTTTTGTGTTTTCCTCAGGGTCATTATAAACTATAAAACTAGTGAATTAAAAATGCCATCAGTCACACAGTAGAGAACTGCCATATCATAGAAAGGTCATGTGCCTAGACCTTTCCGTATCTGCACAGCAAAGTTCCCCTTTCCCCAGGAATCCTTCACTAAAATGAAGGGAAAGAGAAGGGGTTAGGGGAGGATTTGTGTAAAAATAAATAAATTTCTTCCCCTCCCAAAAAAAAAAGAAATTGAAAGCAAATATACAGATTGAACCTGTGTCCTGTAGCCTGCCATTCATATGGTCAAGACTGAATTAGTGTTTCCATTACCCCTCCCATTCACCAGGGTTTATATAATGCTGCTGATTTAATATGCTCCAGGCTGAAACCTGCCTTCAGACCCAGAAGGGCCAATTTTTAGATCTAAAGAGGTCAAGAAAATAGTTTGGAGGGGTCTTTTCAGGTTCATTTAATTTCTGGCTGCTTCTCATTTTAAAAGCTAAGTCTGCAGTTTTTGGACTCTGTCAAGGAGAGGGCTGAAGGCTGCATCTCCATGATCTTCTAGTCTTTCCCTCCACCCCCGCTATCAGTTTCACATATCTCTTATCGTTCTCTCAGAACCTATTTTTTACAACCCTAGAGTAGCTGGGGGTAGTCTGAGTTGAGGCATATTAGTGAACAGTGGTGGAAGCTTGCACTATCACTGATGTGGATATAGAAGACAAGTCTCCAGGACTGTCAGTTTGACACCTTTCACCAACCATCACTAAATTTATGTGCTTTTAAAGTTTTTTTTCATAACATGTCTAAGACCCTTATACCAAGCCAATCAGCTATCACATGCCATTTGCCTAAGGTCCTGCCCCTTTAGACTGAATCAGTTTCACCATAGTCGCATGAACGGGGGAAAAGGCAAGTGCTGTATCAGTCTTGGCTTGCTGGCGTCACTGCACGCTGCTGAATATCCAAATTTGATTCAGGTTTAACAGATCCACATGCCATCTCTTATTCCATAAAGAATAAAACACATATATGCATATACATATAAATACATATACATACACACGCCTCACCCATACAGATATGTTCACGCACACAAACTGTATATTACACACACACACACAGAAACACACATAAATACATATTGTACAATATTAGCTCTATGTCCCCCGTTGTCTTAATCCATAATAATCCATTGTATCCCCATAGTACTTAATCAAAGCAATTTTAAATCTCTTCTTGAAGATCAAATGGCTCTTTAATCCATTTATTTACAGCTTACTGAGTTATACAAAATTAATCAAAAGCATAAGTTAGCTACTTCAGCAAGGTACTTCAGAAGCCTGAAACTTTGTTACAAACAGTAATTCTCAGAGCACCAAAGGAAAGGGGGAAAAAAGATCTCTGCTCCTGTTCACCTCCTTTGTCAATGGCCACCTCCCTATGGTCAGTCCTTAACTTCATTGAAACCAACTATATGAATTAGCATCAGTAAGGTAATCAGATATGTGATGGTACCCCCCATAAGGCTTTATGGAAATATGTTTATGACTGTATATACGACATAACTGGGTTATGTTTTATGCCACATATGCCATGTAACATATCTCTGTAAAGGTTATGATCTACTGAATACATTAATCCTATTTGTATGCATGTATCAGTTTTGTATTTTAAGTTATGAATATTGGCTGTATACTTGTCTGATTTTAAATAACTTTAGTAAGGCATTTGATCAGCTTCTTTAGAAAGGAATTTGCAAAGTTAAGTGCCCAATCAAGAAGCATTTAACGAACAATGGATGTTGGAAGGCTCCAATCCACATAAGAAGTCTTCCCGGAGACATTCAAGATACCATGTGGGCAATGGCTGCTGCCTGTAAAAAACTGAGTCATGCATGGATATGTGACTTGTCCAGGTGACTCCAAAACTCCATCTTGGAGCTGGACTTTGCATAGGAAAGAGAAGGGGGTCTCCACCCACAAGAGAAAGTCTATTTAAGCCCCTGGGAGACCCCTCCATTTGGTCTTCAGCTGGCTAAAGAGAGAGCCCCTCCACCCCCAAGGATACCTGAAAGAAACTGGAACAAAGGACAGTAACTACAGGGGGTGAGAGTGATTGCTGGACCCAGACTAGAAGGAGACTAGTGTGTAAAAGGAAGCTTACTGGGTGAGGATTTTATCTGTGTTCAGTTTTATTACTGTACTAGACTTAGACTTGCGTGTTTTATTTTATTTTGCTTGGTAATTCACTTTGTTCTGTCTGTTACTACTTAGAACGGCTTAAATCCTACTTTCTGTATTTAATAAAATCACTTTTTACTTTTTAATTAACCAAGAGTATGTATTAATACCAGGGGGGAAAACAGCTCTGCATATCTCTCTATCAGTGTTATAGACGTGAACAATTTATGAGTTTACCCTGTACAAGCTTTATACAGGGTAAAACTGATTTATTTGGGGTTTGGACCCCATTGGGAGTTGGGCATCTGAGTGTCAAAGACAGAAACACTTCTGTAAGCTGCTCTCAGTTAAGCTTGCAGTTTGTGGGACGTGGTTCAGACCTGGGTCCGTGTTTGTGGCTGGCAAGCGTGTCTGGCACAGCCAGGCAGGGTTCTGGAGTTCCAAGCTGGCAAGGAGGGCAGGGGCAGAAGTAGTCTTGGCACATCAGTTGGCAGCCCCAAGGGGGTTTCTGTGATCCAACCCGTCACAAGATACCTAATTAGTTTTATATTTCATAGTGAATGCTTCTTTCACTGTCTTCCAGTGTCTATCATGCCAAGTTAGTGGGGTTTGCTGAAGCCACTTAGACATAATTTAGCAGTTCCTGCAGGCAGAAAACTACTCAAAGACAAACCACATTCCTCTACAAATCTCTCACTTTATTGTTCCAAGTTTTCACAGCCATGTCTCCCTTCCCCTACAAATTTCTATACTGGCAACATGATGGCAAATGTTTAACTGGCAACTTGGTAGATTTAATCACTACTGAGCCACTACCATCATTCACTACTGGTCAAGGTTCCCCAAAGCTCTTCAGAACTGTTTCTAGCAGCACAGTGACTGCATTGTGGATGGTATCACAATCAGTTCACAGACTAGAAAGCCATATAAAAAACATCTAGAACAACAGCAGATTTGGAAACAGTATTACTCCAATTAAAAATCATTCATGATAATCACTCCTTCCTTAAAACAATTTTACAGTAACTACTTCACTTCCAATTAGTGGTATGTTTAAAAGATAGTAATTGGACTAGCCTGTTGTCATAGGATAATGGTCATCTGCTCCTAAATAGTGTCCAGTAGCTTTACTACCATTATACCACATGATTTATCAGGTAGGTACTGGTATTTTGCCTGATGAACATTCAGGTGTGCATGAGAATTGCCCACTGTACTATTATTGGAAAGCTGTGCTCTGGTTGGCTTTGAAAACAGCTTGTATTTACGCTACCACTAATCAGACGACAGTATATTCATCAATGTACTATTTGATTTTATTTTAATTCCATGCTTATATGTTTCATAGATTCATAGTTTCCAAGGCCAAAAGGGACCATAACGATCATCTAGTCTGACCTCCTGTATAACACAGGCCATAGAACTTCCCCAAAATAACTCCCAGAGCAGATCTTTTAGAAAAACATCCAGTCTTGATCTAAAAATTGTCAGCGAGGGAGACTCCACCACAACCCTTGGTAAATTGTTCCAATGATTAATTACTTTCACTGGTAAAAAATTATGCCTTATTTCCAATTGGATTTTGTCTAGCCTCATCTTCCAGCCACTGGATCATTTTTTTACCTTTCTCTGTTGGACTGAAGAGCCCATTATTAAATACTTGTTCCCCATGCAGGTATCTATAGACTAATCAAATCACTTCTTAATCTTCTCTTTCTAAAATAGACTGAAGGAGCTCAGGTTTTCTAATTCTTTAATCATGCTCGTGGTTCTTTTCTGAGCCCTCTCCAATTTATCAACCTCATTCTGGAGCTGTGGGCAGCAGAACTGGACCCACTATTCCAGCAGCACTACCCAATACAGACGTAAAATAGTCTGTATTCCTACCGGAGAGTCCCCGGTTTATGAATCTCAGGACTGCATTTGCTCTTTTGGCCACGGCATCACACCAAGAATTCATATTCACCACGATCACAAAGCTCTTTTAGAGTCACTGTTTCCCAGGATAGAGTCCCCCAACCTGTAAGTATGGCCTACATTCTGTGTTCCTAGATGTATACATTTACCCATACTAAAATGCATATTATTTGCTTGGGCCCAGTTTACCAAGCGATCCATATGGATTTGAATCAGTGACCTGTCCTTGTCATTATTTCGCATTCCCCCAATTTTTTATCATCTGCAATCATTATTAGTGATGCTTTTATGTTTTCTTCCAGGTTCTTGATTAAAATGTTAAATAGTGAAGGGCCAAGAACTGTTCCCTGTGGGATCCAACTGGAAACACACCTGCTTGATGACAATTCCCCGTTTTCAGATACATTTTGAGACTTATCAGTTAGCCAGTTTTTACTCCCGTTGATGTGTGCCATGTTAATTTTATGTCGTTCTAGTTTTTTAATCAAAATGTTGTGCAATACCATCTCAAACGCCTTACAGAAGTCTGTGTTTATGTCTACACTAGTAACTTTACCAACCAAATTTGTAATCTCACCAAAAAAAGATTGCTATGATTCACCAAAAAAAAATTCTATGATTCTATGATCTAGTTAGTTTGACAGGATCTATTTTCCATAAACCCATGTTGATTTTCACTAATTACATTACCTACCTCTGACAGAGTTCTGTGCCCCTGCGTGGGCACAGAATTCATGTGACCCACATATTTCTATGCCCCCAAGCAGAAAAATGCAAAAGAAATCTGTCGCGGGACACTCGCCTCTTCCCCGGCAGTCCAGCCAGCGCATCTGTTGCCGTGTGCATGGAGTAGCCTCAGAGACACAAATCACTGCAGGGGGAGGGGGCTGGGCATGGGTGCCTGCAGGGGAGATGTCGATCACCATCAGGGAGCAGGACTGGGTGTGCGTGCCTGCCAATAAGCGAGAGAGACTCTGTCCCTCTCACTTGCTACTGTGGCTCACCGGGGGCATGGAGGAGTAGGTCTTTTTATTATGTACAAGGAAGGCTCTGTCCCCAGGCAGAAATGTAGCAACCTGCCTGCTAGTTAATGGTTCTCATTCTCTGAGGCAAAAATGAAGCAGCCTGCCTGAGTAGTAACATTGTTAATGTTCCTATTGTCAGTTAACTGTTCCCATTCTCAGTCAATTCCCCCAGGATCATAAAGCCTATAAAAGTTTTAAGGCCCCTACATTGCCAGAGTGATGTAAAGCCTTCTTAAACAACAGTAAACAAATCAGCTAGAAAGTTCTATGTGCTTTCTCACTTTTTTCCTGTGCCAAAGTGGCACAATGGGGTTAGATTACAAGCTCATTTTTACTTACCCATTTTTTTTTAAAAAAAAGAATTTTGCAGAATTTTTAATTTTTTGGTGCGGAATCCTCCCAGGAGTAATTATCCTCCTTCAGTTCTTTCTTAATTGAGTCCTGTATCAGCCGCTCCATTATCTTGTCAGGGATCGGTGTCAGGCTTATAATTACCAGGGCCACCCCATTTACCCTTTTTAAAAATTGACACAACATTAACTTTCTTCCAGTCTTCTGGAACTTCCCCAATGCTCTAAGACTTATTGAAAATCAACATTAATGGTTCAGCAAGTTCTTTTGAAACTCTTTGTTGCAAGTTATCTGGCTTTGCTACTTTAAAAATATCTAACTTTAGTGGCTTCTGTTTAGCATCCTCCAGAGATACAAGTGGACTGGAAAGAGTGTTATCACCATATGATGAGACTATATAAACTGTTTTTTCCCCAAATACAGAGCAGAAATATTTATTTTATCCTTCTGCCTTTTCTGTATTCTTGATAATACTACTATTTCCATCCAGTAATGTACCGATACCATTGTCACAATGTTTTTTGTTCCTAATATATTAAATAATTCCTTATTGTCCTTAACTCTGCTGGCCATTGATTTATTCTTGTGTCCCTTATTATTTTTCTATAATTCTTAACTTCTAATTTATATTAATTATTATCGGCTTTCTCTTTCTGCCATTTGTTGGTTTTTGGTTTTGTTGTGTTTTTTGTTACTGCTGCCTACACTTTCACTCTGTCAGGTTGTTTATTTAACCAGCACAGCTTTCCTCCTTGATTGTGGCTCTTTGGGCATCTAGTAAGGAGTTCTGAAATGATTCCCAGTTATCATTAACAGGTTTCTGATTAAATTCTTCCTTCCAGCTAATTTGGCTCATAATTGTTTTCAGCTTTTTGAAACTGGCCCTATTAAAGCACCAAGTACATAAATTACTGGCCTTGACTTTATTCTTCTAGCACATTAAAAATGTGATCTAGTCATGATCTGACTGAAATACTATGCTTTTAAACTTGTATTGGTAAATAAGAGCCATTTAAGCAATCAGTCTGGTTAATATTCTTTTGGTTGAATCATTGAGTAACGGGAGTGGGACAAATTCAGAGGAGTCGCAGAAGGAAAAAGTTAAAAACTAAAATCCCTTAGTTTATCAAACACCTTCTTCTGGCAAGTTACACCAGTTTAGATTCCTGTAAACACACATCAGGAAGTGTCTGTAAGTAAGTCTAAGGGCTCTGATTTTACTTTCTGTTACACAACTGTACCTGCATAATGCCATTGACTGAGGAGAACTTATTTCTGTTTTACACCAGTGAGAGGAATCAGGCCCAAGGATCTAACTAGGTGTGAAGGAGTCTTATTCAATTCAAGTAGGCCCCTTATTCTCCTCTTACTTGCATTGCTGTAAATCCTGGAGTAATTATCAAAATATTGGAGTTCACTCTTGTATATAACAGTTTACGTGAGAGGAGAATCAGGATGAGGGAATCTAACTTACATCACCTTGTGTATTTTTTCTGATTACAGTCGCATCACTTAGATCATCTCCCAAAACATCACAGTCTTAAATCAGGCAGTAAGTTAGAGTGTTTAGCTAACCCAATAGAGATATCATTAACCAATCAAATAACCATCACATTAACCTTTATCACTGAATTGACTGAATATATACTTTCTCATGTAGCCCTGTTCAATTAAGGACTGCCCTCTGGAATATATCTGACACAAAATCTCTCTATTCTCTCAGTCACGGGAACTGAACCACTTGCTCCCAACCCCACTACCTAAACCTAATCAAAGATGCCAGGCCTCCAGAGAGCCCCCAGAAAATCCTCATTATAGGAAATGCACTAGAGGTGGAAAAATTAGAAAGTATCAATTTGTTTTTAAATGTAAAACAATTATATGCAAACAGGAAAGGCTCATGGATTAGAGGTTTTAGGAACTTCAAAGACACAATTAAACAGGGCATTCCCAGTGATTTACAGTGTATACCACAATTTTCAGAGCCCAATTATCTCCGTATCAAATGCTGAAGGATTTAAATATTTCTATTCTATATACTTTCATATGGAAAGGAAGGATTTCCCAGTGGTTAGGGCACTAGCCTAGGACTTGGGAAACCTCACTTCAATTCCCTGCTTCCTGTGTGACTTTGTGCAAGTCATTTAGCCTCTCTGTGCCTCAAATCCCCATCTGTAAAATGGGGATAATCACACTTTCCTTACCTCACAGGGGCATTGTGAGGATAAATATAGTGAGGCACTAAGCATCACTATGGTGATGGGGGCCACAAAAGTACCTCAGTTAGATGGATGCTGTCCTCATCACCACAGTATCAGAGCCCCTTCCAGTAGTGTGTTAAGCAACATGACAAACATCTGTCATGTGGTCCTCTGACTTCCTCTCCCCCAGAGAAGAATTGTTATGCAGTATGCCTGCTGGGGAGAGAAGCAGAGAAAACAATGCATTGCTTTTTAAAATTATTAAATAGCTGCAGGAACATTTTTTAAATATGGGGTGTGATTTTCTGAATTCCTGTTCCTATTTAATGCATGAATGCCAGAACACAGATAAAATACAAAAAATATATATATTTTACTTTTCATGGTTGGCTGGGACATGAGGGCGATGTTTATTTGCTCTGATAATTGTTTGTATCTCCACGCTGCCACAAGATGGTAGTGTTTCAGAACATTACAATTCTGTCTATGTACGAACATGCAGCTGATTATTTTGTTTCTGGCTGATGTGAACAAAATAGCATGCGATCATGTCATTAAAGACTGTTGCAAACAGAGGCTGAATTAAGGTTTAATAAGCCACTTTAATTCTGGCATTTCCTACCTCTTGAGTACTTGACTTTGCAACCTTAATAATGTTCTTTTAAGGTAGTTTTATGTAATTCAACCATACTGAGCTATGATGATTTATGAAACCTTTTAAGTCAGATATCTCTGTCTGTGTTTGGCACAGGAATTTACTGGCACTTGGTGCATAATAGGTTGGCAAAATAAAGTTAGGTAACAATGAATTAACTGTAATGTTTTTTCCTACAGCAAAGCAGCCAGTGGAAACTTCTCTTCCTTGTTCCTTCAAACTGAAGTTCTCTTAGCTTAAATAGTGGATGGAGTGATTTGGCTCAAAATTTAACATTTGTGGCAGTGGTTGAACCTCTGTTGGAGGACAAGACAATGATGGTCTACTTTCAAATTGGTTTGCTGTGCCCCATAGCTTTGTGCTTTGTTATCTGTGCCCCTTAACTGCTTGGGGCCAGCTGAAGACTTGTGCTTTGCTGTGATGTTACAAGATGAATAAAGCATTCTCAGTACAGTCAATGGTAAATTTAGCTTCCGTTTCATTGCTGCTTCACCGTTCTTCGACCAGGGATCTGAAAGCACGCCCATCTCTCACTGACCCAGGACAGCTGTAGAAGGTTGGAGGAAGCACAGGGACCAGAACTGATGCTCCTACTTCCCAGATGTCACAGAGCTAAAGGATTGTCAGGAGGCTGGGATGGATGGTATAAGATACCTCAAAATAGCCAATTCCATCCCTTTTACTGCCCTCAGCTGTGACCACCTGGTGGAAGAAGTGAAACAACTATTGCTAGTCTCTGTCCCTTCTCCCTCAGATGTTGCTGGGCTGTCATTACCCAAAAGAAGAGTTGCTAGGTCAGTGATCAGCCTACAAGGGTGTTGGAAAAAAGAGGACTGTCAGTGTCGCCTTCGATCTTTGGTGCCCCCTTGCAGCACGACCAGGCAACCCAGCAACACTGCCTCAGTTTCCTTCGTTGCTGGGTTTGGTAAGGGAACCCAGGCCACCCACTCTTCTGGGTTCCAGGCCAGGGACCCTTTATGAAGTGTTTGGCCCCAATCTCTCCACACTCATTTCCGTGTCCCTGCTCTGCTTCCTGCCACGCTTCTTTTGCAGGCCATTTCTCGGAGTCACACCCTGTGGTCCTCTCTTCCAGAGGGTCTGGTTTCCTCGGCAGCTTCTCATCTGTCTGTTGCTGAAGGCCCTTCCTCTTTGTAGCTCCTCAGCCTCTCTGGCATCCTCTTTGTAGCTCCTCAGCCTTTCTGGCATCCTCTTTGCTGCTCCTCAGCCTCTCTGGCATCCTCTTTGCTGCTCTGCAGCCCTTTTATCTCTGCAGACTGCAGCACTTGTGAGGCTTCTAGTCAGCTCCAGCAGGAGGCACCAATCAGTTTCCCTATTAACCATTTAGCGGCTGAGACAAGAAGAGTTCTGTACACCTCATGACAATGACCCGCTAATAACCCTCCATAACAGGGAGATAAGATGCTTCCATTAGAACTACTTGCAACCGTACTAACATCAGAAAGACCCATCGTCACTTGTACCTTCTCTTCAGGACAGTCCACCCAGTGATCACTTCCTTAGATCAACTATTTTTTCTCCAGTTGTTTGACCAACATTCTCCCAGCAAAGCATGGATTCCAGTGATATATTTTCATACTCGTCTGGGTTAGGTCAGCTGTGCTGCAATCCGTAGATTAAACACTAGAATCTTGTTATGCAAGATTATTTGTTCGAATAAAGACATGTTCAAGCTATCTTTTGCCATCGTGTCTAGCATCTGGGATTTTTCAGCATCAACACGGCTTCCCCTAGGGTCTCAGAATGCATAAATCATATCTAATTCATATGACGTTAATTATTATGCCAGTGTAGAGTGAACCCTGTGTCCAGCATCATCATTTCATCATCAGAATTCTTTAATTATTTCTAAACTCTGTATTTTGAGGGTAATCCCATTAGAAACTGAAACACAATGGCTCAAAGAAAGTATAATGCTTGCAAAGTCAAAGGTGAGATTAAAGGCAAAAATCAATCTTCTGTATCAGCCTTTTTCATTAGAAATAAAGTACTGAGGCCCAGATTCTACTTCTGATGTGAGGATGAAATCGTATGTAAAGGATAAAGTCCATAACGCCTCTCTCTCTGAAAGGCTCAGTCCCCTCCTTGCTTACAATATCTATACTTTGAAATATAAGGGATTGAGTCTATAAACTTTACACAGACAAAACTTCCACTGATGTCTATGTCAGGCTGTCTGTGTAATGACTTCCAGATTAGCCCTAAGTAAAGAGACCTGATATTCCTATTTATGGAATGAGTGGCCACTCTCAATAGTCCTTTCTAGCTTTGATGGACCAATGGTCTGATACACCACGGCAAATCCTTTCCTGTTATGTTTATTTATACTAGTTTAAGCACCATGGAGCAACTCATTTATCTGCCACACCACAGGGACATACAGTATATTGCCTATGTTTCTATCTTACCATATAGCATGTTTTACATATAACACACCCTTCTCTCTAATCAGATGCTGGAGGACTGAGAAAAAAATCCCCCTTATTCACGATAGGGAGTTAAGCACTATCCTGTCATAACGAAGTTGTCACCTCCCATGAGAGAGGCTAAATAGGGAATATATTCAGCCTGGTCCCCCTTCACAGTATTTCCTGAGATCCTTTTTTCCCAATCAGGGGAGAAGAATAGGGTTTGCAATCCCTCCTTGCCGTGGAAGAAGAAGGGAGCTCACCCCAAGCCTTGCAGCTACAGATAGCAGAGTCAGAGCGTTATTTGCCCAGAGACCCTGGGTCTCCACACTGCCTCCTGGCTCCCTGCCTCTCTCTTTGATCTCCTTGCCCTTGTATCCCACCTTCACTGCAGTCATGTTGACGGGATTCTCCTTTCTGTGGGTAACAGCCCCTGGAACTGCCCTTTAAAGCCCTAAGTTTCTGAGCACATTCGCCATAAGAACAATGTGGCAGAACGATATGTCTCCTCCTCCCGTCCCTAAGCCCTGCCCCTGGCCCTCCTATTGCTCCTGGCCCCTCCCCTCCTCGGCCATGAATCCATTCCAAGCAGAGCATCTCTAATCATCCTGGGAAATGGAAAGAGTGCTGAGAAGAGGGGTGAGCTGAAAGGAATGAAATCTGAAGATGGAGAGTCCCATCAGTGCATGTATGATAGGGTCAGTCTGACCATTCTTATGTTCCTCTGGGTAGTTTTAGAATCAGAGCCTGCTTGGACCAGAAAAATCTCTCAAACCATCCCCACTCCTGAAGAGAAGAGCATGTTTTCCTTGAGATATGCCTCCATTTCTGTTTCAAGAATAACGCCAGTGATTATATATTTTTTTCTTTTCAGTGCTGATATGCTAGATAATAATGGGCTTCACAGAGAGAAGATGAAACAGAATGTTTTGTTTCACTCTTGATAATAGTTTATTAAAAGGTTCTCCCTTTTTTTAGCATCATCATGACCTTATCCACTTCTAGTTAATTTCCTCCTCCTCCATAGAACCTTATTGTCTTTCCGACTCCATTATGTAACCCTGCTATTGAAAATCACAGATCTTGCCACAAAGGTGTCTCGCTCTAAGAAGATATTTTTAGGGCTATGTGCTGCTCTCAAGCCAGGCACATGACCTTCAATGGGACTTATGTCACTAATTGACAGCAATCTCTGAAACTCTAAACCACATTTTCTTTTTGTCTCAATAACCTAAAAACCCCAGACTCCATTGATCTACGTTCAAAGGGATAGATTCTCTTTTCTTGTTCCAGCCACTTTGCCCTGTTCAGGTGGTGTGGCGGTTCAATGATGAGACAGAACACAGGTTTATCCAAGCAAGCAAGCTGGTTAGCTGAAAAGGGCTGCTGCCTGTCAGCTTTCCACCTTCCCTTTTATTATATTTCTCCCCCCTGCGCATTACCTACTTCCACCGCAAAAAGACACAACAAAGGAATACATGACTTTGATTAATATTCTTATTTTCCAGCCTCTATCTACTACAATCCTAATTCTCAGGCCTTGAGGCCAGGCCAAGGAAGCTTCCCACGATTACTGTCCTTTAATTAACTTCCCAGGGTTCATATCTGGTCCTCGTCCTTGGATGGAGCAATGTGTTGCTCCTACACAACGGTCAGGGTGTGCCCTGACTGTTTCCAGGTGGATGGACTAAACATGAACCCTTCATCCCCCCGTTTTTTGTTTAATTATACTCGGCCATCTCATGGTAGCCGTCAATTAGCTTTTGCAAGCAATTTAACTCCCAGACTGACAAGGACATAACTCGGGGAGCTTGCCAGGGCGAATCTCTACAAAGCCTTAGCAAAGAGGGAATACATTGTACGCAGCAGCAGCAAAAAATAAGCCCAATGATCACAAACACAGCATAACCGAAAAGTTGTCGCAGCCATCCTAGAGATGGCAGCCAACCTGTAAGCCAATTCCAAAAGCCCTCAAACCCCACATCTTGACGTATGTGTGCCGTAAGATTGGCCAACTCGGCCAGTCTAGTTTCTATGGAACGACTATTATCAGTTAAATTAAAACAACACATATGCCGAAACGTGGAACAGCCTAGGTGATGTTTTAAGAGCAGAAAATCAATGGCTGCTCTGTTATCTAAAATTGCATCCCTTAATTCGTGTTGCTCTGCATTAAGTAGGGCAATTGCCTTGGATGTTGTATTAATTGCCTTCGCTGCAAAGCACGCCAGGGCATTTAAGGTTCTGGCTGTATAAGTGGCAAGCCCGGGGACCCCAACAATGGAGGCCGCTAAAGCAGTATACTCAGCGCGACTAAAAAGCTCAACATCTGCAACACAATTATCTGAAAGGGGTACACTTCTTTTACTGTGCCTTTGGCTGGCAAAAGGCAATATAAGCGTCATTCTACTAAGACAGCAAAGGGTGCCATCACTTAAATTTGCAGGAATATAACTAAAGGTGCGTGAGCCACAGGTAAAAAACCACCCTGATGGTAGGATGATATGGCCATAATTGTATGAAACATTCACAGCGCGGGAACAATTTAAGAGGGGTTGAGGAATTTGCCGACAGCCCAAGGGCACCTTTGTACTAGTGCAGTTAACCACACGCGCACAGGTGACATTGTTGGCCCCGGCCGGGTACGGTGTGTGGAGGGATATAGCCGTGTGAGGCAAGGTATAGTTGGCCGGGCCCCAATTAGCCATGCCAGAGTACTGGGAAGAGAGATTCGCATAAGCAGCGAGCATCGTCTCATTCCCCATTTCCTCAGGGTGATGACATACTGGTATAAGGCATGTACCTAACAATTCTCCGGCTGCTACAGAATCAGACAAACAAAAGTGGGTAACATTTGCTATTGAAGCCAATCTTTCCCATATGTTATATGTCATTCGGGCCCGTAACGGGGGAAGCGCTCCCGAGCCAACCCCTACAGGAAATAGCAGGCACAAAAGGCATACAATCAGCACAGAATTAGCAGTGATTTGGGCGAGAATCGCCACAAACAAAGTCTCAGGAGTCTCTGGCTGTTGATTTGCTGCCAGTCTTCGTTGAGCCGCCGCGACCAATGCTTTTACTGCTCCCCATGTCACGGGCTGGCTTGGGACGCTACGCCTCTTCCGTTTCCGTCCCGCCGTTGTCGACCCGGGAGGCACCACGTTCTCCTCCAAGGTCAGCTGAAACTCCGGTATGGGGTTCGACAGCCCCTGGCGCCACGCCATGCTGTTTCAGTGCCGGTCGCACACACCGGGCTGGAACCCACAACGGTCCTGCAGGGAGAGACACAGCAGCATATCCCCGACCCCAAGTGATTAGAGGTACTGGGCCCAGCCACTGTGGATCGGGCAGCTGACGGTAAAAGACACGCGGTCTTTCCAGTACCTCAGATTTGTGAAAATGGCGATCCGCGGGGGTCTGCTGATCTGCGTTCAGCGTTAAATTATTTAAAGTAAACAAAAGGATATGCATTTGTTGTTGAATGTCTCCTAAGGTTCGGAGACGCAGCTCCCCTTGTTTTAATTGTTTATCAAGCAAGGTTTTGAGCGTGCGATTGGCACGTTCAACAATGGCTTGGCCCGTGGAATTATAAGGGATCCCGTGTTTAAGACGGACGTTCCATCGGGCGCAAAAAGTGGAGAGGGCTGTGGAGCAGTAAGCTGGGGCATTATCCGTTTTAATTTGGCTTGGGCGACCCATAACAGAAAAACAGGCTAGCAAATGGTGAATAACTTTAGCAGTGGCTTCCCCACGCTGTGGGGTTGCCCACAGAAATCCCGAATAAGTATCAACAGAAACATGTAAAAAGGAATAGGGGCGGAACTGTGGCACATGAGTGACATCCATTTGCCATAGCTGATTTGCTGCGGTACCTCTGGGGTTAACGGCATAAGAAAAAGTAGGAGCAGCAGCGGCACAGTGGGGGCAGGAACGAACAATGGAACGTGCATGATCAGCAGGAATGTGAAACTGCCGGGCCAAAACAGAGGCAGACTGATGGAAAAAGGCATGGCTTTCAATGGGGTCAGAAAAGAGGGAATTTACCTGACCACGTAACGCGCGATCAGCGCATGCATTGCCCTCAGTGAGTGACCCAGGCAGAGGGGTATGACTGCGAATATGAGCAACAAAATAAGGGAAATTACGAGTGGAAATAAGATATTGCAAAGACAAAAATAGGCGAAGGAGGTCCGCATCGACCTGAGGGGTAATGAGGGCAAGGGGTAAATGATCAATCACTTGATAAACATAATGGGTGTCCACAATTAAATTAAAGGGACAATCAGCGAAAAGTTGAAAGGCTAAAATAACAGCAGCCAGTTCTGAACGCTGCGCGGAACGCTGAGGCAGTGTAAAACGAGAACGCCAACGAGGGGGGTCACCTGATTGATAGGTAACGACACCTCGATGTGGAGAGCCATCAGTAAAAAGAGTAACAGCAGAAACAATGGGTTGAGAGCGGCTAAGACGATGAACAATTAGAGGCACCTTTTGTGTAATTACCAACCGAGGATCTTTTGGGGGATTATAAGAAATTTCTCCCACATAATCACAAAGAGCAACCTGCCAAGCCAAAGAGGTGTGGCACAAGGAATCAAATTCACTACGGGACAAGGGGAACACAATATCAACTAAATCAGTGCCAGTAAGTTGCACCGCACGGTGGCGGGCTTTACGAACAAGATCAGACAGGGCATCTAGATATGGGTAAATATTCCGATGAGGAGTGGAGGAGAGGTACAGCCACTCTATGATAGAGACGGCTGTATTCGTACGGGGTACAAACAGAGCCGCAGTGGGCGTATGAGGGGTGGCAAGAAGAATCAGCCGTAGGGGACGGACCTCAGGGGGTCTGTCCACAAACTGCTGACTTAATGCTGCATTAATTTGTCGAATGCAGGCAATGTGCTCTTTAGTGATGGCAATAACTGCACCCGGTGCTCAGGCTCCACGTAGGAGCTCGAACAACGGCTGCAGCATTGAGGTGGGGAGACGAAAATAGGGCCGAATCCAATTTAAATGACCCAAAATCTGTTGTAATTTAACAAGGGTTAGGGGTTGAGGTAGAGTTAGTGCCGGACGAACCGGAGCAGCATAGGTTTGTAAAACCTTATGGCCGAGGTAGTGGTAGGGATAAGAGCGTTGGATTTTTTCTGGTGCCACCAACAGGCCATTTTGGCCGAGGATTTGAGACAAAGATTCAATCTGTTGTTCCGTGACCTGGGGACCACTAAGCAAAATGTCATCCATATAATGGTAGACCTTTAGCGTAGGGTACCGGGCACGAAAAGGGGTGAGGGCCCGATCCACAAAAAGCTGACACAAGGTTGGACTATTTTGCATTCCCTGGGGTAAGACCTTCCACTGATACCTTTGAGAGGGTTGCTGATTATTATATTGTGGCACCGTGAACGCGAATTTTTCGCGATCTTGTGGGCAAAGGGGGATGGTGAAAAAACAATCTTTTAAATCTAACACACAGAGCTGATCGGTTTGAGGAATTAAATTTGGATTTGGTAATCCATATTGCAAGGGGCCCATAGGTTGGATGCATTTATTTATTTCCCTTAAGTCATGCAACAGCCGCCATGCACCGGATTTTTTCTTAATAACGAACACCGGGGTGTTCCAGGGACTAGTAGAGCTTTCCAAGCGCTGTGCCAGCAAATGCTGCTGCACAAGCGATTGAAGCGCTTTTAGCTTTTCTAGAGGGAGGGGCCACTGGTCAATCCAGACGGGCTCTAAGGATTGCCATACCAAGGGCAATGCGGAGGGCAATGTGGGTGAGGGAGGATTTTGAGCCATCAGATATTAATATCGAGGGTGGTGTCCAGCTTTGTGAGTAAATCACGGCCCCAAATATTGAGGTGGACAGGGAGCACAAAAGGGCGGATAGTAGCAAGGGTACGGCCTCCCGGTTTAGAGACTGTGACCCAAGACAAACTCTGTCGCCCGGGTTTACTACCCCCGATCCCCCACAACTCTTTAGAAGGAACCGTAGGCCAACTAACCGGCCACTCTGGATCACGAATCACCGTAACGTCAGCTCCAGTGTCCACCAGCCCTGTGAAAGGAACATCATTTAAGAGAAGTGTTAACTGAGGTTTCGAGGGGCGGACTGACATTGTCAGAGCAACAAGTGGAGAGGACGCGCTGTGAGACGGCGAGTGAGACAACGTTGATCCAAAGCCGCCTCCGCCCCGAGTTCGATCCTCGGCAGCTGGCACCTGATAGGGGACTAAAATCAATTGTGCAATTGATCGTCCACACGGGAGCGACTGTGGAAGATGAGTCCACACCTGAACCTTAATAATGCCAGTGTAATCGGCATCAATGACCCCGGGGATGACAAAAAAGCCCTGTTTCCCAGCATGAGAGCGAGGGAGAACGAGACCCACAAAGCCGGCAGGGAGAGGTCCCGTCACCTGGGTAGGTATGGCGCAGACCTCCCCTGGCAGCCGAAAATCAGTGTCCTCCTGCATGATCAAATCAAGCCCTGCACTTCCAGCAGTCGCCGCCCTCATAGAGTCTATGGATTTTAAGGCAGAGGAACGGTTGTCTGAGTGGGAAACACCCCCGTTTGGCCCTGGGTTCGGGGGGGACCCGCCGCGCGGTTTCCCGGCCCGCTACGACACTGATTAGCCCAGTGATAGCCCTTTTGACACTTGGGGCACTTTTTTGAGGGTCGGGCGGGTGCCTTTGATGAGCGGCACTCCCGCTGGAAGTGACCCTCCTTGCCACAGCGGTAACAACGCTTCCCCTCTTTCCCGGTTCTTTTTAGGGCAGCAGCCAGAACTCCAGCTTTATGGGCTTGTGTGCCGATGTTTTGGCACGCCCGTAGCATGTCTGAGAGCTCTAAAATGCCAGAGGCTTGCGCCGTCTGGAGAGCGCGGCGGCAATCCTCATTTGCATTTTCAACTGCCATTTTTAACAGGATTTCCTGAGCTGCCGCAGCGTTATCCACCTGTCGGAGGATAGCCTCCTGCAATCTGTTGGTAAAATCCAGAAAGGACTCTGATGCACCCTGACGGATACTAACAAAGCTTTTAGTAGGCTTGCCTGAATCCGGGACCTTCCGGAAAGCATGCTGGGCGCAGGTGGAAATAAGGGGGAAGAGGGCCTGAGGGAGTTGAGTTTGCATCTCAACGGTAGCAAACGGTCCCTCCCCTGCCAAGTGCTCAAAAATAATACCTTCCGCTCTATGAATCTGGGCCTGGCGTTCCGCCTCCTGCCGATACTCACTAATCCAAATAACATATTGACTGGGTGACAGCATCATGCGCAACAGCGCCTTCCAATCTTCAGGGATCAGGGAGTATCCACTACCTAGCCCTTCAATGAGACCACGCACAAACGTGCTAGTCAGACCGAACTCGCGAATTGCTTTCTTTACCTCTCTAATCACGGAGTAAGGCAAACTGACCCAGGTTCCAACCGGGTTGCCCTGGTCATCGTTTTGCCAGGTCACCGGACAAACCGAGACCAGCTCAGCCAGCTCCTCTGCTGTAAGATCTGAGCGAGCCTTCGCTGCGTGCACCATTTGTTGCACCAGCGAAAGCTTCTGAGCAGATGCAGACGACCCCCTGGGGGGCCCCGAAGCATGGGGTTTCAGGGGGGGATGGTAATCACAGACCGGCTCTGGCGGGGAAGGTAAGGGAGGCGGTGGTAATAAAGGCACTGGGGGCGAAGCAGGGAGAGGGATGGCTGCAGGAGCCGACGGCGGTGGCGAAATTGGCAGCCCCTCTATTGGTGCGGGAGAGGGTTCTTCTGAAGCGACACACTGTGTTGCATCGGTAGGAGGGGGGGTGGCTGCAGGAGCCGACGGGCATGGCGAGATCACCAGCCTCGTGAGGGAGGGCCTGTCCAAGGCAACACGCTGTATCGCATCGCGGCAGAGGTGCCAGGCATGTAAAGCCTGCACGGGCGCCCGAGGCTCTTCATGCAATGTCTGGCCCAACCGCTCCCAGTCCGCTAGCTTAAGGGTTCCGGCTTCAGGGTACCACGGGCACTGGGCACTCACCTCCTGTAGCAGGAGAGTGAGTTCTCGAGCGGGGCAGTCATGCTGAGCCTTACGCAGCAGATACTGTAGCTCATTGCGGTGTTGCACTTGCAAAGCAGAGAGGGAGCTTCCCATACTTACCACAATGAAAAATACTCACCGGGATCCGCGAAGCGGATGAGTGATGCGTCTGAAACCCTTGCCGGGCGAGGTGAGTGCTGAGGGCCCCACGTTTGGGCGCCAGTTGTGGCGGTTCAATGATGAGACAGAACACAGGTTTATCCAAGCAAGCAAGCTGGTTAGCTGAAAAGGGCTGCTGCCTGTCAGCTTTCCACCTTCCCTTTTATTATATTTCTCCCCCCTGCGCATTACCTACTTCCACCGCAAAAAGACACAACAAAGGAATACATGACTTTGATTAATATTCTTATTTTCCAGCCTCTATCTACTACAATCCTAATTCTCAGGCCTTGAGGCCAGGCCAAGGAAGCTTCCCACGATTACTGTCCTTTAATTAACTTCCCAGGGTTCATATCTGGTCCTCGTCCTTGGATGGAGCAATGTGTTGCTCCTACACAACGGTCAGGGTGTGCCCTGACTGTTTCCAGGTGGATGGACTAAACATGAACCCTTCAAGGTGGCAGAGTGGTTGGAACTTGGCCCTAACCGGCCAGCTGAAACAAAGAATTTCACCAACATAGGGGAGCTCAGCTGGCATAAAGTGGGCACCATCTGTGCCCCCACTGGCATGGAGGGCATGTTAGGGCTGAGTGGAGTGTGTTTGCCCTCCACCAATTCTCAGCTTGTGACCAGTGTTCCCTCTAATTTTTCCCACACATGCGCGGAATGAATTTTGTTATGTTCACCAATAGGGAGGTGATGTGTCACACATCACCTCCCTATTGGTGAACATAACAAAATTCATGTGGCAGGGGTGGGGACGAGGGGCTCAGAGTGTGGGAGGGGGTTCAGGGCTGGGGCAGAGGGTTGGAGTGTGGGGGAGGGGGAGGGTCCAGCTAGCAGTGCGGGTTCTGGGGTGGGGCTGGGGATGCGGTGTTTGGGGTGCAGGCTGCCCTGGGGCTACAGCGAGGAGAGAGGACTCTCCCCAGCTCTCTCTCCCTGCAGCAGCACCTGGCCTATGGGGAGGGGAGAGGTGCCTCTCCCCACCACGGCAGCTCTGGGACTGGGGCACAGGCTAGGCGCTTCTCCCCCTGGCTGCGGCATCTCTCCCAGCCTCAGCCCTGAGAGCCTCTGCAGCGCTCAATAGGCTGCTGCGCAGCCACACATCTCACAGGGAACTGAGCTTGTGACCATGGCCAGCTCTGGGCTGCTTTACTTTATGCTGAGGCTCAGACCAAGCAGCCATACCCATCTCTCGAGCTCACCACTCCTTCTCTTTGCTGTGCAGACATGGGCACAGGAGACAATTTGGGCAAAAATGTCATTGGCTCCACTTGAAAAGTTTTGCCCACAAATAGCAGGACCAGGCTCTCAAGCAAGTAGGGAAACCTTGGGGAAAACTTAAAAACACATCACTGAAACAGAAATTCCCAAAGGAAAACCGGTTAACCTGGCATTGATGTTGAGAGCACATACTACTAGTTTAAGGGTAAGAAAACATTGCAAGAACTTTGCACTTATCCTAAAAATAAGCATTGGAAACCAGGAAATTCAGAGTCAAATGTAAAAGAACCTCAAAGATGTCAAGGCATGGAATCCACCCTTTTGAAAGTGTAGCACAAAATAATTACCGTAATGCTGAAGTAGGCACTCAGGTATAGTGACAAATGCAACAGAGAATAGTCAGCCAGATAATAACTGTCTCTTTCATCACAGATGTGAAAACTTAATAGTATAAAACCAAAACACTCCTGGATATGGTGATATATTATGAATTTACTTTCATACAGGAGGCTTTTTACCATAATTCATACACAGAAGTTAGTTCTAGGACATTCAGCAAGGATTCCAAAATACCAAGTTCCTCATCACTAATAAAAGTGTTCTTCAGGCCAGATGTAAATCAGCATTGTTCCATTGAGGTGACGGTAGCTATACGGATTTACACCAGCTGAGGATCTAGTCTGAAATTTTGGTATTTACCATGATTTATCCAATGCTTATGTAAGATTCGCTCTTTGCTATCCTAAGGTGCATGCTTGTCTCATGTGAGAAACATTTCTATAGTAAAAGAAACATGAGTAAGGCCTCAGTCTGGCTCCCTTTGAAATCAATAGTAACCTTATCACAATCTAACCCTTATTTTTTCCACCAAAGGGTAACAAATTTGTTCCTACATTTTAGCTAGAGATGTCTCCATAAATAAGACAGCTTTTAAAATTAATTAACATATACCAGGTCAAAATGATCTTGCAAAAACAAGAATAAAGTTCCATTGGTTGGTATTCACTACGGGGATGCTGGAATTATTAAGATTGCCCAAAGCTTCCCATTTCAAGACCCTGTTTATGGGTTGCTTACAACTTTGTAGGACTCTAACCTTTTGGGCTGAATTTTCCATGCCGGGTTACTACCTCTGACTGATTTTTTTTTTTTTTAAACTACAGTCAAAACAGTTCAGCTGTTTCTGAGAAACTAGGCTAGAGGGGGGAAACGGTTGCTTTTCCAATGTTACAGAGTAGTGTCACCACCCTTCAAAGGTGGTCTTAATTGCCAGGAGCTCCTTGTCCAAGATTTCATAGTTTCACTCAACAGGGGTAAGCTTGAGCAGTAGGTAATGGGATGTAGTATTTGCTCAGGTCCATGACTCTGGGGGAGGACTGCCCCAATCACTGTACTTGAGGGGTCAGCTTCGACAACAAAAGTTTGCATCATATCTGGATTGTTCAGTACTGAAGCAGTGGTAAAGGCAACATGCTCAAATGCATGTTGGGCCTTGGCTGACCAATGGAACTGGCGGGTTTTCTGGTCTACAGCAGTGAGAGGCTTGGCTTGTTTTGAAAAATTCAAAATGAACTTCTGGTAAAAGTTCGGGAAGCCCAAAAAACGTTGTAGGTCACATATAATGCAGGGGGCTGCCCACTTCCGGACAGCCTGCAGCTTGCGCAGATCCATCTTGATTCCTTCCAGGGACAGGATTAAACCAAGGAACTTTGTTGAGGCCAGACTGAATGTGTATATCTCAAGGGTAATGTAGAGAGCATGTTGTCATAATCTCTCCTGGACTGTGCAATCATAAGTGGTGTTCCCAGTTTTTTTAAACGTTTCCTCACAGATCAGATTTTCTAAACTTTTGTCATTTTTATTGTTCTCCTCTGGACTCTCTCCAGTTTATCTACATCTTTCCTAAAATGTGGTGCCCAGAATTGAATACAGCAGTCCAGCTGGAGCCTCACCGGTGCCGAGCAGAGTGGGACAGTTACTTCCTGTGTCTTACATACTCCAGTTAATACACCTCAGAATATTAGTCTTTTTCTAAACTGCATCACAGTTCTGACTCATATTCAATTTGTGATCCACCATAATCCCCAGATCCTTTTCAGCAGGACTACCACCTAGTCAGTTATTCCACATTTTGTATTTGCACATTTGATTGTTTCTTCCAAGTGAAGTACTTTGCACTTCATTGAATTTGAAATAAAAAAGATAAACCAATTCTCCAGTTTATCAAGGTCATTTTGAGTTCTACTCCTGTCCTCCAAAGTACTTGCAACCCCTCCTAGCTTGGCATCATCTGCAAATTTTATAAGCATACTCTCCACTCCAATATCCAAGTCATTAATGAAAATATTGACTAGTACTGGACCCAGGCCCCTCTGTAGTACCTCACTATATACAACCACCCAGTTTGACAATAAACCATTGATAACTACTCTTGGAGTACAGTTTTTCAACTAGTTGTACACCAAGCTTATAATAATTTCATGTTGACCACATTTCCCTAGTTTGCTTATGAGAATGCCAGGTGGTCATTTGAGTTAAAATTTCTCAGCTTAATTACAAATATCTAGGGCCTGAGCCTACTTTTTGATGTATATCAATGTGATCAATGTTTCAAAAGCCTTACTAAAATCAAGATATATCCTCTCAACTGCTTCCCCCCATCCACTAGATAAGCAACCCCATCAAAGAAGGAGTCTGATTGCAATTCTGTTCTGGTTCTACATCCTGTGCTTTGAACCCTAACCCATGCCCTGTTCCAGGTCAACATACCATGAATAGATACCCAAACTGAACTGTGACCAACCTCCATTGCCACATGCTGGCCTGGAGCAGAAAATGAGGATCTGGCTGGAGCTTACTCATATCCAGCATCCACCAAGGCCGGTGGCCTATTGGAGAATCCAACTCATATTTGGGTAGCAGCCTCTTATGGCTGCTTCATGTGAGGGCATGGGGCTGCTCAGCAAAACTCCTTCCAATGCACAGGGCACTACCTAATGAGGCTTGTGTTTCATCATGAGAGTCCTGATGGCAACTGGCCCGCCCTGCGCTGAGGGACTGGAGCCCTTTCTCTGCAGACAGCTGGGATCTGAAATCATTAGCCACTCCTACTGTTGCTCCACTTTGACAAGGTAAGTTTGTTTGCGGCTGAGTTTCTGACTGCGGACCAGATACTACAAACCTTTCTCACTGTTCTGACAGCAGTAAAGGGGAGGTCTGTGTGAGCGAGGTCAACAGGAATGGTCCCCATCTAAAAGGGATTCTTACATAAATATAACCTTGTGGGCAGACCTTCACCCTCTGTATGCAATTCCACGGCATTGGAGATGCACAAGCAATTAGCTTTCAGGGGTGGAGGGGTGAGCGAAACCTATTAACTTTGAGATATTTTGATGGAAGGCATTAGAGATGAGCAGTTCATGATACACTGCCCAGTCCCAGTCTCTCCCCCCAAGGTGGGTCAGTATTATCCCTGTGACAGGATCCCCCCGAGGTGCAGTCTGGGACTGTGGGACTCTCTCCAGCCTGGACTGTCTCTCACAATGCCTTGCTAGTGACCAGCAGCAAGCCCCTCCAGCCGCTGTGATCACTCAGCACAACAGCATATGGAGCCCCACACCCAGCTAGATTGCATGAATGCTCCCAAAGCCACTCAGGAATCACACAGAGAAAAGCACCAGCCAAATAGCCAAATTCCACCCCACCCCACCCCCGCCACCTCAGGAATATACCATCTACTGTATTAATGTTCACCACTTCAACAATGGAAAGTGGACATACATTGGCCTTTGTCAAACCTGAGCAGATTTGCCACACACGTCATACCAACTCACTGGTAAAAATAAACAGTTAAACAAATGTATTGACTACAGAAGATAAATGTAAAGTGATATTAAGTGATAGACAAAAAGTCAGAGTTAGTTACCAAAAGAAATAAAATATAAGCATGCAGTCTAAATGCTCAACCCTATTAGACTGGGCAGCAACTAGACTAAGCAGTTTTTCTCACCCCACTGGATATTGCAGTCCAATAGTATACAGATTTCACCTTCGAAATCTGGGCCAGTCCCCTCAGTTGGAGACTCAAGTCTTCAGCATCCTTGTTGCTTACAGTGTATGTAGGTGAAGGAGAAAGGGCCCGTATGTGTCCACTCTGTCTGTTTTATACCCTCAGTCCATGTGCTTGGAAAACACAAGTCCAGGCATGTCTGGGGGTATTGCTGAGTCTCTCCAAGCAAGGCTGAGCAATTCTGCTGGTGTGGCCTCATGCAGGTGAATCATTGCGTTGTAGCTCCCTTGCTGGACAATGGCTGTTGATGGGTTGTTTCACACCCTGCCCGGGCGTTGGTTACTTTTCTTGCTGTTGCCTCTTGGGAGCTAATATCTGGCTGATTCCCCAATTTACAGCGTGTTTTAGTGACCACCATACAACACAATACTCATAACTTCATATGCATTAATGATACACATATACGGATATAGAAATGACTTTCAGCAGATCGTAACCTTTCCCCCGATACCTTACAAGGCATGCTCTATATGTAATATCGCAATTATATACAGATTAGGAATATGGGGAGTTACAGGGTGCTCCCCCAAGGTACGTAACGTCACAATCCCTATTATCTAGGGGGGAGAAATGGAAAGTGAGTGGGTGCAAGGAAGGTCATACACAACATCATTGACACAAATAGGATTAAATCTCTGTACTGACTATCAGTCCAGCTCCACCCGCTTCCAGAGCCATAGAACCCAGGAGCCCTGACTCAGACCTGTGCCTTAAATCACAAGACTCAATATTCTCCCATTCAGACACTCATAGAAGAGACAGCCTACAGAGACCCATTGCCACTGTCAGAGACCATTGCAAGTGGATGAGCAGGGAACTCCTTGGAGAGAATCCTTCAACGTCAGGTTTCACTGTGAATCCCTGGGGAGCCATGTAAAGAAAAAAAATCTGCCTCTAACAAAAGATTTCTGTTCTCCAAATAATCAGCCAGTGACACCTCTAGCAGGATGTGGTGATGGGCTGGATGATTCACCATGTAGGTGGCAGCAGCTGCAGTGTCTGGAGTCACCATAGGCCAAACCCTGAGGTCCTGACAACCCAGACTAGTCTCCCCCTGCTCTCAATGGGAGTTTGGCTTGGGGACTTGGCTGCTGCTGCCTGTCTACATAGAGGACTTGGGTGTTTTGAAGAGGCCAATCATGGCACATGCAGCTCTGTCAGGGTTCCCTCCCCACTCTGAACTCTACGGTACAGCTGTGGAGACCTGCATGAAAGACCCGCTAAGCTTATATCTACTAGCTTAGGTTAAAAACTTCCCCAAGGCACAAATTCTTCCTTGTCCTTGGAACAGTATCGCTGCCACCACCAAGTGAGTTAGACAAAGATTTAGGAAAAGGACCACTTGGAGTTCCTGTTTCCCCAAAATATCCCCCCAAACCCCTTCACCCCCTTTCCTGGGGAGGCTTGAGAGTAAACAAGGTGAGCACAGACCAGCCCCTTGGGTTTTTAGGACACTAAAAACCAATCAGGTTCTTAAAAGCAGAATTTTATTATAAAGAAAAAGTAAAAGAAGCACCTCCGTAAAATCAGGATAGAAGGTAATTTTACAGGGTAATCAGATTCAAAGCATAGAGGATTCCCTTCTAGGCAAAACTTTAAAGTTACAAAAAAAACAAAACCAGGAATAAACATCCCTCTTAGCCTAGGGAAAATTCACAAGCTAAAACAAAAGATACTCTAACTGATTTCCTTGCTATTACTTACTGTTTGTATAATTTTAGATTTCAGAGTAGCAGCCGTGTTAGTTTGTATTCGCAAAAAGAAAAGGAGTACTTGTGCCACCTTAGAGACTAACATATTTATTTGAGCATAAGCTTTCGTGAGCTACAGCTCACTTCATCATTCAGTCGGAGATGGATTACTTGCTTGGTCTCTCTCTTTGTCTCTGGAGAGAACACAAAGAAAAACAAAACAAAAACCTTCCCCCACAGATTTGAAAGTATCTTCTCCCCTTATTGGTCCTTTTGGTCAGGTGCCAACCAGGTTATCTGAGCTTCTTAACCCTTTACAGGTAAAGGAGGGATTTTATGCTACCCGTAGCTGTATGTTTATGACAAGCTCTATACAAAGAAATGAAGAATGTAAATAAAAGAGCAAAGGTAGAACATCTGCTGCGCTCCTGCAATCAAGAGACCGCAGCCAAGAAAGAGATGATGGGAAACTAAGTTGGTGGGCAGCAACCCTGAGAAAAAGCAGTTTGGCTGTGAGGAGACTAGCCATGAAGGGTTTAAAATGTCTCTCTTTACTACCAAATGGAACTTTAATTTATCTTTGTATAACTGAAGGAAGGAGATCCATAAAAGTAATAGGTCACTCTAGGAGCTTGAAGGCTCAAATTCAATCCCTAAGCACATGCTTCTACCACTTACGCTCACCCAAATGAACTCATCAGATAGTAGCAGTAGCGACCTCTTATCCTCCTGGTGGACTGTCTGCCAGAGAAGGATACGATACATGTGGCTGAGGAAATACAGAGGCACAGGAGTCACCCTACAGAATTGTTTGTTAGTGCTGCCAGCATGGAGAGCACAGCAGGGTACTGGGGCGTGGGTCCACCAAACCCGCTCATCTTGAGGAACCAGAGACATCTGTTCCAGATCCCAAAACTTCCCCAGAGCTTCTAAAACTGCACCTGGATTCTCCCTCACCCAGCAGCACAAAAGAAGCTGTTTGCAGATGTGTCAAGTGTCATCTCCTGCAACACTCACATGCAGGTCACTGACAAATTCGTAGAGTCCAAGTATTCATCTGGGCTGTGGGAAGCAGGCAGTCTTGAGCTGCAATTGATTCTCCTGTGTACCTGCTGAGCAGGCAACCTCTCTGCTCCCTTTACTGGTTTCCAGCCTACAGGGAGTGCAGAAGGGTAAGGAGTGGGTGATGGACATGGCCTAGAGTTGGATGTTGGAAGAAGTTCCATTCCATCGCATCCCCCTTAGATACACACCAACAACCACCTGGGCACTTTTGTGCCATAAGCAGCATGCCTTAGGTTCCCATGGTTATTCCAGGTTCCCCCTCTACAACTGCTTCTCGCTCTCTTCAGGCTCGCCCACTGCCCTGTTGTGAGGAAGGTAGGGAATGAGCTCCTGCCTCCCCACAACTGCTCAGGGGAGTCCTTGCAGTGCAGTCAGTCAGTGTATGGTTTTATGTATATTTGCAAGCTGATCATTGTGCATAGCTTGGCAAGAAGCTGCTCAATCCTCAGCAGCTGTATGTTTGGATCAACATCAGTTCCCACCTCGATGTCTGATAGGAAATGCTCAGGACCAGAGAGGAGGACTCTGTGGAATCCAGATGTCCCCCTGCTCCAATCTAGCCTCACCCCTTCTGATGCTGCAGAGTCAAGAGGGAAGACTTGAGTGTTCTGTGGTAGCCTGCTGCAAAGCCAGCAAACCCTGCTGCTGCAGCTTCAGAGACATTGTCTTGCTCTCCCTACATCATCCAATGGAAGGAAGAACCTGACCCTTGATTTGGAGTTTTTCTCTGGATTACAGATAACCCATCCTACAGTAACACACCTCTGCAGACATTAGAATGCTAGAGACTCGATCTCGGTCACATGGGCCAGGAAATAACAGGTTAATTTCTTTGGGTTATGCCAGCAGTACTGCGTGTCTGACCCTTACTACATGGCTCTGGAAGTGGGATTCACAGCCATGCCTCTAATACCCACTGAATCCAATGAGGCAGGAGGGAGGTTGGGACTGGGAAGTAATGGGCGGGGGGAAGGAGGGAGAGAGTAACAGACAGTCTGAAGAGGAATAAGGAAGGGGAAACTGGAACTGGCTGGGCAAGACAACTGTGGCTAGGTGCAGGAAGGAGAGACCTAGTGGATGGGGAGATTGGGACTCAGACGGCAAGCCAGGAATGGGAAACTAGGACTGGCTTTGCAAGGAAAGGAGACTGGGATGAGAAGTGGACAAGGACAATTTGGAAGGAATATGGCAGAAAGGGTCAAGCATAGGGAGGAATGAGCAGAAGAAACTGTGGCCACAAGAGCACATTTCCTTGCATAGCATGGAAAAGAACCCAACATTCCTCAGCTGTCAGCAAATACCTGTGAAACCCACTGGCAACATGTATGTCTCATCCACCTCTAGTACTGGCCCATGTAGAGGATGACAGCCTACTACTACTATCAGTTACTCTGTTAGCTCAAGCGGTGAGATCTGTGTGGTGGAATTTCTAGTTTTTCAGTTTGCTTTTTTAAAAACTAGGAAATTTCATGCAAAAAATATTTTAAAAAGCATTAAGATTGTAAAGTCAAGCTCTCAAAAGATAGCACGTGCCAGAATTAAAGTTGCCTGTGAAACTTTAGTTTGACTCTTTGTGCATATGTGCTATGATATAGTCTTTAATTACATTATCACACACTCCTGTTTTTTCCACAGAGTGAATCACAGTTTGCTCGTGCCAGAAGCCATTGTCTGTAGGCCTCCCTGCATTTCTGGTAAAAGTTGGAAGGTGTGTAGTGAATGAGGCACGGGGTTATAGGAAGAGAAAGAAAAGTCTCATAGTTAAGGTAATTGAATGCTGCCCTGATAATTGGATTCTATCTCTGACTCTGCCAGAGTTCCTATGTGATTCTGGGCAAGTAATTTAATCCAGATGTTTGACATGTGCACACTAATTTGTGTTCTTCATTTTTCAGGTGCACAGCTTGATACCTGAGGTCTCATTTGCAGAAAAGCTGAGCACTCACAGCTGAAGCTGAAGTCAATGCGAGCTGTACTTTAAACAAATAAAGTACTCTGAAAAATCAAGTCTAGGCATCTTAAATCAGTCACCTCAAGTTAGTGGATACTTTTGACCTTAATCTCCAAGTGCCTCAGTTCCCCATCTGTAAAATGGAGCTAATGCCACCCCCTTATCTCACAGGGGTGTTGTGAAAGTAAAATAATATTTGTGAAGCACTCAGATACTATACTGATGAGTGCCATAGAAAAGCCCATAAACTAATCAATATATTGGTCTTTAGAACAGGGTTTGAATAGAGTACAATAAATAAGCCCTGGGGGCCACACAAGAAACCATGAGAATAATACAAAATATTGAATAGCTGCTCACTAAATGAGCACCGTCCATTCTGTGCTCTGGATGAGGCAGGAGTCCTGTGGAAAAAACTGTGTGTGATCAAGTAATTAAAGACGGTATCATGATGCAGGAGCTGCTTTAAAATTGCACAGATTACAGTAATTCTGGCATTCCCTATCTTTTGAGAGCTTAACTTCCCAACCTTAATTATATTCTTTTAACGTAGTTTTGTGTGTGTAATTAATGATAAATAATCATAATTAATAATACAGCAGAGCTTTGATAAGCCAAATATCATGGTGTGTGGGGAGATTATATAAAATCTTGATTATATTAATTTATGTAATCTAGGGAATGGTGAATATAATTAACAAACATCATGGGGCATGACCCTGTTTTGGAAAACAGAGGGCTTAGAATAAATAGAAGTTTAGATAGCAGCACAGAAGTCATTTACACAGCAGCATAGTTCGCACAACCCTTTACAAAACGGATTCAAATATATTTCCTGTCCCTAGGAACCACTCTAGATTCCCCATGAAGTCAAGTCATATCCTACAGTGACTCCAATGAGAAAACAATCTCTACTATTTATCACCGTGTAACTCTGCAGTGGTTCCACAGTATCATCCATCGACAGTTGTCAAGTTGGTGCTATTGGGAGAATCACTTTCTATTAGAAAAGTCGTGACGGATTCATGCCTCCACCTTTCCTTGGGGGTTTCAGCTTTCCCTAGATTCCTGTTATGGAAGGTCTGAATGTTGCTTTTGAAGAGGGTTGCGACTTTTTATTTGGTCCAAGTTTGTGGTCTCTCCTTACTTTAGGTAGTGGTTTAGTCTGGGCAGCGGCAATAAGGAAAGAAGAAGCAAAACCCATGACCTGTACATCACTACTGAACAAGAAAAATAATGGGCCTGATTCAAAGGCCCCTGTAGTTAATGGAAAGGCTCCCACGGTCTTTGACGGACTTCAGACTGGTCCTATCTAGAACCAACCAATACAGCAAGAGGAATTTTTTTAAATTACCTTTTAGATTTTCATGTTCACATCCCCAAATAGTTTTATTTCCTGTTTTTGACTATAATTGTCTTGAAACATCTGAGGAGGCAGGGTAACAAGTAGCAAAGCCAAGCATAAAGTGTAACCCTGAATGTTTCAAACATTAACAGCCTGGAATTATCATAAAGAACCATGGCAACAACAGGCAATTAATTCACAATTAGTCAGATTACCATAGAAACTGGACCGACATACCAGGAATTATCTATAATTTCTCACTCCAAACATTCAAGCATAGTCTATAATTTCCATAGTAATTGACTACTTGTAATAACCACAGAAATATTATAAAATCTCTATAAAACTCCGGAAATTCTTAACAAAAAAAAAAATATATATATATAGCAAAACAAAAAAAACACCTGCCAGCAATCTGCACAGCCTTAGCCTGCCTTATAATACACTGCATGGAATCCAAAAAGCTTTAATTGCATTACAGATGTTTAGGTTCTGACTGAGGGTAACTATCGTACCTACACTCTAGCTGACATCAGCGTTCAGCTTTCACACTTAAATATAACTTCACAACCTCCAATCACTCCACTGCAAGGGAAATCTCATTATGAACTTAATCCAGTCAAATTTGAAGGAAGAATGACAAATCACAACACAAAGAAACTGCCAAATTGGAACAAGGCATCCATATGGGGCTTGTTGCTCTTCTTACTGACTGACTGTGGCATACAGGATGTAGCTATTGCAAAGCCTTTTTGTTTCTGTGTATTGCATTTGTACATTGTTAAGAATTCTCACCCAGTGCAGAGTTCAGCAGCCATTTTGTTCTCAGCTGCTAGAGCTTGTTCTGGAGGAGACACACAATCACACAGACTTTACTTTTGTTCTTTCCTGCGGTTTAGTTTAATCTAAAATAAACCATTTGGGGCCCCAGTCCTATCATTGGAATAAGCATGGATGGACCCTTCCACCCACATAAATTCCATTGCAGGATCAGGTTCTTAAACTGTAAATGTGTTTTGCAACTTGTACATGGAAAAATAATGACTGTGGGAAAGCCTCTTTTGAAGAAGCAGCCTGACACACAGTCTGGATCTGACCTGAGATTAATTAATGCTCAATATAAGAAAAATTAAAGGAATACACATCTAGTTTCCAAACAGCAGTGTGTTTTGTCTGAGTCTACTAGTTCTGCAAAGACCTCACTGCAGGAAACACTATACCATCATGCAGTTTTTCCTATGTTCCTTGTACAGTTTCTCAGTTTCTGCAAATCCCTAACTACAGAAAACTCTACTAAAGCATCTAGCATAGGCTGCCAGGATTCCAGACCACATGGTCTGTTCCACTAGGACTGTTCCTATGTAAAGTACACTTGGGAGCTATTTATATGGACTTTCTGGTAGGAGTGGCTGCTTCTGCTATTGTTAAAGAATTGTTTCCAGTAAAAGATTCTGCAATGATCAATGCTACCGGCAAAAGATGAGAAACTGCAGATGCAAAAAGAATTTTGAAAGTACCAAACACTGAGGAAATTATTTAAAAAGTGAATGTAAATTATTAAATATGCTGGAAAAGTAGATAAAAAGCTGGCCCCTAGTCTTTTTTTTTTTTAAAGAATAATCTAATGCAGTGGATCCCAAACTATGGGTCACAACTCCAAATGGGGTTGTGTCATCAGTGGATGGGGTTGCAATCCCATGCTCTACAAAATGGTGTTCTCTAAGCTGTCTGGGGTCACAGGAAGCAATAAAGTCTGAAAATGGGGTCATGCTGGCAAAAAGTTTGGGAACCGCTGGTCTTATACATCATTTGAGGATGTGAAACAATACCTACTGGGGAGGGGGGGTGTCTGTGGCAGGGACACAGGCAGTTGTAGCCAGTGGTTAGAGCAGCAGTCAGGCCCCATGGGTACAGCAGGTGTCAGGAGTCAGGAATTGGAACCAAGGGTCAGAGCCGGAGTCAGAGGCCAGGAATCGGAGCCAAAGCTAAAACCAAGGGTCAGAGCCAAAGTGAGCGGTCAGGAAATGGAGCCGAGGGTCAGAGTCAGGTTACCTGGAGTATGGCAAGGCTGTGCCCAAGACTAGGAACAAGCAGGCACAGAAGCTACTGCAGTCACGGTCAAGTGTTTTGAGCAGCCACTTTGCTGCTAATGCTTCTCCTGTGGTTTAGGAGCCAGTCAGTCTACTGACTCTAGAAACCAATCAGGAGGTATAGCGGATCAGATGGCCTACGACAGGCAGCTGCACTCTTTAGGTTGCCCAGACTTCATCCAGACTTGCTTTGCTGCAGGCCCTGATTCTTGACAGTATGCTTTATTATACAGTTTTGATTGACTGAGTTTTTGGGAAGTCACCCTTTTGGGAATTGTGAACAAAACCAAGAATTTCATGCTTTTGGATCAAACTGACTGGCATTTTCAGAATGAATGACTAGGGCCTGGTTTGACAAAGAGGTAAATTATAATTAGCGAATCCCCCCTCCCCACCAAATTGGAGCTTTGGTTCAGATCAATATCAACGTTTGGATGCTTTTCCGCTTCTTGTCAAATTACACAGAATTCCCAAGTCTGACAATTAGGAATGGAAAACTCACTGTTACAGGGTTTCACCACTTCCTGCTTCTTGTGTTTTCTAAATTATCACAAGAACAGCCTATCAAGTAGTATTCTTGCACTTTTACTTTCAATCGAGTCTAATTAGGAAGTTTAGAAGAGCAAAAAAAAGTGAAAAATACTTGAAAAAATAGTTAATCCAAACTTTATTGAACCTCAACAAAAGTTTGGTTCTCTTTTGGTTTGAGTTCTGGATGAACAATCATACCAATGAGGCAGTGTAATCTAGTGGAACTAGAAGTCAGATGCCCTGAGTTATACTCCAAACTCACTGCGTGACTTTGAGCAAAGCACTTAACTTCTCCAGGTCGTGGTCAGTTATAAAATAGATATGCTTACCTTTCAGAGCTGTAGTAAGGCTTAATTAATTGATGCTTGTTGAGCACTTTGAGATACATCAGTAAAACAACTATATAAATGCAGAGTATTGTTAATTTTATCAGAACTACGGTCCCTCCCTTTCTCCTTAATGTTAATTTACAGGGGAGCATAAGTGTGCTGTGCGGAAGGCACAGTTCTCTTCTGGCTACAAATGTAAGGTACGCCCTATATATGATACTTAACTTGAAATCTGTGCTTGAAGACAGGAACAAAATTATTCTATCTAAGGTACTTATCATAAAACCATAGAATCATAGAATATCAGGGTTGGAAGGGACCTCAGGAGGTCATCTAGTCCAACCTCCTGCTCAAAGCAGGACCGATCCCCGACTAAATCATCCCAGCCAGGGCTTTGTCAAGCCTGACCTTAAAAACTTCTAGGGGTATGTCTACACTACGGAATAAGGTCGAATTTATAGAAGTCGTTTTTTTAGAAATCGGTTTTATATATTCGAGTGTGTGTGTCCCCACAGAAAACGCTCTAAGTGCATTAAGTGCATTAACTCGGCGGAGTGCTTCCACAGTACCGAGGCTAGAGTCGACTTCCGGAGCGTTGCACTGTGGATAGCTATCCCACAGTTCCCACAGTCTCCACTGCCCATTGGAATTCTGGGTTGAGATCCCAATGCCTGATGGGGCTAAAACATTGTCGCGGGTGGTTCTGGGTACATATCGTCAGTCCCCCCCTTCCCTCCCTCCCTCCGTGAAAGCAAGGGCAGACAATCGTTTCGCGCCTTTTTTCCTGAGTTACCTGTGCAGACGCCATACCACGGCAAGCATGGAGCCCGCTCAGGTAACCGTCACCGTATGTCTCCTGGGTGCTGCCAGACGCGGTACGGCATTGCTACACAGTAGCAGCAACCCATTGCCTTCTGGCAGCAGACGGTGCAATATGACTGGTAGCCGTCATCGTCATGTCCGAGGTGCTCCTGGCCACGTCGGCTGGGAGCACCTGGGCAGACATGGGCGCAGGGACTAAATTTGAAGTGACTTGACCAGGTCATTCTCTTTAGTCCTGCAGTCAGTCCTATTGAACCGTCTTATGGTGAGCAGGCAGGTGATACGGATTGCTAGCAGTCGTATTGTACCATCTTCTGCCGGGCAGGCAAGAGATGAGGATGGCTAGCAGTCGTACTGTACCATCTTCTGCCGAGCAGCCATGAGATGTGGATGGCATGCAGTCCTTCTGCACTGTCTGCTGCCAGCCAAAGATGTAAAAGATAGATGGAGTGGATCAAAACAAGAAATAGACCAGATTTGTTTTCTACTCATTTGCTTCCCCCCCCCCCCCCGTCTAGGGGACTCATTCCTCTAGGTCACACTGCAGTCACTCACAGAGAAGGTGCAGCGAGGTAAATCTAGCCATGTATCAATCAGAGGCCAGGCTAACCTCCTTGTTCCAATAAGAACAATAACTTAGGTGTACCATTTCTTATTGGAACCCTCCGTGAAGTCCTGCCTGAAATACTCCTTGATGTAAAGTCACCCCCTTTGTTGATTTTAGCTCCCTGAAGCCAACTCTGTAAGCCGTGTCCTCAGTCGCCCCTCCCTGCGTCAGAGCAACGGCAAACAATCATGCATCTGAGTTGAGAGTGCTGTCCAGAGCGGTCAAAATGGAGCACTCTGGGATAGCTCCCGGAGGCCAATACCGTCAAATTGTGTCCACAGTACCCCAAATTCGAGCCGGCAAGGCCGATTTAAGCGCTAATCCACTTGTCAGGGGTGGAGTAAGGAAATCGATTTTAAGAACCCTTTAAGTCGAAATAAAGGGCTTCATCGTGTGGACGGGTGCAGGTTTACATCGATTTAATGCTACTAAATTCGACCTCAAGTCCTAGTGTAGACCAGGGCTAGGGAAGGAGATTCCACCACCTCCCTAGGTAACGCATTCCAGTGTTTCACCACCCTCCTAGTGAAAAAGTTTTTCCTAATATCCAACCTAAATCTCCCCCACTGCAACTTGAGACCATTACTCCTTGTTCTGTCATCTGCTACCACTGAGAACAGTCTAGAGCCATCCTCTTCGGAACCCCCTTTCAGGTAGTTGAAAGCAGCTATCAAATCCCCCCTCATTCTTCTCTTCCGAAGACTAAACATCCCCAGTTCCCTCAGCCTCTCCTCATAAGTCATGTGTTCCAGTCCCCTAATCATTTTTGTTGCCCTCCACTGGACTCTTTCCAATTTTTCCACATCCTTCTTGTAGTGTGGGGCCCAAAACTGGACACAGTACTCCAGATGAGGCCTCACCAATGTCGAATAGAGGGGAACGATCACGTCCCTTGATCTTCTGGCAATGCCCCTACTTATACATCCCAAAATGCCACTGGCCTTCTTGGCAACAAGGCCACACTGTTGACTCATATCCAACTTCTCGTCCACTGTAACCCCTAGGTCCTTTTCTGCAGAACTGCTGCCGAGCCATTCGGTCCCTAGTCTGTAGCGGTGCATTGGATTCTTCCGTCCTAAGTGCAGGACTCTGCACTTGTCCTTGTTGAACCTCATCAGATTTCTTTTGGCCCAATCCTCCAATTTGTCTAGTTCCCTCTGTATCCTATCCCTACCCTCCAGCGTATCTACCTCTCCTCTCAGTTTAGTGTCATCTGCAAACTTGCTGAGGGTGCAATCCACACCATCCTCCAGATCATTTATGAAGATATTGAACAAAACCGGCCCCAGGACCGACCCCTGGGGCACTCCACTTGATACCGGCTGCCAACTAGACATGGAGCCATTGATCACTACCCGTTGAGCCCGACAATCTAGCCAGCTTTCTATCCACCTTATAGTCCGTTCATCCAGCCCATACTTCTTTAACTTGCTGGCAAGAATACTGTGGGAGACCGTGTCAAAAGCTTTGCTAAAGTCAAGGAACAACACGTCCACTGCTTTCCCCTCATCCACAGAGCCAGTTATCTCGTCATAGAAGGCAATTAGATAAGTCAGGCATGACTTGCCCTTGGTGAATCCATGCTGACTGTTCCTGATCACTTTCCTCTCATGTAAGTGCTTCAGGATTGATTCTTTGAGGACCTGCTCCATGATTTTTCCAGGGACTGAGGTGAGGCTGACTGGCCTGTAGTTCCCAGGATCCTCCTTCTTCCCTTTTTTAAAGATGGGCACTACATTAGCCTTTTTCCAGTCATCTGGGACCTCCCCCGATCGCCATGAGTTTTCAAAGATAATGGCCAATGGCTCTGCAATCACATCCGCCAACTCCTTTAGCACTCTCGGATGTAACACATCCAGCCCCATGGACTTGTGCTCATCCAGCTTTTCTAAATAGTCCCGAACCACTTCTTTCTCCACAAAGGGCTGGTCGCCTTCTCCCCATGCTGTGCTGCTCAGTGCAGTAGTCTGGGAGCTGACCTTGTTCGTGAAGACAGAGGCAAAAAAAGCATTGAGTACATTAGCTTTTTCCACATCCTCTGTCACTAGGTTGCTTCCCTCATTCAGTAAGGGGCCCACACTTTCCTTGACTTTCTTCTTCTTGCTAACATACCTGAAGAAACCCTTCTTGTTACTCTTAACATCTCTTGCTAGCTGCAACTCCAGGTGTGATTTGGCCTTCCTGATTTCACTCCTGCAAGCCCGAGCAATATTTTTATACTCATCCCTGGTCATTTGTCCAATCTTCCACTTCTTGTAAGCTTCTATTTTGTATTTAAGAGCAGCAAGGATTTCACTGTTAAGCCAAGCTGGTCGCCTGCCATATTTACTATTCTTTGTACACATCGGGATGGTTTCTCCCTGTAACCTCAATAAGGATTCTTTAAAATACAGCCAGCTCTCCTGGACTCCTCTCCCTCATGTTATTCTCCCAGGGGATCTTACCCATCAGTTCCCTGAGGGAATCAAAGTCTGCTTTTCTGAAGTCCAGGGTCTGTATTCTGCTGCTCTCCTTTCTTCCCTGTGTCAGGATCCTGAACTCGACCATCTCATGGTCACTGCCTCCCAGGTTCCCATCCACTTTTGCTTCCCCTACTAATTCTTCCCAGTTTGTGAGCAGCAGATCAAGAAGAGCTCCGCCCCAATTGGTTCCTCCAGCACCTGCACCAGGAAATTGTCCCCTACATTTTCCAAAAACTTCCTGGATTGCCTGTGCACCACTGTATTGCTCTCCCAGCAGATATCAGGGTGATTGAAGTCTCCCATGAGAACCGGGGCCTGCGATCTAGTAACTTCTGCGAGTTGCCAGAAGAAAGCCTCGTCCACCTCATCACCCTGGTCTGGTGGTCTATAGTAGACTCCCTCCACGACATCACCCTTGTTGCTCACACTTCTAAACTTAATCCAGAGACTCTCAGGTTTTTCTGCAGTTTCATACTTGAGCTCTGAGCAGTCATACTGCTCTCTTACATACAGTGCAACTCCCCCACCTTTTCTGCCCTGCCTGTCCTTCCTGAACAGCTTATATCCATCCACGACAGTACTCCAGTCATGTGAGTTATTCCACCAAGTCTCTGTTATTCCAATCACATCATAATGGGGGCTTATATAGCCCCCATTAGCATAGTATCTGAGCACAATCACAATCCATTGACTTCAATAGAGCTATGACAATTTACACCAGCTGAGGAGCTGCCCCCAGGTTTTAGGGCTCATGGCCCCATTTCAGCAAGGTACTCAACTACATGCATGAGTCTAGGGTGACCATTCGGCCTGTTTTAGCCAGGACAGTCCCTTTTTTAAGCCCTGTCCCGGCCGCCCCAACTTTTGTGGCAAAAGTGGGCATTTGTCCCGTTTGCTCTTGCCAGCTTCATGAGATACTCCCTTTTGTCAAAAAAGTGGGGCGCAGCGGAACATGGGGGTGGGGATAAGCGGTGATGCTAGCCCTGCACAGGAGAGGGGAAGCAGGGCTCGGGCGATCAGCAACTGAGGCCTTGCGCGGGGGGCAAAGGCGGCTTGAGCAAGCAGCTCGGGCTAGCCCCATGCGGTGTCCCATTTTCCCTTTGGGAAATAGGGTCACGCTACGCATGACTAAGTCCCTAAGTAGTCCCACTGAAGTCACATGATTAATATTACATCCATGTTACCTTGACATGGTATTTAAGCACACAAGTAGTAGGACTATTCACGTGCTTAAAGTTACACTCTTGCTTAAATCTTTTGTTGGAGGAGTGACCATATGCTCTGTAAACATGACATGAGAAGGACAACGCTCCCACTTGATCAGGTCTGATAGCCCCTCTAGAAGAGGGTAGTGATAACTTACACTACATAGCCTATTACAGGGCCAACAGAATCGCCCACTGAATTTTCACAAGGTTTCATAGAATGGAAAAGCTGCTTTCAAAGAACATTCAGAAGATGTGCAAACTAGCACCTTACAAAGGAATACATAGTAGAAGGGTCCTGACTGAGAAAGACTTGGACAATGAAAACAATTATCAAACCTTTACCTTTTTTCTTGGGCTTTTGATGAAAGTTGGGGCTGTTTCTCACAACCTTTCCTGGATTTTAGAAAGCTTTATAAAGGCTATAAGATTAATTGCTAGTCCTAGTAAATGGCAGGTGATTGATGGCTTGTTGTTATCGCTCATTTGATCTCAGAGAGATCAATCCGCTTCTCACTTTTATCAGTGGCAAAAGGAAAGTGTTTGTGTTCAGCGTGACCCTGGGATTATACCCCCACTGGGGTTGAGAGACTTGTGGGAAGGAAGCACTCAGGGCCTGATTCTTCTCTTGCCCTCACTTGTGCAAGTTGTAAGTAAATCCACTGAAAGAATTACACTGATCTAAAACCAATGTAAGTTAGAATAGGCTGTGGGAGCTGGAGGCAGTTAGTTCTCACATAATAGAAAAAGGAACATTTTATAAGTGACATTCAGAAATTAACCTCTTCATATGTGGGCAAAGGACTTATACAAAGGTCAGCCAGTTGGCAGCACCGTTTGTAAGTGAAATTCCTGATCAGTGTGGCCACTTCCACTGAAAGTAGGAGCTTAAATCCTATAAAGATCTGAGTCTGTGTGTTCTCACAAGCAGCAGCAGGAGAGTCCTATCAACATGATTTGGACATGAAGGCCTTAATCTCTGATAAGAACAGAACTTGAGCAATGGTGTATAGATAGGAACATGGTAGCCTGAAATTATAGAGTGGGTGAAAGAATAAACCCAGTCTCTCAGCTCACTCCAAGCTCAATGGGAGTTATAAATTACCCTGAAAAGAAAGATCATTGAAGACACTCCCATGTTTTGTTTTTTCTATCTCTACAGTTCCCATCTGGGGCTTTGGGGGATATGGAGAACTAGCAGTAAGTGAGCCCTCACCCAGTATTGCTGGGTCTGGTTAATGATTTTGAGGAGTGATGGTTGAAAGCCATATCTGGGTAATCCTGCCATTGTCAAGGATCAATCTATGATCACACCCATTTGCTCAATGTCTCCCACAATGAACATGCCTGATACTGTAACTTCTTAAACCTGCCTCCCCTGCAGGAAGGGCTTGACCCCCTGCAAGGTGCTGAGTTCATTCAATTCCAACTGAGCTCACGGGGAGCTGAGGGCACTTTAGCCATTGGCAAGGTCGAGCCCTAAGCGTCCCTTCCCCAAACAGAGAAAACCTACAAAAGCTGATTTTTTTCCACTTGTTTTGCTGGTAGACTATGATGATGCTTGTGTGAAGTGACTGGCTGGCTGTTCCTTAAAAATGGAAGTCTCAACGCACCCAAGTAGTTGATATAAGAAAGCAGTCAAATTTCTCTATACCAAGTGCATTGCTTTCAAAATACTTCATAGTGTCCAGGATTCTTCCAGCACACCACAGACTGTATTAAGTAACTTGCTGCACAGCTCCTTGCTGTCAGTAGCATACACAAATAAATCCTCTCAACTGCACCTTAAAGACTTATCCAACATGCATTGAAGTCAGTGGGAGATCTTTAATTTACTTCCCTGGGCTTTGGACCAGACTCCTCACATATGGAAGTCAGGCCTCTTAAATCTGCTATAAATTCAGGTACTTTTTCTCTTGAATGTTGACTTGTTTCAGAAGCTAAAACTTTGATTTTAGATATTTTTCTTGGGTGATTACAAATCTCCTTCTCTGATGAAAATTTGGAAAGGATTCAGAAAAGAGCTACACCAGAATGATTCAGGTCTGGAAAACCTGCCTTCCCGTGAGACACTAAAAAAGCTCAATCTATTTAGCTTGTCCAAGAGAAGATTAAAAGTTTACTTGATCACTATCTACAAGCACCTACCTAGGGAAGAGGTTTCTTATTGCAAACAGCTCTTTAATCTAGAAAAAAAGGCACAATGATATGCAATGTCTGAAAGCTGAAATTAGACAAAATTCAGACTAGAAAACATTTTAACAGTGAAGGTAATTAACCACTAGCACCATTCATGTTCTTATCCCCTGCCCACCATTCTGGTACCCGAGAACCCAAATCAACCCCTTAATCCACACACAAATGCACCTCTTTGCTGAAATAGGTTATTTCTCTTCCCCCCCTTCCCCCACTTTTACCATGTTCTTTCTTTTCCAAAAGGCTATCAAATCAATTTCTTTATGGGAAAAGTGAGATTAAGTCACTTACACAGGCCACATCGCTGGGGGTATTCTTTATCCAGACAGAACCAGTTCAGACTAGTTTTTGTAAAACGCCATTTCCAAAGCTCTCTAGCAAGAATATTAGATTACAAACATATCATCACAACAAACTCTTTGGTTCATCAGTGATTCTGAGGACTGGACAGTGTTGCTTTCCAGAACTGGTTTTATAAATGAACCCTTTGATAGGTGTAATCTACACTACATCTTGGTGGCTACCAAGTTGCGGGGGGGGGGGGGTAGAGGGGTAGAGTTAGGGGTACAATAGATTTACAAATTAGCCAGTATAAATCCAACTATTCTATTATTAAAACCAAAGAGAAGGTAAGCAACAATTCATCTCCTATCACGAGTAACAAAGCTCTGTTATTCCGAATGGAAAACGGATTGGCTGACAATACATGTTGCTGGGATACTAAACAAGAACATGATCCATACAGACCTTTAGTAGATTTGATTTATCAATTGATGGATATGAGACCCTTATGGAAAGAAAATAGTGAGTGTACTTTGAATATTCAGAAGGACAAAATGATATACTGTACAACCCTAGCCAGAATCTCTCTCTCTCTTTGATTTAGTATTTGCAAAAGCTAAACATAAAAACCCCAGCCAAGTGCACATTCTTTGTAGAAGGCAGCAAGACATCAGGTGCCAGTTTGTCATTACATGGTTCACTTATGTAATAGCAATTAAAATGCTGTTTTAAGTGATTGCAGCTAAGTAAAAATTTCCTCTAGTTACTTATTAGCCACAGTACCTTGCACCTGTAGAGCAGATTGCATTGTGACAGGCAGAATTCACAAACAAGCAGTGGAGGGTTACAGATATATGTCAGAATCACAGTACTCAATATACATACTACTTTAGCCATCAAGAAAATACTCCCAGCTACTCAGATGACCTGACCTACTAGTTACCTGTTAAAAGTCTTAGGCCCCTTAAAGAGAAGGAGAAAAAACAAACTATTAACCTGAAGATAACTGGCAGAGAGTGGGCCAATTACTCTACACTTACTTCTCATGTCCCTATTTTTACCTATGCTGTCCATGTAGCATCAGCACCACTGCGATAACAGAGCAATGCAAGAAAGCATATAAAGAAAAAGCAACTGAAAGAGAGAACAGTTTACAGAAGGAAAAGGCTTCCACACTGCAGTGTGACATTTCTGCCTCTCTGATGGATTCCCCATCCCAAGCCACCCTATGGAAAGCAGGTGGTTAGTGCTGCAAATAGGTCAGCAGTGCACGCACAGCATACATGTCTAGCACACTTTGTGCATTTGCGTGTTCATCAGAAGCATTCAGATTTTTGGGACTGGAGGAATCGCAAACAGTTGTGGAACAGACACTAACGACAGATCTACACTACAGGGCTAAGTTGACCTAAGTTACGCAACTCCAGCTATGTGAATAACATAACTGAAGTCGATGTAACTTAGGTCAATTTATTGCAGTGTCTACACCACGCAGGGTCGAGGGGAGAAACTCTCCCATCAACTTACCTTATGCTTCTCGTTCCAGTGGAGTACCGGAGTCAAGGAGAGCGCGATCGGCAGTCAATTTGCAGGTCTTCACTAGACCCGCTAAATCGACCCCTGGTAGATCGATCACCAAGCATTGATCCCCTGGTAAGTGGAGACAAGCCCTAAGCCTAGCTGCTACAGAGGAAGAGTGAAAGAAAAACACAGAAAGAGTAAAAAAGGGAATAAGACGCAAATTAGCCCCCCCCCCTAGAAACTTGGAATGAAATCTACAGCAGCTGTGTCTTTTTTAGATCTCTCTCTCTATTCTGTGTTCATCATTGTAGTATCTTGTCAACTTATAAAATTACATTGACAACAACCACTTATAGTAAATAATCTGTTCAAATCTTGTATTTAGCAGTGATGCTTTGAGTTAGTTTGCCAGGCCTGAAGAAGTGCTCTGTGTAAGCTCAAAAGTTTGTGTCTCTCACCAACAGAATAAAAATATTACTAACCCACCTGGTCTCTCTAATAGACAACAAACAGTAAAATTATAGTTCTCTTTTCCCCCACCCTCCACCCCTTTCCTGGCAGGTAGTCACGGGTATTTTTTTGTCCTTGTAATTACTAATATCATATTGTGTGGGAAAGCCACAGTGAAGAGATAGGCCTTGCATTTCATCCTGAAAGGAATAAGAGTCATTGTCATTCTAATCTCTTGGAAGAGTTACAAAAATGTGGGCCAGTTCCTGAGACAGTATGAAGCCCTGCTCTTGTAATCTCACTCATGCTTGCTGTTGGCTATTTGATTGTTCCAAAAAACCAGCTTGGGAGCTTAAATTCATTACTCTGCTCAACACTAAAAATCATGGACTGAACAGAGACACTGAACGTATGGCTTATTACAACAATCTGTTACCCATTAACCCCTTCTTCTTGTCCTATGATTGCAGAGGTTTTAATGGGCCACTCTACCTTGAATGGTCCCTTACAAAATATGCTAGCTACTTTTGCTAAACAATCTGTTCCACCTTGCATTTTGCTGTGACACTGGGAGTTCCTTTCCCAGACCAGAAGAAGAGCTCTGTGTGGCTTGAAAGTTTGATTTCTCTCACCAAAAGAAGTTGGTCCAATAAAAGATATTATCTCATCCAACGTATCTCTCTGTTCCCGGTAAATGCATTTGTTGTGGCAGAACCTGACTGCAAGAAGAGACATGGTACCTAATGGAGCCCAGCCCACTGACAGTTTTCTCCATCCTAACTCAGTCACTGAAAACACACCAGGAACAGATTAAGGCCAAAAGTGGCCCAGGTTGACTAAAGCCACGAAAGCTATAACAGTAGTCATTAGACTCAGTGGCCACTGACCTTGTCACAAAACTAGGCATAACTAGAGATGGTCTACATTTTTTTTAATCATTGTTGTTGAAAATGTTTTAAAAGATAAAATTATTTTTGAATTTGAAGGAAACAAAATTTTTCACTTCTTTTGAAATACTCTGATTTATGTACCAAACAAAATGAAAAAAAGTTGATTTTTGTTTTGTATCACTACATTTTGTTTCATGTTGGTTTTTGAGAACCAAAATATTTTTGGGGTCTCCTTCTCTTTGTCTCCCATTTATTCCCCCAAGGTGTGGGCCATTTTTCCTAGAAAAATGGGAGAGAAAGGGGTGGGAGAGCAATACAAAGAACAAAAGTTTTTAAAATGTCAGTTTCAAAAACTGAAATGAAAATTTTCAATCTGAAATAAACCAAACATTTTCATGTTTATTCATTTAATTTAAAAAAATTCAGAAAAGTCTGAAAATTTTCCACTAGAATTTTGCTATGGAACCAAACTCCTGATGAGTTGGTAATATAATGGCCCACAATGAAATGGGTCATTTCAACAAATCTCTGATACATCAGTTCACATACATCACACCTAGTCCTTAATTAACTGGGTTAGCAGAAAAGTCAGTGCAAATACCAAAGAACTTGCATTTTTAAATACATAAATACATATATACATACATAAAATCAACTCCCTGCCAGGTTCAAAAAATTTATATTTAGAATTGTTAGAATATTACAACTCACCTCACAATGCTTCATTAGAATCATCCATTCAGAGACATGTGGGCAGAAGGACAAAAACTTAAGCCCCCAAACCATTGGCTTCTTCAGCCAGAGACTATTCACCTGAAGTAGGTCCAAAAGAACTAAATCCCAGGGAACTAGAACAGAAGAAATACTATGCCAAGAATACTCAAGAGTTAATCCCATTGCAAATGGGAGAGAATCTTAAATTTCAAACAGAAAGCAGCTGGAACATGCCAAGGTAATAGATATGCCATATACACTGAAGTCTTATATCATAATTACCCCGAGGCCCAAACCCATTGGATGAGCAAAAACAAGGTCACAGAGGACATTGGGGGGTCAGGGCGGAGCAGGGGACGGCCCTGATTAAATGTAGTGTGCCTTATAAATGAAAGGAGGAGGAACTCTCTTGCATTGAGTGTGTGCTAAGAACAGACTTAGGCAGCAAGAAAGATAGGCCGGTGTTGCAGTTAGAGAGCAGCCGTGAAATAGGGGCTGTGTTTAGAGCTAACAAGCAAAAGGAGTATGAAATACTGTACTGGATTATGATGATCTAAGAATCATTGCATGCTGGAGCAGCAAAACCAGTAATAATAAAAAGTGCTTTTTTTAAATCCCAGCACTGAAGCGATTGTCCCAGATGGACACCTAACCAGGGACCCAACCGTGTGAACAAAGAATGAGATAAATACTGTAACACCATTGTGGATTTATGAGAGGATTGTGTCAATGACCAGCCTGGGGGCAGTGGTAGTAATTGTCATGGGATCTTATTGGGTGTAGTGGGAGAGGACCAGGGCAGACACCAAAGGAACTTCCAGAGTTGCTATTCCACCTTTCTCCCAGCTTGTCCAGTGCCACTCTACTGTCTTATGCAGAATGTTGTAGAGTAGGTGCTAAAAGAAGCAAAAAGTATAGTATTTCTCAGAAGGTATGATGATTAGGAGAAGATATTCCTATTTCCAATTCACTGATTGGATCTCTTTCAGTACAGATGACTCAACTGATCGATATAAATAGAAGGCTACTTCTTCACATCAAAACACCCAAAGCTTTATCACTCCTACCAGATTTCCTGGCGGCTTCCTTCTGTATAGTCACAGGGAGAAGAAGGAGAGAGGGCAAATAAGTTGCCTCTCCTTTATTGCAAAGGGATATGCACCATTGTGGTGAAAATGTATTCATTACAATAGGAAGCCAGTTCTTTGCCTCTATGGAAGACTGGTAGCTGTTCTATTGGACTATGGTGGTTAAATGACAGAACGAAACAAATAGCAAATTACAAAGCTTACATAGAAAAACAGACATTTGTCCAGTGTTAGAGTCTGTAAATGGGCATTAGGTAGTTTAGCATGTAGTACATACTTAGTAGTATGGTTTCCAAAGTGGGGTCATCATGAACAATATGATCCAGATATCTCCAAATATTCCACTAAGCACTAAGTATTGGATGCAGGTTAGACTGCAAATAAATAGCATCCTCTTGACATTAAATCAATTCAGATGAGTCAGCAAAGCTAGAACTGCTAAAATAATCTACAGCTATCTCTAGTGGAGGTGAAATTCAGTGAATACCTTGAAGCGATAGCATTGTACTGCTAATTCTTTTGCTGTGGGCAGTTAACAGTCTAAAATCATGGCCTTGTTTATGTTTCTAAGACCCATGCACAGCCAGAGCCCCCTCACTGACTTCTTGGCCATAACATTAGAGACCTTATTTTCCTGAAAGATAGATCTGATTTTCCCCAGCAGGAGAATGACCCTCTTTTTGAAGAAAATTAGTGTAAATTTAACGAGTGCAAAAACAAAAGTTACTTGATGTGGAGGTCAGCAAGAGCTTGGCTCTGTTTTCTGTCTCCCCATATTCATGGTATGAATAATGTAAGAAAACAATAATAGCTTTATTTTCGTTAATCATTTTAGCCGGACTTTTGTTTTTTGGTTAGATGGAAGAACACCAAGATACGGTACTGGCAGGAAGGGGAGCTCAGTGTCATGGACTATAAACACAGCTCTCGCTGAGAGGATAACAACGCCTTTGTTTGGCTGCACACAGCAGAGGCAGAAGATGTCACTATAACAAAGCTGATTAAAACACACCCAAAATATTCTTGTTTCTCTTTCTTCCTTAGGTTAAATTTACTGCTGGCATAAGAGATCAGGATTCAGAAGGACACAGGAGATCACTCCTTTTAAGACTTGAAGTCTGCCTATCTCAAATGTGACTTTAAACCATTCTCCAACCACCTGTTAAATTATATTTTATGCTCGTATAGCTCTTCTAAGCACTTCTTGCTGTTCCTTGTTTTCTTTACAGTCATAGGAAATGGAAGCTTTGGAAGAAGATGCCCACAGAGTATTAGCTCTGCCCCCATCTTGAAATGGTGATGACTTTTATTTGCAAGTGTTCAGACCACATGACAGCCTGAAGGCAGAGAATGGTTGAACCTTCTTATCAAAGAGGGTGGGGTAATATCCTTTATTGGACCAACTTCTGTTGGTGAGAGAGAGCAGTTTTCGAGCTACACAGAGCTCATCTTCAGGTCTGGGAAAGGTACTCGGCATGTCACAACTAAATACAAGATTGAACAGACAGTCGCTCTTCCCCTTGAATGGTTCCTTAGAATATGTGCTAAGTACTTATGCTAAACTACGTGTTTGATCCTGTAGTTAGCTGAGTACCTTTCTCAGACCTGAAGAAGAGCTCTAAGTAGCTTGAAAGCTTGCCTGTCTCACTTAGGGCTTGTCTACACCAGGCAGCTTTTAGTGATAAGGCTGGGTCAGCACAGCCTTGTCGCTAAAAGTCAGCGTGTGTAAATGCTCTTTTTCAGTACTCTGTTGGCACAGCCCCGTGAGCAGTGTTAGTTTTGTCAGCAGGAGAGCCCTCCTGCCAACAAAGCCACGTTCACATTGCCACTTGAGTTGGCAAAACTTGTGTCTTTCTGGGGGGCGGGGGGAGCTTTTTTTAAGTACCCATGAAAGACAAAAGTTTTGTCGACAACTAAATAATGTAGACAAGCCCTTGGCCCGATAAAAGCTGTTACCTCACCCACCTTGTCTCTCTAATGTCCTGGGACCAACAAGGCTACAATACCACTGCATGCTTCCTATCAAAGAAGCAGATTTAGTTTAAAAGCAGGGAACTAGAAGTACCTACTTTGCAGAAAAGAGCTGAGGATTTTTCAATACATTCCTAGCCTGAAAACTGTTAAAGTGTTAAAATGTTGATGACCATTAGTAGAGAACAGGAAATAAACTGTCCTGGGGCCAAATTCAGCCCTAGTCTCCTACCTTTTCTACAGGGCAGTGTTGCCAATTATACTGTCCAGAACATACACAAACTAGTGCTAAAAAATTAAAGGGTAGCTCCCAAATTGCAACTACTAAGCCAAATACCTGCTATATTCCACATATTCTCCACCCAGCCAGCTCCAATGACCTGCTCCTCCTAACCTCTAGCCTGGGAATTTACCCCAGTCATAGGCACTGACTCCGTGGGTGCTCTGGGGCTGGAGCACCCATGGAAAAAAATAGTGGGTGCTTAGCACCCACTGGAAGCTCCTCCCCCCCGGTCAGTGACCCCACCACACACACCTCCAGCGCCTCCTGGGGCCCCACCAATCAGCGCCTCCCCCTCCCTCCCAGCACTTCCCTCCTGGCACAATGCAGGAGGCACTGGGGGATAGGGGATGGAACAGGGCAGGGAGAAACAGGGTGGGGTGGAGCCTTGGGGAAGGGGTGGAGTGGGGGCAGGACCCGAGGCAGAGCAGGGGTCAAGTACCCCTAGCATCGAAGAAAGACGGTGCCTATGGCCGCAGTTGTAATAATCAGTAGCCAAACACCAGTGGCTTAACGTAGACAGACAAAGTGACTCTTTGCTTCAGCTGGAATTGGAGTAAGCTGTGCTGATGCAAATCATGGCTTACACAAGTTTATCTTGTCTACATTAGGGGGTTGCACCACTGAAGCTGCATTGGTGCCTGGCCACGGAAAGCTGTAATTGGGGAAAATTCCCACTGTAGAGGAGGCTTGACCTGCTAACGCCCCTAATATGGTGACCCTGTTCCCACTAGAACAGGAGAGATCCATTTCTTAGGAAGCTCCCTAATAGCCTTGTTTGGAGGCTTCTGTTTCTTGTGAACTCACCTGAGGGGTCCAAGCCAGTAGGCAGCCTCTGAGCATGCCTCCTGGATAGGGCCTGACTTACAAGTTAGGCACCTGAACACTTGTCTTCCCCAGTGTGTAAATCATTCTGGGGCTTAGGCAGAAGAGAAGTGCCACAGGTAACTAACAAAGACATGTTAGATATCCCACTGTAAAATCCCAGTGGAGAAAAGGCACCTGTATTTGTTACTAAGAGGTAAACTATGTGATGTCAGCTATGAGGTGAGCAGTGTAGGGCTGACCTCACCTGGCTCCCTAAGGTGCAAACTACAGGAACCTCAATCAGTTATCCTGCTGGAGAAAACAAAAAAACAAAACACCTCTTTTGGCAGTGAAGAGAAGGCCAAAGTTTGCATTCCCAGAATGAGAGCAGAGTGTCAGACTTCTCACATGACAAAAATCAAACTAGTTTTCGCACTCGAACGATAGGATACTATCATTTACACTCCGCTATCCTGAACAAGAGATTTTAATGTAAACACCATGCCAGCTGGCCAAATACATGAGCTATTTGTTATAACATGGCTCACCTCCCAAACACAAACCTGCCTACCATTCTTCACTGGGTGTGGGGGTGAGTTTCCACAGAAGCAAACAACAAGGGCCTGGATGTTGTGGATCCATCAACCAACAAAGGCAGTGTCTCAGAAGCAAGGGGTGCCTTTATTTGTGCACTACTGTTTCCATTACTGGCTCAGATAAGCTTCTGCAAGCATGGGTGACACATGAACCCCCTGTTTGGGGAGGCAAGCCCCTTGCCCCGCCCCTTCTGCCTGAGGCCCCAACCCTACCCTGCCCTTTCTTCCCCACCTCTCTTGCCCCAGCCAGAGGAGTCCCGGTTGAGCCATCCCCAAGCTCCAGCCTGCTGCCATGAGTCCGAGCCCACCCACCCAAGCCCCAACACACCTAAGCCACCTTTGGCCCACCGCCCCAAGCCACTGCCAGTGGAAAGAACTCCAAGCCCCTGCTGCCCGGAAGAGATCTGAGCCCTGCCATGGCCCAGCCCCCAGGCCATGGCAGGGAGCATTAGTAGAGGTTTGTGGAAGCTTAGCCTCCCCAAGCTTCCATTACACACCGCCCATATCTGCAAGCTATTTGAATGGCCAGCAGAGTCCATTTGCAAAGCACACACTGGGCCAGATTCATCTCTGTGCTGGTATCTCCTCCTAGCAGAGGTTCATGTAGTCCCCCAGCCCAGGTAAGGGCAGCCTTGCAATGACCCTAATTTGCACTCTTCATCAATGGCCAGAGGCTTCACATGGGTGCAGAATTCCCAGGGCACAGTTTAGCCACGCCCTTTCCTTCTGCTCTGTGCTATGGTGGTCAACTTTCTAAAGTGTAAAAACTGGACCCTCCCCACTACCCACCCTTTTGCCCCCTGAGGCCCTGCTCAACTTCTTCCCCCCAAACCTTACCACCACTTCACCTCTTTCCCCCAGGCCCCATCCTGTGCTCATGCCTCTCCCCCCTCAACTCCAGTGTGAGCAGCCCCAAGGAACTTGCAAATCCCAGCAGGCCACCTGAGAGTGCAGGTCAGAAAAGTGCTGAGGCCGCATGGGAGTAGCCAGGCAGCTCTGCTGGGGAGCTCTCCTGCATGGAGACACTGCCACGGTCCCTTTTCGACTGGATTTTCTGGTAAAAAACCGGACACCTGGCAACGCTACAGTCTGTGCCCACCTGCCTCCACCCTACTCCCACCCCAGCCAACCACAGCCTCTATGCCACCGACCACACAGGGGCTCTGTCCCAGGGGGTAGAGGCCCTCTGTATTGGGGTATTCCTGAAATAGCCTAGCTGGCCAAAGGGGTTGCAAGGCCATAATGCATCAGATTCACTTGCAGGACATCAGACCAGTTAGAGGTAGGGTTGTCAACTTTCTAATTGCACAAAACTGAATACCCTAGCCCCCCTCTTCCCTGAGGCGCAACCCCCATACTCACTACATTCCCCCTCTCTTGGTGGCTTGCTCTCCCCCACCCTCACTCACTTTCACTGGTCTGGGGCAGTGGCTTGGGGTGTGGTAGGGGGTGAGGACTAGCTAGGGGTGCTTGCTCCGGGGTGGGGCCAGAAATAAGGTGTTCAGGGTATGGGAGGGGGCTCCGGGCTGGGGCAGGGAGTTGGGGTGCATGAGGCTCCAGCTGGGGTTGCGGGCTCTGGTGTGGGGTGGAGGGATTTGGGATGTAGGAGGGGGCTCTAGGCTAGGGGGTGGGCCCGAGGATTTGGAATGTGGGTGGGGGCTGCAGGTTGGGACATGGGAGGGGGTACAGGCTCTGGGCTGGGGGTGCAGGCTCTGGGCTGGGATGAGGGGTTTGGGGTGCAGGAGGGGGCTCTGGGTTGGGGGGGCTCAGGGCTGGGGCAGAGGGTTGGGGCTCGAGGCTTGGGTGTGGGCTTACCTTGGGTGGCTCTCAGTCAGTGGCGCAGTAGGGCTAAGGCAGGCTCCCTGCCTGTCCTAGCTCCCCGCTGTGTCCCAGAAGTGGCCAGCAGGTCCAGCTCCTAGGCACGGGGGCCAGGAGGCTCCGCACACTGCTCTTGCTCACAGAACCCTCCCCTGCTTCCATTTGCCGTGGTTCCCAGCTAATGGAAGTGCGGAGCTGGTGCCTGGGATGGGGGCTGCACACAGAGCCCCATGGAGCAGCCGGACCTGCTGGCCACTTCCAGGGCACAGCGCGGTGTAGCCCAGTGGGCCAGCTTACCTGTATTATATTCATTGCTTTCTTATCCTGCTTTATTATATTTCATAGTAATGCAAGGAATCTACAGGCTTTTATCCTGTAAGATTTGGCTTTAGTAGATAGTGTGGGGCTTGAAGCCTATAACCTTTGGTATAGATAAACTTAAGTAACTCATAAGTTATGGGCAACTGAAAGTAGCATGCAAGAGGGGGAATTCTGTCCAGAATTCTGACATTAGCCACCCACATAGCTGATACCAGCACAGAACATCGCTGACTCCAGCATCTGGAAGGTTCCGGACAGAACCTCCGACCGCAAAGGAGCCATGACAGCAAATTGACGTGTATGCTAATAGGGTAACATCATACATAAACTAACCTATAGAAAACGGACACCTTAAGGGGAGGAAATACAAATAAGGATCTCTATTGAATATGCATTGGATATGGCAGCGGCAGTGTAACCTACTATAAACGTAACATCCCAGGGGCAGCAGATAGGTTGGAGAGATGTAGACCAGAATGATGGCCAGCGGGGAAGATGAGGACGATGACGGTGATGAGAAAGATAATGGTTAAATATGACAGATAACGGTTAAGTATGTAAGATAATGGTTAAGTAGGTTAAGAAAGATAAGGGTGTAAGTCTGGACGTCCAAATGTACTTTCTGTATTATCTCTATCTGCCTTGTTGATCTTAAGTGTGTATAATCTTTGCTAAATTATTAATAAATATATATATATAAAGAGTTCCAATGGTGTGAGTGTTGCACTGTGCACATCGGGGTTCCCAAATTTTATGATAATTTTACAATAATCTTACTGGGTCTGATCTTGGGACAAGAACCTGTGTATCCTCAAGTTATGATTATATACACCCAACTTTGGGTCAGGCTACACTGGTGCCAGGACAGGTAGGGACTAGCCTGCCTTAGCCCTGCAGCACCACTGACTGGAATCTAACGACTCAGTTGGTGGTGCTGACCAGAGCCGCCAGGGTCCCTTTTCAACTGGGCGTTCCGGTCGAAAACTGAACACCTAGTCACCCTAGTTAGAGGTCTGAATTCAGAGTAAAGGCAGAAAGATATTTTCAGCTCCTCTAACTTAATGGCAGCTCATAATCCTCATAGTTGCATGCACATCTCTTGCCTCCCAATTTACCCTCTCCCACCCTCAACCTGGAAGGTTTCAAGGGGCACAACACAGGGCCATTTACAGCAACTCTACCTTGTATATGCACTGAGGGATTCCTTGAGTCAGCTGCAGGACACTAATGGCACCTTTAAATGATATAGTGCATAGCTGGTCCAGAGCAAGGACAAAATATATCCTTCAGTCTGTCTGTGTGCCTCCCCACTGCATTGCAATATCCACTAAGCTCTGACAGCACAGTCCAAACACTCTGCCATGTGCTGTTCATAGGACAGCAGAGGGCCGGGGAAGAGGAAGAAGAGATGAAGATGGGGGAAGGGAAGGAGGGAGCAGCTACCTCAGAATTCTGAATTCTGTACACCTGCAAAAAATTGTATTAGTGCATTTATGTACAGTAGTAATACCCTGAAGGACTTTAGTCCAAAATCCTTTCACAAACATTAAACTTCACAGCACCCCTGTGTGGGGATACTGAGGTACAGTCTTCAAGATCCCATTTCAGCTAAGTACTTAGGCACATATGTAACTTTAAGCACAGGAGTAATCCCACTGAACTCTATGGTGTCAAGTATCAGGGGGTAGCTGTGTTAGTCTGTATCCACAAAAACAACAAGGAGTCCGGTGCACTTTAAAGACTAACAGATTTATTTGGGCATAAGCTTTTGTGGGTAAAAAACCACTTCTTCAGATGCATGGAGTGAAAATACAGACGCAATCTGTACAGAAAACGATCCCTCACTCTCTCAGACTTTGGGAGACAGGCCAGCCCTCGCTTACAGACAGCCCCCCAAGCTGAAGCAAATACTCACCAGCAACTACACATCACACCACAGAAACACTAACCCAGGAACCAATCCCTGTAGCAAACCTCGTTGCCTACTCTGTCCCCATATCTACTCTAGTGACACCATCAGAGGCCCCAGCCGTATCAGCTACGCCATCAGAGGCTCATTCACTTGCACGTCTACTAATGTTATATATGCCATCATGTAACAGCAATGCCCCTCTGCCATGTACATTGGCCAAACCGGACAGTCCCTGCGTAAAAGAATAAATGGACACAAATCAGACATCAGGAATGGTAACAAAAAAAAGCCAGTAGGAGAACACTTCAATCTTCCTGGACATTCTATAACAGATTTAAAAGGAGCTATACTTGAACAAAAGAACGTCCGAAACAGACTTCAAAGAGAAACAGCAGAACTAAAATTCATTTGCAAATTTAACACCATTAATTTGAGCCTGAATAGGGCTGGGAGTGGCTGGTTCACTACAAAAGCAGCTTTACCTCTCCTGGAATTGACACCTCCTCATCTATTATTGAGAGTGGACTACATCCACCCTGATCGAATTGGCCCTGTCAACACGGGTTCTCCACTTGTGAGGTAACTCCCTTCTTTTCATTTGTCAGTATAATAATGCACCTGAAGAAGTGGTTTTTTACCCACGAAAGCTTACGCCCAAATAAATCTGTTAGTCTTTAAGGTGCCACTGGATTCCTTGTTGTTTTTACTGAACTCTATGAGACTACTCCTGTGCTTAAAGTTACAAGCATGACTGAATCTGTCTAACATACTCCTATTACCAGAATATCCATTACCATAATATCTCAGCATCTCCAATCTTTAAAGTATTTTTCAGCACAACACCCCTATAAAGTAGGGTATATTTACCCCATTTTACAGATGGGGAACCAAGATGGAGAGGCTAAGTGACTGGCCAAGGGGATACTAGAAGTCTGTGGCAAAGAAGGGAACTGAATCTAAATCTCTGAAGTCCCAGTTTAGCTCCCTGACTACTAGATCATCCCCAATCATAGGCGGAGTAATTTGCCCAGGGTCATACAGCAATTAGTAGCGGAGACAGGAACAGAAACCAGGAGCATCCCAACCTACCTGCTCAGTAACATTTCATTTAACACAGTTCAGTCTGAAGTAAATAAGTAACTATTCTTCCCACTAATTACAAATTTACTTGCTTTGGAAAACATATTTTGTGGTACCTACTGTTTTTCATATTTTATTTCAAACAGGATTACTCAAAAGCATGTGCATTTGTGTTGGTTGTAGCCTAGTAACCATCAAAACTTCACAGAAAAACTACTTTCATGTCCCCTAACTCCTCATTGAGATCTGACTGCTAACTGTCTTCTGAGGGGTGTTTTATTATGATGATGATCGAATGTCTATAAAACAGAAAATGAAAGTCACCTGTATTTTAGGAACTTGTATGACCCTATCAGCATAACGTAACTCTGAAATTTGTATATTTAAACAAAAAAAAACAAAACAAAACAAACAAACGATCTATGACGTTGATGGGCAGACCCCTGTGCAGATCACTACAGGAATCAATGAGGCTCTGAGAGTGAAGGGATCTGGACTCCTGGACCTCTTTAGAGGTTTGCCACCCACAAACATTCAAAAATTATGAGCTGGGGCTTTAAGAAAATATCAAATAGCATGAGATGTGAATAAATTCCTGCGAGATGGCAACACTGTGACATTGCAGGATCAGAGCCTATGTAACCTTGCACTGTGATGTGACAAACAAAATCTTTATTGTTTTCATAAATGTGACTTTTACATTTTAAAAAAGTGCCTTGAATACTTATCTTATTGCACAGCTTCTCCTGCTGTCTGCAAATAACTAACCATTTTTAAAATTAATTATTCAGGTTAGTCATTTCCCTGCCACAAAGGGATATTTTTTCTCAAATGGCACTAACCCCTACAGACTTTTAAACAAAGCAAGAAATCCTATTTTATTTGATTCACTTTGAGATGACATGAAAACCACTTCAATATTACATACTGAACAAACACAAAGAAAACCTCACCCAATGGAAAATGGCAAGCAAGGCAGTGCCAGTCTCATTTGCCTCCCAGTGTCAGACAGAAAACTCAGCGTGGCAGTGCCATCAGCACCAGGGACATATGTCTAATTAAAAGGTTTTTTTTTTTATTTAACATACAGCTAGCTTAGCAGAATTCTAAATATAGATACGGTCATAGATGAGTGAGCTAGGGTATAAATGGAAATGGCCAAAGGCAAAACAACTGTTAAAGTAGCAGGATTAGAACAAATCAACATTTTATTCCCTTTCTATTAATAAAACTTCTCTGCAGATAAATCACTGATTAAACAATGAAGGTATTAGATTAGACTGCATAATTAATGGAGAAGTGAAATGCACACAACAGCCTGTTGTCCCTGTGCACTTTGGGAAACATTCTGCTGGTTTGAATGCAGATGAATAAATGGCTGAGCATATGCGTCGATGGGAGGGCTTTGGCTTCCTTGGCCATGGGATTCTGATTTTGGAAGGAGAGAGAGGTCCACCTGACCAAGAAGTGGAGGAGGGGTTTCAACTAAGTTCAAAGCAAACAGGTAACTAAAGTACAGAGGTAAGCATAAATAAGGTGAATTTAACAGAGGGCTAGAAGTTGGTGGAGGAGCGGTTAAATCATAGGGTCACAGAAGCAATAAGACGGAAAAATCACTGGGGGAATCTGCTCAACAACTTGGATGTCGATACACAAATGCAAGGAGTATGGGGAATAAAAAGGAAGTATTAGTAGATAAGCTCAATTATGACAAATTAGACAATTGGCTTCACAGAGACTTAAGGGGGCTAAATCTTGTGACTGGAATATTGGTATAGAGGAATATAGCTTGTGCAGGAAGAACAGGTAAAGTAAGAAGGGGGGAGATGTTGCATAAGGCATATATACAGTTAGGGTGACCAGATGTCCCAATTTTATAGGGACAGTCCTGATATTCAGGGCTTTTTCTTATATAGGCGCCTATTACCCCCCACCCCCTGTCCCAATTTTTCACATATGCTATCTGGTCACCCTATATACAGTCACGTGTTCTGAGGTGCAGAAGGAGGCAGACCAGTTCAAAGTCCCTGGGTAAAGATAAAATGGGGAAAACTATACGATGATGCCATGGCAGGGGTCTATTATAGACCACCAAATCAGGAAGAGGAGGTGGATAAAGCATTTTGAGAAAAAATAACAAAAATATCCAAAACACAAGACCTGGTAATAATGGGGGACTCTAACTATCCAGACATCTGTTGGAAAAGTAAAGTGGCAAAATATAAGTTCTTGGAATATGTTGGAGACAACTTTTTATTTTAGCAAGTGGAGGAAGTAGCAGGGGACTCAGCCATTTTAGACTTGATTCTGACCAACAGAGAGGAACGGGTTACAAAGGTGAAGGTGAAAGGCAGTTTAGGTTAAAGTCATCATGAAATTATAGAGTTCATGATTCTAAGGAAAGGAAGGAGTGAGAGCAGCATAATATAGACAATGGACTTAAAAGGCAGAGTTTAACGAACGCAGAGAACTGGTAGGTAAGGTCCCAGGGGAAGGAAATCCAAGAGACTTGCAGGAGAGCTGGCAGCTTCTCAAGACAATATTAAAGGCACAACTGCAAACTATTCCAGTGTGAAGGTAAGATAGGGAGAATAGTAAGAAGCCAATATGGCTCCATCAGGAACTCTTTAATGACCTGGAAAATCAGAAAGGTATCCTACAAAAAGTGGAAACATGGATGAATTGCTAAGGAAGAGTACAAAAGAATAGTTGTATGCAGTGTTGTTGTAGCCATGTTGGTCCCAGGATATTAGAGAGACAAGGTGGACCAACTTTTCTTGGTGAGAGAGAGAGAAACTTTTGAGTTTACACAGAGCTCTTCTTCAGGTCTGGAAAATGTACCCAGAGTGTCACAGCTAAATACAAAGTGGAACAGGTAGTTGAGCACATATTTCAAGGCCCCATTCAAGGTGAAGTGGCTTGTTAACATACCTGTTGTCCTAGGACAAAAAGGGGGATCAGCTGGTTATAGGTTGTTGTAATAAGCCACCTTGTCTCTCTAATATTCTGGGATGAACATGGCTACAACAACACTGCATACAACTATTCTTCTTCTTTACTGGGATCATGATTTTTAGTTTCTGGCAAAGTTATGAATTTAAGCTCCCAGGCTCATCTTTTGAAAGTGTTGTGAGGATGAGGACTGACAGGGCCAGATATAAAGTGATCACTTTGTGAAAAGTGTTCACCCACAGGTGATAGGGTGTTTTTGTCTTATCATTCCCGTGTGAATTCATTCGAGAGCAGAGTAATTGTCTAGTTTCACCCACATAGTATTTATTGGGGGCATTTAGTGGTGTACCTCATCCAGAGCACATGTTGTAATAGGCATGTGTGTTATGAGGAGCAGCTGTGGAGATATGTCTGTAGGTTTTGCACCTGTTGTTCTGGTAGGGTCTGGTGCTGCTCTGAGTTGGTGCTAGGAGTTGTTATAAAGAGGATGGTGATCAATTGTGCTTTACCTTCGGTGGATATGAAGTAATGGGCTTAATCTGCAGAAAAGGAGATTTAGGTTAGATATTAGAAAAACCATTCTAACTATAAGGATAGCTTCCAAGGGAGGTTGTGGAATCCCCATCACTGGAGGTTTTTAAGAACAGGTTAGACAAATATCTGTCAAGGACGAGCTAGATATACATAGTCTTGCCTCAGTGCAGGGAGCTTGATTAGATGACCTCTCGAGGTCCCTTCCAGCCCTACTGTGACATTCTGTACCTCAGGGGAACACCTTACACCCCATGTTCATCCTTATGATTGTGTGGTAGCCAATGCAAAGTTTGTCATGTCAGGTGTCTTCAGAAGGCTCATGATGCACTAAGCATTGTTGTTATAGTAATGTTATAGGTTGTGATTTCAAGTATATAGTTATGAGGCTGACAATGTGTCCTCATGTTTTAAAGCAAGCCCAGGCAAAAACTCTCCAAGAACAGAGGGGCAGTTCACACCTCATCAGGGCATGTATGGGACAAACCCAGCCCAGTCTCACAGGAACAGAGGACACTGGCCTAGGCAGTAACAAAGGATCTGTTGGACTCTTGAGTGAGTCACCCTCCTTCCTTTGGTCAGTTTGGGACAGCGATGAGGTAATGCTCACCTGACTCTGAAGGGGGGAGGCAAAGCCAAGAGGGAAGAAAGGATATGATAAAAGGGAGAGAGATTTGCCATGCACCCTCTCTCTCTTCCATCTCCATCTCCAGACATCACCACCAAGCAACTGAAGCACTGATCAAAGGGGAGAGCCTGGGTGAAGGGCAACCAGCCTGCCTGTGGTGAGAAGCATCTAAGTTTGTAAGGGCACTGAAAGTGTTAAGATCAGCTTAGAATACGTTTTGCTTTTATTTTACTTGACCAAATCTGACTTCTTGTGCTTTGACTTATAATCACTTAAAATCTATCTTTGTAGTTAATACATTTGTTTGTTTATTCTACCTGAAGCAGTGTGTTTGGTTTGAAGCATGTCAGAGACTCCCTTTGGGATAACAAGCCTGCTGCATATCAATTTCTTTGTTAAATTGACGAACTCATATAGGCTTGCAGCATCCAGTGGGCATAACTGGACATTGCAAGATGGAGGTTCCTAGGGTTGTGTCTGGGCCCAGAGATATTGGCTAGTGTCACTCGGTTGTACAATCCAAGGAGCAGCTTACATGCCAGAGGCTGTGCATGAACAGCCCAGGAGTGGGGGTTCTCACAGCAGAGCAGGGTAAGGCTGGCTCCTAGAGTCGAGGATTAGAGGGACCTAGCAGATCACCGCTCCAGATAACACCAGAGGGGCATGTCACATCTACATTTCTAAGAGTCTATTAATCTAGCAGCCACGCCAGAGCCACCCAATTCCTGAGTAACAGCTGTGTCCTGATATTGATGATACATGAAGAGTACATGACTAAAATCTTGGCTGCAGTACTGATACGTTGTAAATCTCATGAAACAAGTGTGTCTGAGGGGTACTTTGTACAGGAAAAATTATCTAAGTTACCAGTGAAATTGGATGATGATAGTCATATGTTGAAGCTAATCAGTGTCCATAAACATATGCCCTCTGTGGTATATATTTTTGTCTTTAACTGTAAGATGTCTGCCTGCTTGTCTGCTAGTGGCAGAACTGTGAAGAAATTGATGATGGAGCAGCTTACAGAATGGAAGACAGTCTGCTCTCTCCCCTCGGGACTTTATAAACATTCTTTCTTTCTTTGTTGTTTTTCTTTCTTAATCTGAAATAGAAACCCCACATACATGGTACACATTTTGCTCCTTGGAGGGGGCTAACATTTCATGTGCATGTGACAGTGACCTGCACTGCCAGGATAGTGGACTAGGTAATCTAATAGATTGTTTCTATCTCAATCATTCTGAGACTGGAAGGATAGCCACATGGCTAAAGTCATAGACTTGAACTTTGGAAATGTGGGTTCAGTTTCCAGTCCTATCCCAAATTTTCTACCTGATCTTGGGCATCATACTACAGCTTTCCCCGCTGCCCCTCCCATCTGTAAAATGGGGACAATTATATTTCCTTTTCTCTATCTTTGAACAGTACATAGCACAATGGGTATAAAAGTAAGCTGTCAAACATGTAGCTTAAGTCTGTTAATATGTGCCCAGCATCTAGCACGGACTATGATTAGGGCCCCTATACACTATGGTAGTACAAGTTAGCACCTCTTGGGTGGGGTCTGTGCTAAGTGAGCAAACCTCTTCAAAAGGCATTTTCAGGTCAAGAAAATATTTAATCATTAGTTTCAAAATATGCAATGTCCTACAATCTAAGCAGCACATTTTAAACACGGGGATATGCAAATAAATCCAACATTTGCATGTGTGTTTGAGCCTGTGTAGGGGATTCAGTGTCTTATACAGAGCATTGAGAACCCGATATGTTTACTAAAGAATCCAACATAAGCCCTGAAAAAAGCAGACATACTGCAGTGCCTGCAGAATATGTGCAACTGGAAGATATGAGAGATTGCAGAATACTTAAATAGGTGCCTCTCAACTTCTGAAATGCCTGAGCAGCAGAGCTTCCATAACTGAATTATACATGTATTTCATTACATGTGAGCACACTTTAAAATGGAATAAGATTTAAAAAAAAGAGATTGCAACGGGCAGTTTTTTCAAATCAGAAGGAAAAGCAGAGGGTGTCACCCAACCACTGAAAATCTAAAGATTTGCCATTCAACACATTTCTAATTGTTGTCATGCCTATATGCTCCTTTGACTATAGCAATAAAAATGAATGGTGCTCACCTTTGTGGTGATGGAGGGTTTCCTTCCCTTCCTTATGCTCTAGGGGCCTGGCAAGACCTATAGAATAAATAGAGATAAATACCACTCCAGGGATGGACAGCACACTTGGTGAATCAGGAAGGGGTCTGAAGTGTCTTTACATAATCACCAGATAGGGTCTCAGGGCTTAAATACATTTTTATATACTTTTTATACATTTCTATACACTTCTATATACATTTTTATATACTTTGCTCTGATTTTAGTTCTGCTGTGGAAAGAATTTAATTTAAATGGCATTTCATCACAGCAAATTTGCTATTACTACCTGGAGCCCATAGTTAATTAATGGCCATTATCTATAACCTTTCCATTTACTTTACGGTGAGTTCTTTGTCTTTCTAAATTAGATTCTCACCCCCATTGCTGGGGCCAAGGAAGGCAGCATAAGTTAGACCCCATAGCAGCTTCTCTTCTTCAGGGGTGGCAGAGTGGGAAAGCGGGAAGCACATATATTGTCTTAAATGCACATTGGCTCTGATATTTTCAGCCTGGCACAATTTATAGACAATTTGCACTGCCAAATGGAAAGAAATTGGTTGACAGTCTGCATATTGACTTTTAAGGAACGCAACACCTGATCCGGTCTCCCAAGTCATTCACAAGCACAGTTGAGACCAGCATTTCATTACTAGTGTCAGAATTATAGTGAGTGACAACTAGAAAACCTTGTTATGTATTTCAGCAAGATTGCAGCTAAGCTTTGATTAATATTATTTGCTTTTAAAATGCTTTTGATATTATAGCCCAGAATTTATAGAGAGGTATTTTTCTACAAGATGCTTCCCCCCACTTTAATAATTTATGTTTTGTTTTGTCTTGGTTTCTGCCAGATGAAAGATTTTCCATAACTTTGTGAAAATTCTGAAGCAATTTTTATGCACACAGTGATCAAAGTTGGACTGCTGGATTGATGCAATTAGCTGCTCATTAAAAGCCATGGGGCTGATGTATTCCCATTGATTTGACTAACCTGATATTTTGTGCATTATAAAACTAAAAATACTTATAAGTCACATAATATCATCTAGCAATTTACAATATTCTTCAAGTTCACATTGTACTTGAACATGTTCCATGTAGGTCCAGCACGTATGTACTATGCCACTCTATATATGGAATAAGATATGCATCTAAGGCAATTTCATGGCATTTGTGGAATTCAAATAATTTGTGTTGGAGTCTGGCACCTTCTGCTCTTTTTGCTGCTGCTGCTCCTTGCCTTTCAGTTTGGTTATGTTTTCCACAAGGTTTCAAACGATAACATGATCTTTACGGTCTCTTACCATTAATGTACAGCATGTGTTTAGTAAGTTCATTTATTCTCTCTGCTGTGTGGTTCAATTTCCTTATCATGTACAGAAGCTGCCCCAAAATAATTCTATTACCCATTTCAGCAACCGCATTTCCAAGCTTATAATAAGATGGTTTTACTTCTATGGTTGGTGTTGAAAAAAAAAAAAGGAAATAAAGGAGTCATTTGAAAACTAACCAAGCCAGTGAACTCTTTATTTTCTTCAAACTTGGCTTGCTTGGTTGATCTCACTGAGATATTTTAAGTCATATACAGATATAAGGCTTAACTTTCAGCCTCAATTCTGCACTTCCTGACTTGAATTTTTGATTCCACAGCCTTCATATTTAATTTTGACTTTTGAATGCTTTTTTACCCAACCTTAATGTTGTCATTAGTTACTTTCTTTTAAAGCCTTGCTTGTTTAATGAAAAGAATAAAAAGTAGAATGTGCAAATTCATTAATCTCAATCTATTTAGTATGACGACTTTCAAACAGGATCATTCTTAACAAAGGCCTGCCCTGACATATCCACGTTTAGGTCAGCAGAGAGTTTAGATCAATCATAGCTAAAGACCTTCAGAGTTCCCCAGTATTCTAAGCTGCTCTAGGGTTTTTCATTTCAAAATTATTAAAACAAAACAGACAATTCTACTTTCTCCATGAAATTTTCCATTTTCAAATCTTAACCACTGAACCGATTTTCTTTAGACTTCTGGGCTTGTTCTTTATCTCTTAATTACTTCTGTAAAACAATCCAAGTTTGAAAAAAATCATTTCTACCACTTTTTAGTTAGAATTTTGCCCGCACAAAATTTCTGATGTATACCTCTGAGCAGGGAGGGATGGTTATTTTAATATCTATTTCCAGAACAAGTCAATTGATTTTTATTAGAATTTCATTTCCACCACTCAAAAAAATGGCCTATGGACCAAGACCAAATGTGGAAAAAATTAACAACCAAGTAGGTTGCTTGAGAAAGTTATGAGCCACTGAAGAAGAAAAGTTAGAATGGGAGTTGGAACTACTATGCCTCCTCCTCATTTGCATAGGAAGTAATTCAGGGAAGTCCCATGGCATGTATTGTACTGGAAGTCAGAGAAGATGACCACAGCAGTCCTTCTGGGTTTTATAATCTTATATTGTGGTGAAAACAAAAGTTATTCATCTCCACAACCCCCCTGGGCAGTAGGTAAGTATTACTGACCCTGTTTCACAGCTAGGGAAACTAAGGCAGAAAACTTAAATGACTTGCCCAAGGCAATCAATATCAGAATGAGGACTGGAATGTTCAAGCCCTTTGCTTTCAATCCCATGCTTAGAGCACTAGATAATGTTACATCTCTTGCCACTTGAGCAGCCCCCTGGCAACATACACGGTGTCCACTGGCTGCTCAGCGGAAGAGCCACAGCTGAGTTGTAATCATTGGCAGGTAGCCATGGAGGAGCTTGCGGTATTTCTAAGTCCAATGATAATAGCCCAGGCTGTACTCACTCACTCTCACAACTGTGAATTGCTCTGAGGTCCCTTCAGCTGCCAAGGGACCTGTAGCCATGGGTTTTACAAATTTTAGGGGCCTGCCTTGATTATCTGTGAGTGAGGGGATTCAAAGTGGATGACTAGGCAGTGATTTTTCTGAAGAATCACACCTGCAAATTTTCAATTTTCCAGATAGCTTTTTCTTTTGTGGAGAAAGCCTCAAAAATGTGAAAAGACCTATCAATTTTCTTTTTGAAATGAACACTGAAGTTAGCTGTGACATGTTCAGAGTCCCAAAACTCAAGCAGGGCCCAGCTTTGTGGTTTCGAAAGGCCATTTCTACCTAGGATAAATAACAAAGAAAGGCCTACTTATATGCAAGGGAAAACACAACTAATGGATTTCAACTGTATATATGTTACACTTTTATTACCTAAACAACAAAACTCTTGTTTCTCTTTTGAGTAGCACAAACCAATTTGAATTAATCAAGACTTAGAGGTCTCTTCTTTGACCAGCTCTTGCATGGACCACTTCCTAATGTTAATGGAATTATACATGCATGCAGTGAGAGGGAGTCTAGATATCTGAGATGTTGGGACAGATCCTCAGCTGGTGTAAATTGATATCTCTCCTTTGATGTCAACAGGGTAATGTTGATTTACATCAGATGAGGATCCAGCCCTTTACCTGAAGGTGAAAGCATGGCCTAGTGGAGAGGGCACTGACCTTAACTCAGACACCTGGGTTCTACTCCCTGCTCTGCCATTGGCCTGCTAGGTGACCTCAAGCCAGTCCACTTCCTCTCTCGGTGCCTCAGTTTTCCCATCTGTAAAATGAGGATAATGATACTGACCTCCTTTGTAATACATTATGAGAGCCTCATGAAAAGCACTAACTACAAGCTAGTTATCTTCACTACCTCTATTGGGACATCCACAAAGTAGGATCTAAAAAGGTCTTGAAAGATTAATCTTCTTAATGAAAGAATGGGCTTTCTTTGTCGCAGCTCTTATCTGCTTTGCCTTACATCTGCCTTTGTCTACATCTGGTAAATTTTCCAAGTGCTCTCTGTGTATTGGCCCTTGCATCCAGGAACTTGAAGCTGCTTTTTTTATATCTGAAAGTGCTGGGCATTACTGCTCAAATGGCAGGTGAAATATAAACAAAAATCAAACCATGATGAAAATTGTGCTATTTATCCTGAAGCTATCACTAAAGCACAGGAGAGCATGTTACTGCCAGACTACACACAGCAAAGTGCAGAGATTATAAAGAGAATTAAGTGGCTACCTATGAATATGAATCATATCTTGATGGAAATAAAGCAGAGGGAGCTTCATGCCGGGAAATATTCCATGAATGAGTCCAATGTAGTCATTCTGTATGATAAAGGAGGTGCCAGTTTGTAATTCATAAGGCTCTTCAGTTCTGAGAGCCTTAAATATTGAGCCAGAAAAGGCTTCGTTAAGGGTCCTACAAGTCTTACTCAGGCAAAATAAAATGGAGTTTTGCCCAAGTAAAGAGTTCAGGATGCCGCCATAAGAAGGAAATATTGCTCACTCCTCAAGAAGAGAGGGCCTTAGAGACCAAGGAGCCAGTGTAATTCAGTGGTATGAGTAGCACAGGACTTCTGGAACTTGTGCAGGCATTAGCGCCTCTGTCATATGCTCCACCATGGAGAAGGTTAGGAAGGAGACCATGGAGGGAAAGACGATATTGTCCCCACTGACCCAAGTCCAAGTACACAAGCTGGTGCAGAGGGGGGTTTACACATAAAGCAATAACACACTGAGAGACAGACAGACTGTGTGTGTGTGTGTGTGTGTGTGTGTGTGGAGAGTGTGTGTGTGTGTGCTCCTACCTTCTAGCACCACAGAAATTGCTCGGACTCCACTGGTTGTCTATCCTCCCCATGCTACTTATTTACGTTCCCTCCACCAACACCTTTAACAATCCCGTGCAGCAATACTGTGTTTTCGGCCCTTTGCCTAGGGCCTGTGAGGAGCAGAGGTCTCCCTTCTCCAAGATCTCTGTAGTTTGGGCTCAAATATCCCTGTTCCTCTCTCCCCTCACTTCCTTCCTGTGCCCTCCTTATCAGTCTTGAGTTGGCTCTTTAGCTCACCCTCCACACACACACACACACACACACACACACACAAACAAACAAACACACACCCACCCCTGATTAGATAATTAACTTCAATTCCCCCTTAGAAGGCTAATTGGGATAATGGATTGGTGTCAGAGGGATCAGAGTGGAGCCTCACCTTTTAACTGCCAATACTCTGGGCAAGTCTACACTACCAAATTAAGTCAACCTAAGTTATGTAGACATTCAGGCAGCACAGTAATTGAATCGGTTTTACACGTCCACACTACGCTCCTTGTGTCAGCAGTGCACATCCTCACCAGGAGTACTTGCACTGATTTAACTGCCAGTGTGGGGCATTTGGGGGATGGTTTCTGAAAGGTAGCAACAGTCAACTTAAGCAATGACGTGCCTACACAGACACAGCATCGGCCTTACTCACGGAGTTGGAGTTATTAAGTCGGTGTAGTGGGCGACTTACATGGGTGGGTGCTACATTTTAGTGTAGATGCTTACAGAGTTAGGTCAACATAAACTGCCTTACATCAGCCTAACTCTGAAGTGTAGGCCAGGCCTCTGTCTCACATCTCTCCTCCTTGCCTAGCTGTGAAGCTGTTCCTTCCCCACGCACTCCCTTCTTAAAGGGGGCATTAGGCTCTTTGTGCTCACGCTTGCCCTACAGGGTGGCTGTCCATCCTGCACCCACAGAAGTCACATTTCATGGGTGGGGAACATCTGCATAACTTTCTTTCTTTCTGGTGGCAAGTGTACCAGGGATTCGCTGGCTCTTGTCTCCACAATAAGGATACTCTTTTCCCCTAAGCCTCGTTCTGAATTACCATTTCCTCCACTCCCTGTTCCTAGGGAGGTCCCATTTTCCTCCTGGCTTGTTTCCTTTGGTCTAGGATTTTCTGATTCTTTTATTTCGTGTCCCATTTCCTCATTGCCTGTTGAGGCAGTTTTCTGCCACAGGGGACCCCTGTTTTCCTCTTACAAGGGAAGGGGCTCTAGTCTGTCCTACCACTGACTGGATGAGGTAGCCTACTGACAACTCCTACCCACTTCCATTTGAACTTACCCATAGAGGTACAGGGGATCTCAGCCATTGAGCAGAATCTCCTTTCTCCATGAATACCCTCCACCTCTAACCTCCCACCTGGCAGCATTCACTGAGGCGTCACCAAATCCTTCCAGATAAATGAGCATCCAAGACAGTATCCACAAATCTCCTCTGGAGCTTCCACCCCACTTTTACAAGGATGGTGGACATTTTCTTGTTCTGCCCATTCCCTTTAGTTGCAATATACCTGCAGAATTCTGTGAACCCACATTCCATGACAGGACAGTCTTGCTTTATGTGCTGCAGATGCCCACATTGGTAGCAAACCACTCCTCGGTTCCCTGAAAGAGTTCCTCTCATTTCCTGTTCCCTCCCCCACCTCCTGTTGCCCATGTAATCAAGGTATCTTCCCTTTTTCACTAAGTCCATTCCCTGAAATGGCTGGACTTCTTTCTTGGGAAAGTCCACTTCCACAAACTCTTTTGCATGTTTAACCGCTGCCTCCAGGGTCATTGGCTAATGCCTCCAGACCCAAACATGCATTTCTGGGGAGGCTCTGGAGAAATTGTACCAATAATATGCCATCTGTTATTTCCACCCTGACTTTGGGTGCCTGGCCTTAGACAGTGAGTAGCCCAGTCAGTTAATTTTTGTGTAAGTGCACTGGGCCACACCCCTCCAGTCCATCAAGTGGCCCAAAATTTCTGACTTAATTTTTCCTCTGAGAAGCCTACCCACTCCAGAATGGCTGCCTCTACCACATCCTAGTCCTGGGTCCTCACTTAGGGCCAGATAGCCCAGGTGGCCTATCCCTGACAAATAGGGTTCCACTTGGATGGTACACATCACAGACCTTATCCCATCTGGTTTGGATTGGTACCCTCTAAAGGGTCACTAAAAAATGCATCAGGGTCTTCCGCTGGGCCCATCTTGCACAGGCTAACCCCCAGGGTTCTTCCACCATTCTCCATTGTGGAACTCACCAGATTCTGTACCAGCTGCTGCTGGACCGGCGTCTGTTCCTTTATGAATTCTTGTAGGCTCTTCTGCTGTTCACCCTGCCATACGAGGAATGCTGTCTTTCCACACGATGGGTGTGACGTTGCATCCCATAATGCTTTATAGAAATATGCTTATGAATGTAAATATGACATAACTGGAATATGCTTTATGCTACATACGCCATGTAACATATCTTTGCAAAGGTTATGTTCTACTGCATGTATTCATCCTATCTGTATGCATGTACCATTTTTATATCTGAAGTTAGGAGTGTTGGCTCTATGCTTGTATTTAAAGTGTTTGCTGCAGAAAGCACCTAAGGTAGATTTGGTCAACATAGTGTAAAGGGGTTATTCAAGTAATTGGGAGTACTTGGCTAACAATGGACCTTGATAGACACCAATCCACATCTGAGCTTTCCTGGGAATGTTCGGGCTAACATGTGGGCAATGGCTCGGCCTGTAGAGAACTAAGTCATGCAGGGCATGTGACTTGCCCATGTGACTCCAAAACTGCATCTTGTAGCTGTGATTCTACACAGGGGGAGAGAGGGGTTTCCACCCACAAGAGAGAGACTATATAAGCCCCTGGAAACCCCAGTCTTCAGCTGGCTCAAGAGATAGCCTCTCCACCCCCAAAGAGATTCCAGAAAGAAACTGGAACAAAGGACAGTAACTACAGGGGTGTGAGTGATTGCAGGACCCAGACCAGGAGAAAGTCTAGTCTGTAAAAGAAGCTTATTGGGACATCTCTGAGGGTGAGATTTACCTGCATTTAGTTTCTTACTATAGTAAGCTTAGAGTTGAATGTTTTTGTTTTATTTTGCTTGGTAATTTATTTTGCTCTCTCTGTCATTACTTGGAACCACTTAAATCTACTTTTTATATTTAATAAAATCACTTTGTACTTATTAATTAACCCAGAGCAAACAATTAATTCCTAGGGGAGCAAACAGCTATGCATCTCTCTATCAGTGTTATAGAGGGTGTACAATTTATGAGTTTACCCTGTATAAGCTTTATACAGAGTAAAATGGATTTATTTGGATTTTGGATCCCATTGGGAACTGGGTACCTGGGTGTTGGAGACCGGAACACTTCTTAAGCTGTTTTCAGTTAAGCCTGCAGCTTTGGCAGGATGTGGTTCAAACCTGGGTGTCTGGCACAACCAGGCAAAGTACTAAAGTCCCAAGCTGCCAGGGAAAACCGGCTCAGAAGTACAGTAGTTCCAGCACATCAGGTGGCAGTTCCCAAGGGGGTTTCTGTGACCGTCACAATGGGACTCCTGGAACAATTGCATGGTCTTTTGTATTTCCTTTTGTTGTTCTACTAACCATTGCAGAGTCTGCTACATTGCCTGGACACCAAATATTCACACCTGCTCCACCCCATCTGGTTCTCTGTCACCTCTGATGGGGGAATCAATCCCAGAAACGCCCCATGTAACAGGGCGGCACTCTGCCCCTGCTCTCTTTTGTCATAGAAATCTGCTCAGACTCTGCCAGTTAGGTAGCAATGTTGTACAGTTTATTTATGTTTCCTCCACCCACACCTTTACAGTCCTATGCAGCAATGCTATTCACAACATCTCGAGGAGCAAAGCTCTCCCTTCCCTGAGATCTCATTCAGTCTAGGTTCAGCTAGCCCTGTTACTCTCCTCACCTCATTTCCTTCCTGTGCCCTTCTTATCAGTCATGATCTGATGGGCTAATTGGCTCTTTAGCTCACTCAGCCCTAGCCCCACCTGATTTGATAATTAACTTCAATCACCCTTATTGGGGGGAATTGATTGATGTCAGAGTGATCAGAGTGCAAGCTCACGTGTTATCTCCCAGCACTCTGTCACAGTTTGTGTATAAAATAATTAAACCCTTTTAAATGGATATACTATGTATTAGTTCTAAACACCATGCTTCTAAACATTAGGAAGGAATCAATTACTTTGTCTGCATTTATAAGCTGAAGTATTTGAGTTTATATATAAACCCATAGATCGAGATCCTTAGTTTTTACAAATCAGCATGGTTCATTGATGCCACTGGCTGAGGGCGAGGCCCTTTCATTGTATACTGAATTCAGACAGAATTCAATGAGAAAATTAATTCCAAATAAAAATGAATAGCCAATGGAGGAATACACCTACACCTATTGGAGATGTATTTCTAGTGCACTAAAAAGGTTATATATATATATATATATATATATATATATATATATATATATATATATATATATACACACACACACACACCTGGAAAAAATAAATTTGAGAAGACAGAATAGCAAAATTCAAGATCCAGGTCTGTATTTGAACCCCAGGAAAGCTGAAGGACCCCACCCAGGCTCTAGGATTTCAGTTTAGCCCATTGTACTGGCAGGGAGAAGGACAGCCCAGTGGTTAGGGTACAGCCTAAGATTTGAAGTACATGGGTTCAGTTCCCTGATCTGCCCTGATTCCCTTGTGGGAGCGAGTCTCCAAGCCTCAATAGACAGACTTGTGCTAGCTTGTATTGAGCTAGTGTGCTAAACATAATGATGGGACGTTACTGCTCAGGCTAGCCTCCCAAGTTCTGACCCACAGGATCAGGTGGACTTTGAGAACCCAAACTACAGCATCCACACTGCTATTTTTAGTACACTAGCTTGAGCCAAACTAGCACAAGTCTGACTACTTGACCTGGGAGGCTCTTTCCCAGCTGCAGAGTAGACTTACCCTTAATGACCTCGGGCAAGTGTAGCGAGGTACATGCTGGGCCCCTCTACTTTTGGCCCCTATTGCCCTCTCCAATCAGTCAGGAATGCCTCGGCTTGATGCAACACCAGTGTTCTTTATTTACAGTTGTTTTCCTGCCACCACTTTCCATCTATGTACAGGGTCTGCAGCCAACTTTGCCAAGAGCAGGCCTGGCCAACAATAGACCAGGTGGCTTCCTACCTCTCTCTGTGCCTGGCCTTTCTCTTCCTCCTCCTCTCTAGCTTCCTCCCACCTTGGTAGCCCCTGGCTAATGAGGCTGGCAGGTGCTGCCTGTTACCAGGTAGGCACAGGGCTATCCAACAAGCCCCAATCCATTCCCCTTGATTGGGGCTGGAATGGCAGGAACTGATAAAGTGCTTCTCACTCAGCACCCTGTCACAGCAAATCACTTCAACTGATGGGGCAAAATGGGGATAATAACTCCCTACCTCAAAGGGGTGCTCTGAGAATACATCTCTTTAAAAGGATTGGGAGACGCCCAAATAAGTATGTTCCTAGGATGGATAGATGGCAGCATTAATCCAGGTCCTCCCCAGTCCTGCAGTTTTGTGAGTACTGGCTGAAAGCGGGGACTCACTGACAGTTCAGCTCCATCCAGTCTACAGGGCCAGGGAGCCAGGACGGAGGCACTCAGCCTCTATACCAATCTGCTTGATGTCCTGAAAGTGCAGTTTGTCCTGAAATGTGCTGATTGGCTTGGGGAAGTACACAAACTTTTCAAGTCTGTGTTTTTAACGATATTGGGTAGTAACTGAAGTACTATAGTTTTTTTTTTTCCTGTTGAGTAACGGCAGTGTATGTGAATAGGAAATGAATGATCTACTCATTTTTTATGTTGTCTGTCTATATTTTTTTCCAAATTTAAGCATGCAATAGTAAGATGAAATGGGCAGTGTTAGTCATATGGGGATGATAGTAAGTGACCCAAGTGCATATTAAATTTCAGTTGGATCATATGGGGTTGGAGACAGAGCTAAGGGGAAGTAAAACCTTCGGTTTGCAAGGAGAAGCTAGCTTCTTTCTTATCTACAAAGCAGCTACTACCGCTGTGTAGTCAGAATTTGAAATTGCTTGTGCAATTAACCTCAAACTTTCAACAAAAAAATTTCCTCAGGGCTACATATAAAAAAGTTTATACATAATGGAGCTTCCACCCCCACCTCCCCTAGAATATCATAGGGGAGGTAATTATTCGGTTTATAATGGAAAGTGTCTTACAATCTTAAATAGAGAGACTCTGCTGTGACTCCATAATATTTTTAAAAGATTTTTTCCATTGAATTAGCCATTAAACAGCAGCAGTCCATATTTTTTCTGTCCCCCCACATGCTTTTTGTAAGTTGTTCATTTTCCACAATAGCTAATCAGCAGCATGCATGTTATATAAGCCTATCCACAAGCTTGTTTTACACTGTTTTCTGAAGTCATTAAAGACTCAATATGTATTTTATTGTTAATATTGAATCTCTATCCTATGTACAAGTTAAGTAAGAATAAATAGTAATTATTCCTTACATTTATGTGGCATTATTAATCTCAAACAGTCTCAACATGCTTTGTATCATAGCCAAACCACATTCAAATCAATAGGAATCTTTCCATTGACTTCGGTGGACTTTGGATCAGGGCCTGTGATAAACGAAGATGGGGGGGGGGGGGGGGGAAGCTCCCTTTTATGGACCCAGCCAGCTAGCTATAAAATCCCCTTAGCAGCTGTTCTCTACTTGCTTTACCTGTAAAGGGTTAAAAGTCCCACTGTGATGCATAGGTAAAAGGCAGTGAGTGCGCACCTAGCCAATGGGAAGGCTAGAACTTTTTAAAATTGAAACAAGACTCCCCTTTTGTCTGTCTGTCGTTGTTCTCAGGGAGAAGCAAACACAATGCAACTATGCTGTAAGATGCTTGGGGCCAGGTATGAAAACTCATCGGTCTCATACCTAGAAACTACTCATTTGAAACACCAGATATGTAAGTAGATCAGGAAGTGTCTAGGAAGACACGATTGGGTTTATCTCCTTTTATTTCTTTATGGCTTGTGGACTCCTCTGTGCTAACCCCAAATGCTTTTGTTATGCTTGTAACCTTGTAAGTTATTCTTGATGATTAATCCTTTTTTTTTTTAAACTAGCAATAGCCTGAGTTTCCAGATGTATTTTTTTTGTTTTTAATAAAATTTACATTTTTTTAAGAACAGGATGGGGGTTTTGTATCTTAAGAGGTTTGTGCACATGTTGTTTAATTAGCTGGTAGTAACAGCAGATTTCCTTTATTTTTCTTTCTCAGTTCTTCCCCAGAGTGGGTGTGTGTATGTGAAAGGGCTTAAGGGTACCCCCACAGGAAGGAATTCCCAAGTGCACCTTCCTGGGTTCTCAAAGGGGTTTTGTACTTGGGTGGTGGCAGCATCTATCCATCCAAGGTCAGAGAAAAGCTGTAACCTTGGGAGTTTAATACAAGCCTGGAGTTGCAAGTATTAATTTTGAGAGTCCTTGTGGGCCCCCACCTTTTACACTCCAAGTCCTAGAGTGTGGAATCAGCCTTGACAGGGCCTTTGTCAGGATCCCTTACCCAATACTGAAATTCAGACATCTGAGATGGAAAACAGCCCTAGTACTTAGTTTTATGGTAGGGATAAGAAAAAAAATTGCTTCTCTAATTGAATCTACAAGGCACAATTTAGACAGGACAGTGTCCGAGTATACATATGAATTTCTATTTTCTGGAAAAGGAGACATGAGAGAGAGAGAGAGAGAGAGAATGAATGTATGTATGTGTGTGTGTGTCTATATATTTTATATATATATATATATATATATATATAAATAAAATTTACATACAAAAAAAAAACTGTGTTCAAGGATCATGATTAAGGACTTGTCTACACACAAACCACTATAGCGGCAACACTGCAGCTGCGCTGCTGTAGCACTTCAGTGAAGATGCTACTTATGCCAACGGGAGGGCTTCTCCAATCTGCGTAGGTACTGCTGGCTGCACTGGGGGCCAAGGAGTAGGTTGGTTTAACTGTCACTCAAGGGTGTGGATTTTTCATACCCCTGAGTGATGTAGTTATACTGATGTAATTTCCAAGTGAAGACCAGGCCACAGGATGCAGTCAAGCCCTCCAAAGTTAAGAAATGCCAGAATTATGGTTTCCTGTACAACCTTTAATTCATCCCCCTTGTACATATGCATTCCAATATTACTTTAATTATTCTGATAGTCTTTAATTACATGATCAGCTGCTACTTTTAACACAGAATCCGTCTCAGTCAGTGCACAGAACAGAACTGCTCTGAGTAGGAATCAGGGTTTGTGTAGCAAAGGAGACTTTCTGTAGAACTACTGCGTCAACTGTTATAGAAATTGGAAGGCTTATAGTGAGTAAGTCAGGGCATTGCAGAAAGAGAGGATATGTAGCAACCTGCGTGAAGTTTGGCAGGAGGCGCACAGGTTGTAAGAGAGAAGAGTTTGGAGGAGGTCCCAGGAAGTCAGTCTGTATGCACATGGCTAGAATGCTAACTGCGGTTGCATATTTCTGTAAATAGTTCTCTTCATAAAGAGCCAGTTTAGTTTTACTAGCATGGAGTCATTGTGTGATTACCTAGCACATGGTACATGAGACAGAATGGTCCCATAGTTAAAGCAATTGAACTGAGAGGTGAACAGAGGAGAGTCCAACAGAGGGAGTTTGCCTGGGAACTATGGTGAACACTGCATTAAGGGGGCTGTGTTGTCAGCTGGTGGGGTGAATATCTGAATATGGCTGCTGTGACCATTTGTTTGACAGTGTGTCTGTTTGAAGCTAGCTTGAAAAGTGTGACTGTGTGGTTGTTCCAGATGGGCCTTGAGTGGTTGATTAGAGGGAAGGCTTTGAGCCAGGGCAACTGCTTTGAGTCAGCAGCCTTATAAAAAGGCAGCCAGTTGTGAACCAAGTGAGCGGCCAACCAAGGAGAGGCTAACACAGGGAGTTTGCCAGGGTGGAGTTCCCACAGAGGTTTTTTGTTGTTGTTTTTGCCTTTCAGGCTTCTATGAGCAGTAAATACAAAATCTGAAGAGGCTCTTAGAAGGAAGACCATATGGACAGTGAGCGATCAACTGTTGTGACCTATACAGGATGTGCCATGTTTGTCTTTCTCCCAGAGGATACGAAGTGACTTTGTCTATATGAAGTGCAAGCTGATCTCGATATTGGAAGAGAAGGTTAAAGAACTAGAGACCCAAGTATCAACCCTGTGTTGGAGAAAAAGACTTCTTTCTGGATAGAAGTCAGTGTTTGGTACTGCAGGCACAGCATGCTGAAGAATCAGAGAGGGAAATGCAGAATGGGAAAGAAAATTGGTAGTATATGACTTCCAGAAGGAGAAAGAGGAGAACCCATGTACCCCCAATGCAGATGGAGGTAAGAAACCGTTCAAGCTCTTTGCACACATACTACAGCAGAGAATGGTTTCGAAGGGATCAGAAGGAGATCCCATCAACCAGAAGGCATGGGATGCATTGTCCTAGGGATGGGGGTTCCATGACCACCACTCCCAAGAGGAGACGGGTGGTGGTCGTGGTTGGGGACTCCTTCCTAAGGGGGACAGTCATCCATTGGACATCCAGACTGGGAAACTCGAGAAGCGTGCTGCTTCCCTGGAGTTAGAATTCAGGATGTGAGGGACTCTATGCCAAGACTGATCAAGACCTCAGACCGCTACCCTACCCCTTCCTGCTTCTCCACGTGGGCGCCAATGATGCTGCCAAGAATGACCTTGAGCAGATCACTGCAGACTATGTGGCTCTCAGAAGGATAAAAGAGTTTGAGGTGTAAGTCATGTTCTCATCCATCCTCCCTGTTGAAGGAAAGTGCCCAGGGAGGAACCATTGAATTGTGGAAGTAAATGCATGGCTACGCAGGTGGTGTTGGAGAGAGGGCTTTGGATTCTTCGACCATGGGATGTTCTTCCTGGAAGAAGGATTGCTAGGAAGAGATGGGATCCACCTAATGAAGAGTGGGAAAAGCATCTTCGCAGGACAGGCTTGCTAACCTAGTGAGGAGCGCTTTAAACTAGGTTCACTGGGGGATGGAGACCTAAGCCCTGAGGTAAATGAGATACTGGGAGGAAACAAGGAGGAGGGTGCAACAGGGGAGGCCACCTGATTCATACTGAGAAAGCAGGGCAATCGGCTAGTTATTTTAGGTGCCTGTCCACGAACGCAAGAAACCTGGGAAACAAGTAGGAAGAATTGGAAGTCCTGGCACAGTCAAGGAACTATGATGTGATTGGAATAACAGACTTGGCGGGGTAACTCACATGACTGGAGCACTGTCCTGGATCCATATAAACTGTTCAGGAAGGAAACGCAAGGGAGAAAAGGTGGAGGAGTTCTACTGTAAGTAAGAGAGTAGTATGATTGCTCAGATCTCCAGAATGAAATTGGAGAAAAGCCTGTTGAGAGTCTTTGGGTTAAGTTTAGAGGCGAGAGCAACAAGGTTGATGTCATGGTGGGCATCTGCTATAGACCACCAGACCAGGAGGAGGTAGACAAGGCTTTCTTCAGACAACTAATAGAAGTTTCCAGATCACAGGCCCTGGTTCTCATGGGGGACTTCAATCACCCTGACATCTGCTGGGAGAGCAATACAGCAGTGCACAGACAATCCAGGAAGTTTTTGGAGAGTGTTGCAGACAACTTCCTGTTGCAAGTGCTGGAGGAACCAACTAGGGGCTGTGCTCCTCTTGACCTGCTGATCACAAACAGGGAAGAATTGGTAGGGGAAGTAGAAGTGGGTGGCACCCTGGGCAGCAGTGATCATGAGATGAGTTCAGCAGCCTGACTAAAGTAAGAAAGGAGAGTAACAGAATACTGATCCTGGACTTCAGAAAAGCAGACTGAGTCCATCAGGGAACTGATGGGCAGGATCCCCTGGGAGGCTAATATGAGGGGGAAAGGAGTCCAGGAGAGCTGGTTGTATTTTAAAGAAGCCTTATTGAGGGTACAGGAACAAACCATCCTGATGTGCAGAACGAATAGCAATAGCAAATATAAATATGGCAGGTGACCAGCCTGGTTTAATAGAGAAATCTTCAGGGAGCTTAAACACAAAAAGGAAGCTTACAAGAAGTGGAAACTTGGACAGATGACTAGGGAGGAGTATAAATATATTGCTTGAGCATGCTGGGGTGTAATCAGGAAGGCCAAAGCACAACTGGAGTTGCCACTAACAAGGGATATCAAGGGTAACAAGAAGGGTTTCTGCAGGTATATTAGCAAGAAGGAGGTGGTCAGGGAAAGTATGGGACCCTTACTGAATGGGGGAGGAAACCTAGTAATGGATGATGTAGAAAAAGCTAAAGTACTCAATGCTTTTGCTTCGGTCTTCACAGACAAGATCAGCTCCCAGACTACTGCACTGGGCAGCACAGTATGGGGAGGAGGTGAGCAGCCCTCAGTGGTGGAAGAACAGGTTAAGGACTACTTAGAAAAGCTGGGCATGCACAAGTCCATGGGACCAGATGCAATGCATCCGAGGGTGCTGAGGGAGTTGGCTGATGTGATTGCAGAGCCATTGGCCATTATCTTTGAAAACTCATGGTGATTGGGGGAGGTCCCGGACGATTGGAAAAAAAGCAAATATAGTGCCCATATTTTTAAAAGGGAAGAAGGAGAATTCTGGGGAACAGACCAGTCAGCCTCACCTCAGTCCCTAGAAAAATCATGGAGCAGGTCCTCAAGGAATCCATTTTGAAGCACTTGGAAGAGAGGAAGGTGTTCAGGAACAGTCAACATGGATTCACCAAGGGCAAGTCATGCCTGACCAACCTGATTGCCTTCTATGATGAAGTAACTGGACCTGTGGATATGTGGAAAGCAGTGGATGTGATATACCTTGACTTTAGCAAGGCTTTTGATATGGTCTCCCACAGTATTCTTGCCAGCAAGTTAAAAAAGCATGGATGGATGAACAGACTATAAGGTGGATAGAAAGCTGGCTAGATCGTCAGGCTCAACAGGTAGTGATCAACGGCTCGATGTCTAGTTGGCAGCCAGTATTAAGCGGAGTGCCCCAGGGGTCGGTCCTGGAGCCGGTTTTGTTCAACATCTTTATTAGTGATCTGGATGATGGGATGGATTGCACCCTCAACAAGTTTGCAGAGGACACTAAGCTTTGGGGGGGAGAGGTAGATATGCTGGAGGGTAGGAATAGGGTCCAGAGTTGGAGGATTGGGCCAAAAGAAATCCGATGAGATTCAACAAAGACAAGTGCAGAGTCCTGCACTTAGGACAGAAGAATCCCATGTACTGCTACAGGCTGGGAACTAACTGGCTAAGTGGCAGTTCTGCAGAAAAGGACCTGGGGATTACAGAGGAGAAGAAGTTGGATATAATTCTAAGTCTAAATACTAAACACATTCTTATAAGACTAATACCTGTTTTGAGCAAAACTAACATACAGGTGCAGTGGTCTAGTCCAACTGTGAGTTAGTCAGTTCTTAGCTAATGCCTGCAATCTTGGGAAGAGCTGGCACCTGGCACAGAGTATGGTTCTTGGGTTTGTTTTCTGTTACTGTTTTTTTCCTGTGTGTATATTAAACTGGTTTTATTACCTATTCAGCACATGATTAGTTCAACTTGTAGGGTTGGATAGGGCAGGAGTCCCGGGGGGCCCCAATCAGGGGGTGAGAAGCAGGGAGGGGTGGTGGCCGGGCCATGCCTCGCCATTTGGGGAGACACAGCCTCCCCTAACCAGCCCTCCATACGATTTCCAAAACCCAGTGTGGCCCTCAGCCCAAAAAGTTTGCCTGCCCCTGCCCTAAAACAACTCAGACCGCTACACTGCCACCTCACTGCCACTCTTTTCAGAGCGGCATCTAGCTCTCTTTGACTAGGTCTGTAGCTCCTCCATCTAGTTACCCTTTATGTACTACCAGCCCTTATCTTTAGCTCCTCTCCCAGGTTGGTTAGTAATAGTGCTGCTATGGAATGCCAGCTTCTTCTCAGGGTCATCTGTATTCAGTTCTAGTTCCCTTCTTTGTCAATGTTTCTCCACATGCCTAGCTCTTCTTCCCCACTTTCTTCACATGCTCCACCCCACGTTGCTCCAGTTCCCCCTGCCCAGAAAGTCTCTCACACTTGCCACTATCCCTAAGATCCCCCTTCAGGAAACCCTCTTCTACTAGTTACTCTACACCTTCACCTCTGGATCTAAAGTAATTGGATATCACCTATTGGTGAATATAGCCCTGTACCAAATAATGGTAATGCAAAAGTTCTATGAGAGTTACACTTTTTTAAAGTAAAACTCTAATATAGAAGTCAGGTTTCATTGTATAGGACATATTTCAGAACAGAAATTGCTGCATTATATTCATTAGTCACAAGACACTGACATCTAAAGTGTAGCGCTCCAGATCATAGTATTTTGGAATTGTGAGTGATAGTAAGCGTGTCAGTCATGGAAAAAAGCTACAAATTGTTAAGCATTGTTTAACATAAAACCTGGGTCTGTGTGACAGGAACGCTGACTTATCTCCAAAGCCAGTGATAACATTCACATCTGTAATAGAAATACTTCATTTAAATGATGTGACAGTAACAGCAGTTACAGGCAGCATGACAACCCAGTGCCCAGAGTTTCAATTCTGGGCTCTGGGCCCAAAGGAAAGGGTCCTGAATGCTAAAATAGGCAAAGAATATATGTCAGTTTTTTGTCCAATATGCATGATTTATAAGAGGAAGGCTGGTCAAATAGTCAAAATAATCCTACCCTGATTGATGAATCCATTTGTGATTAAAGTTCACCAGGATTCCTGGTATCATGCTATTTGTTATTTGCAATTATTGAAACAATTGGAAGTCTTGTGAAAGCTTGATGAATTTACCATATGTGGATGATTGTTCAAAAATCCATGCATTGCTTGTTATTGAATATTTGTTACACAGGTGTTATTCTACCTAAAATATTTCCGTCACGCAATCAAGGAGCACAAACAACATCATGTGGCTTACATCAGGTGCCCTACCAGACAATACAAATAGTCAGAGAACAGCTTGTGAACAACCCACAATCTGAAAATTAGTAAAAAAATATGAAGAACGATTACACTAGAAGGAAATTAGGATAGATTCACTAACTGTTAACTAACCAGAAAAACAGGGCTAGACTCCTCACAAGTGTAGCCATGACAGATAGTAAATGTCTCCTGAGCGTTGAGCAATACTGGAGATCTGGAAGAATGTCAACACGGCTTAACACTGTATACAGCCAATCAAATGAATTGTACAAATAACTGCTTCCCAATTGGCTGTGCTGAGTTCCTTGAAAGCTATAGTTTCACTCCTTACAAGGAAATAGGGTTTTTAGGCTTCTTACTTAATCAACTGATTTTTAGAAGTTAATTATAGGGGGAAACCTGCTACTTTCTGCCATTAGCTGACATGCTGTCCTAGCTACCTGACCAATTCCAATAATGAATTGGTGTAAGAATGCATACAGTAACCTATTGTTTTGCTGAAAATCAACATTTAATATGTCTTAAGATAAAGCTTCACCCTTGACGATATTTCTCAAGTCAATAAATCTTGATTTAGAGCTCACTTATAGTGGTATAAAGTAGAAAAGGACTCCAAAGTCAATGGAGCAAAACTATAGAATAACTGACAGCAGAATCAGGTGCAATCTCTGCTTATTACTTTGATGACCAAGCTTCTCCTGTTCTTACGTTTCTGTCAGTGATAATGGGAGTGTATAGCAACCATATCTATTGATGGGAGTTGCTTTTAAAGGCTTGGAAGTTTTGTTTGAATAAGCACCGCCTAAAGTTTAGATGTTTATAAGCCTGATCCTGCAGTTTTACCATTAATTTGGATGGACGCAGGGCCGAGCCCTCTCTGAATGAGCACGAAAATTCTGAACCCCTTGAATCGGCAAAATTCTCAAGTTTTCTGATATTTAGTGTGTCCAATTGTGCTGGAAATACTTTAATAGCCTGTGTACTGATGCTTCAGCAGAGGCAGAAATGCTGAAATACTGCAAGCAAACTGATACAAGACTTTAGTTACATTTTAAAAAGAGAGCTTGGATCCAGATAAAAATGTAGGGAACTTTGGATTTTATCTGAATGAGTTCACCCATCTCTTCTGATGTCTGAAAGCTACAAGTACATTTGATTTTTGTTGCTGCTGTAATTATTCTTTTGAATATTTCACTCAAGAAATTAAAAATTGGAACCAACATGTTCCATACACCACAGGAAGGAATGAAAGGATATCAATGAGAGCATCTGAGTCTGCAGCCAAGCCCCTCAGAACCAAGCTCTTGCTGTGATCTAATGTATTTATTGACTTTGTTAAACAGGACGAAACTATTCAAATATAAAAGCTCATTTATAATGTCATCCCCAGATCAGCCTTCATCAAACAGTGCAAAGCCAGGGCACTTTTCTGTTCAGTGAATCACGTAGTGGGTTTTGAATATGGAATGTGAATAAGCTCATTATGGAGGGGAAAGCAATGGGCAGGAGTGCCAACAAATGGAGAATGTGGTTTGAAAAATGAGATTGGTTGTGGATCCGGTGTAAGGACAGAATAGAGCTCTAAGAGGAAGCACTGGGAGAGTGAATGCTTAGGAGTATTAAAAACAAACCAAAAAAAAGTGATCACTTGGCAAAGAAGAATTTATTTTCTACAACATGCCAAGGTTACCACCTGAATGGCAGTCTGTGTACCCTGCATACTTGACACGCACCATTTCACAAACTCAGGGTTGGTAAGCTATCAGTATGTAGAATGCTACACTCTTTGGCCAAGATTTTCACAGGTTGTAGTAGGGACCTCCATTTTTGGAGGCCCAACATGATATACCTTAAAGGGGCCTGATTTTCAGTGACTGGAGCACTTAGGATTTTCTGAAAATTGGGTCCCTTTCATGCGTCTCAAGCTGAGCCCCCTCAGAACAGTTGTCACTTTAGAAAATCTTGGCCACAATATACTGCGATTACAACCAGATATTAATCAAGCCATAAAACTCCTAAAGCTAACAGCTTTGTTATGTGAATAAACATACCTACTATATAGCCAATAAACAGCAACCTCATTACAGCAAGGAAAGTTATTTTTGTTTTAGAACTAAGCCCATCATCCAACATTAAAGGCATAGGACTAGATGTTCATAACTGTACATGCAATTGCAGCCATTATGCACACAAACTGCTATTGTGCTTGCAATTGTGGGAGTTTTGCCATTGACAGGAACAGGAGTAGAACTGTGCCCTAGCTGCTAATTCTGATAACTTGCTGCTTGAGGGGAATAAAAAGGTATTACCCGAGTAGCTTCACTGATTTGACTTGGGGAGTACAGTGCTTCTCAAGGTGAGCAAGGGTGCCAGAGTCTGGCCCTGAATATTTTGTGATCCATCCACTGAGAGAACAAACAATGGTAAGATTTTCTAATACTACAGAGATCTGGCATCTGGCCAAATCCCATAAAGCTGTCAGTGCAGAAGACTGGCAGATATGGCTGAAAGTCAATACAACGAAGTCAGGCAGGTGAAAAGCTGATAGGAGGGTAACTGTCCACTGGTTCAGAGATGGGAGGGAACGCTAGCATCCCCTGGGTAGGAGGTTAGTTTCTAGGCAGCAGCTTCTCTGCCTCTTTAAAAGCTCGAGGGGCTTGTTTGTTTTTGCAAATGCAGTTTAGTTTTATAATCACTGATCTGCAGAGCAGCATAATACACATGGTTCTTTTATCTGGAGGTAAACGTATTTCACTATGATTTCTGAGTCTGGGGTGGGAGAGGTTTATCAGAGCCTTGAGTTTTTTGAGTGGGGTGTTAACATGATTAGGTCTATGCCAAATTACAAAAGGAATGAAGTTCCAGCACTTGCCAATGACAGAGACCATGCCAAGATTCCCAACAAGTTTAGGTCTGTGTTGGGAGGAGCCATGAAAGCTTGAAGTGAGACCAAATAAGTATTATGGCATAGTGGCATTTTCTGACAACCTGACAGCTTGCTTATAGCAGCCCTCTCTCCATATCCCCAGTGCTCCCTGGGTCCAGGCTTTTTCCTAGAAATGAACACTGCAGCATGCTCCTGCAACCGCTCTCCCAGGTGACTATCCCTCCCCATTTTGGCAAGGGGTGGGGAGGCAGTAGTGGGAGAGAGGAGATTTATAGCTTACAAGTAGTGCCTTTCTGTCCAGGCTAGGGCCATTTTGCACTGATGCTGAGAATGCATGGGCAGGAGAGCTCAGAAATTGCACTTTTCTTCTCACAGGCAGCTGCATGGGAGGGCAAGTCACCACAAGGAAAGGTCACATAGTGCATTGTGGGTGAGGAAGAGCAGCTTTCTTCATTTTTGAAGTAAGAAGCCTGCAGAGGGATTCAAACAGGGAGTGACATGATCAGAGAAGTAGGAGAGGAAAGTTTTTTCAGCAGCAGCAGGATTTTGGAAAGGCTGGAGAGGAAACAGCTAAGATGCACTACAGCAAAATAAAAGATTACATTAATCAAGGAGCGGCCTGCCTGTGGACAAGAGCTTACACATGCACACAGCTTGCAGTGGGTGAAATCTGCTGACAAATTACCATAGACAGACATTCAGTTATATTTGTAAATGAGTTCATTGCTAAATGCTTGCTTTAGTTTGCTTTCCTTGAATACTCCAACACACAAGCTTAATCACGGGAATATTTGCAGAACCAGCACATTTTAAGAGTATATTTGTGGGTGACAAGTGAATTTTGTATCTGTATTCAAAACCAGAACCCTAATTTTCATCTAACCAGGGGGTATACAAACATTATGTGACCAACTATATATGCCAATCAAAGCTAATCGCAGTCTGGGTTTCTAAACATCAAATACATACAACTAGCTATTTGTAAACAATGTCTAGACTGGAAATTGAGCAAGTAATCACAAATACATCTGAAAACAAATTGTGGTGTTCAAAGATACTACATGATAGAAGCGTTAACCTTATTATGTTAGATTAAAGGTTTTTTGTGAGATGAAATTTTTGTATCCTCATGAACACACATTCTTTGCCAGTGAAGTTTCCCAGAGAATGTTACAACGAATTTTACAACGTGCTTTGTTATAAATATTATCAGTTTGAACATAGCTTGCTGGGAATGCGAAGGAACACACGACATTCTTTTTGTAATAAGCAGTAACATTTGGATAAACTAGGCTGTAACTGTTAACAACATAGGCTTATCTAATGTCTGATATAATACCTCTCTCTTCCTTGCTGTCAGATTAAAACTGTGCAATCATAAGGAAAGAATAGTCCATTAAGGCTGATACCTATATTACTAAAGGGAATAACAAAACTGTGTTTGGCTGAAGTTTTTTTTGTTTGTTTGTTTTTGTTACTTTTTACCTGTGTAATCACCAAATATTAAAATACGCTCACAGGTGATGTGATCCAGTTCAGTTCATTAATATACAGTTTGATTTTGCAGCTTATCATATACAGTCCATATCCCAAAATGCTTTACAATATTGAATAATGCATGACAATACTTTAAGCAGGTTTTAAGCAGTTCATTCAGAATTCACCCATGTATCCTCCAGTGGCCTACAGTCAGTCTTTATTTAAAAGCAAAACCTGAGCAAGTTTAAAGTCAGTATTTTAGGATAATTCCTGCAACAGATCTAAGATTTAGGTTGTTTTTTTGCTTTTGCCTATGCTACATTTTAAAGAGAATAAATCTCATTGAGATGTCACATCCCAGAAATCAAAGGCAAGTTAGCTGGTGTGGGGGGGACCACATATTTGTAATTACTTCACTTTACAGACAAAATGTGTTGCCAGGTAGTGATGCTTCTCAGGGCACCCAGGGTTGAGAGTCACCTTGTTACCACCTATCTCCAGCACAAGGCAGTCTTGCCTGTACTAGCTGGGTGTTAGCTCCCTAACTTAGAGTGACTCATACTCTATCCTCTGGGCTACACCAGCCGTGTCTTTGCCTTGCAAATTGATAACAGATGCACCCTGCCCCTTCCAAAGCATCCCTGTGTGGTCCCTGATCACTGGATACACACAGAGATCCTCTCTTGCCAAAGGAACCATGTACTTTAGACCACTGCTCCTGTGACGTACACAACACGTAGTTCATTTAACAAAAAGGAAACTTAAGAAAATTGAGATTCAAATACAAACCAGTGAGAAAGATGGGGACAAATGGTTTCATATAAAACATAACTCGTTCTAAAGCCTGAACTTAACTGACAAGTTATCCTCCTGCCTATAAAAAGTTTCTCACCCAAATTTCTCTTCAGTGTTTTCCACCAACCCTGGTGAAACCGCTTCTCATAAGATCAAGCCTGCTGTCTGCTTGTTCTCATAGACTGAAGGAATACCAAGGGGATCAGCTGTAGCCCAGATACAGTTCCAAAAGTTCATTGCCTTTCCCCTAAACAGGATAATTCCTGCTGTTTACTAGTTCTTGTTAATTTCCTCTCTTTGAAGATTTCATGCGCCTTCATTTGCATTAAACTCACACTTTTGAATGGATGACCATTGTGAACCATAAAATTCTCAATCTGTATATGACCAGGAAGAGTATATATGCCGGCCTGTGGATTGCCTTTTGGTGAGCTGTTTTACCTTGCAGACCTAGAGAACATATTTTTTAGTACATCTACATAACTCTTCATATATTTTCCATACAAATATCTTACAATGATTATGATGACCAGTGTGACAGAGGCTTTCATTAGAGACATTACATGACATTCTTTTGGTGAAACCAGGGAAACTCTGTGTCTGTGTTGCACTCTGACTGTTGACTTCAAGAGGTCCTTGGAGCACACGTGTTTGCATTCCCTCTAGAGATGCCATTTCCAAACTTTGGAGAGAAGAGCAAATGAAAACATCCTGTCAAGGTGGGGGTCAGATTAATCCAGAGCTGACCCAGGCAGAAGAGCAGCAATTAAATCAGGAAAAGCTGCATGATCCTGGAATGATCTGAGTAGAGGTACAAATTGGAACCAGAAGGATGAGAGACATTTGGATAAACTGCTATAGGAAAATCAGTGAAGGATCAGATGATCACAGAAGGCGAACATCCTATCTAGGGTGGAGGATGTTGCGGAGAGAGTAGATTGGTTAGTAGAGGGTGTGGCCGACAGTGGGGGTTGAAGTTAAAGTGGCCATGGGGGAGGGAAGTTAAAGAAAGGGTGAACTGTAGGGAGCCAAAGCAGTGCTGGTAGAGGAATTAAGAGACAGGACTAGGCTCAAGATGGCATTAGTCAAGAGGTGCAGGGATTCAGTACTGACAGAGTAGGATGAAGGCTGAGGGGAGATGCCGAGGCAGAAGAATAGGGAGCTGCCACCCCAACAATGGGGAATGCTTTAATCCAAGACAGTTTCAGTGTGCTACGACAGTGGTGTCACCTATGCAAGAAACTGATTGTTGAATTTTTATTTTATTTTAATTTTTTAATTTTTTTAAGAGCTACACTGATTTACATCAGCTGATGATCTGGTGCAATTTTTAAAATTTCAACAGGTCCCTTTAAATTGTCCCCGGGGTGGTTTGGCTTAAAGAGTTGTGTTTGCTTCATAACATGTTTTTCTTGTTCTAGTTTCCCCTGGAAAAGTAATTCCAAACTAAGCCATTGCAAATTTGCTTTTTTGCCTTGATATGTTAATACTTCTAGCCTCACTGAAGACAATAATAGCTTAACGACTTAAGTGTTGAACTCCATCCAGTTTGCTTTTATTGTACTATGTTACTCAGACCTTATCCCTCCCTGTTTAAATTTCCTTTTTATCAATATTTGAATACAAACACACAAAAAACAGAAGACAGAAATGGGCAATTATTTGGAAACCATAATCTCAGGGTATTAATGGTATAAAATGCTTAATTTTAGATAAGAGCTTGGCATCATGTATTAATCCACTAACAAATGGCCCAGTTCAGTCACGCTTGTGCCAAGTTGTGTTTTACTCTGTAATTAGTTTCAGTGGTTTAAATAGATCTCCTTATACAGCAACCTGTTCAGTATGAATGAGGGTGGCAGAATTGGGCCTTAAATGATTTATCCACCACCATATGCTTATCGGCTACACAGCAATCTGCCAGTTGCTCCGACTCTTATTGGTAGAAGTGACTACAACCAGTTAAAAGTGATATATTGTTGCCATTAATGTTCTAGCCTGCACCTGCAATCCATTAATTAGTCAGGACACACTACTTTGCTGAAGGGCATCGTGGGACCTGTTTGTGTAAAACAAATAGTTGTAGTAATGAATAAAATCACCTATGATTTTTATTTTTGCAAACATTCTAAATCAGTGTGTTTCTGGATTTACTTCTAACCTTCAGAAGAAGGAAGGGCCATGCGCTCTAGTGGTTGGAACGAAGAGCTGGGATTTGGGGGGCTTCATTCCATGTAGATATGGGCTTCTGGTCCTCCCAGATAAAGTTTTTTTTCCCTCCTGCTGATAATAGCCCAGCTTAATTGATTAGTCTTGTTATAGTGTGTATGGCAACATGCATTTTCTCATTTCTGTGTATATACATCTTCCTACTGTATTTTCCACTGCATGCATCTGATGAAGTGGGTTTTAGCCCACGAAAGATTATGCCCAAATAAATTTGTTAGTCTCTAAGGTGCCACAAGTCCTCCTCATTCTTTTTGCTGATACAGACTAACATGGCTACCGCTCTGAAAAGTAACCTTAGAGAATTTTTAGCTGAATTTTCCATCCCAGATTCTCAAGCTGCAAAATGGTTATAGTCTTACTTATCTCATAAGGGTGTTGTAAGGCTTGAATTCATCCGTGTCTGTTGAAAGTTTTGATATCCTCAACTCTAGGTAAAAGATAGCAAAGAAGTGCAAAGTGTTACTGTATTGTATGTGAGCAGAACATTCACTAGCACTGCCAAATATGGCAGATATATTTGGGAATAGTCGTGCTTGGAATAATACCACCATTTTACTCACAAGGAAGTTACACCAGTGATTAATTTGGTCCATTCTGGTTTGTAATCAATCCCCCATCCACACACACCATCACAGACACATAAATTAGCTCTCTCAATTGCTGGACAGTACCAACATGTAACAGGAGAGGGAGAGAAGCAACCACAGACTCTAAAACTAAATAACCTCTGATCATCATCATGTAAGCAATAATGCATGACATCTAAAACCAGCCCAGGGATTCCATTTGAATAATATTGACACTAAAGCAAATCTGTTTTATGTTCTCTCTTGCAATCATCCCAGCCTGTTCGCAGCTATGCAACTAAACTGTGCAGTGTGCCTCCCCCCGCCCTGCTTCTGGCACTGTAGAGAATATCTCACAGGAACAAAAAGATTAAAACAGTGACTGCTGAGCCTAAAATATCAACAAAACATTGCAATCCTAATGCGTCTACCACAAAGGCAGTTTGCAAGCATCAACATTCAAAGGAGCCTGGACAAATCTTCCCAACATCAGTAACAAACAGCAAAACAGAAACTCAAGTGAAATGAGAAGCAGACACTTCTCTAAGGACATTTAAAAAAAAAAAATCATCCAGCATAGGAAGCGAGGAACAATGGGCAGCATGAGGAAGCATGCTCAGTTATTAATACACAAAGCAATTCACCCATTTGGGTAAGGCTTAAGCATTCAGTAGATAATACAGTAGACAGCTGGGAGTAGATCACTCCTTCCAAATCAGTAGGAAGAGAAACTTTTGAAAAGCTATCAATGTGGCCACAGTGACAAATTTACTCATGATGAAAACAGTGATTGGCTGGACCACTTAACTCACTGGAAATTCACTTGGGGGCCTGACTTGCAAAGGTGGTTCCAACGCCACAACTCCATCTGAAGTCTATGGGAGAAGCTGATGCTCAGCAGCTCTGAAACCCTGCATTGCCACTCACTTAGGGCCTAGTTCTGAGGCCCTTGCTCATGCTGGCTAGTACTTACTATCCCAAATCAGTGGGATGACTCATGTGGCAAGGCACAACTCATCCTGAGTAAGAATACTGGAATCCAGACCCCAGTGTTTTCATTCTGGATGTGTTGACACTGCAAATCACCAGCAAGTGCCTTTCAAAAGACATTCACTCAGGTTTTTGTGAGCCAGTTAATGGACGGCTGTGCACTTTGGGGCAGATTTGCAAAGGCATTTAGGCATGTAAAGATGCAAATATGAGTCTACTGGGATTTACAAAAGCACCTAACCCGTTTAGATGCTTTTTGTGAATCCCATTAGGTGTTTATTTGCATTTTTAGGAGCCCAAATACCTTTGAAAATCCATCCCTTAATCATGTGTTCAAGTGGAACCTAGAGAGGTAAAGTGCTGCAGTTGAAATGCCATACCTTTTACAACCTTGAGCCCCACCACAATTTCACACCAATCCAGCACACAGCAATAACTCCACTTCCTTCAGTGAAGATACTCCTGACTTACACTTGGGCAACTGAGAAAAATTCAGACCTCTAACAAAGACCCATTTCGTTTTCTTACCTAGTCGATTGTTTTCACTGGCCTTTCATTTATCTATACTGGTTGCATTTTATTTGCCTAGGACCTGGATTCTCTTTTCAATTGATCATATGGTTATACCTTATTTCATTCAATTCAATTTGACAGAGAGGCAGCATGATCTAGTGGGCAGGCCCCTGAAGTGAGAACCGGAACACCTGGATTCTCTTCCCACCTCTGACAGTGACCTACTGGGTGATGGCAGGCAAGTCATTTCACCTCTGTACGCATCAGTTTCTCTTCCTACCCTTTTGTCTATTTAGATTGTAACTTCTGGGGGAAGGGATAGTGTCTCACTATGCATTTGTACCTTGCCAGCACAATTTGGAGTATGAATTTTGGCATGATGCAGTATAAAAGGCTTCTCCACATTAATACAGTATATCACGGTCATGAGCCTGAAGCAAATCTCACTGATGCTAGATTTACACCAAATTCCATTCACTGTAGTGGAACTTTTTCTGATTTATGCCAATGTAAGCGAGTTCAGAATCAAGCCAGGTGTGTCTAGGTCAAATGTCACAGTGGTAACGGGCCCTGAGTCTCCCGTCAGAGAAATTTCTTTTCAGTAGAGATATATTAAAAATAATGTGATGGAAGCACTGAGGTTGTGTTTTAACTTGACCTTCCCCCTGCTACAGTCAAGCTAAAATATGTTTTTAGTTTAGTGTTCCAGAATTTGCAATAATTAAAAAGTTTTAGCTTCCAAATGCCCCATATCCCATCCATTGATTGCACAGGAAAAGGAATGCTTCCTACCTACCAATCAGGCATGAGTGACAGCTCATTGGAGCCCATTTGCTTTGGTAGCAAAGCTTCCCTTCTTAACACTCTTCAAAAGGTTACTTTTCCTTCACAACTTTCCTAGAGATTTACATTTTCTGTTTGATACATCATATTAGATTGGGCAAGCCATGTTTAATTATGTGAAGTTGCTGAATGCAAAGTGACACACAAAAGCTGTCATGACAGCGTTACAGCAGCAATTCAACCTCTGTACATGAAAGCAAAACTCATCCTTAACTATGGAATTGCAGCTGGTGTCTACATAAAAATGCCAAATGGGAGGGGGGGTGGATTAATGTTGCAAATGACAGTTAAAAAAATCATTTTTGTTCTTATCTACTGAAATCTCACTCATTTGAAATTTAGAAACTTTTCAAATCTCTACAATGCTTTTCTATACATGCTAGGCCAGCTCCTCAGCTGTTGTATATTGGCAGAGCTGCCCTGAAGTCACTGGAGTTACCCCCCCATTTACACCAACAGAGGATCCACTAATTTCAAAAAATGTATAGTGAATGAATGTGTAATATGAAGAGACTCCTTCTACGTGGTCAGGAGTTTGGCATTTGCACCTGAATCAAATATGGGTTAGGTAGCACTTAGTTGCATGGAGGTTACCCATGAAAGGCAAAGGAACGGGAATTGCATTTTGTTGGAGAGATTTCCATATCTTTCTTTTACGAATGCATAAAGAAGGCTTTCTTTGGCCTATCTGATGGTCCACTTGAAAGTCACCTCCACATACATAAAACTTGGCTGAGGATCACAGTTCTTTTATTATTCTACAAAGCTATTAAAATGCTCAGTGAAACTAATAAGTGAGAATCCTGGCCAATTTTTTTTTTATTATTATTTAAGAACACACATGCACACACACACCCCCCAGTCTATTCAAAATCATTTTAAAGAACTTTAATCATACCAAATGTGTCAGAGCTGTTCTCAACATTTCCACATATACAAAGGACAAGACGCCAGAGGTCAACATACAAAAATACCATATATTAAAATTGGGACCAGTGGGAGAAAACCAAAACCTCATGGACTTTCTAGACACCATCTAGGACAGGAGGAGCAAGGAAAGAATGGTTTTTAAAACATTCAGCAGCTTGATATCCCCTCTGAAAAGTCAATATTTGGCAGAATTTTGACGAGACAGCCCTACAGCTCATATCCGAAGGGCTATTTAGCCCTTTAAAACAAAGTTTGAGCTAAATTATACACATTATTGCAAATGAACCGTGTCAAGGACTTTAACTACTGAGCAATATCAACCTACCATTTGATTAGATTATTATTAACCTACAGGGGGAGGTGGGGAGAGAGTTGGAAAGGGCAAGGGAACATACCTACTTAGCATAATACAAGGAGAGAAGCTGGTGCTGCAGCTATAGACGAGCCATGGCAATACCCTGGGTGCCTCCAGGCTAAAATCAACCTTCACAACATCTCATGGACCAATTAACAAGACTGAAAGTGATTTGAAAATGTATTGGAGGGGGTAGGGATAAGAAATAAGGAGTTGCAAAATATAACTGAGTGAGGCTTCTTACTTTGATTTTAATTGAAACCAAGCACATTTGTCTTTACAAAAATTATATATCACGGCCAGTCTAAAGACTTAGAAGTCTTTGTACTGGCACTGAGAGTTACTTCAGCTGTCATGATGCTGGATTGTTTTGTTTACAGCTCCTGAAACTTGTCTGTACTGATCAGGACAAGTATCCTCACTCCTTCCTGAGGAATTTGCCAATACACCAATCTTTGCTAATAAGGTTAGTTCAAAATGCAAAGGAACTCCAGCCAGGACTACTGGATTTCTGAGACCACTTAGTTTACAGTTTGCTTGAAACACTCCTGGAGGCTGGAGCTATTCGCAACAGAGTAGCTGAAGCAATAGGATCTGAAATCAATTGCAAGTTACTTGGACTAATGTTGGAATGCTGACAATTGACTTCCCTAGAGCACATATCTATGTGAACTTACTCCATCATTACTCTTTTCAATGTGCTTCCCATACACCCTGGTAGACTACTGGCTTCTGTTTTGATTGTCCCTTGGAAAGGTCAGCTCTTGTATGTAGGGGAGTCACCTGGCTGGATCCCACAGCTGCTCCCTTTGAATTTTCCAGCAAGTACTCCACATCTGCAGATCTCACCACTTTACTTCCAGGGCTTAACACACACGCACGCCAGTCAGGTTTAGTTTCTGCAACAGGAACCCTGCTGGCACTCATTTGAAGCACAGATGAAAAACAGGGCAACCACTGCTTTCCTGTGACAATATTTAAATAGCCATAGAACAGATGGTGCAAACATGACCTGCATTAACAGCTTTACTCTTCTTTGTAGCTCTTGTTGGACAAAGAAGAAAACAAGTTAAACCAAGGAGGGGAAAAGGGGAGGGGTTAGAAGCCACCACAAAACATTATGTAAGCGGCACAATAACCTAAGACTGCTCAGAAAAAGCAGCAGCATTTGACAGGTATTCTGCCTATTTCTGGGCTACTTTTTCCATGTCACATGAAGATGTATAAAGGAAAGCGGTCCCTCATTTCTTGGAATATTGAGGTATAAGGAATAGGTCTAACTACTTGAAAACCTGGAAGAGGAAGCTTATGGCAAGGTTCTCACATTTCTCTTAAGTGCTTCCCTGGAATAATTTTTATGGTAACCACTAGGCAACAAAGCATAAGACTGCAAAGATGTTATCTCAGATGTATTTGACTATCCCAGCTATGGTAGAACCTATAGTATGTCCTTACAGATTGATTCTAGAGAGAAGGAAAAATTGTAGTAAGAAAGTTCATACTTCATTTCAGCACAACAATGGGCCAAATCTTTTTGTTTGTTTTTTTAACCACAGGTAAGAAGTCCAGTTGAGCCAAATCCTGTAGAAGTGAATTAAGGCTCATCTACACAGGGACTCAGGAAAATTAATCCTATTTAACTATGGGTGTGAATTTAAAAGGGATAGGATAAATTGCATTAAACCCCTGTGTGGACACATTCATTTGGAATTTAAATGGTCTTAATTCAATTTAGCTTGGTTCACGTTCCTGAGTGTCCGAGTATAAAGTCATTTATATAAAATGTCTTTTCCTCAGGCAAAATCCAGGTCACTAAACTGAAGCAAAGATTTAACAGTCTTTTCAAGAGACAAGGAATTTATTCACAAACCTGGCTGATCTGCAATGAGTAGCCATCTATCGATAAAGATTTATAAAATGATAGCTACCTTTACATATATTACACAGCATATAGATTCTCATTAGCTGAGCCAATCAAATGGCATAATGAAGCAAAAGGCCTGATTACTGTTGTGACACAGGTGAGACTCAGGACTAACACCACAAAAATCATTACAAAGGCTCAAAGACGATAAAAGCTAAGTTGTCCTGTGCCATAAAAACTTTCCTACCTTTCAATAAGCATTTTAAATTTAATTGGCAACATATGAGATTTTATTAAGATTTTTGGTGTCACAGTTTCCAGCTGTTACAGTATTTATGATGATTTATGATTTACAGTATTTACAGGATTTATGATTTACAGTATTTATGATTTATGATGCAAACAGAAGCACACATGTACACCTGAAACTCATCAAGGACTGTGTAAAGGAGCAGACTCACCCCTGGAGCACCTCCTGCTGGTCATTGGGAATTAGCTCTTTTCCAGCCTGGAGTGCCCTCTACAGGCCAGTGATCCACAAAACTCTAGCCCCCATGTCCCTGACAGACCCCTGTGCCCCTTTCCCTGGGGTTCTGCCCCCTGGCAGTACCCCCACACTCTGCCTCTGGCTCTCCCCTTCCTGGGGAACCCCCAACTCACTATCCCCACCTTGCCTCCCTCTGGGCTACTGCCAGTCATCACCAAGCCCCCGCTCCCTGGGGCAGACTGCAGTGTAAAGAGCACTCATCATAGGCAAGGCATTTGGACCTGTTGCCTTCCTCTGCCTCCCAGTACCTCTATGGGCCTTGGAGCAGGCCTTACAGCTTGGGAAGTTGCCAGCCTGGAGCACCCTGCTCAGCCTGCTCCTTCCCCAGCCCTGCTTCACTCCCAGTACCCAGGCAGACCCTGCTCTCTCCTACCCCAGAGAAAGACTCCTTGGGTCTCTGGCTCACAGCCTTTTTATACAGGCCAGCTGGGGCCTGATTGGGGTGTGGCCCAGCTGCGGCTGCTTCCCCAATCCGCCATCCCCAACCACAGCCCTCTCCAGGGCTGCTTTTAATCCCTTCTATTTTAGAAGCAGGGTAGCCACCCCGCTACAGACTGAAAATCCAAATCATGAATTTCTATTTGTTTACCCCCCAAAAAAATTTAAATTAATTACAACACTTTTACCACTGATGCACTGGCTTTAAAAAAATTCAGTTCGTTTTCAAATTACAGTTCCTATACTGTCTTACTTTTGAAAAACCAAATGTGAAAATAATATCTTGTTTTCTTTTTGTTTGTTTTTAGAAAAATCAGGGTCATTTCAAGGGTGAAATACTGCAATTTATCCATTTAAATAGATGATGAGACTGGTGATGGAAATAGCAGACTGATAAAAAATACAACTTTTTAAGTGTGTTGGTGAGGTTCCATGTTCTGTAGTACATTGCTTCCACTGGTTAGCCTTATTATCATTCAGAATGCTGCAGCATAAAGGTGTGGCACTTATTTATGAGTAATTTATCATCAGAGAGGCAAATTTACAAAGAAATCCAGGGCCTAAACACAGGTCAGAAAACGAGAAAGGAGACTGCATTCATGTAATGAGGAAGAATATTTTTTGTGCGTGCTGTTTCTATTGTGAAAGATACAATCAGAAGGACCCAAACCAAAAAAAAAAGCCAGATGGATCAAACATCACTAGCAACAAATACAGACAGTATCTGGTTGTTTTGTTTTGTTTTTAAATTATCCGTTAATCTTGACAGTATTCCACAAGATACTTGACCTGCCTGGGTGACTGACCAAAGACACTAAATGTTGCAATAATTTGTATACCACAATATTACTAGTGGTCACATTTTACAGCCCTTATCTCCCTGCTAAATCCAGACATGCAGCAGGCCTGTCTTGTCTTGTCTAACCCAGATGGGAAAAAACAAAAAGCTTGCAGCTTCAGTGTAGTTAACTAGTTTAGCAACTATCAGCATTAAGCGGAGACTCAGCTATATCAACCTATAGGTTTAGTAAGTGCCTTAGCTCATCTCAGCAGGAAAAAGTCATTAGAATCTCCAGAGTTTTGTTATTTTTCTCACTTAAGATTTTTCTGTGAGTTGAGCAATCTACAGCAGTGGTTCTCAAAGTCGGTCCACCGCTTGTTCAGGGAAGGCCCCTGCCGGGCCAGACTGGCTTGTTTACCTGCCGTGTCCGCAAGTTCGGCCGATTGCGGCTCCCACTGGCTACGGTTCGCCGCTCCAGGCCAATGGGGGCTGCTGGAAGCGGCGCGGGCGAATGGATGTGCTGGCTGCCCTTCCCGCAGCCCCCGTTGGCCTGGAGCCACCATCGGCCGAACCTGCGGACGCGGCAGGTAAACAAACCGGTCCGGCCCGCAAGGGGCTTTCCCTGAACAAGCGGTGGACCGGCTTTGAGAACCACTGCTCTACAGGATGCGTATAGTGGGCAATTAAACATAGAACTTACAGGAAATTAAAAAATCTTTAGGTATGTTAGTACAAGCTTCTATATTCAAAGGTTTGAAAATAGTGCTGGTTGGAACCCAGAATTCCCATTTGATGGGAAAACCCCAAAAAATCATTTTTTAAAATTCTGTTCTGCATCAGAACAAAAACTCACAATTTCAAAGTTTTCCATGGAATCCAGGGGAGTCTGAGATTTTAGTTTAAAAAAAAAAATCAAAAATTCTATCTGGACTTACTCAAAACAAAATTAGTGAGGTTCCCTAAGCTGCCCAGAGCAGTCTGTCAAGAAGCTGGGGAAGCCTAAAAACCAGGCTATCAGAGTCCTGGTTTTGCAGCAGCCCATGAAGCAGGCAAGCTGGATGGAAACCAATGGACAGGTTCCTGAAAAACATTTTAATTTTGACGAATCAGTATTTTCTGGTAGAAAAATGTCTGATCAGAAAATTTCCAACTAGTTCTACTCAAAAACAGCTGTACTATGGGATTTACAGTCACAGAAGCATCTGCCTGTTAATCCTACTTTTAAGTTGCAAAATAAAGTTTCTTCAAGGCAAAGCTACTTTTCATATGCTTTTGAAAATTATTCAAAAGACTGAGCATGATTCAAGAAAGCACCTAAGCCCATGCTTAAATCCATCCCTATGCAGAAAGCACTAAAGCATGTACTGAATTTTAAGCATGTCCCTAAATCCATTTGATTGGCTTAACTCAATGCATAAGAGCTTTCTCAGATAGGGATGTTTTCCTGACTCAGAGCCCAACTGTTTAAAGAAATAGATTTCTTAAGCAAATTTTAGAATTTGAGAAGCATTCATGTCCATTATACCAAATTATTTAAATGTGAAACTATACATAAGCAGTTCAGCAGGTAGATTGACTCAGATGCTTTGAGAACTGGGCATTCCTTTCCCGTAGTGGAAATTGGAGCCTTACTACTATGGGACAAGTTGATTTTAAAAATGAACTAACATCAACCTATCAGCTCCACTTTCTTAAATTCCATATCATCTTTCTCTGGAGTGGAACCACAAACTTTCTCCCCCCAAAAATAATAATTTATCACATTTATTCCATCAACAGAGGTAAAAGGACTAGCTACAACATTTGTATGTTACTGAAAACTGACCCATGATCTCAGAGATATGAAATAAACAGAATCTAGTTATTCATAGTAATAGGACAATCAATTTCCAATTCTTTAGGGACTACATACAACTTAGATTTGGAACTGAGAAGTGAAATTTGAATCTGAAGTCAAGCAACCTGACAAGTTGGACAAGTTCTCAGATATTGATCGGTTTCAGAGTAACATCCGTGTTAGTCTGTATTCGCAAAAAGAAAAGGTGTACTTGTGGCACCTTAGAGACTAACCAATTTATTTGAGCATAAGCTTTCGTGAGCTACAACTCACTTCATCGGATGCATTCAGTGGAAAAGTAAGCAGGCTACCTTAAAGTCTAGGGAAGAAGCTAAGCCACGATTCAGAGGGGATAGGATAATAGTCTTGAAAAGTGAAAACACCAAGGAAGGAGATGAATTATTTAGTGCAATAGAGAAATTAAAATACTCTCCCAAGGGTAATGGTGGAGGCCACATCACTCGGGACTTTTAAGAATAGACTGGGCAAAACACTTGAAAATGCACCATCAAGAACAATTTTGCAGGGCTGGAGATGGGCTGAAAGACAGCGTCTTCTCCATCTTTAACTTCTGTGGTGCTGCCTCTATAACCATGAAAATGATTGAAGTTAGAGCAGTGCAAAAGTTTCATAATGAAGCCAGATGACGCTTACCTGTTTTGCCTAACAAAAACCTGCAACTCAGGCCAGTTGTGCTAATACGTGCAAACTGGGGCCACGTTTAGACTGAACCAAGGATAATTTATAGTTACTGGTGGGAACCAGACAGAGCTTAATAGTTTCACATGGTTTTGATCCATGAGTAGATAAAACTCTGAGTGAATTTGGCTTTGAGATTTTGGGCTCATGTGAACCTCAAAAAATTGAGGTGACACTCGGGGAGCTGAACACACATAAACTAAAGCCAGAAAGGACTATGTTAGCATAGCTAACCCCCAAGAACAGACATGAAAGTTGCTATATTACAACAGAAAAACTTCAAATCCAGACTCCAGCGAGAAACTGTTGAATTGGAATTCATTTGCAAATTGGATACAATTAACTTAGGCTTGAATAGAGACTGGGAGTGGCTAAGTCATTATGCAAGGCCTCTAGAAAGTTTCCAGTATCCTCTGAATCAGGGGGCTCAGAAAAGAGCGTGCTGATATAAAGCTGAGAGAGCTCTGTATGCTACAGAAGAGAGAACTGGCCCAGATGCTTGGAAACAGCTGTTGGTTTCAACTCCATCTGTATAGAACTGGATTGCTTCAGTTCTTGGGGGTTAGCTATGCTAACATAGTCCTTTCTGGCTTTAGTTTATGTGTGTTCAGCTCCCCGAGTGTCACCTCAATTTTTTGAGGTTCACATGAGCCCAAAATCTCAAAGCCAAATTCACTCAGAGTTTTATCTACTCATGGATCAAAACCATGTGAAACTATTAAGCTCTGTCTGGTTCCCACCTGTAACTATAAATTATCCTTGGTTCAGTCTAAACGTGGCCCCAGTTTGCACGTATTAGCACAACTGGCCTGAGTTGCAGGTTTTTGTTAGGCAAAACAGGTAAGCGTCATCTGGCTTCATTATGAAACTTTTGCACTGCTCTAACTTCAATCATTTTCATGGTTATAGAGGCAGCACCGCAGAGTTAAAGATGGAGAAGACGCTGTCTTTCAGCCCATCTCCAGCCCTGCAAAATTGTTCTTGATGGTGCATTTTCAAGTGTTTTGCCCAGTCTATTCTTAAAAGTCCCGAGTGATGTGGCCTCCACCATTACCCTTGGAAGAGTATTTTAATTTCTCTATTGCACTAAATAATTCATCTCCTTCCTTGGTGTTTTCACTTTTCAAGACTATTATCCTATCCCCTCTGAATCGTGGCTTAGCTTCTTCCCTAGACTTTAAGGTAGCCTGCTTACTTTTCCACTGAATGCATCCGATGAAGTGAGCTGTAGCTCACGAAAGCTTATGCTCAAATAAATTGGTTAGTCTCTAAGGTACTCCTCACTTGCCACAAGTACTCCTTTTCTTTTTGCAGATATTGATCGAGACTCAGATCCCTCTTTAATGGGTCCCACCACAGAAATTCAGAACCATTCAGTGCATGCAACTGCGGATAGGTGATGGAAATTTTCAAGACTGATGCAATGACATAAGACACGCTTTATAATTCTTAAAATAGGCAGGTAAATACTCTTGGGCAAGTAACTACTCGACTTTCTCAATTGCCTTATTTACATCAAATTGAAAAACAAAACAGAAAAACCCAACCCTCTTATATCATCCTAATTTTTTCTTACATACAAATGTGAAGTACAGCAATACTGCCTTTGTCTTCAACTAAACAACTTCTTAAATCAAACAGGCGTGACAGTGACATTAACATGGAATGCCTAAAGAGCTTTGTGGAGTTTTTCTGGGCTTTTCTTGCCAATTTTGTCAGTGAAGTTTATTTTTGCACTGGGATATGACCATCTCCTTTCCATACATTTGGCCTTCAATAGAAGCATGCTTGTAACTCATGCTATTCCCAGGATTTAAGGGCTTCTCAGAACCTTAGACCAGCCCATGCACTTTGCAAGTTTCTTAATTAGGCAGAAAACTTAACTTCCAAAATACTCAGCCTCAAAACTCAAAGGGGTCCAAGATCTGAATTAACCAAAATTTCAAGTTGCCTGGCCAAACCATTCTTGAGCTATGTTATAACAAACCATCCAACTCCCAGGCATCAGAAATAACTAATCTAATTCTTCTCAAATTTGCCGGATAAATGTCTCCACTCACTGCAAATACCCAGTTCTAAGACACTGCCTAATCATCCCTCCATTCAATTTTGCCCCTCCTCCACATCTCTTCATCCCAATCAGTTCAATTCATGACACTTCCAGCTCCCTGCTAATTTCATGAGCCTCTATCCAGGCCCAAATACCCTTTCCTCTTGCTCATTTGACGAACCCCTAATAACTCTCAAATCTAACCTTCCAGCCCTGCTCATTTCAGGGCTTCTCATCCCACCTCAGGCAGAAGCCTCTGTACAGTGCCCAGGCAAGCAGCAGTTCAGAGGCTCCTCACCTGAACGCCAGGAGGGCAGTCCCAACAGGATCCAGGAACTACAGTGTTTGGGGAGAGGGGCAGTTGAGGGGGCAGCAGCCAGGGCACAGGTTAAGAGGCAGCTTATCACAAGGAACTGAGGAAAAGGTGTGGACTCCTCCACAATGAAGAAGCTGCCTCGGGGGTACGACATCCCCAATATAACCATATAGCATTCGTCCATTCTTGGTTACTTATAATCCACTCAATCCTAGGTAACAGAGATAATCTTCTGAGCCTTGCTGTGTGAGTGCTATGGGTTTGGTATAAATAGTTTCTTCCAGCTGTGAATCCTCTCTAATGCCTGCTTCTGGTATTTGGGAAAATACTTAGTGAAAATTCAGCTAATGTTTAGATCTAAAATAAAGAGATATTTACTGAAGCATTAATTGAATGCTGTAAAAATGCATTCCCTGGACATTTATGGGGCTTCAAATTTCAACTGCTTAGACAACACGTAAGTGCTCATTTGCTAAAGATGCTAAGGGCAGGTTGAGAAATGGCAGCTAACGTTCAGAAGCGTGAAACAAGCTGTGTAGTTTGCGTTGGGTCAATACTGGCATGCAAAATGTTAAAGTGACAGAAAGAAAGAAGAACAATCCCAGCTGTCAGGTCTAAGGACACTGTAAAGGAAAGGAAAGATCATTAATATGCTGTAATTCCATTGCAGCATTCCAGTAGAATCTTGCCCTGCTAAATACTCAAACATAAAGGTCTTTGCTTTAACTGTATATAAAGCCTTCTTATAGCCTCCTGGGTGATGTTTGGATTCATTTGTCATCATGCATTCCCCCACAAAAGAAAGAAAACCCCAAATTTAAACCCACATGCCCTGGGCAGCTGGCAAGAGGAAACATTTTAAAGCCAGCATTAGACTAACTATATTTACTAGACATATGGATGTCTCCTGTACGAATTACTGTGTTGTAATACAGCTTGAATTCACAGAAGTGTGTTTAGATCTGGGATTTTTGATTCTGGCCAATCACTGAGGAACAGGTCACAATGTTACCTTAGTGCAATAGGTATTAACACAAAAAAAAAAAAAAATCAAGATAAAGTAGATTCAAATCATGTATCAGTCACAAGTGAAAATAAACTGTTTGGTCTCATCCTCACCCTGTTTGCTTATTTTGCTGTGAATTTGTTACATGTATAATCTCCATTCAGTAAAAGCCTCATGCCTGTAATACTAGCGGGGGAAGGGGGTTGGCTGATCTGGATTAAGGAGCACTGGCATGATCTTTTTTTGGCTGGGGGAGTGGACGGGGGGAGGTGACACATACCTGCCTGAACAATACATGCTCAGGCTAATGCCAGTAATATCTCACTTGTGTAAGGAGTAAATTCACTCACAAATTTTAAATCACTTGAACCAGAAGAGAAAATCTTTGTAGCTCTGTGGTCATCAGATGTAATTTCTACTCAAAAATCAACTATTTAACAACAACAACAACAACAAAACCACTACCCCCCAACACGCACACACACACACACACACACATTTTAAAAATGTGCCACAGCCCATGCTTTAAAAATTTGTCTTGAGGAAGGCAGCCAAATGCTAGCTTTGGTTACACCAGTGTAAATACAGAATAATTCCACTGAGTACTCACTGTGCTGTTCATTTTAAGGTGAAGGACTAGAGAAACCATAATTCACTTGATGTATTCATTCTATTCCTGCTAATATTTTATTCATACCAACCTTCATTAATAAAGATGAAACTTTAGGCTCACAATTGCTCCCTGTTTACAAAACCACCCATGCTTTTTCCATATCATTTAAGCACAAACACTTAATACACAATTTTCTAAAAAGTCGCACATACCAAAATTGCTTATTTTGAATTTGTAAAATTCACTGAACAAACTTTCACAAAGTGTACCCTATTTCTGTCTCCCAGCAAAGCACAAGCTAAAAACTGAAGCTGAGACCTTTAAAATAAAAGAAGCTGTACTCTCCATTAAACAAACAAATAATACACCTTCATAAAGGGTATTTGTTCAAAAATGCAGGTGCATAAATAACTTCAGACAAGATTTAGTATAAATAATGTTTGCTCAGCTAGTACTTATGCCATAAAAAAAAAAAAGTTTGTCTTCCTTTTTCAAGAACTGAGTAGTGATCAAAAGAGTTGCTGATATACAAGGATTAAGAACCTACCCAGGAGCTGATCATTTTGGCATGAAATTGGTGCAGAAGAGGGATATTATGTGAGTTTAAATGTTTTTCCTGGGAATAATTTTTCTAGCACGTTTTGCAAAGTTATAGCCATAGATAGCTGTCTCCTTTCTGAATGCCAGGTATGGGACTGAGGAATATAAAATGGAATAGAGCACACTGCATTTTAAAGTATGAATATTAACCTAATTGAGAAATGGTCTAACACTGTCTATTGCAATATACTACAGCTCATCAGCATAAAGCTATGTGATCTAACATGATATGAAGGTTGCAAAATTTAAATGAGTCGCACTGCCTAAAGCAAAGAAGAATGTTCCCCCATAAAATTATATTTTTGAATAGGCGCTAACCCACAAAAAATCTTGAGGTTTTATTTATTGCACTCACACAAAGACTGTAAAACAGGCAAATGTCGGAATCAGAAATTAGGTCAGCCGTGCATTTCAGCAGGCTCTTAACAGTACAAGAAACTCACACTAACAAAACAATGCACTGTGTTAAGTAATACAATATGGCGTTCTGGTCAGATGATGCCTACATCATTAATACCAGATTAAACCCCATATTTGCCTGTTGAGTAATGTGTTATACGGTGTAGCATTTTAACCTAATTTCTGGTTTATCCTTCCAACTACACTCTTCATGTGGGGAAGTAAAACCAGCACCTTTTAGGAGAGACATTATTTGAAAAGATCAAGAGAACCTGCTTTGTCAAGAGCTTCGGTTAGGCATTTTATGGTCATTCCAATGTTAATATTATTAGTATTGTACTCTCAGGGCCTTCTACTCTACTGTCTTGCACCTTGTCTAGTCATTTACACTTGTGCTCAGTGAGTGCAAAATCGGTGTCAAGTAGCTGATCTAGTAGCATGTCACGCCCACGCCCCCCTCACGTGCCACGAGGGTAGATGATTACAAGGGGCGAGGCAGTAGAGCACTATGTCCTCTAACTGTACACTAGCATGGAGCCTTACGAAGGCAGAAATATTAGCGGGCTACAGTTCCATTACATGCTAACATGTAACATGGATGGAAATTGAGTTTTCCTTACAAGACGATGCTGCAGATTAACAATTTTAATACCGCATGCGTTTGGAATTAATATTCCTTTCTATTACACCCCACTTTCACTGATGTCCAGGAGCTGAATGTTTATAACAAGAGTTTGTAAACCAGGTTCTCTGCATATTGCATATGGTTCTGCATGTGCTTTTCTTAGTGGAAAAATAGGAGGTATCAAATGTGTCACCTCTGGGGTATTTTCTTTGTTATGCCCACGCAAATTACAGTAGATAAAAGCAGGCACAGTGCACCAGGAGCTTTATCTTCACGTGTAACCTTACATATACTAACTATATATGCCATTCTTTAGAAAACAGACATGGGGGGAGGGAGAGAGGAGAGAATCTAGCACAAAGGAAGATATGTGCTCTGTATTGTATTTTCGAACGAGAATGGTGTTCATAATGAGCCAATTTTTCCTCAGTTGCACTGGTGCAACACGACGGACTTCTTTCATGTGCCTAACTCAGTTGGAACAAGGTTCTCCAGTGTTATTACACGGGACTGAACTATCTCAAATTAACTATTAGAAAGCATATTAGTAATAGATTAGAGGTCATTGTTCACTGTGCTTACACCTGTGTAATTGTCCATTCTTCATACTAACAATACAAATCAGGCAAACCAATAGTTTTTTTCTGCCACAAGTCCCACTCTGACCCTTAAAAAAATAAAAAAATCAAACAAATCCAGACTTTCAGCCAGATTCTGATACCCTTACTCATGCTGAATACCTTACTCCACAAGAAGTCCCACAAAAGGTGATGAACCTTCTTATTAACTGAGGTGTTAGCATAAGTATCCTAATCTGGCCCTTTATGAGCAATGAACTGCAGTCATGTGGGATTTGTAATATCAACATGCAGTAAAAAATATATCATTTTCTCTTGGTAGTTTCATATTTGGCCCTAAGAGGAATCAAGGTTTATACTACTGAAAGGAGGCACAGGGCCTGATTATGATCTCACACAGGTTTTACACCAGTCTGACTCCAGGGGGTTAGGAGAGGCAGCATGGTCAAGTGGCCTGGGTTCTGTTCCCAGCTCTGCCACTGACCTCATCTGTGACCTTGGGTAAGTCCCTTTCCCCTCTCAACCTGTTTTCCATCATTGGTCTGTCCTATCTATCTAGAGCATGAACCCTTTCTGATGAGAGCTGTCTCTTGCTAGATATTTGTACAATGCTTGGCACAATGAGACCTCGATTTCTGTTTGGTCATCTAGGCATCCATAGAGTTACTGTCAATAATGACACAGCTACAACTATGACTGAACATGGAGGCGAGGCTGGTCCCAAATTCTAAAAAGTAATTTGCTATCCAGTCCTTGCAGGAAGAATGTCCAGCACTTCTATGACCCATCCCTTCACTAATCCCCAGGCAGGCCAGAGCCTTGAGAAGCCCGCCTGACAGACCAGAGGTGAAACAGCATGTCCACTGTTTACACTTCAAAGCCATACTTCATGACAGGGCTTACACAGCAAAAAAAAAGTGTGCTGCACTTTTAGGTAGCCCTACTTCTTCACTTTCTTGCTCCTCTGCTTGGATCTTGCTTTAACAAAACACTTGGAAAGGACACTTCACTACAGGTGGAAACAAAATGAAAGTATATGACAAAACACACATCACATATGAAACACAATCGCTTGTAAAATGTTTCCTTTTAAAAACTATTATGCAACTTTCAAACTTATTTTAATTAATGTGCAATTTAAAGTATATAAAAAGCCTTACCAACTAAATGAATTTTTCTTTTATACAGTTCCCCTTCACCCCCCATTAAAAAGAATATGTATGGACTGGCACTGGAATATCTTTACTGAGTCTTACACTGATTCTCATGTTCAATTCTACTTATACATATAGCATTTTGATTTTAATCTACTGCATTTAAAGACAGAGTGATCGTATCATATACTTTTACAGTATAACCAGCTAAATAGATGTCTTTAGTCTCATAAAATGATAAAAATCATTAGAAGTTACAGTCCATTTGATCAAAGAGGATGGTGACACATGCAGTCTTCCTCAATGCTGTTACCATCAGATGCTCATTATGATTTTCTCTGTACTCTGCTGAGAGGTCTCACATTTCGCATTTTAGGATTGCCTTCAGACTGTCAAACAGCTGTCTGGTGTCAAGCGTTCTGTAGTAATTGGTCAATGTTGCAGTGCATCATCTCACTCAAGCCTGTCATCACCACCACCTTCCCAACCCCTAAATTATCCCATCGGAGTATTCTGGGAACAGACCCTTTTCAGCCGCAGGAAATCACAGTGAAACGCTTGGAAATGCAAGACATATTGTGGAGGACAATACCAAGGAGAAAAACCAAGACACACGCCACCAAGATCACAGTGCAAACACCTGACCAGGTGGAGCTTTTCACAACGCCCCTCCTGTCTTGCTCCTCCTCTCCGACTTCCTGTGGGATCCCTCCTTGCAGGGGCTGCTGCTCAGCTGGGATTGTCATCACAGTGACTGACTTTTGCTGACTACCTGGCAGGAGGCGACAGCCAATGTCTCCTGGCAACAGCGCTCTCTCCTTGGAGATGGGCAAGGGCAACATGTAGCACCCATTGCTAGGAAGTTTGATGAAGACTGGAGTGTGCTCTGAAGTATGGGGAATTGCAATCACAGCAATCACCTCTGGGTCATCGGGCAGCTGGGATACAGAAAATCCCGGTGGCAGTTTAGTGATACCTCGGCACCAGGGACATCTCAGGTCCTTCTGGCTTGTTCTCATCTGCTGAAGGCAAACAGAACAGCAGGTATGCTTACAGTCCAGCAACTTGGGCCTCCGTCTGGGGCTGTAATAATTGAAACAAATTTGACATTCCAGCAGAGAGTCCTGGGACAGTGTCTCCATTGTAGCACTAATGGAGAAAACACCCAAGTATCTTACAGAGTCTTGCTGTATAGTCCAAAATCTGAAGCCTGGTGTAGTTCCTCTCTTCCTGCGACTTCTTCCTTTTATCTCACCAGTGAAGGACGATGGTTAGGCAGTTTGTAGATGAGTATCTGACTTTAATCTTTTGGTATCTGAGCAAAACAGAAAATTCAAATGAACCAGGTTAATTGGGAAGACCAAACAAAATGCAGAGAAAAAAAACAACAGATTTTAAAGTGCAGGAGAATAGAATCTGCATCTCTTAAGATGATTAATAACTAGTGTCCTTTTTTAGATCCAAATTTTCAGGTCAGTCTTTACTGGGCTTCCATTTTTGTAGCTACATGTAACCACCAACACAATTTTGCAACGGCAGTTTATGCCTGCAAAAATGGAGGCTAGAGTCTGAAACCCTGCCGCTTAACCCATCTTTCACTTAACACATTTTTAGAATTTCCCAATTCTAAACATTTCTGCACCGTAATAATCATTTCCATTTAAGCTTTTAAACCCTTAAGAATTTTTAGCTTTTCCATCCACGACTAAGTCTGTACATGAGATAAGAAATGCAAATGCTTAAAAAGAATAAGTTTTTCTAGGCACCTAAATTATGCCAGTAAAACATATGCATGAATGAGCAAACAACTAATTTCACTGGTGTGACCCTAAAAACCCCTCAGTGCCAACTGACAAAGGGATCACTGTTCTGTAACAGTAACTCTTGACAGGCCTGACAAACTCACTACACCTAACACATTGCTTTCATAGCACTTACCGAAAAAGGGTCAAGTGAGGTTTCTAATAAGAGCTTATGTCATACTGATACTCATAATCATTGTGAGATGTACTTACAGATTATATTTAAGGAGTTGTGTGTGTATGTACTGAAAATATGTTTTAGAGACTGTGTCCCAGGCTGGGTAGGCCAACAGGTTTTTGCCAGACAAAGAGATGTATCTCCCTTAGTAGATTACGCATTGTAAGCCAACACAGTGAGAGCCCCATTTTGCATACAACATGGAGCCAGCACACCAGGGAATGAACCATAGGGGATCATCCTGACTCTGCGAGCAACACAATGAATTCTGGAGTATATAAGGAGCGGGGGAGGGGGAATGACATTTTGTTATCCTTCACTGAAGAAGCAAAAAGTACAGCACTTTCTGCATGCATGAAATGGAGGATCCCAGCCAGGTTGTCTGAAGAAGCTGGGGAATTGCTTTAGGTGAGATAAACTACTTTAGACAAAGGTTTTAGCCTGATATAGTTAAATTTAGGCTCTAAGAAACATGTTATACTTTTGTTTTATATGTAATCATTTGTGTTTCCATCATTGTCTTTATTCACTCCTCTTAAGTCTTAGCCTTTGAAAATAAACTTATGATTGTTTTCACTGTAAACACACCTCAGTGCTGTGATGTTATATTGGAGCTGATATTCATTCAGTTGAATCAAATAAGCTGGTGTGTGCACTGTTTCTCTGGGGACATCTTAGGTGGTAATTTCTGTGAGTGTCCTGTGACAGGGGCTGGACTTTACAAGAGAACACTTCAAAGGGGATTGGGGTGCACCTCCTATTAACCTTGCAAGGCAAAGCAAGAGCTGAAAGAGCCCTCAGGACATTGTTTGGGTTGCTAACAAACTGGTGGTGTCAGGGAGTGGACATCCAGTTAAGCACAAGCAAATCTTCCTCTCATTGAGGCAGGAGGATAACAAGGTAACTCTCCTGGGCACCCCAAGAAAGCATCCCAACTGAGAAATGCATATTTATGTGCAAATAAAAGGGAACTACCTGCTTTTCAGTAACATTAATTCTTTGTATAGCTACAAGAATACTTTGTGGGCAGAGCTGGAGTTCTTTCCTTTGAAAATTTAGCCCAATAACATCAATTGAAATTGAGCTCAAGACTGTAAGCAGAATATGACCCAAGGATGGCAAAAAGCCATTAAGTTGTGTATAGTGATATAGTAATGCACTATATTAACATATTAAAGAACTAATATTTATTAATACTGTTCTCCAGCATTAATAATTGTACTAGTTCTATGTACTTTTCAAGATGATTCTTTGATGTTTCCACCTATTTCTTAGTTCAGTATTTTAAAGATCATTTATTTCCTTCACTATTGTTCCATGGGGTTTTTGTTTGCCTATGATTTCGCAGGGATTGTGAGGCATGGGGTGGGGACATTATATTTTTCATAGATTTAATCCCAGAAGGGACCACTGTGAGCATGTAATCTACTATAAAATACAGGCCCTCGGACTTCCCTGAATTAATTCCTATTTGAATGAGAGCATGTCTTTTAGAAAAACATCAACTCTTGATTTTAAAATTGCCAGTGATAGAGAATCCACCACATCCCTCAGTAAGATGCTCCAATGGTTAATTACCCTCACTGTTAAATAACTGTACCTTATTTCCAATCTGAATTTGTCTTGCTTCCTTTCCCCAAAGGCCTCAAAATGTGATCACAGATTTATTTTGACAGACCAGCTGGAACATGCAGTTAGTCTAATTCCAGGAGAAGATTGCTTAGGAACATCTAAGAATGGGTTAAATATTAGCCTCTGTCATCTAACCCATTGGCCTCTACTGAAGTAGAGCTCCTGACATCATTTTGGAGGTGCAACATTTGACATAATGGCAGCACACTGAGTAATTTTGCCTCAAAATATACTGAAGCCCCACAACACTCATTCCTTCTGCCATAGCTCAATTTTAAAAAGTAAGTCATCACCTGTAGTCAGAATTAAACAGGAAAACAGCTACCACCCGTTTGGCTCACTGTGTGTTGGTGAGGACGGAAGGTAAATCACATGAGATCTTACAAAACTTATGTACCATTTCAGTTTAATGAATGTGTCAACAGTTAAGTGTTCCAACTGAGAGCTTCTTTGGCATGGGATTACCATCTATCTCCATGCTTCCTAAATCAGACAAAAGGTGCTGAGTTATTCAACATGAACAGCTGGTCCAAAGGTTTAGTCAGGCTGGACTCTTCCCAGAGCAGGGGTTCGCACAGCCTGTGGAGCCAGTCAGGTCTCATATGAGGGCATTGCTGACTTCAGCAGCAGTCAAAAATGTTGTTTTATCATTAGTTGCTCCGATTATCAAGTGACAGCCAAGAAAAAGTTGCTGACAGAGAAGAGCCAGTAAAGACTGTCAGAGTATCCATAGGGCTCTGAAGGAGAGGGGGAACATGACAATGAAATCAGACATACAGACAGAAGCAACTGGAATTATGATTAATAACCCTGAATGGTGCAGATCTGACAGCAAGCTCTGCAGGGCTGAGAGACAACTAGTAATATTAATAAAAACTAATGGGGTAAAAAATCCACAAGCACCAAAACAGAAGTGTCAGAAAGGTGCAGAAGCAGATGAGAACCAGAGAGGAATACGTAAAGCAGATGAATCCTGCAATGGGAGATCAAAGTGAAATGGAAGAATGGACGGCTGAGAACGTGACAGAATGTCCCCCCACACACAAACACACCCCAAGAATTCAGGCTGATATCTGGAATAGGTAACAGTTTTTAAGATTTGAGAAAGGATGTGTGATTAGAGAGCAATAGAAGAGGAAAAGCTCTGAAGATGCTACAATAAATAATTGCAGTTTGCCAGGCTTGACATCTGCTCAGCTAGTGCGATGTCAGAGACCTAGGCTGGTCTCCAGACCATCGTTCCTTGGGTCAACAGGAAGTTAGAAATGATAAGGCACCAACTTCCTGTTTCCAGACAAGCAATAAGGAGGGTCTAGCATTTCCCGCTCTTTTTGCAGCCAGTTGCAGTGTGGGATGATGGTATTGCACAAGATAGAGGTAAAATTCATAAGGTGTATGTTGCAGCTAGTGCAGTATATCTGGAGGAACTTGATAAGAGAACATGGAATAGGAATGGCAGATCAGAAGAAAATGAGGCTTACTGCAGTGAAAGATCTGCAAGAACCATAGTTAGACTGGCCCAGAATTGACCCCAGCAACAGGATCAGGTGGATCTTTGGGTCCACTGCAAAAAAATGAAGAGATTAAAAAGTCTCGTGTCTGCAATGAGATTTGGTCAATCGGTAGAGAATACAATAGTATTTCTTTGCCTGTTAACATAATAATCCTGTCATGTAAGCATGATATCAATGAAATTGGGCCACTGAAGTCAAGGACAGTTTTCCATTAATTTTTTCAATGGATTTTGGCTCAGGCCTACAGTTAAGAATTATTTTCATGCACAGTTCATAGCTTAGTCAAAGTTCTAAATTATATTAACTTTAAAACCTGTGAAAAATAAATTAAAAAAAATACTTGTAGAATGAAATACAATATGCAGAAGATTAAATATAACAACACATTTCAAAGGCTGATTTATGGGCATGGATATGCCACTGACAGCTTCAAACTTTGGACAGATTTATGCATGCACATATATACCATACAGCAAGGTTAATATCAAACTTTTAGCAAGGGAGCATATTATAGCAGTTCACCTTTATGAAGGAAGGTTCATTATGTAAACTCCCCAAACACAGTAAGCATTCTTTGAAAGCATTACAGAGTATGTATGATTTATGATGAAGAGAGTTCCATTAATTTCAGGTGCCCTAAGGCTAGAAAGCAGATATGGGGGAACAGCCTTTTCTCAACAGGGGAACTAATTGCTAGAATCATCTGCCCTCAGATATGAAAGGAAGTGTCTGTTGGAGTCTCTTCAATTTAGAAAAGACGGAAAAATTATATATTAAAAAGTTTGGCAATGTTTTCACATTTGTGCATGTTTCAAATAATGTTATATTATAGCTTTGCTGTTGTTGTGCATGCTCGGTGTTTACTATCTGATTTCCTCAGATCTTATTTATGTAACTAAGTAACTGAGAGCATCACAAACATTAATGAATTTATTCCTCCCAGCACCTTCGTTAGTGAGTATTATCCCCTTCAACACCCAGGGAATGGAGGCACAAAGAAAAGAAGCAATTTGCTCAAGGTCACATAGTAAACCTGCAGGAGTAACAAATGCAACCTGGATTTCTTGAGTCTGAGTCCAATGCCTTCCCCACACCACCACCCTTCAACTCATGAACCATGTCTCAGACAGAGGTGGCAAAGTTACAAATAGAATCTTTGGGGCCAGATTCTGAGTTGCAATCTGGAAGCACAAATAAGCTGGAAGCAGATGGATTTTCCCAACCACAAGATTCCCTGAGCATGGGGGAGTCCCCAGCTGAAAGGGAACCCATATAGCACACCGGGCATTTTCCATTGCTTCCAGTGCACACATGAGCTTTCCCATTGACTTTGAAGTCAGGGTGAGCCTGTGAGCTGGTACTTTACAAAACCTGCCCTGAAACACAGTTCACACATGATACAGAATCCTGTGGTTTGGTTTTATGAGCAAATAAATTAACAATGAGACAATAAAGTTTATCATACCTTGTCCCTAGACGTGGCTACTCCCAGGGTTGCTCCCTCCAGATCACTCAAGCCCACACCCGAGATCCTCCCTCTCTGCATAGTTATTCACTCTTTTGTAGAGTGAGTATAAAGAGGACGCAAAATGTGCTATTCTGATTTGGTGTCATTTTACACTTAATAGGCCAGATTCTTGGCTGTTTAATTGTCATAGCTCTATTGACTTCTACTGAGCTATGACAATTTAAACAAGTTGAGGCTCTGGCCCAATTTCCACAAGTGTATATGACTTCGCTAGGTGGAAGGTACTGAAAAACCAAGCCCACTGAAACTGTAGTACATGAGACTGGACATTTCTAAGGGCTAGCTACATCCTGGCTTTTGCTCCAGATGATTGGTGCTGAAGAAATTTTGGCAAATATGCAAAAAATTTCCCCCTGCATGGGGTGACTGGAGTAGAAGCTGACCAGAACAGTAGGCATGGCCAGCAGAAAAGGGGCATGGTGGAACATCTATCCTAGCCAGTGTAAAGCTCTCTGAAGTTGCTCTACTTTGCCAGTAACCGGGGGCAGGGGCCTGAGGGTAGCTTGAAAGTGTAGCTCAGACATAGCCCAAGGTCTGGGCCTAGAAGTTTCCCTTGTGGAGAAAAAATGAGACAAAAACAAACTCTGATGTTTACAGCTGCAGTCAGGATAGCTCAGTGATTTGAGCATTGGCCTGCTAAACCCAGAGTTGTGAGTTCAATCCTTGAGGGGGGGCCATTTAGGGATCTGGGGCAAAAATTGGGGATTGGTCCTGCTTTGAGCAGGGGGTTGGACTAGATGACCTCCTGAGGTCCCTTCCAACCCTGATATTCTATGATGCAATTTTTTCTATTTGCCCTCACTGACCTTTTTCCTCCTTCCTTTTATCTGCGAGCCTAGAGAAACTCTCAAAATGTTCACATTCCCTGGTTCCAAGAGTTCATTTTGGTTAGTCATCACTGAGAGTAAGCAGCACTATTCTAACAGCAACAGTACTAGACACCTGTTACATTCCTGTTCACCAAAACATTGATATGCTTATGCCCATGGAGTCAAAACACCACAATTATTGCTGGATGGAAATTGTCAGACAAAATATTGTCAGAAAATGCCAGTGTATCCAAATCAAAACATTCCACGAGAGCGTGCAGATTCTGAGGAAATTCCAACAGAAAACAGGCAGGTTTCCTGCCAGTTCACTCACTAAACTTCTCAGCAGCCTGGTGAACTGCTGGGGAGCCCCAATTCCCAGGCTCCCAGCTCCTTGGCTGCTTGGGTTCCCAGGCTCCTCAACAGCCCTTCCCGCCATCAGACTTAGGGCTTCCTTCCCCCTCAGGAGCAGCACGGGCAGACGGAAACCTGGGACAGGTAGCAGTGGCACCAGTGTGTTGCCAAACTGGAATATTTCCTTCTGTGCAAAATTCCAAGGTCTGAGGTTCTGTTCCAATTCAAAACGAAACAAAATCTCAAATCCTTGCAATTTCGCTCAGGACGGATATTGAATTTTTCAGCCAGCTCGAAGTAAACCCATACGGTTTTGTTATCATTCTCCGTCCTTTGTTGTCGTATCTTAATTATGTCCTAATCACTCCAAAAAACACAGGAGAGAAGAAAATCATCTCCCCCACAGAATCAGAAATTCACTTGATAATTCTGGTTAATTTTAATAGGAATGATTGGGAGTGGAAGGGTGTGAATTTATTCCACAATCATCAGAAGTAATTTTGGTCAAGACATCAGGAGTAGGTGACCAATAAGAAATATTTGGAAGCTGTTCGAAATATACTGCCACAGTCCTGCAGTCGGAGATTTGTCTGAATAAGGACTGTAGGATTTGGTTATTTTGTGCTCTAAGTTACAGCTTTTGATTCCAATGCAATATCTTCTTCAAGGAGCTTTTCATGTACACCACTAGAAGGCTGTAGCACTGAAAGCGCGAAGGCTGTTTACTGCAAGACTCTCTATTGTTTCAGAACAAGAAAAAGACATACCCACAAATAAAGCAGCCTCTCTCACCTGTGCTTTAGAGAACCTTATTAGTTAGATGACAGTTCCCTCTCCCATTAGAGCTCTGTGCTTTGTCTGACATTGACGGAGTCTTTCTGATACCAGAAGAGAAACTTAATTAAATGCGCGCTCTCTCTCTCTATCTCTCTCTCACACACACACACATTTTGGTATTTTACTTACAAATACCAGTCCACGCCCCAATAAATCTAAAAGGGAGAGCTCTAATTTAAAATAAATCTATGACACACATGTACCTCACCAATATAGGTCAGTGGGTGGTTGAGCTGGAATCAGCTTGAATTAATGTATAAGACAGTCAGTCTAATACATAAGAGAATTCTCCAGCTCTGGGGTTATTGAATGACTTATACTAAAACTAGGTCAAATCCTACCTGCAAATAAGCCCAAACAATGGAGCAAAGAAGGGATTCAACGCTAACGTAAAAAGAAAAGGAGGACTTGTGGCACCTTAGAGACTAACAAATTTATTTGAGCATAAGCTTTCGTGAGCTACAGCTCACTTCATCGGATGCATTCAGTGGAAAATACAGTGGGGAGATTTATATACATAGAGAACATGAAACAATGGGTGTTACCATACACACTGTAACCAGAGTGATCACTTAATGTGAGCTATGACCAGCAGGAGAGCAGGGGGGAAAAAACCTTTTGTAGTGATAATCACGGTGGGCCATTTCCAGCAGTTGACAAGAACGTCTGAGGAACAGTGGGCGGTTGCGGGGGGGGACATGGGGAAATAGTTTTACTTTGTGTAATGACCCATCCACTCCCAGTCTCTATTCAAGCCTAAGTTAATTGTACCCAGTTTGCAAATTAATTCCAATTCAGCCGTTTCTCGTTGGAGTCTGTTTTTGAAGTTTTTTTGTTGAAGTATTGCCACTTTTAGGTCTGTAATCGAGTGACCAGAGAGATTGAAGTGTTCTCCAGCTGGTTTTTGAATGTTATAATTCTTGACGTCTGATTTGTGTCCATTTATTCTTTTACGTAGAGACGGTCCAGTTTGACCAGTATACATGGCAGAGGGGCATTGCTGGCACATGATGGCATATATCACATTGGTAATGTGCAGGTGAACGAGCCTCTGATAGTGTGGCTGATGTGATTAGGTCCTATGATGGTGTCCCCTGAATAGATATGTGGACACAGTTGGCAACGGGCTTTGTTGCAAGGATAGGTTCCTGGGTTAGTGGTTCTGTTGTGTGGTTGCTGGTGAGTATTTGCTTCAGGTTGGGGGGTTGTCTGTAAGCAAGGACTGGCCTGTCTCCCAAGATCTGTGAGAGTGATGGGTCATCCTTCAGGATAGGTTGTAGATCCTTGATGATGCATTGGAGAGGTTTTAGTTGGGGGCTGAAGGTGATGGAGAAGTCACCTACTACAGGACAGGCCCAACAAAGAAAATAACAGAACGCCATTAGCCATCACCTTCAGCCCCTTAGGTACAATTTCACAGGTACCTAAGGAAACAATGCTTTTCAAATGAGAGTTTTAATGTGGCAGTTCTACCCTGTTTTCCTGTCACTTAGACTACTACACTTGCTTTCACTCACACAAAGCATGATTTCCTGAGGAAGTGATTGGTTCATGTCGTTATTCTGGTGTATTTGTTTTCTTCAACTGATAGGAAATGAAGCAATAGGACTAGGGGCACAAAAGAAATACATTTTTCCCCACCCAGCTGATAAACACATTAGATAGTACCATGATAAGAGCATACTGAGTTATAGATTTCATGACGATAGTTAAAAGAATTCTCTCTCTTTAGATCATAACTAAATGAAATCATTTATCAGTAGGAGTTTTTCTTTTTAATGTATTTTTCCCCCCTTTTTCTTCTGCTTTTGTGTGAACTTAGTGCTTGTGAACTGTATTGAGAGCCCGAGAGATCAAAGTCCTCTTTTTACCCAGAGAACAGATGTAGCATGAGCTATAACCCTCTAGGAGTTTGTCTTTAAAAGAAAATTATATATAGTTAGGGCCCTACGAAATTCAGGGTCCATTTTGATCAATTTCAAATCATAGGATTTTAAAAATCATAAATTTCATGGTTTCAGCTATTTAAATTTGAAATTTCAGGGTGTTGTAACTGTAGGGATCCTGACCCAAAAAGGAGTTGGGGGGGTGTTGCAAGATTATTATATGGGAGTTGCGGTACGGCTGTCCTTACTTCTGTGCTACTGCTGGCGGCGGCGCTGCCTTCAGAGCTGGGCGGCTGGAGAGCAGCGGCTGCTGGCCGGGAGCCCAGCTCTGAAGGTAGAACCACCGACAGCAGCAGCACGGAAGTAAAGATGGCATGGTAGGGTATGGCCACCCTTACTTCTGTGCTGCTGCCTGCAGAGCTGGGCCCTCATTAAGTGGGCGCCACTCTCCGGCCTCCCAGCTCTGAAAGTGGCAGCACAGAAGTAAGGGTGGCATGGTATTGGCATTGCCACCCTTACTTCTCCGCTGCTGCTGGCTGGGCGCTACCTTCAGAGCTGGGTGCCTAGCCAACAGCTGCCGCTCTCTGGCCACCCAGCTCTGAAAGTGGCAGCACAGAAGCGAGGGTGGCAATACTGTGACCCCCCCACCCCTAAAATAACCGTGCGACCCCCCCTGCAACTCCCTTTTGGGTCAGGACCCCCAGTTTGAGAAACACTGGTCTCCCCATGAAATCTGTATAGTATAGGGTAAAAGCACACAAAAGACCAGATTTCATAGGAGGAGACCAGATTTCACAGTCCGTGACGAGTTTTTCATGGCCATGAATTTGGTAGAGCCCGTATATAGTTAACTAACATGAAATCTTAAGGTTGTACTCTAACATGGTCTAATTTTCTAGTGCAGACAAGCCCGGGCAGTGAGTTAGTACTTCACTCTCCATGCCTTTTAAGTCCCTAACACCTCTACTAATATTGCCAGCTAATACCAACTGCCGTGGTGGCTCTTGTGATGTACAAACTAGCTTTCTGCAAATTGGACTGAGATCAGCAAACTTGTTTCCCGCTGGACAGCAATTGCCTGGTAACAACTTTTGGCACTTGATATTATTAATACTCTGCTCACTTTCTAATTTAGGGTTCAGTCCAACTCCTGCTGAAAAAAATAAGAATCTTTCCCTGGATTTCAATGAGAGATGGCGCAAGCCCTTGCTGAATAAGTATTTACTATCTCCAATTTCTGAGTGATCCGTTATCCAGATTTCTAAAACCATCTCTCCCCCAGTAAAACCCCTTTAAAAAGCTCTCGTGGTATATACCACATATACGAATTTATTTCACATTTTACAACCAAAAGGTGCCTACCCTGGCTATTGACATTCTATAAGGTCCCAATTCAGCCACATCCTTAAGCACATGCCTACCTTTAAGCATACAAGTAATCCTAGTGAAATTTGTGGGACAACTCACAAAGTTGCTCAAAGTTAGGCACCTGTGTAAGCACCCTGCTGAGCTGGGGCCCAGAAGCATGATCAATTAGTACAACAGTAATACCCAGTAATCACAGAAGAGATAGATTAATAGATACTAAGGTCAGAAGGGACAATTATGATCATCTAGTCCGACCTCCTGCACAACGCAGGCCACAGAATCTCACCCACCCACTCCTGCGAAAAACCTCTTACCGATGTCTGAGCTATTGAAGTCCTCAAATCGTGGTTTAAAGACTTCAAGGAGCAGAGAATCCTCCAGCAAGTGACCCGTGCCCCATGCTACAGAGGAAGGTGAAAAACCACCAGGGCCTCTTCCAATATTCCACTCTCTCCCACAGACCTGTGCCCCTCTGAAAACATGCACCCCAAGGCAACTGCACCTTCCCCAAAAAAGCTGGAGCTAATAGGGTGGACTTTGCATCGTGCCCCACAATTTAGCCATTTCAGAGCAAAGAGAGGGGAATGAATGCCAAAACTGAGAGGCCCTCCCAGAAAATCCCAACACAGTTTGATCCAAAGTCGACTGAAAGACTTCCATTGACTTCAGTGGGCTTTGGATCTGGCCCAAACAGATGGGGGGAGACCTCTAGCTCCAAGCATCTCCACTGATCTGCAACTGAAGCGGCGTCACATGTGAAGAAAGGCATCTCTCAAGTATGCAATATAGCACTCTCCTGTTTGTGGCCATGACTAAAGGCTAAAGACTGTTGGAGACAAGCCTGCCATGTGCATAGTATCACCATTCCACTGTCAGGAAAGAGAAAGATAAATTAGATACCTGAAGGCTAAGCTCAGAGCTGCAAGCTCTGACAATCATGTTTGAAGAAAGCCAGGCATTCTGAAGTTCAAATTCTAAGGAGCACTAAGATAAACAATCCCTGTAGGCATCACTGTAAACCTACAGTTGCACGGCTTCCTGGATACTGTATTCGATTCCAACATTCATTCATTTGCTTTAGCCCACAGATGCTTTAGCTGCAAGGCATTTACCAGAACTGCCAATGTTCTCCAAGTCGTATCTCATTCTCTACAGAGAGTTTCAAAGTTCAGGATAGATGATGCTCACTGTATTTCTTTCAATCAGATGCAATCAATGCTTGGCTGCTTTCAAAATCTCCTGGTCTGATATATTTAATTTGGCTATATTTACCCAACTTCACTGGATTTATACTGTTTGTGAGAGGGACATGGCATGAGTGAAAATATTGAGAAAAGGTTGTATTATGCCTGATTGCTGCAGGAATCCTAAAACAAACTAATTCCCTTACCTCTTGTTTTGGGGCCTAATCCTGCAGTGTTGACAGATTGGCAATTTACCAGCACAGGACTGGGTTCTTGGCTAGCCTGAATAGTATAGCAAAGGAAGTAATGGATTTAGAAAACATAGCAAAAACAGATCCTTTACCCCCAAAGATCCAATGTGCCCCAATTTACCAATTTTACTTTAAACTACCACTCCTGGAAACCACACAGCACTTGTGAGTACTTAGCTAAACAAACTTACTTTTGATTTATTTTAAGAAAGGGTAAAGATTTAACTAGAAATGAGAGAAAGTGGTGGAAACAAATGGTTACAATATAAAACAAAATAATAACACACACACACCTGGGTCTATACTTATTAATAGCTGCCTTTCCTAACTAACAAAGTAGGTTCCTCCCTCCCCCCCAAAAACGCTTCATCTGTTGAAGAGTTGGCTGGTTTCACAAGAAAAAGGATCCAAACATTCATGAAAACACCGCTACTCTACAAGGGTTTGTGAATGGATCCAGAAGATCTCTCCCTCCTCTGTGTGATACTGAGTCTTTTTTCCCTAGTCGTATTCAAAGTGATCCTCTGTTTTGTAATGTTCCTTTTTTACTTGCAAGTGGTGTCGATTGTTAGCAGTTGCCTCTGGTGATTTTTCATTGAAAGTCTAAGGGCTGGTCTACACTAGGAACTTACATTGGTATAGCTACAGCTCTGGGGGGGTGGGGAGGGTATGTGAAAAATCCACACTCCTAGGAGAGACATAGCTATACCAACCTAACCCCTGGGGTAGACAGCACTAGGTCAGTGGAAGAATTCTTCTGTCAACCTAGCTACTGCCTCTTCGGGAGGCTGAGCACCTACACCAGTGGAAGAACCCCTCAGGTCAGCATAGATAGTGTCTACACTGAAGCACTACAGCTGCACCTCTGTAGCATTTTAAGTATACACTTAGCACTGTGCAAGGCTAAACAATTGAGCCTTGATTTGCATCACTAGCTAAACAGGGTGGGATGACAAATCCTTCCTGCCTGAATGTGCCATCACCAAGACACATTATTATCCCCCAGTGATTAATTTTTATTCCCAGTCCATAAAGCATACTTTCATATACAAAAAGAAAAGGAGTACTTGTGGCACCTTAGAGACTAACCAATTTATTTGAGCATAAGCTCTAAGGAGCCACAAGTACTCCTTTTCTTTTTGCGAATACAGACTAACACGGCTGCTACTCTGAAACCTTTCATATACAAATACATTATTCCTCAAATAGTATCCATACATTCATCGCACAATGATTAGGAATCTCAGCAAGTTATGAGCTTTCTGTAGATACGTTATATGTTACTCTCTATGGAGAAATATCCTGTAAGATGTGTTTGGTGTGATGAGTTTGTCAGGTCTGAGACGAGGGTAGTTTGCAAAGAACAGGAGACCCTTCTCTTAGGAGCATCTGTGTTGGAATCATCCCCATCAGTTTATTTGCTACAACTTTCACCTGATGTAAACTTGCTATTGTTTTCTTTAGATCTGTCAGGTCCCAGAGATATGAGATCCAACTAGAGAGGGCACAAAATTCCAGGCTATGAGCATCACAAGTGAAAAATGATTAGTTCATGAAGTCAACTGAAGTGGTCTTAAGAAGTAAAGAGTGATCTCTGTCCTCGAACTGGTTCGTGTGCCTTTAACAGTTACAGGTAAAGCCCAGGCTGGCATTTGGTGCCTAAACTTGGATTGTAGCAGTATGCCTGTCTGGAGCAATACGGGTGAGGCCTTTTTTTTTACCCATAATCAAAGCATTATATACAGAAAATGATCCTTGCTTTAAATAGCATTTAAAAGTTGAAGGCCCTTCAAGCAGGCTTTGCAAACACGTGTGGGAGTGTAGGAACTCAGCCAGTATTCGTGATCTGAAGCTGAAAGCTGCTCCTAATAAATCCATACTATTGCGTTAAAGAACTGGGTCAACACATTTTCACTCTTATGCTAATAAGTGATGCAGTCAATGCAGGGGCGTCCTGGGAGTACTAACACAACAAAAGAGGAAGAGACAGAGGGCGTCCATACATACAGTGCTGCAGCTGTACCAATAGAGCTGAGCCACTGCAGCACATCTGGTGAAGACGCTCTCTGTTGACAGGAGAGAGCTCTCCTGCCAACACAGTAGCTGTGCACATGAGCACTTATGTCAGTGTAACTTATGTCTCTGAGGGGGGTGAAATATTCATACCCCTGAGCAACATAGGTTTTACCGATGTAGGCTGTAGTGTGAAATAGCCAGAATGTGTCCACACACACATGCCCATGGAGCATATACAACAAAGTCTTGTCCTTGTAGCACAATATGATTAACTGCAGCACAAAGTGTTTATGGCTTAACAGACAATGCTGAGATCTAACAGTTACCACAACCAAGTCGTAAGATTAAAGTGACTTTTCAGTGTGGCTGGGTAAAATAATCTTAAAGGTGAGCTGTGGAGAACAAAAACCCTCCATTTTGTACCCTTTTTAGGGTACAGGGGCAAAGGGGAATCTTTATACATCATGAAAGAGCAAAAAGGAAAAAAAAAAACCCCATACCTTTTAAAATCTTCTTTATAGGTTGCCTAGTAAAAGAAGTAATCAACCATATAATTTACTGGTGATGTCTGCAACTAACTCATAACAGTTATATAGATTGGAGCAGGAGGGGAGAGAAAAGGTTATCTAAAAATGAAAACCCAAGTAGCTTTGACTTGCCAGTGCCTTAGTGTCTGTGGAAATCTTCTTACTACATGGCAAAGCAACTGTCATATCCAACCAGTATTACAATTATAATTAACAATTATAAAGGGTGAAATCCTGCACAAATCCTACCAGTAGTTATTTAGAAACTAAAGTGATGGGTGCCTAACAAACAAACACGTGGCCAGATCCCATTGTCGTCTATATAGGTTCTTATACTGCACTCATCACCATAGTATCTGAGTGCCTTCCAATAGTGCAGGGAGCTTAGGTGGTATAAATTCATGTAGCACCTCTGAAGTAAAAGGCTCTATCTACACTGATTTTACACTAGCTAAGCTCCTGGCTTACAGACAGAAGCTCAGCCGGGTAGAATGAAGTTACAGACACCATTCCTCCCCACAGCCACAACATCTGCCTGACCCAGCTGAAATATTTCTGTTACAGAATTAGAGTTCCGTAGTGAATTTAACTGCGTTCTAGTCAGACAGGTTGCCAGGCCATATCGATTATTAGCCAGCTTTATTGTTAACTGGTTGAAATTTTCAGAGTTTTATTTTTTGCTATGAAATTTTTTGTCAACTTTTTGAACTTCAGAAGAAATAAAAAATCAAGTATGAACTTTCTGTGAAAGATTCAACTTGGTTTTAAACTAGCTACTGAGCTGGCCAAACTAGTTTGAATTTCAAATTGTCAACACAAAAAATATATTGAATTTTGATGGGAAAAAATGAGGTCTTGTGGGGGAAAATGTGCCATATTTCAGCTATTTCTATTACTGATCCATGATCTATATATTCCTTCAGTAGTAAGCTTTGGTGGCCAGGGACCATCTTTATGTTCTGTGTTTGTACAGCATCTAGCAAAATGAGGTTCTAGTTTGTAACTGGGGATCCTAACTGATACTGTGATACAAATAAAAAATAATAATCTATATTGATCATTATGACAACTATTACTCTGATCTGTGATTTTAAAGGGTGATTTCTTGTCCTGTGGAGGAATAGTTATGAGGGGTGGGGGGGAATGAGGATCTATAAATAACATGTCTGTATAGATGTAAACAGCTAATAAAGTGCCAATTGATGAGACTCAGGAATAAGTACCATTGTTCTGGGGTTTTGCAGGACCATTAACACTTCTTGTTCGGCACTGCAAATGGTTTGCTCTGATGTCTTTACATCAGCTCTAACCAGGCACCACACTGGGAGCAGAAAGCCAATCAGTACCAGTCATGCTTCTTTCTATCACGTCATCAGGCCGACGAAGGGTAGGATGGCTCCACTGCATTCCCACTGCTAGGTGCATTGTACTTTTCCTTTTCAAAGGAGCAATGGGTGCCCACAGCTGGCATATGATGTTAACCACAGCCAAAGTGCTAGCCAGCTAGTCATGCTCTGATTGGCTTGGGGGCAGCATACTAGGCAGGGTCCACCCCACCACTCCTTTGAAAGGTAGGTAGAGAGCCTGACCGGCTGCTTGTGCTTGGAAAGTCAGTGCTTCCTACAATCTCTTCCACTCACCAATCTCCTATATTTCCCCCAAACCAAGTGCCGAGCAAGATGTAGCCCAAAGAATGTTATTTTCTTTCCTGCTTAAGAAGAAGAAGTCAGTCAATTTCCCTTCCCACTTGATCTTTAGTAATACCGCACACACATACACCACTTTCCTTGCCTGTATGGTTCCGATGTCTCTCTGGAGACAGCTCATCAAACTCCTGATAAAGATTACCATCTTCCACTGAACCCCCCACAGGCATGCTTCCAATAGCAGATTCAATCAAGCTGACAATCCTTCCAATTAAAACCTGGCTGTCAGTGGCAGTCTTTACATGGTAAGTTTGACAACTGAAAGGGGAAAAAAACCCAACTCAGAAGGCTCTGCTTCACCCTCACTCTTTATTACTCTCAATCCAACCACAGTCAAACCAACTGTGCTGTGCTGCTGTAAGGTCTGTAGTGCAGACATAGCCCTAGTTGTGCTACTCGCTTAGAAAACAAGATTAAAACCATGAGATGCAAGAATCAATTATTTTGTTCAGATGTCATACGCAGTAGTTAACATTTAGCGAGGTGATGAATTTTGCCCACGGGAGAAAGACATGGTCTTATCATTCCATCCACTGCTGGGGGAAATTTGTGATATAAAGCATTAAAGCTCATGCAATTTGATGGAACTGCATTTTATACACACCTAGGTCATGTGATACTTCAGCTGAAATATAAACTGGCAAGAACCGTTCTGTGAAGAGTTAATTGCCCTTTCCCTCCATTACAGTTGAGTAGATCACCAACGCTTTTCCCCCATCCAAATTGACTCCAGATCATAAGTCAAGACAAAACTTTAAAGTTTAAAATCACCTTTGGGTGTAAACTGAACTAAGGACAAGAACAATGCTGACGAGGATTTTACTCTGATTTTACAATGTTGAAGAACTACCAAACAGACAAATGTGGTTTTCATTGCTTGTTATGACATTTTTTGCATCTATAATACTAAAGCTTTTTCATAACCAAGCAATGAAAATCACATTTGTCCATTTTAGTATGTCTTCAACATTGTGTACTGAAAGAGTAAAACACATTAAAGTCCCCATCCAGCCCAATGTTTGTGTTGTGTACAAATATGTTTGCTGCAATATATGATTTTAGAGTCTAACTTAAGTCCACAAACAAAGAAACAGCAATGGAATGCCGTTCTTGCTTACTCTGGCTTCCTATCAACTAGCCTGATGCAGATTTGTGCAAAAAAAAAAAATATTCACATGCAGTAAAGCAAGTAATAAGAAATGTAATTATAATCCACATCCATCTTCATGCTGGAAAAATGCAAGAAACTAACTGGCTGGTGATCATCATGAGACATAAATATTTCCAAGTTATGAAGTTACTGCTTTAAGGTCTTGTTCTGATCTCTTTTTCCCCATGGATCATCTGTGTTGCTTGATGTGTGTGTTCTTTTCATGATATGCCACCCACCTGACATGAAACTAGTATAGAGACATCTCCTTTCAATCCCCAAAGCACTCCTATGGAACAAATTTCCTTCTCTAATGAGCAACTTCTCTTGATATGCCAGACCGCAGCTGGTAGGACTCTTGAAAATCTATAGAACAAGACGTAAGTAACATCCTGAAACTCCTGATTGCCTTAGAGGGATACTTTAGAGTTGCATCCCAGCATTTGGGAAATGTTCACTCACAACCTGTTTCCCCATCTATTTCATACATAGTCATCTTTTATGATTAAGACATCAATCCAAGTCAATGCTCTACGTCAGTCCCTATTCTGCATCCGATATATAGGCATAAACATAAAGAGGAAATGAGAATAATGTACCAGGCTGCAAGAGGTCAGCTTCCCAAACAAAATGCCGTGATGTATCTTGAGTTCTTGGCTTCTGGAGTCTCCAGTGCTGCAATACAATACCACGTAGACAATATGTTCTCTTTTTATTGGATAGAAGCATGGTCCCCATGTCTAAAGTGACTCTAAAAAGTGCAGTGTTGAGATTCCATGTTTACTATCTCCCAATTACGTCCAGGCTACAAGGTGGCGTTTCTAATGACTACTCCCACCAGCCCAACTTGGGTTCTGTAAGTAAAGAAAGGTTCTTTCTACCTCAGGCCAGTTCCTTGTGAATGGGTATCCATCACAAATGGCACTAATTGGCTGTATTAGCAGAGAGGAAGTGGATTGAATAGGTGTGGCGATCAAACTGCTTTTCACCCTGAGGCACATTAACAAGGCAGCATGTGGGAAATGCACTACCACTGTGGGCACTGCAGTGGTTATACAGATAAATAAAGGGATTCACTTTTCTTGCAAGCACTTCCTTCACATTAAACCATAGGGGAGACAATATTTATTTTAGTGGGAGGAATGAAGGAATGCTAACAGGCCAAAAGTTTCCTTCTTCAAGCTGATCATTTCAGCAAATTATATTCTCTTTGAGCCTGATATTCAGATTTGGAATATGCAATTTTGGGCTTGCATTTAAAAAAGTGTGTCCTCAAAACAGATAGTTAGAAGTCTAAATGATACCATTTCTAACCACATATATCTGGAGCAAAACCAAAGGCCTGTTTGAAGCCCTGTTTTAAAAGTCCATCCATAATTTTTTTCCTACCCCTATTTCTCACCACAAAACCCCCTGCAGTATATGAAAAAGGTCATTGACATGTACGTGGATTTGTTGATAGAAAAATGGTATTGTGCCTTGTTTAAATTACACAAAAGAAACAAGCAGAATAAGGTTTTAAGGAAGCAAATTTAAAGCTACACATCACAGCTATTTTCTTATTTAAAAATTGTACCTTCTAGAGTATTGCATCCTCACCATCTCAGTTTTATTTGAAAAAGAAAATTTTATCACCTTATTAAAGGACAAAGTTGTAGATCCCTGTTGCCTTGGTAGATTGGCTGGTACTTTTCCTTTTATGTTTTGTTCTTTTTCTAAATCTACATAGCATAAAGGGATAACATTTTTACTCAGACATGGGGCCAGATCCTCCCTGCCTCCTAGAAGAGAGTAGGACCAGATGCAGGCACTCAAAATATCATGAGGCTGGTTACAAAAACCACAGGACCTTAAAAATTAATAAACAGTTTTTAATCCTTCTTTAATCTACCTTCTGGTTTTTGAGCATTTGGGTGCATGTTTTCAAGCTTTTCTCTGTAACCATTAGGGTTAGAAACTTGTGTTTGTTTTAAGTGAAAGCTGAGAGCCTCACACAACTCCAGGACCTGGAGCTTTAAGACGCTCACCAAATATTGAAACACTGCCTTTCTGAAGATTTATGCTAGTTAGGGGCAACTTTAATCCCTATGATGTATACCAACAAAGGCTCCTAGGGAGGGATACAAAGATTTAGCAAATCCTCAACCACCCTTCACCAGTCAGCACGATCCATGTTCAGGGCTGTGCCAGCTGCGAGTCACTTGTCAGAGGATATTTTGCATTGCAGCAACTCTCCCTCAGTGGAATTTGCACTGTCAGGACAGATTCTGGATAAATTTAACCCACTGACTAATGTTCCTTCTTCAACCTGTAGAGCTTCTGAAGTCAGTACATTGAACCATGGATTGAATCAGAAGAGAGATGACAAGAGTTTAGATTAAGAGATTTTAGGAGGAAAATAGGGAACTTTCCTTATTTTTTCTAAACCATTTTTAATCACTGGCATAAAATCCTCTTGAAACTCACATTCCCTTATCAAAATCCTTTTTCTCCAGCATCCCTGCACGTTACTCAGCTAGTTCATGAGTATTACAATGCTGTCAAAATTACTTTATTTTATGTAGAAAAATAATTTTACAATTTATTTATATGACTTACATATCTACACACACTTTGGAAATAGGTCGGTGGAGGGAAGTAATTAAATCATACCAAACTTGAGGTCTACCAGTTTTGACTGTGTTCCTTTAAATAAGAAACAGATTTTTTCAAATTCACTGGAGACAGTTAAGGCTCAGTTCTGAAATGATTTGTTGGTGTCAGTAGTCCCTACCCAGCCAAAGGTTCCACTGACATCATCAGCATCATTTTCCTGGAGTAACAGTTTTCAGGGTGGGACTCAGGGCCAGATTTTGCCTGAGGGTAGCATTTTATAGCATGAGTAGTCTCCCTTATGCTTAGTATTTTTTTCCATTGAAATCAGTGGGAGTACTCATGGAATAAGATACTATTGCATGGAAGGAGTGTGGCAAACTCTGGCCCTTACTTTGTAATCTAGCCCTGGATTAATTAGCCACCTTTGATATTATCAGTCTGTTATATACGACATTTGGAGGCAAATGTCCCTCTTCCTGTGTATCAGATCGCCTTCCTCTCCTTCAAATCCCACCTCCCAACACACTTCTTCCACTCAACTTTCCAAAAATGGCTACCACTGGATTCTTGGAGCATCTCTAAATCTTCCCAGAATGGTCTATATTGTACGTCTGATCGATTTAAAATGCTCTCTGAACTAGTATTATTTATTGTTTCTATAGAAGTCACAAAGATAAAGAGAGTGCCAGCTTCAAAGAGTTTATAATCTAAAAGACAGAGAGAAAACATTGGGAAATTGATAGAAGGGAATAAAAGGATGGTGTTTTCTCTGTACTCAGTACCTATAGAAGAGCATCAGCTCCTTTGGAGTCTGTCTTATATCCTTGGTTCTATGCAGTGTAGTTGCAGACATGTAGGTCCCAGGATATCAAAATACTACAATCCTGAAACCCCACTTCTGGTCTTCAGACAACTCCCCAATCTCTCCAAGCTCATCATCAGAAACAAGCTCCCCAAAGACCAGGACACATCAACTCAAAGCAGCACCAGATCCTGACAGAACAACAGATACAAAACCTGCAGACATATCTCCACTGCTACAATAATCAATGCCCCACCCCACTCCCAAACACACAACACACCTTTCAAGATTTATGGGTCCTACATGTGGTGCACCTCATCCAGTGCACTAAATGCCCAATAACTATGTGGGTGAAACCAGTCAATCACTTAATTCTTGAATGAACTCACACAGGAAAATGATAAAAGACAAAAACACCCTATCACCTGTGGGTGAACACTTTTCACAAAGCCACCACTCTATAGCTGACCTATCAGTCCTCATCCTCAAAGGGAACCTGCACAACACTTTCAAAAGACAAGCCTGGGAACTTAAATTCCTAACTCTGCTAGACACCAAAAATCATGGACAGAACAGAGACACTGGATTTATGGCTTATTACAACTACCTGTAACCCATTAACCCCCCCCCTCTTTTTTTTTTGTCCTATGACTGCAGTGATGTTACTGGGCCACTCTACCTTGAATGGCCTTTTACAATATGTGCTAATTACTTATGCTAAATAATCTGTTCCACCTTGCCTTTTGCTGTGATGCTGAGAGAACCTTTCCCAGACGTAAAGAAGAGCTCTGTGGGGCTTGAAAGCTTGTGTCTCTCACCAAGAAAAGATACTACCTCATCCACCTGGTCTCTCTTTATTTTTTGGTGCATGCTCAATATACAGCATAGTTTCAAAACTGTCAGCATGATTAATAGAAAAATTAATCTGGGAGTGATATTACTCCTTCAACAATTTCTCACCAACTCATTATTACTGAATGTTTATTATCTTCTAGACATACTTCACTAACTTCACAAACTGACAGGTCCTGCTCATTAGCCTTCGTGTCTTGCACTCCTCAGTCAGTGTAACCCCAAGCGTCTATTTAAAAATCTAATCTGTTTCAAAAAGGTAGAATTGTATGAAATGTACTTTACATCTTAGAATTGTATGAAATGTACTTTACATCTTGTTTCTTTTCCTACTCCATTTTCTTGCCCTGCTACAGAAATGGTGCTTGTTTATACCATAGAAGCACCCACTCCTGGTACTGAGATATCCCCTTTTAAGGCAGGCCAAGTTTTCATCTTCACGTTCCTTACCCTGACCTTATAACAAATTCCAGAGTTCTGCAGTTACATTAACTATTCTAGGCCAAGCCAGCTAAAACCAGGCATTTTGCTGCCAAGCAAACTAAACCAATACACAAGAGCTGGTCAAAAAATTCAGTCAAAACTGTTTTTTGGTAGAAAATTGAGTTTTCAACTAAAACAATTTTTTGTGAAAAGTATCTGCTTTCTGAGGAAAATTCTCACTTTTTATCAAAAAACTAAATATCAGAAATCCAAAATTTGGAAATGTTGATGTGGTACCTCAGGGGAGTTGTAGTTTGGGTACCTCATACTCCCATTCTGCTCTACAGATTGGGTTTCCCAGCTAGACTATATCTCCCGTGATACATCAAGCAATTGGACTTTTATGACACACCATGGTGGATCAAAAAGGAGGAGAAACAGTGATGAATCATGGAAGATGTAGTCCAGCCAGGGAGCCTGGCCTATGGGGGCATGAGGCACCTCAATTACAACTCCCATGAGGCAATGTGATAGCATTTCCAAATAGAATTTTTTCAGTTTTAGATAAGTTTTTTTTGCTGAAATTCTTAAACTTTTTTTGTGAACGTTTTTGAAGAATACATTTTTTCCTAGTTTTGTCAAAGTTTTCCATTGGGGGAAAATGGTTTTCTGATCAGCTCTGTGGCAAACCAACTGTACTTTAGTCCAACAGCAAAATTACTCACCCCACTCCCTCAACCTCCCAAAAAATTCCTTCTTTAGGAATGTTCCTGAAGTGGCAAAGCAATGCCCTGTTCTGTCTACTATGGGCTGTGCCCTTGTGGTACAATCCAGCCCTTTGTTTAAAAAAATCCAAAACCCCTCACTGCCAAAAGGCCCAATTCTGAGGTCTTTACCCAGGCAAAACTTCTATTGACTTCAGTTGGGTTACACCAGCGTGGCTGAGAGCAGAGTTTGGCCTATAACTTTAAAATTATCTTAAATTGCTTGACACAGAGGTGAACCAAGCAGAATTAAATGGGGTTCAGGTGTTCTGGATGCCAAAGAAGGCCCATTTCTCAAGTTACTAACATCTCTTTCCAGAACTAGAACATATGTGAGCTCATGGGTTGATGTTTGGCAGTGAAATCAAAACACAGTGCCTTGTTAAAGAGAGAAAAAAGTAGTCCCTTTTTGTAATCTTCTGATACCAGTGCCACCTCCCTAAAGTGAAAAGACTCAAACAGGCAACTAGACCGTGGGCTTGTCTACCCTTACATTTTATAGTGCTCCAACTTGCTGACTCAGGGGTGTGAAAAGTCACCTCCCTGAGCGCAGCAAGTCTGAGCGCTTTAAAGTGCTAGTGTAGACAGGCTCTGAGTGCTGAGAGCAGTGCTCCAAGCTAATCCCCTCATGAAGGTCTCACACTTCAAAGCACTGCTGCAGGAGCGTTCCCACGACAGTGCTTTGAAGTTTCCAGTGTAGCCATGCTCACAAACATTTCAAACACAGACCCCCACCCCCACTTCTTTTTTTGTTACTTCCAATGGGCTTGTCTACACTGGCAAGTTTTGTCGCCAAAAACTGCCTTTTGGCAACAAAACAGCAAGAGTATTCACTCCAATGGGACTTTAGTCATGAAAAACGCCCAGTTTTGGCGACAAAAAACTTCCACCCCTAGGAGAGACTTTTGTCTTTTCCCTCCCTTTATTGTTAACAAAGAGCCAGTGTAGACACTGCTGATTGTTTTGTCAACAGAACTGGCTTCCTCCAGTATCCCACAATTCCTGCCCTGATTGCTCTGCTCAGTGTTTTGATCTCTGCTGCCCTACAGGCATGCGCCCCTCCCCTTTCAAAGCTCTGGAAAGTATCTGTGGGCTGCTCCAACAAACAAAGAGCACATCATTGGAATGCTCCTGTTCTGCCCAGCACTAGGAACACAGCAGCTGCTGCAGGGGTTGGGGGACAGACGGCTGCGCTACTTTGCGGTTCCCCAGCATGGAGAGCTCATAGAGCTACTCATGATGCTGCTCTCGGCAGCTAAGGGGGCTGTGGGAGAATTGAGGGAATCCCAAGATGCGCGGCGATCAGTTCTTCCTTCCCACAACACTGCACTGTGGGATACATACCCACGGTGCATTGCTCACCCTCTCAGTGATGGTGTCCCTGATGTGGACATGATCTGTCGACAGAGGGAGCAAGTGTGAACCCCATTGGCGATTTTTGTTTTGTCGACGTTTGGATGTCGACATAAGTTTTTGTGAACAAAACTTAGTAGTGTAGACAAGCCCTATGACTGGAGGGGTGTTAATGGGCCACTTCACCTTGTGCTTATGCTAAACAATCCATTCCATCTTGTATTTAGCTGTGACACTGAGTATTTCCTAGACTTGAAGAAAAGCTCTGTGTAAACTCAAAAGCTTGTTTCTCTCACCAACAGAAGTTGGTCCACTAAAACATATTACCTCATCCACTTGTCTCACAAACATTTCAGATTGATTAGAACTCTCATTTTTTCAGCATAGTTCAATACAATGAATTCTTGTAATGTTGACTATGAACTATTCTGAAGGTTGCTTTGTCCTTTTCTTACATACATATATGACTCTAGACTGAGAAAAAATGTGGGTTTTGAATAATCAGGTATTCAAGTAATGAGTAATGAAGGTCTTCAGGTAGTCTTCTCGTAGCAATGGTCCATATGAATTATGATATTGCCCAAGGTCATTAACTTACAAAGCATCACTGATTTTTTTTCTCTCATACAAAACCTTTCCAACTGTCACAATCAAAAACCGGAAATAATATATTTGCTGCAATGCTTTGGCCCCATCTGCATTAGGAAAAGTCCATTCTGGCTGATCCCGTTTTCGGAAATACATTCAGTCTAACACAGGGTTAATTCTCAGGGGACCGGGATTTCCCAAACTCCTTGCCACAGAAGGCTTCAGTTGAGCTAGGCAGCAGAGGGATAAGGTCTTAAAGCTAGGGCAGCCCTGCTGGAAAGTATCATTACAGCTGCCCAGGCTGAGGGAGTCTTCACTAGCTTTGATGGGCATTTACATAGTTTTCATATTTATACTCAATGAATGGCACACATTCAGTGAGATCTACCCTACGCCTCAGTGAGATCTCCTCCCTTCAGGATAACTTCCCAGAAGGGTTTCCATTTGCTGTAAGGTTGGCCTGAAGAGAGTAGGGTTACTTAGCCATTCAAGTTAGTCTGATTAATGACTGGAGTTTTTCTTTAAGTAAGGTAGTTATTGAAATAGATGTGTTTTGTCTGGTTTTCCCCACAGCAGCTATGCTGTTGTGACAGACAGTATTCAGTCTGACCCGCATGAATTTTATCTGCAGTATAAATATTGATGATCTTAATAACTGGGGTTCTGTATATATGCTCCTTACAGATATAAATTTCTCTGTCTAGACTTCCTGCAAAGTGCTCACTTTCTTTTGTATGGTAATGAAGTATTTCTAAAGGTGTCATTTAAAGTTGTTAGCCCTGCACAAGAATGAGTAAGAGCAGCCTCGGGGGAGGGAGAGTGAACAGGACACCAGCTTGGACTGTGAGTCCCAGAGAATACTGACTTGCTTGGAAATGAGGCAGCCAAGCTGGTATTCAGAAAGCAATGTGTTTTATTTTGCTAACATGAGACATCATACAAGAGAAATCACTATCTTGGGCCTACTAATGAATACTAATGAAGAATACTAAGGATACTAATGAAAAACCAATGACATGTAAGGCCAAATTCAGGCAGGGTGTAAGCAAGTCTGTTACACCCACTTAAGGCATTATCCACAAAGGAAATTTTTACTGGCTGTACGGGTATAACCAGTGGTGAGCTGGAGCCGGTTCACGTGAACCAGTTATTAAATTTTGAAGCCGGTTTAGAACCGGTTGTTTAAGGGGTGGGCAAACTCCAGTGGCCCTGCAGGACCGTCCTGTCCGGCCTGCCTGAGCTCTCGGCTGGGGAGGCTCCCCTGAGAATCCCTTTTTAATTTTTACTCACCTGGCGGCACTCCGGGTCTTCGGCGGCGGGCCCCTCACTCACTCTGGGTCTTCGGCAGCAGGTCCTTCAGGGTCGCCGAAGACCCGGAGCAACTGAAGGACCTGCCGCCAAAGTGCCGCCGAAGACCCAGACCTGGAGTGAGTGAAGGAACCGGTTCTTCAGCTTTTGGCAGCTCATCACTGGGTATAACTACACTGGTATTGTTATACCAATGTAATCCCCCACGTGAACACTCTTACTTCAGAATAAGAGTAGCTTTTTTTCAGTTTAATTTAAACCGCTTCCCCAACGACAAACTAAAGCCACTGTTATACCAGTGTCCACATTGGGGATTATACCAATAGAACTGTAAGGTTAAATTTATACTTTAACTCTATGGCTCTCAACTTTTCCAGACTACTGTACCCCTTTCACGAGAGATTTGGCTTGCATACCTGTGGTGTTTAGATGCCGCTAGTAATTATTAGAACTGGGAACACTGGCTGTTGGAAGTCTGAAAGGACAGGAAACAGGAAGGAGGGGGGAGGAGTTGAGAGGCTGGGAGAAAGCTACAGAGGGTGCAGCAGCAGCTTAGATTCATAGATACTAAGGTCAGAAGGGACCATTATGATCATCTAGTCTGACCTCCTGCACAACGCAGGCCACAGAATTTCACCCACCCACTCCTGCGAAAAACCTTTCACCTATGTCTGAGCTATTGAAGTCCTCAAATCGTGGTTTAAAGACTTCAAGGAGCAGAGAATCCTCCAGCAAGTGACCCATTCCCCATGCTACAGAGGAAAGCGAAAAACCTCCAGGGCCTCTTCCAATCTGCCCTGGAGGAAAATTCCTTCCCGACCCCAAATATGGCGATCAGCTAAACCCTGAGCATATGGGCAAGATTCACCAGCCAGATACCCAGGAAAGAATTTTCTGTAATAACTCAGATCCCACCTCATCTAACATCCCATCCCTATTTACCATGAATATTTAATTACCAAAACCATGTTATCCCATCATACCATCTCCTCCATAAACTTATCGAGTTTAATCTTAAAACCAGATAGGTCTTTTGCCCCCACTGCTTCCCTTGGAAGGCTATTCCAAAACTTCACTCCTCTGATGGTTAGAAACCTTCATCTAATTTCAAGTCTAAACTTCCTGGTGGCCAGTTTATATCCATTTGTTCTTGTGTCCACATTGGTACTGAGCTTAAATAATTCCTCTCCCTCTCCGGTACTAATCCCTCTGATATATTTATAGAGAGCAATCATATCTCCCCTCAACCTTCTTTTAGTTAGGCTAAACAAGCCAAGCTCCTTGAGTCTCCTTTCATAAGACAAGTTTTCCATTCCTCGGATCATCCTAGTAGCCCTTCTCTGTACCTGTTCCATTTGAATTCATCCTTCTTAAACATGGAGACCAGAACTGCACACAGTATTCCAGGTGAGGTCTCACCAGTGCCTTGTATAATGGTACTAAAACCTCCTTCTCCCTACTGGAAATACCTCTCCTGATGCTGGTAAAGAGGTTTCCACTTTGAAAATAAAGTCCTGTTGAAGCTTGTTAGTACCTTGCCTGGTTGATACAACAGTACCCCAAGTTTCACCTCACTTAAAAACTACTTGCTTACAAAATCAGACATAAAAATACAAGTGTCACAGCACACCATTACTGAAAAATTGCTTACTTTCTCATTTTCACCACTTAATTATAAAATAAATCAATTGGAATATAAATATTGTACTTACATTTCAGTGTATGGTATATAGAGAAGTATAAACAAGTCATTGTCTCTATGAAATATTAGTTTATACTGACTTCGCTAGTGCATTTTATGTAGCCTGTTGTGGAATTAGGCAAATATCTAGATGAGTTGGTGTACCACTGAGAAAATCTTTGGGTACCCCTGCTTGAGAACCACTGCCTTCACTTATACCAGTATAACTTGCCCATGCAGACAAGGCCTAATGCCAAATCTGAATTCTGCCTGTGGACTTCAAAGGCCCACAGTGTATAAGACTTGAAGGCTTCTCCTTATACGGACATACTTTTTTTGGTATATAGGACCTGAAGTATGAACAGGGATAAAGTGATACTTTGGAGTTGTGAGTCAGGAAACTAAAGGCTATTCTATACAGGCAAATTGACCAGAACAGCTATTCTGCAATAGCTCTTCCACAATAGCTCCCTGTGTGGACATTCTTATTCTGGAATGAGAGCGTCCACACAGGAAGCTATTCTGGATTAGCTACTGCACTTCAAATTCATACCTTATTCTGGAATAATTTAACGTGTATTTAACATAATTTAAACCCCTAAGATTTTTCTGCCATGTGAGATTTTGAGGTAAATTATATGACAGAGTTTAAGTTATATTTATTATAATATGTATTCCTAGGATATCCATTCACCGTAGTATCTTGGCAGCAGTGCTTTATAACTGGCTGTGGTTTTAGATTATTTATATTATTTTCTCTCCAATATCTGTAGCACTTAAAAAATCATTCACCATTAACTGAATTGCACACAGGACCACTCAGGGAGGATGCCAGGGTATAGGAGGTGGCATAAGAAAAGACAGTGGGTGTAGTAATATCTTTCTTGGATCAATTTCTATTGGTGAGAGAGACAAGCTTTCAAGCTACACAGAGCTACTTCTTTCAAATAGCTTGAAATCTTATCTCTTTCGCTAATAGAAATTGGTCCAATTAAAAAAAAAATTACCCCCTCTCCCCCGGTCTCTCTTCCGACACCAACATGGCTACAACAGCACTGCAAACAAAAAACACAGTGCCAGTTATGGGGGCAGAAGACCAGGGAATCAATAATGTGAGTGCAATAGGTACTGGCAGGGCTTGAGGAAGGGGTTAAGAGCATTTAGGGATGAGATGTAGGCAGGGCAGAACTTTGCAGGGCCTTGAAAATGAGAGTCAGAAGTTTGTGTTTGTTGTAAATAGAACCCTGGAATCCTGCTTTCCATTCTCCTGATCAAACAACTACACAACCTTTCCTACTGACCAATACTGTCTCGTTATTTCCTTGTACTCTTCCATCTGTCTATATCCATCTGTTTTCTCTCTCACCTTATGCATAGACTGTAAACTCCTTGAGGCAGGAACCGTCTTTTTGTTCAGTGTTTGCATAGCACTTAGCACAATGGGGTCCTGGCCTACAGTGCTAGCTACAGTGGCTACAAATAATAAAAATATCCAATAAGCCATTCTGCAGTTGTATGTGTGTGTGTGTGTGTGTGTGTGTGTGTCCATATTTATATACAGATACTCAACATTCACTATACTTAGTACTGGTGTGCCACATTGTATCAGCATGGCATCCAATATTAAACTATCAAAGGTTCTGGTACAGCCCTCATCATCATAGCAATGTGCACAATTAATTTCCCTTCAAGCTTTCTGTAGCTGCTTTTCTTCTTCCATGATTTATATGGCACTATGGGATTTAATATGTTACAATCTTTAATGACAACTACTGTATATCTGAAACTTGACAGAAATTGCTGCTGGTAGAAAATTAAATGCTGAACTCTTTCCAGTAATTTGGAGCATTCCTAAATGTAACACTAATCCATGCAATATATTCTAATTACAACAACAGGTCCATTAAAAAAAATCTTCCACCTGACCTGTTAGTCTGTCTGTTGTGCTGAAACATTTTGGAAACCATCTGAAACAGAATCCTAGAGAATACTTTGCCATCAGTGCTGAATTACGTTGCATCGAGAAATCTGAATCTCTATTATTACAACCAATTACAAAACACCTTAATTTAGGATGACCAGGTGTCCGGTTTTCGACCGAACGCCTGGTCAAAAAGGAATCCTGGAGGCTCTGGTCAGCACCACTGACCGGGCCGTTGACTGTCCAGTTGGTGGCACCACACAGCGGGGCAGGCAGGCTCCCTGCTAGCCGCTGTGCTGTGCGACTCCCAGGAAGCAGCCAGCACGTCCGGCTCCTAGGCCCAGGGCGGGTCTTTGTGCTGCCCCGCTCCCCGCCCTCAGGCGCAGCTCCCATTGGCCGGGGCAAGGCAGGGCAGGGGACAAACTAGCGCACCTAGCAGGCAGCTGTTGAGGGGTTGTGGCACGCGCCTCTCCCACTGCTGCTGGCCCCCTTCTCCTCCTTGCGCTCCTCCTGTGGCTGGGCTTGAGCTGCGGCACGTGCCCTGCGGTGAACCGCAGTCTGTCGCCCCATTGCCCGCACCCAGGAGTTGGAGATATGTATCCCTGTCTCCGAGTGCTGGGAATGGGGCTGTATTCCCATCCCCCTCACTGCATCCTTCCCCATCCCAACCCCCTTCACCTCCATCCCTCCCCGTCCCAACTACATGCCCCTCACTGCAGCCCTCCCCTGTCCCATCCCACTCAAACCTCCACATCTGCCCATTCCAGCCCTGTACCTCTTACAGCGCACTCCCACTCATCCTCTCCACCTCCCAGAGCCACCACGCCCATGTCCCTCACCCCCCACAGCCCTGCAACCCATTCACTTCAATACACTGCTGCACCCCCATTATGTCCCTATAACCCCTGTGCCCCCCCACATCCTCATGCACCTGTAGCCTTCTGCTGCCCCTTGCATCCCCATCCACCCCACATACCCCTCCTCTCTCCTTCACTGCCCCCTCTCACCTCCACCATGCTCTCGTCCTTGGCCTCTTTCCCTACCCATCCTCTCTCTTCCACCCCCACATTTTCCCCTCCAGCCCACCCTCCTCCCTTCCCAGTTGGGTGTGTCTGTGTAGGCAATGTGTGCATGTATGCATTGTATGTGTGTAAGAGACTGTGTGTCTTTGTGTAGAGAGGTGTGTGTATTGATGCATGTGAATAAAATTTGCAGCCTAACTCTTTGACTTTTGTTCCTTTTGCTAGCTTGCACACAAAAAAATGTATGACATAAAATATGTGTGTATTCATTTTATAACAAGTTTAAAATGAAAGAAAGAAAGAAAGAAAGAAAGAAAGAAAGAAAGAAAGAAAGAAAGAAAGAAAGAAAAAGAAATTATTTCTTAAAAAGTGAATGTTGTTGACAAGTAAATTGCAGAAGAGCCAATGTATCATACATTTCTCCCCACCTTTGACTATCTAGATCATAAACTCTCTTTTTATGTGTATGTCCAGCACCTACCACCCTGGAGCCCTGGACTTAGTTGGGGTCTCTAGGCACTAAACAATAATTGTAATAATAAATATTGTGGAAGTATGTTTTAGTGCAAGCCAGATGTGTACACATGAATACACATGTATATCTGCATGTAGGTGTGGGAGTCAGTTTTTACAGATTTATTTATATAAGTATATGGACAGGTGTGAATTTATGTGGTTGTGCTCTATGGATTTGTATTTGGGCTTCAGGAGTGGGCCTTTAATGGATCCGTTGCTGCTGTGATAATGTGTGTGGTCCTAATTCCACACATAAAGTTACAATAAGTTTAGTGAACAAAACACATGGAGCTGGTTACGAAAAATGGGAAGAGGATAGGGAAAGAATCATAAAAAACTTTGTGAAAATGTCATTTTTTTAAAAAATTACCCTTTTGACTCTTTTGCTGCCAGCTCCAGCGTCCTGTAACAAATAAAACCTGAAATTAGCATAATACATCTGTCAAAACAATAAATATGCCTGTTTGGGCCTTACGGTGAAAATGAGCGTATGAGCAAGGGTGGGAGAGAGCAAGCAACAGAGGGCGGGGGGGATAGATGAGGAGGGGCGGGCTGTCAGGTAGGGGTGGGGCCTCAGGGAAGGGGTGGGGCAATGGGCGGGGCAAGGGTGTTCAGTTTTCTGGAATTAGAAAGTTGGCAACCCTTCCTTGATTTAAAAAAAGAATCAAAGAAGAGACAATCTTGTGGCTTCTACTCAAGAGCCAATTTTCCAAAGTGGCCTCTAAGAGCTTGTCCACACTTACAGAGCTGCACCGCTGTAGCACTTAATGAAGACGCTGCCTATGACAAGGGGAGAGCATGTCCGGTCGGTGTAGGTACTCCACTCCCCGAGAGGCGGTAGGACAGGAGAAGCCCTCTGGTCAACATAGTGCTGTCTACACCGGGAGTTTGGTCAGTATAACTGCAAGGTACCTTTACGAAAATAAGTTTGTAGCGTATACCATGGCTGTGTCTACATGCGCATTTTCCAGATCTATGTCATTTGCATGCATTTGTTGAAATGTTCTCATGCATCCAAAAAAACCTGGCATTTGTAAATTCAAATATTGTTTAGTTAGGCACCGAAGACCTGGTCTACACCTAAAACTTAGTTTGACATAGCTCTGGCACTCAGCTGTGTGAAAAATCCACACCCCTGAGCACCACAGCTATGCTGACCTCATAGCTAGGTCAAAAGAAGCACTCTTCCATCAAACTAGCTGCCATCGCTCAGGGAGGCGGAACAGAACCGCTTCTTCCAGCTTTCCATCAGTGGAGAGTTCTTCTCATAAAGTGAATTCTCCACCAAACTATCCCTGGCCCTTTTAAGGCCTCTTTGCTTACACAGACCAGTAAATCCAGTCCCAGAGTGAGTGAAAGTGTGGACACAGAATATTCTACTCTAATCAAATCCAGTTACATTATGTTCTCTTGAATGGAGATATGGGGTACCAAATGCATTGTACAGTAACTCAGAAAGGCCTAGTAACCAACTCCTATTTAAAATTCCAACCAATCTTTCTGCAATTCTGCTACGTTCACAAAATGCTGTTTCTTCTAGCTCATCGTTGCAAAAACTCCCAGTACTTCCATCACTGAGGAAGTTGAAAAATTGGGAAATTTACAAGTTTACAACAGAAGGGAGACTACTTAAGAGAGTCTCTCTCAGTAAAAAGAAAAGGAGTACTTGTGGCACCTTAGAGACTAACCAATTTATTTGAGCATGAGCTTTCGTGAGCTACAGCTCACTTCAATTGGTTAGTCTCTAAGGTGCCACAAGTACTCCTTTTCTTTTTGCGAATACAGACTAACACGGCTGTTACTCTGAAATCTCTCAGTAAATAAACCTGTGATGTTTTCTGTTCAGAGATAAGTTTAACAGCTTCCTATTGTGCACAATGTGGAAGCATTGCTTCTTTCATTTCATCCGCGGGTTATTTAAATAGTTCTAGGGTGGGCTAAAAGGTTTATCCTTTCGCTAATATTTAGCTTTCTTGACAATCTTTACTTTGGTAATGTTTTCCTACGATCCAAAGATTAAACATAACTGCATTACACGGGGGGAAAAAAATCCATATTCACTGGATGCCCTTGCTTTTCAGAAAAAGCTGACCCCTGACTGACTTAGTTTAAAAACAACAAAAAACCCACTAAAACAAAAACCACCCAATTTATGTAAATACATGTTTTATGAGTAGGAATAAGGAAGAAAACTGATGGCTTATAGTGAAGCAAATCAGTTTAGTACTGCCATTTTAACTACTTCTCCGTAAAGCATTAAGGAGCAATTCTGATCTTACTCCACTGTAAAACTGGTGTAAGTAACTCCACTTGTGTAACTCGAGTCCCTCCTATTTACACCAGTGTGAGAGAAGAATCAGATGAATAGCACCTCAGAAATAGCCTTTCGCTTATTTCAGTGTTGTGAACGCTGTCGCTTGCAAGTTTCCATCTACATGGAGAGTTTTGAATGGATGATACTGATATACCTAGCTGTTTGGGGCCAAGTTGTACCACTAGTCGCCTGCTGAGCGAAGATCGTAAAGCAGACTAGCAAGAATCAGATGAAGACAAGAAAGAAGTGAGGGCATTACAGAGTGCTGCAGAAGGCTAATTTTATTAGGGTCAGAGTAGAATCTTCTTGGGCTAGGCTTTCTAGTTTAAAAAGTTCTCTTTATTTTAAGAGCAGTGGTTCTCAAACTTTTGTACTGGTGACCCCTTTCACATAGCAAGCCTCTGAGTATGACCCCCTTATAAATTAAAAACACTTTTAAATATATTTAATACCATTATAAATGCTGGAGGCAAAGCAGGGTTTGGGGTGGAGGCTGACAGCTCACGACCCCTCATGTAATAACCTCCCGACCCCCAGTTTGAGAACCCCTGTTTAAGAGGTATGTTTACTTATACAAAGCTTCACAATTTCTATTCAATTCAGAATTATACAAGTGTTCATAGATGGTATCCTTGACCTAAATGCTTGCATACGTTTTCTGGAGTCCTTTTTAAGTACAAAAAAGACACGGTCTTTTTACCACTGCATGTTGTCCTCTCCTAGTCAGTTTGAGAATTGCATCTCAAGAGTATCTAAAATATTGTACAAGTGACTGCAGATCTTCAACAACAGTGTCTGGCTATTGCCTCAGTCATATCCTGCCAGCTTGCTTTGGAAGTAACCCGATCTATTTTCTTTGCGTATGGACAAAGTTGTGTATCATTAGAAACTGCAGATTTATGATACTCTACCCACGCTGAAAGATTAGCATATTGTAAATTTTAATGCCTTTGAAGTTACCACTGTAAAAATTACAGGGCAAATTAGAGCAATCCTGTTAGCACTAATTCACAATCTTTTAGCCAGATAAGCATTACTAAACAGATATCAGAACTAGAAACAACGTGAAATGAAACTTTTAAACACATATACAGAAAATATGCCTATTAGTACATTTGTACGATCATTTAAAAGAATATCGCACTTGATTCTTTATTCCATCCAGGCCCGCCGACAGAAATTCCAGGCCCCAGGGCCAGGGCTGTCCCTGGGGGGGACAGAAGTAACAAATCAGTCACTTCTGGGACCATCTATGCTGGCCTGTGGGGGTCCCCCAAAAGTGCAGGGCCCGGAGCGGTCTCGCGCGCCTAGGTGCCCTGAGGCCCACCGGGCCATTTAAAAGGGCATGGGGCTCCTGGCTGCCACAGCTACTGTGACAGCAGCCAGGGACCCCGGACCCTTTTAAATCGCCCGGTCCCCTGGGAAATTGCCCTCTTTGCCCTCCTTGTCGGTGGGCTTGATTCCATCAGACCAGTTTTACACCAGTGTAATTTCCCTGAAGCCAATGGTGATACACATGTAAAAGCCAGGGTAAGAAAGTGGAGAAGCAAGCCCATTGTTTAAACCACATCAGAAGTTACTCATGATGAGAGCTGGTCAAAAAAAAACCCAGAACAAAGTTTGAGAACATTTTTGAAAATTTAAACGTTTCATGAAAGTTTTACTGAAAATGTTTGGATTTTGATATTTCCTGCTTCCCCCTTCATTCTCCCCACCCCCAATTTTGCCATCAAAAAGGATGCAAAAGGGGGCAGAAAGAGCAGAAAAAAAATAAAACAAGTGGCAAATTTCAACAAAAAAATTGGGTGGGTGGGGAATATGAAGTTTTCATTTTCAGCAAAGGCCAATTTCATCTGAAAAATTTTAGCCAGCTGCATCCATAACAAATATTGGAAAGCATCAGTCCTGGAGCAAAGAACTTGGCTGTAAGTATGGCATACATCAGCTTTCCTTTTAAATTTCACATATAAAATAAGAATATAAAAGTCACGGAAATCCATTCAACATTGAAGATGATCTCACTTTGCATTTCTCCTACAGGCAGGGGCCACACTCCATTGCCAATCAACAGGGATGCTAATAACGTATGAGTCTCAAATCACCTTACTCTCATTATGCTGTAGATTCCATTCTATGCAACTGTTGACAAAAGTCTACTAAACATGTCCATTTATCTTAGAGCCAAGATAAGTTCCAAATGCAATGACAGATGATGGGCCCTTTCCATGCCTTCATGTCCGCACGAAACAAAGAAAAACTGTACAGTGCTTAGATATTATCTTAGAAACATTATGACGAAATGAAATGGGAGTTGTTTCAGATATAAGAAAATAGCTTTGTGTCTCTCACATTGTATCTTTAATAAGCTGTGTGGCCTAGTACACTGGTTCTCAACCAGGAGTACGCGTACCCCTGTGCTTATACAAAGGTCTTCAAGGCGGTACATCAACCCATCTAGATATTTGCCTAGTTTTATAACAGGCTACGTAAAAAGCACTAGTGAAGTCTGTACAAGCAATTTCATACAGACAATGACTTGTTTATACAGCTCTATGTACTATACACTGACATGTAAGTCAACAGGAGCTGCAGGTGAAGAGCGCCTTTGAAAATCCAGCCATTGACTTTAAATGGGGATTGCTGTAGCAAGAGTAAGAAAATACATTTCAAGTGCTTGAGAAATAATATAGTTAAATTTATTAAAAGTAGATTCCCTGTTAGAAGAGAGTGAACAGCTCACAACTTCCTATCCCATTGATATACTATGTTATGGAAATACAGCAGCCACCATTAAAAGTTAACATTTTCTTACAGGTATCACAGCTATTTCCTTCACTAGTTATATGGAGAACGGTAGTGTCGTGAATGCCACGGCTGGCAAATTTTGACGTTCTAATGGCTATCATTGTATAATGGAACTCCTTCTATCAGCAATACCATCTGTGGCCAAATACCACATCTGGCAAGTAACAACATACTGCAACACCTTAACATTTCTGTATGTAAACAGTATATTTCCAAGAAAGACACTGAGAATATTGTCAAAGTAAACAGTACAAAGATTTTCACCATCTAGGACATCAGAAGGCAGGAGTGATTTGCCACTCATTTTCAGTGCTTACTGTTTACAGTAACTCCTCACTTAAAGTCGTCCCACTTAATGTTGTTACGTTGCTGATCAATTAGGGAACGTGCTCGTTTAAAGTTGTGCAATGTTCCCTTATAACGTTTGGCAGCCGCCTGCTTTGTCCACTGCTCGCAGGAAGAGCAGCCCGTTGCAGCTAGCTGGTGGGGGCTTGGAACCAGGGTGGACCGACAGTCCCCCTGTCAGCTGCCCACTCCCCTAAGTTCCCTGTGCAGCAGCCACTCAGCAGGCTATCAATTGCGGGCAGTTCAGCTGTCCCTCCCCCCACTGAAATGTGCTGCTCTTGCCCTCTGCCTTGGAGCTGCTCCCCAAGCCTCTTGCTTGCTGTGCAGGGGGGAGAAAGGGGGAGACTAATGTCAGCATGTCCCCCTGCTCCTGCACCCCGCTTACCCCTTCTCCATATACAGCAGGGTGGGGGGACGGAGAGAGACAGAGAGAGCTTGGGGCAGCAGCTGCTGTCTCAACTTCCTGATCGACTTAAGAAGACAATGTACTTAAGAGTAGGGTCAGCGTACTTAAAGGGGCAATGTACATCTCTCTCTCTCCGCCACTCACAGGGTATGTCTCTCTGTCTCTGTCTGCTATGCTGTCTCCCCTCCCTCCATTTGTGCTGCCTTGTAGAGTGTGAGGCTACATTAACAACCCTTAAGGGCTCAGCCAAAAGCTAGTTCATCATTTAGCAGTAAGGCATTCCCTGGGAAATATCCCACCCACCCTCTTCCACCCTCTAACTTCACCACCTCAACCAAGCTTCACAATCATCACCACTGCATATTAATTCTTATGGGGAAATTGGATTCACTTAACATCGTTTCGCTTAAAGTCGCATTTTTCAGGAACATAACTACAACATTAAGCGAGGAGTTACTGTACTCGACTAGAAGCTTCTGTAACTCAGAGAGACCATGCTACACTCTGCCATCTGTCCCCCATCTTAAAAAACAAACAAACTTAATTTTGGAAATGTTCAGATAACCAGCTAAGACCAGAATGGGAAATACAGAAGGAGAAACTAGAACTAAAATACAGCAAGTGAGTCTGTTCCAACCAGCTTGATCTATAAGCACAGAAGGTGGAAACCTTTCAAGAAAACCTATTCTTACAGAATTTCCAGACCAGTTGCACAGAGACAATGTTTCAAAGCTGATTTGCCATCATCATGTGGCATGCAACCACATATCGCAACTAAGTGAGACCAAGAGTATCAGAGAGGAGAAAATAGATGGGCACGAAAACCCTCTTATTTTGGGGGGAGACGGAAGGGGCCAATTGCGCAATCTGTGTCAATATCCCTACAAGAAATGCTTATCTGTGCTGTACCTTATGAGCAAGACCACTGAAAAATCCTGAATGCAATTAAAACATTTATGTTTATCTTCCCTCTGCAATTTTATAATCCTCTCATCCACCAGTTTAGAAAGAATATTAATACTGGCAATGGCTGCTCCCAACCTGTTCTGCTGAGCCTGCTTTTCCAAGCTGTCCCAGCCTTTCAGCACCAAGCCATACCTGCTGAGAGGAGAGGGGACTCTTTGGTTCAGAGTAAAGAATGGAGAGAGGACAAAGTCAAGCACAGCACTGGAGTTAATCTACAACAGGGCAGATCCTGATTCAATGGAGCCGTGACAATTTACGCCACCCCAGGACTTGTCCAAAGATGTTCAACTCAAGAAAGAAAAAGGAAAAAACCAAGAGACACAAATGATACCAAACTGTCAGCATTAGAGATACACTAAAGTCAAACGATTCAAACCTGGATCTGACCTTACACCAAATTCAACGTGGTCAGGCATGCAGCTTTGGTTCAAGCCCATCAAATATTTAGAATGTCAAAAAGTTTTAAAGCTCCTGTTGGTAATTCTCTCTTACTCAAATTCATGGAGTTACAATGCTGAAGTACTGCTCTTAGCATGACATCATATGAGCATCATAAAAATACATGGCAAATTGATTTATGCAAGCTTAAACACCTGTTTCATTATTTTTATAAGTGTGTGCAGCTTGTTGAGTCAAAAAATGTTCAAGACATTCAGTTCTATGGGGCTCGATATTCTATGATATAATCTACATGTTTTACATCAGTCATGGTCCTAAATTAAGCCAAAACGCCTCAGCCATACAGGACTAGTTAAAATGCAGGGTTTTAGTGTGATTATTCCATTTGTGGCCTAGCTAGTCTTTTCTAATGGTGGTGATTTTTTTTCCATCCGCATCTCCTCATGCATCTCTATACTCTGAAACAACAATGCACAAAGAGAAAACCAGCTGTTATGTCGACTTGATGAGAATCAGAAATTTCCATTTCCCTTCCTCCCAATTCATTGTGGGGTTTATAATTGCTTTTGTTTACAACAAAAGCATCAGCAACTAAGTCAATCAAGGATTGAAATTTAGACAGAAGAACACCTCACAGCTTGTTCTGAAAGAAGCAAATGTGGCTCGTTTACAAAACAATGTGCGCTCCAATAAGTTGTTGGCGCTTCATTCAGCTGGAAACAAAATACTCAGTCCATGGGATATGCACAACATTGGTAGGGTTATCACTTTTTTTTACTCAGGCCAATACCAAATAAAAGGAATTTCAGCACCTTGCCCCAATCTGTCTCACTCTCCAGCTAGACTCTCCAGCTAGGTCTATACTACACAGTTTAACACCTCTGAAAGATAAAGTTTTGTCGTTCAATTGCCAGTGTAGACATAGCCAGAGCCTATTTTAAACAAATCACAGCCATAAAGGTGGCATGTTTAACTAGGTTCCACTGTAGAACTGGGTATGTGAGACTGAATACTGGAAGGAAAGAAACTTTAGAAAAAAGGGTAGAGCACAAAATATTCTTTAGGTATAAGCCATTTTTACAGAGTTGGTCTAAAGCTGTATGACAGGTTTCAGAGTAGCAGCCGTGTTAGTCTGTATTCGCAAAAAGAAAAGGAGTACTTGTGGCACCTTAGAGACTAACCAATTTATTTGAGCATAAGCTTTTGTGAGCTACAGCTCACTTCATCGGATGCATAAAGTGGAAAATGCAATGAGGATGTTTTATACACACAGACCATGAAAAAAAAGAGTGGGGGGGGGGAGAGAAAACCTTTTGAAGTGATAAACACCCATTTTTTCATGGTCTGTGTGTATAAAACATCCTCACTGCATTTTCCACTTTATGCATCCAATGAAGTGAGCTGTAGCTCATGAAAACTTATGCTCAAATAAATTGGTTAGTCTCTAAGGTGCCACAAGTACTCCTTTTCTTAAAGCTGTGTGGTCATTTTTATCCATTGCTTGATCTCATAGAAAATCTCAGTAGAGATGGCCCTAAAATATGAAGCAATGGGTATCAAAACCCACAAAGATTTTGGTTTAAAGCAGCACGAAATTCAGATCAGGATTTGAGTTCAGGTTCCACACAAACCCCAAGGAGCATCTTCAAGGGACCTTCAAGGCCATCTCTGTTGACAGATATTTCACATTATAGGCGAAGCTGGTAGCGCCACCTCCAGTTAAGGTTTCCCAACACTTCCATTTTCAGTAACTTATAAACTTTGTTAAATTTTTAACTGTTCAGGTTAAAATTTTCCATGCTGGCTGTCTGCCACAGGCTGAATTTTTGAGGAAAGTTGTACCCAAAATGGTTCTTCCATTTCTGAGAATGTGCTTAGGGGAAAATAGGTCATTTTGTCCATGTCAAAAAAATTCTTACAATCCTTTTGTTCTGCGGTTGTAAAACCCCCTTTTCCAAATTCAGCCAGGAACATTGCAGCTAACATATGCTCACTTCTTGGAATTTTGCAGCTAAATTCCCCAAAGATTCCTTTTGTACTGGGTATGCACCGTCCCCACAGAGCAACTCAGCATGCTCCATCCTGGGGCTGCAGTAACTGAGCAGGACTTTCCTAGTTGCTGCAGGTTACTGTGAAACCAGATGTTGGAACACAGTAGGGAGATTCTCTTCGGTGCTCTTAATCCCCTCCTGCCAACCCCACGCAGCAAGAGAGGAAATCTACCTACCATATTGACATGCAGAGGGCTGGGAATTGTGATGGAGGACAGGGTGAGTAGGCGCTGGGATGGTGGTAAGAACAGGAATCAGTGGGGTGGAAAGATGGGAAGGAGCAGAGGAGGTGGATAGGAATAGGGATGGAGCCATTGTTGAGAGTTTGGATTGTAACAGAGCACATGGAGGACAGAAGCAGAAGCGACTATAACCACTGAATATTCCCCTCCAGAGCCTGGAATGGAACCCAAGATTCTTGTGTGTGTCTCTCATCACCCACCTCTAGTGACTGCTCCACATACAGGATAACAACCTACTACTACCAGTTACTCCATTAGCTCATGTGGGAGAAGTCTGCTATGGATCTAAAGGTCTGAACCCTGCTTGTGGCCCAGATGGAATATTATTTTTTCCAGGGTGTTTTGTTTTGTTTTGGTTTTTTTTTTTGGGGGGGGGGGCAGTGGAGTTAAGAAATTATATTAAAAAACCCTATGTTAAAAGAATGCTAAGGTTGCACAGTCAAGCATTCAGAGGTTAGGAAATACCAGAATTAAGGTTTCCTGTTCCACTTTAGTTCAGCCCCCTTGTGTGTATGCATTGTGATGCAGTCTTTAATTACTTGATCATAAACTATTTTTTCCAAAGGCTGAACCTGCTCTGGGGATGAATCAGGATTGTGCCGTAAAAGACAATGTTGACAATGTTCCTTGCAGAAGTTGAAAGTCATGGAGCGAATGCGGCAAGGAAATGCAGGAAAAGAAAGGATGATCTCCTGGAATGTCACCCCAAGAATCAGATTCTGTCCCTGCCTTTGCCACAGAGTTTCTATGTCTTAAACAAAAATTTTCACAGGTGGTTACTAATTGTGTGTTCCTCATTTTCTGAGAGCCGAGACACCTGGAGCCAGATTTGCCAAAATGCTGAATGCTCAGAGCTGCCATTGAAGTTGATTGGAGCTGTACTACAAAACATATGAAGTGCTATGTAATGCTAAGTACTCTAAAATGGTCAGGCTCTAGGCATCTTAAATTGGGTAACCAAAATTAGTGAACTCTTAACAAATTTAGCCTTAATCCCCAGCTGTAAAAATGGGGACAGTAATACCTCTTATTGTCACAGAGCTGTTATGATGAATTTATCAGTGTGTGTGAAGCACCATATACTATGGTGAATTCCCATAACAAAATCAACAAGGAGTCCGGTGGCACCCTAAACACTAACAGATTTATTTGGGCATAAGCTTTCGTTTATTTTGGGCATAAGCACTTCTTCACCCACAAAAGCTTATGTTCAAATAAATCTGTTAGTCTTTAAGGTGCCACCGGACTCCTCGTTGTTTTTGTGGATACAGACTAACACGGCTACCCCCTGATACTTGAAAATCCAGAACAGTATTAATAATTTTATATTCAGGGCTAAGTGTGGATGATGTGGCATAAATAAGGTTTTGGGCCACACATTAAATGTAGAGGATAAAAACAAATATTAAATAACTACCCATTCACTGAATGAGGCAGGAGTCCTGTGGTAAAAAAAATGAATTGCCATGTAACTTAAGATGGTGTCAGAATGCACAAAGCGGCTGAATTAAGATAGCACAGAGACCTTAATTCTGGCATTCCCTAACTTCTGAGTTCATGACTTTGTAACCTGAATCTTATGCTCAAATAAATTGGTTAGTCTCTAAGGTGCCACAAGTCCTCCTTTTCTTTTTGCGGATACAGCCTAACACAGCTGCTTGGTTTGGGGGGGGGGGAGAGGGGGAGAGGGGGAGGGGGTGAGAAAACCTGGATTTGTGCTGGAAATGGCCCAACTTGATTATCATACACATTGTAAGGAGAGTGATCACTTTAGATAAGCTATTACCAGCAGGACAGTGGGGTGGGGGGAGGTATTTTTTCATGCTTTGTGTGTATATAAAAAGATCTTCTACACTTTCCACAGTATGCATCCGATGAAGTGAGCTGTAGCTCACGAAAGCTTATGCTCAAATAAATTGGTTAGTCTCTAAGGTACCACAAGTCCTCCTTTTCTTTTTGCGAATACAGACTAACACGGCTGTTACTCTGAACTCTGAAACCTGACATTTAAATATAATGTAATTACAAACTCAATTACATCATTAATAATGTGTGGAATAACTAACACTGTGCTTCCAGGGTGATTGTCATTCACAGCCATATGCTGTATGTATCATTCTTTTTCTTCCACTGGGATGCAGAAAGAGGTATTTTAATTATCCTTTAACTTTATTTTCATATACAGAAATGCTATTTTTTTTCTAATGAGTAAGCCAAGATTGAGTAAAAAATCAATTATATTTAAATCGGTAATAGCAGATTGATATTCAAAAATCAGATTTTAAAATCAGAGTTTGCAGTTTTATAGCACCTGTAGAGGAGCATCTCAAATCACTTTACAACCAGGGGTAGGTGTCATTATCCGCCTTTTACAGAGATGGAAACTGAAACAAAGAGATCTGAGGTGTCTTGCCCAAGATTAGAGTGGGACCTCGTAGGGAGTAGAATCCAAATGCCCCACAGAGCAGCCCTATATTTAACCCACTGCGCCATGCTACCTCCCATATTTAGACTTGTTTAAATATAATTATTCCCTTTAACTAGCAATTTATAGTCATATGACATGGAAAATACAAGTACAAGCAAATGTAATGGGTGTGCACATTTATCTGAATAAAAATAATTTGTTATGCTGGTTTTTAAAAGTAAATTAAACAGTGGACGGAGGACTTCAGGCAAGCTGCCAATGTGGCCTCCAGAGCTGCAGCAGTTGGGTCATACGACTTCAAAAGGGAAAAGAAGCAACAGCAACAGCCTAACTCATTTTATTTGTAGCTGATCTGAGCTGGCAAAAGACACAGCATCTACTGGAATATTCACTGTATATTACTTTTTTTTTTAAAGGATCAAATTTATCAGTCACTATTCAGAATATAATGTTTAAAAAAATCACTTAGATAATAAGGCAAAAATATTAGTTAACACAGTGGTTCTCAACCAGGGGTACATGTACCACTGGGGGTGTGCAGAGGTCTTCCAGGGAATATAACAACTCTTCTAGATATTTACCTAGTTTTACAATAGGCTACATAAAAAGCACTAGCAAAGTCAGTACAAACTAAAATTTCATATAGACAATGACTTGTTTATACTGTTCTCTATACTATACACTGAAATGTAAGTACAGTATTTAGATTCCAGTCGACTTATTTTATAATGATATGGTAAAAATGAGAAAGTAAGCAATGTTTCAGTAACAGTGTGCTGTGACACTTTTGTATTTTTATGTCTGATTTTTGTAAGCAAGGAGTTTTTAAGTGAGGTGTAACTTGCAGTACACAAGACAAATCAGACTCCTGAAAGGAATACAGTGGTCTGAAAGGTTGAGAGCCACTGATCTAACAGGTGTAGTCAGCAATTGTTGCACGCTATACAAGCTCTTTTGCCCTAGCAAGGTAAACTTAATTCCCATCATGCCTCATCATCTGAGAGCAGAGCTTGCAACTACTGGGGTTACTGAATAAATCATCATCTTGCTTTCAGCCAGTGGGATCCTGTTGAACGTTCCAAGCACTCGAACCTTGCCATCGTTTTATGATTTAGTCATTTTTTAAGTTCAATTGTGGAGAAGTAACTTGATCAGAGCACTGCAGTGTTTGCTGTTTTGGTATCAGACTCACACAGCTTTGTGTAGAATGTACTGTGCAGAGCAATATGGTATTAATAGCGCTACATTTATTTATAATGATAACAAGAACATCGAGTTACAATAACAAAGAATTAAAAACAGCAAGAGTTTTGGAAGGGATAGAAGAAATCTGATTTCAAGGCATACGCCAGTCTCTAATAGATTAGGGTTAGGAAGGAGCTTTCCCTGTGGGCAGGTTATCCCATGCCTGCCTACTTCAGGATTTCTTGCACCTTCCTCTGATGCATCTGGTACGAGCCACTGTCAGGGAAATAACTACATAGAACATTGGTCTGGTCCACTGTGGCAATTCCTGTGTTCCTATGTATAATATAAATACACTAGATGAGAGTATCCATGGTATTAGTACACAATAAAGAAGTGAAATAAACTAGTAGTTTTCCCACCTCCCACAGGGTACCATACACTTCCCAAATCCCCTACACGCATACATGTGTGACCCACTGGTCAACGTGTCCCTCTCTGTGCCCAATCCACAGAAGATGTGAGTCGCTTCCAGCTTGACAGCCTAACTCTTTAGGTCAAGCTGAAGAAACTCATACTCTAGCTGTGGAGGACCCCAGTTCAATCCCTGGGGTCAAGGTGGCATCTATCAAATAAGTAGGGGCTCTCAGCAGTATGAATCCTAGATGAGCTCCACTTATGTGACAGCTGCTATCTTGACACAGATGATTGAACCAGAGACATCCAAATCTCAAAGTCTGAGTTTAAAGCTGTAGCTGGGGCTGTAACAAACATATTTTCTGTGAATTGGAGTACAGACAGAGGATCATAATACACCCTAATCCATGGGTTCCACATACACCCCAGGTTTGCCTCTAGAGTCCCAGCACACTTACATCCTACTCCTAGGTCTGAAAGAATCCCTCACTTTCAGCTTAGCCTAACGCCATGTGTACACTTGAAAAGGTTTACCAGCATATCTACCAATATAACTATATTGGCAAGCCCTCCCAGTGGGCACAGCTTACCCCAGGGGAAAAGTACTTTTGTCAGTATATCTTATACCCGTCCCCCAAACAAAGTAAGCCATACCAGCAAAAGCACATTTATGGCAGTATTACTGTGTCTACCCTAGGGCTTTTGTCAATATAGAAACATCACCCTAAAATAAACAAACAAACACACAAACAAACCACCACCCTGACATTGCCATACCAGCAAAGGTTTCTAGTGTAGACTTGGTCTAAGATAATGCTGTGGGAAGAAGGGGGTGGGTGGGAGGAACCATGTTCTCCCACATTTCCAACTTTGAGAGAACATTTGGAGCTTAATCCCATCTTCCCAGAACATCCCAGATTGCCATTGAAATCAGAGGCCAACATCTGTAAAACATCCATGTGGCCAAAGCACCTGATGCACACATGGGTTGGCACACACCAACACCCTTGCACAAATCCAACCCCAACTTATACATGCACTTTTTCACAAACACTTTTCCTTGTGCATCCAAAATACCAAGGCCTAAGTTGGGAAAGTCGGTTCTGGACTGAGATGGTTTGCCTGCCACCTTTCACAAAAATTTTAGGAAATTGAACTCTATTTAAACCATAATTTAGATAAAATTTGGGAATCAGATTGGCCGATGAAGATTCCATGTCCTGTAATTATCTTCCAGTTAGCGATCTCTATAACAGTCTCTTCCCTGATAAGGTCTCTTCACCATATATCATGCTTTTCAAATTAATTTTATACCTCTTATGATTTCTTCTCGGCTATTTTAATGACCCTGGGGTAGCTAGTAGGAAGGGACAAATTACAAATTCATTAACAGTACTTTGAAGAGCAAAAAGGCCAGGTCAGGAGCTAAGTATTATTACTCAGCTTTAACTATGAAAGCTGCTATTGCGTCTCTATAATACATTTTTGTATCATCAGTTCCTCAGAAGTTTTAGGCAGGGAGCTGATCTTATCCCAGAAACTTTCTCTTCCTTTTTCCCCCTGCTGTTCTCTAGGGAGGCTTTATGAAGCCATTTCTGTTCTATGCCATGCCTGCTCTCTGTTAACTTCACTCAAAGAAACTCTAGTGAGACAGGACTCAATTCCTCACAAAACATTCAGGGCTTGGCTACACTTGCGAGTTACAGTGCAATAAAGGAGCTCTGGGCGCCCTAGCTCACTCCCCGTCCACACTGGCAAGGCACGTAGAGCGCTCTGACTCTGTGGCTACAGCGCTGCTGGTACTCCACCTCGGCGAGTGGAATAACGTTTGCTGCGCCACCGCTGGAGCGCCTCAGCACCAGTGTGGACACCCTGGTCTCTTAGTACGCTCTGATCGGCCTCCAGAAGTGTCCCACAATGCCCGTTCTAGCCACTCTGGTCATCACTTTGAACTCTACTGCCCTTCCCTCAGGTGACCAACCATCAGACCTGCCCTTTAAATTCTCTGGGAATTTTGAAAATCCCCTTCCTGTTTGCTCAGCCAGGCGTGGAGTGCTCTCAGCGAATCTTTCCAGGTGATCAGGCCTCCACGCGCCAGGCGATCCCAAGTCTGGAGCAATGGGGAGGAGCTGGACCTCATCAGTGTTTCGGGGGAGGAAGCTGTCCAGTCCCAGCTGTGCTCCAGCCACAGGAATTACAGTATCTTTGGGCAGATATCAAGGGCCATGCTAGGAAGGGGCCACAACCGGGATGCACTACAGTGCAGGGTTAAAGTGAAGGAACTGCGGAATGCCTACCGCAAAGCCCACGAGGCAAACAGCCGCTCTGGTGCTGCTCCCGCCACCTGCCATTTCTACAAAGAGCTGGACGTGATACTTGGGGCGACCCCACCTCCCTGCCAAGTACCACCATGGACACCTCAGAGGCCAGTGCAACAAGGCAGGAGGAGGAGGAGGAGGAGGAGCAGCAGCAAAGCGGGAGCGAGGGTGCTCACCCCAGAATCGCTAGATGCATGCAGCCAGGAGCTGCTCTCAAGCCAGGAGGAAGGTAGCCAGTCGCAGCAGCCAGTGCTTGGGGAAGGACAAACACCAGAGGAGGTGCCCAGTAAGCGGCTTTTATTTTGGGAAGGAAGTTATTCCGTGTGGGCTCTTGGGGCGAGGAGGTTATGGCTGCATGCATGCCTACATGCGGAATAGGGTATTGATGTGCTCTCTCACATCACGGTAATTGGCCTCAGTGATCTCTTCAAAGGTCTCAGCCAGAACTTGGGCAATGCACTTGCACAGATTTTTCAGGAGAGCCACTGTTGTCCCCATCCCAGTAAGGCTAACTTGTCCACGCCACTGTGCCGTGAGGGGCAAGGGGACTATTGCTACACACACGCAAGCTGCATATGGGCCAGGGCAGAAGCCGCATTTCAGTAGAAGACCCTCCCTTGATTCCCTGGTCACCCTCAGCAGCGAGATATCTTCCAGGATGAACTCCTGTGGAAAATGTGGGGACAGTGTTCAGTACAGGGGCCCCCTGCAGCTGTTTGCTCTCCCCAAGGCACAGAAACCCAGAGGACAGTACAGCCATAAAACAATCAGTCACGCTTGACTCTGTGCTTACTCACCATTTTGGGGCTCCCGTGCATTATGTGCGCTCGCTTTGGGACAGGCAAATTATACTATTGTGTAGACCGTGCTTGCCTTTGAATATGGCGGAATCATTGCTCTGTCTGGTGTGAACAATGCTGCCTCTGTTAAGTGTTGCATTTTGCCTTTACAGATGCAACCTTGAGATCTCAGCCGTCCATGTTATCAACAGCCGAGAGGCTGCAAAGAATCGGGAAGAGACCATGTAGAAGCAAAGAGGGCATGCTGCATGAAGTCATGCAGCACTCCCTTAATGAAAATCAAAAAGTGCAGGAGTGGTGGGACAGTGAAAGGAGGGTCCGCCAGCAGAATGCGGATCGCCAGCACCAAAGCACAGAGCAGCTGATAAGCATCATGAAGCACCAAGCGGACTTGATCCAGGCGCTCATAGCCATGCAGGTGGAGCACTACTGTGCCCGCCCCCCCGCAGCCCTTGTCCCAAAACTCTTTCCCTTGTGCCACCATGCCACCTCCAAACCACTTTCCCCAACATCTGGGTTCTTACCGCCACCCACTGCCTCCAACACCTGTAGCTTTACCACACAGCCCTGAAAACTACGACCCTTATCCACTGCACTCAACCCCCATCACCATGCAGTATAGCCATCCTGAAGTGCTGCACGCATTGCACAGCACTCCAGACAGGACATACGCAAATCTGTGACTGTACCATTCTCCACCTCACCCACCCCCTTGTCCTTTGTGTTTCCCAAGCAGTTGTGTTGTGTTTTTTTTTCAATAAATTGATTTTTTTGGCTTTGAAAACATTCTTTATTATTGCATAACGTAAAAGAAACCTTAGCCCAGGAAAGCAACAGGCACTGCAAGTCAGTGTATCATACATAGCAAACACAGATTCCTACCACACTTCACTCCCGTGCAGGGCACCACACCAGACATTACTGTTGGCTTTCAGACTCAAATTGCTCCCTCAAGGCATCCCTAATCCTTGCAGCCGCACACTGGGCCCCTCTAATAGCCCTGCTCTCTGGCTGTTCAAATTCAGACTCCAGGTGTTGAACCTCCGAGTTCCATGCCTGAGTGAATCTTTCACCCTTCCCTTCACAAATGTTATGGAGGGTACAGCACGCGGATATAATTGCGGGGATGCTGTTATCGGCCAGGTCCAACTTCCCATGCAGAGAGCACCAGCGATCCTTTAAACGGCCAAAAGCACACTCCACAGTCATTCTGCACCAGCTCACCCTGTTGTTGAACTGCTCCTTGCTGCTGTCAAGGCTCCCTGTGTAGAGTTTCATGAGCCACAGCATCCAAGGATCACAATGGGCATTTCAACTTCCCCTACCGTGATCTTCTGGTCTGGGAAAAAAGTCCCAGCTTGCAGCTTCCTGAACAGGCCAGTGTTCCGAAAGATGCATGTGTCATGCACCTTTCTGGGCCAGCCTGCGTTAAGGTCAATGAAACGCCCATGGTGATCCACAAGTGCCTGAAGAACCATAGAGAAATAGCCCTTCCAATTAACATACTCGGAGGCTAGGTGGGCTGGTGCCAGAATTGGAATATGCGTGCCATCTATCACCCCTCCGCAGTTAGGGAAACCCATTTGTGCAAAGCCAGCCATAATGTCATGCACGTTACCCGGAGTCATGGTTCTTCTGAGCAGGATGCGATTAATGGCCCTGCAAACTTGCATCAACACAATTCCAACGGTCAACTTCCCCACTCCAAACTGGTTAGCAACCAATCGGTAGCTGTCTGGAGTTGCCAGCTTCCAGATTGCAATAGCCACCCGCTTCTCCACCGTCAGGGCAGCTCTCAATCTCGTGTCCTTGCGCCGCAGGGTGGGGGCGAGCTCAGCACACAGTCCCATGGAAGTGGCTTTTCTCATCCGAAAGTTCTGCAGCCACTGCTCGTCATCCCAGACTTGCATGACGATGTGATCCCACCACTCAGTGCTTGTTTCCTGAGCCCAAAAACAGCGTTCCACAATGGTGAGCATGTCCGTGCATGCCACAAGCAAACTTGAGTCGTTTGCATTACTCGAGTCGATATCATCGTCGGAGTCCTCACTGTCACTTTGGATCTTAAGGAATAACTCAACTGCCAAAAGTGACGCACTGGCGAGACTCGTCAGCATACTCCTCAGCACTTCGGGCTCCATTCCCGCAGACTGAAAGGGAAGACAGACCGCGCAGTACAAAGACTGTTGAAAGATGGCGCCAAATGTGGATGGAAGCAAAGGGAATGCTGGGGTGCGAATCAATGCATCACGGCGCGTTGGGACAGGACCCAGAATGCCCTGCACTCCCCGCCCCCTTCCCACAAGCCACAGCGCCAGAATAGGAAGAGGTGCTGTGTGGGATAGCTGACCACAATGCACCGCTCCCAATGCCACTGCAAGTGCTGCAAATGTGGCCACACCAGTGCGCTGTCAGCTGTCAGTGTGGACAGACTGCAGCGCTTTCCCTGCTGCACTCTATGAAGGCAGGTTTAACTCACAGTGCTCTACATCTGCAAGTGTAGCCATGCCCTCGGTGTGGAACCTTCCTCGGGTCTATATCTTCTGCGGCTTTTTTGGTATTGTTTAGATCTGACCCCCAACCTGCATACCTAACCCACTGATGGAGTTTTCACCCCATAGAACTCTTAGTGCTTGCTCTCAGTTCTGGTGCAGTGAGTGGGTGCCTTGGAAACCATGGCTGGCAATCAGAGTCACAAGCATTTTTTTTTTTTAAATCACCTGTTTAAAATGTTAGATCCTGGATAATCAACTTAAGAAGATGAAAGCTGAGAAGGTTTTTAATGCTGTTTTCTTTGACAGAAGATTGTGCAACACAGTCACATCCGTTTCAAAGGCTTCCACTCCCCTCCTCACAGAGCTGAGCAGCAGAACAGCGATTTGTATAGAAAATGGCATCAGCAAAGAAGGCAGGCAACTTTTGATAGGCTCAAAAACAGCTGTGGAATTTCTGTAGAGGATCTATATACTGTGGAGGGGGAAAGGTCCAGGCTCAGATCTAGTCTGCAACCCACACGATAGCAGCAGCTAGAGGTAGAATCTTAAAAACAGTACAGAATTTGAGTTGTGCTGGGATCCCATGTTTCTGAAAATACTCCTCATGTTCTGCCAAAAGCAAAATCAAAGGGCCCTACTCTGCAACCCTTACTCAAGTTGGCTGCTAAATAAATGGTTTTGTTTGCTTGTTTTAAATAAGTGTCAGTTATCCCCGTGTCACAGATGGAGGGCCCGGTCCTGAAAGCATTCTCTATTACTATTTAATGTTTATATTACAATAGTGCCAGAAACCCTAATCAGTATCAAGGCCCCATTCTGCTAAGCACTGTACTAGTATAGAAATAGATACAGCCCATGCCCAAAGACTTGCAGTCTGTGGTCTTGACCCTGAAAATACATGAGCACAAGATCAATTTTACACAATTTTGTATCTCCCTACCTTCAGTGGGACTATTCACCTGGGTAAAGTCTTAAATGTGCTTAAATGTCTAGTAGATTGGGACTTATGAAAGACCCTGCTGAAACGCCATGCAGAATTACCAGTAGCAGTCCTACATGAAGAGCACTTCCAGGAGCAGGCCTGGGGGAACTGAGACGCAGAGAAGCTAGCAATGTTGAACACACAAGTGAATCAGTGTCAGAGCCAGAATTAGAACACCGAAGTCCATGCCTCCCAGCTCCAGACTCAGCTGGCTAAGCCTTGGATTCTCTTATGATGAGCAGCCTGTTCTATGTTATTACATGATCCATATAATTTACACACACAATGCACAGATTGAAATAATATTTATTATCCTTCATGGCATCAGGATACCTAATCTGGACATTCCAAAGCACTGGCCGATGCTTCCAGGGAAACTATTTGATGTGCAAACCATACTTTTGTCTGGTGTGGCTGAAACAACTTTTCCCGTACAAAATAACGGCCCCCATTTTTCTTGCCAGCTGTACCAAGTGTCACCTTTAAAAATTGACGGACGTTACAGGTGAGGCACTGAACTCTTCATTGAGTTCTTTACTTTTATTGTAAATGAAGGTATGTGTGTGTGGGGCGGAGGGCATTTTCCACATATCTATGCCCTGACAATGTTGTAAATGGCAACAATACAAAACGGTTATAGCTCTGCAGTCCTCAACAGTGGTTCCTTTTATATTTACCTTCTCATTCAAGTTAGCAAAACCATAATTACAATGCTAAGGACAGCATTTTCAAGAGCAGGAGAGGGAAAAAAATGTTGTCATTGTCCCATGAGTTATATATTATTTCAGTCTCAACAGGCACTTCAGAAAGGCCTATGACCTCAACCTGGACATATAGGTTGACAGAAAGACATGTGCATATATTGAGTCTGAAGGTTACAAATATTTTTAAATGGCTTACAGACAACCCCAACACTTGAGCAAATGTCAGTCAGAACAGAATTACTGTGCTCGTTTGAAAAGGAGCAAAACAGAACATGGACCGTATTTCTGAAAGGGAGAAGAAGAGATTTACTGAGAGAACAAGGAGCTGATGATGAATTTCAGCATTTTATAGTTGAATTAAGGGGTCTTATCAAAAGCCTGCTTTCTTTGTTCTCTTTCTTTTGCCACACACACAACTAATAGCTCCCCCAAGAACAACTTATTGCATACAAATCTTTCGCTGTGTTTTAAGCAAAACCACAATTTAATTTTTTAAAAGGCAAACAGTGAATTACTTCCAAGAAAAGTCATGCCAACAAATAGAATAGCTGAAACAAAGCACTTTGGTGCTAGTCCTTGGTAACGTTTGTAGACCATATTTTTGGCAATGCTGCCTTTCCAAAGAGGCAATTTCTAATTCGACAAGAACAAAGCCAAATTCTGTCACCATTAACATATTTAACCTTTTATTCTTTTATTATTATCCGTTAAAAAATAATGCTTAAAACCCATCAAAACGTTTTAATAGGAATGATGGGTTTGAGTTACTGAATATTTTCTCCCCTAACTGGCATTATGAGAAAAATAAAGGAAAAAAGAGATCAGTCTCTAAAGTCATCTGGATTTTTTGCTCAGCAAACCTCACTTAAACAACGTTGATGCAACCACAGACATCACCCAGACAGAGTTCAATACAATCTCCACGCATTGCACTACTCCACAGACATGAGCATTGACAGTTACCGATAGCGAGCGTATTTTTGGTGTATTACCTGAATCTCTCATTGCGTCTCCTTTCTCCCTTTCTGCAGGATGATATCAAGTGGAAAATGTTCAGTGGTTTGCAGGCAGGAGGCGACAACCAGGAAGCACAGTTGTGACAGAGCTTTGTTCTGCCTGCAGTGAATTACACGCAGCAAGGGTTAGACAGCAGCAAATTCTGAAATCAAAGCATCCTTTTAGCCTGGATCTAGAACTATGTTTCAGGGGTGCAAGGAGGCGGGGTGTGACATGCTTCCAGATTCATTCAGACTAGAAATAAAAATAAATGAAAAAAAAAATCGATTCCCTGTCTCCAAGTTCCCCTTTTTTGAAAGCAGCCTCCCCTTTAGCAACTCCCTCAGTGCCGAAAAGGGAAACAAACACCCTGTGGCTATTACATGTGAGAGTTGTTGGGTATAGGAAACAGTTACACAGATAACACATGCACGCACACACCAACGGATCAGCTGGCATTTCAGACATCGCTTTACCATCCCTACCACTGTCCCTCCCCTCTTTCAACAGGCTAAGCCCCTTTTTAAAGCCTCACCCTTCCCGAACGCAGGAAACATGCAAAGCCTACCCCCTCCCCCCAAATTGCAGGGCTTGTCTCCCCCCTAAGCTCCGGCTCCTTGCCTTGCCCTTCCAGCGATCATTTCACCCCTGCCAAGCAGAATCGGCCAGATGAGAAGCCCTAACCCTCTGTCTCTTCTCCTCCTGGAGGCCCCTCCTCGGGAGAAAGGGCTGGAGATAGAAAGTCCAGCTGGCTGGAGATAACAACCCCTCGGTGAAGAAACTATTTCTTTAGGCAAGGCCCGGGGGGCAGGAAGGAAATGCAGCCCCCCGTTCCGCTAGAGACGAGGGGGAAGGTGGTGGGCGGAGGGGCTGGCTTCAGCCAGGGCTCAAGGAGGCATCTGAGGACACCACCGACTCAGCCAGATGGCTGTCACCCCACGCCAGAGCCGGCACTCCCCCGCCCCATCACCCCCCTACCCCGACACACCAGCAGCCCGACCTAGTTCCGCCCGCTGCTGAGCGGGGCGAGAGATTCCCCGCACCCTCCTTTGCAACTCCGCTTGCCAACACACACGCACCCCACACACACACGCTGCAGCCGAAAACCAGAACCAGCCCTGCCCGTGAGTCACGGGGGGTCCCCTCGGAAACCACTAGCCGGCGGCTGCTGGGGAAGGCTCCCTCGCACACACCGGCAGGAAGAAGACGGGGGTGCAAGAAGCACACTGACCTGCTTTTGTTTTATTTCGGGCTGCTCGCCCGGCGACAGAAGCCGCGTCTGCCCCCTCTGCGCCCCTGCCCGCGCCTCTGGCGGTGCCCCGCGCTGCCGGGCCAGCCCCGGGCACCCTGCTGGCGGCGCGCTGGACTCGCAGACGGCCGGGAGCAGCGCTCACCAGGCTGGGGAGGGAAGGGCAGGGGAGCGGCTCTTTGCTTTTGAAACACACTTGGGCTCGCACGCCCGATCGCAGCCTCCTCCCCACAGAGGGAGCGAGCCCCCCTTCCCGCTCCCTCGTCAGTCTCACAGCGGGCACCAACCCGCAGCGGGAGCCCTCCCGGCCTTACCCCACCAGAGGCGGGCACGGCGGGGGCCGAGGAGACTCCGCCCCTAGGGCCCGCCCCCTTTTTTCCCCCCCTGCCCCGGCAGCCTGTGGTTGGCAGCAGCGATCCCCCCCCCCCCCAGGGGTGGCGGGGGAGCGGTCAGGTGTGGCAGCCCCACGGGCAAGAAATTATAATGGTCGCCCTGTGAGCCATTCCTGCCGGGCGATGCCATAATAAAATCCTAGCGTGCTGAGGAGCAATCAAAAGCAAATCACCCATCTCCTAAGACAGGCTTTTATTTTCCCTGGCAGGCAAGTGTGTCTTAAGATCCAAAAGGTACCAGCAGCCTCAGGCGGGCTTGTCTGGCCAGTTGCCGCTGCAGGTTGTGTTTTCCGGCTGTGTGTGGGGGAGGGTGGGGCTGAGCAGCAGCAGCGGGGGAGCCCCGGCCTGGGCAACGGGGTATGTGGGGTGGGGAGCCCGGGCTGGTACTTCTGTCTCCTCTCTCCAAAGCGCTTTGCAGGCCAGGGAGAACTTACCCAGGCTACGGTAAAAGTACAGTACCCTTCAGCACTGCTGCTCTCAAACAACCCCCTGCCTAAAAGCCTGGGGGGAAGAGTCATACAAAGGGAATCCTGGGCCCCACTGTGCAGACGAGAAACAGAGGGGTTAAGAGGCCTGCTTCTGGTCACACAGCAACTGTGTGGCCGAAATAGAAAGAGAACGCAGGGGTTCTTTCTCTGAGTTTGCTTCTCTGGGCAATGCTGCTAGGCAAAGTGCAGGGGAGGAGAATAGAGCGGCCAGAAGGGCTACTATTTATAGGGGCTATTTATAACTTTTTCGCTTGAGGAATTGTAATAACCTGAGGTTTTAAGATATATTTTTATTGCTTTTTAATAGGGAAAGGATGATGGCACTTTCTAAAAAAATACTAGCCAGTGTGTGTTAGGTATTCCCTTCAGTGCCTGATCTACAGAGGGTATGGGTCTGCTCTAGCTCTCAGCTTAAATTAGGCTCTCACATTATAGAGTCTATTGCTTTTCACTTTGGAGGTCGCCAGCCAACATGGCAGTCATCACATCACTGTCGATGTACATTAAAACAACAGAAGAAACAGATACAGGACCCAGTGCTGCTTACTCAGAAAACAATCCTATTTCCACCAATGGCTGAGGACAAATGTGTTCAGATGTCTTGGCATCACACATGAGGTCAGCTAGTGTGAAACAAGAAAGATCCATAAATTATCAGATAATTAATTAAGATAAGTTTCTCCTCTGTCCGTTGAAGAAGTTCAATATTGTGGAATACATTCATCTTCCAAAGACAGAGTTGCTTCTGATGTGATGATGGCAAGTTCCGGGGAATTGGATCTACATACATATTGGTATGACCCCAAGAGCACCCTACTGCCAGAGGTCAAGGGGTTCCCTGGTATGTAGCAGTGAGTCTCAGCTGGCCTGACCAGTCCAGTGCACCCCACGCACTGTCATGATATTTATTTAAGAGGTGTCTTGTAATGTATCATTGGGAGACTAATAACTCACTGATCATTAATATTCTTGTGTGAAGTACATATGGTTCACATGCAACAAACTATAGAGATGTGCTGGAATGGAAATATATTCCTCCAATCTGTTTGGCAGATAGTGCCTAACCCCAGATGGCCCTAAAAAAAATGCTGTTTCACAGACAACGCTGTGTCTCTTATGTAAATTAAGCAAGGTGTGACCAAAGATAATGAAAAGCACATTTACATGCAAAGTAAACAAAGCAAGAAAGTGAGGGAAAATGACTACTGAACAATCTCCATGGGGGATGGAGACTGCACCCTCCAGGAAGCCTTCCTGTCTCCTTTGGCAGGGTCTATGAACTTGGAGAAGATGAAGAGAAGACAAAAGGTCATTTTGTCATCCTTCACCTGAGGAGACAAAGAACCAAGCAATTTGGGCTCCGTGCTGGATCCTGGCTAAAGGCTCACCAGCCATGCTGGAAGAATGACTTTGGTGAGAAAACTACTTTGCATAAATGACGCTAGTTTGTTAAGTGAGATTTTAGTCTTAGAAGTGTATTTTTACTTTTGCTTGTTTGTAACCATTTCTATCCCTAGCCCTTCTACTTGGTATCACCTAAATCTGTGTTCTGTTGTTACTAAGCTTGTTTTACTTTGTGTTAACTTTAGTTAAGCTAACAGGTTAACTGTTACTCTTTAAAGGTTAACTCTTTAAAGCTAACAGGTTAACTGTTACTCTTTAAAGAACCAGCAAACTTGATTAGGTTTTGTGAGTGTTACTAGTGAGAGGGGCTAAGCGCTGCAGGTAAACATTTTTGGGGAGAACCCGCGGCTGGAAGGGTTGTGGAGGTCCCCCCTGAAAGAAACTGGGTGATAGAAGTCAGGGTGAGACCTTTTTGCTCATATGCTGGCTCTTGGTGTCAAGGCTGTGAGCCACAGCTGCCTAGCATTTAAGGCATCCAGAGTTGCAAGGCAGGTGTTGATTGAACCCCTTACTGGCCTGGGGGGGGGAAAGGGTCACATTCAATGTTTGTTTTTGTTTGAAACAAACTCTTCTCTCACCTTAAAATTTTGCTTACAGCGCCACTCTGGAAATGGTGAAAGTGAAGCAGTAGAACCTCGCAAAAAGAAAAGGAGTACTTGTGGCACCTTAGAGACTAACAAATATATTTGAGCATAAGCTTTCGTGAGCTACAGCTCACTTCATCGGATGCATTCAGTGGAAAAGACAGAACCTCGGAAATTTACAAAACGAAACATTCTCACAAAAATCACTTCAGTCTCACTCCGCTCCTCAGCAAGGATTTAATGGCAGAACAAGGTCTCATACAACTTAGACGTCATTACTTTTACTTAGCATATTCTACTGTATGTTCACGAGTATACCATGAAGTTAAACAAATAATTAAAACTAAGCTACAGTTTTTAGACTAAGTGACCAAAGCACATTGTGATTCATTAGGCTTTTGTTTGTTTGCTTTTGGGTTTTTTTTTTCTTCCTTTTTCTTAATTGAATAATTGAGCTTTATGTGGGTGAAGAGTACAGAAGTCAAATAAGCCAAATCCAGCCACCGATCTGGGTTCAGGCTGCAGGGACAATGACATAGCCTTCTCTTCTTTCTCCTCCCTTCCCCATCCTGGCCATAAATGAGCATGAGTCCAGAGTTAGCCTTACTATTTTTGCGAGCACCTCCAAAACCAATTTTGAGCATGCCCTACCCCAAAAACCCAACTGATTCCTGTCCACCTGATTGCACCACTAGGCCCACAGGCAGTCAGGGGGATCGAAGGAAGAACAGCAAGATGGCTATTTGCAGCACTCACAAAGTTAATGGACTTATTTTATTTTATAAGTGTTGGAGTTTGGGGTGGAGCAGGATCTTTAGGATACTGTCATCCTCCTGCATCTGGACAAGTGCCGGTCAGGTGCTTGTGCTGTTCATTGGTATCATAAAATTATAGGGTCCTGGTCCAGGACAGGGGCTCTTTGGCACTGCAGAAATACAAATACGACTAATAATTTTCCAAATAAGTCTGGGATGTCTGCACTGGCAACTATGCTGGTGATGAGTATGTTTGTTTCTCTCTGGAGAATTTCATTAGCCTGAAGGCTGGAGGATTTATTTCACAAACACTGGCTTAATGTCAATTGGGAAGCTTGCTTTCTCTTCGTTCTCAGGGAAAACCATGTACACAACGTGACCCAAGTATTTGCACCACAATAATTCAAGGTTCTCTAAGGGCTGTTCATAAAGCCTTCGAGATATTGGGTTGGTTTTACAATTAAAAAAAGAACCGTATATAGAGTTCACATCAGGAATTTGTGCTACATCCTATTCTTAAAGGGATACTTCAAAGTTGATGGGCACAAAATTTTACACAAATCTATGTAATTGTTTATGTATTAGTTCCCTCCTTTTCTTATTTTAAAAAAACTAATGCCAGCTATGGTATTGTAAACAACCCCACCATAACAAACCAGTGTGGATACAATGGAGGAAAATGGAAACAGATTTCCATCCCTTCTAGCACCCGTTAGCACCTTTGTTAGCAGAGAGGCCAAGCACTGAATGGTTAGAGACTAAACTGTCATCTTACTGGTCGAGATGGTCCCTTGTAGGTCAGGACTGAAATACGGTGGCATTATTATGTTTTTGGTATTGGTATTACAGTAGCAGTTAGAAGACCCAGCTGAGATGGAGGCTCCATCCCGTTAGGAGTTGTACAAACACATAGCTGAAGACAGTACCTGCCCCAAATAGCTTACAGCTGTGGCCCTAATCCTGCACAGACTAATCAATATGTTTAACTGTAATCATCTGACTAGTTCTACTAAAGCTAAAGGGAATACTCACGTGCTTAAAGTTAAGCATTGGAGTGAGTCTTTGCAGGATCAGGGCCTAAGTAGGTAAGAAAGACAAAAGATAGGGGAAAGGAAGTATAATAATTCCCATGGACAATCTTGCACTGCTTCTGTTACCACCTTCGCTTGCCATGAGAATAGGAGGATTTGAGTCTCCAGGGGTGTCAATTAGTACTCTTGAAAAGTTCCCAACAGTTGACTTAAAATAAAGGAAAGGAAATAGATTTCACCTTCAAATGCCTCTGTAGTGTTGTTGGGGGGGGTTATGTTTTTTTCCAGGGGATGTTTGTGTTGGTTGGTTAGTAGGGTTTTTTTAAATGCAGTATTCTGGAAAAGTATTCAGATTTTTAATATGGTGAAAAATACCTTGGCGTGACATAGACCACTTGACTATGTGGTCCCCTGTTCTTTGCAAAAAGCTCTCACCGGAGACAGGGTAAACTCACTACACCAAACTCATCTTACCTTATATATACTCTTTATGGATAAATATCCTGTATCTACAGAAAGCTCCTAACTTGTCAAGACTCATAGTCATTGTGAGATTTATGTACAGATAATATTTAAGGAATAATGTAACTAAATGGAAAGTATGCTTTATGGACTTGGATTAGAAATTAGTCCCTGGGGTGTCATGATAATGGCCCATTCAAGGAAGATGGAGTTGTTACCCCTCCCCACTCAGCTAGCAAGGTAGTGCAAAGTTCTATTGTCTACCCCTGCCACAGTCAATGGAAAACCATCAGACAACGACAATCAAAACCATTTCTTTTCTACAAGAAGGGAGGAGTTCACCCTGGCTGTGAATAGAAGACTGCTGTAATATAATAGGGTATAGGGCAAGGCACTCTGGATCCATTCACAGAAGATGAAGTGAGCTGTAGCTCATGAAAGCTTATGCTCAAATAAATCGGTTAGTCTCTAAGGTGCCACTAGTACTCCTTTTCTATTCACAGAAGAAAACCCCTAGCAGAAGGGTATGCTTTCATGAAGGTTTGTATCCCAAATCTTGAGAAACCTGCCAGCTCTGCAAACTGAACTTTGTGGGATAACCTACTTTATTAGATAGGACAGATAACTATTGATAAGTATACACCCAGGTTTGCATTTTATGAATTTGTTTTGTGTTGTAACCACTTGTTTCCACCACTCTCTCATTTCTAGTTAAATCTTTATTCTTTCTTAAATAAACATTCTTTTGTTTTATTATAAGTGCTCACAAGTGCTGTGTGCTTTACAGGAGCAGCGAGTGATGGTAAAGCTGGTAAATTGGGGCACCCTACACCTTTGGGTCAGAGGATCTGGAACTTCTGTGAGTAGCCAGCTTCAGGGGCTGGGTATCACAGGGGAACAATTCAAAAGGATTCAAGGATTGGGGTGCACCTATTGTTAACCTGCAAGGCGAAGGAAGGGCTGGTATAAACCCAGAGGAGAATGCTTGAGTGGCTGAAGGGCTGGCAGTGTCAGGGAGCTGACATCCAGCTACCACAAGAAAGGCGGTGGTTAATAAGGTGCCTTATAGTCCTGGGTATGCCAAGAATCACCACGCTTGGCAATGACGTCTTAAATACATTGCTAATGCAAATAAAGTAAACTGCAACAAAAAGCAGGATAAGGGTTGTTCCCTTTTGCCTAACACAGTGAGGGCCTGGATTTGTTATTTCATAGCAGCTGTGTGTTCTCCTATTGGATGCTTAACATTCCCATCACATTGGTTTGGCTGAGTGAATTTCCAAATTTTTTTTTTTAATAATTGAACTAATTGTGGATAATAATTTATTCTAAGAAATAAAATCAGGCCGTTTGCTCAAGTATGGTTAGTATTGATAGGGCATGATCCTGCAGGCTGTTACTAACCGAAGTAATACTAACTACCATGAGCTGTCCCAACAATTTTCAGGGCCCTTTTCTGTATGTAACTGACTTTTGTCCATCATGAGCATGCCACTGATCACCACTGGGACCACTCGTATGCACAACATACAGTAGTAAGGCCCCAAGCCAACAAAGCAATTAAGCAGGTCAGTATTGCTAACGCCAAGCTTTCAAAATCAGGAGTCAGGCACTCAAAGATCATGAGACTGGACTGAAAATCACAAGATATTTTAAAAAATAGTAAATTAGGGGTACTTTTTCTTTGCCGTCTGGTTTTTGAGCCATAAGGATGCACTCAGGTTATATGTTCAAGCTTCTCTTGGCAACCATGAGGGCTAGAAAACTGCTTTCTTTTTCTTTTTTCATTTTAATGAAAGCTGAAATTTTGTCATGATCACAGGACTCTAAGAGCTGGGCCAAATACTCACAAGAGAGTGAGCTTGCATATGACATGGTTATTTACTCATTTACTCAGCTAAAGTGCTGAATCAGGGCCTGCAAGTTTGTAGGGTCAGGCCCAAAAATATGGCTGAGGTACGGAGATTTTCTTTCTGCAATAATTCCTCCCCTACTAGCAAAAGCCTTGCTCCTGTAATGAGCGCTGTGTAGGCAGTCCCCAGGTCTTGCATGGTGCCTCATTAAAGGACTGGGCTTAAAATTGTGATAAAAATATAGCCTATGCACCCAAAATTGCTTGTACTGAAATGAAGGATGATATTCCTAAAGACTTCAGTGGAAGCAGACTCAGGCCCCATTGGTTACATATAACTGTCATTTGTACATACTGATACCTTCTGCTAAAAATTATTATGAACATTCTGGCTCATCAAAATATGACAGACACATACACAATCCCTTGGGTTTTTTTTATATCAAACACCTTTTTATTGCGCACTTTAAAAGTATTATGCACTGTGAGCTTTTTTACAGATTGTTAACCTGCAAATGTGCTTGTAAAAAAGCTATGTATTCCCAGTAACTCAGTTTTATAAAGTACCTAGGATCCCCACCCCTGCCTGCAAAAAACCTCTCAAATTTAGGAAGCGTCTTTTCCCATGTGCTAACAGTCCTAGGCTTCATGATGGAGGAAATGTTTATTACTTGAGAGTTACAGGCCCAAAATCTGCATCATATGTAGCCTCCTTAACTGCTGTGGGGTTGAAAGAGGATGAGTACAAAGTCAATGTAGAATCAGCCTCGAATCTCATCTCCCACAGGAATTCATACGTATCCATGCACACAGTAAACCCTCTAAAATAGATATTTATGCCCTGATCCAGCAAAGCATTGAAGCATGTGTTTAACTTTAAGCAAATGAGTAGTGCCACTGAAATCAATGGGGCTGCTCATGTGTTTCAAGTAAGACACATGGGCGAGCCCTCAGCTAAATCAAGGCCTTACTGTGGAAACACCCAGCAGGATGAATAACTACAATCGCACCATTAAAGGGAGTGATGTTCACTCCAGGACAGAGATCCCAAACAAGGCCATATGAACCACTCTAGCCCTGTGTTAAGGGCTTATGTGGGTAGATAGGGCTTCCCACAGAGTGAGTTTTATGGAGAGAACACTAGAGGGATAAAAGCAACTTGACCCAAACAAGTCAGACCATGTGCTGTTAGTCCAGAGGTACAGTTATGGGTGCAAATGCCAATAGAGGTTGGACAAAAAGCCCAATATCATTGCTGACTCCCACAGGTCAGCATTTGCCCCGGGTCTATGCCATCTGTGTAGTCCTAGCTACTGCTTCCACTTCTGCTGCAGGCAACAATGACAGCAACAACAAAAACACATCAAGAAGGGAAAAATGAGTGTCCTGACAGAGCCAGATGTTATACCTTTCTAATCTCCCACTCACCACGTGTGTCACCACCTTGCCATGTGATGTTGAGAAGTACAAGCTGACATGAATCAGAACTGGCTGTTTCCTTATTTTAAGTGTGTCAATATAGAACCCTAACTTTATTCTTTTATAATTAATATTTCCTTGTACACTAGACAAAACACATCTAATGAAGGGTATTTACACACAGGCAAAGCTCAATTACCAAACCTTGATTATTCACAATGCTCTTTCCTCCAAAGCAACACGGTGTTCCTTGATGTACATTAACTATATCGAGAGTCCATCAGTTATACGAACCCTCATTCATCCAAATTAATTCACTGTCCTCCTCTCAGGTAACTGAGGTTTGACTGAATTGCAAAAATAATATACAAACACAACACAAGATCATGACATGGAACTATTTCACCATAATTTACTATACAACAACTTCTCTTACTGTTAACGAGTTATATACAGGAGTACCAATGTGGTGCTGTGCCATGGTACAATGGTAAATAACTGGACATAATTATATTATACGCAAAAAATTACATTAAAGAACACTATTAAGGGTGCAAAATCAGGCACTCAAAAGTTAGGAAATGCCAGAATTAAGGTGCCTCTGCAATCACAATTTGTGCATCTGGATTATGATACAGTTTTTACATCACATGATCACATACTGTTTCTTCACAGGCTCTTGGGTTCCATTCCAGACTCTGGAGGGGAGTGTTCTCTAGTGTGCACAGACCTTTCTGTCCCAGTGTAGTGCCCCCAATCTTGACCCCTTCTGGCGATGGCCCCTCTAATCTGTCCCACTCCCATGTCCCCCTCAGCTCCTCATCAGAGTCCCCCCAAGCCCTTAACTCCTCCGGCTCCTTCTCCCAGTCCTAGTCTTCCCTGCATATGGCCCCTCATTCCTGTTCCAATCTCCTCACTGAGTTAATTGCAGTCTCCCTCCTCCCTTCCCCAGACTTGTGTCTGATCTCAGTCCCCATCCCTCAACTTCCAAACCCCAGTTTCCCTCCCCCGACCCCACAGTCTCCTTGTCCAGCCTGTTCCAGTATCTTTCCTACCCAAGCTCACAATCCTAGTCTTACCCCACACGCTCCTTTACCCAATCTACTATCCTCCTCTTCCAAACCACTCCACACCACCAAGACCCCTGTGCATTTCAGTCAGCTTCCTCCTACACACTGCCTGGTGCCAGCAGGGAGAGCATTTATAGCACAGGTGAGAAACTCTCCCTGCTCTCAATTTTTGGGCTGGCACCCAAGAGTCTCTCCTGGTGGCCAGGAGAAGCAATTGCAGGGAAAGCCCAATTCAGCACCCTCATCCCTAGGTTGCAGCAAGCTCAATGGGATGGAATCTTTGGAGAATTTAGCTGCCAAATTCTAACAGCGCTCTACTGAACACTTGCAAACCGAGACTTTTCAAAGACTTACGACTTGACCAAACGTGGGCATTTTTTCACAGGGATGGCAAGCAGCCCATCGTTGACACCAGCCCCACTCCTGCTAAATTTCAAGTCCCTGCTCCAAAACATTGCAATGCCAGAGCTTCTCAAGGAGAAGGTTGTAAGAAACTTTTTAACATGGGCAAATCAACATATGTTTTCCCTTATTTTCTTCTCAGAAATAATTGAATCATTTTATCTGAAATTAAAAACAAACCGAAAAAACAAAAACAGCCTGAGCCAAACACCAGCATGGAAAATTCCAACCTCACCTGTTAAAAGATGGCAAACTCATAAACAAATGAAAATAGATTCTTGTACTGGCAAGTGTAAGGCAGGCAGTGCTATTGGCAGTGCTTCCAGCTCCACCTATGATAAAAGACAGAGTGAAAAATTCTCCTCTTTAAATGCTAGCACAAGTATATACGTAACTAGTACAGTAGTGTGGATCCACCAATGAGTTAATTATTCACATTACAGGTCCTGAAATGAGGAGATCATACTAAGGAAACAGAAAAACTCTGAACATAGTGCTTTATGATCAAGCAATACTAAGTAATATAAGGCTTTTAATATGCTCTTTTTAGTGCAGTAAACTATATGATAACTGTACATACAAAGCCCAATTCAGCTCCAATGGAAAACTCCCATTGACTTCAAAGGGAGAGACTGGGTAGTATGTTAAGAGAGAAATGTTAAGAGAGAAAATAAACATTTTGTAATACTGAGTGTGGTGTTAGGAGAATGTTTATATTGTACACTTATATACTGAAGTTCTGATCCTGAAAACACTTATGCATATAAGTAAAGTTACTCACAAATAATAGCCCAACTGAAGTCAGTGGGACTACACATGTAAGTAACTTTACTCACATGTCTAAGTGTTTGCCGGATCAGAACCAATAGCTGGAAACATCAGATAATAGTCTAGGGCATGCATGGAAAAATCAGCACACCAGTGTGTTTGCTTTCCTGAGAACATTGTTCCTTGTGGATGCTTCCTGAATATGACATCCTTCATGACAAACACTAGAACTTCAAATGCTCCAGTAGCCCCTGCTTTTAAATTTATTAAATAACAAAGCTGTGTGGAGAATTCCATGGGTCTCTCAGGATATAAAATATGGCCATTTACCTACATGAATATGAAGTAAATATTTTTCTTCTTCAGGCTTCTGGCACTCAGCCCCACACAAGATCAGGCTCTCAGCAAAGGCTATAACATTAGGCTAGTGCTTTGGGTCCACAGGTGTCAGCAGGCATATCTGAAAGAAAGAAAGAAAGAAAGAAAGAATCTTGGACCAAACAACAAGTGTCTGATCTAAATGAGACAAATTACACAATTTTGTGTTGCCCTGTCCACCTCCCACATCTTTTTGATTGAACATCATCTAATGTAGGGTCTGATCTTGTGAGCCTTACTCACACAAGTAGTCTTTACTCATGTAAGAAGTTTCAGGGACTTCAATTAAGTCTAATTTGAAAATAGTGGGACCCTTGTGTGACTACATGTTTTCAGGATCAAGTCCTTTGATTGTCATTTTTTCAAGGCAGGGACTGTGTCTTCTTATATTTCTGTAGACAGTCCATGCACACATATGTTGCTGTGTAGGGAACAGTGATTTGATATTCCCACCCTCCAGAATGTCTCACTTTTACTTGTAAATTTCATTCATAAAACTGGCTAAAGCAAAAAGAGGCTGTACTCCTGACAGTATTTTTTTTAAAAATCACCATTTTCAGGCCTTTTCTTCAAGGAGGATTTTAGGAAACATCCCTCACCGTTGCTGTAGTTCCCATTCAGCAATCTGTGCTAGCAATGCTGGGAGACCTAGTGAAGACCAGCTGATGACATTTTGTCCGGGCTTGCTCTGAGCAGCATTAACTGTCACAATGGTAAAAGTATAGGCAGCCGTTCTACGTAAGAGTCATTACTAGCACAACAGAGCTATATAAGTGCTACGGCAAGGGTGGGAGATTTTTCTAAAATCCCCCATTCCACAGCCATACTGTGTTATTATATACTTTACATGCACTTAAGGAGGATATAAGCTTCCTATTAAGCTGATAAACCCATCACATCTATATTCGCCCTCCTAGGCCTACTCTGCTCCTGTAAATTTTGTACTCATTTTCCAGCAACAGACCCATTTTATCTTGTTTAGCACTGTTGCTGGAAAATAGGCACAAATGTTTCTAGTGTAGATGAGACACAGATGAGTCAAACACTTTATACGCACTTAATGTTAGCCATGTGACATGTCTTTTATGTTAGAAGAATATCAATTTAATTATTGCTATTGTTAAAAGAATATTATGCTATTGTGAAAAGAATGTCAAGGTAAAATCTTTTTTTTCTTACATAATCCCTTCCTCAAGGAATGGCAAAAGATTTAAGGGGAAAATTTTGAAAAACACCTACACATGACTTAAGAGCCTACATCCCATTTTCAAAGTCAAATGGGAGTTGGGTGTCAGGTGTTGAAAAGGGGACTTAGGTTTCTAAATCACTTTGACAGGTTTCAGAGTAGCAGGCGTGTTAGTCTGTATCCGCAAAAAGAAAAGGAGTACTTTTGGCACCTTACAGACTAACAAATTTATTTGAGCATAAGCTTTCGTGAGCTCACTTCAGCTCACTTCATCAGATGCATGCAGTGGAAAATACAGTGGGGAGATTTTATATACACAGAGAACATGAAACAATGGGTGTTACCATACACACTGTAACAAGAGAGTGATCACTTAAGGTGAGCTATTACCAGCAGGAGAGAAAAAAAACCTTTTGTAGTGATAATCAAGGTGGGCCATTTCCAGCAGTTGACAAGAACGTCTGAGGAACAGTAGGGGGCAAAATAAACATGGGGAAAGAGTTTTACTTTGTGTAATGACACATCCACTCCCAGTCTTTATTCAAGGCTAATTTCATGGTGTCCAGTTTCCAAATTAATTCCAATTCAGCAGTCTCTTGTTGCAGTCTGTTTTTGAAGTTTTATTGTTGTAATATTGCGACTTTTAGGTCTGTAAGCGAGTGACCAGGCAGATTGAAGTGTTCTCTGACTGGTTTTTGAATGTTATAATTCTTGACGTCTGATTTGTGTCCATTTATTCTTTTGCGTAGAGACTGTCCGGTTTGGCCAATGTACATGGCAGAGGGGCATTGCTGGCACATGATGGCATATATCACATTGGTAGATGTGCAGGTGAATGAGCCTCTGATAGTGTGGCTGAATAGATACGTGGACACAGTTGGCAACGGCTTTGTTGCAAGGATAGATTCCTGGGTTAGTGTTTTTGTTGTGTGGTGTGTGGTTTCTGGTGAGTATTTGCTTCAGGTTGGGGGGCTGTCTGTAAGCAAGGACTGGCCTGTCTCCCAGGATCTGTCAGAGTGACGGGTCATCCTTCAGGATAGGTTGTAGATCCTTGATGATGCGTTGGAGAGGTTTTAGTTGGGGGTTGAAGGTGACGGCTAGTGGTGTTCTGTTATTTTCTTTGTTGCGCCTGTCCTGTGGTAGGTAACTTCTGGGTACTCGTCTGGCTCTGTCAATTTGTTTCTTCACTTCAGCAGGTGGGTATTGTAGTTGTAAGAATGCTTGATCGAGATTTTGTAGGTGTTTGTCTCTGTCTGAGGAGTTGGAGCAAATGAGGTTGTATCATGGAGCTTGGCTGTAGACAATGGATCGTGTGGTGTGGTCTGGGTAAAAGCTGGCATGTGGGTAAGTATAGCAGTCAGTAGGTTTCCGGTATAGGGTGGTATTTATGTGACAAATGCTTATTAGCACTGTAATGTCCAGGAAGTGGATTTCTTGTGTGGACTGGTCCAGGCTGAGGTTGATGGTGGGATGGAAATTGTTGAAATCATGGTGGAATTCCTCAAGGGCTTCTTTTCCATGGGTCCAGATGTTGAAGATGTCATCAATGTAGCGCAAGTAGAGTAGGGGCATTAGGGGACGAGAGGTGAGGAAGCGTTGTTTTAAGTCAGCCATAAAAATGTTGGCATACTGTGGTGCCATGCGGGTACCCACAGCAGTGCCGCTGATTTGAAGGTATACATTGTCCCCAAATGTGAAATAGTTATGGGTGAGGACAAAAAGTCACAAAGTTCAGCCACCAGGTTTGCCGTGACAATAATGTACTCCTTTTCTAAATCACTTTGGTGCTTTTGAAAATTTTATTGTAAGTCATTGTCTGGACTGATCAGAATGTCCTGTAAGAGGAAGATGTTTTCTTGAAGCATTCCCATGGGTTGGAAAAAGTTAACTAAAGCAGTAGGAAGAGGTTAGCTCTTTGCTCTGGAAAAAGGCTTAATGGCTTGAGTTGCATTCCCAAATTTCCCATTGATTTCACTGGAATCAGAAAAGTTAAATTCTATGAGGCGTTAAATGGGATATTTGGATGTGCAAGTCATGCAGGGCTGGGCCCTAAGGGCCTGATCCAAATCCCATTAAAGTTAATGGAACGATTCCCATTGACTTGAATAGGATTTTGGTCAGGCCATAAATACAGACTGCTACAGACAGATACTACAGGGTAGCATATGCACCGTACATATCAATGACAAGTAAACCCATGGAAGAAGGAATGGGAAACGTCACCATTTCTGACAAGGACTGTGAGTTAATCTGAATCATGGTTGTTTTAGCCAAACAGGGTTGGGTGGTTTTTTTAATATTCAGTACAAGAATATCACTAATAGGCAAGTCTATAAAAGGATAGCTCTGGGGAGCCTACATGTAGGTTATAATGGAGCTGCCAAGTTTCAACCAGAAAGGCTGGAGGGAAGCTGTCCAGGACTAGAGGGGGATTTGGAGAGCACTTTGTTGAAGCCTGAAGTGCTCAAGGATGTTTTGCATATTTATTATCCTCAAAGAAAGCACTTGGCTGCTCCCAGTATGGGAAGGGGTTTGTGTAATGGTAATTGTGCCCTCAGTGGCTGCCAGGGAAATATAATCATCCATTACAGTGGTTGTCAGCCCGCGGGCCACTTGCGGCCCAATCAGCACAGAGATGCAGCCCATGTGACAGCCTCAGGGCCATACAGACATTATATATATTGTGTGGAGGCAGCCCAGATAACACATAGACAGCAATATATGCAGCCCACAATGGTAAATCGGTTGAGAACCACTGAGCCAGAGGAACATGAATAAGTTAAATACTGTTTGCTAACCTATGATGGGTCTTTCTTCTTCCACCTTCCACTTTCATTCTCTCCAAACCACATTCTTGCTGTCACCCTCTCTGCCTATTGTTTTCTATGTTCCATTTGTTATTTTCCCTTCCCTACAAATCTCCCTCTTTTTTCTTTCTTTTCTGTCCTCTCATTCTTTTTGTTGCCTCTTTCCCATTGTCTCTCTCAACTTGTTCATGCCATAATGCATGATTCAGTTACTGCTTGCTTTCAAACTCCATTCTCAACCTCTTTCTCTTCTCCTGGGTACCTCAGTGCTCTTTTCTGCCCTTCTTCATCTCCCTTCCTCTCTCCACCTTCTACTGGGTTCTCTGTTTCTCTTTGAGACATCTTTCCCACCATCTCCAGATCTCTCCCCAACATTTCCCAACCCCACAGCTCCCTTTCAACTTTGGCATCCCATCCCTATCTCGTTTTAACTCCCAAGTTTTTCCACTGCTTATCCTCACACCCTTCCACCCTTCCCTTTGCCTTTGACCCTCTACCACCGCTTGTGTTCCAAAGATAGGCTCCTGTGGTCTAGGCTAGGGGACTTGGCTTGTAGCTAACCTTCCTAAAAGTGGCCAGGTCCTCTCCCCGCCCAATCCAGGCTTCAGGATGGGATCCTAGATCATGAGGGATTTGTCTTTGCCCGCCATATGGGGAATTGAACAGAGAGTTCTGCTGGGGGTTCAGCTGGGAGAGAAATGTTATATCTCTCCTGTCATAGTTCAGGTCAGATATGTTCCAGGACTAATGTGGATACAGAAGTTACTTGATAAGGTATAAATAACCAAGCATATAAAGTATAGAAGTCAATGCATGTTTAGGAAATCCATTCAGGTTCACTTATTTCTTCTAAAATCCTTGGGTCTAAGCCTCAATAAAGGTTGCAGAATCTGGCCTTTTAACATTGTATCACACTGATGCAAAACCTAAACACAGGGGTACATAAAGAGCATATTTGTACCTAACACTTTTTAAACTCAGGATTGAAATGGGGTACAATGACTGCCTTGCATCCTAAGGTTATGAGGGTTGATTTGTTTGTTTTTTGTTGGGTTGGGGTTTTTTTTGTTGTTGGTTTTGTTTTTTGTTTTGTTTTGTTTTGTTTTTTTGAAGTCTTTGAATTGCAATATTTTTAAATTATAGATAATAGGAGATATATATTTTCTACCTGTCAGATTACATTCTTTGGTCTTCTTTGAAAATGTGAGACCTTTTCAAATGTTTCAGGGAAGAAAAGAGTTTGCTCTCTCTTTCATCTAACTGTCTTAAACCTGTGTGTTGCAGTCTTTAAAAAGTGACATTTATTTTGTGTTGTATTAAGTATTGGTGTTGATTTAAGTTTAATCCTCAGCTGTTAACACATTAAAATCCAAGTGGACAAATCCACCCGGTTTCATTCCATTGATCTAAATGGGGTAAATCTGGCCCGAGTAGTTTTGAAGTTGCTCAGCTGCAGCTTTGTTTCAATTTTGTTACGTGACACCATTCTCCATCACTAGGGTTTTTTCTTTTACCTCATACCGCAGAGAATTCTTTCACTGCTGCTGTTAGGGGATTATTTGGCCTGACCTCTTGAAACTACCTTCCTCATCTTTGATGTGTTATAAATACAGCACCCAATTCCAGCCAGGTACAGCCCTATTTGCCTCAAGCTACCTTTTGTTTTACTCGGGAAACTTCTCTGACATATGATGGCAGCTCCAGGAGACTGCCAGGCAGCTGTGGGGAAGTGATAAAATAAACTAGAACCAGACTATAAATCTGAGATAAGTAGGGAATTCAGCTGTCTTGCTCCCACTTCACTGAAAGTAGCCAGTCTGCTCTGCCCTGTTTTTTAACTGTGAAAACAGCTGCAGTTGCAAGTTGCTGCTTGCCAGAGATCCATATTTGTCATACCTGTTCAGACATCCCATAGAACAAGAAAGTGCTGATGGCAGCAGTGCATACCTTCCCCTAGCTCTCACTGTTCAGTCACGGCCACATTTTAGATCCATACTAGTCTCACCAATGATTTTTTTTTGTCACAGGGTTGGAAGTTGCTGGAGTTCACTGATGATAGTCTAGCTGCTGAAGAATGAAAGTAAAAGAGGTTGTCTAAGGAGTGGGGTTTCCTTAGGGTCAGTGTCTTACCTCTGCAGGCCTCTTGCTGTTCTTTAGGTAAGAAACAAGTGCTGCCAAAAATAAACTTCTAGGATTTACAGTCTGTGGCACCTCTCATGTGCCCATCAACCTGCTATCTAGGCAACCGACAACAGACCCTTCTGTTTCCTTTTCATATCCATTTCCAGTTATGAGTTTCAGCTCATGGAGTTTCCTCTATTGATGGGAGCCTCCAATTTTATTTGTCTGTGAAGCACCATGCACGCTTATGGTGTTGAATACATAACAACAGGCCCTCCACTGAGTGATTTGCCCCACCCTCACGCATCAAATAGGCAGGGGACCAGTCACCTAAGCACCCAGATCTTGGGATGCTCATAAAGGTCTACTGCTCCCAGCCCTCTTATCCCCATAAGTGTCTGCAGGAAACATCTGACCCTGTGGCCCCACCAGCCACTCTCATGCTTGGGAGGGTTTCACGCAGAAGAGGAAGTCACCACATAATATTGACAGACTCAGCAAAGATGATATTACTCTGCATAATCTCCATGATGACTGAGGGAACTGATGTCCCATTGAGACGCGGCCCAACCCTTCCAGGTTAATGAAGCCCATTTCCACAGTGCACTCACTGAGAGTTTTCTTGGGACTGGCAGGAAACGGGGGACACTACAGCAGAGTCAGCACTCCCCTTTTTGCTGCCCTGAATATTTTTTTCATCTGTCCCCTCACTTGAAACCTCCAAACTGCAGCAACGCACTGTTGGACAGTAAACCAAAGCGGTGTCCTTCTCCAAAGCAGAAGTCAAACCCACCTCATGGAGTAGCTAGCGAAAGACTAATGTCACTTATTAACCTTCCCATTTCCACAATCCCCTGGGGCACTAGGAGCAAGGGACAATACCAGTGCAGTGTCTTGTGCATAAGCAAATGGCACAGAAAGCGGTTACTTCCTGTACATATATATAAATATACTTCCTATACATATACATATAAATATATATATATTTTTTTAAATGTCCATCCTCTTCTAGGGGTAGTTGGACAGAAGCAGCATCTTACATTGGCTTTCACTAACAACTGCAGGGCTTTGGCACGTTAGTCCACTGTAAATTTACGCAGCTACATTATTTTCACAGTTTATAGTAGTGCATGTTTATAGTAGTCTCAGTTATGAAATATACACAGCAGTTACACATATGGCTTTATTATTTTCAGCACTCAAAGCACAATTAGTAATTTCATCAAGCTAACGCTGTTAAAGCAAATGAGTCACTATATGCTGTATGCTATATGCAGCCACCTACGATTTACAGAGCTGCATAGATTTACATAATAAGGATAGAGAAATTCAAACAGTTGAATTTGGGGCCCTGCTTACAAAATGTTGCCAGAAACATTAGGTGAAATTCTGTGTCACTGCCTCATGTTATAACAGTGGCTCCAGGTCTTAAATTATATCTGGGATGCATCTGGCTCTATTTTTCATTTCTGGGGAGAACCAGAAATGCAGCGTGTCCGCTAGTAAGCAAAATTCTGCTTAATTCTATTTCCAACCTGAAAGAGATTATATAAAACCAAGCTGAGCAGACAGTGAGGGTCTGATTTCCAAGACTTAAGCAGCCTACTCAGATAGACCACTGGTTTCAGTTGGGCTTATGAGACATCTTTGCCCCTAATCCTTGTGTTGAATCATTTGCTGGAACTGTAAATGAGTCTCAAAATCAAGGATCAGTTTCTCACGGAGGGTTTTTATTTTGTTTTTTGCCAAAAAGTTTGTTCCAGGGCATTGCCATGGTCAAAAAGAAAAGAAAAGAAAAATCTGTATAAATGTCACGTTCAAGCTTGCAAACCAAAGACAAACTGAGCCTGATTTCAAGTCATTGATCGTTTACTGTCCTGACCCATCTAGTGTAACGTAAAATGGATTTACAGTGTAAAGCAATAATGGTCTGACCATCAGGAGCAAATGTTTTGCACAGTGCAGAAAATCGAATCTATGGTTCTATGGCCAACTCTGACACTGACTAACTATGTGACCTTGGGCAAATCACTTAAGCCAACATTTTCACACATAGGGGCCCAAACTTAGGCAACTAACTCTATATTTAGCACCTAAATTAGTGGCCTGATATTGAAAGCTATTGAGGAAGCTTCAACAGCTGTTATGCAGGTATTTGATACTTCTGAAAATTAGGCCTCATATTTCGATGTCTAACTTTATGTACCCAAGCGTGAAAATCTTGGCTACCATCTCATCTGCAAAATGGAGATAATGAATCCTACCTCACAGGCATGATGTGAGGCTTAATTATTATTGTCTGTAAAGATCTCTTAGATCCTTGGCTGGAAGGTGCCATAGAAGTGTGAAGTACTTTGACCATTATAGCAGCTTCATTGTGGTTTCATAATTGCTCGTGAGATTATCCTTATCCTCCAACCCCAAAATTGAAATTACAGCTTTCCCTGTTTTAGCGGCAGTTTTGTAACTCTCTTCCATCACTGTGCCATGAAATAACGCCGCCACCCCCAGCACTGAGCACAACTCCTTACGGCCCCTGAATAAACATAACACAAAAATGAAGAAGAGGAAATAGTTATGGATTACGTGGTAGAATTCTTCCACTTTTGGGACTCACTCTCCTTAGCATCTTGCCAAAGCCCAGACTGGCAGCCTTCAAGACACAATGGAAAGTTTATTTGTATGTTTCACTTTCTGGTGATTTTGGGTAGGTTTATTTTACCCTTCCAATATAGTTGACAACACATTGCTAACAGACACAGTGGTAATTTAATGCCACCCACTCGGGCAATTTGTGTTTTAATATTTGTAAGTGGCACTTAGGTGCTAGGACTAAAGGTACTATAGCAACCCATATATAAAACTTGCTTAGAAAGTATGCCCTTTTCACCTTCAGATAGAAATTTCCAATCCTGGGACCAAACCCAGTCTAAGTTCCCTTACATTTGTGCAAAGAATGGCCTGTGATCAGTGTTGGCATTTCGATTTGTGAGGGCCCTCCAGAGTGCTCTTGGTCCTGCTTTAATCCTCCCTTCACCTGTCTTCTCAGAACTTTCCAAAATCTTCTCAAGGGAATTTTAGCTCAGCTTTCTGGCTGGCTGTATTTTAAAATTCATTTTGTCTCATTAAAAGCGATTGCCACATGCCCATTTGATCTCCTTTGTAATGAAACAATGTGATTTATTGCAGAATAGGAATGCAGCCCTTTCAGCTCTATCACAAGCCTCTAGTTATGTTGACAGGTTTTAATGTATTATTACATATAGCTCGGTATGTGGTTTTCTAGGCTTCAGCTGGTCTGTTTCCTTCCTGTTCCTCTATTGACTCATTTCCTCAAATATAATTTCAGTTTGTCATTGCGTTTGAGCCTCAGATAAAACATCATTGGTATCCATTAAAATCCAGAAGTAAGAAAGGCAGTTTACTTTCACAAAACAGAAGTACAAATGATTATTTTTCTGGCAATAAGGACAGGCATGGAGTAGACTATGTTTTCATTTTGGAGACAAATTAATCTTAAGAGTTTTACACTGCCACTCATCACCATAGTATATGAGCCCCTTCCATGTAAAATCAACAGAAACTGTGAAATCCCCAGCAGATTTTGTAGAGTCTCCAGCATTCCTCCCTTTTTAGGGTCACAGGAGGTTTTTAAGAACAAATTGGGCAAACACTTGTCAGGGATGGTCTAGGTTCTTGGTCCTTCCTCAGCGCAGAGGGCTGGACTAGATCACCTCTTGAGGTTCCTTCCAGCCCTACCTTTTTATAAGGGGCAAAGTTCTGCTTGGGGCACGGGGTTTTATTTTGCTGGGGGGGGGGGGCTTAGGAAATTAAAATAGAGGAGAGCTACTTTTCTGAAATGTCCCCATCTTTTCTTCACCTTCCTTACAACCATGTATAATCTAGAGGAGTATGTGTACTGTCCCACTTCAATGCACTATGCTTTATACCCAAGTGGAGGTGAGACTTCAATGCAATTACTCCACTTTTACACTGGTGTAACAGTAGAATTCAGTCCATTTTCAAAGGGACTAAATACCTACAGTCCTAACTCTCAGCACCACAGATGTATTTCAAGGCAAATATGATCATGACCAAATTCTGCATGTTGCACCTCAGGCAGATACTTGCTCTCAGTAAAGTCTGTGGTTACCAATGAAGTGTAAACAGTAAGGATACTGCAAGCATTCTTGATTCAAAACCACTTTGATGCTAGCAGCTTTCTGACTCCCTCTTAACTTTATTCAGAACATGTGCAGGATTAAAGTCATTTTTGTTGAGTGTTTGCCCATGGTTCCCTGTTAGCAAGCATAAAGAGCTAAGTCTAATCAAAAACCTCTATCTATAGGGCTGGGAATACCACCTGGTTGCTTACCTTTGGTCCCTGATTTTTAGCTGGGTCTTATCCCAGCCTCCAGCATCATGGACAGAATTCACTGTGTCTGCAAATGCACCAATTCAGACATCTAACTACCTGATCTGAAGATGCAAGAAAGTGTAGTAATCAGTGAAATAAATAGCAGCTGTTGCAAGTGAAATTAATTAACCTTTATTTACAGCTCCAACAGTGCTCACAGTGCTCTGCCAGTTTGGTGCCCACACTGAATTACAGGTGCAATATTAACTTGTAGGTGCAGTAGTTGGGACCCACATTTCATTGCATGTGCAATGTCAAAATTCCAGCCTTGGTTCTCTGTGAGTTTCAAGTGTTAACTAGCAATTCAGAATGAAGTGAAAGAAAACAGCAGGTTGCATTTTCAGTAGGAGTGAAGGAACTCAAGGAACTTAGGAGTTCTAGTGGCAAAAATACGTCTGAGTTCCACCTGTAGCATTTAGCAAATGCTAGCCCAGAAAGGCCTAGGCTCTAACATGGGTTTGTTTGTTTTTTGCAGGGTCTTACCTAATTTGACATCAGACCCAGATGCTGCCTCCCTTTCCCCTTCTTAACCTTCTAAAGAACTGCACTCAGCCACTTGCAGGTCCCCTTCTTGAGAGGCCGTTAATTAGAAAAACATCACAGTACAAATGTCAACGTAACTCATAACAAGTCTTTCCCCTGCTACGCAGTTTCTTCAGCCCCTTGCTGGGCTCAAGAGTTTCTTCCAAAATCTGCCTGGCATTTCCTCAAGCCTCTTCCTTCTTGACCTTGTTGCTTCTCTTAAGGTGGGTGCTCAGACCCCTCACTACAGGCAGCTCCAGTCAGGCCTTTCCACCTGGCTAGAATGGAAAGCCCCTTCTACAGTCTTCCCTGAGCCTTTCCCCCTGCAAAAGCAAGGAGCCTCTCAACAACTCGATGGATGGAGCAGGCTCTCTCTTCTAGGATGTCCCACCCTGGGAATACTATGAGGTGACCCTTGCCACCTGACCCAACCCAAACCCAAATCCATTACTTGGAGTTGGATAGCTAGGCCCAGACAGGGCTGAAGCCAAATCCTTAGAAGGGCTGGCCCAATGTGTGATGTTTTCCCTGAGCACAAATTCTAACAGGCTTATTTTTACATGCTCACATTTCCTTAGTGAGTGTAGGGACATTTCTGCCCCCTGCTCCAGCCCTCATATGCTGCTCTGGTAGCATAGAGGGGCCACAAAGATGCCACATTTGGCCAAGGGAGAATTCTCTCAGTGCAGCAGCAGCTTAAAGCCACCATATGCAGCCTGTACTACCCTCTTTGCAGCCTCCATGATAGGGAGCATATTGGGCGGTTGGGAGGGAGTGTCAGGGTGGGAAGGTCACTCCAGTACTGAGCATTACAAAGATTTTGGGTTGCTCTGAACTAGGAGCAGCCTGTCGGCAGCCTATGTAAGGCTGCTACAAATTAGAGCAGACTCCAAGACTGCTCTAAGGCCCAGATTCTCAAAGGTTTTTAGGTATCTAATGTTGTAGGAGCAGCAGTGATCCGTATGCTCTGTATGACTATGCACTGTATAACCTCTATGCTCAAAAGGTCTGTTACACTCCCCACTCCCCACCCCTTTTGTCTCCTCTCCCTCTTTGAATACATGTGAAGTGGCTTCCCCTCCCCCCCCTTCCTGGAATGCTTATGGGATGAATGGGCTGCTTCAGAAGAGCTCCAAGGTAGACAAGGTGTCTGGGACTCTAATTAGGGCAGCGATCACACACCCAATACATGGACACTGCATGGACACAACCAGACACGGCCAAGTCATCTCGAGTCGCAGGCCATGAGGAGCAGTCCTTAAAATGGGAAGGAGCCATGTGCTCAGGAGTGCACTCACAAGCTTGTACCTCCCATGAAGGCCCTTTGCCTGGACAGTGGTTCGCCTCGTTGCATTCCATCGTGCCTCGGGAAGACTTACCTTCATCACACTGTCCATTGCTGTGCTGTGGAACACTTACCTTGAAGGATCCTGACATCTCGAGTGCTGTGCCTGTCCTGGGAGCATGAATATGTAAGTGAGTGTGACCTCCCCCCCTTCTTTTGAGCTTAGCTATCAGTATAATTAACACGCTGCTTTCTGCCAAACTCTGGTGGGTCATTAGTCCTCCCCAAGCTTACTAGCTGGCCCAATTTTGGGTAACACCTAACTCCCATTTAAATCAATGGTAGCTAGGTGCCTAAATACCTTTGAGGATGCAGGCCTAAGTTATTACAATGACCACCCAGACCCCAAGCCAGGCCAGAATCCAGACTGTACATAGATGGCTTAAAGGCACCTTTACATCACCTGCCCCTGGCAATGCTTTCTGAGCTGCATCTCTCAGGAGGCGCAGCACAGAATTGGCCTTGGTACATTTCAGATTGTGAGCATCTTGGGAAGAGTTTGGTCACTCTTGGTTGTCTATAAATTACTATGCACATCTTGGCCAAAGCCTGTCCCATTGGCTTCAGCAGGAGTGGGATTAGGTCCCATAAAATTGATTTTTTTAAAAAAGAAACAGCAGATAAATAAAATATATAATGGGCTGCCAACACAGAGCTACTTTGGGCCTTGTCTCACAGAATTCTACAAAGAAAGATTAATAATATTACTTAATTTGGCCTTAGGTTTTCCCCCAGTTTTCACTGGTCCAGCCCCACTTCACTTCAATAAGTGTCGTGCTGGCATAACGGAGAGGGAAATTTGGCTCTTAATGTTTATAGCACTTCTCATCTACAAGGCATTTTACAAACATCCTCACAACATTCCTGTGATTTAAATAAGGTGTTATTACGTTGTCTGCTAGTAGATAAGGAACCAGAGCCAGAGAAGATAAATAACTTGCCCAAGGCCAGAGAGAGTGTCAAAGCCAGGGGTATTCAGGACTTCCTGACTTCCAACATTGTGCTCAGATGGCTAGCTCTCAGCTCACATTCATCCCTTCTGACCCCCACAGTGCCCGGATCCAGAAAGGAATTCTATGAGACCAGACTTGATTGCTAGATGGGAAAAAACAAAAATTGTCCCAAGCCAAAGTGTGGCTACAAACTTTTTGGGAAGAGCTGGAATGCAAACTTTTATCCAGTCTCAATTTTCATGGGTGACTCTTTCTGAACCAAAAAGAAAAGGAGTACTTGTGGCACCTTAGAGACTAACCAATTTATTTGAGCATGAGCTTTCGTGAGCTACAGCTCACTTCATCGGACGCAGCTCCTTGTCCAAAGGAATCGTGGTAGGGAACTTAATAAAGAAAATGATTAATTATTGTCCCTGAATGAGCCATAGTTTGCTAAGGAATTTTGTGATGTTACCAACGCACAATGAATTACAATTGTCTAGCCCAGATATTTTTATAATAATAAAGGTGTCATTTACAGTCCCCATGTCAGCTTTGGAAAGAAAGGGGTGTCCTGCCGCAGTGTTCTTGAGATGTTAAAATATAGTCTGCTTGCTGCTTTTTGTTTGATTCAGTAATATTGGGCCCATTTCTGTTGAACCTGTAAATCAAGACTAACTGCACTGGGGAAAATGAAGTTACCATATACCAGTGTAAATGAGAGCACACTCGGGCCCATTATGTGTAATGGACAGTATTTATCAGACACAACAGCAAACAAATAAAATAATAAAAAGCACAAACCACAAAGAAAAGAAAACCAATAATTTAATGAACTACTCAAACTTCACATTTTTCAAATTAAATATATATGTAAAGACATGTAGGGGGAGCTCCTCAGTTGAACTAAAGCAGCTTAGCTTCAATAGACCTATGCTAGTTTACACCAACTGAGGATCTGGCCTGAAAGTAATGGATGAAATCCTAGCCACAATGATATCACTCAAAACTCCCAAAGACCTCACTGGAGCCAGGATTTCACCCAACATGTTAAAGCCTGAAGGCGCAATTCTGCTCCCCCGTACACAAGCACACACATTGTCAAGTAGCCCATAGACTCGGTGAATCTTCAACAGTCGATTATGCAAGTTATGCAGCAACATGTGCTTCCGCATAGGACAGCAGAACAAGTGTCCTTGATTTGTAATCAGACAGTAAAACTCTGAATAGCAGTTAACAACTGCACTGTTGCTTCATAAACTGAGATAAGATGATATTTATGACACATAATGTACGCCTAAAAATAGTGGCCACCCCAGGTATTTTGTGCTGATAAACAATTGGAAGCAGAAAATGTGCCTTGTTTCGTTTATAACAACCTTGGGCCTCCAAGACTCATAAACACTTTTATTTTTAGGAAAGCTGGAGGGGCGCACTTTAAACCCTTCTTTGTTAGTCTATAAACATCCTGAATCGGCCTCTTTGCCAGAGTATATACAATACTTCTGTAATTAAGCAATTTTACATCTGCTGTAGTGGTTTCCTAGCACTGTTCTCAGGGCAACTGAAAAAAATCACACTGCAACAGATAAATTACATGAGAATTCTGAGAACAATGGGAAGTCAGCAGTTTTAGCACAAGCCTCCCAATCAGTCCCATTGGTTACACTGAGGCAAAACTTGCACCATATAATACATAGTGAGGTATTCACAGTCTTTTAGTGCCCTTGAGCAAGCATAGGCCAGTGGAAAGTCTATAGGATACTGGCCTACAGATTCCATCTCAATCACTGACATACGGTGTGACATAAGACAAATCACTTCAACTTTCTATACCTCAGTTGCCCCATCTAGATAATGCCCATCCATCTTTGCTTTGAGATTCATGGAAGAAAAGACCATGAAAGTAGTATGACTATCATCTCCCCCTGAAGCTTCTGCCTAGCTAGTATCAGCAGAGAGTAGTGTCCCTGGATAGTTGTAGGGCGATAGTGCTTGCAGGAGATCGTGTTTAAAAGAAGAGTATTTTTGGAGGTTGGGGAAAGGAGGAAGCAAACAAGGACATTATTACAACATGACGTTGAAAGGTGCTTACTGCAGTGGCCAGCAGCTGTCACACAACAAAACTGCATTGGGGAAAGCTGTCAACCGAGCCAGTCCTAGCCAGGTCTGAAGGATCTAGCTGAGCAATTGAGATGATGATCTGCAAGGCTGGGGGTTTTAAGATTTTAAGGAAACATCTCCTTGAACGGGATCTATGACAGTTCTGCCTAGTTTCCTCACACAGTAGATGTGGATGGCTGGTGTTAGTTGAAAGCTCTCACGTTCTTTGGCTTCTAATGCCTTGGGGAGAAACATTACATAAAAGACTGGTACTTTCCACATCAAAGGACAACCGAGATTTTTTAAAAATTACTCACAGCTATATTAGGCTAAACGTTTTCATAAGCGAATATCAATTTAAAAACCACTCTGGATCCTTTAACCGTGTTTCAGGAATGGGGGAGCTAGGAATCAAGAAATGGCTTAAATGAAAGCTACATTTTAAAAAAGGGACTGATACAATATATATCTATTACTTAGGGTATTTATTTTTTCCTTTTGAGAGACTTTTTCAGTTACTCTAATGTTCAAGGACCGCTCAGCTTGCAAAAACTAAGTGTCATTTCTGCTTGTCCTCAGAAAATTAAAGAGTTAAGAATTAAAGAGTTTTCATTCAATAACTGTAAAGCACGTCTGTGAATCTGATTTGCTTTTAAATTTCTTAATTAATACAGTGGGCCCAATGTGGTTACTTAAGTAGAATGCACAACCCCCAAATCTGGAAGTTTAATTGGCATTTCGGTATGTAAATCAGGCTTTTATGTACCTATGTGTAGATATGAGCACCCAGATGTGCATTTAGAGCCAAGCTTTTCAAAACTGACAAGATTTGGGGTGCAGTAGTTTTTGGGTACTTGAGACATCTTAAAAGGATCTGGTTTTCAGAGTGTGGATAGTCAATACTTTCTGTAAGCCAGGTCTCTTTAAGGAGGCTCAAGCTGGGCACTGAAAAATTAAGGCCCTTAAAATAACTTGAAAACCATGGCCTGAAAGGACAATTTAAGAGACCACGTTTGAAAATTTGACTCACAAAGAACTCAAACTAAATGGATTAGATATAATGAAAGATACCATGAGGCCAAATTTTGCCCAAAATTTAAATATTGTTCCAATCGTTTAAAAAAAATAGTATAAAGATTCCCTGCAGTATTTTCAACCCAAAAATTGCAGCTTCATACGAGTGCTTGCCAGCCTGAAAGTGAAAAAGGGTAATCAGTTTCTAAACAATTTGTTGCCAATCTTCCACTGGCTGACTCCAAGCTGAGTGAAAAGCAAAATTTAAACAAACTGTAAATGGTGAAAGAGGAATTCAATTTTTTTCTAAATTCCTTCAGTTTTAATATGCTACGGTATTATTAAGAACACAGGAAAGAAATTATTTTTAAAAATAAGCTATTATTTTTAATCTGCCAATGTTCCTTTAAGAATAATTTGTAGTGCTTGTCCAAATGGGTGTGGTTTTAAAAGGCTGCTTCCTGAGCTTTGAATTGTCTCCAGTCTTGAGCAGGACAGGATATAACATATTATTAGCAGGATGCACCAGACCTCAATGAAGTGACACTCTTGCCAAGTCTCTGGGGCAGCTCACACACAGAACAAAATTACTTTCCAAAACAGCTTGAAGCTAACTCAGAGCTCCCACTCCCAAATGCCAAGCAGTTTTCAGTCTTCTCAGTTTCATATATAGAGATCCCATCAATGAACAGAGCACTCCTTCCCTATTAGCAGCTGTTGAGATCACCCTATTCCAGCAGTCTGGAGGGTAAGGCAGAGTAGATCCTTAAAAAGCATATTGTTTGCATGAGGACTTAGGGTATGTCTACCCTACGAAATTAGATTGATTTTATAGAAGTCGGTTTTTAGAAACCGATTTTATACAGTCGATTGCGTATGTCCACACTAAGCATGTTAAGTTGGCGGAGTGCGTCCTCACTACCATGGCTAGCATCGAGTTACAGAGCAGTGCACTGTGGGTAGCTATCCCACAGTTCCCACAGTCTCCGCTGTCCATTGGAATTCTGGGTTAAGCTCCCAATGCCTGATGGGGCAAAAACATTGTCACGGGTGGTTTTGGGTACATGTCATCAGGCCTCCTTCCCTCCCTCCATGAAAGCAATGGCAGACAATCATTTCGTGCCTTTTTTCCTGGGTTACCTGTGCAGTCATCATACAACGGCAAGCATGGAGCCCGCTCAGCTCACCGTCACCATACGTCTCCTAGATGCTGCTGGCAGACACGGTACTGTATTGCTACACAGCAGCAGCTCCTTGCCTTCACAGCAGATGGTGCAGTAGGACTGACAGCCATTATACGTCTCCTGGGTGCTCCTGGCAGACCTTGGTGAGGTCGATCGGGGCACCTGGACATATTTGTCTATTCTCCTCTTAGAGCAAAGAATGGGAGCCAGAGACTCCCGGTCATTCTCGTCTCTAAGTTTTGTCTCATGGAGATTCAGTCCTGCCTGGAATATCATGTGAGCTTGAGGCTTCTGCCTCAGGCTGATTTCCCAGCCAGCAGTACCGCGCAGTCGCACCTACCCCAGCCTACCCCTTGCTCCCATGGCTCATGAAGCCTGGACAGTAGTAAGGAGCAGTTCAACTATAGTCTGAGCAAGTGCAGAATGGTGGTAGAATGTGCCTTTGGATGTTTAAAAGCTTGGTGGCGCTGTTTGCTGACTAAGTCAGACCTCAGCACAACGTAAAAGAATAAATGGACACAAATCAGATGTCAAGAATTATAACATTCATAAACCAGTCGGAGAACACTTCAATCTCTCTGGTCACGCGATTACAGACATGAAAGTTGCGATATTACAACAGAAAAACTTCAAATCCAGACTCCAGCCAGAAACTGCTGAATTGGAATTCATTTGCAAATTGGATACAATTAACTTAGGCTTGAATAGAGACTGGGAGTGGCTAAGTCATTATGCAAGGTAACCTATTTCCCCTTGTTTTTTCCTATTCCCGCCCCCCCCAGACGTTCTTGTTAAACCTGGATTTGTGCTGGAAATGGCCCACCTTGATTATCATACACATTGTAAGGAGAGTGATCACTTTACATAAGCTATTACCAGCAGGAGAGTGGGATGGGGGGAGGGAAAACCTTTTGTAGTGATAATCACTCATTTTTTCATGGTTTGTGTGTATAAAAACGTCTTCTGTACTTTCCACAGTATGCATCCGATGAAGTGAGCTGTAGCTCACGAAAGCTTATGCTCAAATAAATTGGTTAGTCTCTAAGGTGCCACAAGTACTCCTTTTCTTTTTGCAAATATTCCCATTGTTATTGCTGCTTGCTGTGTGCTCCATCATATCTGTGAGAGTAAGGAGGAGAGATTTAAGGCGGGGTGGGAGGTTGAGGCAAATCGCCTGGCATCCGATTTTGAGCAGCCAGACACCAGGGCAATTAGAAGAGCACAGCAAGGCATGTTGTGCATCAGAGAGGCTTTGAAAACCAGTTTCATGACTGGCCAGGCTTTGGTGTGATAGTTGTGTGTGTTTCTCCTTGATGCAAGCCCACCCCCTTTGTTGATTTTAATTCCCTGTAAGCCAACCACCCTCTCCCCTTTGAAATAAAGTAACTATTGTTTTGAAACCATGCATTCATTCTTTATTAATTAAAAAAAAAAGAGAGAAATAACAGACAAAGTAGCCCAGGTGGGGTGCAGGAGGACGGAAGGATAAGGCCATATTGCTTATTGTAGCCACACTAAAAATCAAACTGTTTGAATGACAGCCGTCTGTTGCTTGGGCCATCCTCTGGAGTGGAGTAGCTGGGTGCACGGAGCCTCCGCCCCGCGTTCTTGGGCGTCTGGGTGAGGAGGCTATGGAACATGGGGAGGAGGGTAGGCGGTTATATAGTGGATGCAGCGGGGGTCTGTGCTCTTGTTGGCTTTCCTGCAGCTCCAACAGACGCTTCATCATGTCCGTTTGCTCCCCCAACAGACGCTTCATCATGTCCATTTGCTCCCCCATTAGCCTCAGCATCGCATCCTGCCTCTGCTCTTCACACTCACTTAGTTCTTTCCTGGCCTCTGCCACTGAATGCCTCCATACATTAAGCTGTGTCCTATCAGTGCGGGAGGACTGCATGAGCTCAGAAAACATGTCATCGCAAGTGTTTTTTTTTTTCGCCTTCTAATCTGCAATAACCTCAGGGACGGAGATGATAAGGGGAGCGTAGAAACATTCTACGATTCTGGGGGGACTGCATGGTCACCTGTGCTGCTGAGTTCGCCATGCTGACCAAACACGAAATGAAATTCAAAAATTCCTGGGGCTTTTCCTGTGTACCTGGCTAGTGCATCGGAGTTCAAAGCATTGTCCAGAGTGGTCACAATGGAGCACTCTGGGATAGCTCCCGGAGGCCAATACCATCGATTCGCGTCCACACTACCCCAAATCGACCCAGCAAGGTCTATTTTTAGTGCTACTTCCCTCATTGGGGAGGAGTACAGAAGTCAATTTTAAGAGCCCTTTCGGTCGATGGAATGGGGTTGGTTGTGTGCACGCAGTCATTTTTAAATTGACTTAACACGGCTAAATTCGACCTAACCCCGTAGTGTAGACTAGGCCTTAGACTTGGTCTACACTAGAGTTTACTTCAGTATAATTTACATCACTCAGGGATCTGAATAAGCCACCCCCTGAATAACATAAGATACACTGATCTAAGCACCAGTTTGGACAGTGCTATGTCGGCGGCAGGAGAGCTTCTCCCACAGATATAGCTACTGCCTCTCATGGAGGTGGAGTTATCATGTCAACAAGAGCTCTCTCCCATTAGCATAAAGTGTCTTCAGCAGATGCGCTACAGCTGTGCTGCTGTAGCATTTCTAATGTAGACGAGCCCTAAGCCCTGGTCTACATTACAGAGTTAGGCCGATCCGAGGTGGCTTATGTCTAGGGTTGCCAGGCATCCATTTCTTTACTGGAACGCCCTATCGAAAAGGGACCCTGGTGACGCTGGTCAGCACTGCTGACTGGGCAGCTGAAAGTCTGGTCGGCGGCACAGCAGGGCTAAGGCAGGCTCCCTGCCTGCCCTGGCTCCACGCTGCTCCTGGAAGCGACTGGCATGTCTAGCTCCTAGGTGCAGGGGCGGCTACAGGGGCGCCATGTACTGCCGCCACCTCAAGCATTGGCTGGGAACTGCGGCCAGTGGGAGCTGCGGGGGTGGTGCCTGCAGGCATGGGCAGCACACAGAGCCCCTTGGCTGCCCCTGCACTTAGGAGCTGGTCATGCCAGCTGCTTCTGGGAGCCGCCTGAGGTAAGCACCACCTGGAGCCTGCACTCCCTCCTGCACCCCAACCCCCTGCCCCAGCCCTCATCCCCCAGCCTCCTCCCACATTCCAGACCCCATGGCCCCAGCCCAGAGTCCCCTCCCGCACCATGAACCCCTCATTTTTGGCCCTACCCCAGGGCCCACACCCCCAGCCGAAGCCCTCACCCCTTCCGACACCCAACCCTTTGCCCCAGCCCATTAAAGTGAGTGAGGGTGGGGGACAGCGAACCACAGAGGGAGGATGGAATGGGTGGGGGCGGGACCTCAAAGAAGGGGTGCAGCAGGGGCTGGGCTGCAGGGCAGGGGGTGGGGCAAGGGTGTTCAGTTTTGTGTGATTAGAAAGTTGGCAACCCTACTTACGTCGACCTAATTATGTCAGTGTCTACACTAGAATGCTGCTTCCGCCAAAGTCCCCCATTTCACCAGCATAATAACTCCACCTCCATGAGAGGCATAGCTCTTATATCCATGTAATTAGGGTGATGTTGTGTCCATGGAGACACTGCGTTACATGGTCTGTTGGCTGTCAGCCAGAAGCGGGGCTCACCCAGGGCCCAGCTGACAGCTCTGGCTGTCAGTGCTGGGAGGGGAGAGAGGACCCAGCTGTGAGCCCCACATAGGGCTGACAGCTGAGGCTGTCAGCCGCAGGGCTGCTGGGCTCCAGCTGTCAGTGTCCCCTAGTGCCCCACTTCAGTCAGTGGAAGCGCTCTGTGGTGAGGACGCACACCGCCAACAGAAGGACCAAGTGTGAACGTGAACCACCACTTTAATTACTGCAGTGGCTATACGTTGACTTAAGTCAAGTTAATTTCCGTGAAAGCATTTCTGTGAAAGAATTTCTGAGACAGTGTATATTAAATACACATACACCATATGCTAACTTGCAGAACCTTGTGGTAAACGTGTATCTACAAGATAGGGAAACAATATCTAAGTGATAAATTGCATCAGTATCTATAAAAAGAAAAGGAGTACTTGTGGCACCTTAGAGACCAACCAATTTTTTTGAGCATGAGGTTTCGTGAGCTACAGCTCACTTCATCGGATGCATAAAGTGCCTGTCTTCACATCTGGATATGGGACAATAACTCACGAAAAATTAATGCAACTTGGTCCAAATGCAAAACCCAACTTTTAATCCTCATAATTTACAGGACAAGGTTAGTAGTAGAAGTAAAAGATTCCAAAGTTATTCTATGAATGTCACGAGGGAGGGAAATTAGTCTGAACTGACACACATGTCATTTTTGGTTTGGCAGGGATATGACACCCATTTTTCCCCTGCAAAGATCAATAAAGTTCATAGCAGGCAGTGTTCCTAAGAATTCCTGTGTCCCAGCCGTGCTACTGTAAGCATTTCCATGAGAAGTCATTTTAAATTTGACATTAATTGATTTTCCATACATTTCATTTTACAATTAATAACAGTAACCATTATCTCAAATAAAGGCTATTTTGCATTCGTGCCATTGCGGAGTTAAATCCTTGCACTTTGCACTCACTGTTAGCAGAGTCTCTTCTAAAGTAGAATCTTTTTCTTGCAGTCTGAAAATACGTGGTGCATAAGCCTCCAACTTGGCATCGATGCAGATGCCTAATGCTTGAACTCACTGCAAAATTCTAGGGAAGAGTGCAGATGATGACAAATCAGGATTTAAAAGCCAGATTTTCAAAAAGTATTAGATGCCTAAAGATGCAGGCAGGCACCTGGTGGGATTTTCAAAAGTGCTTTGGTTCTTAACTCCCATTGATTTCCTTTTGCTGTTTGCCATCCACACAGCTAAAACTCTCCTCCAGGCTCTCACATCATCTCACATCTTGATTTCGGCAACATCATTTTCTCTGGAATCCACAAATGCCATCTGGTCCCACCCTCATCCTTTCAGAACGCTGCAGAAAGATCATTTTCCTAGGTCGTTGCTTTGACCATGTCACTCGTCTCTTTGCAGCCCTTCACTGGGTTCCCCCTTCTCTAGCATATCAAATATAAGCCACTTGTCTTCACTTCCAAGGCCCTTCATGGCCTATCCCCATTCTACTTACCATCTGTCATTCAGTATGAAAAGTTGACTCCCACCTCCAGTCAGCCCACTTGGTAAACTTTCAAACAAGCACCTTTGTGCTTTCTCCCATGCTGTCCGCCCCCCCCCCCCCTTGGGAAAAGCTCCCTGTAAACACCTGCAGAACTAACTCATTATCTTCCTTCAAAACCTTCCTAAAAGTTCTCCTTTGCCATGATGCCTACAAAAAAATTGACACTGGTTAGGCAGCTGGTGTGTTGAGACACTGCCTACCATACTGACCAATATTGTCTCTATTCCTCATGCTGCCCTGTTGATTTGTCATCTCTTGAATTGTACTTAAATTGTAGGCTCGTTGCGGGCAGGGATTGTCTTTTTAATTCTGTGTTTGCACAGCTCCTAACACAATGGGGTCCTGATCCAGGACTAGCACTCCTAGGTGCTATGGTAATACAACTAATCATTAATAAAAATAGTAAGCATGCATTATGCTGAACTAAAGTAGAACCTCAGAGTTACAGACACCTCAGGAATGGAGGTTGTTCATAATTCTGAAATGCTCGTAACTCTGAACAAAGCATTATGGTTGTTCTTTCAAAAGCTTATAACTGAACATTGACTAAATACAGCTTTGAAACTTTACTATGCAGAAGAAAAATGCTGCTTTCCCTTTACTTTTTTAATAGTTTACGTTTAACACAGTACTGTATATGCTTTTTTTTTTTTCCCGGAGCTGGGGATCTCTGTTGCTGCCTGATTGCGTATTTCCAGTTCCAAATGAGGTGTGTGGTTGACTGGTCAGTTCATAACTCTGGTGTTCATAACTCTGAAGTTTTACTAGTCTGGAGGTATGCATCCGATGAAGTGAGCTGTAGCTCACAAAAGCTTATGCTCAAATAAATGGTTAGTCTCTAAGGTGCCACAAGTACTCCTTTTCTTTTTGCGAATACAGACTAACACGGCTGTTACTTTGAAACTAGTCTGGAGCTGAGCACAAGCAGTAATGGGAATGAAATGTATTTTGAGGTGTGACCTACAACTGAATGCAAGCCTGCAGAGGTGAAAGGTTAGTGCATTTAAGCCAGTTACCCCCTGTGGGTTTTCACTTTAAATGGTAATTGAGTCAAGTAAGGAAAATAACTGTTTTCCCAGCTGACCTGCTTTTCTGTCTTCAGCCATGGCTCCAATTTTTCTCATCTTACATTAGTCTCTGATTAATTTCTCACATTTTATATTTAAAAAAACACTAACAAGCCCTGGCTTGTACAGGGGAGTTGGATCATCATTATCACCTTCGGCTCTGAAAAGCACTTTACACTCCAGACTCTGCTGCCAGCATAGCTATAATGAGATCACAGGTTTCAAAGTAGCAGCCATGTTAGTCTGTATTCGCAAAAAGAAAAGGAGTACTTGTGGCACCTTAGAGACTAACCAATTTATTTGAGCATAAGCTTTCGTGAGCTACAGGTCACTTCATCGGATCCATAAAGTGGAAAGTACAGTGAGGAGATTTTATACATACACACAGACCATGAAAAAATATACATTGTAAGGAGAGTGATCACTTAAGATGAGCTATTACCAGCAGGAGAGTGGGGTGGGGGGAGAGAAAACCTTTTGAAGTGATAATCAAGGTGGGCTATTTCCAGCACATTTCCAGGAGTTAACAAGAACGTCTGAGGAACAGTGGTGGGAGGGTGGGGGGAAAGAATAAACAAGGGGAAATAGTTTCACTTAGTATAATGACTCAACCACTCCCAGTCTGTATTCAAGCCTAAGTTAATTGTATCCAATTTGCAAATTAATTCCAATTCAGCAGTCTCTCCTTGGAGTCTGTTTTCGAAATTTTTTTGTTGAAGGATAGTCACTTTGAGATCAGAAATCGAGTGTCAAGAGAGATTGAAGTGTTCTCCAACTGGTTTATGAATGTTATAATTCTTGACATCTGATTTGTGTCCATTTATTCTTTTGCGTAGAGACTGTCCAGTTTGACCAAGGTACATGGCAGAGGGGCATTGCTGGCACATGATGGCATATATCACATTGGTAGATGTGCAGGTGAACGAGCCTCTGATAGTGTGGCTGATGTGATTAGGCCCTATGATGGTGTCCCCTGAATAGATATGTGGACACAGTTGGCAACGGGTTTTGTTGCAAGGACAGGTTCCTGGCTTAGTGGTTCTGTTGTGTGGTGTGTGGTTGCTGGTGAGTATTTGCTTCAGGTTGGGGGGCTGTCTGTAGGCAAGGACTGGCCTGTCTCCCAAGATTTGTGAGAGTGTTGGATCATCCTTCAGGATAGGTTATAGATCCTTGATAATGTGTTGGAGAGGTTTTAGTTGGGGGCTGAAGGTGACGGCTAGTGGTGTTCTGTTATTTTCTTTGTTGGGCCTGTCCTGTAGTAGGTGACTTTTGGGTACTCTTCTGGCTCAGTCAATTTGTTTCTTCACTTCAGCAGATGGGTATTGTAGTTGTAAGAATGCTTGATAGAGATCTTGTAGGTGTTTGTCTCTGTCTGAGGGGTTGGAGCAAATGCGGTTGTATCGTAGAGCTTGGCTGTAGACAATGGATCGTGTGGTGTGGTCTGGGTGAAAGCTGGAGGCATGTATGTAGGAATAGCGATCAGTGGATTTCCGGCATAGGGTGGTGTTTATGTGACCATCGCTTATTAGCACTATAGTGTCCAGGAAGTGGATCTCTTGTGTGGACTGGTCCAGGCTGAGGTTGATGGTGGGATGGAAATTGTTGAAATCGTGGTGGAATTCCTCAAGGGCTTCTTTTCCATGGGTCCAGATGATGAAGATGTCATCAATGTAGCGCAAGTAGAGTAGGGGCATTAGGGGACGAGAGGTGAGGAAGCATTGTTCTAAGTCAGCCATAAAAATGTTGGCATACTGTGGGGCCATGCGGGTACCCATAGCAGTGCCGCTGATTTGAAGGTATACATTGTCCCCAAATGTGAAATAGTTATGGGTGAGAACAAAGTCACAAAGTTCAGCCACTAGGTTTGCCATGACATAAAATGTGAAATCCTGGGTGCCCCATCATCTCAGGCATTGGCATCCTGACAGCAGGATTGTCTGGCTATGTAGACTCCCTCCTCAGGCCCTACGCTACCAGCACTCCCAGCTATCTTCGAGACACCACGGACTTCCTGAGGAAACTACAATCCATGGGTGATCTTCCTGAAAACACCATCCTGGCCCCTATGGATGTAGAAGCCCTCTACACCAACATTCCACACAAAGATGGACTAGAAGCCATCAGGACACTATCCCCGATAATGTCCTCACTGTACTTTCCACTTTATACATCCGATGAAGTGAGCTGTAGCTCACGAAAGCTTATGCTCAAATAAATTGGTTAGTCTCTAAGGTGCCACAAGTACTCCTTTTCTTTATAATGAGATGGTCACTTCTCCCCGGTGGAGAGAAAGCCACAGTTTCTGTTGCACAAAGGCACACTTTGGTCTGGTCTACACTTAAAAGTAAGATCAAGATAAGTACAGCAGTCAGGACTGTGAAATATTCACACTCCGGAGTGCTGTGATTAAGCCAACCTTACCCACTGTGAAGTCGCAGTTAGGGTGACTGAAGAATTCTTCTGTTGACCTAGTACTGCCACTCGGGAAGGACCCCTCCCATCAGTGTAGGAAGCATCTATGCTATGGTGCTATAATGCCATAGCTATGACACCATAGCTGTGCCACTGTAGCCCCCATAAGGTAGGTATGACCTTAGGGTGGGTCTCTGCCTAAAACTTAGGTCAACATAGCAATGGTGCTCAGAGGTCTGGATTTTTCACAGCCCTGAGTGCTGTAGCTATGTCAGCCTAGCCCCCAGTGTGGATGCAGCAAGGTGCTTGGACAAGTGGTGGTCCTACAGCAACAGGAAATCCTCTTCCGTCGCCATAGGCTGGATCTGCACTATGAGGCTATGATGGCAGAGTGATGCTGCTGTAGTCCCTGTAGTGTAGACATAGCCTTTGTGCAGAGTGAGAGTGTCCAAATGAGAAGCTGTTGCAGAACAGGTTATTTCCCTGTCATTCCCCAAAGATTCAGAATAAATAACTGAACCTGACCTAAGTTCCCTGTAAGCTGCAGAAGCCTATTAAGCGCTGCACAGGCGCTCAGGGCTGTGGTGGGGAAAGATTCCTCCCCCCAAGCCCTGGACCTGCTGCGGTGGGGAGAGGCACCCCTCCCCGGTCCCAACCCAGCCTGGCCAGGACCGGGTTTATAAGGGGCCCTACCGGCCTGGCACTCCACTTCACTTGCCCTGTGGCCCAGTGGCCGCAGGGCTAGCGCCTCTCTTCTCCGTCCTGTCCCCAACACTCCTTTAGGCCTGCCGGCCCAGGCCATCTCTCCGTCCCCAGTGCTCCCCATCCGCCACTCGCTCCCAGCTGGGGACTCCTCTCTCCGCCCCTGCCCTCCATCACCAGCAGGCAGAAGTCACCATCTGCCTGCCAGTGATGGGGGCGGGGAGCGGAAAGGAGCCCACAGCCGCTGCCACTCCTCCAGGCCGCCAGTGACAGACAGTCCACCACTTTGGGCTCCCCCAGCTGAACCCTCATCCCTGGTCACACCCCAGAGCCCGCACCCCCAGCCGGAGCCTTCCCTTTCTCCCACATCCCAACCCTCTGCCCCACCCCGCCACATGAACTTTGTTATGTCCACCAATATGGACGTGCCCCCCCCTCGACCCCAGCCCAGCCCAGCCCGGACCTGCCGTGGCCAGATGAGAGGCACCTATCCCATGGCCCCAACTCCGGAGCTGCCGCGGCAGGGAGAGGTGCCTCTACCCCCCAGCCTAGGTGCAGCTGCAAGGAGTGAGAGCTGGGGGGGAGTCCTTTCTCCCCACTATGCCCCAGGGCAGTCCCAGAGCCTGCACCCCCAGCCAGAGCCCTCACCCCTTCCCAGACCCCAACCCTCTGCCCTAGCCCTGAGCTCTCATCCCCGGCCCCACCCCAGAGCCTCCCACATCGCCTCATACTGGTGCACATAACAAAATTCATTCTGCATACGCATGGGGAAAAATTAGAGAGAACACTGAACCTGACCTAGCAGAAAGACTGGGGATCTGCCAGACCTGGGATTCTTTTGATGAAATGGGAAGGAGTTTGCAAGGCAGGTCTTAGTGGTCCTAGTAGGTCATGAATTGGATTGAGGGGAGAGGCAATGGATAGTCATGGACCAGAGATGGAAGGAAGAGTCGCATAGGACTGTGGGATAGCTGGGAGGATGGGAAGTGGGGGTAACACACAACCTGGTTGAGATCAGCAAATCTCCATAGGATAAATATGCAAAGGTTAGGATGATTTCTATATTAAATCTTCACCCACTCTCAGACTGACCTTTCACTAATTAATTTTTCCATCAAAGTGTATGCATCCAGGCTGCAATACTGTGGGCTATTAGCCAAAACAGAGAGGAATTACACTGTGGCCTTTTCTGTGCTATAAGTACACCCATGCTTTTGTAACCAGGTCAGGGTAAAAGCTGTTTTAAAAAAAGAGGGTGACGAACAATCACACAAGAAAAGACCAAACATGTTCCCCTATTTTTTCAAGTTACAAGCTGCTGATCAGCTGTGTAGCTGGACCAAAAATGGGGGTGGGGGAATTCTACAAAACTTTCATTGGAAAATGTCCCCATTTTTTCCCAACTCAGTTTGCATGTTCACAACTATCATGTTGCCTAGCTGTGTTTGCAACTGTGCATTCTGGGGGCAACTCCCCCACAATGCTTCAGTAAGGGTCAGCATGTCTGTAACACAGGCGCACAGAGTAGCACCAGCAACATAGGCAGTCAGGAGTGCCCTACCACCCAGGGACTTTGAGAAGAACAGCAGCTCCCAACTGGGTGCCAGAGTAGCCATATATGGATAACAGAACAATTAGGGTGTCCCATCTACTCTGCAAAATAACAGTGTTACAACTTGACAAACATGTGTCAGCCTAGGCTACTGGCAAGGGCAATGCATGGCGTATGTCTACACAGCAATTAAACATCCACAGCTGGCCTGGGTCCGCTGACTCAGGCTCGTGGGGCTTGGGGCTTGGGCTACGGGGCTGTAAAATAGCTGGGTAGATGTTCAAGCTTGGGATTATGGGACCCCACAAGAGCAGAGGATCCCAAAGCCTGGGCTCCAGTCTGAGCCAAAACCTCCAGACAGCAATTTTACAGACCCGCAGCCCAAACCCTGTGAACCTGAGTCAGCTGACCCAGGCCAGTTACAGGTGTTTAATTGCTATGTAGACATAACCATGGTCTGTATATGAACTGCCACAGTTACTAACTGTACAAATGCAAACTAGCTTCACAGCCAACCATGTGTCCCAACTGTTAACAAACTCAGTTAAAAGTTTAGTGTAGACTGGACCAGAGACACCAGTAAAAATTGCTGGCAAAGAAAGACCATAAAGAAACAAACTGAAGGAAAAGTAGGGAATTGGTAGAAGATGTTTCTAGACCAGTGGTGGGCAACCTGCGGCCCATCAGGGTAATCTGATTGAGGGCCGCGAGACATTTTGCTGACGTTGACTGTCCGCAGGCACGGCCCCCCAGCAGCTCCCATTGGCTGGGAACGGCGGACCACAGCCAATGGGAGCTGTGGGGGGCTGTGTCTGTGGACAGTCAACATCAGCAAAATGTCTTGCGGTCTGCAATCAGATTACCCTGATTGGCTGCATGCGGCCCACGGGTTGCCCACCACTGTTCTAGATTGTAGGAGGTAGACTGTAGGACTGTAGTTCTGTAGAATGGGGCCCAAATCCAGGGGACTCTGATTATATTATGGTTATGAACATTAGTGCCAGTAAAGGTGCAGATTTGAGCATATGAAATGAAATGTGAATCCCTGAGGTTAGAGTAAAAGCTCCTATTAAATGTAGCGAGAGATAGAAATCATCCCACCAGACAATTCTTCTTCAGAGTTCCAGACAGGGCATTTCCTTCACTAAATGAAAATCAAAATTAAATTCCTAGAAATCTGTTAGCAATTCTGAGTCAGATGGAAGTATCGCAGAATATGCTCAGCCCCACCAAGAAAGGGCTTGTTTTTCTCCTTAACTTTTTATTTAAACATTTTTCAATAACTGCAGCATATTGTGTGTAACACAAAACATAAGAATGGCCATACTGGGTCAGACCAAAGTTCCATCCAGCCCAGTATCCTGTCTACCGACAGTGGCCAATGCCAGGTGCCCCAGAGGGAGTGAACTTAACAGGTAATGATCAAGTGACCTCTCTCCTGCCATCCATCTCCACCCTCTGACAAACAGAGGCTAGGGAAGAACTTCCTTTTATTTGTTTTAAACCTGCTTCCCATTAATTTCATTTGATGGCCCCTAGTTCTTATATTATGGGAACAAGTAAATAACTTTTCCTTATTCACTTTCTCCACACCACTCATGATTTTATATACCTCTATCATATCCCCCCTTAGTCTCCTCTTTTCCAAGCTGAAAAGTCATGCCCAGGAGTGCATGTTGCATGAGGAACTATGTTTACATTAGGCTCGTGGCAAGGATATCCGTATTCAGCTGAGTATCTCAGGGTATGTCTACGCTACAAAATTAGGTCGAATTTATAGAAGTCGTTTTTTTAGAAATCGGTTTTATATATTCGAGTGTGTGTGTCCCCACAGAAAATGCTCTAAGTGCATTAAGTGCATTAACTCAGCGGAGTGCTTCCACAGTACCGAGGCTAGCGTCGACTTCCGGAGAGTTGCACTGTGGGTAGCTATCCCACAGTTCCCGCAGTCTCCGCTGCCCATTGGAATTCTGGGTTGAGATCCCAATGCCTAATGGGGCTAAAACATTGTCACGGGTGGTTCTGGGTACATATCGTCAGGCCCCCGTTCCCTCCCTCCCTCCGTGAAAGCAAGGGCAGACAATCGTTTCGCGCCTTTTTTCCTGAGTTACCTGTGCAGACGCCATACCACGGCAAGCATGGAGCCCGCTCAGGTAACCGTCACCGTATGTCTCCTGGGTGCTGCCAGACGCGGTACGGCATTGCTACACAGCAGCAGCAACCCATTGCCTTGTGGCAGCAGTTGGTGCAATACGACTGGTAGCCGTCCTCGTCATGTCCGAGGTGCTCCTGGTCACCTGTGTGAGGTCGATCAGGAGCGCCTGGGCAGACATGGGCGCAGGGACTAAATTTGGAGTGACTTGACCAGGTTATTGTCTTTAGTCCTGCAATCAGTCCTATTGAACCATCTTATGGTGAGCAGGCAGGTGATATGGATTGCTAGCAGTCCTATTGCATCATCTTCTGCCAGGCAGGCAAGAGATGAGGATGGCTAGCAGTCCTATTGTACCATCTTCTGCCGAGCAGCCCTGAGATGTGGATGGCATGCAGTCCTTCTGCACCGTCTGCTGCCAGCCAAAGATGTAAAAGATAGATGGAGTGTATCAAAACAAGAAATAGACCAGATTTGTTTTGTACTCATTTGCAACCCCCCTTTCCCCCCGTCTAGGGGACTCATTCCTCTAGGTCACACTGCAGTCACTTACAGAGAAGGTGCAGCGAGGTAAATCTAGCCATGTATCAATCAGAGGCCAGACTAACCTCCTTGTTCCAATAAGAACAATAACTTAGGTGCACCATTTCTTATTGGAACCCTCCGTGAAGTCCTGCCTGAAATACTCCTTGATGTAAAGCCACCCCCTTTGTTGATTTTAACTCCCTGTAAGCCAACCCTGTAAGCCGTGTCGTCAGTCGCCCCTTCCTGCGTCAGAGCAATGGCAAACAATCGTGCATCTGAGTTGAGAGTGCTGTCCAGAGCAGTCACAATGGAGCACTCTGGGATAGCTCCCGGAGGCCAATACCGTCGAATTGTGTCCACAGTACCCCAAATTCGACCCGGCAAGGCCGATTTAAGCGCTAATCCACTTGTCAGGGGTGCAGTAAGGAAATTGATTTTAAGAGCTGTCAAGGTTCCTCCCCCACTTTGAACTCTAGGGTACAGATGTGGGGACCTGCATGAAAAACCTCCTAAGCTTATCTTTACCAGCTTAGGTCAAAACTTCCCCAAGGTACAAAATATTCCACCCTTTTGTCCTTGGATTGGCCGCTACCACCACCAAACAAATACTGGTTACTGGGGAAGAGCTGTTTGGACACGTCTTTCCCCCCAAAATACTTCCCAAAACCTTGCACCCCACTTCCTGGACAAGGTTTGGTAAAAAGCCTCACCAATTTGCCTAGGTGACTACAGACCCAGACCCTTGGATCTTAAGAACAATGAACAATCCTCCCAACACTTGCACCCCCCCCTTTCCAGGGAAATGTTGGATAAAAAGCCTCACCAATTTGCATAGGTGACCACAGACCCAAACCCTTGGATCTGAGAACAATGAAAAAGCATTCAGTTTTCTTACAAAAAGACTTTTAATAGAAATAGAAGTAAATAGAAATAAAAAAAAAATCCCCCCTGTAAAGTCAGGATGGTAGATACCTTACAGGATAATTAGATTCAAAACATAGAGAACCCCTCTAGGCAAAAACCTTAAGTTACAAAAAAGATACACAGACAGAAATAGTTATTCTATTCAGCACAATTCTTTTCTCAGCCATTTAAAGAAATCATAATCTAACACATACCTAGCTTGATTACTTACTAAAAGTTCTAAGGCTTCATTCCTGGTCTATCCCCGGCAAAGACAGAATGTAGACAGACACACATACCCTTTGTTTCTCTCCCTCCTCCCAGCTTTTGAAAGTATCTTGTCTCCTCATTGGTCATTTTGGTCAGGTGCCAGCGAGGTTACCTTTAGCTTCTTAACCCTTTACAGGTGAGAGGAGATTTCCTCTGGCCAGGAGGGATTTTAAAGGGGTTTACCCTTCCCTTTATATTTATGACAAGAGCCCTTTAAGTCGAAATAAAGGGCTTCATCGTGTGGACGGGTGCAGGTTTACATCGATTTAACGCTGCTAAATTCGACCTAAAGTCCTAGTGTAGACCAGGGCTCAGAGTCTCTGTGGATTTAAACAGTCCTTTCTTTCTGGACAGCCTTAGCCAAGGGCTGAGATTGTTTCACCTTTCTGTGACTCAGCTCCTCCAACTGTAAAAAGAGGAGAAGGTTACTAACCGCCTTTTTTAAATGTTTTGAGACATATGAATGCCAAATAATAGCTAACAGCTCTAATTGGGTGAGTCAGAGAACCACTAGCAAATATGCATGGTTTTCACATTATAAACTTATTCAAACATGTGCGAAGCATTAAAATACTTAGGGGCCTACACATATTAGGCTCACGTATGCAGTACAGAGAGGGGAGCAAACTCAGGCATATTAGAAAGCAGCTCCATTGCTTTCTCCCTCTTGAGCCCATCATCCTGGTGCCCTTGCTTAATCCAATGGCTCCATAGCTTACAGAGTGTTGGCAGGCAAGGAACCAGGAAGCAACTCTGCAGCACACGCCACTTGGGTCCAAGCACCTTTCCAATCAGAATTCAATCTGGAAGGTACTGCTGGTTGAACCAGTAGTGAATCCTCTTTTGTGGCTCACACCCCTCTCCCCCAATACCCACTCAAAAAGATTTTGGTGCAGCTGCAGGCAAGAACCTTCAAAAGTACAATGGAGGGAACTACCACAAAAGGTCAAATTTAAGGAAAGGCCATGCATCATTTATCTGCTATCATGTACAGTGCCTAGCACAATGGGGCCCCAATCCCTGATTAGGGCTTCTTGGCAGGTTCAACTACAATGTGAATAACTTGGAAAGTTTCTTAGCTTTGGAAAAGTGCAGAGTTTCTTAGCTCCAACCGGAGACTTTCAGCATGAGGGAAGCATGCACCCTCCTAATCTCTCTGTTTGTGTGGTCTAATGGAGTTATTTACATACTTTTAGAGGAGAGTATAGTGACAGGATCCAGATGCCCTGCTTGACTTCTACAAAGCGGCAAATTAATCCCTGCTTAGACTTCACACAAGTGAGCAGGCCAGAATAACAAGGCGGGCTAGGCCAGTCCAAGATGCAGGAAACCCTAGAAAAAACAGCTATTTGTTAATCAAATCAGAAGGTGGGAATGCCTTTTGGAAAGCAGAGCTCTGTTCTGCTCACAGCACTGGGCTGCATTCCCGAGCTCAAGAGTTCTTCTATTTATGTTCTGGGTCTGTTAGAACATTGTATTTTCTCGTTATGTTTCTTGTGAGTGTTCATGGTGATGGGCATGATTACATAGATAGATAGCCTTTAACCATCATGAATAATGCAATGAAGAAGAGATTTTACCATTTTGTTGTTGAGGCGTTGTCTGCGCTTACATGTGTCCTGTATCATTTGTTAAGGATACCTCTAAACAGGCTACTGTTCCATTACACTCTTCAAAGATGTGTTTGGTTTCTAGCATATATGAAGTTTTAATCGAAGAGCAAAGAAGTGACCAAGGAAAATATTATGCCATGGGGCATCACATCTCTCTGGAGCAAAATCTTCCATGGTCAGATTATGCCACCCTTACTCTTGCTGACTACTCTTGAAATCAATGGGGAAAATTATGACTCTAGATTTATAAGGATGGCAGAATCTGGCCCTTAAGAACAAGAGATCTTTGTAACACACAGAGGACAATGGTTATTGCTAATTTGATAGCACCTTGGAAATAAAAGAGAATGTTAATGATTGTATATAATGATAGTTCCACTCTGGTAAGATTGTAAGGTTCACAGGCTTTTAGTGTGAGGAAAATGAGATCTAGAGCTGAACTAGGTGTTCATTAATTCAACTCATGTATCAGCCAATGGCACTGAAGTTCAAGTGCACATCTTCTGAATGCACTTGAAGCAAGCCAGCCTAATACTTTATTATGCTTTCATTTTTTTCATAACAGTAGTGATGGTAAATTTTGGTCATGTGGAAGTACCAGTCAAACTCTAACACAGAGGCTTTAAAGGCAAGAAGAGAGAAAACAGAAGAAACATGTTCTTGGGAAAGGGCTGATGTATGGATGCCGCTGTGACATGCCATGTAAAAACAGCTGCAAATCTCCATATAGAGGCAAGCTGTTTTATGATGTGTTTATTATACATCTAGACCGATATCTCTTTATACATTTATGGAAAACAAATATTCACATAAAACACCCCTTTGCGAGAGCTGCGTTGGCATTCATTTTGCAAAGGGATTGTCACACTTGGGAAGAGAAAAATACTCAATGAAAAATCATAAAGTGTTAAGATCTGAGTGATCAGCTGAGTGGCCTGACCAGCTCAATAAAATTAATGGCATGTGTACTTGTGTACAGTACAGCATTGTCCTGTGTTAACCCAGCACCTCACGTTAGCAATGTCAAAGCATCTGCCATAGTCCTGTGAACACTGCCACTGCAAGGCCTTTCACGCTGCAGCCTGGAGCTATCTATCATCTGCCAACATGCCAGTCAATGCACATGCAGAGACAATTACTGAGTAGATCGCAGCACTACCATTTCATTAGCCATGCAATAGCATGTACATGAACCGTAAAAGAAATGTACAAATAAAATCAAATACAATCGGATGGCCTGACAAGAGAGACATATGGAATATCAAAACATTTATGGTTTCAATTTCTCTGCTTTCTTTCCTACGTGCCATCGCCATGAAAAGAAATGTGGCCAGAGGGAGTGGCAACGTCTGCCTTCCATTGCCAGATTTGACACTAGGACTAGAACCTTTTTAGTAGGACGCGATCAGACCATTTGCAGTTTGCAGTCAACAAATTAGCAAAGTATTGGTTCTTCGCCAGTACATCGCTGAAACATGCCTAATAATTGGTGATGGAAGATCCTTTCCCTCCCCGTCGCAACATTTTAAATGTCACCCTGGCTTCCTGTTTAGTTGAATCGTGAAGAAAACTAGTAAACATGTTAAGGAATTGTCAGCATTGTGTACATGTAACTTTTCTCTATTCTTTCCAATTTTCTCTACACTTGTTTTACTAATTAGGATTTTATTGGCAGGGAGTGATTGGGGGGAAAAGAAGGTGGAACTGTGCTAGGCCACAGCTGTAAATAGGGACTAACCTGCTAATGAAACTCTGGTTGAGAGAATTCAGAATATTAAGAGCAGCCTGAAGGCCTGGCTGCTAACAGCCCAGAGGGGTTGGTCTGACAGTCAGCTGAATAGAACAGGTCTCCAGCCATGCCCCATGTGACAGATATGGCAATTGCCTGGACCAACCTTATGGAATTCAGTTTAAGTATCCTAGGAGTTCATTGTTTTAAAAATGCAAATGTTTACGTCTTATTGTGGAATTGTATGTAACATCTCTAAGGGCGAGACCTGACTTGGAAAGTGTTATGAGCCTCACAGGACACTTTGAAATGATGTGCTAGACCAACCAACTTAAGTGAGATTCCTAGGAAATACTTGGGGGAGGGGGACAAATTCTCACCTCTGGACCTATTCTTTTGAAACTGTGCCCTGAGCCTTTGTTGATCATCAGAGGCCTGAATGGGATAACAGAGTGACTCATAAATTCATAACTGCTTTGGCTTAGAACAAACACACCCATGAATCTGTAACCACAGGAAAATCCATTAGTGGGATCTGAAAGACGGTTCACTGGCCAGAGCCATTGTGGGAGTTGGGGCAATCTCTGGTAAGCATATTAGCCTGCATGTAGGTTCTTCTATTATGTTTTCTCTGTAATGCTTTCACCTTAAGAATAAACGTGCTAGCTTAGAAAGAGCTGTGTGGTAACATAACTCTGGGTAATTGTGCTGTTTATAGCCTTCAAAGAGTAAGCAAAGCACAGGTGCTGGCCTGTTTAGATGGTCTGCCTTGCTGGGGATCTTACGGTGTAGGCAGAGAACTGTGCAGCCTCGAAAAACCCTAGTAAACAGGAAGTGAGATGCATGTCTCTGCCCAGGAGAGGTGGGAGGAGGCAGCGGGTTGTAGTAGCCATTATACTGACCCAGCACCACCTGATGGAAATCCTCAGGTAGCCAGTTAATTATTATTATTTACATTATGGTAGCACCTAGACAGCCCAACCCAGATTGGGTCCCTGTGGTGCTGAACACTGTACAAACACATGATAATCAGCAGCCCTTCCCCCAAAGAGTCTAAATCAATACACAAGACAGACAATGGGTGGGAGAAAGGAGGTAAAATTGTCCCCACATTAGAAATGGGGAACTGAAGTACAGAGAGAATGTCTAAGGGCATTTATGAAGTCTACGGTAGAGCTACAGCTAGAACCCACATTTCCTGTGGTCCAGTCCTGTGCCTTAACCACAAGACTATCTTTGTTGACTAAGGGTATGTCTACGCTGCACTTAAACACCCGCAGGCGTCCCATGCTAGCTGCCTTGTGGGGCTTGGGCTAAGGGGCTGTTTAATTGCAGTGTAGATGTTCAGGCCTGGGCTAGAGCCCAAGCTCTAGGACCCTGAGAAGTGGGATGGTCCCAGAGCTTAGGCTGCAGCCTAAGCTTGAACTACTACATCCAAACAGCTCCACAGCCCAAGCCCTGTCATGTCAAGTGGCATGGGCAAACTGAGGCTGTCTAACAGCCGTGTAGACGTACTCTTAATTGACTTTCTGGCTACTTTATACTACCAGAGCAAAATTCGTTCGTGCTTCTGGGGATTTTTCTGTAAATTTCCCCAGGGTAGACATGGCCAGAGAGGTCTGATAATACTAGGGAATTCTGGTCAGGTGGCTGAGGTACAATTTAGTTCTCTGATGTTCCAGAAAGTGATCCAAAACCACACAGTGCTTGAAACCTAAACAAAACAAAGATATCACATAAATACCCGATGTGACCCTAGCGGCTACATAACCCCTCGAGATGAAAGGATCTCTGAGCAATACCCTTTTCCATACCACGTACTTTGTGCTTTTAAAAGTGTTTTTATAAACTATTAATGAAGCAAAATCAGTACCTCCTTGCTAATCACATTGCCTCTTATCTTTAGCATACAGGAAATTATTAGCTGCAACTGATGTCTCGCTGGTTTGATTAAATGGAGTGTTTGTTCAAGACATTTTCAGACTAAGTCCAAGTTGCCACTTAAAACTTTTGATTGTATATTCTAGTGTCAAGCAGGAGCGTGATTTCATAGCAGTTTTGTATTGGCAAAATGCTGTTAGTATGGACACAACTTATGCTAGCAAAACTGTGCTTTTGCCGGTGTATCTTTTTCAGCTCCTCCAAGCTATACCAGTCAAAGCATACTTTTGCCAGTGTAATGGTGTCTAGACTAGGGGATTTTGCCATCACAGCTACGTTGGTCACAAATCAAACCTCACTGTCATAGTTATGCTGGCAAAAGTTTGTAGTCTAAACCTGGCCATCGTTTTAGGGAAGCAGGAGTGTTTTCTTTATTCCCCTTCACTGTGGAGAGGCAGTGTATCCAGACAGCCCAGAAGACCCTCTGTGGATAAGAAAAGGCAGTCACCTAGACCATGTAGGTGTCTGAATACCCTATTGGGGGTTGCAGCCACTCAGTGCCCCCTGAAGACAAGAAGGAAGGGAAGGAGAATTAACTCTAGCTACAGGAGGAATGAATGGGAAGGCAGGTAACCAGCTTTCTCCCCACACTAACAATCAGAAGGGTGGCCATGGGGACTTTCCAGAGAAGTGGCAACTGCTAGGGGTGGTGGAAAAGCAAGATTTCTCACATCTGGGAATTTTCACAAGCATAAGCTGAGGTTCATAAACTCATCCAACCTCAAACCCAAGGCTAAGTTCAAGTGAGCCTGAGGCCCTGATGAAATGCTTTGCAGAGCTCTAATATCAATTTTTGTTTCAACGGATTCTTTTCCAAGGCTGAAGCTGGTTCTGCTGCCTGACTCAAGTGCAGGCTTTCAGCTGTATTTACAAATGTATTAGAAGTAAATTGTCTTGCTCGGTTTTTACAAATACCAAGTACCCTTCTGTGGAAGTAAATATACCAATCAAAGTAGTGATCCATATGAGGAGCCTGGGGATTGTTTTCTCTTTTTCATAGTAAGTGGCCAAATAAAGTAACCAAGTTTCTAAATGTGAGAATCGTGGAATTAATAGTTTGCATCTAAACACAAAGAAGAGATTTCAGATAGCACACACAGCTCCTTAATGTAGCAGACCATGGAATAATGAGATCCAATGGTTACAAGCTGGACACACTCGGATTAGAAAAAAGATGCACATTTTTTCCAGTGAGGGTAATTAACAATTGCAACAAATTACCTACAGATGAGAGGGATTCTCCATCACTGGCAGTCTTTAAATCAAGACTGGATGTCTTTCTGAAAGAGATGCTCTAGATCAAACAGGAGTTATTGGCTCAATGAAGAAATTATTAGATGAAATTCTATGGCCTGTGTCATGCAGGAGGTCAGACTACCTCAGGAACCCTGGAATCTGCGTAGAAGTCGGGGGGAGGGGCACCAGTGCCCTGTTCCTCCTCTTCCCCCAGGGCCCCACTACTGCTCCTCCTCTTCCCCCACAAGGTCCCACCACCTGGCCAGGCCGGAAGCCAGGACTGTAAACAAAAGATGGCGGCCTTCCAGCTATTACCGGCCAAGGGGGACACTATACCTGACGTCGCTCCTAGAACAAGTCCCATACGAGTATGAGCTTGGCAGGATGGCTTCATGACACTGCCGTCTTCGCCCTCACATATTCCCCAATTTTATCAGCAGTGAGATTATTTATTTATTTAAATAAGTTATGACAGCACGGTCAGAATTTTACCAGTAGCATCTGGCCAACAAAACGCTGCCTTAGGAGACTGATAGCGGACTTACTTGTAGAAATACTAATTTTACAAGTGCAATTATTGTTTTTTTCTCAGCCCTGGCCTCCCACCTGTCAATAATGAACAATTAGTGAAGGGTAAGGGTAGGGTAAGGGTATTTGTGTAGCCAGATGTGTATATCTTTGTCATATTTGAACGAAAATGTCTGTATGTATTGAGAATCTTCCTTTTCCCATATCTCCTTTATTTATCAACTGATTTTGATAAAATTTGAAATGGAGTCAGTTTTTTCTTTTTTTTTAGCGGCCCTTCATATTGCAAGGCCCTAAGAAGTAGTTTAGTTAGTTTATGCCTTAATCCAGCCCTTCAAACAGGGGAGGCAAATTGGTATAAATATAAAGCTTTACTACACATCCCTCCAAACAGGAATAGCCAAAATGCGATGACTTTCTGGGCACTCTGCAAAAGACACTGATAGGGTTTCTGGAGAAGGCAGAGGATGTGCTTCCTAGATGATGAAGGGGGTAGGTGGCTGGGTGACTAGTCAAGTTCCCGTGGAATTTATTTCCATGCTGCTGAGATTTAATTTTATTTTATTTACTATATGATTAATTATGTCTGGGCACCTAGAGCTTTGGAGGCATCTTTAATATTTTAAATCTAAATAAATATATGAGTATAATTATACCAATATGACAGGAAAAATCTACCATATAGAGAAGTCCTTAGTCTCTCCATGCCTCAGTTCTCCATACTTAAAATAGGGATGGTAGTACTTTCCTACCTCACAGGAGTGTTATGAGATACTCACAGTAATGTGGGTCATATACATACCTGAGAAACCAGTGACATGGGGGCGGGGGAGAGGGGGAGGGAGATATCCAGCTAAGGAGAGGATGGAGAGCAACGTATTTTAATGAGAGTAAACACATGGTTAAAATTCCCCCAAAAGTGTTTAAAATAATTGGTCTCTCCATTCCACTCTATCCCACTCTCGGGCATGGTTATCGCCACTGAATAAATCCTATTTTTGAGAATAAAAATTTGCAGCCCTTTTCTTCCTGCAGTCCAAAACCAGGCTAGAGAAACAATAGCTAAATCTGAGAAAAGTTAGGTCTGCAATATGCTTCTGGCTTTCTGCCATACAGTTCCCTTTAAGTCAAACTAGCTGATTAGTTCTGAGATGCCCATCTCTGTATAATCTCTTTTCCCACTGCCATCAACAAAGGGAATTGCTTTTGTGGTTGCTTGAACCAGAACACCGCTTCTGGGATTTTATCATGCACTCGCCAAGTGCAGAACGGTCAACACAATAGTGCAACATGACAAGAGGTTGAGTCACAGTGCCAAGACAACTTGCACACTTTACATTTTTCTTATTAGGGACGGGTGAGTGATTCTGGGGAGTGGGCAGGGGAGGGAAGTCAGACCATTCAAACCAAGCCTCAAAAGCCTTGGTGTTTTCATATTTCTGTCGAGATACTATTTGAGAGACCTTTGATGATTTGTAGCATTTGCTTAAGCATTGTAAAAAATTTGATGCTTTAATAACACTGCTTGGCCTGTAAAAGCTATTGCAGTGCAGAGGATCACAAAATGCGTGGAGCTTACTTGACTGCAATGTTTACATAAACCTTGGAGTTGACTCAGAACAAAACTCCTTTGCAGTTTGTCCTGGGACAAGCCTTTCTTCCCCAAAATCACAGTGACAAACAGGACCAGCAAAGCAAGTGGCACAATTGGGGCGGCACAATTCCAGGGGCAGCATTCCAGTCATCCCTTTTTTTTATTTTTTTATTTTTTTGGCTTGGGCAGTTGCGCTCTCGGAGCTTGGGGTGGCCAATTTTTTGCTGGGGTCGGCAAAAAACCTAGAGCCGGCCCTGGTGACAAAGGACAACTGATTACATGTGTTTCTTTTTGTTTCCTCAGTATTATGAATCTGGCCTTGTGGTAAATCATGAATGTTTTGAACATGCATTCCACTTTACAACTCTGTGAATGGATATTTTTTGGCATTTCACACTTACAGTTTAGGGCTAGATCTTACCGGAATTTAGGCATGTAAAGAAGCGGAGAGGCATGTAACAGAATATGCAAAATCCCATTTGGCATCAAACGCCTGTGAGATTTAGGTATCTATTTGCCTTTTTAGGTGCATAAATTCCTTTAAAGATCTGGCCTTTAGTGCTCAGTAGGTCAGACCAGGGTAATTTAGAGCTGGAGCCACATTCATCTCTGATGTAACTCCATTGGGCCAAATTCTGTGATGATGTGATTATTCTTCAGTGGGATTGTATGGAGTGTGAATCATTGTAGAATTCGGTCCACTGACTTCATTGCAGTTATCACTGGGATATTTTTGAACACTAGAGTAACCAGGTGTAATGCTAGTCAAAGCTCCTTGGCCAAATTTAGCTGGGACAAACTGGTGTACATCAGTCACTGGGAGTAATCTGGCCAGAAAATGCAGTCTAGTGCAAAAATCTTGTAACTCGCATCAGACTGGCATTCAGTGATTGTGTAAGCCCTGCCATGGACACATAAGAGAGTAATGTAGCAAGCAAGTAATTAACACAAGAGTGTAAACTAAGCTGGCTGGGTGGTGGAAGGCTGCTATATTTTACACCAGCTGTTAGTTCATCTCCCTGCTGCTCCAACCTTTTCCTCCCCTTTAGTGTGAACAGTAAAAATAGTCATTTTGTACACCCACTGAATGCCAAACTTGGCCACTTACACTAGTTTTCCAACCATCTTATCATCCACTTTGTACCATCAGTAACATCACTACTAAATCTGGCCCATCAGCCTTCTGCTATTAGTACCACAGTGCTGATTTCTGGCTGCAGATAATAGCACATTTTCCAGATACATTCAAGATAACTTCTGTTGTCTTTTGTAAAACTCCCTCATGGAGAAGAGGTGGACCAGATCCTGATCTCATTAACACCAGCATAAATGAGAACAGAAGAGCCTGGGAGTATGTTCACATTGCAGCTGTAGGGGGCTTCCCAGTGCAGGTAGACTCACACTAGCTGTCATAAATATAAAGGGAAGGTTTCAGAGTAACAGCCGTGTTAGTCTGTATTCGCAAAAAGAAAAGGAGTACTTGTGGCACCTTAGAGACTAACCAATTTATTTGAGCATAAGCTTTCGTGAGCTACAGCTCACTTCATCGGATGCATACTGTGGAAACTGCAGAAGACATTATATACACAGAGACCATGAAACAATACCTCCTCCCACCCCACTCTCCTGCTGGTAATAGCTTATCTAAAGTGATCATCAAGTTGGGCCATTTCCAGCACAAATCCAGGTTTTCTCACCCTCCGCCCCCCCCCACAAACTCACTCTCCTGCTGGTAATAGCCCATCCAAAGTGACCACTCTCCCTACAATGTGCATGATAATCAAGGTGGGCCATTTCCAGCACAAATCCAGGTTTTCTGACCCCCCCCACACACACACACATAAACTCACTCTCCTGCTGGCAATAGCTCATCCAAACTGACCATTCTCCTTACAATGTGTATGATAATCAAGGTGGGCCATTTCCAGCATAAATCCAAGTTTAACCAGAACGTCTTGGGGGGGGGGTAGGAAAAAACAAGGGGAAATAGGCTACCTTGCATAATGACTTAGCCACTCCCAGTCTCTATTTAAGCCTAAATTAATAGTATCCAATTTGCAAATGAATTCCAATTCAGCAGTTTCTCGCTGGAGTCTGGATTTGAAGTTTTTTTGTTGTAAGATAGCGACCTTCATGTCTGTGATTGCGTGACCAGAGAGATTGAAGTGTTCTCCGACTGGTTTATGAATGTTATAATTCTTGACACCTGATTTGTGTCCATTTATTCTTTTACATAGAGACTGTCCAGTTTGACTAATGTACATGGCAGAGGGGCATTGCTGGCACATGATGGCATATATCACATTGGTGGATGTGCAGGTGAACGAGCCTCTGATAGTGTGGCTGATGTTGTTAGGCCCTGTGATGGTGTCCCCTGAATAGATATGTGGGCACAGTTGGCAACGGGCTTTGTTGCAAGGATAGGTTCCTGGGTTAGTGGTTCTGTTGTGTGGTATGTGGTTGTTGGTGAGTATTTGCTTCAGGTTGGGGGGCTGTCTGTAGGCAAGGACTGGCCTGTCTCCCAAGATTTGTGAGAGTGTTGGGTCATCCTTCAGGATAGGTTGTAGATCCTTAATAATGCGTTGGAGGGGTTTTAGTTGGGGGCTGAAGGTGACGGCTAGTGGCGTTCTGTTATTTTCTTTGTTAGGCCTGTCCTGTAGTAGGTGACTTCTGGGAACTCTTCTGGCTCTATCAATCTGTTTCTTCACTTCCGCAGGTGGGTATTGTAGTTGTAAGAATGCTCGATAGAGATCTTGTAGGTGTTTGTCTCTGTCTGAGGGGTTGGAGCAAATGCGGTTGTATCGCAGAGCTTGGCTGTAGACGATGGATCGTGTGGTGTGGTCAGGGTGAAAGCTGGAGGCATGTAGGTAGGAATAGCGGTCAGTAGGTTTCCGGTATAGGGTGGTGTTTATGTGACCATTGTTTATTAGCACTGTAGTGTCCAGGGTAACCACCTTTCTGTATACAGTGCTATAAAATCCCTCCTGGCCAGAGGCAAAACCCTTTCACCTGTAAAGGGTTAAGAAGCTAAGGTAACCTTGCTGGCACCTGACCCAAAATGACCAATGAGGGGACAAGATACTTTCAAATCTGGAGAGCAGAGGTGCGGGGGGGGGGGGTTATCTGTCTGTGTGATGCTTTTGCAGGGAACAGATCAGAAATGCAAGCCTTACAACTCCTGTAAAGTTAGTAAGTAATCTAGCTAGAAAATGCGTTAGGTTTTCTTTTGTTTAATGGCTCAAGTGAGAGCACTAAAAATAGTGGTGTGGCTGTGCAGCAAGGGTGGCTCTGGCTGCTTGGGCTGACCACCTAAATACATCCCCAGGGGTCGGGCAGATTTGCCAGCCATGCTCCATGGTCACACTGCCATTTACAGAGCGACAGGTTTCAGAGTAGCAGCCGTGTTAGTCTGTATTCGCAAAAAGAAAAGGAGTAGTTGTGGTAACTCCTGCAGAGCTAGCATGTGTCTGTCTCCTGTGCTGGGAAGTACGCTCCCGGCTGCAGTGAAGATATATCCTGTGTTAACTCTTTTACAGCCGCCTTATGCTGGCACAGTTGCATACCGGGGTTGTAGCAAAAACAGAGTCCTTCACACTTAACAAAACAGGAAAATCCCAGTTCACTAATGGCTGGATTGTGGTGTTGCCTGCCACAATCCCCATCTAAAGCTTGGTCTACACTTAAAAATGGATTGCCTTAGCTACTTAGCTCAGGGCTGTGAAAAATATCATGCCCTAAGCACGGAAGTTAGGTCGACCTAACCTCTGGTGTGGACATGGCTAGGTCACCAGAAAGATTTTCCTGGATCGGAGTCTAAACCAGAGAAGCTAATCTGGATGATGAGCCTTTCCGTTTTATTGGCTCTGTTGTAGAAACAATCTACAGAATTAGTTTTAGAAGTGTTACATCTAGGAAAATATGAATTTCAAAGCAGCATTAGCATCTGGAAATCAAATCTTAGCTGCAAATTGGAAATATTATGCCTAGTTGAGAGAACAAACACATATATATTCCCACTGATCTGACAAATACTCTATCGTATTTATCTTCCCATCTCAGCTGAGGGATTTACATACATTATAGAGATGCAGTAGTGTTGGAACCAAAGGTTGTAAGCATTTTCCTTTGTAAAGCCCTATTTCAGTATCTATATCAATTTGCCTCAGAAAATTGGTTTGGCCTGAAATTTGCCAGCTGTATTCTGAAGGGAAAATAGAATATTTTTGCCAGATTTAAAGGAAATGGATGGAACTGCTTTGAGTTGCAGATAATTAAAAAATTGCCCTGATTTGAAATTTTGACTTCTGTCTATAGCTGTTCAAAATGTTTTCATTACAACATTTTTCCAACAAAATACATTTTTCTGCAAAAAATATATACATATTTTGATAAAAAAATTCCCTTTTTTTATTTAAAAATTTTGAAACCAAAATTTATTTTATTTTTGGTAAAAAAAACCTATTTTCAATTTTAAAAAATAAGGTTTTAATTTGATTTTTTATTAAAAAAAAATTGTTCTTTGAAAACCAAAGAAGTTGTTTGTGCTTGTTTGTTTTAACAGAAGCTGAAAATCTGTTCAAAAACTGCTTTTGAGAACTGACATTTTTTGTTTATCAATTTTTTTATTTGGTCGGTTTTGATTTGTTTTAAAAGCTGAAAAAAATGTGCTGAAAATGTAGAAAAAATTCAAAATTTCCTAAGAAATGTAATTTGCATTTTTTGGCTAGCTGTGCTGTTGTCTGTGTTTCCCTAGCTCAAAAATAGCTTTTCACTAGTACTCAGACTTTTCCTGAAATGTGTGTTTGAAAAACACAAACTGTAATTAAGCGAACTTGTTAATCATTTTTGTTGTGGGTAGTTTGGGGCCAATTCCTGCTGTCAATGAGATTTCGGGGCCCATTTGTGATCCCACTGATGTAAATGGAGGGGTTTTGCTATTGACTTTAGTAGGAGCAGGATTTGGCACTATGTGCATGAGACACCATTTTGCCCTTTGTTCACTGGTAGAGTACAAGGATCTTTGTATAACCAACATGTTAGGTTCTGATCTGTAAACACTGAAGTGCATGCTTCATTGTATTCATGAGCAGTCCCATGGATTTCAATGGGACGACTTGCCTGAGTGACATTAGGCACATAAATAGGGCCCAGATTCTGCACAGTCTTACACACATGCTTCGTGTTACACACTATGAGCAGTCTCATTTAAATCAGTGGGATCGCTCATGTGAATAAACATAGATGTTCTTCTCAGTGCGTAAAGCTAAGCCTGCAAGTAAGTCTGTGCGGCAAATGGGAGAGGCCTATGTCTGTAGAGCTCCGCAGGTGCGTCTGGCTCATTCTGAAGACGTGACTGCCTCGCCATAGTTAAGGCTCTCAATATAGAGCCAGAGCCTCACATGGTGTAAATCGGCTTAGCCTCACTGAAATCAATGGAGCTGTATCAGGGGGGAGAGGGATAGCTCAGTGGTTTGAGTTCAATCCTTGAGGGGGCCATTTAGGGATCTGGGGCAAAAATTGGGGATTGGTCCTGCTTTGAGCAGGGGGTTGGACTAGATGATCTCCTGAGGTCCCTTCCAACCCTGATATTCTATGAAGATCTGGCCCTTTAAATTAAACCTGATCTCTTTCTAGCTCAGAGAGGGAGAACTCCAGATGGTTCGGGCTTCCTTTGGAACACAGTCTGAAACTTTTGAACAACCAGACCCAAAACCATTCAAAATCACCCATTTTTGAAATACTTGCAAAGTGTCTAATCTGTCCTTGCGTCCTTTTGTCAGGCCAATAAAACCATATTACGTCACCAAATTCAAAAGATAAGCTGATTTTACTGACTACTCCCAGGCAGTCTCCTTGTGGTTTTCTAACCCTTGTACAGAACAGTGCTTGATAAACACTGATTAGATAGCTAGACCGAAAGATTAGATTAGATTTTCGCATTGACTCATGCGACAGGCAGTTTTCAAGAACAGGAGTTATAATATATAGTTTTTAATTGCCATCATTTGAACACTAGCCACAGCTATCTAATAACCAAAATTGGTACTAAAAATAAAAAGCCAATCGTCTATTACAGCCCCAGGCATCTCTGAACTCATTAATTGACTGATGAAATGATACCAAGGGAAGGTTTTGCACTCTTAGCAACAGATCCTTTCAATGACCAAAGCAAAGATATTACAATGACATGGTATTTGTAGACAACTCATAAATAATAATATCTAGTGCCCATGCAGAGCTTTTCACCAGTAGCTCTCAAAGTGCTTTACAAAGGAGGTCAGTATTTGCTTTCTACAGCTTCAAAGCAGCGAGAGGAATATGGGCATAAGTTTCATTTATGGCTTGGCCAGTACTGCTTGTTTCTTTAATTTCATAATATGGTGATTCCTCCACCCTCTTATTTAATTTTTTTAAACCATCCCTTCATTTACCTTCTAAACAGGAAAAAAAAAGATATAAATAAAGAAAACTTCATAAATCCCCAAAATAAAATTTAAAAAATAATCTTTTGTTTGTAAAACCATATAAGGTTGCTAAGTGACAGTAATGTACTTACCTGTTGCATTATTTACAAACCCCAAGCAGTTAAAATGCAATGAGTAATTAAGGAACATCACAAATCTCTACGGACTATGCAACAAACAAGCTCATAATTCAGATCAGATACAAACAAATGTATATTACATTACAGCAAAATAATCTTAACTCTGACCCCAAATAAATGTTATTCTTTCCTCAGTAATTTCAAAAGACAGAGCACAAAGCCCTCCTGGGGGCAGGGGAAAGCAAACACACACACACAAAAATTATGAGCCAGATCTGCAACTTGTATAAATCAATGTTTCTCTATTGAAGTCAGTGGAGTGCAACTGACTTACATCAGCTGAAGATCTGCCCCTCTATAGCTATACATTAATGATACATATTAATCACCTTTAAATGCACATCATACATGCATACATCATTTTAATATAAATTGACACTGTGATAACTTTTCCTATTAAATTAAATTCACTACATTGTTCTCAAGAAAGAGTAATTGTAACTACCTTACCAGAAAATTCCACTGTCAATTTACAAATCTGCTAATAATTAAGACTGTTGTGTTGTGATTAAAAATGTATTTCTCTGTACTTGATACGAAGAATGTGTTTGTTCATCAAATGGGCAACATAAAATTTATGGACTTCCTTAATCACCCATTTAATTGCTTTTAAGCATTGGGATGCTGTAAATGGTGCCATAGGTAAGTATGCTGTCCTCATGTAGTTTAAAATCAAAACAATAGAGGTTGCTAAGATTTTCTTTGCTTTGGCGTTAAATATTTTACTTCTACTGTCATAGCTCCGCCAATACCTCTTTAATGTGTACCAGGATTAAGGCATGACAGGATGTGTTTTACAGGTTAAATAATAACATGCCTTGGGTGCATTATGGTTGTCTGAATGCCTGCAACCACTTGACACATTAATGGACCACTAAAACAAGCCCTGGACTGTCTTTAAGCTCTCCCAGCTATGACTATTAGATGTTTTAAGTTGTTAAGCAAAACACGCTACATTAATTCTCCTGATGGATTTGCTGCTAGCTTAAGGTGCTATATTGTCAGCCCTGGAGAGGATGCCCTCTATTAACCCACACAAGAACAGGTATAGCCGGGCACCAGCGACATGAGCTTCCCTCCACCTCTTTCCCCAGCATGCCTCAACCTTAAACTTGCAGGGGCTAGTTCTACGGGTGAGAGGGTAGTTCACTCGCCTTCATATTCAAGCCAGGCCATCCTTGCCGGTGAGACAAGGTGGCTGAGGGAATATCTTTTATTGAACCAACTTCTGCTGTGGAGAGAGACAAGCTTCCGAGCTTGCACAGTGCTCTTCTTCAGGTCCTGAAGAGCTCTGTGCAAGTTCAGAAGCTTGTCTCTCTCACCAACAGCAGCTGGTCCAATAAAAGATATTACCTGACCCACTTTCTCTCTCTCATATCCAGGGAACACCACAGCTACAACACTGCATACAACATTGTTGTAGGTGGCAGGCACATCTGCTCCAGACTGTTGCACCCCCTACTGCTTCCCAGCTGGCGGAACCATTTTTGGCACTGAGGTTCTGTGAGAGAATGGTAAGGTCTAGATGATGAAGATGTGTGTGTGTGTGAGAGTGTACTCATAAAAGGGTACAAAAGGCCCCTATCCTTCTGCACAAGAGGTGGTAACCTTGCTGCCATGCTATGCTTGGTGCACAAGGACCAAGGCTGCCTAGTATTGTTAACTGTGCTAGAAAACCCAAGGCGGCAGGATGGTGCAGAGGAGTGGGACACATTGCTCTTTTCCCTCCCCCCACCACCCACGCACTCTCCTCCCAGCGCTTCTAGGATTTCTGCTGGTGTGCTGAACCTCCCTCCCTTTCCCATGCAGGCTGTGTCTGGAAACACTAGCACAGAGCTTAAAACCAGAGGCCAAAATGCTTCCAAATTAGTTTATTCTAACAGAAGCTCAGCTCTGTGAGTGATACACCCAGCAGGGAAGTGAAGCTGGACCTAGTTGCTGAGAGATGCAATTCAGCCATCTGGCCACAGTGCTCAACTGGCTCAGAAAACTTTCTACCTGAATACATCCCCTGACAAGGTGGCCTCCTTCCACAGAGGTGTAATATCCCTGATTTAGCATGTCTAAAGGCTGGAGAGATTCAGGGGATTGCACCCTCAAAGCTGGGAAAGAGGATATTGATTAGGGGTATTTGGATATCTGTTGTAGAAAGGAGAAGCTCATCAAGGTATATATTGCTGGAAATTTCACTCATTTCTTTTGTAAGGGGCTTAAATCTGAGTGTGACCAAAAGGCTCCAGCTGTCAATCAAAACATGGACAGTCAGCTTCTGAAGATATAATGGTTAGTTTAAGCATATCATAGCCCACAACATGCGTAGAAAACCTGGATCAAATTTTTACTTCTTCATTTGCTCAGAACTGTGGGCCCACTTATTAGCAAGCGATAATTCTAGAATAGTAAAAACAAAAGCATGGCTCCAAACCCCATAAAAATTAAAATGTCCCAAATGAATAATCTGTTAAAGAATGTCTAGGATAATATTATGTAAAGGCTGATGTCTGTTATTACCTCAGCATTTGCCCCATATCCTGTCCTCATGCTGATCATTGTAACAGCCTTCATGGCTTTGGGTCAGGAGGAGCTGCCATTCCTGTCAAAAAACATTTCATAATGAATTTGCCATGGGCATTTGACTGATGTGTCAGAAGTGCCCAAAGAAGTATGAAGAAGGTGACACTTTTGCCATTACAGAACAAAGTGCGGATAATAAATATTGCAAATCTGTAAAGGAGACAGCTGTGGAAATGTTTTCCCTTCTGCACTGAGTCTACATTGTTAAAAAACCAAACCAACCAATCAGTGCTTTTGCTGCCATGCTGTGCTTTTCATCTTAGTCTGGCCTAACATTCTTCCAGCACCTTCTGTTGAATTTGCTTAGTCTGCAAGCATTAAATCTATAGTGCCCCTTCACCAAAACCTAGCAAATGTCAGCCATTGGTCCAGCAATGTGTATGAGATCACTGGGGCAAATTGGATTTTATTCCCTGCATTCCACCCACCACGCCCCGTGCCATCCCTTGTTCCTCCTCAGAGAAATCCCCCTTTGCCTAATGTGTCAGCAAAACTGTATTTCAGTGTCAATGCCCCAAAAGAAATTATCACTCAATTAGGAAAGTCACATTTTGTTCCTTACCTGTAAATGGGAATTCTGGGAGAAACACCCTCATCCAATGCTGATGGGCTGCTCTTTTGTCCTTGCAGGTAGACAAGGTGATTTCAAAGATGAGCTGAGTGCAGCATTCTGGAGCATCTTGTAAAAAATCCAATTTACAGGTAAGAGAAAAACATTTCTTTTCCTGTTGAAGCTCCCCTAGTCCAGAAATGAAGTACTCGGTCTAATTCCAGAGGGGAACCTACCTAGTTCATGGGATGAACAGTTGATGTGATGAACAGTTGATAAACTTAGTTGTGCCTGTCTTAAACTACAACACTCAGAACCCCATCACTTGAGAGCCATATCTGAGGAGGTAGTATCATGAACAGGTATGGACTGGATGTCAGATGGTCTGGCAGATTTCCAGTGCTGAGACACTAACTTGGGACTCTGGCTGCCAAGGACTGAGGTGAGGGGGAGAGAACAACAGACAAGAGTGCCCTGACAATGATGGCTGGGGAGACAGACTGTAATTTTTCCAATTTTATTTTGTTTGTTTGTTTTCCTAAAAGGAAAATTACCCCCTTTTTGATCCAAGCAATTAGTCAAAATTCAGGGTCTAGTGGATTGGTTCGATTTGGAATAAGAAATTGATGTTGGAGGCAGGCATTTCTGAAGTGGAATCCTATTTATTTATAAAGAATGTACAAAATCCTGTTTCCCTGAGCAAAGCAGGAATCAAACAACCAGAGGCAATTTCTTTGCTCATGGTTCTTGGCCCTTTTCCAAACAGCACTTAGCCCAAAAGCACTCTCTAGGATTTTCTCAGGGCCACTTTCCCAGTGCTGTGTTCTGACTTTCTGCTCCTTCTCTCTGTGTCCTTTTGTGATGTTTATTAAGGCTTTTCACACCCACACAGACATACCCAGCTCCACGAATCAATGCCCCAGTCCCTGCATTTGCTGTGTCAGTCCCCAGGGAAACCCTCTGGGCTACACGGTTCAGCTTCTACTCCAGTCTTGCCATATAACTATGCTTTGGGTGATGTCTCCTATTCTTTCAGCTATCTGGTGCCATTAAGGAACTTAATGGTTTCTTACAACTGTCTTAAATGAAAGGCAGCAGTTACACCCACCAGCATCAATGAGGTTTCACCCAATCTGTAACAGTAACAAGTCATCCTGGCAATGAGGTGACAATGCTTTGAATGGTTTCAGACTAGCAGCCCTGTTAGTCTGTATTTGCAAAAAGAAAAGGAGTATTTGTGGCTTTGATAGTCTCTAAGGTGCCACAAGTACTCCTTTTCTTAATGCTTTGAATGTTACAATATCTTCACACCAGCTTAAGGTCTTTGCCAGGTGTTCGATGAATTTTCAGAGTCACCTGAAACCCAATGGACTTGTGTGATGTTCCTAATTCCAAGCAGGCTACACTTTAAAATCAAGCACCCCTACTTCTAAAGGATAAGGATATGAAAAGTGAAGGAGTACTTGTGGCACCTTAGAGACTAACCAATTTATTTGAGCTACAGCTCACTTCATCATTTGAGCTTATGCTCAAATAAATTGGTTAGTCTCTAAGGTGCCACAAGTACTCCTTTTCTTTTTGCGGATACAAACTAACACGGCTGTTACTCTGAAACCTGTCGATATGAAAAGTGTTTTGACTTGGTCTCAGTAAGACCAGGGGAAGCAACCATGTATGGACTTGCTGAGCCAAGGTGTTGGTTTTTTTAAAAGATGCCATGTGGCAATAAAAGGTGATAAAATCATAGACCACATGTATAGAATTTGAAGGGCGTAGAAATGCCTTTGAGGAACATACAAGGGGCAGGAAGGATTAAATTGACTTTGTAATTGGAGTGGGTCAGACAATGTCTATCAAAAACCAAATTTTGCTAATATTTTCTCCCCTTTTTCTTAGCAGCAATGCTTATAATGGACACTTTGCAATCCTGTAAATGCTTGCCTACAGACATCAATCCATGATCAAAGTATTATCCTAAAGAACCAAAAGCTGTTGGGATTTTTGCTTGTTTGTTTTTCCTGGGAAATATCAAGAATGTCAATTTCATCTTCACTTTTGTTTTGTTTGTGCTGGAGGACTCTGTGGAGGATTCAGAAAGGCATGGTGGCAGCTTTTGCACTCCATCATTGAATGGCTAGTGGCATTGGATTCTCTCCCAAATTTTTTATTCAAATAGTTACCAAAAATTTTTATTCAAACTGTTACCAAAATTAAATAAAGAGCAAAGAATGTTAAATTAGGAGATTTCAGAAATTTAGTTAGTTTATCAAAGAGAAGGCTAAGAGGTGTCTTGATCACAGTCTATAAGTGGGAAAAGATTTCTGACAGTGGGCTCTTTAATCTTTCAGACAAGGCATAAGATTGACTGGCTGGAAGTTGAAGCTAGTAAACCTCAAACTGAAAATAAAGTGCACATTTTTAAGAGTGAATGTAATTAACCATTGAAACAACTTACCAAGGGACATGGTGGGCTCTCTATCACTTGTTTCAGAGTAGCAGCCGTGTTAGTCTGTATTCACAAAAAGAAAAGGAGTACTTGTGGCACCTTAGAGACTAACCAATTTATCTGAGCATAAGCTTTCGTGAGCTACAGCTCACTTCATCGGATGCATAAAGTAGACAACTTCTATCACTTGAAGTCTTTAAATCAAGATTGAATACCTTTCTAAAAGGTATGTTTTAGCCCAAATAGAAGTTATGGGCTGGATGGAAGAATTACTGGGAGAAATTTTGTGTTAAACAGGAGGTCATATATATATGATCAGACTAGGCTATTCTGGACTTAAAATCAGTGAATAAACAATCTTACTGAAAGAATCACTTCCCCATATAATTAATGAGATTCCACTTGGTATTTATTGTCGTACATTTGCTAATTCACCAGTTGCCTGTACAGTAAATGATGGACAAGACCACAATTTCAAATACAAGAAACAAGTGGGGGAAAGCACAAAACTCCTTCCCCACCTAGGCCTTCTGTGTACGTCAGAAAGCAGCAAAGATAGGCACAAACCCTTATTGCTACCCCCAGCCCTTTACAGATCACCTTTAAATAGAGAGAGAATACAGCCTCTCCATCAGACAGTATCTCCTGCTTCTGTAATCTTCAGTTTGGCTTACTTCCATAACATGAGTTTGGTTCTTTAAGGTTTTTGTTCTTATATGCTGCTAGTGCCACTTTGTTGCATTGTTCCTTATTGAGTGGTTGGGCATTTTTCTACTGAAAAAAAAAATCAATAAATATTTAATTCAACAATACAGCAGGTGTTGAGTAAAATTTATGGCTAATAAAGGTAAAAGGCCTTGCTGTGCTTGTAGGATTTCTAAATAAGAGTCAGTGGGGAAAAAAGGTCCCTTTTGGGCAAACACAACAAAGGAAACTGGGGACCTTATACTTCAAACACAGTATTAATACACAGAAACCTTGGTTAATCCACCATTAAGGTTGAGCATTTAAATGCACAAAAGTCAGAGGAAGGAAGGTTCCAATGGCAACATTAGCTGGGAATTACTGCATTTAGTATTGATTATGCAAGTATATTTATGCAATGATATATATTTGTATTGGTTTTAGAGTAGCAGCCGTGTTAGTCTGTATTCGCAAAAAGAAAAGGAGGACTTGTGGCACCTTAGAGACTAACCAATTTATCTGAGCATAAGCTTTCGTGAGCTACAGCTCACTTCATCGGGTGCATGCAGTGGAAAATACAGTGGGGAGATTTATATACATAGAGAACATGAAACAATGGGTGTTACCATACACACTGTAATGAGAGTGATCACTTAAGGTGAGCTATTACCAGCAGGAGAGCGGGAGAGGGGTGGAACCTTTTGTAGTCATAATCAAGGTGGGCCACCTTAATTACCTTAAGTGATCACTCTCTGGTTACAGTGTGTATGGTAACACTGCAGCCCACAACTCCAGCAGAGGGAAGCCTAACTCTGATACAGCTTCCCAAAGGGACCTTCCCTGAGGGAAGGGATGACCCACCCTAGAGACTACCAGAGAGGGAAGTAGCCAGTGGATCTGGAACATTGGTAACCTGCTCTTACCTATTATGGTTTGGGTTCCCCACCAGGGGAAAGCCTTGGACTAAGCCAGGGGGTGGGTAGATGGATGAGAGGAAGAAGCCAAAGGAGGACAGCCTTAAGTACTCTTGATGGCCAGACTACTGGTAGCCTAAAGGGCCCTAGGCTGAAGCCTGGTGGAGTGGGAGGGGCCAGGCTTGGCAGTCAGGAGCTGCAGCTGTGACCCCCTTGGCAGTCAGGAGCTGCAGCTGTGACCACTAGGCCATGCACCCCAAGTGAGGACCATTACACCTACCTACCTGTCAGTAATCTCCTGGGGAAATATTCTCCAGATTTTCTATTGACCCTTCAGCAACCCAGATCCATGCCCCAGCCATCTGCTCCCTATTCCATTTGTAACTAGGGCTGTCAAGTGATTAAAAAAATTAGTCGTGCTGTTAATCATAAAATACCATTTATTTAAACATTTGTGGATGTTTTCCATATTTTCAAATATTGATTTCAATTACAACACAGAATACAAAGTGTACAGTGATCACTTTATATTTTTTATTACAAATATTTGCACTGTAAAAAAACAAAAGTAGTATTTTTCAATTCATCTAATACAAGTACTGTAGTGCAATCTCTTTATCATGAAAGTTCTACTAACAAATGTAGAATTATGTACAGAAAAAACCCTGCATTCAAAATAAAACAATGTAAAACTTGAGAGCCTACAAGTCCAATCAGTCCTACTTCTTGTTCAACCAATTGCTCAGACAAACAAGTTTGTTTACATTTGCAGAAGATAATGCTGCCTGCCTCTTGTTTACAGTGTCACCTGTAAGTGAGAACAGGCATTTGTATGGCACTGTTGTAGCTGGCGTTGCAAGATATTTACATGCCAGATGCGCTAAAGATTCATATATCCCTTGATGCATTAACCACCGTTCCAGAGGACGTGTCCATGCTGATGATGGGTTCTGCTTGATAACAATCCAAAGCAGTGCAGACCAACACATGTTCATCTTCATCATCTGAGTCTGATGCCACCAGCAGAAGGTTGGTTGTTTTTTGGGGTTTTTTTGGTGGTTCGGGTTCTGTAGTTTCCGCATCAGAGTGTTGCTCTTTTAAGACGTCTGAAAGCATGCTCCACACCTCATCCCTCTCCTATTTTGGAAGGCACTTCAGATTCTTAAATCTTGGGTCAAGTGCTGTAGCTATCTTTAGAAATTTCACATTGGTATCTTCTTTGCATTTTGTCAAATTTGCAGTGAAAGTATTCTTAAAATGAACATCATGTGCTGGGTCATCATCCGAGACTGCCATAACATGAAATATATGGCAGAATGCGAGTAAAACAGAGCTGAAGACATACAGGTCTCCCCCAAGGAGTTCAGTCACAAATCTAATTAATGCATTTTTTTTTTAACAAGAGTCATCAGCATAGAAGCATGTCCTCTGGAACAATGGCTGAAGCACGAAGCGGAATATGAATCTGTAGCACATCTGGCACGTAAATATCTTGCGACGCCAGCCACAACAGTGCCACGCGGAACGCTTGTTCTCACTTTCAGATGACGTTGTAATTTAGAAATGGGCAGCATTATCTCCCATAAATGTAAACAAACTTGTTTCTCTTAGCCATTGCCTGAACAAGAAGTAGGACTGAGTGGATTTGTAGGCGCTAAAGTTTGACATTGTTTTGTTTTTGAGTGCAGTTATGTAACAACAACAAAAAATCTACATTTTTAAGTTGTACTTTCATGATTAAGAGATTGCACAACAGTACTTGTAAGAGGTGAATTGGAAAAATACTGTTTCTTTATCATTTTTACAGTGCAAATATTTGTATTAAAAAATATAAAGTGAGCACTGTACACTTTGTATTCTGTGTTGTAACTGAAATAAATATATTTGAAAATGTAGAAAAACATCCAAAAATATTTAAATTTCAATTGGTATTCTATTGTTTAAGTGCGATTCATCGTGATTACTTTTTTTTTTAGTTAATCGCGTGAGTTAACTGCGATTAATCGACAGCCCTATTTGTAACCATTCATAGTTTTAAAGCATTTTCTCTTTAATGTTTCCAAATGAATGGGCATGGGACTGAGAGGATATGGAAAGATGTGGCATACAACAGCAGAGCCAGGCAAGACTGGAGAGCTGGGAAATCATAGAGGTAAGTTGGGAAATGGGCTGTGGACTCAGTGGGGAGCCCAGTTTCCCAGCCCCTATCCATTCATTTCCCATTTTATCCAAACGACCCTAGTTTTTCAAGGTTCAGGGGAGAGGTTTTGGCCCCCCTCTATAATCATGTAGTTAAGTGCTAGCACTATTTTAACCAAACCAAAGTCCCAAAGATCAGGAAGTCCAGCAAAAAGGTCCTGATTTGGGTCTCTCTCTCTCTTACAAATGTAAACAAAACATGAGATCATTTCAGTGGAATAGTTCCAAACCCTGCCCAGTTAGTTCACACATTGTGAAAGTCACTCTTAGGCCTGCGGCCAGCACAAGGATAGAACACTCTTTTAGAAAATGAACGCTGAAGTTTTCCCCTCCAAATCTCTGGGACCAAGGTACCAAAATAGTGGGCCCACTTTGATTCTGCTGAAGTCAATGACAGAACTTCACTGAGGGCAGGTCTACACTACCGCTTATGCTGGTCTAACTTACATCGCTGAGCGGTGTGTTACAGCGACTTAGGTGCTGTCCAGACCAGCGCTATGTTGGTGGGAGATGCTCTCCTGCAGACATTGCTTCTGCCTCTCACGGAGGTGGCGTAATTATGAGGATGGAAGAGCTCTCCCCAGTCCGCATAGAGAGTTCACTAGACGTGCTACAATGACACAGCTGCACCAATGTACTGCTTCTAGTGTAGATTAGCCCTAAGAGCAGGATGACTCCACTATGGCACAAAGATTGATAAAGAGGGTCAGCTGCCATGTATCCTACTAGACTTTTAAGAAATCTCATTGAGCATCATTTTAGTGTTTCTTCCCCCACAAGATCTTGCTCACCACTGTGTGAGTAATTTTAATGATAAATGTGAAATTCTGAAAGCCTGAGATTCTGGAATGTGGGCTATGGAGAGGTTGGTTGCATCTACTAATAGAGGGGACTAGTCTTCCCATAGTGTGAAATGCAAACGTTGTTTGAGAAATCAGCACTGTAACATAAATAGGGCTTGTTCCACATTCTAATGGTGAAAATGTGACTTCTACCTCAGAAAACACAGGTATAGGTGACAGATGCCAGATCAATAGCCCTTAGGACTGAAGCTGCCTCTCACACAACCTTTTCAAGTTGCTTTCTTGAGGCCTGAACTATAGCCCAGTGAAGGCAATAGAAAGACTTCCACTGATTTCAGTGGGCTGTGGCTCATGGTCTTTGTATGCCAGGAGCGCAAGGCCAGAGGTTGTATATATCCCTTACACAAGTCTAGCCATGCAGATTATAGTTACTCCTTTTGACCTGAGCGGTTAGCCAATATTTAGGGTTTTGTGGGTTGTTGCTGCTCGGAGAAGAAATTAATGATGGACTCAGATAGTTACTTGACATAATCCTGTTTGTTTACTAGGAATATAAAAGTCATGTTGCCCTGAACACAGTAAGAATCACGAGGAGACAGTTTCTTTGCTCATGGTGCCAAGCCCCTTGCCAGCCCTCTGCCCAAAAAGCTCTCTCTCGGCTCTCTGAGATACATTCCCAGTGCTGTTCTGGCTGTCTCTTTGGCTTTTTGGCTGCTTCTGCACGCACGCGCGCACACACACACACACACACACCCCTCCACCAAACAATACCCAGCCTTCTGCACTGGCATTCAGTCCCCAGAGAAACTCCTCTGCTCATATAGCTCACTTTATAACTAGCCTGCCCTGTGGCCCCTATTGTTTCAGCAGCCTTACTCCAAAAAGGAGTGAAAAGTAATGCACACTGAAAAACAAACCCAACTATACATACAAAATGATGAGGTCTAACTTACTTGTTACCCCTCAAGAAAGAGATCGTCAAGTCATGGGTACTTCTTTGAAAACATCTGCTCAAGGCATTGTTGCAGTCCACCAAAAAAAAAAGCTAACAATGTTAAAAAAGGGATAGATAGTAAGAAAAAAAATATAATGCCACTATATAAATCCATGGTCTGTCTACACCTTGAATACTGGGTGCAGTTCTGGTCACCCCCTCTCAAAAAGACATATTAGAATTGGAAAAAGTACAGAGAAGAGCAACAGAAATGATGAGACGTATGGAACAGCCTCCATACGAGAAGAAATGTAAAAAGACGGGGGCTGTTCAGCTTAGAAAAGAGATGACTAAGGGGTGGAGGAGGGCGGGATATGACAGAGGTCTATAAAATCATGAAGGGGGTGGAGAATCAGGGATCACCCAATAAAATCACTAGGCCACAATTTTAAAACAAACAGAAGGAAGTACTTCTTCACACAACACCCAGCCTGTGGAACTCATTGCCAGGAGATGTTGTGAAGGCCAAAAGTATAACCGGGTTCAAAAAAAGAATTAGATAAGTTCATGGAGGATAGGTCTATCAATGGCTCTTGGACAAGTTCAGTGATGCAACCCCATGTTCTGGCTGTCCCTAAATCTCTGACTGCCTGAAGCAGGGACTGGATGAGAGGGGATGGATCACTTGATAATTGCTTGATAACTGTTCTGTTCCTTCCCTCTGAAGCTGACCACGGTCAAAGACAGAATACGGGGCTAGATGGGTCATTGTCTGACCCAGTAGGATCAGTCTTATGAGCTTAACTGCTTCTTACATTTATCCTGAATGAAGAGTGCTATCATGCCCGCCAGTTTCAATGTGGTTTCACCTGATCTCCATCATAACCATAAGGGTTTCTACTAAAATGCCTTTTAACAGAGACCTCAGCAGTGTTAAGGCAAAACTTCCCAAATGCATGGAATATACTGACCGGTTGATATAGAAGTGTATGAAGTCACTGTAAAGGTTTTGCAAGTTTATGAAGATGGGGTATGTATTGTGTGTCTGTTGATGTTGGAGATGGAAGACTTACACTGCAGTGCTCTGTAAGACTCTGTATCAACAGTGTTATAGGCGATATGGAGGTAGAAAGGAATGCACAAATCTTTCCCCTTAACTTCTGATTTCAATGCTTTAAAGTTTTTTGGTGGATGGGATGTGTCCTGCCACAACCTTAACTGTCACTAAATGTAGTTTTTGTTTGGTAATTTCATCTGAAATGTGCCATATGTACTCTAAAGGCAGAGAAGAACACTTCTGCCAGTCTGAAGAAAAATTCTCTCACTATTTTTGAGCTTCAGGAAATGAAAAATGAACTAGATTTGAAATGTTGACTTTTGTCTAATGTTTCTCTCTGTCTCTCTCTCCCCCCCCCAACTCCTCAGCTCAAAAACAGTTTCTTCCATTCCTCAAACCTTCCTTGGTAACACGTGCACCAGCTATAATTGACAAAAATGCCTTGTAATTAAGCAAAGCTATTAACAATATTCTTGACAAATCGTTTGGAGCCAGGCGAGGCCAATTGATGGAGAGAAGGTTCAAGCTACTGCAAATGAAATGACTGGATTTGCAAAGCTCTCAGCAACCCAGCCAATTGTCCAATGAACCTCTACGGTGGAAACAGTGTTTGGCCAACACTGAATTGCATTCTCAACTTTTGTGGTTCCAGGATATAAACATTTATACTAGAAATGGGAAAACTGGTTCAAACTTTAACTGCCTGCTTAGCACTTCAAACCATAGGTTCCATCTTTATGAGTTGCTGGCGGGGGGTGCTTGACCCCCCCCCACTCCACCATAGGCCCCGGCCCCATTCCTCACCCTCCCCCAAGCACGCCCTACCCTCGCTCCTTCCCCAACCCCCCCCCCCCCAGCGCCTTCTGCACGCTGCTAAACAGCTGACCCATGGTGGGCAGGAGGCTCTGGGAGGGAAGGAGGGGAGGGGAGCTGATTGGCAGGGCCACCAGTAGGCAGGAGGTGCTGGGGGGAGGAGAAGGCGCTGAGCCGCAGGGCTGCCAGTGGAACACTCACAGAGTTGGCGCCTATGCCTCAAATATCTTAGCAGAGCAGCCCTTTATAAACAATATTACCGGCTGAAATCTGAGAAATGCTGTGCGTCTGCCACACACATTTCAATCAATAGGAGCGGCAGCTGCTGAGTGCCTTACAAGATCTGACCTGTTATTACTCCTACAGATCACTGCCATCTAGAGCTGGCCAGAGGGAAATTCCTTTTCATTGCAACTTTTGAGGTTTCATCATTTGTTTATATTCCACACTGGGACACTGGTTTGGAAGGTGGGAAGACCACATTGAAGACCCTGCTCTGCCGGGACAGGAACAGACTCTCAAACTTTGTCAAAACAAATTCACCTCTGAAAAGTGTTTTGGCTTCGACAATACACCAAAAATGTTCTGACCAGCTCTCCTGACGTCTGAAACACGATTTAAAATGAGAGTCAAGGCGAGTGAGATGGCATCGTTTCTTGGATAACTTCTGTCAGTTAGAGAAACAAGCTTTTCAGCTACACAGGGATAAAGAGGAGCTCTGTGTTGCTTGAAAGCTTCTCTCTCTCACCAACAGAATTTGGTCCAATAAAAGATATTACCCCCAACCACCCCGTCTCTCTGATATCCTAGGACCGACACGCAGTGAAAACAGAATTTAAAATATACATTTCCAACTTTTGCAAGACATTTTAATTATGGCACACGCTTAACTTCCAGTGCACAAGCAGTCCTTTTAAAATTTACCACAGGCTTAATCCTGTCCCACTGCAAGTCAATGGGACCATCACCATTGACTTCAATGTTGCTTATAGTTAAGCACATGCTTAAGTGCTTTGCTGGATTGTTGCTGAAACACTTAGTCTTTTATAGCAGTCATTAATCATCCTGCTTATGTTCCGGTAGTTATGCTTCTGTGTGCAAAAATATAAATTGCTTTTCTAAAGCTGCATGTACCAAGCACAAATAATGCATTCCCAGCATTTTACATGATTTCTGCAAACATCGTCTTGTAGAGTTTCATATATCAAAATGCAGTTAAAAGTGGCAATAAGCTTGCTTCTTTGTTAGTGAGATGGAATCCACTCAATAACCTTATTTTTAATAGTGAGGAACATACACAAACCTTCAAAATAAGTGCCCAGATAATAATTCCATCTATCTCTACTCTGACTAGGAGAATACATTTTCCTATTAGCAGGCATGTGAGTCTATATTCCATTTTACACACACACAGCTACTTGGAGAATAAAAAATGGATAAGCTGTCCAACACGTGATAAGCATTTCTGAATAACTATGACACAGGTCAATTTATTCTAATGCAGAGAATGAGGGAATTTGCACTTTCTTGTGAAATAATTTTCACAAACCAGTTTCCCCAAAATTTGCAAGTAAAAGCCATCGGTGAGGGAAGATTGTTATCTCTTGTCTCTCATTGAATAAGATTCTTTTATAAAACTTTAGTTTATGTCATGTGAACACAGAAAATACTTTGAGGCATATTCTCCCCTTGCTGTGTCCCTTCTAGTAGTAAGTCATGTTAAAACTAATTGTTGTTGCTTGACTAACCTGTACACCACTTAGAAAAACATGCATTTAAGGTCCAAAAAATAGTCTCACAGCCTAATGGATTCTAAGACCCCACATAAGAATGTAGCTCTTCTGTTCAGTATCCATCGACTCAGATGCTAAAACCTTGCATTAAGATTCAGAGTAATTACTGCTGAGTCATGCTGGCAGGTGGGACCAATAAACTCAAAAACCAGGACAGAAGGAGCTGGGGGATCCAGGCACACAGTAGATCCTGGAGGAACAGTAAAGCTCAGGCTGAGTTGAATATGTTTACTGGTTTTGAGTAATCAATTAAAGCAAACCCTTTGAAACAGGTGAGCTTTGGACAATGACGCATGATCTGTGTGCTCTGCTTAAGTCAGGATAGAAACTGGAGATAGAGCTAGTTTCAGTGAAACCTGGTTTATTTTTAGTTCATAATTTAGTTACTGAATTAAAAAAAAAAGAAACATACATTTCATTCATCTCCCTCCTTCCCTGACCCCCTGTCATTTTCTAAACTGTGACTCGGAAAAAGCCTTAATAGCTAAAATACCATGTCAGTTACACCATTGACCCCCGGGGAGGATTTGGAGGTTTTTTATGACTACAGTACATTAATGCAAATTGGGAAGACAGGAGAAAGATACTGCCTTTGTAAAGCACGTTGCTATAAAAATATATATGGTAGCTAAAGTAAGTATAATTTACCTTCACAATAGATCAACTAAATCCAACAAGCTTCCTATTCAAAATCAGGGGTGGCAAAGGTGGCAAGGAAGGTGCATACAACAAACATGTAAGTAGCTACATCTAACTCTGAGTAGTAACATTTGGTATAGTCAGATCAAGTCTCTCATCTTAACTTGCAAATTGACAGAAAAATATAATGGCAATATTTTAAAAGCAAATCCTGCCCATGGGCTAAATGGAACTCAAACCAGAAACGTCGGCATCAGCTGAAGTTATTCTGCAATCATTTTCTTACGCTATCTCATGTGTCAAAAAGGCAGAGTAACCAGGCCAAGCACAAAAGGCCATATCTATGGAGATAGACAAAGGTTACTCCATGGGAAGCCCAGCTGAGCACTGCACTCAGAATACTTTGTCCTTTAAAATTTGTACACGAGTGATAAGCTAAGTTTAATTAGAGGAAGTTTGGCCTTGGTCAGTAATTTCACAGCCATAAAATGTCAGCAGTTCTGTTTCATAATATTTGCTGCTGAACACATTCTTTGGATTGTCCCAGGAATACTGAGCCTTTGATTCAGATTTGGAGAGGCACTGCTGAGGAGAAGCAAGTGAAGCAAGTTCAGTGAAGAGGCAATCCCCGTAACATACAAACTCTTCGCTTTGTTTCTCTCTCCAAGTAGCTATGGCAGACATGATAGAGCGAGTCTGATCTCATAGACTACTTTAAATCTTATGTGCCTGATTCTCCACTGTCTTGTACCTGGCGTAGTTATTTTTCTGTGCAAAGTGAGTGTAAAAAAAGACCACTTTTGTTTGATAGTATTTTATACCTGGTATGCATTGGTGTAAATCACAGAATCATAGAATATCAGGGTTGGAAGGGACCTCAGGAGGTCATCTAGTCCAACCCCCTGCTCAAAGCAGGACCAATCCCCAATTAAATCATCCCAGCCAGGGCTTTGTCAAGCCTGACCTTAAAAACTTCTAAGGAAGGGGATTCTATCACCTCCCTAGGTAACGCATTCCAGTGTTTCACCACCCTCCTAGTGAAAAAGTTTTTCCTAATATCCAACCTAAACCTCCCCCACTGCAACTTGAGACCATTACTCCTTGTCCTGTCCTCTTCTACCACTGAGAATAGTCTAGAACCATCCTCTCTGGAACCACCTCTCAGGTAGTTGAAAGCAGCTATCAAATCCCCCCTCATTCTTCTCTTCTGAAGACTAAACAATCCCAGTTCCCTCAGCCTCTCCTCATAAGTCATGTGTTCCAGACCCCTAATCATTTTTGTTGCCCTTCGCTGGACTCTCTCCAATTTATCTACATCCTTCTTGTAGTGTGGGGCCCAAAACTGGACACAGTACTCCAGATGAGGCCTCACCAATGTCGAATAGAGGGGAACGATCACGTCCCTCGATCTGCTCGCTATGCCCCTACTTATACATCCCAAAATGCCATTGGCCTTCTTGGCAACAAGGGCACACTGCTGACTCATATCCAGCTTCTCGTCCACTGTCACCCCTAGGTCCTTTTCCGCAGAACTGCTGCCTAGCCATTCGGTCCCTAGTCTGTAGCGGTGCATTGGATTCTTCCGTCCTAAGTGCAGGACCCTGCACTTATCCTTGTTGAACCTCATCAGATTTCTTTTGGCTATATGAGACACAGAGACTATATGAGACACAGAGAGCTGGGCCTATTGACTTTGGTGGAGAACAGAATCAGGATCCATGCTGTATTCAATACATTTTACCATTTAGTTCTGGTTCCAACAGTTTGGGTTTTTTTGATGCTCTCAGGGAATTTGTTGGATAAAATCCAGTCATTGACAGGTCTGGAAGCAGTAACAACACAAGTGAATGCTAAATGCCAAACCTGTATTTCAGCTTTACCTTATGTGCTTTGTGAAAGAAATAAATTGCCATTCACTTTATCTAGAAATTAAACCAACAACAAAAGGTGTGGTTTTATTTATATCCATTTGACATTATCCACCTTTAAAAGGTTAGGAAAAGTAATGGCTGCCAAATGCAAGTCAGGTATGGGCAAGCTAATTTAAAAGGTTATGGGTACAAGATAGTGACCTGCCATACGCTTTTAAGCTGCAAATTCAGTCATATTCAGCACTGATCCACTCTGAAACATAACAAAATACAATGAATGGTAGCTCCAACTGTGTGTCCAGCTACATGGGAATCGAGTACATGTCCTGAGGAATACTGGAAATGCATGCTCGTGGGGGCAAGAAAACTTGACCTGATCCTCTAAACCCTTACTAGCATTTTATGGGAGATGCTGTGGGAATATATGCTGTGTAAAGTCAACGAGACAGTTTGCTACATGCATGCAAAGGGACTTTACTCCATTCCACATGCAATCAGTGCCAGCTGATGCAGGCCCCAGTGCACACTTGGCACATTCTGGAATGCAAACTGAACCCCTTAAAAACCAAGTGGAATTGTGGGAAAAAAGAGGCATGCCCTTGTCCATGCCCACTCCAAATACTAAATCCACGTGAGATGGATTATCCCACTTCTTTGGGCCATGGGAATCTCCTGGGCAGCCATCAAAGGAGAGTCAAAGGACAAAAAGAATGGCTACTTACTTTACTGTTACAGGTTCTTTGAGGTGTGCCCATGTGGATACCACCCTCAGGGCACATGCACACCATATAGGAATGTTCTAACCAGCAGTGTCTCTTGGGGCTGCACCTGTTCCCTGCATGCCCTCATCCCCCCTGCCAAAGACAACAGGTGCAGCAACCTCAGCCGTCACTCAGTGTCTTCGTCAAACATAATCCCAAATAAAAGGACGCTGTAGCAGTGGTGAAGGAGGGTGGTCATGTGATCCACATGGACAGAACATCTTGAGGAACCAGTGTTGCTGCCAGTTAGAGAGATTTCCTCCTTCCTGAATCTTAAACATAGTTCTTACCTCTCTGATGAAACTTCCTTTTGAACCAACATCATCATGCTTTTCTACCACCTATGGCAATTACCTCAGCACAGAGGGTGAGTGAGATTCAGTCTTCAATAGCTGACCCTCCATTCACTGTTTTTCATTAGGACAGAATGACTTTAAGACCTCACCCACAATGTATACAGAAAGTAGTTTCAGACCTTGACCTCAGCCAATATATACTGTTACCAGTGTTTTCCCCTAAGCCTAATTCATCTCTCTGGGAAACAAAACCTCATGCCCTGGTTGTTAGGACAGTGCTATCTTATTACCTGCATAGGATGAAACCATTTAGTAAATCACCCAGGTTATTTATTTGTAGCCTTTGAAGAGAAGTCTAGAGGTCACAAATGGATCTCAGATTGTATCAGGGTCTCTTCTGACTTAATCGAATTGACTCCCCACCTCTCAGATTAAACCTCCTTCAGCTAGAGCTCAGGCAACTTCCAGGGCATCCCTTAGCAGGGTCTCTAGAGCTGAAATTTGTAGGGCAGCTACTTGGAGAGGAGTTCAGACTTTTACCCATCAGTATTTGTCTTGCATCAGCTGCTAGATTGGATGCTGAGCTGTCTTACATTCATTATTTCAGCTGGACCCCTAGCTCCTGCCTCCTTAGCCAGTCACCAAGAGTGGGATCCACATGGACAGATACTCAAAGAGTAACCCCATTTTTCTTGTCAGGTCAGTAGAGCTTCAGACTCAGGCAGCAAGAGTTAAAACATCTTGGTTACTGGTGCAGCTGGGGCTGGTTAACCTACCAGCCCCAGTTGCTATACATTAGATGAGAAAGACGAAAGAATGACCCAGAGTGGAGGAAAGGCTGGGCTCAACTAAGAAAGTGATTTTGTTGGCTGGTTGGACTGCAAATTTGGGAGGACTTTTTATTTTGGACTGTTTATCGCTGGAAAGGAGAGGAACTCGACCCACTGGGGAGGGAGAAAGTACCTTGGCACATAGCCCAGTTGGCAGCATAAAGCTGCGGAGCTGGAGAATTTACACCACCTCAGAACTGAAGTAAATCCAAATGTGCAGGCTAAGACTCCTGCTAGAGCCCCACCATGGGAAGATACATGAATAGCATAGCCAATCAGCTACGGGAACTGCAGTACCGTGCTCTTATGGAGAGTGTACTAGAAAGGGAATTAACATATGGGCAGAGAAATTCAAGAGCTTGGCAGGGAATGGGGAGATGTCAGCTAAGGTCACTGCCATCATCACCCAGCAGAGAATGGCAGATGCAATTAGCCGCTCAGGTCCTTGCAGGGGAATAGTGGTGGAGAAACACACCATGCATGTTGTGGCTGCTCTCCTATGCCCATTGTCCCCCCACTCCACTTCCACACAAAGGAATGCAAATAGCCCCATGTAGAAGCAGATAACATGGAGCCTATAGTCAGAATGCCCCACTGTTCACCTCACAATTCTAGTGTTGTGTGGGTTCCAACTCTCCCCTCCTAGACAGCGACTTCCACCTGCCTAAATGTGTGTGTTTTTGCACACTGACTGGCATTACTATCCCTTTACAGCAGTAGTCTATCAAGTAATAATTATAGCACAGTAGTGTCATTGGGCATAGTGGTGTGTATGACATTTTTATTACCAGCATTATTAACCCCTGGGAGACAGGATAGCTGATTAGTGCTCTAGCCTACTATCTCCCCAGCTGAATTCCCGAAACAATGGATATTAACTGCATCCAGTGTTTTCATCTGGATAGGTGCCAATTTGGCTGTGCCATGCCCAGATGCTATTCTCTACCATGCCTAAAGAAGCTGCTTTCATCATGTTTCGCTTATGTCAGAAGAAAGCAGGAGACATCACTAATGTGTCTCAGGCTCCTGTATCATCTATTTCTGACCCATTTGCTTCACTGCTGCACATGGCTGAGCCGGATGTTAGAGCTGCTGATGTTAGCAAGCATACTCCATGTAAGAGGGCCAGGAGAGGCCCCTGCCTCAGTTTCCTCTTCTACAGGGCCTCCAAATAACTCACTCAATCCAAAGATAATTCAGTCACTCCCCTTCTGGAGGTCCAGTTCATTTAGTCCTCTGGATACATACTAGCTTTCCAGGCCCCAAGCCCAGTTCAGTGTTCCTGTCCCCTTACGTAAGCACGTCCCAACTCTCCTCCCTGAAGCTGGGTTTTATCACACCCAGGCGTTACCTGACTAGAGTTTCTCCTACCTGTGGAGTTGAGTAGTAAAAGCCAGGAGGCTGATCTTCCTGGCCGGAGCCTCTCCCACTCCCTGCAGTTTCCTGAGCTCACCCTGCCTTTGACTGCAGTTTCCTGCTGCCCTCCAGTAGGCCCCATCCAGGCTGTTAACATGGCACAGGTGGGCTGGAGAAGCTTCTTCAGTAACCAAGGTAAGCTGGCCCCAGGCCTCCAGCCCCGAAGGATCAAGCCACCCTGTTACACACGGTAACAATGGCTGTGGAAAGAATGCTGGCCTGGAGATGGAGGCTCTGGTGGGCAAGGTGGTCCAGACGTATATGGAGTGGAAAGCGGGCTGTGGACACAGTTCTCAGGAGGTCATTGTCAGGCTATGTGATGCCTCGGGAGGCCTGGTTTGGGACAATGGTTGTGTGTAGTGCCTCTTCTTAAATAAATAGATTGTTCCCTTGTCTCTCCCTTCAACTGATGTGCTAAGTGGATGTTGTGGGGTAGCCCTCTACAGCAGCGGCTCAACGTAGCGAGGTAGTCGTGTGTGTGGGCTCCCACATCTAGCCATCATCCGCATCATACCTGCTTCTTGTTGTTCTTCGACCCTGCTGTATGAAACAGCTAGCAGTGGTGGGCATTTCAACACATTCCTTGTATACGCAGTCTGGTCCTTGTTGTACATAGGGTGTTGTCTGGGTCATTGGCCAACTGTACTTGCATCCTTGTTTTGATGGTGTGGTAGGGACATGCCTGATGGAGTCACCACATCAGTGGTCATCCCTGGACTGACTCTTCATCCCCAGCATCTTGTTGCTATTGAGTGGCATTTTTGAAGTCATATAAATGACTGCAGGCCCATGGCACCCAACAGGCAAACAGATGTTTGTAGCTGGTTTCTCCCAGCCATCCTTCCTGCAGGGAAGACTAGTTTCTTGAGCCTTAGATGGCTGCATGACCCTAGTCAAGTGCCAGATAGCTGGGGTAGGGTAATGGAACTGCCCCCATGATGAACGTCTGGCATACTCTAGTCTTGGCTGCTAGCACTGTTTGTGGCATACATCTGCTATGGGTCCTGTGAGTTCTGGCTGCAACTCAGAGCTGTGATGTGGTGCTATCCCGTAGTGTGATTTGTCAATGATGCTGTTATGTGTTGGGATTAATAAGAAAATGTGTGTTTATAATCTGTGGGGGTGTCCTATTTGAAGGCCAGTCTATTTGTACTCGGTGTAGACATGCATAATCCCCAGGACCTCCTGTAATGTTTTGTGTGGTTTCAAATATGAAAGCTACTACAATGGCAATATACCTTGCTCTCTGACAGTCGTGTATACAACCCTTGTTTGACTCATACAATAGCAGAGCTCAGTGGGTGATGAAGCCCAGAACTGTATGCGCAGGTTCTGGTTACTTTGTGGCCCTGGGGTTACTGGTTTGAAATCCTGCTCTACCTGTTGGAGGGGGATTGTCACAGGACAGTTCCTATGTGACTCACAGCAGGTTTGGAAGCTAACGGGTGCTATAGAGGGCCCATGATGACAGAGCATGTAGGTGCTTCTGTCTGGTGATGCACTCAGATGTCTCATGGTGACACTTGGTGGTTTGCCTTTGTGTTGGTGTCTTGCATAGCTGTTAACCAGGTGATCATTTTGTGCAGGAGCTGATTGCAAATGTTGGCAGAGGAGGAAACATCTGAGTGGCAGAGTGGACATCATATGCAAAATGAGTATCAACTCAACAACTACCAATGCCAAGCTGCTGCTTCCACCTATTCTCACACATTCACAGCTAGTGAAAGTTGAGGTGACCTCACAGTTACCTGATGCATATTTTCTATGCTGTATAATATCACAAAGCATTGGTCTGTTCACATTTACTTTATTGTGTTTGTCTGTGTAAGACTCTTACGTAAAGGCTGTGCTAGGCCTGGGATAAGAGCCAAGCTTTTGCAGGTGTGTGATACAAACGCTGGAAGATTCATAGATATTAAGGTCAGAAGGGACCATTATGATCATCTAGTCTGACCTCCTGCACAATGCAGACCACCGAATCTCACCCACCCACTCCTGCAATAAACCTCTCACCGATGTCTGAGCTATTGAAGTCCTCAAATTGTGGTTTAAAGACTTCAAGATGAGTTATAGTAAGAGAAAAATACAATAAAGATGGTTGCTGATGTTTTAAACCAGGACTGAATCACTGTTTTTATTACAAAAAATATATTTAAGGAATAAAATTAAGACTATTTTACCCAGCTGATCTCTAAATGCCAATCTGCAAGCACAATCTCAGTCACAGGAAAGTAGAAAATCTCTCAATGGGATTTTGGCACGCCAGTCCATTAACTATTTACATTCCAGAGGTGGACACTGGCTCACAGTAAGGGTGAACATTCAAATAGCAAAAACACTTGTAGCTCTGTCACATGGAATGGCGTTTAGTTCTTCCCCAAAGTTCAATTCTCTTTGTAGTGAGCAGCTGGGCCAGTCCACTCAGCAGCATGATGAAGATAGTGAAAACCATCACAAGGACATAGTGGCTAATGCTGCAACAGAGAATGTTACAGATCAGATAAGACAAAAATATTTTAAACCTTTGTAGTAGAAAACTGAGTTAGTCAAGTAGCCTTGGTAACAATTTTATTACGTAATTATGGGTCCAACCATGTATTTTTAGTAAGGCTTATAGGTGAACAATTCCAAGGAGACGATATAGTGTATTTTTAAGAGAGATGTTTTATCTACATATATGAAATTGGCTACCCTTTGGTTCATATTCCTATTAGTAGTTCATCTACTTCATTTTCATGTTCCTCCAGCACTCTTGGATGATTATACAGCCCTGATGACTCACTGCAATTTAAATTATCACTTTGTTCTGACTCCTTAACTTAACAGAACCTAAATTTTTTTTACTAACCCAGAACTACTCTTTGAAGACATCTCCCCCATTGGCTTGTGTCAGACTTCATCACAGAAGTAGTTTAGCATCTCTCCAGTGTTCTTTTCCTGCACAATCACTCCCTTTGCTCTCAGATAGTCTAGCAGAAATATTAAGCCTCTTGCAGGTTTCATACTTCTGATAGCATTTAAGATTTTTAAAAATTTGTATTTAGGTCCTTGGCTACTTGCCAGGTGAGACCCATGCTCACCTCTTGTACACCTCTAACACACATATGTGTGATAGTATCAGTGCTAGAAATAAGCATGTAAAGGGGAAAATCTGCTGGAAAGGGAATAAAAAGATATTAACTGAAGATATACACTAGTTTTAAAAAGATTTAAGTGGTCCCGACATTAGTTAAGGAATCCACACAGCTGCAAATGTCTGTATTTTTCCAGAGGTCTAGGGCAATTGCTATCAGTCACAGTGAGCAATCTATATCTACATCTTGCCAAAATTTTCAGGAGCTCAGATCTGGGATTTGGGAGTCAGCCTATTAGGGAAACAATGGCCAACTATGAAGCCTGAATCACGAGTCAGAACTTTCCCAATGTTTTGGAACTAGCGTAGTCGAGGGCAAAAGGTGCTGGATTGTGAGCCTGGAGACCTGGGCTTTATTCCTAGCTCTGTTACGAACCTATTTTGTGACGTTGGACAAGCCACTTCACCTTTCTATGTCACCACATCACCTCCCACTTTTTGCCTGTCTTGTCTGTTTAGATTGTAAGATCTTTGGGGCAGGCAGTGTTTTGTAAGTTTGCACAGGGCCTCATGCAATGAGATTGTTATCTCAGTTGGGATCTCCAGATGCTACTGTAATACAAATCAGGTTGGGAGGAACTGTGAATCTGATGTGGCCATCTCCACGTACCTTCCCCAGGATTATAAGCACAGCTCTGTGTATTCCATAGTCATGGAATTTACTGCAGAATCCAGCCCTTGCCACAGCACTATGCTCCAGATGGTTCTTCAGAAAGGGCAGGTTAACTTCAAACTCCATGAAGTCTGAGTTTATTTACAAAAAGGATTCCATGGACCACTTGGAGGTTTAATGATCTGGAATTTTTGCCTGAGGACTCATTTTATTTGACTCTGTAGCAGTGAAAGAGCAGTGAGGCTCATCATCCTGATGCAATCAATCTTTAAGACACTCCCCCTCTCCCCAAAGTTGTGACAACTTCAGTTCAAGACTTGGCATCAATGGGGCATAATTTAGTTCTGTGACGTGTAGAAACACTGGATCTTAACTTGGAAAGCCTCGACACTGACCATAATGGAAGACTAAAATTATTACAAAGGCTTCCATTGAGAAGGAAAGTCTACAAACACGCTGTGAATACCTGCAGGAGTTGTTCTACTCAAAAGTGATCCGACTCCTACCATACCAATTTTTTTCTATTGCATTTCAATTAAATAAGAGATAATAATTGCCACACTTTATATTGCTCAAAATACGTACAAAAGAAAAAAAAAAATCAACTAGCACATATAGCCTAGGACTCAGTGATCATAGTCCAACTGAGCACCCTATTTTACAAGCCTCATAAAACAGCAGATTGGATCTGTGCAAGCTACCAATCGCACATACTGTAATTAAAATACAAGTACTTCCTAAAGTGAAATAAATGGCAACTCACTGAACGCTTAAATTATGTACGAGGAGCCATTTGTCTCATGTTGTTTCTCTGTAAAGAAAATACTCCCCTCCCGCCCCCGTTTTAGCTAAACAGACACTATAGTACATGTTTTACGCTCCTGCTATGCTTCTACAGAGAATGTGTAAGTTCAGAAGCTGATAATGTTAAATTTGCTTTGTCAAAGTGCACAAAGGCATTACTTAACAGCCCGGTCAGCACACTTTGGACTCTGCCATTCACAGGAACATTTGCAATACCCAGATAACATGATTCCCTCTCAGGAGAAATTCCTAACCCTGGCAATCGGGCTGTCTGTATTATATACTTGCTCTAAGTTTCAGTGTAGCAAAAGAAAGTACAGAAATGAAAAACAAAACAATCACACACAAAAAGCAAGAAAACAACTTTTCTCAACATTGTAAACTAAAAGCTGAATCGTAGCCCTACTTGCCTCCATGGTGTGGAGCCTGCCAGCACTGGTGGACTGTATGACCCCCTCCCCACCCCAGATATGGGGGATTACACAAACCCTAAGGGCACAATCCTGCTCAGGGACAGCTATATAGCACTTTAGTGTTGCCAACTATTGTGATTTTATCACAAATCTCAGATGATTTTCTTAAAGCCCTGGCTCCTGGAGTCTTGTGATTACGTGAGAATTTGGGCTTTCACATAAAAGAAAAATGAAAGTTTCTAGCCCTCGCAAAAGCCCATAAAGAAACCCCACATTTATTATTTCAGAAATCATTTTTAAGCCCATTTCAACATTGTGTGGAGCCTGATTCATGATTTCTCAATGCTCGGTGGTGGCAATACTGCACTTATGCAGTCACTTTATTCTTCCCTACTGCTCAAAGACTGGGTCAGAGGCTTTGCCACACCTGGTTGCTAAGAGATGATGTTGCGGAAGCACAGGACATAATTCCCCGAACTAACTGATATGTAGCTAAGGAGAAACACTGCGCACCACAGACTCTCCAGTCACTCCCAGGTGACAGCTCTGAAATAGAAGACAAGGCACAATCTAACTGAAGGATCCCTGTATCCCTGGTGATCAATAGTTAGAGAGCGGGAAGGAGTGACACAGTAATACCCACCTGCCTAAAACATTTTCTACTTTTCATAATATGGGCCCTTGGATGCTGAGTGTATCCAATAACTTGGATACCCCCTTTCTTGCCCAGATGCAGCTTAATCGGGCATTATTACAGGCTTACTGCAGTAAAATAAATGAGCTCAGCACAAGGAATGGGAGGGACTGGGACATAGGGGGCCGCTTGATGGGGCAGAAAGCTCATTTCTTTGAACTTCTGGGCCTCTAGGAAACTCCCTGAGGTCTTGAGAGTGAAGAATAACTTTACCCTCTCCCCCTTTGCTCTGGGATTGACCATCCCCTCCAGCATCAGCTGACTCAGCACAGAGTCAGTTTAGATGGCAATAAGAGGCAAATACATACTATCACTTAGCTGCATACACCAGATCATGACTTGTCTCCAACGGAACTACTGTCACAAAAAACTGATCCTTTTTGGTTTTTTTTGGTTTCTTTCCATCACAAGAGACTGTTAGTTAACACCATCTCTAGGCTACAGATGAAGGACTCTTTCCAAGTTATCTCTGAAATACACACACAACTACTAAATGCAATAGATAAAGTCAAACTACAGTTGCAGGGTATTAGCTGCTTTCTTTTCTCCACAGTGCCAGCCCTTTAAAAGATACCAGAGATTGGTTCCTTCATGCATTTCTAAATAAAGGAAGTGTACGTAGGACTATAGCCACTCCTTGCATGTTGCACTACACTGACTGAATGGCTGTACTTCTTGGCTAAAATATCAGGGATTTGAAAGAGGAAAAAATCATGCCACAAATACAGTGCACATGCCACAAATACAGTGCTCCTAGCCAATTAAAAGCAATGCTAGTCCAATTGTTATCACATAATGGCACTCTGCCAATATATCTGAGCATATCAGCACCTTGTACTGCAGTGATGCAGAGGCAGCTCTGCTTGGAAAATTAGTTTAATGCTGGGATAATGCTGTTATTTTAAAAAAAGAAACAAAAATTTCCAGACTGAAAGGCAGTATTCAAGTGACAGTGAGGAAAGTCTCAGTATCTACATGCTAACGTGCCACACCCATGACTGTGTCTCTGGTTACAATCTATGATTGGTAATAGCTAATACAAAATTACTTCATCTGAGCTCAAGGCCAACACAGGAAAAAAACTGTTGGGTTTTGGACTTCAGGTGAGAGATCCTAGAAGTTAAATGTGTGTGAGGGAATAGTATGCAGTGTTGTATAGTAAAAGGACAGGATCAAGATGGGCCAGTGCTTAGAAAGAAGAGCTGCTCAGACAAAAGGGCTAGGATGGCAATACAGTCATGGCAATGAAAAGAAGGGTAGAGATGTCTGGAGGAAAGGCTTAATGAGAATGGGGCCAAGGACAATATGATGTCAGGAGAGATCTCTCAATAGAAAGCTGAGTGTCTTGGAATGTGACGATCAGGGCTGAAGACCAAGGCTGGGGCTGGGAGAAGTCTAGGTAACAGGAAGGGGCACACAGTTGGCCTGGGAAGTAGAAAGGAGACACTCATCACAACAGGTGCTATCCACCAGTCTGTCTTCTTCTTAATGTCATATAACAGAGGGATGGATAAGGTAAGAGGCGAGAGATAAGCAGGAAAATGAGGAGGGAAACAAAAGGTAGAAGAGGAGAGGATATAGACAAGGAGGAAAAAAGGGAAAAAAGAGAAGAGAAAAATGGAGAAAACCCATCCTGCTCAGAACAGCGTCAGGCAGCCACAGAGAGCATTTTTTCCTCAAAAACAGCTGACTCCAGGATCATGGGTAGCAGGAGAGATAAAGCATAGGTCTTACATAAAAGATACAGAAACTGGAATTTTAATGAAAATAAACCAAATGGATAGAAAGGAGGGATGTCATTTTATTTGTTCATTAAATGTTTCTACAGGACATATTTTTACCGTGTGGATGGGAATGACCCAGGTCCTTACTCCAGACCTTGATTTTGGATTCTAAACCTGCCACAATTTCAGCTTCTGACCTGCTTTGGCCCTTCCACCCACTCACTCCCCACCCCCGAGAGACCCCCATTTCATATGGAATGAATTGCAAAGCCAGTGACTGTCAAATGGTCACCATAAGCTAGTCATGGTCCAAAGTCCACCACAAGGGTGCTGCACTTGGTTCTCTTGTTTCAGAGATCTACTGACAAACAGTCTCCGACTCCTTTCTCCAGTTTCCCATTTAAAAACCTTCATTGTAATAATCAGGTCTAGAGTTTTGAATTTCCATAATTACAGCTACTTTACTATGCATACCAGTGAGTGTAGTACACAGACATCTGCTAGCTATTTTACTGAATTGTTAAAAAAAAAAAAAAAAAAAAAATGAATTCCACTAAAGCAATGGTCTCCAACCTTTTTACACCCAAGATCACTTTTTGAATCTAAGGGCAACCCAGTATCTAGCTCGCTCCCTCCCAGAGGCCCCCCACCCCTTCCCCAAAGCCCCCACCCACTCACTCCTTCCCCCCTCCTCTGTTGCTTGCTCTCCCCCACCCTCACTCACTTTCATAGAGCTGGGGCAGGGGGTTGGGGTTCGGGAGGGGGTGTGGGCCCAAGGGGTTCGCAGTGTGGGAAGGGGCTCTGGGCTGAGCCGGGGCATGGAGTTTGGGTGCAGGAGAGGGCTCTGGCCTGGGCGGAGTGCTGGGGTACAGAAGGGGGGTACAGGGTGCTGGCTTTGGGAGGGGACTCAGGGTGGGGCTTGGGTGCAGGAGCGGGTTTGGAGTGCAGGGCGGGTATGGGGTGCTGGCTCCGGGAAGGGGGTTCAGGGATGGGGGTTGGGGTGCGGTCTCCTGTTGGGCAGCACTTACCTCCGGTGGCTCCTGCTCAGCTGTGGGCACAGCGAGGGTCCCACACTGGCCCCACACTACTCCCGGAAGGGGCCAATGCGCCCCTGTGGCCCCTGTTGGGGTGGGGGGGAGGGAGTCATGTGGCTCCGTGTGCTGCCCCTCTCTGCAAGCAGCTGCCCCCGCAGCTCTCCCAGCCAATGGGAGCTGTGGGGGTCGTGCTTGCAGGCGGGAGCAGCGCGCGCAGGGATACCCCTGTCCCCAGGCCCACGGGGCTGCACTGGCTGCTTCCAGGAGCAGTGTGGGGCCGGGATAGGCAAGGAGCCTGCCTTAGCAGCAGCCACAGTGAGCTGCTAGAGATCGTGATCAACCAGTCAATTGTGATCGACCAGTTGGTGACCACTGCACTAAAGCCACTTCTGCAGCTCTTCCATAGATTAAGGGCATGTCTACACTGTTGCAGGGAGTGTGGGGGGAGTAAAGGAGGGGGATGGTCCCGGAGCTGAATGTCTACACCACAGTTAAACAGCCCCAGAACCTGAGCCCTGAAAATCTGACTCAGCTGACACTGGCCAGCTGTGGGTGTTTCATAGAACCATAGAATATCAGGGTTGGAAGGGACCTCAGGAGGTCATCTTGTCCAACCCCCTGCTCAAAGCAGGACCAATCCTCAATTTTTGCCCCAGATCCCTAAATGGCCCCCTCAAGGATTGAACTCACAACCCTGGGTTTAGCAGGCCAAGGCTCAAACCACTGAGCTATCCCTACCAGTATAGACATATCCTTTGCTCTCCATTGCTCAGGGGTGTGAAAAATCCACATCCCCTGAGTGATGCCGTAAAACCGACCTAGCCCCTGGTGTAGACAGTGCTACCTCGATGGCAGGGGTTCTCCCGTTGACATAGCTACCACCTCTCAGGGCGGTGGAGTACCTAGGCTGATGGGAGAAGCCCACCCGTCAGCATAGGCAGTGTCGTCACTGAACCGCTACAGTGGTGCAGCTGCTCCTCTGCAGCGTTTAAGTGTAGACCTGCCCTTAGCAATGCTCATGGAGACCTAAAACCAGCTTTCTGTGCTGCATCTATGCCTCATGGGTTTTGAACCTGCAGCAGGAGAGTTTAAATTATATCTATTTCTGTAACTTCTGGCAACCCAGTTTTACTATTGTAAAAACAGGGAGTGGCTGGTACAGTGTATCTGTAAAAACGATACATATAAAAAGGGATTTAATGGTTTCTTCTTTTATTCCTGGCTATCCAAATAGTTAGCTATTTGTGCATACTGTAGGTGAATGCCTTTTAAACATTAAGACAGTCTCACTGCAATTCAAAATTAAAAAAATGGAGATGCTCTGTGCTCTCTCTGTAAGGTTGTTATTCAAAATGTAAGAATGTGTCAGAATAAACTTCACATGTGCACACTGCAGACAGACGAGGATTCAAATACATTAAAGGCACAAAAAGGCTGCAGTTTCCTAGAGGCAGAACTTAACAAACAAACAAAAAAAAGTAACGAGGGTTCCAATGCACAGTATGCAGTTTATGAATATCTCAAAGTTCCTCGGGTGTAGGATTTAAATAAGCCTTCTTGTGCAGATCACAGATCCTGGCACAGGAAACGACTCTTAAGAATTCTGAGGGATAGCTTCAAAGTTTTACCTTAGTTTTATACCAATTTAAAAAACAAACAACCCCATGAAATCCTCCTTGCAAAACAAATTCAAGTCACCTTGGATCGGCGTATTAAATGAGAGAACGGAAACTTTCTGAAAGACAGTAAACAAATATGGTAGTTGACAGTTAACTGAGCAGGGGGAATCTGTGAAACTGACAATTTACTGAGAGTTGTGCCATAGACATCAATGTTAAGGTCTGCTGTCACTGAACATCTTCATTAATGATCTGGAAGAAGGGAGTAAAAAACAGCAGCCTCATTAAATTCACAAATGATACTTAATTGGTAGGGGATGCAAACACCAGTGAGGACAGAGACATTGCAGGGTTAGAAATACAGATAGGAGAAAGATAAAATTATCTTGCCATTTGGGAAAATTCCAGCTAATACATATGTAGTTTTTGTGGGTTTCATTAAACCTCAGCTAAACTGTTGTGACCTCCACCCTTCATTTAAGACAGCTGTGAGACACACCTAAGCGGCCTCACCTAAAACAAAGGGGATATATGCCAGCCATCCCAGTAATTTGGACTTTTGTGAGTCAGGGTGTGTGCGAGAGACAGACAGCTTCAGCTGAAGGCCCACAGAGAGGCAGAATGAGATGAGGGGGAAAAAAGCCAAGCACACACAGCCTGAAAGGAATGCGTGTGGCCCTAGAAGCAGCCTAGAGAGATGTTATGGGTCAGAATATTGGCTGAAAGAGTTTGGTGCTATGAGCAAGGAAGTGGTCTCCTGTGTTTGGTTCTTCCTGTGTTTGGAGAAGCAGGGCTTTGGTATTTTGCTTGACGCAGACTCGATCATCAATTTCTTGTCACTCTAGGAACAGCCTACAGGTCTCCAAACTTTAACTAGCTGGTCATATCAAAAGGGGTAACACAACCATAGGTACAAAATGGGGAGAGAGGAGAAACATGGGAAACTGATGTTGGAAAAGACCTGGTGTAATAGTGGCCAGCAAATCAGATATGGATATCGTACTGTTACTGCAATGGAATATGGCAGTAGAAAAGACAAATGCAATTTCAGTCACACACACTTCATCTCTGAACAGGGATGCAATGCTGTAGTCTCTTTCTATAGAACTCTGGTGAGACCACTGCCGGAATACTGGACTCAGTTCAGGATAGTTCCCTTTCCGAGAAATATGGACAAACTGGAGGGAGACTAGGGAAGACAGAATAGTTTGAGGGTGGTGATTTGACTTGTGAATTAAAATTAAAATAATATTCTTGGCAAAACAACAGTGTTGATGGGATTGAAGGGACATAATTACAACTATGTTGATGCTCTCCAAACGTACACATACCATATAAAGGCTACACTTACTCTCTTCCTGGGGTTTGGCTTTATTGGTAACTCAGATAACAGTGACAGAACATGAACCTCACACAAAGCTTTCTCTCCAAGTTTAGGTGTTCCCTAGGGTCTCCCTGAAGGAGTTTCCCTCTGACAGTCATTCCAACCCCCTCCAATACTCCTAGATTGGTTGTATCTGCTGTAGCCTCAGAAGCAATTACTCTGCATTAGAGCTGGTTGGGAAGGGAAAAAAGAAGGGAAATTTTGCAAGCTTTTCTTTGTGCCTGTGCCACAGACAAAGATTACAGGAGGAGCTGGTAATGACCCTTATATAGTTGCCTAACACTTTCCTTTATAAAAGATTCTTTTTTTTAGAAGCACGAGTACCTTATTGTGTGCAAAAGGCCTTTGAAATGTGACAGGGGGTAAAAGCCCTCAGGTTAGAGAAGGGTCTTTTCTTTGTCCCATAAATTTCTATCCAGGTTTTGATGAGATATAAACTATTGAAAATCATGATTTACCTACTCTCACTTGCATTTCTCAGGAAAATTATTGCAGCATCCAAATAATAAGTGAACATCGATGTTCCAAGGCTAGGCTCATGCTACTACCAAAGCAGCTGTAGCGGGAGGGATGGGAAAAAGTGAGGCAAGATTATCCTCCTCCTGCACCCGCCCTGGCATGTGGCCCCTGGGGTCCAACCCTTCTCTGCAATTACCACCTTCTCCTGCTCATGTATTTAGTTTTGTAGTTCAAATGGCAGAGGTCTATGCTCAGTGCTGAAGGTTCAGGGTTCAAAACACCACGGATGATGCATGGTGGGGGGACTGTTTCAGTTGTACATAAGAATTCACCTTTTTTCTTAAAACCCTTAGGAAGTTACATACAAAAAGACTACACTGAAAAAATGTTATTTAGGTTGCAAAGCCAAGCACTCAAAAGTTAGAAAATGCAAAGTTTAAGGTTGCTTGTGCATTCTGCCTCCTTGTGCATATGCTTTATGATACAATCTTTAATTATACAACCTCATATGATCTTTTCCACAGGACTTAACTCACTCACTACACAGGATGTATACACAAAGGGGCAGAATACAGGTTGCATGTAATCAGCTCCCGGACGGCACCCCTCACCTCCTGCACCAAATGTAATGTGGCAGAGCAGAGATTGAGAACATGGAAGTATGATGGTAAAATACTCTTTCCACTATTTAATCTACTGCAATTTACGCACACTGGGAACTTTGGAAATGTGGCTAAGAGCAAAGGCTCAAACAGCCTGAAAATAAGTGGGAGGGGGAGAAGAGTAAATATACTTGACACAGCATGCAAAATATTAATAGGTCACTATTCAACTTTTATTTGAACAAGGGTTTCATGTGATAATTGGCAGGGTTTATAATTCAACATAGTTTCTATTAAAGACAGACTAACAAGCTATTTCCATGATTTACTTAGCAAAAACAACGAGGAGTCCTTGTGGCATCTTAGAGGCTAACAGATTTATTTGGGCATAAGCTTTCGTTCGTCTCTAAGGTGCCACAAAGACTCCTTGTTGTTTTTGCTGACGCAGACTAACACGGCTACCACTCTGAAACCTGTCATGATTTACTTAGGTATTTCTAATACTACTTAGGATGTCTACATCTGAAATTTGTACTCTTAATGAAATACTTCCTTCCATTCTGTGTATGCTGGTTTGTTGTTGCAGGAGTGGCCACAAATAAGGCTCTGTGGCCCCTACGCTGCACTGGAGTCAATGCTGGGGGGGGGATAGATCACAAAACAGGATTGGGGGGCAGGGGAGGGTCTATATTAGTCAGAGCCCTGATTTCTGTGGCAAAAACTGTGACTTACTTTTCTTCCCCATGAAAAGCCGTGGTATTTGTCATCCTTTCCAGCATGACTCCTGCATAAATTTGGATCTATAAATGTACAACGTAGGAGTGGTATGGGGTTTTAAATAGTTGCCAACTATTATTTTTAACAATTTTAATTGTAAAATAAAAGATTTGACTTCTCATAATTTCCAATGATAAACGATAAGAATAATTTAAATATTGTGTGCCATGTCTCTTCTATTTTAAAAAAAAAATCATATTTTTTGCCATGCTAAATCCATGAATTTCCCCACTTTTAGTCATGACAGCCAACCAATATTAAACATGAGTTCTAGGATGATAACATTACTAGGAGTGGGGACAAGGGCAGCAGTGAAACACTTGCTTTGGGAGAGAAGGGCAAGCAGTTGGAAGGAATTACAGGAACACTAACAGATAAATAATAACTGACTAATCTTTGGCACCTACTAACCTGAAGCTATCCTTTTAAGAAAGCAATGGAGGCAGATATACTGTACCTTGTTCCGATGTCCAGCCAGCTTCCATAATCTTTAACCAAAAAGAAGAAGTGCTGTGAAATAAGAAAATAATGTTGTTTAGTATATAAACATTGCACAACTTGAAAGACAAGACTAAAACCAATGTTTTCAGGTTGTTTACTCCAGGTTTCTAAGTTTTCAAGTGGAACAAGGGCAAGACCTCCAGGAATGTTCATTTGGACTAAACTAAACAAACAGCTAAAGAGGAACAAAGGCTGATTAGTTCTATGAAGATGTGCTGTGAAAAGCACAAAGGATTTCTAATAGAGAGCATTCCTCAAGAGAAAAAGCCCCCAAACAACTTTGTTGTTTGGAACAATGGTTCTCAAATTTGGCAGTGACCTCAGAATAGGCTGCACAGCTGTTTTATAGGGACTCTACCACAGAAATCGTGTATGACCTTGGGTAACTCAGTCTCTCTGTGTGCCTCAGTCTTTCATCTGCAAGATGGGAATAATAGTACTTCCCTACCTCACAGGTATGTTGTGAGGATAAATTACACTAACGAGTGCAAGGTGCTCAACTACTATGATAATTGAAGCCATATAACTACATAAAATAGATTTTTTTTAAAATTTGTCCTGATTTACAAAACACACTCATAAAGCAAACTGTTGACTTAATTAGGGTAAGCAGATACTCAGCAGGGAGGACAGTGCAACTCATATAATTTTTCATTTTACATATGCACACATACACACACAAAATGCTCTTCTATTTTTGTTTAATATGTGAAATTATCAATTTTATATGGACTGAATGTCAATATTTTCCCACCTATGGCCATGACTAGCAAATTTAAATAATTAACCATTACTATACATTGCATTGTGGGGGATTTGGGTGAAACAGCAAGAAGGATTCTGGGATGGAGCCTAAAGGGACCTGGGATATAGGGTAATGGAAGAAAAAGTGTGTGTCATGTTGGGGTCACAGGTGAAAATGTTTGAGAAGCTCTGTTTTACAACACAGAGAATGTGTATATTTGTCCGCTGTGTGATACAGAGATACCTCAGTCCCTCTGACTTTCCCCACCCACACCTACTGTGCTGTCACCCTGTTCTCTACCTTTTACCCCTAAGCAAAATAAGACCCTGGAGAAAAATCAAGATCCTCCCAACTTCCTCTGAAGCAACAGAAAAAATCTTGCCCTGCCCCCTTGTTCTTGCTCCCCCTGCCCCACAGAGTGGCTAAGGAGTTTCATCCCAGGGCCTGAGTCACACACCTACCAAGCCCTGGCTGCCTGGTCTCCCCTTTCCCTACCAGGTAGACAGTCCTGTGTGATCTGTCTTTCCCTAATGACTCTCAGGCTAGAGGAGAAGTTAGGATATGGCAGCATGGAGAAGTGGGTTATGTACTATCAGTGAAGGCGGTGCAAGATTCATCAGAAGCAGGGATTTAGGGCAGGTAAGGACTAGCTTTGCCTCCCAGTGACCAGAAACCCTCTTTCCCATCTCCCCCACACAACAATCTTTAGTGACCAGCAAAAAACTTCAGCAATTAGCTGACGTACACCTTAGGTTAAACTAGTTTCTTAAAGATTATTTCAGACAGAAATCAGGGGCAGAAGATTAAAATCAGAGACTCCACCATCTGAAAAGGAGCATTTAAAGCTGGTGGGTTGAGTACAGCAAACCTTTAAAAAAATAAACTCAAAAGCTACTTTAAATTTCTAACAACTGTTCATATTTTAAAACCTTTCATGAGAGAGAACAGAATAATGATTCTCAATACTCTCCTTGAAGCGAGGTATGTGAGGAACTCAATCCATTTAAAGGATCACCCTAAAAATCTGCTGTATTTATACTGTATTTATAATGCAAGTTTAGCAATTAACTCCTTATTCAAATAAATACACCCAACACTTTTGGCTTCTTCTCAGAATTTGGATGCTACCTCTACTAACTGTGTGGTCAAACACCATTCTGAGTATATGCAGACAACTGAACTTGCGCCTGCAAGGTTCACCAAGTAATATCACAAAGAAAAAATTCCACACAGTTAGTGGCTGCATTAAGTGTTTGGTAAGAATAAGAACCATTATGCATTTCACTTTATTTTTGTTTCTATAATCATCTTCTTTGTTTCATATATATACATATAAATACACACAAACACACATCTTTGTTTCATATACAAACACACACACCCCTATAGTCATCTTATATATATATATGAAACAAAGATGACGACTATAGATGTGTATATGTATACACACATACAATTCCTGCATGTCAAAACTCTGTAGTTCATTGCATATGTGTATTTTATTAACATTTTAATTCTTTTCCTACTGAAATTAAATAAATAAAAATAAATAAAAAAACAGTTTATAAAAATCTTTATGTGAAAATTAGATAAAAATACTTCTAGGACCCAGCCTGTTTGTCACTCTAAGATCAAACTAGACATTCTGATGTTTTGTACCTCCTATTTCTCTTATATGGTAAAACCTCTTAAACCACACTGCAATGTGAAATGACATAACACAAACAGCGGGTTTTGTCACTTTGAAGTAAATCTTCCAAAACAGAATGTGGGAAGTGAGAGCAAAAATAGCATAACTCCCTGCCCACTGCTTTGAGCATGTTTACCTTCCAGTCATAATATAATATAGCAATGCACTGCTATTGTTGAAGACACTTTTTAGGGAATTAATTGTGTCACTTTAAATTTGTAAAGGTTTTTTTTAAGATGTCTCTATTTAAATGATTTTGATCATGAATCTACAAGTGGCTGGGGTGAATTTTCCCCACTGCCTCACACAAAGGATACAATTGCTCTACAAAAGATACCTCTCATATATTTTCCAGCCCTCCGCTGATAATTCTGACAACAGGTTTGAAAAATCAGTTCAGTGTGTGACACATTTCTCTCTCTCTCTCTCTCTCTCATTTTTTTTTTTTCTTCTGGCAGCAGGCAAGAAACTGCTGAAAAATTAACTAGACCAGGCACCCAGGTAAATCTGGCATTCCCTTGTGCTCTCATACTGTTAACCTGAACATTTGATTTGAAATACATTAAAAACCAGGAATACTAGCTTTAAAACAGCAGAGTGAAAGAAATGAAGTAAAAAAGAATTATGCCTCTTAAGAAGCATTCCTTACATGACATACAAAGCGTGAAGATGGGGATTTTTATCTGTAAATTACACCAGGATTTTGATTCAATTCACTGCCCTAGTTCTGAAAACTTTGAAGTCTGTAACTAATTCAGATATCTCTTGATTGAATTAGCTGAGCACTCTGCTTCCTTGATCTTATTTGCACAGAATGTCCAATAGTAGCTTACCAAAGCCATAATGTCTGAAATCACAAGAACGAGGAGGAAAAGGCTGCAAAAAAGGAGAGACCATAATTCTTAATTGATAGCCACAGACACAATTACGAAGTTATTAGAATCCGAAGTATAAATATGAATTATTATATATGATATTACTTCTTGCAGTTGGCTTTTTCATTCTTTGAGAGATACGTTTCCAAAGCACTTCGTGGGAAAAGTTAACACACAAAACAGGGCTGATATGCCTAACATGTTTGGAACATATAATTTTATCATGATGCTTTGAAAAGAGACTTATTCATTAATGTAATTACAGTTTTATAATAGGGTACCCCAAAAGTGAGTTATTTGCCAGCAAACCTGAGTGGCCTGTCAAATGATGACTGCTGCTGATATTTTAAAAGAATATTAAAAACAGTTTAAAAATCATAAAAAGAAAAGGAGTACTTGTGGCACCTTAGAGACTAACAAATTTATTTGAGCATAAGCTTTCGTGAGCTACAGCTCTCATCAGATGCATCCGATGAAGTGAGCTGGATGCATCCAATGAAGTGAGCTGTAGCTCACGAAAGCTTATGCTCAAATAAATTTGTTAGTCTCTAAGGTGCCACAAGTATTCCTTTTCTTTTTGCGAATACAGACTAACACGGCTGCTACTCTGAAACCTTTAAAAATCATGGCATTTGTAACCGTGTATACTGTGAATGCACAGTGGGTGACATCCACTCCTTACAGCACAAGTCCTATGCACCACTTCAAACCCTCAGAGTAGGAAGGCTTGGAAGATTCAAGAACAACAAAAGTACTTGTGAGCATAAAATTCTCTTGAATATTCTTCATAAAGAGCTGACCGAATCTGTGCTGACAAACCGGTCTTACTGGGTGGACAGCTGCTAAATGAGATTACGTGAGCCGCTCCTCCAGCACCTTAACTGACCGAGGGTAAAAGTGCTCCAGAAGTTCCCAAAAGCTTTGGGAGAGAGCTCCTAAATCCTCTGAATGCACAAAAACCCAGGAGTGTGAACCTGCAGTATGTAGGATTACTTTTGGAAATGTAAATTTCAGCACGTAAAATGACTAAGAGGGAGGAAGTAGAGCTAATAAAGCTTTTTCATTTTCTTAATATTTTACTCTTTACATTAAGTTTTTGAAGTAGTAGATCACATGAAAGCAGTTATTAATGACTGGCTTGTCAGTTAATGGCATTAGAGCAATGCTGCAAAGAGCTGACCCACTAGCAGGCACATCATTAACTGTAATAGTTTAATGTATACAGCATTATCATTATAAAATATAATCAATTTACAATGTGAAACTTCATTAGAAAACATATATCATAGTGCTCTGCAAGCATCAGCTAGTAGGCCCTAAAAACTGATTTATCCCTTTGAGAAAACTGAGTTTAGTGCTATATTTTCTAGCACTGTCTTGATAAACCAATTATGCTTCATTAGTTAATAAAGATGTGGCAAATTCACTATTTTCTGATTCGTCTACAAGCATCTTTTCCATTGGAAACTTCGTATTGATTTAAATAGCCAGCGATGTCACAATCTTGCAATATCTAGCAAGTGCTCAGCTACGGTACCACATTGATGGGAGATGTAGAAGAGCCCACACAGACAGAATATTCTCATGAAGAGCATGAAGTATGCTTCCTACAGTGAGCAGAGCGATTGAAGGCTATTCATGTGCCTAGCAAAAACCTCGCCTCTTGACAGGTACAAACATTCCTACCTGGAAAGCAGCAAGGATTTCACAAAAGAAGAACAGTGCTAATCTCAGTGCTCTCTTTTCAAAAAGATAAAGTTAAAAGAACGCTATTCCGGTTGCAAGTCAAGCCCCTGGAAGTTAGGAAATGCCAGAATTAAGGTTGCCTGTGGAACTTTAATTCGCCCCCTTTGTGCATATGCATTCTGACGCAGTCTTTAATTACATGATCACAAGCTATTTTTTTCCATAGACCTTATGTCCCATTAAGTAGGGGGATGGACCTATTTGGGATTATTAGGATTGGGTTATAAAGGGGGCTGTTGCATATCAGAAGTTGGAAGGTATATTGTGAATGAAGCAGGGGGTGGCAGAAAGAGCAAGCATGGTCTCATGGTTCAGGCAATTAACTGCAGATCTGGAGAACTGGATTCTCTCCCTTCCACTGGCACCGAGTTCCTGTGTGAGGCTGGGCAAGTCACATAAACCCAACTTTTCACAAGTTGTCACTAACTGCATGTTCTGCATTTTTTGGTGCCCAACCTGAGACTCTGATGTCTGATTTGCAGAAGTGCGAGCACTCACACCTGCAAATTGAGTAAGTGATACCTGTGCTTTGAGTATATAATGATAAGTACTCAGAAAAATCATCTCTTTTTTGTCTCAGACTGAACACTCAAAAGGCGTGGAAATGTTTTACTTTAATAATCGCCATACCTCAGTTCTCCATCTGTAAAATGGGGATAATAATGCCCTCTCACCTTACAGGAGTGTTGCAGAGATTGACTGATTAATGTTTGTGAAGTTACTATATTGATAGGCTCTGCAGAAAAGCCCATGAGGATATTAGTAATTCTCTTTTCAGAGCAAGGTTGGAATAATGCGCAGTAAAAAAAAAGTCCTGGGGCGATAAACTGAACAGGCAGGGTCCTATGGAAAAAATACCATGTGAAATGCATTTAAAGATTATATCAGAATGCATACACACACGGAGGTGATTAAAGTTGCACATGCAACCTTAATTGTGGTATTTTCTAACTTCTGAGGGCTTGATTTTGAAACCTTACTAGTGTTCTTTTAATGTAGCTTTTTGTGTGTAATTCCTTAGGTTTTTAAAAAAGAAAACTGAAAAAACAATAGCTCCATCATATGGAATCGTATTGACACCCAGATGGGTCATTGGCAGGGTTGGAACCTTTAGATCCACCACACAGATCTCTATCACTTGAGCTAATGGAGTAACTGATGGTAGTAGGTTGATATCCTCTATGTTAACCAGCACTAAAGTGGGTGAGACATATGGGTTTCACATATTTGCTGACAGCAGAGGAATGGTGAGACTCAGGAATCTGGGTTTCCATTCCAGGCTCTGGAGGGGAGTGCGCTCTAAATTGCTATGCAAGGGCAGAAAGAAATCCATAATGAAAGTGCCTGGTCAAAGACTTGTTTGAGTGCCTTTTTCAAAAAACGCAATTTGTGGTGAGGTCAGTGCTATGAAGTTTTAATTTAGCTGGCTTGTACATTGTTTATTTAAAAATATATTTGTACTATATGGAGAGATGCAATTTAAAACATGAAATTCTAATTTAAATATTGCTTACTTACTTTTTCTACATTAAGTTTGTTTGTATCTTTTATGTTTTAAATGCAGAAAACGAAATGTTTGATCATTCATACTGGGCCAAACTTTAAAATCCACCATAGGTTTTTACTCATTTGTTACTGAGGCAAACTCCCACTGAAGTTTCAGCCTGTGTAAGCAGTGAGCAAAAAGTGAGCTATGTCATCAGAGGGGCTCATTGGTTAGTTTAGTCTGATACCTGATAAATCCAAATTCTTTCAAAGCAAGTGGACTGATGTACAAATGAAGCCTGATTCTGGGTATTTCACACCCTTACTAATTATACTGTTTAGCTGATTTCCACAATCAAACCCACACCATCTACTGCAGTAATATAACATTTGCTGTACCTTTTAGAAGATAACTGGGTTGTGACTTGAACAGCTTCAAAAGCACATGACACAAGAACAAAAGGGATTACAATCTGTTTAAAACATAAATTACATTATGGTTTAGAGCAACATTTGTAAAACAGCCTATCAGAACACCACTAATGGTCATGGAAACATTTTCCTCCTTTTCAAATTGCTATTATGGGAAGCTTCATTGTAGCACACGTTGTAAAAATAAAATACTGGCAAAGAAAGGGTGATAACTCATTTGGCAGAGAATATACTTAGGAAACTGATATAAAATCTATGGCCATGGCCTACCTGAAGTGAAAAACTATGAGGCACCATGCAACTAAATGATTAAAACATATTAATGATCCTTGTTTCAGCTGATCCAGTCTAGCATTGATGATAAATATTTGAGCAACGCTGTAACACACAGAATTTGCAATATTTTACATGGTAGTTCCTGGAACTTCCAGTGTGAAAGGATGATTTCAGCCCACGCACAAATGCCTGGATGTGGCAAGTACTGAGCCAAAAAAAGAATAAATACTCCACTCACTGTCCTCCAAGAGGACACAACTAAGCCAACCTGCACAACTTAAATAAATAAATAAATAAATAAATTTAAAAAACCCCCTCTCAAATATGTGCACTGTATTTTCTTTTTTTAGAACTGATCCACACTTCTTTAAGGCTAGAAGTACACAAAGAATCCACCTTTTAAAGACTGAACCTGCCATTTCCCAGCTCCTGCCTTACAGCTGTTGGAAAGTACAGGTTGGGATGCAGATGTGGTCACATCTGGGGCAGAAAGGCAGCTTCAGTTCTGCTAATGGTAAATATTGCCCAGCATCCAGCAGGTTTGGATTCAACAAAGCTCTGGAGCAGACTCTGGTTGCTCCTCCAACCAACTTTTCTTCTTGGGAAAAGAGGTGGCGGGGTGAACATATCACTTACATTAGGCGTAATCTAGCAGCAGGTTGTCTGCACTGCTGTCCCTTAGTGCTGTCTAATGATTTCTGCCCTAGATATCATCAGAGAAGCACTCCTAAACCTTATCTTCAAACAGGGAATGACAGCATGGGCAGGGAAATGGGAAATCCAGACTTTAAAAGACTATTTAATTTGTTTATTTTAAAAAATCAGATAGAGTAAAGTTTGCAAAAATGACAACAGTAAAAAAAAAAAAATCAAGACATTTCTATTTAATACAATCTAGATGGATGGAGATAATAAAATATATATTTCCCCGCTTTCATTTGTGTATTATAAACAATGGGAAAACCCTCTATGTTTTAAGTTATTTAACAACATCTTTTCAATGCTTAAAATTCCTATTTAAATATAATAAAATATATTTCTCATGAGTCAGTCATGTATTCTGTATACTGAAGTCAAACACCCTTTACAGGTTTTATTTTCAGAAATTCTGTAGAAACAGATAGTTGCAGACAGGATAAAATGGGTTAATGAATCTCAAAAACATATATATTCTGTAAATTGAAAAAGAATTCCTGCATGCATGATGTATTACTCATTAATCCATTCTTTGAGAGAACTGCACAAAGATGCAATCACTAACCTTCCACACCAGCAAGCTTCCCATTATAAACGGATTGAACACAGTCAGGAAGCAATAGACAGAAGCAGGGTCAAAACTAGAGAACCATGAAAATAATAAAATAAAAATTATTAAAATGTATCTTTGCAAACAGTATTTTCTATAAAAAAGCAGAACATTTCATTTTCCCTGCTCATGAGATGTTTTAGATTTTGTTCAAAATATGAGCATGAAAGCCACTATTGTTCAAGTACTATTGTCCAAGCCCAAGTACAGTGTTACTTAGAAAAAACTGAGATACATAGGCTTTCTCTGTGACTATTTACAGCCCAATTCTTCAAGGTGCAGAGCTCTTCCTCAGGACTGAGTGCTCTCAACACCGACTAACAACAACTAAAAGTAGGAGTTAAGGCAATTCGGTATCTTGCAGGACTGGTCCCTTACACCAAATACCATAGAAAATAATACTTAAATACAACCACCACTAGATTATTACACTATTCTTATTATTTTGCTTATGTTGGACTGTTTTGTTAGGCGTGTGGTATTTGAGTATTTTTTGCACTGTCTTCTCTTTTGCACTCAACTTCTCTCAACAGCATTAATAAGATTTACCTGTTAACAGAAGCTATATTTCCAGTACCAAAAAAAGCCGTCATGATGAAGAAAACCTAAATATAGCTAAGGAAAATCCAACACAAAAGTTACATAAAAGATCAAATAAAAACAACATGCTGAAAATTTTGTTTTAAATATCTGTCAATCCAGCACTATGAGAACATCATTTACTATTGTTATAGTTTTACATTACTTTTAAAAGTATGAAATCAGATATCCTTGCCTGACTGAATTTTCAGATCCTGACTTTAAGCCAATTCTGATAGAGGGGAGCCCATGTGAAAATCAGGTTAATGACCGGTCTGCCCCAAAACCTGTCTGAGAGACCTAGGGACTCAGCTTTTTTTCTTGTTCAACTTGTGGAGTGGATACACTTCTTCATAACAATACAGTCACACATTCAAACATATGCACTTGTGTACATTTTAATGTGAGCGCGGTCCATCTATCAACCTATACACATTTGTCTTTGTCGGGGAATTAGCTGTGGTTGTTGGTCTTAAAAATAAGACTAAATATTGCCAGCCTACCCTCCCACACTCTAATTGTCCAAACAACAAAGCTCATCCATTATCCCATTGCTGCCCCTTATCTGCCCTTCTTCCTTGCTGCACATTCCACAAATATAGAGACAAGAGAGGAGGGGACAAAACCCTGATCTGATGGAACCTGTGTATCTAAAAGGGTCTAAAGCATATTCTTTTCACAAAGGTAAAACCTAGCTGCTATACAACCCCATGGAAGGGGGAGGATGGAAGGCTCCTACCTCCCCTCAGTGGTGAGGCCAAGGGCCTATATTAGTCTCTCATACCTCTTTAATCTGGCCACAGTTCCAGCAACCCCTCCCCCTACTGTGAAGTGGGAAGGTAATGAAAAGGGACTCCTGCCTCCAGAGTTTCCTGGGGGAGAAGGCAGGGCTGGCATGGCCTCTCCTGACCTTTTCATTCCTGTCATGGAGTATTTAAATATCTCAGTATAAAAGGTTCAATATTAACTATTCAATAGGGTCTTCAAGAATTTGCAAGCAAATTTTTGAAAGGAATATGTGAGCACAAATAAAGAAATTCCTAGCATCTACCTCCCAACAGAATCACACTGTTTCAGGTTTACTAATCTAACAGTCTAACAATATTGTAAAATTCTTCCAGGTCAGATTTATAACAGCTACAATTCTCTAATAAAACAGGAAACAGCCCAATGGGCTGGGTTGCCACCTAATCAAGATGCTAAGCATATGCAATCTGAATCTCCTTCTGGAAGATCAGGCTAACAAAGGCCTAAGGCTCCTCAATATAGGCCAACTCTCAAGCCCTAATTGGGAATCTTGGCATGTTCTTTTAATTTAAAATAGTTTCATGGTAGCAATATTACAGTTCAAGTTAAGAAGTCATTTCCTTCTTCACCACTATATAGTCATTAATAATATTCTAAACTGAAAAAAACAAAAAACCTTTTGAGCTGAAATTCATTGTACTTGTTCTTAATAAAAAGGTAAACATTTTATTGAAACTGAACAAAATATATTCAGTTCCTTTAGTGTGCCCAAGGAAATACTACATTTGAGCTTTAAAAACTGTTCAATTTTTTTTTTTTTGCTTAATCAAAGAAAAACTGATTTTTAAATTTTCAAATATTGCATGAGGCCAGTGCTAAATACCCCATTAATTCTGTGAAATTTTAAATGTTTTGTTAAGAAATAGAAAAGCTGTAAATGAAAAAGATAAGCTTACTGTACAATAAATAAAGTTGCTTTTAAGGTACCCACCTAAATCATATTCAGGTTCAGGATGCTCTCTGAACCCAGAAAACCATTTGCTCACTCTTTCCTTAGCTCTGATTTTCCTCCAGAAGGATAGCATCAGACCTCCTGGACTTTCTTCTGGGCCCCTGAGGTTCTACAACAGTGGCGCTCAAGAGCTGTACACAAGTTATGCATGGGGCGTACCACTGGCAGCGGAGAGGAGGAGCAGCACTGGCCGCCCCACTGCTACATAGGTTTGGTCCTGCCAGTCCTCCAGTGTGACAGGGGAGCTGCGGGGCCAAACCAGAGCAGTGTTGTGAGCCCCCCGTGCATGGAGGCCACAACACTCAGTTTTGGCCCCATAGCCCCTTTGTCACAACAGAGGAGCTACAGGGCCAAATCTGAGTGGGCACACTGGGCAAGGGGGCCGCCAACACCACCCCTCCTCACGGTGGCCTGCCCAGACTTGCCCCACTTCCAGCAGCCCATGGCCCTCTCAGAGATAGGAAGTGATACTACATTTTGCGGGTCAAGCTGGAAGGCGGGGGTTGAGCATTTGGTAGCAAGGTGCAGATTCAGCAGCTGCAGCAGGGATGGCTCCACAGGGATTGATGGTGTGTACAATGGGAAACATTTATTTTGGGGCACTCCATTCTACGAATTCAAACTTTGTATGCTTTGGGATTTTGGTTCACCCTGCTCAGACTGGTGCCTACTACGAAAGCACTGTGTACTCCGTAGAGCACAAACCAAAAGCTCAGGAGACAGGCTGCCAAACTTGCCAGGTTCCTTCTTATGTTATAAAACATATGGGAGGTCCTAACTCTCTCTTTCCTCCTCCCTCAGCCCGACCCACTACGATAAACCTATTTCCCCACTGACCCCATGCTAATTCTTCCTAGAAAACCCTCTAATCTTTCTTGTAATTCACAAACTCACTACCCTGGCTGCCAAATCTCCCTTACCTACCCTCAGCCCAGTGACAATCGTATCACTCTCTCCCAGCTACCCAGCTTTCATGATAAAAAAAGAGGAAGGGGATTATTAGAAACAATTTAGTTTTAGGAATGTTTAGTGTCTGAAGGATCCAGCCCTATGTTTGCTTATCATCCCATCCACGAGGGTCAACTTGTGTCCTATAATATTTTAATGTTAAATAAATAAATAAAATATAATATAATATAATATAAAAACAGGAATAATTTTAGCATAACCTTTCTCAAGGGACAAAGAAAGGAGTTCCAGGTGGGCACAGTTTGAACCGGCTTGTGCATCAGCAGATCAACCAAAAGATTAGCCTGGTATTTAGAACAAAGGCCTTTAAAAGAAATCCTTCTTTTACAAGAAAAGACCTTCTAAAAATCTTTAAAAGAGGCTGTTTGTGTATGAATTCAGCAGTAACCCAAGCAAATACAGTACATTCTGAAATTCACCATTGTGCCACTGGCCAATCTTTACACTGGAAGCTAAATTACTGTGTCATAATCACTGCTTTCCAAACAAGGCAAAAGGATACAAAGAAAAAAGACCTGCGGATGTCATCCAGGTGGAGTTGCCGAAACTGAGTTATATCAGTAGAGCAGGAGAAGTTGAGAACAGCAAGCTGTGAAGACAGCAAGAAAAAATCAATACATGATGTCAGGTGGTTCACTTTGATACTAAGAATATATTTTAGTGGATTTTGTGAGGAATTAACTCACTTCCCCATCAACAAACAGATCCATTTGTGATGAAGCTTGTAAACTTTTCCTATACTTTAATGAGTCTGCCAGAAAGATATTGTATAAGTAGAGTGATCGTTGATCAAATGAACCCAGCAGAGCTTCTGATGCTGTCTTCGGTAAGAAACAACTCCCCTACCTTTGGTTTACTATTTTGATCCGTTTTCTTTTCCCCTGTCCCAAGTGGTGGTGTTTTTTTAAAAATACATTTTCACTGCCCACAAAAACAGGTAGATAAAGATCTCCTACTATAAAGACTGCAATTATCCTCAAGGTGAGGTATGGTGTGAATGAGGATACTGAAAGATTCTTCAGCTTCTCTACTCTGCTCTGGACATGACAACTCTTGACCCTGGGGAGAAATTGTCTTCAGAGTTTAAGACAGCAATGAACTTCTTTTCATTGGAAAAAGCAAAATCCCATGTGGTGGATCTGAAATACAGACCACATATTGCTTAAAAATAGTCTCACATCAGCAGAGACCTGAGTGGATTCCTAAATGCAGGACTTTTTGGCAGACATTAAAGTGGGGCTCTTGAGGTGTAGTGTAGTACAGCGGTTCTTGTTTTTGTTTGTTTGTTTGAAGAAGACTAGAAAAATAAAGTGAAAGATTTCTTCTCACTGAAAGCAAGACAAAGGTCACAATATGTAAAGGAAAAATGATAACGCTACCGAATCACAGCCTCAAGCTTACATATATTCTTTTCATTCATAGTCGATTCATATGGTCTCATAAGCAGAACCCAAACCATGCATCTTTCACATTGTGCTTGGATTTCTACTATTTAAGATTTAAGGAAACAGGCCCATGTGATACATATAAGCCTCACCTTGTTAAGTTATGTAAACAAATGACAATATTCACCATTTGCATTTCTAATGCTCTGCCTTGTATCAATAAATGTTGTATCTGAAGTTTTAAAATTGCATCCCTGCAGGTAAAAAAAAATACAATAATTGCCAGATCAGCACTTGTGAATGCTTCTGCCTCAATTTTACCCCCTGACTTTTCTCCCTGACTAAGGCATTATTCATCTCTGAAATCTGCTATCCCAGTTTGTAGCTCAACATGGTATCAATATGCCACTGGGTTGACTACATATAAACTACAAAAGCAGTGAAGGCTCAGAACTGTAGCTTCCCCTCTACGTAACTCTGGCAAATTCCAAAGCATCCTTGCCATTGATTCTCTATAATTATCATCAATGACGATGGATTCCTGGGAAATAGGGAGGGCATGGTATTATATCTCCTGCCCAGCTCAGAATGGCTGGAGAGCTCTATAATAGGCATTTTGGTTCTAACCAATTCAAGGGCACAACAGCAGCTTAGACTAAGAGTGGAATCGCGATGTGATCATGGGTTCAGAGCATCACTGACATAATAAATCTCAAAGACAAGGAAATTATATTGATACATAGTGTAAATCCCTTCTGAGGGAAAATCCAAGAATTTGCTAGCATAAATTCAGTTAGCGGCACCCTGTCTGCCTGATCAGAAATAAAAGACCACACTGATAAGAAAGACAGGCAGGCAGAAATTAAATGACTCTACAGATATTTCCTTTGGGTAATTTCAGAAATCAAATGACTATTTCTTTTCAGCCTCCATCACCAATACTCCTGTGCTAGTCATTTTATTTATTTAGAATTTCCCATCTTTAAAACAGACAGTAACGTTATACTTATCCTGGGAAGGACTTTCACTCCTTATTTTGAATTAGCATTAAACTCAATGGTCCCATCTCTAACCTACAGAATATACTGCTTCAGTCACATTGATTTCCTGTGGTCTTAGAAATAGCTCTAATATGGAATATAGCAAATAAAATATTTTATAAATCTCTTTTACATTTTCTTATGAGATGGGCACCTGATATAGGCTTTCCATACTCAAAGAATATGTACTTGAGCTTTGCTACAAACTATTCAACAGAAACTACTGAAGATATTTTAAAAATCTAGTGTGCCTGGAAGAAAAACCATGATGAAACTGAACTACAGCCATCACTGGGCAATCACTTCATACTTTTCTAGTGGAGCAGTTTTTTGATAATGAATCAAGAGTAACTGTCTTGAAATGCTACCTTTGTTTTAAGTGAATCGCCATAGTGCTGTAATGCTTCTTTTTCCATGTATATCCAAGCAAACATCAACCCAGACAATACCAGTGGAAAGAGAGCTTCATATCTGAATAAAATGATTAACATAATATTACATATATACATACAATCATAAGCATAACGTATTCAATTATACAAATAATGCATGTACTTTGAGATTGACTCCCTGTTAATCTGAACTATATCATGTCAGAGACCTATAAAATACTTTAATTTTGTCTGAGGGGAATGTGCGGTGGGAATTTAAAGTTGCTGGGGTCGACTGGCTGGAGATCAATCGACGTGCAGTAAGATGGGAGGAAGACGTTAATTTGCTTTGGACAGTTTGTGTTTTGCAACTTCTATGTTATTATGTTTTTAAATGTATGTCAGGGCTTCAGATGGGCACCCTTTGGTATGGACTTTCTTTAGAAAGAAATTGAAACAACATAAATAGAAAAACATTTCTCTTCTTTTTAAAGGTTTGGATGGTATCTCTGTTGTTCACTAAGGCTCTAGAATGCTCAAACTGTCTTAAAAGCTACCCTCCACTACCTAGTAACTCTGATCCTTTATAGGTGCAAGTGAGTTTTTGAGCACCCTGAATTGTTGAGATTCCATCTAGGGGCACAAGGACTATTTCTAACTTCAATCCAGAATTGTTTAGAGGATGTGCCACAACTTTCTCTACACTAGAGAAGGTTTAACCACCGTCCTTTTTATAAGGAGGCGTGACATTACACGAACGTTGTTTTTTGCTCCTTTGTTTTGTAGTTGTAGGATTTAGGGCTGTCTACACACAAACTTGCAACAAAATAACAAAAGATGTAAATTAAATCCAATTTAGTTATTTTGGTCCAACTTTGTACGTATACACATCCTACAACCCACTGCCTGAGGGGTGTTGGAGATATAAAGTGCATGCAATCTAAGAGAATTATCAGACATTTTATGTAGTTCATTCAAAAGGTAAAATGTGGATTTTACTAGGGAACAAACTTTCCACCTTTATAAGAACATTCAGAGATTTAGTAACTTTTTCACATTCAACACTTAAATGTTTTATTAGAACAAGATGCACCAAGCTGTAATTAAAAAGGAAGTACCCTGTGCTGAGGAGCAAGTAGGGTGACATCAAAGAGAGAAGTATGCTAAGCAGTCGCTGGAAGAAAAACGTGGGACTCAGTAATGGCACAAACAAGGATGAGGCTGTAACAGACAGAGAACCATATGTCATTAACACAAGAATAAGAGATGTATTATCCTATTTACACTACAAAGACAAAATGTCACAGCTTTCAAATATTATGCATGGAGGTTCAAGCCAGATCATATTTGCCCTGGTTTGTTTTCTGGAGTTACTTTTGCTAAAGTAATTTATCATTTAAATTATTTAGTTTTTCTTAACATTTACTAAAGTAACTCTGTATTCTCTATCATATTAATTGTTGAAGATATTGTCAAATTTTGAAAATGCTATTGAAAACATTTTATATATGAAATAATATCAATTTTCAGTGTTGAATGAGCAAAAATTGGAATATTTAAAGAAGCTACTGGTGGCAGATGGGAAACCGTAATGAACAAGCTTCTCCCTTTTTGGGAGCTGGGTTAATACCAAAATTATTTCACTAGTGAATCAAGTGACTTTCTTCAACCGAGTGTCGAGTCCACTTTCAGCTTTGCATCATCACTTATGGGATTCTACGCATAAGGCAGGTTCTGAACAGGAAGAAAGAGCAGGGGCACTGCAGGTCAGGACTGCAGTAAGGAAGTGAGCATAGCACCTGCCCTCATTTTGCCCCTCTCATGTGATTACTCCCATTCATGATTTTACAATGTTAGGAGAGATTCCTTTCCCTACCATGGATGGTACTGAATGATTGCTTGGCAGACTATGGTTTTTATCACATCTCTGAAGCATCAAATCAAGTATTATCATTGATGGTGTGACAATGAGAGTTCAGACACTCCCAAGGGGAGAACTGAAAAATTGAAACCCCAGAATAAGTAGTTACACCAACTGACTGAATACGGTGTTATTGTACTATAAAACTATACCAAGTAGGGTCTTTTATGAAAAGCTTGTAATTTGCTGAAGTTAACCGTCATTATGAGATCCATATACAGGTTATGGTTATGAATGTATGTGTATATATAGAAAATTGTAATTGTGGTGCAACTTCAGCATATGTTGACTGAGACAATTGCTAGGCGCTTGAATCCAGTCTCTTCTGGTTGAGGAGGTAGTTCTTCACTGCCTACCTCCCCAACCAGAAGAGACTGGATTCAAGTGCCCAGCCATTGTCCAGCCAAAAAAAAGCAAAACAAATAGGAACAGCTTGAATCTCAAGGCTTGTCTACACTATCTACGCTGACAGGAGGGCGCCTCCCATTGGCTTACGTAATACACCTCCCTGAGAGGCGGCAGCTAGGTCAATGAAATAATTATTCCATCAACGTAGTGTTGCCTATAGAGGGACTTAGGTCAGTTTAACTATGCCGCTCAGAGATGTGGATTATTCACAATATTATGGTTCTGCTGAAATATTCAACACATCTGTAGTACAGGATATGGAAGAATTTTTGTACAATTAGCTTTACTTTTGTCATATACCCACCCACTCCACAATCATCATCCTCTAGGCACATGAGCGGAAGCAATTTCTAGCATGTCTTACCTTGTAATTCTGATCATCTACCCTCCTTTACCCAACTCGCTTCCAATTTAAAAATATTGTTCTCTCACTTGCTACTGTGGGTAAAATTCACACACAAAAGGGAAAACTAGCTAAAACTCCAGTCCTGCACTGAGATCGGTGCAGGTGGACCCCAATGACTTCAAAGGTTTTCTTCACTGGTGGTGATTTGCCCACACAAAACTCACTACAGAATTGGGGCCTAATTTACAATACAAGATAAACAGGAGAAAGGATGATAGTATTGTAAAATGCTCAAAAGAAAATTGAAAAGAATGAGAAAAGCATGTTTTCCCTAATAATGTTCAGTTGTACTAATCTAATTAGGTATTACTGTAGACTATTATGACAGGTTTCAGAGTAACAGGTTTCAGAGTCCTTTTCTTTTTGTAGACTATTAGGTACATAATGTTCAGACAGAAGCATGATTGTTAAAATTGAAAGTGTCTCTTTAAGATATAGCAATTCCACCAGTATAAAAATGCATACAGCATGTAAAACATCAAGTAACCAGATAACAAAGGTCAAAACACTAGTAATAAACAAAGGTTACATTTTTGGTTTTGAGTTTTAGCAGAAAATTGATATCAAGCCTTAAATGGGATATATTTACTTCTGAAACAAATCCCTACATTCCTAGATTACTATAGTCGTGGATAAAGATAATTTTTGAGTCAGCCTCTACAGAACATCTACAAATGCCTAAAATCCATTGGGAGATTACTACAGAGATTATTTTTATAACAGAAAGACTGATGGTTTCATGTTACTATATTTCACAGTATCAATAAGTACAACTGCTTATGGTAATCATAGGTTCTTAATGTTAGGATCATATGAAAATCCACAGAGTTCTATGTTGTTTGCTCCTTTAATAATGATATTAAGCCTTTAACAGATGTTTAACATATACTACTATCAGACCACAAATATTTTCTGAGGCAGTTTTGAACAGTTCTACCACACGCTCACGGATGCACCTAATTGTCTTTGCTGTTATGTTTCAGTAAAAATTGAAACCACAGCTGATGCAAATAATTTTCCTGAAACGACATTGTACCACTTTGCTTTATTAACTGTTTTGCATGTAAACTGTCTTAGATTGCTTTTCCCTGGCTACAAGTAAAAAAAAAAAAAAAAAAAAAAAAAAAAAAAAAAATCTGTGTAATTAATTTTTAAAAAAGGCATACAGAGCTCTGCAAAACTTTCATAAAATAAAAATTACTTATAACTCAAGGTTTTCCACATTTCATTATGAACTTAAACATGAGCCATTTTTGTAGAACATTTTATTGTTTCATATTTCCCAGAGAAAATGTAACCAATTTTTAAAATAAAAACATGCCTAGATTTTGAGCAAGAATTACTTTTGAGCTACATAAATTTAAAGTATGGTGTTGTCAAAATTAGTTATGAAACAAAATTTAAAAAACTGTACAAAATTACATGAAAAAAGTTAGTGCAAAGATCATGGGAAAAAAATCTCTTCTCCTTTTCCTGAAAGTTATCTGTAAACTGGATCTGGATAGAAGGTCTCCTTACCTAGTATTGTCCAACTAATGATTTGATTAATTACAGGGAGTCCCTGCTTATGATGAAGACTGTTGTGGGTACTGTTCACAACATATGTTGAAAGTGCTATGTTCAGCATCTAAAAGGAAAAAAAAAAATTCAGACTAATAAAAACAGACAGTTAATCTGGTGGGTTCTCCTAAACTAAATGAAGACTATGTAAACGGTTGTTTCACACTTGCATAACTGCCTCGCCCAGATCAAACTGAATCATTATAAGAAAAGGGAGGAGGGAGCATATAAGAGCAAGACAGATTTAAATATGAAATATTAAAATAAAGATTTATAACAACAGAGGTACCTTTTGTGTTCTTATCTTTACAGATCTGAGAAGTACTTACAGTGGATCATCAAGCAAGAATATTTAGCACATTGTTTTATACTCAGTTCTAATGAGTCCTTAACGTTTGTCCTTACCTCTGCCCTATAAATCTTCGGCTTTCATTCTATTTACAAGAAAAATGGCTCTACTTATCTCTTGCATTCAAAGTCTACTAAGCCATCAGTTTCCCCTGTTGACATTTAGTTTTACTTGGGTGTATATAAAAAGCTGTACAAGTGGTGGAGGAGTCCTGCCGTGCTGAAGGTGGGATTCATTTTTAATCTACTCCCCCCCAGCACCACCAGCAAAAATCAGGATGGGAAATGCAAAGAGAGAAGGAACTACTAGGATACAAGAGGTTAATTTCTTGAACTGTCTATTCTTTAAAGATTGGTGTCCTTTGATTTGCTGTCAGATAGCTATAAAATAACACAAGAAAACTCCTCTATGACCTAACTAAAGATGGCTGTGTTACTTTGGAGCAAGACAACAATGAATCAAAGAAATCATTCCAACTAGAATTTCATTTATTATTATATAGTAGCAATATTGTGGTAGTGCTAAAAGGCAAAATCAGGTTCAGCAACACAGTGCTAGGCGTTTTACAAACAATATGGGATTTAAATGATATTAAGACAAGTGAAAGAGAGACAGGGTGACCAGACAGCAAGTGTGAAAAATCGGGACGGGGGAGTGGAAGGTAAAAGGAGCCTATATAAGAAAAAGAACCAAAAATCAGGATTGTCCCTATAAAATTGGGACATCTGGTCACCCTAAAGAGAGATGCTAATTATTAGGTCACAGTATTGCTTATTGTTCCTTGCCGAATGTACTCTTTGAATATCTGCCATTCACAAGCCATACACAGTGACATCTAGTGGTAATTGCAAAAATTTCATGCTTCATAATAGGGAATTTTTATGCCCTGATTTTCATAAGTGCAGAACATCTGCAGGACCTATTTACTTCCATCATTTTTAAATCAGGCCATAAGAGTATACAAGAGATATTTCTGCATACCTCTGTACTGGCTAGTAATAAGTGGTAGACCTCAAAAGGCTCAGAGGATCATCTCAGTCAAGCATCCATTGGAAAACATTTGCAGGATTTAGAGCAGCTTGATAACCTCCCTTCCCTTTAATATTCTTCTTGGAAAATAATTTTGTGCCCTAGGGATCTGGCTGCCTTTCAGCTATGCCCTACTCACTGGTGAAATCAAATCATACCCACTAAGGGATAATCCCCAGAGAGTACACTTCACACCTCTGTAGTGACCTGAGCAAGTGAGTAAACCTGCCAAAATGGTGTCAAAGTGGCATCAAAGCTTCTGGGAATACCTAATTCTGGAGACATAAAAGAGTTCAGGCTCGTTGCAGCTTTCATTAGAAAAAAAAAGTTTCCAGCACTTGTGAAGACAACTTTGAAAATGTAAACCCAGAGCTAGAGTTGAAAAGCTTGTCCTTGATTTTTCCTAAAGCTCACAGGTTATTCATGATCCCAGCCCCTACAGCTGCTCAGGGCTGGCCTTTGGGGTCTGTGAAAAACACAGCCACAGATCTCAGCTTCTGAGAGGATACCAGACCAATTCAGGGGTAAAGAAGTTAGTACCTGAGCTACTACTATTGGTGCCCCCTCCCAGTCAGCAACTGAGGCAGTTTGTCTGCTAAGCAACCAACATGATCTATAGCCACAAGGAAAGAGAATGGTGCAAAAGAGACCGAGGAGTAAGCCTAAGACTGGCAGCCAAGAATTCCTGTGTTCTAAGCCAGCATTGACAATGACTTCTATTGTGGCCTTAATCAAGTCACAGTCTTCGTTCATTTCCCCATCTGTAAAATGAGATTAATAGTTTACCCTTTTCACAGGGAATGTGATACCTTCACATCCACATGAAAATCAGGTCTCTTAGGAGCCATAACTGAGCCCCATGTTAGTAACAAATGGACAAAACAGCTTCCTGTACTACACTGGCTTCTGTATACAAATCTGCTGTGACACCTCTGTGATTAATTTAAACTAATGTGCACTCCAGTTAGAGAATTTTAAGAGATTCACTAAACACTGTATAGTTGGCAAACAATAAGCATCCCACATTTTTTCCCATTCCTGAAGTCTTATGATTATCCATTTTTTAAACACAAAACCGTATTAAAAAAAAGACAATACTCTAATCTCTATATTGAACAAAGTGCAACTAAAAATGAAATTTATGGTCTAACACCATCAACAGCAAACCCTTGTTTGCAGTTTTTATCTTTATAGGGAGTAATTAGTACTTTATAGCTCAAATGAACAGTGAATTGTGTCAAGCCGGAGAATTAGGTCTAAAACTGAAGTCAATCCAGGAATAGGGCTCAGGAGTTGAACAAAGGGTCTATCTTTGAGAATTATCCTGCTGCCAGAGGGGAAGGAGTGGGCTGACAGCAAGGATGCTGCTGGAGATAAAATACATGCTGTCACTGTTTTTACCTACCCTGAGACTCCTGCTGCCAGATTGCAGAAAAGCTGATAGCAGCTTCCCCCAGTGAACCTATTGACATAGGTGGCACCAAGCCTCCACATGGATCTTTCCTGCTGAAGTAGAGAAGTGGGCCACCAAGGCCTGTCTGCCACCCCACCACACCAAAGATCCTAGCTGACAAAAGGTCGAGCAGTTCACCAGTGGACTCCTTATCCCTCAAAAATCCATGCTGTTTGCAGGCATGGAAGGCTACAAGTGCCTAAGCTCACAGCACCTCAAAAATCTAAATGGTAAGGGAAAAAAATGTGCCATAAGACAAAGCCAGACTGCAGGGTCCTACATCAAAGTGCCAACCTAAACAGAGGAAGGGAAATGGTCACAGTGGCAGCATCTGCAGTAAACAGTGGACTAAGAAGATAGGATGTACTGGAACGGGAAACGAGTGGGAAGATATTTGAATCTCCAGTCCCCCACCTTAATAAAGAAGGTTGATCCCCTAAGATTTCTTCAGTCTGGGCACTCTCTACCCAAATGCCATAATTCATGAAAGTATACAAGAATCATGAAGTTCCAAAACTCATCCACTAAGGCTGGGTATCCTTCTGACAAAGAAAGGGCAACTAACCGGATGTAATAAGCCTTGATCCTCTCCAGATATGTTACCTCAGCTTTCAAGATGCTAGTCCTGATCCATTTGGGCAAGTCAGTTCTATGACATACTGTAATGATTGGTTCCTATGTAGAAAAGCTTTAAAGGTCCTACAGAAGTATAAATTATGCCCAATCTTTCATTTGGGTTATGGCACACACTGGGAGGGAAGACATCCTCATTCAGATGAAATTTCAAAACAACCTGCAGCAGTAAGCTCAAGCAAATAAAAAGATCTGCCATGCCCTTGTGGACAGCATTATAGGGTTCCTGGCATGAAAGAGCAGTTGTCTTAACCAAATGACAGGCAGAAGTAATCACCACAGGAAATTTTAAGTCAGTTGAAGTCAAAAGACTCAAAATGGGGTGCACATAGCCTCTAGCTCCTGTTCTTTCAGCAAAACTGTCACCTAAGAGAAAGAGGCAAAGGATGAGTGACAGGATTTAGGGCACCCAGACTAGGAAAACAGGACCAGGAGAGGAGAAGCTGTTGTCTCTGACAGATCCACCTGAACAGAAGCAGGAACATGCTCCAAGAAGCTGGAAGCTACTATTGAGCTTGTACAGTTTGGAGACGATATAGGAAGAGGTACTTTGGAGCCCAGAGTGACGGAGGTGTGTCTTCAAGATTCTGTGCAGAGGGGTGAACAGGTAAAGCTGTTTCTCATCTTCCAGGAACACTAGCAGTCTTCTGAAATCCTTTTTCCTTTTGAGCGCCTACAGCTTCATAGCAACTAATGCATTTTTAACAATGAAGAAAGATTTGTGAAAGTCTGTGCAAGGCCTCTGCAATCTGCTTTTCCAAATCCAAATCTGAATTAATCTCTCCTTTCTCACACTCTGAGGAAGAATGAAGGGATGAGAACCATGGACTTGTCCCTCCTGCCTTTGGAGAGAGACTGGGGAGATTTTGAAGTAAGATCTAATGGAGACTACTGATTAGTTATCAATGAAAGGAAGGAACCACTACTCAAGGGGCGACTTGGGGAGCTCCTGAAGGTCTTCACTGAACAACCAGACAAAAGTTGCTGATGCAATCAAGTGTTCTGGGAGTGGGTAGAATTTCCTGAATTCTCTTATCTGGCTCACACGTGGTCTGGCGTTTTCTTTCCCTTCTAACTCCAGGTCCGCTTGTATACAGGATCCTCCACTAGCCCAAATGAACTACCCTATAAGGCGGCATTTCCAGTGACTGGGGTATTACAGCACTTGTTTTGAGACATGCCACTGAGCGATCCACTGCCTGCCAAATGACAATTATGAGAATTTTAAATGTTTAAATATGGAACTACAAAAAGTAGCCCTAGAAATTCACACACTTCTTTTCATGGCATTGAGCCAAAGAGGCAAAAAATGTTACCTTTGTACACATAAGCACCACATATTTTAAAGAGGCATTTTAGGCACCTGATTTTTTGGTGTTTTTTAATCTGTACTGTTCAGTCTTCAAGCTTAACTCCATGATGTACTGAACGCATTGTTTAGGTCAGTAAGAAATTTCAACAACTTAAAATCATTCATAAGGCTTAAAAAAAACTATTAGAACTTAAGTCGGAGGTGGGGTGGGGAACAAATGCTGTAATAGGTTTAAAATGAAGACAACAGATGCGCAAAATTTCAAAATCCTTCCTGTAATTTATAATTAACATATATTGTGAAAGAAATACCCACCAATTTCAGAAAGCCATAGGTAATTCTCAACTTTGGCCATGATTAAAGAAATGGTTTTAACCAGCAGAAAAGAACTAGATTACAGATTCATGCTATTCTTCAAGTTCAAATCAGAAATCAAAAAGATAAACCCTTAGGACCATACTGTGTCCTTGGATCAGCGAATGCAGTTTACACAAAGGTCACTGGAATTTACACATGTGGATTGAGGGTAAGACATTGACCTTGAAGAGGAAGGCATATAAACGTATGCAAATGTGTGTGTGTGTGCGTATCTATACATACGCATCAATACACATATACAGAGAATGAGTATCTGATACTGCAAACATTACCATATTTAAAAGTACTTACTACCATAAATAAAAAAGTAGTCAATTGGATAACTCCTGATAATAAACAGAACCTCTTGATGCAGTTTGCAGAACTGGGTCCTTAGACAGTACATACAAATATACATATAAAGATTATTTTGCAACATTCAAATGTATTGAAAATTAGCAACTGACCTGAAAAAGGAGTATTGTCAGATCTTTCTTAGGCACATATTTATTTCTGCTTTTACAAAGAGATGCCAGGGAGAAGGAAGAGATCAGGAGAATCACCAAACCTGCTACTGTTCTGTTAAACAAACAAACGAAACAATCATTAAAATGTCCCTCTTTATAAAATTCTCATAAGAATGATTTTCCCATAGGATTTTTCTCACAGGAATGAAACTAGTCATGTTACAAAATTACAGCTAGAAACATTCAGAAAGCATCTACAACCCATCTTTGGGAAACCAGAGCTAAGGGGTTAAAATTAATGATGTGACAGATGTTTTTTGAAGGCTTGTCATCCATAAACATTCACTGTGGCCTTCTTTTTTCTCTATCCTAGGTCTTTGTTTTGTTTATGTGTCTTGTTCATCATGTTAACATAACACTCATCATTCTTCGCTTCCTTTGAACTACTTTCTTTGCAATCTAGGAGTTGAATTACAAAGATCTGTGATTTAAAGTAATTTGCTTCAAGGTTTTTTGGGTCACATTAAGAAATTGCATTTAAATGATAATATAAATTAGTGGTAATACAACAGTCTGATTCTGATAGAAAGAATGTCACTATTCATCATATGAGAATTTCTTTTTTCTTAAAAGATGGTTTCAACTCACTTGAATAGAATAATCTAAGTTTTGTTTTATTTTACTGTTATAAAAATGAATGAAAATTAAAAGAGCTTGACTGACAACAGTGACAACTGAAGTTCTCCATTTAGTCATAAATGTAGTTAAGTTTAACATCCTTGTAAGGGGCAAAATACCAAAGAAACCAACCACAGTAGTATTTAACTTCCAAAAGGGGAATGATGAAAAAATGAGGGGGCTAGTTAAACAGAAATTAAAAGGAACAGTCTCAAGAATGAAATGCCTGCAAGTTGAATGGAAACTTTTAAAAATCATCATAATACAGGCTCAAACTATATGTACATCCCAAATGAAAAAAAAAACAACAGTAAGAGGACTAAAAAACCCACCACCATGGATAAACAAATACCACCACAGCTAAACAACAGAGTAAAAGAGGCAGTCAGAGGCAAAAAAAGACATCCTTTAAAAATTGGAAGTCGAATCCTACTGAAGAAAATAGAAAGGAGCATAAACACTGGCAAGTCAAATGTAAAAGTATATTTAGTCAGGCCAAAAAAAAAAAAAAAAAAAGGATTTGAAGAGCAACAAGAAAAAGACACAAAATCTAACAGCAAAATTTTAAGTACATCAGAAGCAGGAAGCCTGCCAAACAATCAGTGGGGCCACTGGACGATCAAGGTGCTACAGGAGTACTCAATGAGGACAAGGCCATTGTGGAGAAGCTAAATGAAGTCTTTGCATTGGTGTTCACAGAAGAGGATGTGCGGAAGTTTCCCACACCTGAGCCATTCGTTTTAGGTGGCAAATCTGAGGAACTGTCCCAGATTGAGGTGTAAATAGAGGAGGTTTTGGAACACAGTGATAAATTAAACAGTAGTAAATCACCAGGAAACACCCAAGAGTTCTGAAGGAATCAGTTAGGAAACAGCAGAACTTACAACTGTAGTATATAACCTATTGCTTAAATCAGCTTAAGTCAGACTGGTGGATGGCTAATGTGACACCAATATTTAAAAAAGGCTCCAGGGATGATCCTGGAAATTACAGGCCAGTAAGACTAACTTCAGTAACAGGCAAATTGGTTGACACTACAGTAAAGAATAGAATTATCAGACATATAGATCAACATGATACAAAACCGCTTTTGTAAGTGGAAATCATGCCTCACCAATCTACTAGAATTCTTTGAAGGAGGGGGTCAACAAACGTGTCCAAGGGTGATCCAGTAGGTACAGTGTACTTGGACTTTCAGAAAGCCTTTGACAAGGTCCCCAGCAAAGGCAAAGTAAGCAATTATGGGATAAGGGGGATGGGGCCACTGAATTGCCATCATGTAATGACTTTCAGGTACTGATAATAACCAATATTGAAATTACACGAGGGCTACCTAGTTTGAGTTTTCAAATTACTGAAGGAAACTTGATCTTGGATTTAGGGCTGCAGTGGTCCTAGCCTTAGAACATGTGCATTTTGCTCACAGAGGTGGATCTCACCGAAGCTCTGGTTTATTTATCTTTGTAGTTTCTCTTCCATTCCTTCCCTTAGCTTCATGTGCTCCCAGATGCCACATATATTTTCAAAATCCAAAAAACCCAAGACAACATTTAGACAAGCACAAAACATTTCAGAGCTGTAAAGAAGAACTGGAGGAGGGGGACCAAAAGGATACCCAGCAAGTGCCAGTTGCATTAGGGATCACTTGCAATGAAAAAGCAGGGAGAGAAGAAAAGCGGAGTGACTGGAGGAGCAGAGTAGTGGATAGAATCCAATGTGCATTTAAAAAAAAAAGAATGAACTAGATTGGATTGGAGGAAATGTATGCTTACATATGCAGCCAAAAGATGCTAATAAGGAGTGAAAAATCCTCATAGATATTCCTAAAATGCCTACCACAATGCCAAAAGTTGAGTGGGTGGGCAGTAGATGGATCAAAAATCTGGTAGGATGGACTAAAACTGAATGAGCAGTGTTGGAATTACGTTTGGGAAAAGCATCAATACCTCTGAAAATATTTAGGATCATAGCTCTTCCCCCACCTTCCAAACATCATGCTGCTTATCCAGGTATCAGAGCTCTAACGGCATCTCTTACTCAAGCACAGTGACATCATGCTAAGATGACTCCACTAGGCACAATGTGTCGAGCAGGGAAAGAAGTGTTGTGTCAAGTTCAAATCAAGCATTTTCTTTCTCTGCATTAAGTTCTATACTACATCTAACCAAACCATGCTGGGCCAATCAGTGGGACTGGCAAGTAGATTGGTGAGAGGTGATGCCTGCAAGATTAAGTGGTAGATGGCAATGAGAATGGAGTGGATGATGGAGATAGAAGTGCACAAGAAAAAACTGACAATGGCACAGTGGGGGAAGAGACAAAGGAAAGAAGAGGAGGAAACGAACAATATGGGAAGGAGAAGCCAAAGAGAGAATCAAGGAGGAAAGGAAATAAGAAAACAACAAAGAAAAGCTAGATACACAGACTAAAAGAGAAAAAAAAAAATCCATCCCATTAATGTGAGTACTTCATTAGCTACAGACTTTTATTCAATGACAAATTACTTAAAATTAGATATGGGAATTAAAAAAGATAATGTCAAAACAAATTGTTTTTGGATAAATGCTTTTTCAAGTTTGTCAATGCTATTTACCATGTTTGCACCCAAATGAATATCCTCCTTTAATTAATTCCTGTATTTTCACATACTAGTTGCACTTTTTATTAAGTGAGAAAAGCTTCTCTCTACATGAAATTACAGAACACTGTGCTAAGCAAATGGATGTATCTTTCTTTGAAGTAGTGCAGGAAAATTAAAAGTCTATTCTCATTCACATTAATGAATAACTAAGGCATCTATGATCACATTGTTTAAATTCAATATCTGCCTCAGCTGGTTTTCAATAATACAGTTGTTCACCTATGACAAAACTCAGCCTAAATTTGTGAATATTAAATGGAAAAATAAAGAGCTTTAATCAAAAAAATGTTCTTACACCAGAGAAATATTAGGCTCTCTTCCTACAACAGGCATCAAGGGAAACATTGCCAAGAGTAAACATAATAGAGTCCAGCTCAATGTTGTTACCTAAAACAAAGAAACAAACAACAGCATCTTTGGAAATCATGCCTGCAGACAAAATTGACTACACAAAGAAAACATTTCTGTATTTGCTATACTGAGCTAATAATATATCATTTGACCCTGATTCAGGGAAGCATTTAAATAATTTCTAAAGTCCTACTGAAATCAAGAGAAAAATAAAGTAAAAGTGTGTTTAAGTGCTTTCTCGAATTGGGGCCTTTGAATGCATCTGATGAAGTGAGCTGTAGCTCACGAAAGCTTATGCTCAAATAAATTTGTTAGTCTCTAAGGTGCCACAAGTACTCCTTTTCTTTTTGAGAACATCTATAACTTTATGGAAATGAGTGAAATGCAAGAGGAGATCCCAATAAAACTAATATGATCACAGATGTTCTACACAGGTTTGCCGTCCCACGCCAATGGGGGCTGCGGGAAGCGGTGCAGGCCTGGCCGCCACGTCCTGCAGCCCCCATTGGCCTGGAGTGGCAAACCATGGCCAGTGGGAGCTGCAATCGGCTGAACTTGCGGATGCTGCAGGTAAACAAACCATCCCAGCCCGCCAGCGGCTTTCCCTAATGTGCCAAAGGTTGCCGATCCCTGTTCTACACTATAACTACTCAGAAGAACAAGTAATCATTAATTGTCTTAAATACAATTAAAAATTATGAACAGTCAAATAGAAAGCTGCCACCTGGGCAGTTTTATAATGCAGAGCAAGACTCAGGAATCTCTCTCATTTGAATACAAGAGAAAACAAGGATTTTTCAGGTTGTCATAATACATTTTAAAATTTAAAATTTGCAGTGTTTCTTGGATTAAAAAGGTTTCTGAATAAAGTAACAGTGATGGCGGACATCGAAAGCTGCAGCTTTCCCATGCATTCAAGTGGAAACTGTGCCACCTGACTCCCACCCTACAGCACCAGACTAGAGTTTTTGCTGGGAAACATTAGCACAATGGCAAGTTCAGAGGTGAGACGAGGCACACTATTTGGTTACCGAGATTGTGAAACAGCAACAGATTATTATAACAGCTATTTTAAACATTAATTTTCAAGAAATATTTGTATTTATTAAATAGCTACATGCCTACAGTATTGTGGCTAATCATTGTAAGCTTCCTCTAAAGACCTCAATGTTTATAAAACTGTTACATTTTAGTAAAATATCTGTGCATGTTTCATGACTATTTTCGTGGGATTTTATCCCAAGCACTTATAATTATTACATCATAGAATACAACAACTGAACACTGGTAACACTGAAGCTAGCCTGAAAACAGGATGGCAGCATGCCACAGCTAACTGGGACACTAGACTTCAGCAGAAAACTTGGATTTCCCAACCAATTTGTTGGCCCATTACAGTAACTACCAAAAGCAGTGCAGATACACTACAGTCAAGATAAGCTTTCAGTCAAGTGTCATGGCAGCACTGGTCGGTCAGCTTGGCCTGTAAAACTGTAACATCAATAGATCTGGGAAACGTGGCATTATCTTGCCCTGCTTGATGTCAGCCATTATAGTGATAACAGGAAGTGCATTACAGGAACAAGAATTAGGAGACCACAGTCCAAAAGAGGAGACCAACCATTTACTAAAAGGTAACCAATTACCAATCAATTTAATGCCTTTTGGCAAAGCATTACTGTACCTTTGCTTGAGCCCACAGTCGTGTGATCAATGGCCAGACAGCAAAGGCAATGAGACCAACAGTAAGTGTAGAGCGGTAGAAAAAGCTGAAAACCTAGTAAAAAATTTCAATAAGAAAATGAAAAACAAAACTTTAATAAAAGCAACATTTCCTCAAGCAAATAAAAAGCTAGCAATGAGGTCCTTTACAAATACATAGTAATTAAGTACTTACTAATATTTCAATTCCCAGAGCACCAGCTCCTAAGAATCCAATAGACTGACCCAGAGGAAATACCAAGAGCAATGACACAAGGTCTTGAATAACTCTGAATCTGTTTAGGAAGATAGCACAGGATAATCATTATCTTTAGTTAAACAAATTAGACAGGATCACTGCCATAAATTAGGAGGTTTAAGAGTGTAAGTGCTCAGAAGCAGCTCTCATTTTTTTAACTTTACACACTATTTTAAAACCATCAGAACTACCTTCATCTGTATGGACTACTGAGTTTAAGAATATTTACATTAAGTTCAGCATCCACTGAAACTGACAACAAAATTCAAGAGCGTTGACAAAAAATATGCCTGGTTAGCTTTATTAGTGTCTAATTAAACAGGTCATTACTAAAAGCCAACAGGAGCTTGTCCAGTTTTCTTTGAATAATACAAAAATGTATTTGTCAGGCAGGTAACGGCAGGTAACCAATATGTCAGGCAGGTAACGGCAACCGCAAACTTACAAATATTTCCATAATCGAGAGCATTTTTTCAGCACAGGCCAGAACCACCAACCAATTTTGCAGAATTAGACCTGATTCTGAATGGTGCTGGTGTTCAGCACATTGGAGGATCGGACTTAGTTTGAAAATCACTGAAAATTATTTTGTCCAACTTATGAAATCAGTTTCTACAAATTCCTCTCCAACACATCAGAAACTTGCTCCAGAGGCTATACTCTAGAGGCAGCTTCTCCCACACCCTGCAATGTTATTTTGTTTTTGAGAGTATAAGACCATTTTTACTGGTCAAAAAAATTTCCAAGTAGAAGAGGTATCTACTAGAAGGGCCAAATATAGCTGTCAGTTTGGAAACCCCACTCCAACTGCTAGGGAGAGATAAACAAGAATATCCTAGAATGTCCTGGAAAATGAATACTTCATAAAAGGAAGAAAAACATTTCTCAATGATTTTGCATAATTTGATTGTCAACAAAGGGGGGGGGCATAGAAGAGGAGCGAGAGGAGTTTATGAAACAGCTTGATTCTTTACTTACTCTTTCACAACTGCATACCATATTGGTACCGGTAACAGACAATATATGTAATATGTCCATGGACAGGTTTGAATCAGCAGGAAAAAAGCTATTAATACTCCAGTAGCTGCAAAACCATACAAGAGGAGAACAGTAGATGCCTGAAATGCAAATGATTTATATAAACATTCCTGAAACAATACTCTAATATTTCAAACTCCAGAATACTGTTTCCCAGTTATCTGATGCACAGTACATTAAACACTATTCCAAGAAAGCAGCTACACTAATGTACAAGGCAGCTCATCAGCTCAATGTATACTGTTTCCAGGCAGAAAAATATTTAGGAGTGGCATTTAGACATGTAGGGCTAAATTTTCAAGCAAAAGGACTTACAGTAAAGTGCACGTGAAAAAATGAGTGTGCACAAACTGGTACATACAACACTGATCTGTGCATGCACAACGTACTTAAATATCAAAGGGAGTTACAATTACTCAATATTTTGGAAAATAAGGACACTCCTATTTAGGTGTCTAAATATGCATTTAGAAAAATAAATTTTAGCACCCAAGTTTGCATAACATTTACTACGTCCAAAGGTTTCAACGTAAAATTCCATGTGCACATTTGTTTCTTTTGTGTAAGAAATTAGTAGGAGAAAAAACTTCAGTTATCGAACTGGAATAAAATTCTTTAATTGCTATTGAAAAATCCAACACTCTTTTCAGGAACTATGAACTGATTCTCCACAGCCTTTTCTTATGTGAGTAAGGTTTTCCTGTGTAAGGCAGGTCTGCAAGAAGAGGCTTCAAGTTTGCATTTATTTGTTGAAATTAATTTATTTGATATTAATCCTCTTTTTTCTAAACCTTTTTGGATTTTGATGTTCATACAAGAAATCAAGGGACATGGCTATTTTTATTTGTATTGTGAAAGCTCCTAGAAGCCCTAGCCCCATTGCGCTAGCAACTGCAGAAACTCATCACAAAAAAGATGAGCCCTGCCCCGAAGAGCTTAAAATCTAAGTATAAGACTATAGACAAGAGGTAGCTATAAGTAACTATTGTTTAAAAGCTTCTACACACAGCTAGCCCTGTTAATGATTTAAAAACAATTGGGCTTTGCCAAAGAATTTATAACCTAAAGAGAATATTCCTTTTAGTATGTAAGAGAGAATGCAGATTGTTCTATCGTGCTTATTTATTGCGGAATAAAGTGCCTGTACGAAAGAGGAATTTCAGAAAATATAAAACTCTGATGTACACTTAGAAATGGATGAAATTTTCTAAACTGGTAGGTTACACTTGAAATAGCACTAGTGTACATCATCACTTCTATGTCTACAAAGAAGAACATTAAATAAGCATTTTCCTTTCTTGTCACAGCTTTTATTTACACTGATTCAGGAACGACTCAGTGTAGTCTGGGAACATTCTGACATTTGAAAGGTTAAAGTTTTATTAAATATTTTTGTTCTGAAGCCCATTACAACTTGACATAACATACAAAAGCCTTAGGATCCAAGGGCAGTCTTTGGTACATTATATGCTGACAAAGCCTAAAAAAACCCCAATGACCCTATCTATTGTTTTTCTTCTATAAGTTGTGTCAACTTCTTTGAGGAGTAAAAATATATAGTGGGATATGCAAACGTATTAAACGTGTAGGGGAGAGGAGTCCAGGTAGCTAATGTAAAACATTCATTCCTCTTCTTTCCCCTGTAGTTGACATAAAACTGTCTCTCTCTAAGCTGATGGGAAGTATCAGATCTAAATGACTTTTAAAAATAGAATTTCTGGCATGTTATGTCATATTAAATTTGGATAAGATATGTCACATTGAAAACTGACCTAATGCAACTCATTCTATCACAAATGTTAAAATAGATCTTTTGGCTCCACTACTTGGTTCCAAATTGCAGGTGAAAGGAGATTTACATTTTTGGTGGATGTTTAAAAATAGGAAAAACTGATAAACCTAGAATTCGTCCTAAATTAAACAACACATTGTTTTAAGGGGAAGTGTTTTCGTGAGGAGCATGAAAAGCCACACACAGTTTTAGGAGATGATTAATGTAAATAGTCCTATTAGCCAGCCAGAGTCTAGAACCAGCTCCATAAAACTGTGATATGGGTAGCTTATTTGCCCATTATAATCTAGTTACACAGAACAATTTCTTCATGTAGCTTGGATACTAGCCATAAAGCTAATGACTTTATGGAGGAAAGCAGAGCTCTCACCATCAACCACTAATTGTATGTCTGAACTGAAAGAAATGGTTCTACTGGAAAAAGCTGGTTACTACAATATGTGAAAATCTGCAGACTATGGAAACAAAAGGCTCTTTAATTTCTTTTACAAGAATAATTAAATATAAAACTTGATTTTATTCTATGGACCCCATAAATATACGGTGACAAAGTTCCTCCTCTGCCTTGGTGGGTCCTGCACTTATTGGCGGATTTGCTCACCTCAGAGGTTCACAGCAGCCCTCAGTTTGGCCACTTTCATGGCTCAAATCTGCCGTTCACTCAGGTAGTCTCATCACTGGCCAGCATGGGGAAAAGGAAGAAGAACAATCCCTGCAGTCTCTGATAATCCACCTAGTGGATCGGGGAACAGACCAAGACCTTCCCCTCTGGTGGAGCCCACAGTCCAGGTCAACTCCTCCGGTATCAAGTAGGGAGTTGGGGGGATGGGGGGAACCCGGGCCCGCCCTCTACTTGGGGTTCCAGCCCAGGGCCCTGTGGATTGCAGCTGTCTACAGTGGCTCCTGAAACAGCTGTGTGACAGCTACAACTCCCTGGGCTACTTCCCCATGGCCTCCTCCCAACACCTTCTTTATTCTCACCACAGGACCTTCCTCCTGAAGTCTGATAATGCTTATACTTCTCAGTCTTCCAGTAGTATGCCTTCTCACTCTCAGCTTCTTGCACCTCTTGCTCCCAGCTCCTCGCACGCACCACAAACTGAAGTGAGCTCCTTTTTAAACCCAGGTGCCCTCTTAGCCTGCCTTAGTTGATTTTAGCAGATTCTTGATTGGCTGCAGGTGTTCTAATCAGCCTGTCTGCCTTAACTGTTTCCAGAAAGTTTCTGATTGTTCTGGAACTTTTCTTGTTACCTGACTCAGGGAAAAGGGACCTACTTAACCTGAGGCTAATATATCTGCCTTCTATCACTCTCCTGTAGCCATCTGGCCCGACCCTGTCACAATGGTAACTATGAATACCAATTTTCAATTCTAAAACAATTTTACACTGATTAAAAAAAGAAAATACAATGTTTTTGTTTAAAGAGCTATTACTATTCTGAATTTGCTTATAGCCAGTGTTTTTGAATATCTTGAGTATCTTTCTCAGATACTTGATAACAAAAAACCTTTTTTGAAGTTATGTAGTATTGTATTTCTCAATATTTTTCCATTTTGTTTGATCATTTTTATTAAATGCTAAGAATATCTCATTTCAGTCCACAGACAGTAAAAGGTCTGGGTTTTTTCACTATAGGAATTTTCTCACAGTAATTTACTAGAAGTAGTAAAGATGCTAATTGAGCACGGATCCTCATTTACATTAAAAAATGAAACAAGCCTTTTTATTCTGAAATAAATATTGAAAGATTTTTTTGAAGGTGTTAACCTTCTTTTAGTAAAAATTTTCTGTTCATCTTTTCAGATTAAAGATCTTTTCTTTTCCTGATGACTGAATGAAAAAGATGATTTCCTAAGCATCTGTACTTGGTGGCAATGAAAGTCATTCTTGTTTATTTCTAAATGTACTTTCTGTATCTCTGATGCACTGCAAATCAGGAGTGAGAGTGCAAGTCAAAAAGAGAGGGCTGATCTGTGAAACAACAACTAAAGTCTTTTAGTGGATCAGGTTATATGCTTTGCAAATGCCAAAATGGAATTGTTCAGCTTCAGAAAAATCTAATTTTAAATTGCCACAGAGGGGTAAAAAAGAAATTAAATGTAAGATGATTTTCTTTTTGCCTTTATTAGAAAGAAAATATATATATATAATAGAAGTCTAAAGTCTGGATTAACAATCACAAGATATTTTAATGTTAAATAATTAGAATTAAGGGTGAATATATATTTACACAGCTATGTTCTTCTGATGTTAAGCCAATATGAAAAAAGGGAGAAGTTAATTTATATTCTCCTACCTCATACAGCATTACCAGCAAAATGGCTATCATTAGCATTAAATTAGAAAGGCCAATATTAGGGAGAATTAAGCCTTCATTTCCAAATACATTGCCCAATACTGTACATGGAAAGAAACGTGTCAGAGTGTGGTTTCAGAATGTGACTGAGCAAAATACAAGCAGTTTTCCTTTAATACATCTACACTACATTTCTAATGCATTGTCATGAACGACAAGCAGTGGGAAATACCGAAAACACAGTCAGAGAACCTATGACTGAAATTCATCTCAGTAAAATTATAATAAAAAAGAACAAAAGAAACCTGGTAAAGAGGAGGGAAAAGAGCAGTGTCATGAAAAAGCTAACAGAGTCTCCACTGATGTGTAGACTGACCTGGTTAAATATGGATACATGGTCTGTATTTCTTGACTTTAATGAATCAATGTACAACACAGTTGCAGTGAACTACAAACCTATTGCAACTAGAAGCAATGGGATCTGTCCAGGTTGCCTCCTCATACATTACACAATGGCCCATCTTTTCAGATGTCCTGAACCGTACCTGAAGGTTGGTGAGGGAGATTTCCCTCAAACTACAAGTAGTTTCTGCTGGCAAGGATCTTTTACTCCAGCTTTGCTTGTGGGGGTACCAGTTGATCTACTGTTTTTGTACAAATGATACTATGTATGTATAAATTGCTAATTAACCAGCCAGCAACATCACTGCATATTTCAACCTACCTTATTATCCTGGGTACTCCTAGTCAGACTAGTATGTGTCTTGACAATCAGCAAAATCACATAAGATGTCCAGCCCACAAAACCCATGACAACACTTATGCCCAAGAACAATCTGTCGTAAGTATGGTAATATGACAGTCCTTCCAAAGCAAGGCTAATCAGGGTTTTGCAAAGAGATACCTTCAGAGAAAAATAGAATATATATATATATATATATCACAACAATTTACAATATAATCAGGTAGAACATACTCATAAAATAAATTTACCAAGAAAACATATAGCAAAGAAAAGTTGCTTACCTTACAGTAACTGGAATTCTTTGAGATGTGTTGTCCATATATTCTAATCTTGCTGCACATGCACCCCATACACTAGACATTGGAGTCTTTTGGCCATCAGTATCCACTGGGACCGTGCATAAGCCCTAGGTGTTCTGCTCCCATACAGAGAGCATAAAGGACAGTGTGGACCCAACTGCCATTCTGTTCCTTCATCACCACAGAATCCAGATGTTTCAGAATTCTGTTGGGTGGGTGGGTGGTGGTAGGGGAACAGGTTATGGAATATATATGGACAACACACCTTGAACTCCAGCTACTGTCAGTTAAGTAAGTTTTCTTTCCTCAAGTGCTTGTCCACAAATGTTCCACTCTTGGTGACCTACAAGCAGTAACCTGATGTAAAGAGGACGATGCACAGAATCTACTTAAAGATTGCAGCACAGATCTGCCAAAAGAAGCATCAGACTTCAGTGCTTCCAGGGAATAATGTCTAGGAAAAGTATGAACTGAATCCCAAGTAGCTGCCCTGCAGATGTCTGAAATGGGAATGATTTGCAATGAAGCTGCGCAAACCATAGTGGAGTGATTCCTAATCTGAGAGGAAGGATCTAACCTAGCTAGCTCATAACAGACCCTAATACATCCCAATACCCAATTGGATAGTTTCTGGGCTGATACCACTCTTCCTTTTATTCGGTCAGTAAATGCCATAAGTAGCTTTGAGGAGACACTGAGGGATTTGGTCAAACACCCCTTGATTAGAATGTAGCTTATGGAAAAATACTGGTAAATTAATCATTTGGTTCAAACGGAACTTTGGGTAAGAACTTGGGATGGTGTGTGAGTGATACCTTATCCTTATGAAATATCATACTAGAAGAGCCTGCCATTTGAGTTTGCATTTCACCAGTTCTTCTAGTTGATGTGAATGCTACTGAAAAAGGACTTTCCATATATAAATAACAGTGAACAGCTTGCCAGAGGTTCAAATGGAGGGCTCATTAAGCCTTCAAGAACACATTATGGTCCCATGAAGTTCCCTTACCAATGGAAAAACATGAATAAAGCCCTGAAGAAACTTAACTATAGTGCAGTAGGAAAACACCATGGGCTCTGGAGGTTGTGGTCATATGCAGAAATGATTGCTAGATGCACGTAAAGCTAACAGATAGCTCTGAATTCTTCAGAAAAAGCTAGTAAGTCCAAGACAGGAGGGATGCAGGAGTTAATGTAACTATCATTATTCACACCATAACCTGAATCTCTTCTATTTAGCAGCATATGTTAATGTGGTGGAATCTTTTCTATTTTGGATCAAGATGTTCTGGACATCTGAGGAACATGAGCTCTCTGACATCGAGCCAATAGCCAAGTGGTGAGGTGGAGGGAGATTGGATTTGAATGTAAGACATTCCCACTATCTATTAAATCCAGTAGAAGATTTGAGTCCCTTTGAGATTTACCATGACGACAATGAGACTTCTCTTGAGTCCATTAGACCCTGTGCCTGATGATGCCCAGATGTGCTCCTCAACCCAGAAGGGACATATTCATCACAAAAATCTTGGTTGAGAAAGGCAAAGAAAAAGGTACTCCTCTGCACACCTGGTTAAGATCTTACCATAAATTTATTAATGTTAGAATGTCGTGAGGGATTAGTAGAGTCGTGTCCATGTAGTGTTTGCTAGGCATGTATATCAACTTTCGCCAGCCAGTAGTATCACACACTGTGTGATGAATGTGCAAGTGGCCATGTGCCCAAGAAGTCTTACCCAATTCCTTACAGTAGTATGAGGATGCTTTTGAAAATAAATGATGAGATTGGACGTGGCTTCAAATCTGTCTTGGGACACACAAGCTCTGGCTATTGTGGAGTCTAATAGTGATGACTGCTAGATCCTTGGTAAATACCATTGGCACTGCAGAAAGACCACAAGACAGTACTCTGTACGGATAATAGTTCTGTCCCATCTGAAGTCTTGAATATTTATAAGGGGATGCTGGAAGTATGGAGATTGGAAGTAGGCATCTTGCAGATCAAGAACCTCAAACCAGTCTAGTGAATCTAGTGATGGAATTGGGGAGGCTACCGATTACTATTCTGAATTGTTGGTTGAAGATAATGAGCCTTCTCAAATTCCAAACTAGTCGCCATCCTGACTTTTTCTTCAGTATTAGCAAGTAATTAGAATAAAAACCCTACACCCTGAATTTTAGCTAAACAACTTCTATTGCTCAGAGAGACAGAAAGGACTCCCCTTCCGGATATAACAGTGTCTCATGAGCACAGCCCCTTAAAAGGGAAGGAGAAGGGGGCAGGGATAGGCATAGTATGCATCTGTAGTGAATATCTGACTGAGACTATTTCAAGGACCCAGCAGCCCAAGGTTATCAGGTTCAGCTGAAAAATTGTAGATGATTCCTAAGTGCAGGAAAAGAAGGGTGTAGATTCAATAGACTGACAGTAGAAAGACTTCACCAATTTGTCAAAGTGATTATTTTGACACAGACACAGAATGGGATGAAGCCACAGCGGAGGAAGAAGGTCTTCTTTTCTTAAAAACTCTTTGTTGTAGGTGCAAAGGCTCTTTTTTGGAAAAAGATATCAGATGATGGTCTCTGTCTAGCATAAGTGCGTGGTCTTCCCTGTTTTCCTTCAGAAGCCAGTATATAAACTCCAAGAGAGAGGGGAGTGTGGCCCAGGAGTCCTTCAATAAGAGAAGAGCCTTGTCAGGTTTTTGTACTAAAGAGACCCAGGCCCTTAAAGGGAAGATCTTCCATGATCAATGCATCTCTCTCTATATATGCCAGAATTTGGGACGCAGGATAACAACAGATATCACCATGGATCAAGAGACAGTATCACGAGCATTCAGAGTTGCCTGAGACGACATTCTGGCAATCAAAGATTGTCTCAGAGATCAAAAATTTGAACTCCTCTCTTTTCTCTCGAGGAGTTTGTTAATAAATTCTGAATTTTTTTGCATGCAGTGTTGTTGTAGCCGTGTTGGTCCTATGATATTACAGAGACACAGTGGGTGAGGTAATATCTTTTACTGGACCAATTTCTGTTGGTAGGAGAGAGAAGTTTTTGAGCTTACACAATTTATTGTAATTTAAGAAGTCATATCATGCCAGTACCGCCTGATAATCAACAATTGAGAATTGCAGGCTGCAGACAAATAATTTATGTATGAACAAATCAAGCTGCTTAGGTTCTTTATGTCCAAGAATCATCCTTGGTTGTTACTGTCTGCTCTTTTTGTAAGGAACCACAACCACTAGCTAGCCAGATACTGGATGAGTGTAGATAGTCTTTCCTGGTGGACAGCACCTAGTACCTCTTATCAGCTACTAGAGAGAGGTCAGAGTTATGGTTACTGGTGTTTGCCAGATATACTTTGTCAGCTGTAAAAGGACTTTGGTGATGGGAAGTGCCAAAAGCTCAGGCACAGAGCCATGAAGGACATTCAAGAGCTTATGTAAGGTCTTTTGTACCTCCTCTCCCTGTGCTGGTATCTCAAGAGAACTGGCTATATGTCTGAGCAGATCTTGGAAACTTTTGTAGTCATCCAGGTAAAACAGGAGCAATTCCTCAGCTGCAGATGAAGACGACATAGCAGGGGATGAGGTTTTTATCCTAGAAGGTAGTGCAGAAGTGTGACGCCTTGTGTGGTGAAGACCCCAGGTGGGCCAATAAGGCCATTTTGGAACATTATGTGGAAAAGGGCCCGGGTGCCAGGACATATGCCTACACCTATACCTATGCGATCTAGCCATGTAACAAGCCCTCAACTTTCTTTCAGACTCATAAAACTCAAAAAAGGACCCTCAGAGAATATGTACGGGATCCCTCCCCACTGTGATGGGAGTCCAGCTTGGAGTCTTCTTTGATTAAGAGCAGTGAGGTGTTTTGGACCTCATTTGGACCTGGGAAATCTAAAAGGGGATGTTCCCCCTGCTCTTCCCAGGGGAGCAATATTCCTCTCTCTGAAAATCTGACTTTTTCAGTCCTATGCAAGTCTGAAGTTAGGCCAGCCTTTGATGAGGCCTGGGAGCTAATGGAACCAGAACTCAAAGGGGCACTTTCTGGACTGAGATGGAACTTGTCCAGAGTGGTTTGCCCCACCTGGTTTAGAGGTCAGCTGCCTAAAGTAGTCTAATAAAACCATTAGGCATGCCTCTCTCACTTTCAAAGTTCTTTTAGAAAAGGACCTGAAGACAGAGCATTTGTTGGAGATGTGAGCTTCGCAAGACAAAAAAGGCAACTGGTGTGACCATCACTGGTTGCCTCTCAAGAGGGGCAACACTTAAAGGTGACTTAGGATAAGACATCCATAAGGCCTGGTACAGGGAAGAAGTTCCATATCAGAGTAAAATAAAAACAAAGTTGGTAAACGACCAAAACTATAAAATCTTGCTGACGGACAAACTATCCTAATTAAAACTACTCCTAAGCACACTAACATATATAAATGTTTACAAAAGGACTGAAAAATATTGCAGAGACCAGACACTGAGGAGCTCCATCTCACAGCTAGGGTCATCAGAAGGAACTGAATGATGGTTAGACCTGGACTGCCGTTTATGCCCTTGATATGGGACCATGAGGATACGCAAGGAATATGCATGGCCCCAGTGGACACTGATGGTCCAAAGAGTCCAATCTCAATGGTTTGCACACCAAGAGTAGAATAAAACATAAAATAAGCACTCTGTGTAAACTTGTTATAACCTGGGTCTTCCTTATACCAGTTAAATCTACAGACTATGGTGAAGTTAAAATAAAACAGTTGGCTCAGGTGAGGGGGGGAAAAAGACAAACCAACAGGGATTTTTGATCAGAACATGGCCCCATAGATTCTTTTTTCTAGAAATGCCGCTGGTTCAGTGTGTGACCTTGGGCAAATCCCTTAACTTTGCTGTAAAGTACCCATCTGTAAATGACATTTACCTACTGAATCTCACAGGCGTGGTTGAAATCCTTGATTGAAAGGTACTATGCTTATTTTTTCATATCAGAGCACAATAAATCCACCACCCTTCATAAAACACTGAGCCAAATTCATCCACATGTAACTGCACTGGCTTCAAAAGAGTTATACCATGAATAAATGTGGTTCGTTTGGTCAGAAACATCAGCAAAAATTAAAAAATATGAAAAAAAATTGTCACGTTTCATATGCATCAAAATTATTGTTTAGAATTGAATGAATGGAAGTGTGAGGCTATGGAGACTTACAATAGGATTAATTTTGTGTTAGTAAAAGATGAGTCAGTAAATGGAAAAAAAAATCTGGTGGCTACTTAAATGGAAAATAGAAAAAAGACGATGGAAGTCCAAGATTTAGCCTAAGTTTTCAAAGATTTATTACTGTATCGTGATGATTCACTTACCGCCTCATGATATTTTTCCTGATGAATATAAGATCTTGCTTTTCTCAAAATGTTCATCTGTTCAGTATCTGAAAGCAACCTATATCAAAAATACAAAAGGTCCTTTTAAAAAACATGGTGCTTTTTTGGTGGGAGGGATCGGGAGCATGGAGGAAAAGAATGTATCTAATTTAGGAACCTTAACGTAGACTCACTGGGCACTCTGTTAAAAGTGTACCATATATCCCCAAAAAACTGAGCAATTGAATCACAGGACATCATGAGCCATTTCTCTACCTGCATCCTCATAAATTAGTAAATTATGTTGACACTGAATTCATTTTGAGAATCTGTATTAAAAACATTTTCTTAATTTAGAACTTCTACCTAAATGTATGGGTGGAAATTCCCTGCACCATTTGTAACACATGCATTATTACTGTTCCTGGCCGGGAGCATTGCCAAAAAACAAACAAACAAACAAACAAAAAAAGAAGTCAGCCACACTTCTACTGGCTGTATGGATGCTACAGACACATCTTTAAATGGCAAGCCCTTTGAGGCAGGTATTGTTACTTTTCTATGTTTAAATAGTGTTCATCATAATGGGGCCTGAATCCCAATTGGGGCCCTTTGTGCTCTATGCGAATAATAAATAATATTATGACTAGGAACCTTTTCCTTGAGGAACTAGCATTTATCTTCACTCAGAATCATAATGATCCTCTAATGGACCCTAAAAACTGCAGGTGAAATACTGACTCCATTAAAGTCAATGGCAAAACTCTCATTGATTTCTGTGGAGCCAGGACTCCACCCTAGTCTTCCTGAGAATTTTCCTGTCACAACAAGTGACACAATACAAAAGAAAGAACAGAATGGGATGGAGCAGAGTAAGGCCTAGCTCATTTTTTTCAGGGTGGAGCACTGCAATGGATTGGAGAGCTTACATGCCTGATCACTGAGCTGCCCCCAAGTTTTATTACTTAATGAACTTCCTAGTGTTTTCTGCCACTGCTGCTTCATGAGTCCAGTGTTAGCGGTATCCCAAAATGTACTACGCACAACAAAAGTAAACACAGAATCTCTGCAGGTTCCCCAGAAGCAGAAAAACCAGCACTCCAGCTATGACTGGCTACAGAAAATCTAAGGAGCGGAACAGAAAAGTAGCTACGAGGATGGAGAATGATAAATGGTTTGACTGCTACAGATGCAGTCCAGTCAGGTCAGGATCCATAGTAGAGGATCTAAGGAAGACCAGCTATATGGGTGAAAATTAACAGAATCAGGTAGTGAGAATGGAGAATATTGGGGAGAGGAGGAGAAAGAGAAAGAAGTGGTTGTTGCGGACAATGAGTTGATTTAATGTCCTTATAAGGTCTGTTTTGAAATCTCGGGAAATGAACAGAGAACCACTTCAGTGCTTTACACACTTTCAAAAAATGCTCCTCTGAAAGTGCACCATACTGCTTTGTAGGCCACTGATACTTTACAGAAAAAAACAAAATAGTCACCACATCATTGCCACTGAGCATGCACCAATTTTGGTGCTCACAGGATTAAAATAGCCAGGTTTTAAACTGTAACATCAGTACACTCAAAAGACCTGAGCAATGTCTATGAAAGAACACAATAGGAGTTGTATTCATTACACAGTCTTTTCCAATATCTGTCATATTCTAAGATTTCTTGTTTGTTCTGAGAGGGGATTAGGAAGAACAGGGCAGGACCTATTTATGGGATAAATAAGAGAAAGAAAAGAAAAGTTTATCTTCACATTTGGTTAAGATTTAGCAATCTGGAATGAATACTGAACACCTTTTCTCATGACTCGTGGTATACGTCTAATAAATTCTCATATGATATGCACTGTCATTTATTTTTATACCTATGCTACTTTCTGCCTATTTTATCCATGTCATCTTCAACTTCAAAATTGAATAAGTTAAAAAAGCATTCTTTAAATCTTTATTTTTATCTTTCACTGTAGATCATCTCATAGAGTCATTTAGCCTCTAATTATTCTTTAATTCTCAGTGAATAACATTATTATTAATGAAATTGCTACCGTCTTTGCCTTTTTTACTTGCTTCATGGATGACAGCTCCCAGGATCTTCCGCATATGGAATGGATACAATAGAATAAATGGAGCTTTCAAGCAGTACAGTTTTTGTAAGTCAGTGCAGAATGCAATTATTTTGTAGAACAAGGGTAACATTCATAAATGCATTGTTAATTTTAATAGGCTGACTATAAAAACATACCCTAAATGTTACCCCACTTCTGCACAAATGCTTTTATAAGACACCAAACTTTGTTTACTGAAGTGCCAACGAAGAGGTGTCAAATAAATTCAGAGACACTTTGAATTAGGTGAAGTCCTGCAACTGATTGACTGGCTGCTGGTGCACCCATCCATATGCACGTGTGGAGCTCCATCTGCTTAAATGAAACTCTGCAAGAGTGCAGGGTGGCAATCACATGCAGTCAGTTGAAGAATCAGGGCTGTGAGAAGCAAGGGAAATAAATATAATGAATCCTAAGGAGAAATCTACACAGGGGCAGTAAGTTACTAAAAACCTAACAACATAAGGAAAGGACTTTAGATAAGGAACTCATTCAGGACAAAAAAATAGTAATGGAATGAAGACAAGGGGATCAGGTTTGGGCAGGACTGCGGTTCACAGATGAATAATTACTATGATTAGTTTTAACAGAGCTTAATATGGGGTCGGCAACCTATGGCACGCGTGCCAAAAGACGGCATGCGAGCCAATTTTTAATGGCACGCTGCTGTCTGCCGGAACCCGGCAGACAGCAGCGTACCATTTAAATTCCTGCCCGGCCCGCTCTTTTCCGCTCACCGCTCTCTCCTTGCAGGGCAGGCAAGCTTCCCCCTCCCCCTGCCTCTTCCCCCAGCGTGCTGGGTTCCTGCCCCTCCTTCTCTCCCTCCCTGCGGCCGATCAGCTGGTGGTTCTTGCTACGGAGGGGGAGAGGGAAAAGCGGAGCTGCAGCATGCTCTCTGCTCCGGGGACCTTGGGGAGGGGGGGTGGAATCAGGGCATGTCCCCCTGAGCCCCCTGCCGTGAGCCGCTCAGGGCAGGGGGCTGGGAGCACCTCCACGACCCCAGCCCACACCCCCCAGCCCTCTGCCCTGATCCTGAACCCCCCACACCCCTCAGCCCTGACCCCTGCACCCTCCTCACACACCCCCAGCCGTCTGCCCTGAACCCTCCTCACACACACCCAGCCCTCTGCCCTCACCGCCGCACCCCCCACACACCCCAGCCCCATGCCCTGACCCCTGCACCGCCTCAAAACTCCAGCCCTGACTCCGGCACCCCCCACACATACCCAGCCCTCCAGCCCTGACTCCTGCACCCTCCTCACACACCCCCAGCCCCCTGCCCTGAGGACCAAAGGGGAGCTCCTGTGCACACACACACACCCCACATTCCCACCTGCACCCCTCACACCAAATGGGAGCTGCCCAGATAAGCACTCCACACCCAAACCTCCTGCCCCAACCCTGAGCCCCCGTCCCTCATTCTAGCTCCTGGCCAGACCCTGCAAGCCAACCTGCTCCTTCACCCCCAGCCCTGGTCTCAGTGCACTCCCACCCTCATCTCAGTGGAGAGAGAGGAAGAGAATGGCTAGAACCAGGGAGAAGGTAGACCGGGCCGGGACCCCAGACTGGCAGCGGGCTGAGTGGGGCTGGCAGCCGGGACGGATGGACCCCCAGACCGGCAGCAGACTGAGCGGCAGCGGGCTGAGCCGCTCAGCCCACTACTGGTCTGGGGTCCTGGCCGCCAGCCCCGCTCAGCCCACTGCCGGTCTGGGGTTCTGGCTGCTGGCCCCTTGCCAGCCGGGATCCCGCCACAGGCCCCACTCAGCCCGCTGCTGGCCTAGGTGAATGGAACCCCAGGCCGGCAACAAGCCGGCGGTATAAGATCAACATTTTAATTTAATTTTAAATGAAGCTTCTTAAACATTTTGAAAACCTTGTTTACATACGACAATAGTTTAGTTATATAATATATAGACTTATAGAGCGAAACCTTCTAAAAAACGTTAAAAGGTATTATTGACACGTGAAACCTTAAATTAAAGTGAATAAATGAAGACTCGGCACACCACTTCTAAAAGGTTGCCGACCCCTGGCTTAATACATGCCGGATTTCAGTCTAAAAGAACAAATAGCACAGAATCATGTAATCTCATGAGATTTCCACCATTTGGAGCCAAAGTTCATGGGAAATGCTGAGATTTAAGCAATATCTGAACATGAACTGGATAATAAGTCAATTTGATTTTGGATCTGACTAGAAACCAAAACCACGAGATGGATTCAGATCTGGGGATTCAAAGCCACATATCCCCCCAGTCCCAGCCCTGACATTTTAAGGGGTTCAGAATCCAAAACAAGCACATTTATTTTGGCCACAATCTGAATCTCAAGTTATCCCCACACACTTAGTATGTAATGGGTCACACATATGCTGTAATGACAGTGTATACTGCATGCTTTTATTGTTTGCTTTCCCCTTTTATTACACATTTACAAGTAATTATTTTAATATTATTCAAATAGCTTATAAAGTAACTAGTTTTGCAAAAACATTGAGCACTTGAAAAAAAAGTAAAAGTTAAAATATATAGCTTAGTGTACTGGGCCTAGCTACCAACACCAAGCCTGTATCCTTCACAAGCTAAGACAAATAGAGGGGATAGTAGATCAGTTATATTTTGAAAATTAATCTATCCAAAAGGTTAAATTAACACAGAAGAAAATAGTTTTTTCATTCTTTCCCATGAATTAACAAAAACTGAACATGCAAAGAGAATGAGGACAGTGGATTCATTGTTTCCTCCACTCTTCTCCAATATTTTTGGGAAGAATGAAACCTGTAAAATAAAGCAAAAATGCCTATCACAACTTCCTATAGCACAGAACTCTGAGGCTTAAACTCATGAAAATAAGAGTTCACAGGTCATTATTGTACATATGTAATAATATACAGTCTTGAAAGAGTTGAGATTTTGTTCCCCTGAAAAGGTTCAAAAACAAACACATACAAATTCACAAATAACCAAGAAATAGATTTCTACTTCAAGGAGGACAGATAACAGTTTCATCTATGTATAAACATAATTAATTATGTAACAAAACAATTGGGCTAACTGTGCAATTACTTGTAAACTGTCCCTAAAGAGATGTTAGCTGCTCTTGCCATAAGTACACCTGACAAATTTAATATTTCCATCACATCATTCATACCTCACATAAAACAATGGTGCTTGACAGCATTAATACACTGCTGTGATGAAATGAAGCTACTGTTATCTCAAGGGGACTCTGTCTGGCCAGTCAGTGATTCCTATCTATCAACACTGTTCAGAGGAAACCATCTCTAACAGCATAATTCCATTTATTTAGGACATTGCAATCAAGCTATGAAATAAAATCCCGGAAAAGTAGACACTCACAGTACATCTGGATACACCATTGCTAGTATGTTTATTTTATTACGCATGTTTGTGCATTTATTTATATCAACATTATTGTACAATTAGGCTAAAAAATAAAACCCTATAATCCAGTACTAAAGCAATGATATTAAAAGGACCCTGAATTTAACAATGAATGACAAGATAGGCTCATAGACTAGGAAAAGAGGTTAGAAGAATGGTTTCCTTTGCAGCACTTGTATTGCTGATACTGGGGGTATGTCTTCACTGCATAGTTAATCAAAGTGGTCGGCACCCAGTTTGGGCTAGCCCAGGTGTGAGAGTCCCCACAGCAAAGGCCTCCTTGGGTTACTGTGTCTTACTGTCTCTGCACTCACCCATACGTGTCTGCATATCCCAGGACTCTGTGCGGAGATGCTCTAGGATTCTTTCCCAGTCAACTGTGTCAACTGCAGGAGAACCTGTCTTTCTTTCAGTGGGAACCGTGGAAAGGTCAGTGGAAGATCAGCATTTGAGTGATTTTCCCTGCATCCTCAGTGAAAAGTGGGTAGGTCCCAGCTCGAGTTAATCTGAAGCCTGGGCTCTAATTTATATCTCCAATCCCTTTGCACCTTGAGTATCTCTATAAAGGCATCTGACTATGGAAGGAATTAACAGTGTAGATATAAACTAGCTTATTTTTGTCACTGCATCATTTATTTTAATGATGTACGCCGGATGCTGTACAAGTTTGGTGTGAGCAGGATGGAATACATGATATAAAACCCTGACATGTTTCCACCGGGAGCAGATGATCTTCATAAAAGGATAAAATCGCAAATGATGCTACACAGTCATAAGATTATTCAGTGAACTGAGGAAAACCTGGTGAAATAAATATTTCAAAATCAAAGTCAGGAACAACAATGCTTATTTTCAATCAAACTTCTTGTACAGTACAATTCTTGTTGTATGGTGCTTACAGAGGCAATGATCAGAGAAAAAAATTCCATTTATGAAAACTGTGGACTTCACAAAATTCTCTCTCTATATTAATTTTAATAATTTATTCAGAATCTAATATTTTGATATTTAAAAATGCAATTACAGGCCTTCGAGATATCTGTGACTATTTAAATGGATGCAGAGTTGTTTTGTTAAATCTGTGTGAAACACTAACTTCATGAGATGTGGGAACCTCCCTCGCTCATGTTCATGGCATGTTGTTAACCTTGCTGATTAATCATCATGGATCCTGACCACTGACTCCTGGAATCTGTGCAGTTCTTGTTGCTGTAAATCAACCAGTCCAGCTGTAATGTTATACTCAAATAGCTCTGCAACTCAGTGCTTCATTTTACTAACACTTTACAAGTAATGTTGACTATAGCAGACACTGTGAAGCAAAGTAACAAGCAGATTAACACCTGGAGTAACAAAAGAATAGGCATTTAAAATTTCTGTTTTAAACTCCTGCTATTCTATTTCATAGACCACAGTGGTGTGAAAGTAGGGGGAAAGTACTTTCAGCGGCCAACAAGACCCCAAGAGCATCTCTATATTGTTCTCTCTAAAGAGAGAGAACAGTAGGACATAAATGAAACTCCATAAAATGGTCTGCCAGATAATGGTATAATCCTGGACTTTCAAATTCTAGAAATTACATTTGGCTTTTCATTTCCCATAAATCAGTGTCCCTGATGCAGCATATTCATGTATTCAGAAGTAAATGCCTCAGGAGACTTATGAAAGTCCCTTGGATAGCTAAGGTAAGTAGGGTGACCAGATAGCAAGTGTAAAAAATTGGGACAAGGGGTGGGAGGTAATAGCTGTCCTTATAAGAAAAAGCCCCAAAATCGGGACTGTCCCTATAAAATCAGGATATCTGGTCACCCTAAAGATAAGAGACAGAAAAATGTGCAGGCATGTTAAACAACCTACTGCCAACACGCTGATCAGAAAGAGACAAATAAGATGGTTGGGCTACATATTTGCATATTTTGTATGCAAACCAGTATCACAAGAGTTAATGTCAACTGGAGGCCAGGAGGAAGAAAAACACTCTGTGAAGCAACTCCTCTGGCCAACTCAGAAACAGAATTGAGAAACTCCAGTGGAAGATGGATCTAGCTATTTTTAGCGTGAAGAATACTAGACAGGATGTGGGACCCTTGAGGGTGCAAGACGCTTAATGGGGGAGTGGAGAAAGATCCTTGCATGATGGAAAATGCATTTAAAAAAATCTAATTTAGTATTACCAAAGATCATGTGCTGGCTGGTTCATTAAATACAATGGCTATACCACTTAATGAACCAATCCTTGCTCACTATAAAATGAAGAAGTAAGCAAACGGCATATTTATAAAGTTATACTGGGGATACATTATCTAATACATTATCTCTTTAGCTCATTCTCAACCTTACTTTTTCCCCTATTTTATTGTAAATACAATTGTGTCACATTTCTCTGTGCTAGGCCAAAGCAATTCCCAGTGAGCTTTTCCTGTAAAACTTAAAAGCTGCTACAAGTGCTATTGAAACTAGAAAACAACAGGAAGCCTGATTTGTAAGAGGGATTGTTTCATCCCCCGGTTAAAGGCTTCGATTCAATATTAACTTTTAAAACACTGCTTAACTGTGAGCTTTATGAACAGTGTATTAAATAAAACAGATATTGACTGACATTTTTAGCTGTGGTTTATGCACATTATAACCCACTCACTCATTTTTTTCAACCCAAGAGGTAATCACTCTCACTTTCAAGAGTAACTTTTATCAATATATTTAGTTAAGCCTTTTTGTCTCTCAGGGCAATATGGGAGTCTACACAAATAGATACACAGATGTTCTCAAAACCTGGAAAACAGTGAAGAACTGCCAACCTACTTCTGCAAAGACAGCAGGATAAAGCTGAGCACAGAGAGGCAAGCTAAAATCTGGGTCCCCACTTTTTAACAGGGTGAAGAAGAGGCCACACAAACAGAATACTAGCTCTCTTTCCAGAGATAGCTGACAATGGAGAAGCACCCTCCCCGCCACCTACAAGACTATGAAGAGGACACCAGCTGACTCCCCTGATAAACTAAACTATTTGCATCCCAAAGCCTTCAGATAAATGGGTTTGGACTGTAAATTTTTATTGCACTGTAAAATGAGATGCAAACAGAAGAGGAACAGTTCCTGCATTAAAAACTCTTCCCTCTACTACAGTAGCCCCTTACTCCCTCCTGTTTCTTTCTGACACCCCAGAATTCTTCAGATCGGCTGTCACAGTGCATTATGGGAAGTACCATCTGTACTGGCATTTTCTGAATTAAGAACCACCACAAGATCCACTTTGTTAATACTAGAATGCTTCAAAGACGGCACCAGGGCTCTGGTACCTCCGGGGACACAATCTCAGATTAAAACGATAGAAAAAAGTCACCCCGTTTTCTTTGCACCAACTGTCAATTTTGCAAGCATATCTTACTACACCAGTTTTGAAAGAACATCAGACAAAAGGGAGACAAGGCAGTTTTACATCTTCAGCTGTCAGAGCAAGAGTAAAGACAGAATAAATGTGTCTGTGTATATGGCATTTCTTTGAAGTTCCCAGATTACTTCAAAGATGCACTCCACATTATAAAATCCCCATTTTCTTTTCTGTAACCATGGCAAATAATGCATAATTCTGCAGAAAGACTTGTCTTGTGTGATCTAACATTTTCTAGGTTAAAATCTGGCATATATTTAAGAGTGTTACATTTTAAACTAATACTGAAAAACAAAGACAGAGGGCTAGATTTTCAGGGTGGTGCATGGTAAGGTATAGACACAATTCTCATTGAACTATAGTTGTGGATTGAACCCTGCATGCACTACACTAAAGGTGTACCAGATTACTGATCTATGGTTAAAAAAAAAAAAAAGATCTCTTTGGTATAACTAGGTTTAAGATGCCAACAAATTCAGTTATCTGAAGATTATCGTATCAGATGTGAAAATATCTCATATGCAACAAGATATATGCTTACTGTTAAATAGTACAAAATATCTGAGTTATTTCCCAATGAAGAATCCTATATACCTCGCCCACCTTGTGTCTCTAATATCCTGGAACTGACATGGGCTACAACCACACTGTAATGAGATAGACTGTTTCCCCGGACATCAATTTTTACCTGCTTGCAAATCCTGGGATTTATTTTACTATTTGTCCTCTCTTACTCTTCCTTTTATTTTTAGTATCTGGCACCTTGCTTCCTTCCTTTCTTATGTGCAAAAGTCAAAAGGTCAGAATTTGGAAGCATGTGCATAACAGTAAAGTCTCCTGTTTTGCTAAGCAAACAGCTTTTGAAGATTTTTATTCTGGGGTGGGAGGGATGAGGAAAAAACCCCCTACCTAACAAAATGGATCTTTTCTTCCTGTGGCCTTCTAGGAGTCTGAGAAAATAATCAAAGGGATTTTCCAGTAGCATGAGCCACACAATGATTTTGCACACAAGTGAGAGACTCTATCAATAACATGATTCATTCTTGTGGAAGCAGGTCATGGTCTTGTTCAATCTGCAGTAGACTTGTAATTGGCAAGTAAGTACTTCCTGAGTTTCACACTTGTAACAGAGTCTCATAACTAGACTCAAGGCATGATTTTGTTCAGATTTGATCCTCCGTAAAGGTTTCTGCCAGACTTTCAGGTGTGAACAATATTGTAGCACTTGGAGCCAGATGCTTCCTTATAAATAGCTAGGGCTGTCTGAGAGTTCTAACTCACCTCAATCTGGGCATGCAGACACCACTCAAGTTATGATGGCAGTGCAGAGTGGTCACATCTGTCCTCCACAACATTTGACTGCTGAATCAAACAAAAAAAGTGGAATTGGGATCCACATGCAAAAGGGCCGAGTTATAATCTTCCCTGTTATCCTCTGAACATCATGCTAGCCACAATTTTCCTAGACAATAGACTACTTGTTGAAATTAGAAGACTTTTGCTTCAGTTCAATGTAATCTCTATTGCCAAAAGTTAATGTAAATAGGAGTAAATTTCATTGAGTTTGGACTCCGTGTCAACATTATGTGATTAAAGGGTCTTAAAGCTCCCAACACTTTCATATTATTATATTCAGCAACACATAATATATCAGAGTTTGGCAACCTTTGGCCCGCAGCCCGCCAGGGTAAGCCCCGTGGCAGGCCGGACCGGTTTGTTTACCTGCCGTGTCCACAGATTTGGCTGATCACAGCTCCCACGGGCCGCAGTTCGCCGCTCCAGGCCAATGGGGGCTGCGGGAAACGGAGCAAGCTGAGGGATGTGCTGGCCGCTGCTTCCCACAACCGGCCCGCCAGGGGGCTTACCTTGGCGGGCAGCGGGCCAAAGGTTGCCAATCCCTGGAATATATCAAAGACTCTAGCTTTGAAGCATGAAATCTGGAGTTGACATACAAATTTCCCAGGGCACTTTGTAACAAAATATCTGGAAAGTAGAGCTGGTTGGAAAAAAGGTTTCTTTTTCCATAAAAAGTTTGACAAAAATAAAACAAAACAAAAAAAGTTTTCGTTGAGAAGTCAAAATTTTCAGATGCTTTCTTTAAACTTTTCAATTTATCAAAAACTAAATTTTCTGTCAACAGTTTCAAAAGAAAATTTTTGACTAGTCCAACTGGAAATACAGAATTTCTTAAGCAGAAATTTCTGATTCAGATCTGTTCCAGAATTTCTGAAAATTCAGTTATATGGAAAACTTTAAAAAGATTTCAAATCCATGTTCCTTGTGGTATGGGTCTAATATAAACACCCATCCAATTACTTCCTGTAAAAGTGATTTTAAATAATTTTACAAGGACTTATTAAAGAACTTTCTATACAGACTTTTAACTTGCTTAAAATATACATTAAAATGAATAATATTCTAAAAATGGAATAATATTAACATTTTGGATTTCTACAATATCTTTCAGAGGCTCTCAAAGCACTTTACAAACATTAGTTAATAATGCCTCACAAAAGCCCTGTAAATTAGGTGGAAGTAGATTATTTAATTGGTGTGCGCTCTTTTTCTGTATTGCAATTTTTTGATTTCTAGCATCAGAAAAAAAAGTGCAATTAACTCCTTTGTACAAATTCACCATCCATCACTGAATAGTGGGGGAAGGGAATTATTCTTACCTTAATGAGAAGGACAGTTGTGCCTGGAGGGAATGCAAACACAGAACCCTGCTTATCTGCAACAGCAGACAAGAGCAATCATAGATTAGCACAATCTGTGTGTAAATCCTACATTAACTCCCTACTTACATCTCCAAATACTGTATATTTTCAATTAATTTTGAGTCATTGGGATGCAGTTGTACCGTTTCCAGTTACAATATACTAATAATTTCTTACACCAAATGCATTGGGACACATTCGTCTGTGGGACAGAATAGAGGTCAAACCGTCCCAGCTTTGCTATTGCTAACTCTAGTCCTGTAGACAGAAGTGAAAGTAAGCCGGTACACCCCAGTATGGCGTACCGGCAAGAGCCGGTGCGCCGTATCGGGGTGGATCGGCTTTCCCAGGCGCAACTTAAAGGGCCTGTGGCTCCCAGCAGCGGCTGGAGCCCCCGGCCCTTTAAATTGCTGCCAGAGCCCCAGCAGGCAGGGCTGGGATGGCAATTTAAAGGGCCCGGGGTGGTAGCAGCAGCTGGAGCCCCGTCCCCGGAGCCCTGCGGAAGCAGCGGCGGGGCTCCGGGGACGATTTAAAGGGCCCAGGGCCCTTGAAACCACTGCCAGAGCCCCCGGCTGCCGCTGTTACCCCGGGGTGGGGGGGAGGGGGGAAGGAGGCACTTGCCGGTACAGGGTGGGCCGGGGCTGGCTCTGACTCTCCCAGCCCCGCCCCTTCCACCCGAGGCTCCACCCCTTCCGGGGGCCAGAGCCAGCCCCAGCCCAGCCCCATACTGGTAAGTCCCTAGACTTACTTTCACCCCTGCCTGTAGACTAGGCTGCACAGAGGTTTTGGGGGGCTTTGGGCAAAATCTGAAACCAAGGCAACCCACCTTATTCACCCTAAAACTAAGGCCCAAAGAGGGGGTGGTGGTTGCCTGCCCTGCACTCACCCCATATTGGCTGTGACACTGGCAGACCAGGTCATGCTAAAGTGTATTCAGGTCAATTCATTTGTGTATTAGTATTGACCAAATTGACTGTTGAAGATAGAAGAGTGTATTTGACTTCATAAAAGTCACAAAGACTTCATAAAACTACTGGGAAGTTACTTGCATTGTTTTCACTTGTCTGTGACCTTTTATAATGCAGCAGCGAACATTTACATTGTGTATATCCCTTTAACTACATAACCCATCAGAGAAGCCTTGTGGAATGCTAATGAAGGACTTTAACAGAAAAATGCTAATTCCAAAACAAGTAGCTACTGTGTCTGATGACCAGAGGTCAAAAACTCGAAGAGCCTTCCTCAGTCACCATAATTAAAGAAAAAGCTCATGTTCGTAGAGACCACGGTCAGTTTTTTTTTCTGTCCAAAGAAGCTATAAATATGGATTCAAGGAAAGATCCTTCATCTCTGGACTGTCTGGACTCTTACAGGAAAGTGTACCAACGCAAAGCAGAAATCCCTAGAAACTATCTGGGTACCCTGAAAAGACTTCTGGGAAACTGGCAGTTTACTACATCACTGGCATCATTTGGAATTGCAAACTGTTATTCATCTGTACATATATTTTACCTGCTTTAACCTCTCAATAACTGCTCTTGGGACTGGGAGCAACCTGATGTGGTATGATTTTTGGTTAAGTGACCATTATCACAAAGTTCAGTTCGTCTGGGTGGCAAGGTAGACTGGAGAGTCTAAGGGGACTGTGTGTGACTCCATGGTGAGACTGGTATAGTGATCCAGGAGTTCACACTTGTTGCTGACTTGATAAAATCTAATTATAGAACATACCACCAGCTTGGGGTATATGCCATGTCTTCTGACAGTCTCCCCTGTGGTAGGCATTCACAGTTGTGAGCCACTCCAGACAGTGTGACAGTGGAGGTTTCTGTCCTGCAGGGCTGGGCCCAGGTCCCCTCTCTGAGCATTGTGACCATGGTTGCCAAACCTGAGAGGTGCTGCAACCCTGTGTGCCAGGTCACAATGCCACTCACTCAAATTCCATGGATTGAGGGTCCTCTCAAATGGGGGGCCTGGAACAAACTGCCCCTTTTGCCCTCCCCTCTGGGCAGCTTTGCCTGTAAAAGGTAGTTAGTGGAAAATGAATTGCACAAACACAATTTCCAAAAATAGGAGGAAATATAAATAAACATAAAATGTTAAGTGATTTTTTTCAGCTCCAAGGATTTTTTTCTTCTAGTATAGAATATTAACATAGCAGTAAAATGTACTCTCTTTTTGTGAAATCTTATCCAATTTAAATAATTATGAAACAAGAAGTACTGTGTCGTCAACTATTGATAATATATACACGGCAAGACAATAGTCATGCTGCCTTTTGGGGCCTCGTTCCTGAAAGATGCTGAGTAGAGGGTCTCTAATCCAATCAAGCACTTAAGCACATGTTTAACTTTAAGCCAGGAAGTCAATGAGGCTACTCATCTGGTTAGTGTTTAGCATGTGCTTTGCCAGATCAGAGCCAAAGTGATGAGCACCCTGCAGAATCAAGCCCTGGTGTCAAGTAACCTGCCTAACAGTAAGTTTCCAGGTGGACGACTCTTGGAAATTTAGGACTGTTATGAGAGTTGGGTAGTGATTCTGGTCAGGCTTTTCACTCTCCTCTCCCAGAATTAAGTTGGAAAGACCATCAGACTGTCGATGAGTGCACTCATCTTCAGTACTTCAGCAAGACAAGAATATTTATCTTTAATATAGTAAAGATGAAAGATTAAAAAGATTCATACCACAAACTGTCATGTGCTAGTCCAAAACCTTTCACCATGCAGGCTATTTGCATGCTAATTTGCACATTTATGGCATTTTGTTTGTTTATTTTTAATACACACAGGAGCCCTAGAAAGTTATCTATGATTAGAATTTATTACTGAATCAGCTGAACCAGATACTATTAAAGAGAATCTCAAGAAATCAATTGTTTGTTCTGTTTAATGTTACTTGGGCAACAGACTATACAACAAAATTACTACAGGCTCATATTAAGTTTAAAGAACATTTTCCCCAGCCACCCTGCAGAGAAACCTCACTGGTTTCTGGGCTTACCCTCCATGACAGGGTGAGGGGCTCAGCTATGCAGGGGACTTGGAGCAGAGCCACTACTCCTATGGATCGAGAGGAACCAGTTGAGGTGGTTTGGGCACCTGATAAGGATGTCCTCCGGGAGGCCGACCCAGACACTTTGGAGGGGTTATATCTCCTGGCTGGCCTGGGAATGCTGGGGAATCCCCAGGGGGACCTGGAATCTGTTGCAGAGGAAAGGGAGGTCTGGGTCCTCCCTACTCTCCATGCTGCCACCACAACTCTCACCAGGAAAAGCAGCATAAAAGAAAAAGAAGAAGAACAGGAAGAACATCATCCTCCCTCCTCCCCCCCATTTGTTAAATTATAAATATCTCTGGGATTTCCACTTACATTGATTGAAACTCAAAAACCAAAACAGATACAAAACACTTATCTATCATTAAATGAACAGCATTTATATCTTCCTAACAGTACATTCAGCAATAACGTAAGATAAAAGTATCATAATACAGAACTGGACAGGTCCTTCTGGAAAAAAACAGGAAACAAAGGAAATATCCTCATGGCAGATTCAGACCGAAATAAAAACCTGAATGCCCCTACATCCCATATGGCATTTTTGTTCCACATGGATTCACAAATACTTTGATAACAAAACTGTCATTTCTAATCAGAGTTTTGATTAAAACTTTTTAATATGCTTTTGAGACTATCTGACTGGGGTCTGAGAGCTTAAAGATCCTGAATCTTTCCCTTTGAGGAAGCTGTGGTATAAAATACCACAGCAAAAATCTCTGTCCACAAAGACAGGAATCTTATTTAGCAAATTTAATCTACAACACAAAAAGAGATATTTAAAGCTCTTAGGATTTTACAGACTCCAGTTAAGTCAGTCTCATTTCCTGAAGGAAAGGCAGCTGCTCCAAATGACAAAACGTTTTTGGAGCACTCCAAGAACTGAATACAGAACTAATTATTACTGAGGACAAACTCATGGGCCTAATTCAAGACTGAAATCCTTTGGGGAAGAAAGTAGCTTGAACTGAGTATACAGTCAGACTAGCCCCAATGCAAATTATTGTCAGAAGCACAAACAACCTACAGTAACTCCTCGCTTACCGTTGTAGTTATGTTCCTGAAAAATGCTACTTTAAGTGAAACGATGTTAAGTGAATCCAATTTCCCCATAAGAATTAATGTAAATGGGGGGGTTAGGTTCCAGGGAAATTTTTTTAGATAGACAGATAGGCAGACAGATAGACAGACACAGTATAAGTTTTAAACAAACAAGTTAATACTGTACACAGCAATGATGATTGTGAAGTTTGGTTGAGGTGGTGGAGTCAGAGGGTGGGATATTTCCCAGGGAATGCCTTGCTCCTAAATGATGAACTAGCACTCGGCTGAGCCCTCAAGGGTTAACACATTGTTGTTAATGTAACCTCACACTCTCTACAAGGAAGCACAAATGGAGGGAGGAGACTCAGTAGATGCATGGCAGTGGCTGCAAACATTTCCTGTGGAAACCGAACATGATGATGAACCCACGCTATCCCACTGAAGCGCACCACTCCCTCCACTTTCCAAAGTGCCGGGGTGGGGGGGCACGGCGGTGCATGTGTGTGTGAGAAAGACACACACACTGTGTGTGTGTGTGTGTGTGTGTGTGAGACAGACAGACAGACATGCATTGCCCCTTTAAGTATGCTGACCCCACTCTAAATACACTGCCTTTTTAAGTAGATCAGCCAGTTGAGACAGCAGCTGCTGTCGGCAAGCTCTTGCCATCCTGAGCCGCCCTGTCATGTCCCCCCTGCTCTGTGGAGATGAGGTACAGGAGCAGGGGGAGGGGGACACCCTGACATCAGTACCCCTCTTCCCCCTAACCTCCTGCACAGCAAACAGGAGGCTCCCAGGAGCAACTCCAACAGGGTTTAAAAGAGAACTGGATAAATTCATGGAGGTTAAGTCCATTAATGGCTATTAGCCAGGATGGGCAAGGAATGGTGTCCCTAACCTCTGTTTGTCAGAGAGTGGAGATGGATGGCAGGAGAGAGATCACTTGATCATTATCTGTTAGGTTCACTCCCTCTGGGGCACCTGGCATTGGCCACTGTTGGTAGACAGGATACTGGGCTAGATGGATCTTTGGTTTGACCCAGTAGGGCCATTCTTATGTTCAAAGCAGGAGCAGCACACGGCTGTGGGGGGAGGGACAGCTGAACTGCCCGGCAATTGATAGCCCGCTGGGCAGCTGCTGCACAGGGAACTTAGGGGAGCTGATGGGGGGCTGCTGGCCCACTCTGGTTCCAAGCCCCCACCAGCTAGCTGCAACGGGCTGCTCTTCCTGCAAGCAGGTTTTGAGAAAGCGGGGCATAACTGTTGTGTACTGCAGGTCCCCTTCTATGTATGGCCCAAAGTCTAATACATCCACACAATGGGCAAATTCCTTCTTAGTTCAGCTGTGACATACATACACCCAACTGTCATAAGAAAAGGAGCATATCATATCTCACTGTCTTTTACCTATAAAAGCTAAAATTCCACTCCACTTCAGTGGAATTATCAGATATCTTCTAATCAATTGAAATTTCCACTCAATTTATGTCTGCATACCTGTGCATTGTCAATGGAATGTTGGGAGACTGTTAGCATTAATAATTTAAGAATGAGACTTTCTTAGTTTTAATAATTTCAGAATGATATATTTTGTGCATGAATTTTGTCTGTTTTAAAAACTTTTAAAATATATTTTGTGCATTAATTTTGTCTGTTTTAAAAACTTTTAAAACTCTGCCAATCCAAATCCAATTTTCATGAGACAGGTATGCCTTTTAAATTTAAAATTTCCCAATACCTTTCGCTGAGGCTGAACAGCTGTTTAAAAAAACCCCACAAATATTTATTCTTAGCAGGAAATCTTCATTTCCCCTACTCATTCCATGCTTAAAAATGGCTCAATCACTTCTGATTAAACTTCCGGGGGGGAGGGGGGGGGGAGGGAAAGGGATAGAGGAGAGGACTGCTCCCTGAGATTCACACCAAATTTCATTCAAGACCATTATTAGTAACTGAAATTCACTTTTGTAATGGAAATGTTCAAGCAACTGTATTTGAAGATACACTACAATCGATGTATAGATATGTTTTGTTCATAAAAGGGAGCAAACCTGGAAAAAAACACACATTTTGTACACTCCTGCAATCCTAAGAATGTCTCTAATCTATTATTTAATACTCAACCATACCATAGACAGAAAAAGTTATCTTAATGTATGTGCTTGGATTGAAAATATATTTTAAAATCTGATGTTATTTTAAGTATGATTAAAAGTTATGTGTTTAAATTCTTCCAAAATATAAATTCTAAGGAAAAACTCCACTCTCATAAGCATGCACAGCTCTCATTCATATCTGAGGGCAAGATTTGAAGATTCTCACAGTACATTTGAAAGAGAGACTGCATCTCTGTGCGTTAGTGCTTGTCTGTTATCCCATAAATACTTATCAAATACTTATAATTGAAATACTTATCAAAGTGAAAAATAAAATAATTTTTATTCAGGTAAAATATAAAAAATTTAAAATGCACTTACTGAAAAGGTACAAATAGAAATGATAATGTAGTTTCCTTCTTCTGAGTCATCTTAACCTGCAAACAAATTATGAAAGCAATGAACATAAAAGCCGTAACTAGAAATTAATGTTTAGGTTGATATATGAAAGGTTCTTAATGCTGTAAAAAAGCAACAACGGTCAAATTTTTACCACAATGGATGGGGTTTTGGGTTTTCTACTCTTGTAAATAGTTAAGAGTTCCTTATAACTCCTTGCACAGTGCTGAAAGAGTACCCCTAAAGATTCAATTGACAAGCAAATGTGAGCCACCTACCAGAAATTCTCTCAGTAGGACTTCCACGATGTACAAGGTGAGAAAAAATAATCATTGTTTACTGGGTGGTTCCACTTTGAGCAGAGTCAAAGCTAAACACAATCAAGGAATCAAATCAATGATTTGATCATACCAAAGCACCGGTGTTGACTCCAACAGACAAGAACTAATGCACCGCTGTAAAGATGTGAAATGATGCTATTGGACTTCTCAAACTGGATGTGCACAAAAATGGAAGGCTCGGATGCAATCGTGGCCATTCAGCATGGAAGACCTTGAAAATATCTTTCAGGCTTCCTGCACCAGTTTGACCTGGGGCCTAATGGATGCATACAAGATGCAAAGGAATTTCTAGTATACTGCTCCCAGGATCTGACAGCTTCAAGCAACAATCTCTAACATATCTCACATCTATTCAAGACAAAATCTTCCCCAGGAAATACAAGTAGTGGTCAGGTCTGTCCATCACAGGAAACTTATGGTCAATGGACCCACTTGGCATCTCTTTAAGCTGCTGAGCTACTTCCCATTATTTTTGAGTTATCTTATTTTTCCTTCAAACACACACAATCTATGCCCCTAAAAGACTTCAAAAATAAGCTAGCAAGCAGGAAATTTATCACTAGAAAAAAACAGGATAAAAGTTACTCAAAGCCAAGAACCAGAAACAACTTTGGGAGGGTAGATAAGAACACCCTATTAACTAAAGAGGCGAATGTACCTGCAAAAAAGGTGACGAACACCATAAATACTATAGAAATAATGGTGTTGTGGAAAGAAAGAAAAAGACTGGTTGAAACACTTACTGGTCATTATGCTTCATGAGCAGACAGGTACTTATTACCTTCTGATTAAGTTGTTTATTGGCCCTGAACTTTGAGCTTGGAATGTTCCAACCCCAGTTGCATAGAAAACAGATTCCCCACTCATGATCGATAGCAACCTCCTTATCTTTTCAGATATCACAATTAAATTTAGGGTCAATTTCTGCCCTCACATAAGTAAGCACTGCTCTCATTAACTTCAATTTGAGCTGCATACACACACCCAAGGTCCAGCTGGACTCTTAGAAATTAAATTCTCTACACCAGTATAATGCACAATAATCATTACTGAACTTCATTTATGCTCAGGACAATAAAAAGAATAAATTATTCAAAAAAGTTAAAGTTTTTCTTAAATTTAAAGAAGAAATTTCCAATCTCACATAGATCTGCTTTTTATCTATTTCATATCATATAGTATGTACATGTGATTTCCCTTTACTCTGACTTCCAATATGCCATCATCAAAATGTTATCTTAGATGTGTATACTATACTGTAGTACCTTTTAAATAGAGTGGCATGAAATATTTTTCATTTCAAATTTTTTCTTGAATGTTAATTTACTTACCTTAAACTGCTCAAGAATCTGAACAGCATTTGTAAACATGCTCTCAGCTTTGAAATGAGCACTATTATTCAAATAGTCCAAAGGCAGAATTCCCTGCAAACATTAAACATGAATTAACACGATTCATATTTGGTCAAATAATCCAAAACTAGACAAAACAAAGTAAAACGAGTTACAATTACTCAAATATCTATTGTTATAAAATACAACAAATACTCTTCTTATAATTATTCCTCTGTATCAGACCTAATCAATATAAGAAGTATAGTATAAGATCCATCTTTCTCAAACCTCACAGAAAAAAAATTCTGAACAGAAGAACATATATTTTATATTATGTAATTTTTATGCAACAAATTAACAAGCCAATAAAGCTGAAGAAGTGAAGCTTAAAAGTAACTAAAGACAAAGGATGATCTTTTGGCAGAGAACTGTGATGCAGAAGATCTCGGGGACAATCCTGCTTCCAATCAAGTCAAAGAAAGCTTTCACCAACTTCCTTGATTTTAGGATTGAGCCCCTGGGGGCTATTACTGGTTGGCCACATATTTGAAGTGGAACATCAAGTAAGTCACTTAACCTCTGTGCCTCAATTTCTCCATTTGTAAAATAAGACAGCACTTGCACAGAGATCGTCATTCAAAGATCTCTAAGCACTTTACAAAGATGCATAGATATATCATAGAATCATAGAATATCTGAGTTGAAAGGGACCTCTGGAGGTCACCTAGCCCAACCCCCTGCCCAGAGCAGGACCAATCCCCAACTAAATCATCCCAGCCAGGGCTTTGTCAAGCCTGACCTTAAAAACTTCTAAGGAAGGGGATTCCACCACCTCCCTAGGTAATGCATTCCAGTGTTTCACCACCCTCCTAGTGAAAAAGTTTTTCTTAATATCCAACCTAAATCTCTCCCACTGCATCTTGAGACCATTACTCCTTGTCCTGTCATCTGCTATCACTGAGAATAGTCTAGATCCATCCTCTTTGGATCCACCTTTCAGGTAGTTAAAAGCAGCTATCAAATCCCCCCTCATTCTTCTCTTCTGTAGACTAAACAATCCCAGTTCCCTCAGCCTCTCCTCATAAGTCATGTGTTCCAGACCCCTAATCATTTTTGTTGCCCTTCGCTGAACTCTCTCCAATTTTTCCACATCCTTCTTGTAGTGTGGGGCCCAAAACTGGACACAGTACTCCAGATGAGGCCTCACCAATGTCGAATAGAGGGGATCGATCACGTCCGTCGATCTGCTGGCAATGCCCCTACTTATACACCCCAAAATGCCATTGGCCTTCTTGGCAACAAGGGCACACTGTTGACTCATATCCAGCTTCTTATCCACTGTTACCCCTAGGTCCTTCTCTGCAGAACTGCTGCCTAGCCATTCGGTCCCTAGTCTGTAGCGGTGCATTGGATTCTTCCGTCCTAAGTGCAGGACTCTGCACTTGTCCTTGTTGAACCTCATCAGATTTCTTTTGGCCCAATCCTCCAATTTGTCTAGGTCCCTCTGTATCCTATCCCTACCCTCCAGCGTATCTACCACTCCTCCCAGTTTAGTGTCATCCGCAAACTTGTTGAGGGTGCAATCCACACCACCCTCCAGATCATTAATGAAGATATTGAACAAAACCGGCCCCAGGACCGACCCTTGGGGCACTCCGCTAGATACCGGCTGCCAGCTAGACATATCATTATCTCTATTTTACAATTTGGGAAAGTGACATACAAAAAAGATCCCCCCCCCCCCTCCTTTTTTAAGCCCTATGTTCAATGTGTATATTTTACAGTAAATATGTTGTGTGTTTTTGCATCTTCATATGAAATCTCTCCAAAAGACAAAAGTCCAATTTTTAACTAGTGAGCAGAACCTTTTGTTACACTAATACGAAGTAAGTATTTTTTGAATTATTACAAGTTCTGGGCCCATTAATATTCTCTCTTTGTTCTTCTCCTTTCTTAATCAATCCATGTACCATCTACACTATGACAGGTTTCAGAGTAACAGCCGTGTTAGTCTGTATTCGTAAAAAGAAAAAAGAAAAGGAGTACTTGTGGCACCTTAGAGACTAACCAGTTTATTTGAGCATGAGCTTTCGTGAGCTACAGCTCACTTCATCGGAAACAATATGCTATGCATCCGATGAAGTGAGCTGTAGCTCACAAAAGCTCATGCTCAAATAAACTGGTTAGTCTCTAAGGTGCCACAAGTACTCCTTTTCTTTTTTCCATCTACACTATGTTTTCAAAATGTATCTGTTTCCCTCTAAAGGTTCAGATTTTTTCCTGTGCCAAGATCAATTTAGTGCAAGAGAATGGAGCCAGGCTGGAAGGGAACTGTTATTGCTCCCTAAAGGCTTGTCTACACAGGGAAATTCACCAGCATAGCTTATTTTTGTAGAATAAAGTCATTTTTATTCCCACACAGAGCGTTCACCTGGGGGAGGAAGGGGAACATAGCTACTGCAGAATAGTTATTCCAGTATACCTATGCGGTCAATTTCCCCATGAAGAAAGCCCTAATTCTCAGCCTTGTGACTCTCCAGCCCCAGCCACAGCATAAGTTAAAGAATCCCATATGAATGTGCTTTCTAACCTACAACATCAGCCGGTAATGGTCTTCAGAGATGTTCCAGTGACACCCTCTACTTGGGTTTAGAGGAAGAGTGGCATAGGAACTGATTAAGCTAGCTTTACACCATCAAAAAACTCTCCCAGCACTAGGGAGAGTTTCAGCTGACCACATATGGAAATGGACCAGAAGACAGAATCTGTCCAAAGTGTCCAGAAAAGTTTTTTACCTTTTTTTTTAATATACGTGTTTGCTTTTTTCCCCTCTTAACTTTTGTTATGTACTGTATATGCATATGTGAGGTAAGCAATATAAAAGCAAATTAAAGCTTTAGTTGTTAACTAGGGCTAAATAAAGAAAGTTTGTTCTGTTATATGAGACAGCCATTGACCGACAGCAATAAGGAATACAAATAGATAAATTGAAAGGTTAAAAAAGGAGATCTATCCCAAATAAGAAATCAAATAATCAACCAACCTAATGAAATAAAATATCATCTCAAAATATCTCAGTAAACTAACTAATTAGATTAAAAATAACATTAAACTTCAGAAACTTTTTTTTTTTTTTTTTAGTTTCAGCTCTTACAATTAAAAATAAAGAAAAAGAACGATAGCTCATACCCTATTGTTTCTTTACAGAAAATTAACAGAGTATTTGCATGGTTTAAGTAAAAAGGTGGCTATTTAATTAATACTTTCAGAATTACAGGTTACAATGGATCAACTACTTTCATCATTTAAAATATGTTACACATTACAAAATAATATTTAAAAGGCAGATTGTATCTGCTTAGGCCTTAATGCTGCCAGTACTTATGCTTAATTTTACATCCTTGACTAGTCCCCATTAACTATGGCAATGTTAGTTAACATTAACTAGTCCCCATTAACATTGCAAAATTATCTTTTTTTTCCCATCTCCCCCCCCCCAGAACATGCAGCCTTTTTTAAAGTAAAACTCATGTTTTTGTATTTCTTACCACAGAATTAAGGGGAAAAGGAACACCAATAAGGGAAGCCATCAGCGGCGCTATATCAGCCTGTGAAAGCAAAAATGTTCTCAGTTGAGCATGCTTTAAAATGTTTAAAGTGTTCATAAATTTAGATTAATTTTAAGAATATACCTGTATTTTGAAATGTGAATAGTATCATATCTGTTAGAATCTATCACAGCATTAAAGCACTCCAGCAAAGTAATATTTTTCAATGTTTAAAATAATGCTCTTGATTCTGAATGGAATTTGAGTTTTCAGATCGAGTTTTAATGTTTTATCAAATTAAACCCATTTGATAATTCAACAGATTTATTAAAATTTCACATTTAAAAAATAAATTCACTTTTAAAAGTGCATTAAAAACCCTACCTTTTTTTTTAAATTCAAAATTCAATATCTCCTTCACTGTGTTTTATTAGAGAATTTTATCTTTTTTTTTTTCCATTATTTTCATCAAGGTAAGAATTATTTTCTTCATACTTTTTTTAAAGTGGCACACTAAGTATAATATATATAAAAAGCAATTCTTAATCCCTTGTTATTAGAATGTCAGCCATTGACCAACTTTTACTATTTAGACTAGGTTCCGATACCCTTAGTCATGTTGAGTTCCCTCTTATTCCATCATCCAGATCTTAGTCAGAGGTGAAAGTAAGCCGGTGAACCGTACTGGGGTGGCCCAGCTTCCCCAGGGGGCAATTTAAAGGGCCTGGGGCTCCCAGCAGTGGCTGGAGCCCCAGGCCCTTTAAATTGCCTTCAGAGCCCCGGTGCTGGAGCCCTGGGGTAGCGGCTGCGGGGCTCCGGCGGCTATTTAAAGGGCCCGGGGCTCCCCTGTGTCTACTGCCCCGGCCCTTTAAATAGCCGCCAGAGCCCCGCCGCCGCTACTCCAGGGCTCCGGGGGCTATTTAAAGGGCGGGGCTCCAGCTGCCTCTGCCGCCCCGGTCCTTTAAATAGCCGCTGGAGCCCCGCTGCTTCCCCAGGGCTCCAGTGGCTAATTAAAGGACCAGGGCAGTAGAAGCAGGGGAGCTCTGGGCCCTTTAAATTGCCCCTGGAGGCCCAGGCTTCTGCTGCTACCCCGGTGGGGGAGGGAGGGAGGAGGAGGAGCAGAAGGGGGGGCACTTAGCTTAAAGGGTGGGCTGTGGCTAGCTCTGACTTCCTCAGCCCCACCCCTTCCATCCTAGGCCCCGCCCCTTCCACTCGACTTATTTTCACCCCTGATCTTAGTATTTTTATCATTTCTATTTTCCTTAACATAAAAAGACTAGAAATCAATTTCCTTAGCTACACTGTGTAAATCTGGAGTAACTCCACTGAAATAAATGGAGTTACTTCAGATTTACCTACGCACCAGAAGAGAATCTGAGTCACTACTTGTAGAAGGCAAAACACTCAAAGTCATATTGTACCATTGATTTTTAAGCAAAACTCCTCACTGGAATTTCTAGTAAGGAGTTCTGCTTAAAATGAATACACAGCAAACGATAACATACTATTTGCCACAGACAAAACTAACTTTATGTTTCCAAGTCAATTATCAAGTACACACTGAAACTGAGGACTCCTTTCTACACTTATGTGGAAAGAAGATTTCACAATGCTTACAGACCTAAAGACTTGTATTCCTTTTCAAACGTGCTTGCCATGGCCCTGCTTTCAGTAGTTTCTACTCTAAACCCTCTTTTTTTGGTTGCTCATAAGGTTCTAAAACTTTCACCTTCTAGGCTGAATTTCCCATCCTTGGCCCCTTTCCTGAAGGTGATTTATTTTAGTTGAAGCAAAGCTGTTGCTGAGTTCCCGAAAAGTTAAACAAGTAAATAAATAAAAATAACTCTTCACTGTGTTTTTTTTTCCATTACAACGAATTTCTTGCTATATAATTTATTCGCTATATTGCCAAAACAGCTGGGGACAGAGTAATAAAATTCATCATGAAAATAGACCTCACTGAGACATGCCTTTCAGTACTCCAGTGAAAAGTGGTTTTGATTTGACCAAGACAGCAGCATTTGAAAATTACATGCAGCACAGGCACTGAAACGGGCAGGTTTTGAAGGCCACACTGCAGAGTCAGGCATGGCAAACTTCTTTGTACAGTGCAGGTGATCATGGGCTGAGGCACTTACCACATAACATCTTGCTTCAGTCCCTGAGCATCTTTGTAAGGTGGGCAGGGAATGAGCTACAGGCTCAGCTCCAGCAGAACCTGCAAGGTTCACAACGGTTGGGGAGGACTGCCATGCACTTCTTAAGAACCCCTTTCTAAAGCCCTTAGACGTTATGCAAATTCTATATGAGTAGAGGAGAGGGATTCCATACCACAGACCTTTTAAGGTGCATGAGACAGGGCATGCAAGTGCTATGGAATTTACATAAATTATTGCCAATGTTTTTAAAGTTTGCCTGTGTCAGTATAATCACACAGGTCTTGTACTCTTTCGAAAACAGTATGATGTGATCGTGTCCTTAAAAACTGCATTGTAATACATACAGAGAAAGGGAAAGTTGCACATAATGGTTGCACTAATTGATGCAGATGACAGCTGTGAGTGTCTGAGGGTGGAATTTTTCCCAGACATGTAGTTTCTGAGGGCAGTGGCCTATGTCATTTAATATGTAAGTGGCAAACTCTGGGAAAATATTATGTTAGCACAATCGCTTATTCTTTCATAAATTCCTTTATAAATCTGGTGTGGGAAATTACATTAATTCAAAGAGGAAAGTTAATGAGCTTTTGAGTAGGATACATTTAGTACCTGGTTGACATCCAGCCTCTTCCAATTCTCCAGTTTCCATTCTAAAAGCAATAACAGAGCACATGAGCAGCTGATCCAGGCAGATTTTAGAGCAGTGATACTCAGACTGAGGCTCACAAGCGGCTCGTTAATGGGTCTCCTGCAGGTCTTTGCAACACATGATATTAAAACACCGTGTGATTTAAATTATTAACCAGTCTAAGTTGTTAACCAATCAGGATACTTTTACTATGCTATTAACCAATTGTAGTTGATAAAGTAATAATACTTGGTCAGTCACTTTGCTGTGAGAATAATATAATTAAATATTTCTACTGTCATACTGTTTAAATATGGATATATAGTACTATAGTAAATGAAGCTATCAATTCACACGACTGTGGCTCTTTTGGGTAATGTTGATGGCTAATTTGGCTCCTGAATCACTGACATCGGTGTATCACCATTTTAGAGAAATAATTAATTTGACTCAATGAGTTTCCAGTACTTTATGTAAGGATTCTTTCCTCCTAAGAGAGACTTATACTTTGGCTTCAGTGCACAGGTCCAAGGGGGAGAACAGGCAGAAAGAACAAAATGAATTTCTTTCAGCTTAAATTTTCTTTCATCCATAAGGAAAAATCACTGGCTATACTTGTGATCTTAGTCATCTGGAAGGAAATCCCCCCCCCCTCCTCAAACCTATATATCTGTATAACAGGGACAAAGATGCATAACTTCCTGAGACAACTAAAGGATTCAAAGTGAGATTTGGAAACGGGGTATCTCTATCTCACAGGCAGCTCTGAAAACGTAAACCTCTAACCCCCAAAAGCACCTCCTTAGCTCACGGGCACTGAGGGGTAGATTCAGTATTACAGGAACTCCTCACTTAATGTTATAGTTATGTTCCTGAAAAACACAACTTTAAGCAAAATGATGTTAAGTGAATCCAATTTCCCCATAAGACTTAATGTAAACGAGTGGGTTAGGTTCCAGGGAAATTTTTTTCACCAGACAAAAGACTATATTATATATATACACATACACACACACAGTATAAGTTTTAAACGAACAATTTTATACTGGTACACAGTGATGATGATTTTGAAGCTTGGTTGAGGTGGAGGAGTCAGAGGGTGGGATATTTCCCAAGGAATGCCTTACTGCTAAATGATGAACTACAATTGGCTGAGCCCTCAAGGGTTAACTCTCACACTCTACAAGGCAGCAGGAAAGGAAGGAGGGCAGACAGAGACAGACACACACACCCTGTGTGTGTTTGAGAGACAGAGATGCGCATTTCCCCTTTAAATATGAAGAGTGGGGTCAGAAGTACACTGCCTTCTTAATTTGATCAGCAAGCTGAGACAGATCACAGCTGCAGCTGATGCCTAAGGCAGCATCTCCCTCCCTCCGTGTGTCCCCCCCTGCTCTATGGAAGACGGGGTAAGCGGGGTGCAGGAGCACAGGGGAGGGGGACATCCTGACATTAGCCCCCCTCTTCTTCCCCTCCCCCCCACACAGCAAGCAGGAGTCTAGGGGAGCAGCTCCAAGGCAGAGGGCAGGAGCAGCACATGGCAGTGGAGGGAGGGACAGCTGAACTGCCGGCAATTTATAGCCTGCTGAGCAGCTGCTGTACACGGAACTTAGGGGAGCGGGAAGCTGATAGGGGGGCTGCCAGTCCACCCTGGTTCCAACCACCCACCAGCTAGCTGCAACGGGCTGCTCTTCCTGCGAGCAGTGGACAAAGCAGGCGGCTGCCAAACGAGTTAGAAGGGAGCATTGGAAAAACTTAAACGAGCATGTTCCCTAATTGATCAGCAACGTAACAACGAAACAACGTTAACAGGGATGACTTTAAGTGAGGAGTTCCTGTATTTGTGGCAGACAGCCAGACCAGGCTCAGAAAAATCCTATTGTTTAACAGCCCAAGACATACCAAAATGCTGGTCTGGACAAAGTCAGATTTAATTATTTACTGCTAGCCAATTAAGGTGCTGACCTCATATAAAGGGCTCTTTTTCCACCTGGCCCCAAACAGCCTCCAGTCTACTGTATGTACATTTTCCTCTTTAGAAACCAACATCAAACTGGGAGGGGGTTGGGGGCCATTTTAAAACTTAAGTTAGTAGTTTATTTTTTCATAACTGCCTCTGTTTCTAATTTTTGAATTAGTCCTCCTAGTGGTGATGTCATGAGCAGAGGAGAATAGGCAGTTTACCCATCTTTTTGCACAAGCCTTCCCACAGTAACAGAAGGAGAAGTAGGGGAAAGTGACAGGGGTTGAAAAGAGCTGTTGACTGCGACTAGCATTTTAAGCACAATGCCATGTACCCAGTCAAAGCAGGTCTCAGACAAGGTCTCAGACAGGGTGTTAAAATGCCAGTGGCAGCCTCTCTTTACTAGGGAGCTGAACTTATGGTAGCAATAGGGGGAAAACCACTTTAAGTTCCCTCAGTATAGATAAAGCCTGAATAGATCAGATAATGTCCTCCATCTGCAAATGCATCTTCCACTGACATAAATGGATACCACACAGAGATCAAAGGCAAAATTCTGTCTGCTACATCAGATGAGTTAGACAGAATCAGTTCACCTTCACAATATTTTCTATTTAATAAAGTTTGTAACTAATATGGTTCTTCATAAATGAAAGCGTAAATCAATCAAATTTATTACAATAATCAGAGAAGCGCTGATATAACATAATGAACAGTTCTAGCTCAGTCTGTTATTATTAAAATAAATATTAAAAATCCTAGTCATTCCCCTGTCTGGGCCTCCCGATGTCGCCTATGTACTCTATTTTCTTTAGACTATAAATTGCCTGGGGCAGCTGTATTCTGGGTCTTGTACTGTGCCAAGCTTATTCTCATTGCTTAATTTGAGTGATTAGATTCAGGGGTCTGATTATTGGTGTATGTTTTTTGAGTGTATGTTTTCTCTCTGCTCTCAACTCACATACAACAGCTATATAGCTTAACAGTAAGAAACATATTTACAGTTAGTTCCCCTGGTAACACATGAAGTTCATTATCAGTATTAGTCATGTATTCATAGTGATATACTTATATCAGAATAAACTGAATTCATCTCCATGAGAATCTCACCTATATTTCTGTTCCCTGTTCTGTAATAGAACAATTTTGTTTACTCATAATAAGACAACAATAGTGTAGAGACGACACAAAACTGATGGGTTGACTACTCACACTGCAGCTCATGGAGGCTGCTCCGTTAGAAACTTTTGAAGCTATGAATGCAGCACTTTCCCAGGAAAATGCTTCCAAAAATACAAGACTATTTATCTCTCTCTCATAGTTTTTCATGGCACCCATAATTAGTTAGATCCAAGAGCTGCTGGGACACTGGAGGGTACCTGCAGAACTGCCCATGGTAGGGTTGGACTCACAGGGGCACAAAAGAGAAACATCTTGAGAAAAACACCCTCCATCTAACTGCAGACCGTGCCTTTTTTGATCTTATCTGCCATTTCAGGCGGATAAAGCATGGGCTCTATATAAGATGCCCATAGTAATTTTCTTGCTGTTGGATAGGGCTTACTGGTGGACAGTACACAAACACTCTTACCCTGCTCTCCAGATTCCTAGATGAGGTCTGCTGGGCAGTCAGCCACAAAGGGAATGGAGGGAAAGTAGTGTCAAAATATAAAAAAAAAAAAATGTGGGGGCAGGAAGTTTGCTAAGGCCCATCCAATCCAAAGGAAAAACCTTCTATAATATCCCGTAGATAAGGCACAGAAACAATGTGCAGAAACAGTGAGCCTGAGCTCGCTATATAAGGGGAAACTCTGGTTCCAGAAGCTTCTAGAAGAGCAGCCTCCAGAAGCTGCAATAGGCAAGGACAACCCATCAATTCTAAGTCTCCTTGGAATGGTAAAATCTGTATGCGAGAACAAAATTCTGCTCCTACTGAACTCAATGCCAAAACTCGAATTGACTTCATTGGGAGCAGGCCCTAAATCTGTGCAACATTCTCACCAAGGAATCAGAAAACAACTTTTCAGAAAGAAGAGAATTATACAGGAGTCATTATGATGGCTAAATGGATAATGCTATGCGTTGCACAAAGCAGACACTGATATAGGTTTCAGAGTAGCAGCCGTGTTAGTCTGTATCCGCAAAAAGAACAGGAGTACTTGTGGCACCTTAGAGACTAATCAATTTATTTGAGCATAAGTTTTCGTGGGCTACAGCTCACTTCATCAGATGTACAGAATGGAACATATAGTAAGAAGATATACATATACATATATATATATATATATATATACACACACACACACACACACATACAGAGAACATGAAAAAGTGGAGTAAGAGCCTAATTAATTAAGATGAGCTATTATCAGCAGGAGAAAAAAAACTTTTGTAGTGATAATCAAGATGGCCCATTTAGACAGTTGACAAGAAGGTGTGAGGATACTTAACATGGGGAAATAGATTCAGTATGTGTAATGACCCAGTCACTCCCAGTCTCTATTCAAACTCAAGTTAATGGTATCTAGTTTTCATATTAATTCAAGCTCAGCAGTTTCTTGTTGGAGTCTGATTTTGAAGCTTTTCTGTTGCAAAATTGCCACCTTTAAATCTATTACTGAGTGGCCAGAGAGGTTGAAGTGTTCTCCTACCGGTTTTTGAATGTTATGATTCCTGATATCAGATTTGTGTCCATTTATTCTTTTGCGAAGAGACTGTCCGGTTTGTCCAATGTACATGGAAGAGGGACATTGCTGGCACATGATGGCATATATCACATTGGTAGATGTGCAGGTGAACGAGCCCCTGATGGCGTGGCTAATGTGATTAGGCCCTATGATGGTGTCACTTGAATAAATAAGTGGACACAGTTGGCATCGGGCTTTGCTGCAAGGATAGGTTCCTGGGTTAGTGTTTTTGTTGTGTGGTGTGTGGTTGCTAGAGAGTATTTGCTTCAGGTTGGGGGGGCTGTCTGTAACCGAGGACTGGCCTGTCTCCCAAGATCTGAGAGAGTGAGGGATCATTTTTCAGGATAGGTTGTAGATCTTTGATGAGGCGCTCAAGAGGTTTTAGTTGGGGGCTGAAGGTGACAGCTAGTGGTGTTCTGTTATTTACTTTGCTGGGCCTGTCCTGTAGTAGGTGACTTCTGGGTACTCTTCTGGCTCTGTCAAGCTGTTTTTTCACTTCAGCAGGTGGGTACTGTAGTTTTAAGAATGCTTGATAGAGATCTTGTAGGTGTTTGTCTCTGTCTGAGGGATTGGAGCAAATGCAGTTGTATCTTAGAGCTTGGCTGTAGACAATGGACCGTGTGACGTGTCCTGGATGGAAGCTGGAGGCATGTAGGTAAGTATAGCGGTCAGTCAGTTTCTGGTATAGGGTGGTGTTTATGTGACCATCGCTTATTAGCGCAGAAGGGTCCAGGAAATGGACCGCTTGTGTGGATTGGTGTAGGCTGAGGTTGATGGTGGGATGGAAATTGTTGAAATCATGGTGGAATTCCTCAAGGGCTTCTTTTCCATGGGTCCAGATGATGAAGGTGTCAACAATGTAGCGCAAGTAGAGTAGGGGCATTAGGGGACGAGAGCTGAGGAAGCATTGCTCTAAGTCAGCCATAAAAACGTTGGCATACTGAGGGGCCATGCGGGTACCCCTAGCAGTGCCGCTGACTTGAAGGTATATATTGTCCCCAAATGTGAAATAGTTGTGGGTGAGGACAAAGTCACAAAGATCTTTTTCTCCTGCTGATAATAGCTCATCTTAATTAATTAGCCTCCTACTCCACTTTTTCATGTTCTCTGTATGTGTGTGTATATATATAGATAGATATATGTATCCTCTTACTATATGTTCCATTCTGTGCATCCGATGAAGTGGGCTGTAGCCCATGAAAGCTTATGCTCAAATAAATTTGTTAGTCTCTATGGTGCCACAAGTACTCCTGTTCTTTTTACTGGTACAGGTGTGCTGTCAAACTGTTCTTTTACTGATATAGGTGTGCTGTCAAACTGTATTACTGGCTTAGCAAGAATCTGATCAGCCTTTAGGGGAGGCAACATACAGGTGAAATGACTGATAAGGAGAAGGCTGTCATCTCAGAGCAAGCAGTGTGCCTTCTAGCCGTATGAGGAGAACACCAGTCACTCCATACCAAATTGGATAGGGTAACTCTCTGTTGCAGCCACTGCCTCAGGTAACATCCACCCTTGATGGGGGTGATGGAACAACGAAAAACTCACTAAACCGCCAAGGAACTGTTTGTATAAACAGAGAATAAAACATTTGCAGGCATTAGAAGCAATTGTGTTGTCTCCTATGGATTCTTGTATATCTGAAAAATCCAAAAGGATTGTAAGCAGTTGCATGACATTAAGCCTGTGCACCGATGTATGCGATCTTTAAAAAAAAACAAACACAAAAATATCAAAATGTTCTAAAAAAATACAAGGATTTTAGATTTTCTCATTTTCTTTATGCAACCTTCTTAAACTTTTTTGTTTTTGGAGGGTGGGAAAGAAAGCGGGCAAGAGAACTGTTAAATTCACAGAGATCTTCAGGTAAATCTTTCCTTTCACATAACATAACAACTTTATTAAAACCATATCACTGGGTATAATAGCTTAGTGGTGTAGCAGAGATGCTTTGTATGAACTTACAGGAGAGCAGGGTTTCATTTTACACTTTTATTCTTTACTTCGCAGCCTACCACGAGTTGCTGTGTAATGCTGTCGAAGCAGAACACTGAGTCACAAGAACGAGTTCTTATCACTCAACAATGATTATTTATGGCAACTAAGTAAATTAACAAAAACAAGGAGGAGTCCTTGTGGCACCTTAGAGACTAACAAATGTATTTGGGCATAAGCTTTCATGCTCTAAAACCCACTTCATCAGATGCATGGAGTGGAAAATACAGTAGAGAGGTATAAATACACAGCATTTGAAAAGATGAGAGTTGCCTTACCAAGTAGGAGGTCAGTGCTAACGAACCAATTCAATTAAGGTGGAAGTGGACTATTCTCAACAGTTAACAAGCAGGGATGGAAATCACTTTTGTAGTGCTAATGAGGCTTTTGTAGTGCTAATGTAATCAAGGTGGCCCATTTTGAAAAGTTAACAAGAAGGTGTGAGTATCAACAGGGGGAAATTAGTTTTTGTAGTCACCCATCCACTCCCAGTCTTTATTCAGGCCTAATTTGATGGTGTCCAGTTTGCAAATTATTTCCAGTTCTGCAGTTTCTCACTGGAATCTGTTTTTGAAGTTGTTTTTGTTGAAGAATTGCCACTTTTAAGTCTATTATTGAGTGCTCAGGGAGACTGAAGCGTTCTCCCTTCTGGTTTTTGAATATTATAATTCTTGATGTCAGATTTCTGTCCATTTATTCTTTTGCATAGACACTCTCTGGTTTGGCCAATGTACATGGCCACTTCCACCTTAACTGAATTGGCTCGTTAGCACTGACCCCCCACTTGGTAAGGCAACTCCCATCTTTTCATATGCTCTCTACGGTATTTTCCACTCTGTGCATCTGATGAAGTGGGTTTTAGCCCATGAAAGCTTATGCCAAAATACATTTGTTAGTCTCTAAGGTGCCACAAGGACTCCTCGTCGTTTTTGCTGATACAGACTACCACAACTACCACTCTGAAAACTGTCACTAAGTAAATGCTGCTCTGAAAGCGACCCATCCAGTGTTCTTTGGTTAGGAGATTAGTGACTACAATGCAAGCCGTTCAATGAGGGAGCGTTTGAAGAAGTGTTTCAGGGGACTGAACCATAAATGTGGAGGAAACCCCTCAGATGAGAGAACAAAATATTCCCCATAGTCAATAACCATTGTCTTTCCTCCTTCCATAGTGGGTGTCTATTTAAATACCCAATTCACCCACAGTCTATTTACATGCTCAAACACTTCCATCAGAATTTCAGTTAAAATACAGATGAAATTGAAAAGAATCTGAGAACTAGATCAGGCAAAACTGGGATAGCAGATGACCAGTTTTACAAACTGGTCTTTTACAGTAAAAATTTATGTTTTTAGGGCTATACATTTTGTACTTAGAAGTAGTAAGTGTCCTTGGAGTTTCTCAGAAAGACAGGATAGGTGAGGTAATATGTTGAACCAGCTTCTGTTCGTACAAGGTACAAGCTTTCGAGCTACACACCATTCCTTTACAGATCTGGGATACATTGATTTGTTTCCCCAGACCTGAAGAGGAGCTCTGTGTAGCTGATACGCTTGTACCTTCCATCAACAGAAGCTGGTCCAATAAGAGAAGGTTGCTCATCCTGTGCAGTAACTGTGGTTCTTCAAGATGTGTCCCCCCATGGGTGCTCCACGCTAGGTGCACATGCACCCCACATGCTTCAGATCAGAGATTTTAAGTAGCACTATCCATTCAGCTTGCATTCGCGAGCCCTGCAGCCTCATGCCCTGTACTATGGCTCTACAGAGCTGCATGAGTGAACTGCCATCAGTTTCTTCTAGACCACAGAGCTCCACTGTAAAGAACTCTGAAGCACGAGGAGGAGGAGGGCTAGTAGTGGAACATCCACAGAGGAACTCATTTCCAAGAACCACAGCTACTGCACAGGCTGAGTAATCTTCTCTTCTTATCTGAGTAGCATCTCTATAGGTGCTCCACTCTAGGTGACTACCAAGCAGTACCCTCTACAGGGGTGTGGGACTTAGATGTTGAGTCAAAGATTGAAAATAGTACAGTAGAGCTAAACATGGCACCAGACGGTGAGGCATGAAAATATATGAATGGAGGTCCAAGTCACTGCTCTACATATTTCCATGCCAGGGACGTTCTTAAGAAAGGCTATTGAAATAGAGAGAGATCTCATGGAGTGAGATAATACTCTAGAAGGTGGTTAGAGATCATGAGACTGATAGCAGTAGGTAATGCAGCCACATATCCATCTGGAGAGTCTTTGCTTGGAAATTGGAGATTCCTTAGTTCTGTCCACAATGGAGAAACAATCTGGGAGTTTTTCTAAAGGGCTTAGTCCTATCTGTATAAAAGGCTAATTCCCTCCCGACATCAAGTGTATGTAATACCACAACTCCTTTATTCTGGTGTGTCTTAGAGAAGAAAACTGGAAGATAAACCAACCTATCTATGTGGAAGTCCAAGGATACCTTTGGTAAGAACTTAGGATGTGGTCGCAGTGTGACCTTATCCTTAAAACAAGACTAAGGGGAGAGGGAGGTAAGAGCCCCTGTCTCTCCAAATCTTCAAGCAGAAGTAAGGCTACTAGAAAAGTTGTTTTCATAGACAAGTGCAGAAGGAAGCAGGTAGCCATAGTTCAAAGTGGGGCCTGATAAGGCATCTGAGTGCCAAGTTGAGGTCCCATGCTGGTTCAGGGAATCTGATTTGTGAAAAAAAGGTTCTCCAGTCCCTTGAGAAACCTCCTTGCTGTAGGATGAGTGAAGATGGAGAAATCATCTACTGCATGATGGAAAGCCATAACAGCTGCCAAGTGCACTCTAACAGACCTTAGAGACAACCATGTCATTTTTATCTCTAGTATTTAATCCAATATAACTGATAACAGAGAGGATGTAGATGAAAGATGTCTTAGGTCACACCAGTGACTGAATCCTATCCACTTTTGCACATAGGTACCACAAGTGAATTGTTTCCTACTACATAACAACACTGTCTTTACATCCAAAGAACAGGTTGTTTCTAACCCTGCATACCATCTATCAGCCATGCCTTAAGTCAAAGAACCTTGAGGTTGGGGTGAAAGATTTGACTGGCATTCTGAGACAAGATGGGGAATGGTCTGGTTGACAAAAGATCAAGCTGGATGAGGTAAGGGAACCATGTTTATGCCACATCGGAACTACTAGAATAACCCTGGCCTTGTCTTTTCTTATCTTGATCAGCACCTTGGCCATCAGGGAGAATTGGGGGAAATGCATACAGCAGGCCTGAACTCCAACAAATTTGAAAGGCATCCCCCAAGGAGTGGTGACGCGCTCTGCCTCTCAAGCAGACCAGGGAGCACTTCTTGTTCTTAGCTGTGGCAAAGAGGTCTATTTGTGGGATGCCCCAATACTGAAATATGCGGTGGAGTATAATGGGATCTATCTCCCATTTACGATCTTCCAAGAACCACCTGTTGAGGGCAGTTGCTGTGATGTTTTGTATGCCTGGAAGGTAAGCTGCGGAGATATTGATCTGGTTTTGTGTGCACCAATTCCAGAGCCTCACTGCTTTGGCACAGAGGGAGTGTGATCTTGCTTGGTTGATGATGGTTGGTATAAAGCATGGATGACATGCTGTCCATCATGATCTTCACATATTTGCCCCGATCAGCAGAAGGAAATGGAGACGGGCATTTGACTGCTCTGAGTTCCACCTAGTGGATGTGCAGAGTGGACTCGAGAGGAGATCACCTGCCTTGAACAGTGTGAGTTTCTAGGTGGGTTTCCCATCCCAATAAGGATGCATGACATTGGAGCATTGGACATGGATGAGCAAAGGAGACCTCCCGAACAAACACTGTGAGTATCCTTCCACCAGTCGAGGGAGTTTTTCATGACCAAAGGCATCAAGACTAGTTTGTTCAAACTGTGTTTGGTTGGCGAATAAACAGTTCTATGTCACTGACTGGGATAGCCTTTTGGCACAAAAGGCAGCATTTAAAACCAGGAGAACTGGGCATGACCTCCCAGCATTTAAGTTCCCCTGAGGGGAGAAAAAAAAAAATAGGCACAAGGACAACAGTCCCTATCATAAAAGTATAAATAAAATCTCTTCTTTTTTTCAAATATTTTTTCCATTTTTAATTTTTTTAACATTTATAAAATTAGTACAACTAACACAAAGTAAACATTAAGAACTACCACTAAGTAACTAGTAAGATACAAGAAAGAAAAAATACAGCTGAGGTAAGCTCAACTCCGACACTGCTGAGACTCCGTCTTAGGCTGAGGCAGTTGAGAAGGAACTGCGGGTGATTTGCCCATGTAACCTTATATAGCCACCATGCAAGGCATGAGGCTGCAGAGAATGCATGCACAGACCAAATGGATACTGCTACCTAAAATATCTGATCTGAGGCACATGAGGCACCTAGAGTGGAGCACTCTCGAAGAAGAAGAAAAGATTACCTCACCTACCTTGTTTCTCTCTTATCCTGGGACCAACATGGCTACAACTACACAGAAAACTACACCTTGACATTTCTGGCAGTTCAACCTTCATGACCTAGCCCTCAAAGTCAGCCATTTTTGCTTACTGTCAATATATTTATTTTGTGGCTTATTTTCAAACCTACTGGAGATGCACTAATTACTAATGTAATTTTGTGCAAATACTTGATCCTAAAAAGTGAAATGTTGGCATCATCTATACCCAGAGTAGTCAAATTTATTTAGTCTCTCACATCATTACTCTTCTTAAGCATATGGCAGAATGAAAACCTCAGGACTGCTCATTTTTGCATCTTTACTCCCATCTCTAATGTAGCCGGACAAAGAATATAGCAACATAGAAACTTGCTACCCCATTGATCCTGAGCAATCTTAGACCCTCAGGAGGTCTTGAGAAATGAAACAAGTACAAAAATGGAGCACAAGAGAAGAAAGAAAGGCAAGCCAAGTGCATGATGTAATATCTCAAAACATGCATGGCAACACAGAACCCCAATGACGTTTCAGTAGTCCAGTACATTAATATACCATGTATTTAGAATATTAAATATGAACTCTATATTAGCACTTTGCAAGCACTGCATAATTTTTCTGAAATAAAAAAAAAAATTTAAAGGGAAAAAAAGAAAACATAAGGAAGGGTCAAGGCAGTGCTTTCTTTTACTCCAAAAGCACAACTACCTTAAGTTCCACTACAGCCACAGAAAGGAAAATGAAACAGAAGAGCCCCCAATTTGCAGAAGAGGAGTGTGGGAGGAAAGCAGTATTTCCATGGCACATCCACTTCTTCAACAGAGAATACGGAAGTCTCTCTGTGCAAGAGACATGCATTTGGGGCTCAGGAGATTTGGAAACCGTGGGCTGTTGTCAGGAAGGGCTAAAGCCAGGAATATAGCCCACTGTATTTTGTTCACCTGGAAACCTGCATGATTACCCAATCAGTATTTTATGAAGGCAGCTCCACCCTTTTAAGAAACTCTTTGGGGATGGGGAGTATATTCAGGCCATCTGCAAAAAACAAGACCATGGCAGCATGACTACTGCTATGCTATGGTGGGGCTACAAGAAAGTTTGGAATCAATGTAAAAGTATTTGGCTTCTGTGCAGATAAATTAACCTCAGAGGCATCCTCAGAACCATGCTTCATCTGGGACATCCAAAGTTTCTGGGACTTGAACATCCTTCTCACACCTGTTGGGAAGCCCTTGATATGCTGATTGGAAGGTAACTCTGCAAGTGGGATTTTAGTCATGAGACAAGCCTTCCACAACCATCACCACATACTCCCCCAACCACCCCTTTTTCTTGTAATGTCGAATACAAGATACTCTGGGGCAAATTCTGCCTTTGTTTTCTTGCTTACAAACCTTACTGCTCCATAACTTCAATGCAGTTTAAATCGGATAGATGTGAGGTTCAAATATTGCCCTTTCCCTTGAAAAGTAGTGCAACAAAACAAAAAGTAATTTCTTTTAATGTAATTTGGTGATTTGTTTACATACCTTTTAAAAATGTATCTTCAAAGAACTGGGATGCGACTTTCTGTGGATAATTCACTCCAGCTCCCCAAGCAATCAATGGTGTTAAAGTCTCTGAGGGATGGCCAGCTCCATGAGAGCCTACAGATATGACAAACCAAACACACAATGACTTGATAAGCAAAGCAAATAGTGCTCTCACAGAGCCAAGTTTAAATTTCTGACTAGAAAAAATATCCTGTCTATATTCTTCAGGCAGGCTACACTAGCACCACTTGTTACTTTACTGGAATGACAAGAGACATTTTAGAAACCTTTCTTTTAAAGTGTGCACTTATGTAGTGCCACCCATTTGAGAATCACAAAGCAATTTACAAACATTGGCTAACTTCAGCTTCACCACACCCTCTGAAATAGATATTTTTCCGCATTTTAAAATATGTGGAAACCAAGGCACAAGGAAATTCCAGTCAAAAATTTCAAATTTGAGTGCCCAAAGTTAAGCATTTAGGCTCCAAACCTTTGAAAACATATACATGTACCTAACTTGCATGCGCCAATGAAACCAAAGGGATTACTCAGGTGTGTAAAGTTAAACTTGTCTATAAATTTGGGCAAAGGGTCTTAGGCACCTAAATAAGTGACTTGATTTTCAAAAGTGACTTTATAAAGTATCTGCAGCCTCCACTGTCCGTCTCCAGTGGTGAAAGGTGCCCACTGAATAAGCTGGGGAACCATAGGTGCCCTATCCTGTTCCCAGTGTACCTTACAAAATGCATTCTACAAGGTGTGCGTGTGCGCGCGTGTGTATGAGAAGGGTTTGAAAGAATATCAAATTTAATTATGTAATTAAAGATGAAATCTTTATACGCTCCAGAGATAGAGTTGAGGTTGCGTGTGTGACAACTGGTAGGGTACAAATGAAAGGCTGAAGTTTGCTAACTAACTCTACTTTCTTTTAAGCCGCTTCAAGCCTAAGAACCTGCAGATCTGGGAAGGATTTGTGGATTTAAGCCTCTACACACAAAGTTCTCCCACTTCTCTCTGTTTTGATGACTGGATCAGAGCCAATCAGTGAAATTGCTAATCCAAGAAGGATGGCAGCTTGGGTACAAAGGAAACTAGCTCTGAGAAAGAAGGGCAGAAGTGCAGGAGCAGGGAAGAATAGATGCTGCTTATCTGCATGGGCTCACTAAGGGAGATCTTTTCCCCTACCTGAACTTGTTTAGATTTTTTTCTCATAGTGCAGGTCTTGGCAGAGAGCAGACTAGCAGAGGTTCGAAAACTCCTCTCTCTGCTGCTGTCCCCAATGAACCGCAAACTGTTTTCTAGCAGTGAGAAGATTGGCTCTTAATGGAAGCATGATTATCCAGCAGAGAAGTCAGGTTGGCGTCAGGTGCTAAGACTACCCTTCTGAAACCCTCGGTGTATCCCAAATCCATTGTTCAGCAAAGCAGAAGGCTGCTAAACACATCCCCCTGGGAACTACTCTGGGAAAATCTGCCCCAACCACTGCGTTCCCTTCCAATGCAAGAACTTCTTTTCTTTCTGAGTTCATATGCAGGAGCCTTTTGAAGTTGCTGCAGCAGCTGCTCAGTTTCTACAACTACTATAAGGACTTGGGATGTACCACTAGGGTTTGGAAGTCCCCAGACCCAAACATCAAACGGTTTCCAAGAAGACCTTCTCCCCCCCAGACAATGGCCTGGACAAAGGGAGAAGGAAAAAATTTCCAGTGGAAAAAATAAAGAAATATTTTTCAGGGGAAAGAATTCCTTGAAAAAGTCCTCGCACAGAGAGCAGAAGAGGCAACATTTGCTCTTCTCTGTAGAGCACAATGACTGGGATAGAATCAGATGGGAGTTTTCAGTTTCAAAAAGGGAGCTCTGCCTCCATTCATCAGGCATGAGTTAGGACCTCTCTCCAGTGTAGTGAATCCATCACAGGAGAAAAGTAAATTTTAGGGTGCATTTTTTTTGTTTTAAACTGACCCATGAATGTGTGCCACTGCCTTACTGAGTAGCCACATGACATTCATTCTTATTATCCCTTTCCTCTCACCTAGCTCTTTGCCCCTTATGTCTGTGTCTCTGACCATCATTCCTTGTGTCATGTCAAAATTAGACCATACGCTCTTTGTGGCAAGAACTGTGTCTTTACTTGTTTTTGTCAGGTGCCTAACACATGTTGAATGGACTCAAAATAAATAATAGCACAACTGTTAGCATAAAGAAGTAGGGGTGGAAGTGACTTCGAGAGGTCATCTAGTGCTGTGCCAGGACCAAATATATCTAGATCATCCTCAACATGTATTTGTCCAATCTGTTCTTAAAAACCTCTGAGAATGAGGATTCCATAACCTCCCTTGGCAACCTATTCCAGTGTTCACTATCCTTATAGTTAAGGAGTTTTCTTCTAATAGCTAACCTAAATCTCCCTTGCTCCAAATTAAGCCGATTACTTCTGGTCCTACCTTCACAGGACACAGAGAACAATTAATCGCCATTCTTTTTATAAACAGTCTTTAACATATCAGGTCCCTCCACCCCAGTCTTCTTTTATCAAAGCTAAATATGCTCTTTTTTTTGTTTTTGTTTTTTAACATTTCATCAGCAGGTCAGTTTTTCTCAACCTTTTATCATTTTTGTTGCTCTCCTCTGGACTCCCTCCAGTTTGTCCACATCTTTCTTAAAGCGTGGCACCCAAAGTTGGACACAACAACACTCCAACTGAAGCCTCAACATTGCCGAGTGCAGCAAAACAATTACCTCCCATGTTGTACATACAACACTTTCCTTTTAATACACCCCAGAAAGATATTAGCCTTTTTTGCCACTGCACCACATGGTTGGCTCATTTCAAGTTTCTTCCTTTCCTTCTACTTTCAAAGGCGTTGCGTCGTGATCAATAACCTCCAAGCTAAAGAGAGCTACCTGCAGAATCCCTAAATATTTTTCCAGGATTCCAGATGCACTTTTCACAAAGCTCGTTAATTTTCAGCTTGTGAAACAAAAATCAAAAATATGCATTAACAAAAAAGCTAAGTCAGGCTTAGGAAGATGATAGTGACACCCAAAGTCTTTCTATTGTGGTGAATGCTGCCCGTAAGAACAAAGAGGAAAAATGTATTCTAAAATTCAAATGTGCCAACATAAATGTCATCTACTCAACAATAAAATGTAATATTCAAACAGACCTTTGTTCTGCATATGAGCAAATGATAATTGGACTGATTGCTTTCAAAGATAGGCATAAATAAACTCTTATCCTCTCTGATGGATTATTAGGGAATAAACAAGTCCTGTTATTCCATCTCTGAACAGTTTGTAGTTTTATGCAAAAGGCATTAATCAACTCTGTATTTTACTCCTGAACTGTACCTGAAACATCAATGATTCACAATGCCTCATGCTAATAATTATAAATATACTGCTATTCAAAACAAATAGCTTCCAAGGATGCTGGGCAGGAAAGTCTCCATGGCTTACCACCCATTAGAACAGAATCTTCCTTCAAGAGGATTAACCTTACCTCAGAATTACAGAACGCTAATGGTAACCATTTATTCTGCCATACTTCCAATTGGACACACATAGGACTGGCCTAGTGAATGCTCAAGTAAACCCACATTCTGCATCCCCAAAGATGCAGAAATATATAACACCATGAGTTATTGCAGTTATTTGCCACATAGTGCCAGCTTGATACACAAACCCCACTTGTAAAATATTTGGCAACAAAAATACAACATAGTACTCAATTTGATTACATCGCTGAAACCAGTTGCAATCTCTTTCCCCTTGAAGTCTGACTGTCACCATAGTGGTACATTTGATCCTGGTCCACAAAAAGAAAGACTAAAGTTTCTCTGAATCTCATATGTCTTACACTACAGCACAACTGCTGCCAAGACCTCAGACTATAGTAAAATGTACCTCTTTTTTGGTAGCTGACATGATTATTTTATGGTAATTAATTTTGTTGGGGGAGGAAGTCATAATTTGTCAGTCTTTAAGAGAGCATCTAGCCAAGCTTTTTCACATGTAAGATGAACATGCCCTTTGGTGTAACTGATAACAACATGTATTAAAAGGACTTTTACCACACAAAATATTTTAAGTAGAAAATGTGAAGTGATCAAAGAACATATGCATTAACATAGCTTTTTGTATGCAACTGGAAATTAACACTAGGTGTGTCCCCTTGTGTTTTAATGGGGGTTCAGCTAGTCTTAACATAGCTTTAATTAGCTGCACAGGACAGTTTTTGACCTTTATGAAAAGGACGGAGACTCATTTAAATGGAAACTCCACTACAGTAAACTTTCTCTCTCCATGAGTCCTGAACTCCATCACTCCAGAATCTTCTCCTCCTCAGCCAAAGTTGCAGTGAGTCATTTGGCCCCATACAAAATCAAGCACCTGGCAGAGTGGAAGCAGCAGAGCTTTCATAGTGAGTGAAGCCCCCAAACCTGCTCATATTCTAAATAATCAGGAATTTGCCAATAATCTCAACTGCTAAGTAACTTTAGAGATTTAAAAAGTATCACCCCAATCTGTCATTCCATGGTCAGAAGTTAAGATAAAGGCAGTTTTTCCATCATTTCCATAAAAATCCTCAAGCATTGAAACAATGTCGTTTATGCCATCGTCAACTTTTCTGATATTGTCCTTGTATTCCCTATAACAAGGAAAGAAAAATATATTATTTGATTTACTATGAACTTTGAATTACAGATGGCAGAATACAGTGTATATGGTAGATTACTCATTGTCATTAAGGCAAGCCTCTTGATTAGAGCCAACTTCATGATTTACATGGCCTCAAGCTGTCAAAGGGAATCTAGAGGTGTCTCTTGCTTTCTCTAGAGCTGATACCGGGGGGCAGTTGAGTTGACCTGCTGCAGTGTGGTGTGGAGGGTTCTTGTACTGTTTGTGTCTATTTAAGGTCAAACTGGCCTTTGATAGCGGACTCTGGAATTTAGTAATCTGCAGTAACTAAGTAGGTGGATAAGTGTGACATTTCTCAGGTGCCCAGGACTGAGAGTCATTTTTTTATCCCCTACCTCTAGCGAGATATAGCCTTGCCCAATGGCTGGGTGTTAGCTCTCTAACACCACCAGCCTGTTAGTCATTCAAGCACTCGCCTCTGGCCAATGCCAGCCCTGTCTTCACCTTGCATGTTAACAGCAGGTGCACCCCAGTCCCTGAGTCCCTTTGAAGAGTTCTCCTGTGATATCCAGCCTGACACTGACTACTCTCAGAAATCTCAGAACCTTCACCCCCAAAGAAGCAGTGTATCCCAGTTTACTGGTTTTACCTTAAACCACCACTCCCGTAAATCACATGGCACTTGTGAGCACTTATAATAAAACAAAATTAGGTTTATTTAAGAAAGAATAGAGAGTCAACTATAAACAAAAAAGAGTGGTGGAAACAAATGGTTACAATACAAAAGCATAAAATGCAAACCTGGGTCTACATTTATTAATAGTTACCTCTCCTATCTAATAAAGTAGGTTGTTATCCCCCGACCCCAAGTTCAGTCTGTTGCAGAGCCAGTTGGCTTCACAGGAACTAGGATCCAAACTTTCATGAAAACATCCCCAGGCCACAAGATTTTTCCTCAGTGCATGGATACAGAGTGCCTCTCCCCACTCTGTGTTATGCCGAAACAGTCTTTTGTCTCTATGCATAGACAGGGCAATCTTTTTTTTTTTTTAAACCTCCATGTGGTTTTGATTGTTTGAAGTTATCTCTGACAGTTTTCCATTGATAGGCTTGGGATGGAGCAAGGCTAGATAATTGAACATTGCAATACATTACCGGTTAACCAGGGAGAAGTAACAATTCCCTCCTGCTTGAATGGGCCATCACTGAGAAATATTATCCCCTGGTGACTAACTTCTAGATACAAGATTATAAAGTGTGCTTTCAGTATAGTTACATTATTCCTTAAACATTACTGTTTGCCTTGTGAAATATCAGTTGAAAACTCAATCTGCAGAATATTATTGTCCTGGCACAATGTGTGTATCAACACTGCATGTAAAGTTATAAGATTTTACTGTATAACATTGCTGTTACATGCTCCAGAGTTAGAAAAGCAGGCCCAAACCAGTTTTCAAAGACAAAGACACACTGGCACCCTAGCCAGGTGTTAATGAACCATCATCTGTTCAAAGAGCCATTCTCTGGCATAGAGAAGGCATGAACAAGAAATGTACATTTTATCACAAGGACGACTCAAACCTTACGTCCACAAGAGACTGTTTGTCACCATGACTCAGCAAAGATGTTTCTAGCACAAGAAACTAAATTATTAAGAGGGGAGAAAAATGCTTGACCTCACTGTCCTTCATCTCTGCTCATGACATCAATGACTCTCAAAGAACTGAACTTGGGAGGGGAGAGGCTGGAGTGCTGGCTGGGAGGCTTTTCAGCCAGTACAGACTGCTATAAGCTTATGGTGAGGAAAACCTTCTGCTTTTAAGTTCACTTAGCTTGTTAAGTTAGGCATTTAGCTTGCATTTTATCTTGTATTTCTTTTGTAACCAATCCTGACCTTTATGCCTCATTAATTGTAGTCACTTTAAATTTAAATTTAGTTAATCAACTTGTTTCACTGTTTTATCTAACCAGTGAGTTTTGATTAAAGTGTGTGGGAAACTCCATTTGGGATAACAAGGCTGGTGCATATAATTTTCCACTGATGAAATGACGGACTTTATATGTGCTTGCATTGTTCAGCAAGATGCTGGCCAATACAAGATGCACATTTCTGGGGGGAAATCTTGGACTAGAGAATCTGCTGGTGTTCTTCTGCAGTTTAATTCATGAGTGGCTAGCTAGTAGCACTCAATACTGTGCAGCTGGAAGCATGTTTCATGCTGGAGCCTGTGTGTTACTGACCAAGAGTGGCTGTTTACCAGGAAAGCAATGTAAAAGGCATCCCAAGTTGGAGAGCTGAGAACAGCTATTCAGCAATCCAGATTGTATTTGGGGAATGTTACAAATAACCATAGATACATCTCACAATGATTATTAGTCTTGACAAGTTACGAGCTTTCTGTAGGTACCTTACATGTTACTCCTTATGGATAAACACCCTGCAAGACATGTGTTTGGTGCAGTACCTTTGTCCAATCTGAGATAATAGTTTGCAAAGAACAGTAAAACATTTGGCAAGTGGTCTCCATGTCACAATAATTTAAAAGTGAACTGCAAACCTTTAAAGATTAAAAGTTTTAAAAGAGCCCAATGTATTAACACAGCAATTGTAGACTTAAAAGTGAAAATTTTAAAACTCTTTTTTAAGTTACTATACATATCAATAATTGATTTCATGACGTAGTGCTTGTCTTGAGATTTTGATGAACCTGGATTCTGTGGGCCCCAAACACCCTTGTGTGTCTGATGGTGGGCCATAAATCAGGAATTTTTAAGGGGGGAAAGCCACAATGACTAGTTTATCACCAACCAATCAATTCACATTTTTCTAAAAGGCTAGAAAGTATATCTTTTTAAAATAAAGACAGAGAGGAGCCCTGACACTTCCATTTAGAAGGCTCACAGTCATGTGCTTTGCCTGCTTCAAAGGTTAGCCCCAATTCCTTGCACTGTCTCAGGTGAAAAAGGGAAATAGAACTCAAGAGGAAAATGAATGGGATTGTCATGAATTTTGTTTCAAAATGTTTTTGTAATGATGTACGGCCTTAAAATTTTTTCTTTTTTCAATTGCCATCCAAAAAACTTGGCAGTTCACCTACAATAAGGCTGCAATATCAGACTTGTTATTTCTGGAATTCCTGTTTACTGTGGAATTAAGATGGACTCTGAACTTCATTTTGGGCAAAAGGAAAAACAAATAATCTGCCAGGTATTCTTTTGATTAGGTGTATAATTAATAAGTTTGCTACTGCCCTTGATAATTAGAATTAAGAGATATATGCTGTGACCCTAAGAACCCCTCAATGCCAACTAGGCAACTCCATAACAGCAACTCCTAACAAGCCTAACAAATTCACTACAACTAGCACACCACTTTCAAGGTATTTACCCAAGAAGATGATATGTGAGATCTTAAATGAAAGCCGGTGTCAAACTGGTTATGAATATTGTTGTAAGATGTACGTACAGATGATATTTCAGGAGCTGTATATGTACTGAAAATATACATTTTGAAGTTTGTCACCAACCAAAGAGAAAAACAGGGTTCTTCCAGATAGGAGATAAGATGTGTATCTCCCTGTCAAATGTAAATTAAGCATTGTAAGCCAACACAATGAAAGCCTTATTTACATATGGAGTCAACAGGAAAGGAGCACATCAGAGAATGAACCACCTGGGGTTGCCTCGTCTCTGGGGCAGACAACGACTTTGGGAAATATAAGTGGAAAGCAAAAAGACATCCCTTTATCCTGCACTAGAGGAAGTAATCAAGACAGTGTGATTACATTATTGAAACAGGATCCCAACTTGTCCTAGTTATAAGCACTATAAAAGACACTTGGGTGAGACAGACTTCCTTAGACAGAAGATTAGCTTCTTAAATTTAATCTCTAGAAAGTGTGTTATTTTATATGTAATATTTCTGTTTCCATTATCATTACTCTCTCTCTTTCTTAAATCTTAACCTTTGATGATAAACTTCTTATTGTTTTCACTAGAAATCTATTTCAGTGCTTTGATGTTAAATAGGACCTGATTTGGAGTTGAATCATCCAAGCAGGTGTGTACTGTTCCCTTGGGGATAGGCAACCCGGTATTTCTGAGAGGGTTCAGTGGATAAGAGGCTGAATACTACAGGGGAATGCTTCAAAGGGCCTAGGGACTAGGGTGCAGCTATTGTTAATCTGTAGGACAAAGACAGAGCTGGCATAGCCCAGAGAAGATTGTTTAGGTGCTAACAGACTGGAGGTGTCAGGGAGCCAGCAAATCTCCCTCTTGCTGGAGGTGGGGAGGAACAAGGTGACTCTCAGTCCTTGGCTGCCTGAGAACAGTCAATTATGCCAATATATTTGTATATGCTACTGTAGCTATATGCAAATTAATGAAAATTTGCTATGTTAATGTAACCTTATAAGATTTTAAACTAACAGAATTCAAGAAATTTAGATTTTAATTTTTCATGGCAATTTCAAACTTTGCCCCTTGTACAATCTCATCAAAACTGCAAGCATTTTATCTGGATTGGTAAATATTGTTGCAGAGAAAAAGCTGACTTAGGACAAAAAAATGTTGTGTGTTAAACACTAACAAGCAAGTTATATTTAGTGTGTCAAATTACCTGGAGTTTGGCCGATGAGCATGTCCATTTGTGTCTATCCCTAGCAAATGCAGGAATAGAACTACTTTTTCTTCATTTACTTTAGAGAACAATGTTTGATTACTTCCAGCAGCTTGGAAGAAGTTCTATAGGGAAGAAACCATCAAAGGGTTATTCTGAGAACCATGGAAAAAAAAGGAGACACAGCCTATTAAAATGCCGATTTTATTTAATGTTTATATCAGAGGAGTTGTATTGTGCAAAACTATGAAACAGCAAATTAATTACTGTGTTATTCTGCTTATCTGAAGATAATATTCCAGTAAAATTTTCACTGCCGGGGCTCACCTAGAGCAAGACAGGCAGAAATCTTCCAGTTCTTAAGCTTTTACGGTCCCTATGAGCAGTGATAGCAGGTAGGATTGTGAGCCATCTTTTCCTTCTTTCTTTTGCATTGGTGGTCACACACTATCCCTGAGCTTAACTGCTGCTTTGTTACTTTCCACTTATTTCTTAATATGAAGTGGGAAACCAGGCATCCCAAATAAGAGTGAGAAATAGAAAACTAAGATTCTTCCTAAATGACCATTATTATTAAAGTAAATATTGGTGTTAGCTGTCAGATGACCATTATTTTTGCATTCTACATGCAAACACAAACAAGTAACATCCCAAACACAAGAAAAATTCTAGGGAGTGGGATGATTTGGGTTCTACTACTTTGGAAACAGGTTTTGCAGGACCGACATACCAAAATATGGTTCATCTCCAGAGACCAAATCAAAGCAACAGTGTTTTGTAAATGTATGGAGTGTGGAACATGCATCTGCCTTGCATATGTCTGAACAGAAACTTTCCTGAGGCATGAGCTGGAGGTCACTCTGTCTCAGAACAAATGAGCCTTGGCATGGCCATCTGGTTTTACGCCAGCCATGTTACAGTAATGTGAAATGCAATCGGACAGCCATTTTAACGTGATCCTCTTAGTGACACTGCACTGCCACCCTCATGTTTTTGCTGCCTTCAGATTTGTGTTCTGAAGACAGCAGCTGCAGAGTTTTCTGAAGCTGGAGGTGACTCCCAGAGGTGATGAGTCTGATCTCCCCCTGCTGCTGGAGCAGTGAAATTGACAAGAAAGCTGCTCACAGCTCTGGCTGTCACCCCATGGTCTCCCGGCTTCAAGTTGGTCTGCCTTTGGGTTCCCGGCTCCCCGTTCCCAGGTGGGCTGCTGTCTGGGCTCCCTACACCCCACTCAAAACTGGTTGCTACCTGGGCTCCCTGCTCTAAGCCGGGCTGCCTCCTGGGCTCTCAGCTCCCACTGGAAGGCAGGTTGTGCCTGCCCAGTTCCCTCAGGGCTCCCTGCTCCCCACAGGGTTGCTGCCTGGGCTCCCACCACAGGCAGTCCGGCTGCACCAAGGCTCCCGGCTCCCTGCTGGAAGCCCTTAAATTGGCAGGGGTTTGAAGTGCAAGGCAGCCAGAAATAAGGCTGGTGGAAGCCAGAGTGAGACCTTGTGCTTGTAGGCAGGCTATTGCTGTCAGGGCTCTGAACAAAAGCTGCATAGCATAAAAACACCCAGGATTACAGGGCAAGCAGTGACAGAACCCATTACTGGTCTGGATGGTCCCCAAAATATCACATCCAGTCATTTAAATCTGCATATAAGTGGCATTATTATATAGTCTGCTCCTAAGTCCTTATTCAAGAAAACTATAATTGAAGTCACTGGGTATTTAAAACATGAAACACGCAATAATATAGATTGAATAGGAACTCTGTAACTGATGGAATGCTCAGTTTGACTGCTTTCTGCAAACAAATTTTTGCAGGGGTCCACCTGCACATTTTTGATTGCAGGATCAGAACTCTTGCAAGGACTTCCAGACCACAGCCGGACTACCGGTGTTATTTTTGAATGTAGGAAAGAGTAAGCCTGCTTTTTACATTTTAAAAAAAATATCAGTGAGGTAAATTTAAGTTTCAAATTCCTGAAATTAAAAATTTTTTTAAAAAGTGGATCATGTTTCAAGGCAAATCCTTTTGAGGCCTAATTAGCCAGAATGCCATCTGAAATGAGGGAAATACAGACCTGTGGTTTTCTCTTTCGCTAGATGAGTTCACATTAAATTTTAAAAATCTCACTTTCCCTGTATAATTCAAGATGTCCATGTAGTAATTTATTCTGATAGTCAGTGAAAGTCCGATGGGGGTGGGGGGGGGAAAAAAACACCAGCAAATACTGGTTTATAATAAAAAACAGTTACCAACAATTTTCTGGACACTCCTTTCTGCAACTTGGCAGTCACCTCATTGACATTCAATCAATCTAATAATATGGAACAGGTCAGAGAAGAGGAGCCATACAGTTTTGAAGAAGTGTTAATTTTTCAGATTTAAATTTTCACATGCATGCATAAGTAAGAGAAGGGAAAGTGTGTTGAGTGTGGTAATAATGAAGTGTAATAGGAGCAGAAGGAAGACTTATTTTACAAGTTCTGGGGTGGGCACTCCATCTGGCTTTGTGCATACATTACATGACATTGCATAGTCCGAAATCAATGCAGGGTTACATACAGGTGTGTTACAACAGAGATAGGCAACAGTTAACATTTCACAATTTTGCAAAAAAGTGGGTAAGAATTTTAAATTCTGGTTCAGCTTCTGAATGATTTATTAATACATTAGTTGCACATATTAATAAAATATATAATGTTATCAAATGGATAGTAAAACTATGACAGTAACAGAACTTCCCATAAGTCATAACTACGTGGATTTTGTTGAAAGGGTGTAGATGCCTGTTTAATATAGAATGTAAAATTTCAAGCACCATAGCTCTATTAAAGTTTCTCAAGTTTTTCTAAATTAATGAATTTCTAATTGAAACTTTGATAATTTGTTCATTGATTTTTCCTATCAATGTTTTCATTTGAGAGCCAGAATACTGTAGATTTGTAATATGCTTTTCTTTTTTAAAAATTAAATCAGCTGGTGATCAGAAAAAGTAAAAATTCTTCTAATTAAGGAGAACAGAAAAGGAATTAAGTGATTAATTTAACTTTAACCTACAATGAATGAATTTACATTGAAATACCCATCTGTTAAGTATTCAGGAAAGTGATGTGAACAATGGAAATAAATTAATCCACCCACCGTGAAATAGGCAGATACCTCGTTATCGTGTAAAATATGTTGAATATTTGAATGATCAGTTAGAATCACTCCTGCATTTTTAGTAGTTTAAGGTTGTGTGTCACCTGTCATTACAAAAGATATACTGTAGATATGCACTAGGAAACACAGAAGTTATAGATCTACTCTGTCATTTAGTCCATCACCCTTGTCGGTGTAAGACTGCTCCTTGCAGTAAACTTTCTAGTGCTTTATCTAAAGCCAGTTTTTAAAAACACTGAGGCTGCATCTACACTACAGCCGGGATAGATGCTCAGAGATTGATCCACCGGCAGTTGATTGAGCGTGTCTAGTGAAGACCCACCAAATCGACAGCAGATCATTCTCCAGTCAACCCCTGTGCTCTACCCCCGATGAGAAGAGTAAAGTATGTCGACGAGAGAGGGGTTTGAAAATAGTTATAACAATAAATTTACATGGCAAGCTAAACTGATATAAGCCAATTTAAGAGTCTCCAAAGACAAAAGGTACAACAATTTAACTAAATCATTTAAAAATTATCACACTTTAAGTTAAACCAGTTCACTTGTGTGTTTAGACTAGGTCATGGAGATTGGAAATGACACAAGTCAT